>NC_134212.1:63960021-65210021 GCF_965140235.1 Caretta caretta | reverse complement strand
TAGTATGTGATCATGTCATATGCACAAGAGGGGCTCATTAAGGTTGCATAAGCAATCGTAATTCTGAAATTTCTTAACTTCTGAGTCCTTAACATTCTTTTACAATCTTAACATTCTTTTAATGTAGTTTTCTGGCTGTGATATAAATATTTATAGTACATTGTAGCTTTTTGGAAGATGTAGGAAGAGCCAGGTTGATTTGTCACCTGAAGAAATCTTTAAAAAGGTGTCTATTTTAAATAAGAAACAGCAGTCAGAAACGTCAAAGAAACTTGTCATTCTTGTCTTCATCCTGCATCAGTCTGCTGAGATCTCTTGAAGAAACCTGGCAAGCTCATTTAGAACTACCTGAAGAAACAGTGGGAACTCTTGTAATTTTAGGATAGAGTGAGGTCATGAAGTTCTTCAATATCCATCCTTTCACTTGCATCGATAACTGTACCTCACAATAGTTCTTTCCTCAAATATATTGGTGATGTGAGTATGTTTAGGCTCCCACCCATTGAGTCAGACTTCCATTGGTACATGCCCCACTAGCAGAAAATCTCCAACACCTGAAAAATTTTCATTTTAAAAAAACACCACCACCTTTAGGTCATTTACAAAATGCAGTGAATTCATTCAACAAAGATAACATTCTAAAAATAATCAAATTAATTTACAGGCAAGTGTGACAGATGCCATACATCCTTCAGCACTAAGGCACAATACAGCATCCAATTTATTACTGTAGTTAGACTCTATACTGAGCCTAGGCAGAAGGGAGGGGAGATCCTTCCCTGCATACAGGCCATCAGACTGACCACACCCCTTCTCAGTGCCAGAACTGCCAATCCTGGAGACATGCACCCACAGCTGGGACCAACAAAGAAAATAAACCCAGCTATAAAATTGCAGAGAATAGAAAGGGAAAAGGAAGCAGAAATGTCTGGGATAGCCGAAGCTAAACAGCCCCATGCCAGGCTGCTTCTAAGAAATTGACAGAGACAGAAAAGGAGACTGCAAGCCCTGGAGTTCAATGACTGATTGACTCAATTTAAGTTAAGTGGTTATAGACTGGTCTAATTGTAGATGAAATGAAGGAAACCAGTGAGGAGAAAGCTGTAACCCTCAGCGAGACTGCACCAAGAGCGGGTGACAGGATCTAATTCAGCATGTGCTTAATTTCAAGCATTTGAGACCATCCCTGTTCGGCAAAACACTTAAGCACATACTTAAGTCCAACCAAAGTAAAGGTAAAGTTAAGCATATGCTTAAATGCTTTATTAATGAGAGGGATGGACTTCACACTTAAGCTTAAGGATGAACGTCTGCCTAAGTGCTGTGCTTTGAACTAGGGTCATAATGTGTGTCATTTTTATGGGGCTTGGAGAAGACAGATTTCTCCTTGTTTTTCATGACATTTTGTAACCCCTGTGTATCTGCAGGATTGTGCTGTTGTCGCAGTGTTCGAGTTAGCAAAATGTCCATTGAAATGAATGGAACCAAAGAGTATCTGCATAGTAAATCCTTTGCAATAGACAAGGGAATTAATGGATGTGGCTAGTTCATTTGGCAGTATTAAATGGTTACTTCTTTACAATACATGCATTTAAGTGTGTTTCAGTAAATAGCAGTTACAAATAACTTAACTAGCAGCACAGTGATAAGAACTTGCATGGAAGCACCAGGTTATGTATATTAGTGCTGGAAAAGACTTTCTGAGTCATCTAGTCCTACCTCCTACATCAGCGCAACACTGTCCTCTACACTAATCTATTTAATCTTCTCTCAAGTGTCTCCAGTGACAGTGCCTCGGTGACCCCCCTTGGCAGTTTTTTCCAGTATCTAATTGACCTCACTGTTAGAAATCTAATTTAAGTCTTCCACATTTTTAGTTTCAGGCTGTTCTTACTTGTTGTTTGCCCATTAAATGATTCATCACCCCCTCTTTATGTTATAGATCATAATCATATTCAGCCCTGCATCACCTTTTCTCCAAGCTGCATGCCTTAAGTTCCCAAATGCTTTTCCTGTAATAGGACATGTCTTTGAAGTCTTTCATCATTTCTGTTGCCAATTTGTTTTTATTCTCTAATGTATTTTTTTTTGTTAATTACTGTTGCAGCAGGGAGCCTCTGAATTGTAATATGATGTGTGAAACTGCGTGCCTTAAAATCATATTGTGTGAACCCAAAATGCCCATTTTTATGCTAGAGAAGGACGCTCATGAAGGATTTTTCAGCCACTGGAGATAGGGCAGGCTGTAGAAATGATGTCCCTTATGTTCTGGAAGGATGGGGGCAAGAAGGAGGTGGGAAATGTTTTGCTCACATGAACAAAACATGTCTGAAAATGGAGTCACATTGCTAGGGTTACACATTGCTACAAGAATCATAGAAATGTAGGGTTGGAAGGGACCTCTGTAGGTCATCTAGTCCAGTCTTCTGCACTCAAGGCAGGACTAAGTAATAACTAGACCATTCCTGAAAGGTGTTTGTCTAACCTTTTCTTAAAAATCTCCAGTGATGGCGATTCCACAACCTCCCTAGCCAATTTGTCCAGTTCTTAACCACCCTGACAATTAGGAATATTTTCCTAATGTCCAGGCAAAACCTCCATTGTTGCAATTTAAACCCATTGCTGCTTGTCCTATCCCCCGAGGTTAACAAGAACAATTTCTCACCCTCCTTCTTGTGACAACCTTTTATGTACTTCAAAACTGCTATGCCCCTCCCTCAGTTTTCTCTTCTCCAGACTAAAGAAACTCAATTTTTAAAATCTTTCCTCAGAAGTGATGTTTTCTAGACCTTTAATCATTTTTATTGCTCTCCTCTGGACTTTCTCCAATTTGTCCACATCTTTCCTGAAATTTGGCACCAGAGCTGGACACAATACTCCAGTTGAGGCCTTTTCAGCATGGAGTAAAGTAGAAGAATTACTTCTCATGTCTTAGCCCACGAAAGCTTATGCCCAAATAAATTTGTTAGTCTCTAAGATGCCACAAGTACTCCTTGTTGTTTTTGCTGATACAGACTAACATGGCTACCACTCTGAAACGCTCCTGCTGGTGCATCCCAGAACAATGTTTGCTTTTTTTGCTAGAGTGTTACACTGTTGATGCTTATTTAGCTTGTGATCCTCTAAAACCCCCAGATCCATTTCCACAGTACTCCTTCCTAGGCAGTCATTTCCCATTTTGTATGCAATTAATTGTTCCTTCCTAAATGGAGTACTTTGCATTTGTCCTTACTGAATTTCATCCTGTGTATTTCAGACCACTTTCTCTAGTTCTCTGGTTGCAGAATAGGCTACATGCCCTGCTCAAAACCCCTGCAGATCTCAAAGGATCTGCTGGAGGCACTGGGCAAACTGCACAGTGGAAAATGGATTTATGAAGGTTTGGGGCTTGCTAGAAGAACATAAATGGGTTCAATTCTGTTCTGCTTGCAGGCAAGATGACTCTGTCAGAGCTAGGGTGTCTTGGAATCCTTAGTTTGCAGCTGCCCCTGAAATCCTCTAAGGGGGTTTCTCCTGTAAAACTAATTCAACTTCAGATATTGTGGGGAAAGGTAATTTTCAACATGCTTCATCCTCCACTCATTTGGCCCTTCATGAGGTCTGGTCTGGGTGGGAAAGATGTTGCTAATGCTCTCCGAGGAATCCTCTGCGGGAGAATGGAAGCCTGCCTGAAGAGAACCCTTTCCATTACTCTTATTGGGACTAAATTGAGGCTGTAAACAGTCTGTGGTAGTCTTTTTTTATGCATCTGGGCTACGTTTTGAATGCCACATTCACACCATTCCTATTCTGTAAGCCGTTATGAATAACATGAAAATCTTTGATGAAATCAATACAAACACTTTTTAATTGTACATTAAGAGGAATATGCTTCCTGGGCATGAGGACATTGATAACAAATTTGGCATTTAGTTAGCTAATTTAATCATAATATAGAGTCTCTTTTCAAAATGATCCACGTTTACAAGGATACTTCTTTATTTTGCTGTGAAAATGCTCTCTTCTCTGTGCATTATGTCTATATGCTCAGTTCCCTGATGCCTGTTCACTGATGGCTCTCAGAGAGAACTCCCATTAAACAATCCTGTGATCACTCCAGAGCAGAAAACAGCTGAAGTGTTTCTCTCTAGCTGAAAGAACTAACCAAAGACCATGTAATCGAGCTGCTTTGGACTATGTCTCTGAGCCAAGCAAACTTGGAAGTTCTTGGTCCGGTTTGGTTTTGATTGTGACATCCCACTCCTCAGTTAATTCTGTAAAGTGCCTCTGAGTGGAGTTCCATATTTTTACTAAAGGTATAAACCAGGGTTGTACAGGTATCCTCAGTGCTGGAAGTCACTAACCGCAGTGCCATCTGAATAGAACATTTTAAAATAAATATAGTATTTCTTCTTTCACTTTTGAAGACTGCTCAATTGATAATATAAAAAGGGGAAAACCTCGTTTTTCATCTTGTCTTATTATGCACAGTGCTGCTTTTCCTGGCTGCCTCCTCTTCATCTTCTAGAAACACAGAACTGTTGTAAGACCGTGAACATAAAAACAAGATGATGATGATAAAAATGCACTATTTGGAGTCTTTGAAGTCTTGGTGTGTCTGTTTACCTTACTACAGATTTGGTTCAGTTAATACAACAGAATTGGAAACTTAAAATAATTCAGAGTTCCCAGGGGACTTGATTATAATGTTAAAAATAAAAAGTAGGAGTTTGTTCTTCTGTAGAAAGCTGTGAGGCAAACGGCTGCAATCTCTGTTGGGAGTAAGCTTCATAGAAGAGCCTTTTAACAAGCAAAACTCTATAAGGTCACTCTTAGTGGGATGAAAGAGGGACACAGAGGGTTGGTTTTCAGATAAGAACTGAGAATATGGTTTATTTGAAGAGGTTTTTAAGTTGTTATAATTGCTGTGGTTGCTTAAATTCACATCATGGTCTAAATGGAATGTATTACTGAAGAATGCTCTAATACTAAGGTAAGCAATAAAACAAAGTAATGAGGCAATTGGTAACGCTCAGATGGTAACATTTCCTACATGTAGGTCATCTGTACTGTATTTAGAGAAAGCAGTTTTTTAATACGAAGGCATCAGTCTATGGAGAGTCGAAAACCTGCTCTTGCTCCCACTTAAATAAATATAAATCAGGATTGACCCCACTGATGTCAATGGAGCTACACTAGTATGAAACCAGGCTGATATCAGAATCTGTCTGTAAATATAAAGAATCAAAAACACATTGGTGGAGGCAGGTTGGATGTATAACACTAGAAGTATCTAATCTAACCTACGTGGCTGTATTTTTGATACAGGATTTGAACCAGGAGGTGAAGCTGTAAACAGACCTGGCAATGAGATTTGGAGGATGTGATGATTCCACTTTTGCTGATTCACATTTCCCTTTTTTTGCTTTAAGCCTTTTCCAAAGAAAGTAAATCAACAGGTTGAATTATAGTAGTCCTGACATATGAGGATGTGGTGCAGAAGCAGACTCCCTACAGTGGTATAATTTGAACACCAGGTGCTCAGTAGGTGACATGGTCAGCTCTCATCATGGACAGATGTGCAGAATTGCTCATAGAGTACCCTTATCAGCCAGTTTTGAGAGGAAAAAATTGCCAGAAATGTTGAAAGTTTCTCTTCACTTTGTAACCTGTTTGGAGTACTAGCACTAACGAGAATGAAGGTGTGAAGGATAACAATGCCATCCACAGTCTAGTGAAAAACCTACAACACAAGAATTCTTAGTCCTGACCTCATGTGCCCATATAATCTAGGAAGAGGATACTGGATTCTAATACACCTTGCAAATCCATACAAGAGATGAGACTACCCCTCCTGGCAGGACAAAGGGAGAGAAACTGTGCAAAGGGATTGCATCCTCCACAATGGTCACCGATAGTTTTAGAGAAACACGGCACTTTTTTCTTTACATCTCCTGCAGAAAGTGGAAGTACTATTTTAAACTGGCCAAAATAAAGGAGCATCCTAATCTTAATAAGCATGTTTGAGTGTGGTGTATTAACTAAAACCTGCACAGTTTCAGATAGACAGAAAACCATAGGTCTGTGCTGGTGTATCTGAAAAGACTGCACTCCGGATAAGGAAGTGTGTGAGTGCAGTGGCCTCAGGATGCAGCTTTCTAGCCTTTCCATGGTCCTTGGAAAACATCACACCCTGTCCCACTCTGGCAGCTGGTGAATCGGGAAATGAATCAGACAGGGCAGCACTTCTCCCTGCGCTTTCAACACAGGAAGAAGTTTTATTGCTTTTTCGCAGGTCAGTGTTTGTTGCTTTTTTGCAGCCTGACTTTTTCAGGGAGCCTCAAAAAATGACCACTATGAGCTTTCTCAACTTTTCTAATGAAAGTTTGACTTGAGCATGATATACTTGCATGGTAAATGCTCCTGTCTGTTAAACTGATACTGGAATACAAAATTCCCCACTGCTTCTTACATTTACAGGGTTTAATCCTAACACTTGAAATAGATTTTTGTAAGGCAAGTAAAAGATACTGTATTAATTTGTGGTAAATGTCGATTCCCCATCCCCTGTTTGAGAGATAAGAATAGATACAATGTGATGAATACAAAAGGTTTTTTGGATCCATTTAAGCTCTTAAACATCTTTCAGGGGTGCAACTGATATTTAAGAGTAACTAGATATATGCACAGTAAAAATACTTAAATTCTTTGCATTTATTTTCATCTCTGCACCTGTATAATGAGGGAAAGGGCATTGGCTGGGCATTATCAAAGACTGGAAGAGTGGTGATAGAAAAAGTGTATTTGTGGAATAATGGTATCTCCCAAGAAAGCAAATATTTTAACACCAACTATATTTTTGTAACCTGAAAATGAAGTACACACATTTAAACTGTATTATTGCCTAATTGCCTATTGAGTGTGATGCAATCCTTCCAGGGTTCAACATTGGAATTCCACTCCACTTCAGATGGATCAGAAAATCTCTGTAGAATTTTTGTTGAACACTTTGTGTAAGTCTGCAGAGGTTTTTTTGACAGGATGCTTTATGGACACAGAATCCCTTGGTCCCATAACATTGCCCAGAAGCAGTGACTCATGAGATGAGATGTTAGGTAATTCATGTTAACAGGCAGAATGGAGAGTAAGAGAACCAAGGTAGGAACAGCTGAAAGTATTAGACTTTTCAGTTTGTTCTTCTACTTGTGCTTTCTAGACCTTTATAACTGTTCAGGATGTAATTTATAAGAGGTATGTTACTGATACACATTAAGGCCCCAAGCCTGCAAAAGCATATGCCCCTGCTTAACTTTATGCTATTGGACTACTCACGTGTATAAAGTTAAGCACATGTTTAACCTTTTGGGATTGAGATCTAAATTTAAAGATAGTGATGACTGGAGAACGCCTACAGAACTAACCTTGTTAAAGAAAACTAATTTAAGTCTGTGTAAAGGAATCATTCCTTCTGCTTTAGAAGGGAATTTTTAAGCTGCTTAGTACTGTTTCCAGTAGCTCTGCTTCCCAATCTGGGAAAAGTTTATTGTCCCATAGTCGCTCCCAATCCAAGGTATATTAACATTCAGGCAATCAACACCATCCAATAGACTCATGAAAGTTTTCCCAAGTTAGCAGTTATGAGATACTGATGGAGTGGTATACCTGGGGTGGGTAGCTGGGTGAGTGAGGTGCTTGGGAGAGGGGGGCTTATACTGGAAAATGCTAGGGCAGCTAGATTCATGATGGGAAGGACATCTCAGGCACTGGGTAGCACACATAGAAATTGTATCACTTCCTTATTGTATGTGTTATGTGCCTAGCTTTTGTTTCTCTTTGCCATTTTCCATAGATTAACAATAGATTTTTCTTTAAATATATAAAAATTGAGAGGTTAACTAATCCCCCCACCCCTTTTTAGGACCCTATTTTGCAAGGTGCTGAATTTAGTTTGTCAGTTATTTACTATTGTACATAGAACCATCAACTTTTTTTTGCTACCTATGCTTTTGCTCTGGGTTTTGTTTCCAGGACATTACTGGTAGCTGGGGGGACAGATCCACTAGCTAGGGAAGGTGAAATCATGCACCAAATAATTGCACAGTTCCAGTTTCTTTGCCCAGGGCTTTTCTTTATTAACATACCAACAAAGATTCAAAGCAACACCAAGGTAACCCAAAACAGTCTCGCTTGTCCTTGGGGTCTTGTCTTCAGGGCTTTCTAGTCTGCCCCACCTCAGGCATTTCTGCAACCAGCTTCTGATCCCTACAAGTGTCTTTCTCAGGCCAGAAGGCCTGACTGGAACAAAGAGCCCTCTTCCGTGTCCTTCCCTTATTCTGAGTTTCTCCTGTGTGCTCCCCTGACTAAGACGCAGCAAGCCTTATATATGATTTCCTGTTGGGCAAGTAACTAGGAGCAGCAAGTATTTTACCATTGCAGCTCCCAGTTTTAAAAGGCCCATGGCCGTAATAAGAGCTTTGGAATGCACATGTGCGCCCCAAGGCCCTGATACAATGACATTCACCCCTTCGTGAGCAGCTGCAGAAAACAGCTGGAACTATTTTAGAGAAATGAACAATTAAAATGCTACTTACGTTGTTGTTTTTAAAAAGGGGTTTTATCTTTGTAAATTTTTCTGGATTTTTATACTATACCCATCACCATGAAATGGTATGAGAGTCCTCCTTAGGCTAACATTGATCTACCTTTGATAATCGTGTCTATTAGCATATCTTTTGGGTTCTGATCAAATTTTTCCACTGAATGTGGAAAAATACCTTTCATATGAAAGGGAGTATGACCGGACTCTTCACAAGCACCTTGTAGTCCTTATTAGTTATAGCTAGTGCTGCGTCCTTGGCTGCAGTTCTCTAGGATCTTTGCAAATTACCCATAAAACTCTCTTTTCTAATCAATGACCGGCTTGGAGTAGGAATTAGGAAAAGCGTTTTTAGATACATGAAAGTGTTCAAAAATAATTAAATACAATGAAAAGCAAGAATAGGCTTTGTTATAGATGGGAACTTTAATGGGCTAGAATTTGTGTGCTCTTTTTTGTGGAACTTTTTCTTCAGAAAATTTTATACCATAACCATCTAATCAAAAAGCTCTTTGTCACCAATATCAAATATTTGTAGAGGCTTTTCCCTCAATATAAATCCATGCAGAACTATGTATTATTTTTAAAGCCACTTATTGCAAGAGAATAGATTTCAGAAACAATTTGATTCTCCATTTATTATTATTTTGCGGGAAAGGGGGAACTGAGTTTAAAGGCATGCCAACAGTGTGATGCCCTTCAGTAGAAACTAAGGCCCTTATCTTGCAAGATTCTGAGTGCTTTCATGCCTGTTGACTTCAGCCTGGGGTTGTAAGCACTCATCACCTTGTGTAATTGGGTACTAGGTTGGCAGCAAACCATACTGATGCCTTCTGGCACATTAGGGGATATGAACCTTGCTTGTGCTCTGTCAGTCTCTCTGGTCCTCACTGAAGCGTACAAAGGAGGCAGTCCTGTTTCATATATACATAGAGTTGTCTTTTGTAAGAATTGTGTATGATTAGGAGAAGTAAATCTAAGTCTTGGTGTCAGTTTTCCCAGAAAATAAATACAACACTGCTTTAAGCTTTGCGTATAACTACATAGATCTGACCCTTTTAGAGATTTAGAAGCCAAAGGAACTATAGATAATTTTTAACTCTTTCTCTCTTTATGTTGAAGACAGGCTGTGAGATTAAGGGGATTGTGGCTGTTTGCAGGTCCCTCCCCAGCCCATCCTCAGGAACAAGACGTTTCATGTCAAGCAATGCTTTGTGGTGAAGTGGCTGAAAAGAGCTGAAGCACTGTACTCTGGAGCTAGGCCTTAAATTCTTTTTTTCCAACAACAGAATTTAGTCCAGGTAGGGTAAAGCACCAAAGAACACATGAGAATCCTCGGGGCAGGAGGAAAGACCCTGGTTCTTATCTGATCTCAAGTTTTGCTGTTTACCATCATCAATGTTAGCATTACATTGCTAGAGAAAATAAAGGGAGCTGATAGGCTGACCCTGGATTCAGAGGCACCGACTTTCTGGTTTCCCCAGGCATGCTTTACCTCCGTTCTGCCCCCACCTCACCTCTTCTTGCCACTTTCCATCCCCTCCCCCAAGCATGCCCTGCCCCTGTTCCTCTCCCTGTTCACCAGTGGGAAGGAGGCACTGGGGGGTGAGGGGGAGGAGCTGATTGGCAGAGCCCACTGGCAGGCAGGAGGTGCTGGGGGTGGAGGGGAGGAACTGATTGGCGGGGTTGCAACTATTTTCTTCCCATGGTGCTCCAGCCCTGGAGCCCTCACAGAATCAGTACCTATGCTTGGATTCCTCCTGTCTTGCTTAAACCAGGAGCACCTGAAACTACCTAGAAGTGGGGAGGCCACTGACACCCAAACCACTTTTAAAAGTGATGGGGCCATGGCTCCTGGCCCTCCCTGTGTGTTCTGGTGCCCCTGGCTTAGACCTTAATGCTCTAATTGGAACTCATTAGGATGTCCCTTTGGTAATTTGGGAGGACCAAAAAAAAATTAAAATAGCTTAGCAGTTATCAATGTAGATAATCAGCTATTCCCTTTCCAATCACATTCTTTTAATGGGAAGGTTTTATTTCTGATTTTGGTTTTCTGACATATGCTGTTTGGAGCCTGTCTGACAAGGTATGAACATACCATGTCCAGAGACTGGCGATGAATGAGTTAAATCCTCTCCCTGAGTAGAAGGACCACTGTGTAAGAGTTTTCAGGTTAGTAGGGCTGGACCAGTGTGTGCTCATGCCCCACAAGCAATGCTCTGTGGTGAACTGGGGAGTACACACAAAGGGTTTGTGCTGTGGTGAGTTGGTTTCTGTGCTTCACACTGAGAGTCAGGGAGGAAGGAGCTCTGGGGAATGGGCTGGCGCTAAGAGGATGACGGGGGTGACTTGCTTTTTCCTCTCTGGAAGTTGGCTGACGTGAGCCACACTTTCAAACTTTAATTTGGACTTGACTAAGCTCTGTTTTTAGTCTCATAAGCATATTAACTTTTTTATAAATCCTCAGCTCCTGGAGTCATGTGATTACATGACTCTCAGCTTTCCACTTAGAAAGTAAGTTTCTCACCCTTGAGATTGTGAAGAATAGCTTGAAAGCATGAACCCAAGAGGCTCCAATACCAGAAGGCAAATAAAAAGAATCCCAAATATATTAGTTTTAAAATATTGACAGTTTTAAGCCAATGTAATCATTTTGGGGACCTTGCTAATTATTTTTGTGTTTGGTGTTGTATTAGTGATTTATGGGTGTTTGACATATAAATATGCAAGCTGTACTTTTATGCACTGCCCTGTTATACAGTAGAGCCCAGCACAAAAGGTTTTAAACTCCATTTCTGGGTATAGCATCCTTCTCTGCTTTGAGCAGCTTGTCAGAGCATGTGATTAAATAAAGATAAATGTTTTTCAATGTGGGTATCTGTATTATTATGAGGGCCCACTCCTTATGATGGATTAACTCAATTGCCTACCAGTTTGCTAAGCACTGAAATAATCTGTTAAACTTTCTCAAATTAAAAGTAGTCTGTCAATAATTACTCTTCCAGCAGCTCTCATTATATTTCCAGTGACTTTTTTTTCCTTTGCTGGCAGGACTACAATAAAAAGGAAATAGAACCACAAAAATACTCTCAATTAAAATATTAAGGGGCGTGCAAGCCCTTCGGTTCATAAATGAAGTTGCAAGCCAGCACTCTGCTGTTTGGTTGCAGGGGTGGGAGCCAGGGGGTATTTGCAGGGTGGGACATTCAAGTTCAGCGATGCCCTACAGCTGCTTCTCATACCCTATTACTTTAGATGTCATCAGGGGCTCCTGGGGCTGATAGAGAGGAGTGAATGTCGGAAGATTCCAGGTTTCCCCACTATTGGAACGCTGTCTGCATGTCTGTCTGTTTCTCTCTTGCTGACAGTCTTTTTCTCTGTCACTTTTTTTTCCTTGTTACTTTCTGGCAAATGGGAAAGATCACAATTGCATGCTGGCCACATGCCTGAATTATCATTAATCCATTTCTTCAGCTGACTGGTGGTAAAAGATGTTTTCCCAGTCTAGTAGTTTCATTTTCCAGGTAATCCCTGTGGATGACCCTGCATGCTGATTGCAGGGGGTACGTGCACATGAACACACAAATTGAGACAGGCCAAGGAAAACAATAAGCTACTGAGCCTTATTTTTGAAAGAGTAGAAGCCTGATTGAGAAATGCTGATTGTAATCAACTTTCAGATGTAAAGGAAATAGTTGAAATAGGACATTAAGGAAAAGTTGATCTGTGTATGCTTAGGTAATTGGAATGCTTCTGTTTCTGCGACATATAAACACAACTGGTTTTGCATGAGTGAGCTTTAAATTGCTCAGAATGGCACAAACCAAACTGTGCTTTCATTGTGAAGTCCCTTACTGCAGAAAGTGTCCATTACCACCATCATTTCAAGGCTTTGTTGGCTCATATTAAGGATTGCTGTGGTTTCATGTCATATATTTAATTCATTTTGATAAGTTAAAGCTGTAGCATTCTTTAGGTCCCTCATAGTCTTCCAATTGCTTTTTCTGTGCTAGAAAAGTATCTAACTTAATTGGCTGACGTGGTGGTGCCTCTTAATGCCTGAGGAACTCCAGGCTCCTATTTTGAAAGTATTTTGTAATGCTTCAGTGAGATCCCTCACAATTTTTAGATACAGTATTAAAGTATGACACACAGGGAAGCCAGAAGCCATGCTGATCTTTCATTAACAGCGCTCCACTATTTTAAAACAGACTTGAGTTTTCTATCATTGCATATTAGTAGCAGTGCTGTTTTTCAAGCATCACATTATTAGTCCTCTGGTAGTGATACTGACCCTGATGAACTAACCAAGTGCTTATGAGATTGCTACACATCCTTTAACAGGACAGTTGAAAGTAGACACATGCAAGTTTTATTCCTTGTGCAATGTGTGCATTTTCACCTGTAAGTTATGTGACTTTGCAGTACGAGTCATATGCTTTTGCTTGTATTTTTAAAAGTTACAAATCATTAACATTATTATTGTGTGTGGTTCCAACAGTATGCTAAGCACTTTACAACAAGGGGTATTCAGGTCCATTGCCACGGCACGGTATATGTTCAGGCAGGCAGTGAAAGCAGCTGAACCCAGGATGAGATTCTCCCTATTAAAAAAAAAAAAAAAAAGGGGCTAGGTGATCCTGGTACTGCTGCTCTCCCTAGGGGATTTAGCTGATAGAAGATTTTAATTTTTATGAACACTGCTATGGAGGAGTCTTGCTAGGAGGTGATGCCCATTTTGGGCCTATGCTGGACAGCTCTAGGCACGCTGCTGGAGCAAGATTTGTGAGCACCTTGCACCACCACAGCCCACTCCCTCCATATGTTCATTCTGGTGGGCATTCTTCCACAGCTCTCTCCAGTGGTAGAAGTTAGTGTGGACCTTAGAAGACCAAGGCACTTGCACTGAAGAACTAACAATCCTAAATAGACCAGGGACAGATGGATGCAACAAAAAAAAGTGAAGTGAAGGTGAGACATGAAATTTAACACCCATTTTGTTAATTCGGCAGTTTTGTGCACATTTATTCACAATGAGCTGTACTCAAGTCACATACACCATTTTACTTACACCTGTGGAATGAACAAACCTCACATGAAAAATATGATCTCCACTGAGAGCAGTGAAGACCATGTGAACATCTGAAATGCACATGATCCCTGATGAGGATACGTAGAGTGCATCTACCCGGATACCTTGGTAAGTGAGAGCCTATGACAAAGGGGTGGGCTCCACCATAAGCAAACTGAAGCCAAGCAACTTTATGCCCTGACCTTGAATTCCATGTTCACTTATCAAAACCTCCTCTCAAAAGAGACATACCAGAAATAAGGGTCTGAAGATGGGAAACAAAAATGATTAGAGGCATGAGAAGACATCCTCAGTAGTATGAAATATTATCTGTTATGCTTCAGGACATTGTACACCACCTTGCACCATGGGGCCCTGGTTTGTGAGTAGGTCCTTTAGGCACTACAATAATGCAAATAATAAATTGGCTGCTAACTGCCTAAAGTCAGGAAGAAACTTCTCCTAAGGGGAAGTTATTCCACAATTGTTCATTACAGGAATTCTTAGAACTTTCTCCAAACCATCTGGTACTGGCTATTTTTGGAGACAAGATAAAAGGACTAGATGGACCCCTGATATGATCCAGTTATGGGGATACCTATTTTCCTATCTGAAAGAGCTGTGGCTCTACTGGTCAGATAAATGAAAGAAACGTGCATTTGAATTAAATGAAGCATATGTAAAATTACTGAAGTGCTGTAAGAAAAATGGCCATGAAGACTTAACTATGATAGATTCTTATTGTAAATTTATGTGAACAAAAAATCAGCATGAGTAGGAAGACCATCATTTTGGGTAGAAGGTCATTGTCCTATTAATAGGAAATGAATTGGTTTTTCAAATGAATGGGTCTTATTTTCAAGTTGATGAGAGGTGAGGGTACCAGGGGAAGGAACTGAGGTTGAAAGGAAATTTAATCACAGTATCAAGAACCTTTGTCACTGAAAACACAGTGACTAGATTAATTCATTTGCAAGCTGTAATGAATCCCTATTGAAAAATAATTACCTTGAAACTTAACTCTTAAACTGAAAACATATTTGAATCTAAGAATCAATGTTCCTTTTTTGTTACCATTCCAAAACAGATTCCTTTTTGGATTTTAGTACAGTAAGATGGAAGTTTGTCTTACCATTGTTCTCCAAAGTTCTCATATTTTTGACATACATAGAGTACAAGGATAATTTTCAAGATAGTTAAACATCCTTGTGTGGAAACCTACCTAGGAAATTCTAGTGGGAGATTTTAGTGAAGTCAAGAGGGATGATTGACCAGAATTTTGCACTCTCTCTATATGTAAGTAAAATAGTGAATTAGGTGAGGGAGAAGCACAAAGGTTAGTTTCCCAAATGATTTGTAATGAAGTGTAAGAAACAGCACACATGTTAACCAACAACTCCATTGAATGAATTGAAGTCACAGAGTGATATGCCATAGTTTCTCATAATATATATGTGGTGTACCACATACATAACTTGAATGTTGTCTTTTTGGTCACTACTGTAAAAGGTATATAAGTATGGGTAACAAGCTCTGAGCTTTTTCTCTTGTGCCCTAGGCCTAGAAATGTTCTTGTTGGCCTTGCAAATATTATCTAAATCCAAGAAATGGCTCCGAATGAAATCCCCAAATCCAAACAGCCCTAAACTAGATCCAAAATTTGTTACTGACCCTTAGTTCTATAATAGGCTGCATCAGAACCTACTTCTGAGCACCCTTAGCTTTGGTGAAGTTTGAATCTAGATTGTGATGGGAAATGTGGTGTTCCATCTCATTTATGTATACAGGTCAATAGACCCACAATTACACCTAGCAGTGACCTGTGATGTTAAACCATCATCATGCCTCATGATCTGAGGTTCATCTTTAAAAACAAACCAAACATTTTATTTTTAAGTGAATTTAGTGCTTGCTGTCAGGTGCTGGGTTAATAACCTTGGAGATTTAAACCCTTCATTTATGCAGAGAACAAGTACACCCTGAGTGGATAGTGGTAGTACAAACTTCTGACATTGTTCCATTAATTTGCCTCTTCCATCAATTGGAGGGACTATCTCCAGGGGTGAGAAAGTAGTAGTTCCCCTTACCCATATAATTGACAGTTTCTCTGCTTGAGATTGCTAGCAAGAGTATCAGTTAGGGCCAGCATCCATATTTCTCTTGTGCAATAAGAGATCAGCCAGGATTATCAACTTATTTCACATTAGCCACCAACCAGGCATAGGTGCTAAAATTTTCCAGAAATTGCCAGTGTGTGGTGTCACATGTTCAACCCACTTGGCTGTTAGTAGTGGTTCTGCATGGTAATATACTAATGCATTTTGTAAGTGATTTTTTTAAACCTATGAGATAAGGGGGTCCGGTGGGAATCTATCACTAAAACTCCAGTTAGGCTAAGCATTGAGGTGAGATGAATATATGGAAGGAAAAGAGCCAATGAGCGGATAACTCCAGGCTTAATGTGTTTCTCAGTAAATGGCACAGGAATGCTGAATCTGTGGAATTGTCCAACTCGGTGTAACCATTTCAACTGCTAGATGATCATCCTCCACAGAACTTACTTTACATCTCATTAAATCTGTGAATGAGATGTGAAATTAATTCCTCTGTGCTCTCAGAATGTGAGTGAGGACTGGGTAGATTAACTTCCATTTAAAGTGAGGGAGGGGAGTTATAGGTCATGGAGCAGCTCGACTCTGAGAACCTTCAATTACGACCCTCAAAAGATCTCTCTGAAAAACATATCCCATACTGAGAGAAAGACAAGAGAAAGGGAGAGGGGGATACTAAAGTGAAGGCAGGAAAAATTATGGTGGGAGGCATGCATGAAGTGTTTGGGGTGGAGGAGAATTCATAAAAGGAGGGAAGGCAGAGACTGGTCATGAGAAAAATATGTAGAGGGATAAACTTAATTGGCAGGGAAAGGACTGTTGCATGAATAGATTTACTTTTTAAAAGAATTCTTTAAATACAAGATTTAACTTTGGTAACTGAAGAGGTACATTATGCACTTGGATAAGACAATAAAATGTGCCTCTTACCTGGAATTTCTTATTTCCTGGCTCACAGGCTTGATCTGAAAGGTTAACTCAGCCTTCCTCTTAGAATGAGTCTGGCACCCCTGTTCTAACTTTCTTGTGGAATGCAAGGAAAGAGCTGCTGTTAAGGTCTCAAGGAAATAACCTACTCACTTGGAAAAACAAACACTGACCATAATTTATTCTGATAAGTTCAGTTCATTCTTGACAAGAGGTCTCACAAAGGGCCTGGTACATCACCTTACTGTGAACTTCTACAGCTGCAGCTCATTTCAGGTCTAGTGGAAAACTGAGCAAGGCCTTGTAAAGGGATTGAAATAACCCTGTGTGACCACTTTAGATGTCTTGTCAAGATATTATACTGCAGGATTCGTCACTTGACAATATTATGTAAGTTAAAATATATGACCTTACCATCCAAAATGGGAAGGGGATCAGAGAGCCAACAGTTTTCAAATGTTTTCAGGCAGAAAACCAGAAACCACACTGTAGGCAGGTTTTTCTAAATAGAATAGTCTCCAAACATTTCCATTAGACATCAGCAGGTCTTTAAGAAATGAACCTTTATCATGTTGCTGTTCTAAGGCTGATGCCACTCAAGATGCTATGTATTTCACTATGTCCACTAACAAACCCGCGGGATATCAGACAACTCCAACCTGCATTTTTGCATCCTTGATATGTTGAATTTATGTTGGCATTTTAGTGCTAAAAATATTACCACTTTCTTGGGCAATGACTGGAGAGTGAGGAGAGAAGAGCCTTTCATACCCAGTGCCTAAATAAATTACAGCAGTGGTATTCTCATGGGAAGAAGGGGCTGAGGTAATTTTGCTATTTAAATGTGAACTTGCCTCTTGCAGCTACCTACTCAAAGCTAGCAGTGAATAGTTGTAACTAGACTTTCAATCTATAATACCTACATCCAATGTACTTCTCCTCTGTGTCTCATCAGGGATTGAAAAATGTGGTAGGTCTGACAACAGTTCAGGGGGGAGAGGGGCTTGTTAAATGAAAAGAAAGACCTGTGGACCATGTAGTGCTTGAATTTGTCAAGGTAACCCTACTTCTCTCCTTTCCATCCTACTTCCTTTTGTATGTTTTGCTTTGGTTATACATGGGTAAACTCCACTCAAGGAGCTGTTAGAAAATATCTGTAGATGCTTGTGGTTAAACAAGGATGAAATCACCTAATCAGAGAAAAATTTCCTTTAACTCTGAGCAGAAAGAAAAGTAGAGCAAGAAGCTGCTTATTTTCTTGTTTTGAAAATGTCATTTTGATCAAGAGACCACATCCACAGAGACAACTAAAATAGAATTAAATGAAAACATCCAATAACACTGGCCTTGTGATTTGATTATTCCCAAAAATTGGGAAATTGCAGGCTTGAAGCAAAGTTGAAGGCAATTAACCTGAACTTTTGGGTGTTTTCAAATGACACATCCCTCTGGAGGGTTTCTTCTGCTTGTAGAGCACTTCTAACCTGTGGGGAGGGAAGATATCACAGCAGTGTAGTTCTGGTGACAAAGTGCCACAGGACTAACTCGCTGGCACTCATTTCGGAATCAAATCAGTGTGGTTATGGATTTGTTAGGAGATGGTGAGTGACTTTTTGGAAGTTGCCCTGGTGGAAGTATCTTGTGGCATGTATGCAGCAGTGCCTGATAAGTCATATACAATATAAGGGAGGCTGAATCTCACTAGTAAGACTCATTCATATACTGCAGCTGATTTAGGTTACAGAGGTATCATATTTTCACAGATGTACTTTATTTTTTATTTGAAGAAAACTATCAGCAGGGCCGGCCCACAACATTTTGGCACCTGAGGCAGGGAGCTCAAATGATGCCCCCAGGCCTCCTCGCTTGGGCCAAAACTTTGAAAGGTCTCAGTTCTACCTTCTTCCTGTTCTACACCTCTCATGGTACTGCTCTGCTACCTACCCCAATAAAGGAGAACTAACAACTTACAATGCCTTGTGCAAAAATTTTAAGTAACACATTTGCTGTTCAGGAGTTTGAAAGTTAACTTTTCTTGTCTGCATAGTAGACACTGGCATTTTTATCTGTTTGAATAATCAAAGTGGTGCTTTCCGTGCCTTCTTGGTTGCAAAGAGCTGAACTGCTTCCTGCTGAAGGTCCACAGTCTGGGCCAGCTCATGCTCTACTGAGATCGTTGCAAGGCTGAGCAGCGTCTCCTGTGTCATTGTGGAGCATAGATGTGTTTTTATTAACTTCAGCTTGGAGAATCTGCGTTCTCCACTGGCAACTGTTACAGGAAGTGTTAGAAGTATGCGCAGAGCAACAAAAGCATTTGGAAAGAAAGTGGTCATCTTATTTGTGCACATATATTCCAGAACAGCCTTTGGAGTTGATTCTGCTGAAATGTATCTTGAAAGGGCTTTCAGTTCATCACCTGAATTACTTGCATCAATATCACACATGTCATCATGTGTCAACACTGTCTCTGGTGCCCTGCATTGCTGTTGTAAGTCTTCTTCAGGAATAGTGAGGAGTTTTGGAATATCATACAACATCCCAAATATACTGCTGTGTTTCTTGAGCTGCTTGAAACATTCTTCAGCTGACTGTATTGCACAATCTAGCACCTGGTTAAAGAATTCAACTTTGAATTGTTGTTTGGGGTTTCTTATGGGATTATCCCGGGCCTCGTAATCAAAATGTCGTGTTCTTTGGTGACTCTTGTATTCTTGAATGGGTGGGAAAATAGCTTCAGTGTGAAGTTCCTCTGCCAACTTCTGTGCACTCCTCAGAACATTTTTGAAATCCCTCATCTGACCGGTAAGACTGTAGGTATGACTTTGCTTTGTCCAGTTGTCCATTGCTCCAGATATATCCAGGTCAACACCTTGGAGTCTCTTGCTTACAACATTTATTTCAAACAATATGTCATGCCACAACACTAAGCCACACAGAAATTTGAAGTTATGTATGTTTCTGGTGATTCCATTTCCCTCTGCCACTGTTCTCCCACGAACAGTTCCTGTCATAGCATTCTCCTCCATAATGGCAACTATGGCATCATCTATCTTCCCAATTTGGCGTTTGATAGGCTTTATCGCCTCCACCTGACTTTCCCATCATGTGGTTTCAGTGTCAGAGAGGATGTTCCCAGATGTTGCCTCAAAATTTGCCATTGATGAGTTGATGCAGAGAAAATTACAAAGATGCTTTGAATTACATTAAAAAATTCAGCAGCCTCACTAGAAGCTGATGCTACATCACTGACCACCAAGTTCAACAATGAGAACTGCATGGGACACAAAAAGCTTGAGGGTTTAACTCTTGGATCTGTGTCTGCACTCCTCTGTTCTTTCCTTTCATGTTGGCACCATTATCTTAGCCCTGACATCCCATGTCAGCTAGCGCAATTCCCGTATCTTCCAGCTTTTTAAGAAGCACATTTGTCATAACAGCTCCTATAGTATCATCAATGTCAATAAAGTCTAGAAAATGCTCTCTGACAGTCACCATTGCAGGGACATTTTCACTGGGTTCTGTTGTTATGAAACGTACCATTAAAGTCATTTGTTTCATGTGGTTGATGTCAAATGTGCAGTCCAGAATATGAGAGTAATATCTTGCTGACTTCAGATCTGCCACAATCTTCTTTGACTTTTGTTGCTGGTAACTGTGTGATCTCATTTTGAACGGTTTTTCCAAGGTAGTGGTTTGTGTACGTTTCTGGGTGGTGACTCTTAGATGCTCCTGGAGTACAGCATCAAACTCAGCCATCAGCTCCACAATTTTAAGGAAGCTTCCATTGTTTGGCACGTACAGCTGATCTGAAGTGCCATGCAGTGCTCGGTTTTGGGTACCAAGCATTCTCACAATGGCCATGAGCCTTTTCAGAACATTTTGCCAGTAAAGAGACTCTGGTGCAATCTTCTCTTGATGCTGATAGTCTATGGTGGCCTTTAACCCTAGTCTCATCTCAAGCTCTTTTCACCTATGGAATGCTCTCTGGTGATTTGCTGCCTTCTCATGGCATGCCAGATTTCTAGCCAGTTTTTTCCAGTCCTTTGTTCCTGTAGAACCCAATGTGGCTGGAACATTAGACTGGAAGAGTTTGCAACAAAAACTGTATGCCGTAATCCGGGTTTTTGAGTACATAAGCCATGGCATCTTCACTTTGTCACATTGGGGATTTCACGCGAGTAATGTGTTAGATGGAAACTTCTATTTTCATTGTTTTTGGGGAACATGAAGCTTTTCACTTACTGTGGCTCACGCAGTACAAGGAAGTCCCTCAGGCTACTGCTCAAGTGGGTCCACAATCCTGGATCATCTAGACTTAAGGAACTGAACTCAGCAGCAGCTGTTTCTTGCGCATCCACCACACTCTTCTCTGATATACACTTTTCTTCAGGAACGTGTATGGTTACATCCATTTGAGATGGAGATATGGATGCTGCAGTAGCTGCCAGGTCACCTGCACTCTGACTAACGGGAAGATCAGGCATCTCCTCACCACTCATATCCTCACTGGGGCCGAAAGGCTCACCGTGAACATTTGTGTCTATGTATCTCAGGAGAGCTCCTTCCTGCTTAGATAGAAAAGCTTCCTTTGCTTGCTTGCTTTCTTTTTCTGAATGCTGCCCCAGTGGGGCATTTTCTTCTTTCACTCATGACTGCTGTTCTGTGCCAGCTATAGTGGCTCTCAACACTCAATTCAAGGAGACAAATAAGCAGGCTGGTAGCAGGGCCTGAGTGAGGAAAGATATCGGCATCTTAAGCGCCTAACTGGCTCCTACTACTTCAGTTGACTGCCTGTTCTCCTAAAGTGCATTCAGGGAAGCAGCAGAAAACAGGAAGCTCCCTGAGAAGCTGGTGTTAATCAGTCCAGGCTCCTGGGGGTGCTAGAGAGGTACATAAGAGGCTCCTCCTCCTCCTCTCTCTCCCTGCAGCCCCTGATGCTTTCTGTTATTCCCTCTCACCTTTTCTCCTGCCTGCCTGTTATGACTCTTGTGCCCTCCTTCCACCATCACAGCACTCCACCCTCTCTGTGCATCTCAATCAGGGAGAATATATATGCACCAGTGGCTACCCCACAGACACAATTTTCTACACTCTGGGTCCTAGTGGTGCCCCCCTGCCCCCCCAGTCTGGCACCTGAAGCGGCTGCCTCAGTTCGCCTCATGGTAAGGCTAGCTCTGACCATCAGATTTGAGAGGAAACACATGACCTGCATAAAGCAGATTAAAAAAAGGTCTAAAATTACTTCAGAAATGTTTCTGCTTGTACTTGGATATCTCTGTGCTCACCTGACCTCCAAAGTCTGTTGCTGGTACGCATTTGAGGTGTTTGGCCTTAGGCATAGTTGAAAACTCATGAGCCACATTACATTTTATATTTCTGAATTACAACTGGAAAGGATAAGGGTATTCATTTGGTAGAGCTGCCAAAAATTACCTCCAAATCTGGTTCTGTATTTTTGTGAACAAATAAGTTGTAATCAAGGAAGAAGAAAATACCTGGAGAGAATCACAGGAAGGTTTTAAAATGTTTGTTTATTTTGTATAAGCAAATAAGCATAACTTATTTGCATATTTGACTGTTTATTCCATTTTTATTCTTGCTATAGTATAGCAAGTATAGCATTATATGCTATCTATGTGTATATGTACTATATATATATTCTCTGTACATATATAGCATATAATGCTATACTTGTAATAGTAGAAACTCACTACTGATTCAGATTAAAACACCCTAAAAAGATTTCTAAACGTGCATATATGCTCATGATGCCAGAAGGCTGTACAAGGGTAAATTTAATGTCCTCCCATCCACCTCTCACACCCAAATTAGGATGAATAGGAAGAGGAAAATCGTATGTAAAATAAGCCTTTAGATTTTCAATCAATGGATTTCTACGCTCAAGTCCCATTGACTTTAATGGAAATATGTTCCCATGGCAGCTTTGAAAATCTCAGCGTTAAAGATTAAACTTAAACAAAACAACCCCCCACATCCTTCCCCTCCAAAAACCCCACCACCCTGCTTTTAATCTCTCCTCTAAACTTCACCTCTGCTGGAAGCTATCTGTAAATTATTTCATGATGAGCAGGCAGAGAGGGTGCCTGCTACACCAAATTAAATAATTTCACACTGCTCTTTGTCTCCACCCTGTTTCTTTCTGACTTCCTATTGTGTTAAATTTAGATTTTAATGTATATTGTATTTTCTATATGTACAGTGCCCAGCAAAAAAGGGTCCTAATTCCTGATTGAGGTATCTAGGTGCTACCGTATTACAGACAACAATAAACCTTGAACTACTATATCTGTCGCCCAGCATGTCCTGGTATCTGGTGATACATACACATAAAGAGATCAAGGGAGAGAGACCAGTTACTTCTCAGACTTGCCAAAGAAAATGTAAACTGCAGTTTAAAACCTAACACAATTTAATTCTATTTGATTATCAAAAGTACTAGAAACGGTTCTAAGGCCCAGTGTTTCTGTGTTTGAAATGGACAATCTTTGGGGAAATTAGTGAATGTTTTAATGTAACTCTGATATACAAGTGTGTGCGCACACGTGCCATCTCCAAACATTCAAAAATCATCACTTGCCCCCTGCCCCAATCACTACATTGACTTCAGAAAATTAAGGTTTTTTTGTTTTGTTATTTAATAATAAAAATAGTGCGTTTTCTGCTTTTCTTTTTGGTCTCTGAGCCTTGTGGTACACTTCCTGAACATGTTCAAGGTCTTCTCCACAACCATGAGCGCTAGAAACATAATTTAAAAACCTCAAACAGGTTCTCATGGAATCTCTTGATTCCAGCAACTGGGGCCTTAAGAAATACCAGCTACTGTGATAGCTGTGCTAAACATTGTGAAACACGGCAACACTGATATGATATGTCAGCTTTGTAGAATTACGCTTTTTTTCTTTTAAATACAGTACCAGAAGAGAAGCCATGGCATTTGAGAATGTGTTTTTGTAGAATTTATTGGTTCAGTAAGTGTTCAGTATACTATAGTAGTGGCTGCTGCAATTGAAGGTTTAAAGGGCATTGCATTCTAATCCCCGCTTTTCAGATGCTTAAATTGTGTGGTGGCTATTTTTTAATTTAACTCGAGAATGAAAATGTTCATGCTTTGATGTCAAATGGGTGAAAACACATTTTGCTCTAATATAGTTGTATAGATTTTTTCCGATTATGTTGTTGGGGAAATTAAACAGCCCTTTTCCACAAAGTTGAGTGACCTTATAAATGTAGTGTAAAGTTATTCAGGTAGTGGCAATCTACCTGTTAATCAGCTGGGATTATATCTTCCTGGTGTAAAACTAGAATCTCAGGGCAGTCCTGGCATGCTATGTTGATGTCAGCTGGCATTTTATTGTTTCCTAAAACTTATAACTGGAGGGCTGATAGCAGCATTCACATTTCCATAAAAGATGATATTTTGTGGAAAGTGAAGCAGGAATGTGGATTTAACGTTATTTTCAAATATTGAAGTACATAATCTAAAATGTGAGTGTCAAATCTGTGAGTGTGTGTGTGTGTGGAGAGAGAGAGAGAGTCGGTGTGTATATTAAGGCTGCCAAGCGATTAAAAAATTAATTGAGATTAATTGTGTGATTAATCTGGCTGTTAAACAACAATAGAATACCATTTATTATTTTTGGATGTTTATTACATTTCAAATATATTAATTTCAATTACAACACAATTCAAAGTGAACAGTGCTCTCTATTTTTTTATTACAAATATTTGCACTATAAAAAACAAATTGTATTTTTCAATTCACTTCATACAACTACTGTAGTGCAATCTCTTTATCATGAAAGTTGAACTTACAAATGTAGAATTATGTACAAAAAAACTGCACTCAAAAATAAAGTAAAGTAATCTAATACTTTAGAGCAGGGGTGAGCAACCTGAGCCTGAGAAGGAGCCAGAATTTACCAATGTACATTGCCAAAGAGCCACAGTAATACATCAGCAGCCCCCTCATCAGGTCCCACCACCCAAATTCCAGAGCCTCCCACCCACCGGCAGCTCCCCCAATCAGCCCCTCCTCCCTTCCCACACCTCCCAATCAGCTGTTTCATGGCATGCAGGAGGCTCTTGGGTGAAGGGGACAGGAGCGAGGGCACTGCAGGCTCAGGGGAGGGGGCAGGAAGGGCCTGTGGCAGAGCTAGGGGTTGAGCAGTGAGCACCCCATGGCACACAGGAAAGTTGGCGCCTGTAGCTCCACCCCTGGAGTCGGTGCCTATACAAGGAGCCACATATTTAACTTCTGAAGAACCACATGTGGCTCCGGATCCACAGGTTGGCCACCCCTGCTTTAGAACTTACAAGTCCACTCAGTCCTACTTCTTGGTCAGCCAATCAATCAGACAAACAAGGTTGGTAACAATTTGCAAGAGATAATGCTTCCTGCTTCTTGTTTACAGTGTCATATGAAAGCGAGAACAGGCGTTTGCATGGCACGGTTGTAGCTAGCATTGCAAGATATTTACATGCCAGATGCACTAAAGATTCATATGTCCCTTTGTGCTTCAACCACCATTTCAGAGGACATGCTTCCATGCTGATGATGCTTGTTAAAAAAAATAATGCATCAATTAAATTTGTGACTATACTCCTTGGGAGGAGAACTGTATGTCTCCTGCTCTGTTTTACCCACATTTTGCCATGTATTTCATGTTATAGCAGTCTCGGAACATGACCCAGAACATGTTCGTTTTCAGAACACTTTCACAGCAGATTTGACAAAATGCATAGAAGGTACTGATGTGAGATTTCTAAAAAATAGCTACAGCACTCAACCCAAGGTTTAAGAATCTGAGGTGCCTTCCAAAATCTGAGAGGGATGAGGTGTGGAACATGCTTTCAGAAGTCTTAAAAGAGCAACACTCTGATGCAGAAACTACAGAACCCAAACCACCAAAAAAGTAAATCAACTTTCTGCTGGTGGCATCTGACTCAGATGATGAAAATGAACATGCGTCAGTCCACACTGCTTTGGATCTTTATCAAGCAGAACCCATCATCAGCATGTCCTCTTGAATGGTGGTTGAAGCATGAAAGGATGTATGAATCTTTAGTGCATCTGGCAGGTAAATATCTTGCAATGCCAGCTACAAAAGTTCCATGTGAAAGCCTGTTCTCACTTTCAGGTGACATTGTAAACAAGAAGCAGACAGCAGTATCTCCCGTCAATGTAAACAAACTTGTTTGTCTTAGCGATTGGCAGAATAAGAAGTAGGACTGAGTAGACTTGTAGGCTCTAAAATTTCACATTGTTTTGGTTTTGAGTGCAGTTATGTAACCAAAAAAAATCTGCATTTGTAGTTACACTTTCACATTAAAAAGATTGCACTTCACTACTTGTATGAGGTGAATTGAAAAATACTATTGGTTTTGTTTATCATTTTTACAATGCATATATTTGTAATAAAAATAATATAAAGTGAGCACTGTGCATTTGGATTCTTTGTTGACATTGAAATCAACATTGAAAATGTAGAAAAACATCCAAAAATATTTAATAAATTTCAACTGGTATTCTATTGTTGTAAGTGTGATTAATCGCGATTAATCTTTTTAATCATGATTAATTTTTTTGAGTTAATTGCGTGAGTTAACTGCGATGAATTGACAGCCCTTGTGTGTGGGGAGAGAGAGAGATTGAGATTTGCAAGAAGCACAACACTCAGTAGTGAGATTCTCTGGGTATCAACAAGTTGTGAAGAGAAACAGGCTGCCTTGAGGTGAAGACCTCAACTTCTTTTGTGATAAAGATAATAGAGCAAATTTTGTTCACCTTGATTGAGTGGGTATACTTGAGCTTTTGCTTAGGAATGACCAGTCTAAACTTGGTCAGACTGTCCTAGCAATGTGCATTATCCACTGCACATTTAGATTCATTAAAAGGAAAACCCAACGCCTAAATTTTCAAAAATAATATGAGATTTTAGGTTTCAGAGTGGTAGCTGTATTAGTTTGTATCAGCAAAAACAATGAGGAATCCTTGTGGCACCTTAGAGACTCACAAATTTATTTGGGCGTAAGCTTTAGTGGGCTAAAACTATCATCAGATGCATGGAGTGAAAAATACAGTAAGGGGTAGAGGTGTGTGTATGTACACACACATACATTATATATATATATATATATATATATATATATATATAAAAACAGCACATGAAAAGATGGGAGTTGCCTTACCAAGTCGGGGGTCAGTGGTAACAAGGCCAATTCAATTAATTCACCTTAATTGATGCAGCCCCCCAAAATTAGACTATTTTCAGATTTTGTCCCAGACTCCTCCCTGATTTGAATCTCTACCCTGGAAACCTAACATGATTATTTTAAGGCTTCTATTGTCCATCTTGATCAAAGGATACTCTTGAGTGGCATCAAATGATTAAGTTATTAAGAAGCAAACAGAATTTATGAAGCCTGTCCAATAAGAGAGTTTACATATATTTTTAGGAGGATCGCTTCTTTTCTTGCCCACTCATTAATCTCTCCCCCACCACCCCACCCCATACATTTCTGGCAGCAGAGCTATAAAGAAGGGAAATTATAGTTGCAATTGCTCTGAAGTCTGTGTAATCTGTCAAATGCCTTAAAATTGGTTGAGCTTAAAAATGACAGCTCTCTGAAATTTAGTAGAATTCCACGTTATTAAAATAGCATTCTAAATTTTAATCTTGTGCGTAGACTTCTTAATAGCTTCAACTTTCTCTGCAAATTGTGGGTAGTGCTCACAGAGATTCAATTTAAATACTGTCAAGCAAGACTGATTTCCAGTATTGCATGCAAGCTATTTTTCCCAAATAAGTAGAGAGTTAATTTTTTCAATACTTCAAATTTTAACAGGATTTTATAGGAAGCTAGATAGGAATTTCACTCCCTGCTGCTGTTTGTCCAGTTTCTTTTCTTCCATTTGTACAGAGGGCATTTAGCTTTTAGTACAGCAATATAGCCCAGAAATTAATTTACTTTGTTTGATATCTTTCATTCCTTTAGATGTAAGCTGCCATTCAGACTCTCTTCTAAACCATGCTGAGAAAAGATAATTCAGACATCACGATCATAAAAATGAGTTGTCTAATCATATCTCTGGTAAATGCCTAAAATGCTGTGTGGCATTTTGTTGTTACTCATAGTAATCAAAGTTAACTGACTTAGTGTTGCAATAGGCTTAAGAAAAAGCAGATTTTTTTTTAATTTGAGTTAAAGCATACAGTTGTGTTTTGTGGACCTGGATGGCTCAGGCAGTTGGTAATGTGTGTTTTTCACCTCTAGGTCACCAGTTCACTGGCAGTCATTACATATCTGATGGCTGTTTGGGTCCCTGTGAAATGAATTGGTAGCTTCAATTCAGTTTCCAAAGCACAGGTGTCCACATTAAGCAAATTACCATTACAATTTGTGTTACTTGGCAATCTTAGTCCTGAGGCTGGTGTTTGAAGGTGCATGAAGACTTGTCCCTGCATTCACCCATTGGCTCTATGCAGCTCGAGACTGAGGCATTTTACAGGATGCTTGCACATCTTGCATTTTCTGTCATGAGAGGCCTTCAGCACCTTCCTAAGCACTACATTCAGTTTTAAGGAGTCTCATGGTGAAACCCATTTTGGATCTGAGGTAAGAGAGAAATCCTAGCTTCTCTGTGATTGATTGTTGAATCACTGAGCTCTCCTAAAGGGAATAGACACTGGCTGCACACTACACATGTATGTGGGCCCAACACAGCCCACTGTTGTAGGGCCCCACCCCAGAGCGAGCCCCATGTATGCAGAAATGACTTACCAACCAATGTGCCCTTGTGGCTGGGTGTGGGGTTACTGGACCTTTCCCTGGCTTGCCTCCTTTTAGTCACTTCCATCTGGGTCTTTCGTGGCCTGGCCCTCCGGCCGGATCTCTTAAAAGTTCAATCCTCTTCTATGGTATCCAGGTCCAGCTATGACTCCTCCAGCCCCAAGCTGGCTTTTCCCAGGTGCCTCTTCAGATTCCTTGTGCTTGTCTCCCCATTAGATCAGTAGCATACCCCATCACACCCCCGATAAGTGGCATGGTCTGATACAAAGGGGTCTTTTTAAACTCTGACACCACCTAGTTTGGATCCTCCAGTGCTGACAGTGGCTGGAATAAAGACCAAGACAAGTGCAAAAGATACTGCACTCTTGTGATTGAAATATCTGATGGCACAGCTAAAAAGCTATGTGACAGAGTGTTACCAGCATGATCAACAACAGTGCTGCAGCCTGGAGAAAGCTTTGCCAAGCTGAGGGCAATTATACACATTCTGATGCGGGATTGTGAGCACCTGTGTAACAATCACTGGGTTAACAATGCAGTGGGGAGAAAATAGGAAGCAAAGTCAGCTCAGGAGGGCATTCAGAGTGAGCTTAGGTAGGGGAGCAAGGACTGTGGGGAAGCTTATCCTTGCTATAAGCCTGTGTTGCCTATTACTGTATTGTAAAAGGGAAACAGCCTGGTGTGTGTTTGTGACTGCAAGATCCTCTGAACTGGCCAGGTAATGAGCTTCACCAGATAGCATCAGAGATGCCCTGTGACAAGCTACAAGAGACATGGTTATTTGCATACAGGTATAATTCTGCCCTCATACGTTTCATGTGATTTAAAAGGAAAATATGATGATGTTCTAGCCAACGCTGAGATATCATGGAGATAGATACAATAATCAAAATTATAAATATTGTTGACTATGCAGTTGGGATCCTTTTTTGAAATTGTATTGTGATGCTTAAACAGAACGTTTTTCTTTTTGTTACTATTTGAGAGAACTATGCAGTACCCTAATAGAGCACATATATTATGCCACTGGAATGGTATATATTGTAAATATTTCACTATTGAGTGTGTAAGAGCAAAAAGGAAATAGGTTGAATGACTTTTCAATTGTTCCTTTGGTTTTTCATTGAAAGTTTCTGAACAGCTATACACCTGGATGTAAAACGGGGGGAGGCAGTGAGAATTACTAGCAAAACAATTTGTTGCAAAACTTTTTCCAATTTTTTTGTTTGAAATTTCAATCATTCAAAATTATCCTTTCATCTCTAATGTGTAATGTTAAGTGTGGGTAGGCTTTTAAAGTATTTACTCTAGTGTAGGTAAAAAGGATGTTGGGGTTAAAATGGAATTCATCTGCCTTTATCTGACCCCAAATGTACTGTGCTCTGAAATTTAGTGTGCCTCATGGGGCTGTGGGGTTCTATAAGTGATCCAAATTTGGGGGCATTTGACCTAGGGATTCTTGAGATACAGCCACCCCCTCAAAAAAGGATTTCTTAAAGCTGAGAGATGTTTGGCAACCTTTTTTGTGTTCAGCTCATAGATAGAGATAAAACCAGGGTTCAGCTCATCACAGCAGGCCTTCAGTGCTTGAGAGTTACCCCAACAGAGGGTATGGACCGCCCAGAAGTGCATGAGCTCTGCTCCCTGCCCTTGTGTATGTTCCAGGATCTGGGAGCCTCTGCCCTTCTGTCGGGGTGTGATCCCCATCTCACATCAGGTTCTGGGGGAGCTTGCTTTTCTGGTGTAGTCAGAGCCCCACTCCCTACCTTCCTGTTGGTGGGGATATGGGGCTCTCTTGCGTGTCCCCCCACCCCCCACACACAAGTGATATCCTTGCCCTGTCATGGTCTGGGACCTCATCCCATCTGCAACATGATGACTCTCTCCATCCCTCATATCAGCCAGGTTCTGGGGATTGTCTATTCTTCTTTGGTGGGATGGGATCTGAGCCCCTTTTGCTACCCACCTCTGTTTGCATGTGCTGGGATCTGGGAAGCCTTGCCTCTCTGGGTGGGGAGTTTAAAAGATCTAGAACAGGCATGTTGGGACCATGCACCAAGATTAAGAACACATTGCTGAGGCTTTGTCTACACTACACAGCTTTTAGTGACATGGCTGTGTCAACATAGCCGTGTTGCTAAAAGTCGGGCAGTGTAGCTGCTGTTTGTTGTCACTTTTGCCAACAAAATACTTCCACCCCCAATGAGCGGCATTCGCATTGTCGACAGGAGAGCTGACATTTGCCATGGAAAAACTTTTTTCTTTTGGGGCGGGGTGGTGGGGGTTAGGACCTCTGAATGACAAAACTTTTGTCACTCAATTGCCAGCGTAGACATAGCCTACGACTGGAGTGAGAAGCTGAGAATGGGTAGGCTTGACACACCTCAAAACGTCTTCAGCTTTGTCTACATTCACAAGTGAAAGACAAAACTTTTGTCGTTCAGAGATGTTAAAAGAACACCCTCCCCCACCACCGAAAGACAAAACTTTTGTTGATGACAAGAGCTGGTGTGAACAGCACTTTATCAGCTGGAGCACTTTTTTGCCGACAATGCTAATGCCACTTGTTGGGGGTGGAAGTTTTTTGTCAGCAGGAGAGCTTGGACATGAGTATAGGACAGATTTCCTGTGCATCATAGTGGCTGCTGAACCTTTTCCTTTTTTCTTATTGGTATGTTTGTTTGGTACTTGTTGTTCCCTCAGCTTTACTAAGATTCATATGTCTGACAGTTTAAAGGGACACTGCTGAGGATAACAAGCTGATACATGGAGATATAGGATCTTTTTTTGTTATACCTGTCTGCAAAGAATATGGGAATCTTCAATTTTTTCATAACAAACATTCTGTCTTACTAAATTTAGTGCAAAGAAGGACACCAGAAATCCAGAATCCTGGAATGAACCTGTACTCAAACTATCTGCACACAACAGAGGAAGCAAATTCTGTAATGAAATAAGAGGAATAATTATATTTTGCACCTATACAGCAAATGTAAGTGACCTGCAAGGTCACACAGCCAGGCAGTGATATAACCAGGAATAGGATCCAGGAGTCCTAGTCCTTGTTCTATTCACCAGATTCTCCATACCTTTTTTAAAGTTAATGTTTCCTCTCGTTTTAAGATGACATTAAAATTTTAAACTCTCCCACAACAGAAATTAGATGTAGGCCAGAAATAGAAACCCTGGCTGCCTGATTCCTGTGCTGGTGTTCTAACCGCTTGACAATATTGCCTCCCTGTGTATGCCAATGTACTTTTCTGTATGGTAAGGGAGTTCAGTTTCAAATGTTCAGGTAGGTTATAATGACAATTGTGTTTAGAAATCAACTACATTTATGAAACAGGCTCCTCCATTGCCAGTTGTCAAACTCTTCTTACAATTACCAGTTGACAAATACAGTGCACAGGACAGAACATCTCTATTAGTGTATCACTGAGATTAATTGTTAATCTGGATACAGTCACTTGCCATTCTTGAAAACTGGTCTGCTTGTGCTTTGTAAGTGACATGATGGCCAAATAGGCTTTGTTGTCTTAAACCATTTCAAGCCTAACTGCTCTGGGACCCCATCTGTTGTGAGGCCCTTTCATTCATTGCTTCTAATCCTTAGTGCTTTGCACTACTTTTTTTTTTACTTTTTTTTTTTTGCTATAAACCACTCCATCTGAGCTCTACCAGAGTCTGGGGCCACTGTGATTTGATTTTGCATCTGCCAGAACCCAAATCAACTTTCGATTTTGGGGCAAAGAACTTGAAGTCAAAGATTGAGACCTTGAGCAGTAAATTTTCTCTGCCACTATGTACAGTTTAATAAGCATCTACAGCACAGATTATTTTATTGAAGCAACATCTATTGCAAATACACTTCTCAGAGAATGGATGATGGCCCCATTGTGCAGACAACTAAGTTCTTAAAAATAGAAGATATTTATGTTTCCCCAAGGATCAGTGTTTTATTGACTTAAGTTCTTGCAATATACAATTGCATATTGTTTGCTTGATATGAATATTATGGGGATAAAAGGTTTGTTTTCATTCCCAACTTTAGGTGCATTATGCTACTTTAGCTAACTGTTGTCTCCAGTGTGACTGAGTGGCTGGGGAAGACCACACTGACAATGCCACACTCAGAGCAGATTGCAAGACATAGGGACAATACCCAAAAGTGGTGACTTTATAATTAGATTAATCAAACCACTAACAAAAGAGCTTCTGCAGTACCACACAGTTAACCAGAAGCCAAACACACTCCCCTTTAGGCATTCCAGCCCTTGGGTCGCATCCAGGCAACCCAGTCGAATAGAGTGAGCGGTTATTGAGAACCCATTTCACCATATTCTTTCCTGAAGGATCAGACACATATGCCAGGTCAGTATAAATCTTAGATCTTACCCAAATATCATGCTGTCAACCAATCCTTAGTAAACTAATTAAAGGTTTATTAATAAAAGAAGAGTTATAAATGATTAATAGATCATATACATACCTAGTTGGCAGCCGGTGTCAAGTGGAGTGCCCCAGGGGTTGGTCCTGGGGCCGGTTTTGTTCAATATCTTCATAAATGATCTGGAGGATGGTGTGGATTGCACTCTCAGCAAATTTGCGGATGATACTAAACTGGGAGGAGTGGTAGATACGCTGGAGGGCAGGGATAGGATACAGAGGGACCTAGACAAATTGGAGGATTGGGCCAAAAGAAATCTGATGAGGTTCAATAAGGATAAGTGCAGGGTCCTGCACTTAGGACGGAAGAACCCAATGCACAGCTACAGACTAGGGACCGAATGGCTAGGCAGCAGTTCTGCGGAAAAGGACCTAGGGGTGACAGTGGACGAGAAGCTGGATATGAGTCAGCAGTGTGCCCTTGTTGCCAAGAAGGCCAATGGCATTTTGGGATGTATAAGTAGGGGCATAGCGAGCAGATCTAGGGACGTGATCGTCCCCCTCTATTCGACATTGGTGAGGCCTCATCTGGAGTACTGTGTCCAGTTTTGGGCCCCACACTTCAAGAATGATGTGGATAAATTGGAGAGAGTCCAGCGAAGGGCAACAAAAATGATTAGGGGTCTGGAACACATGAGTTATGAGGAGAGGCTGAGGGAACTGGGATTGTTTAGTCTGCAGAAAAGAATGAGGGGGGATTTGATAGCTGCTTTCAACTACCTGAGAGGTAGTTCCAGAGAGGATGGTTCTAGACTATTCTCAGTGGTGGAAGAGGACAGGACAAGGAGTAATGGTCTCAAGTTGCAGTGGGAGAGGTTTAGGTTGGATATTAGGAAAAACTTTTTCACTAGGAGGGTGGTGAAACACTGGAATGCATTGCCTAGGGAGGTGGTGGAATCTCCTTCTTTAGAAGTTTTTAAGGTCAGGCTTGACAAAGCCCTGGCTGGGATGATTTAATTGGGTATGGGTCCTGCTTTTGACCAGGGGGTTGGACTAGATGACCTCCTGAGGTCCCTTCCAACCCTGATATTCTATGATTCTATGAAATGATTGCAAAATCAGGTTTGTAGCAGTGAGGGAATAGACTGCTGGTTGTAAAGTCTCTCTGGTAACTTCCATAAAATTGAAAGGTCCAGGCCATAGTGCAAGATGCTCTTTTTAGCTGTAAATCCACAGTCCGCCATATTATAGCAGGAAAGAGGCAACATGCAGCTGTTTCATGTATCTTTTTATATCCTCTTCCATGTGCATGGAAATTGACTGTGCCAAACAAAGCCCAGAGCCCATGTATGTGGAAAGTTACTGGGCCAAGATGGAGTCCAGGATCACATGAGCATATCTTATGCCGTTGCCTGTTTTGCTGAATGACAGAGGGTGGCCATTGACTCCTTGCTGTCTAAGGCATCCTCAGGAAGAGTTATCTGGACAGGAGTAGTTTCTTTAATTGTGAGAGTGGAGTGTCCTTTATTCTATAGGCCATCCACACATAGCTGTCTAGCCCTAAGGTAAATTCTATCTGGGGGGTGTCACCTAGGAATATAACCAGGTTTTAAGATACAAGTACACAGCCAGTATTCATAACCTCAGATACAAAGATAATACATGCATATGAACAGGATAATTCTACTTAGAAACATCATAACTTTTCCATTGGCACCTTCCATGACATGCTTTCTACAAGATTTGCTACAGTTGTATAACTGTGGTAGCAATAATGATACAACTGGTCATCTTTAATCATACAGCATCACACTCAGTTTTCCTCATAGGCTTGATTCACCCCATGTAAACATTTGTACCCCATTGCATCCATGGTGTATTGGAAACTGTGTTACAATGTGAAGTGATAGCTAAGACTACATTTTAGTCATGGGTATTTTTAGTAAAAGTCATGGACAGGTCACGGGCAGTAAACTAAAATTCATGGCTCGTGGCCTGTCCATGTCTTTTACTATATACCCCTAACTAAAACTTGGGCGGGGGACCCCAGGTGTGTGGGGTGAGGGGAGAGCAGAGGCGGCTGTCCGGGGGCTCCATAGGAGCTGGGGGAGGTGGCCTGGGACCCTGCTGGTGCTGAGGTGGGCAGCAGCACATGGCCTGGAACCCCCACTGGTGCTTGGGGGCAGGGAAGTGGGCAGCAGTGGGCAGCCCAAGATCCCCGCTGGGGGGAGGGGCAGGCAGGCCATAGCGCGTGGCCTGGGGCCGGGACCCCTAGTGGTGCTCGGGGGAGAGGGTTGGGGGTCACAGTCTCCCTATTTGGCTCCGCGTGTCCCTGCAACTCCTAGGCAGCAGAGAGGCCAGGAGGCTCCACGCACTGCTCCCACCACAAACACAGGCTGTGAAGCTCCCATTGGCCAGGAACCACAACCAATGGGAGCTGCAGGGATAGGGCCTGTGAGTGCAGGCAGCATGCAGAGCCCTGTGGCTCCTCCACAGCCTAGGAGCCACAGAGCCGTGCCAGGAGGAGCCATGGAGCTCCCCTACTCTGAGGTCAGAGTCCATCCCCAACCCTCTGCCCCTAGCCCTGAGCCCCCTCCTACACACCCAAACTACTGCTGCTGGCTGCTGCAGAAGTCACGGAGGTCCCAGAAAGTCACAGAATCCATGACTTCCATGACAGACTCACAGCCTTAGTGATAAGAAAAGGAGTACTTGTGGCACCTTAGAGACTAACCAATTTATTTGAGCAGGAGCTTTCGTGAGCTACAGCTCACTTCATCAGATGCATACCGTGGAAACTGCAGCAGACTTTATATATACATAGAGAATATGAAATATTGTTTCATATTCTCTATGTATATATAAAGTCTGCTGCAGTTTCCACGGTATGCATCTGATGAAGTGAGCTGTAGCTCACGAAAGCTCCTGCTCAAATAAATTGGTTAGTCTCTAAGGTGCCACAAGTACTCCTTTTCTTTTTGCGAATACAGACTAACACGGCTGTTCCTCTGAAGCCTTAGTGATAGCTTGTCATTTTAAATGGTTTCCAGGTCCTGCTTGCGGGCTAGGTGGGTCTGACAGAAGCCACATGATCTGGGTCCTCTGTGTGCAGTCAGCAAAGAACCAGCCTTGAGCAAGTTGGGTTGAGTTGTGGCTCTCTGCCTTAGGTAGCAGCCTGCTCTGTCTCTCTTCTGTGTTAGGGTTCTAGAATCTAAGAAATACAGTAGTGTTATACTGGACTTCCAGAAAGGGGAAAAAACCCTATAAAATACTCGTGTGTGTGTGTGTGTGTGCGCTGTTAACATAACCAGCACCCAAGTAGGGATTCACCACTGGAGGGTGTGGAGGAGGGGTAGGCAGCAATTTTGCTATCACACTTAGTAGGAGATGCAGCTTTGAATTCTAACTGGGGTTCCATATGAGTCCCATGGATAGAGGGCTCGCTGGGGCATGCACTTCTAGCAGATTTTCTCTTGCTGGGGCAACCACACTCTAGCACCTCGTCTTTATTTTCCCCACTGAGTCTCTGTCTCACCAGCCATATTACTTTCTCAGCTCTGTCACTATGTGCTGCTATTCTTTATTCACCTTCTCTTTGGTCACCACTGTGTTTGTTTCAGTTTGCTGCTCATTCTAACATAGCTGATTTCAAGCTCTCCAGGAATACCAGTTGACCCCAATGGTAATTTCTGTCTATTGACTAATATAAACATCTCGTTTTGTCTTTCCATGTGCTGTGGCGTCCACTCTTATCTTCTCCTTGCTTAGCCAGAATGGTGTGTCATAAGTCTGCTTCTCTGAGTTTCACTCATGGAGGCAGACTTTGTGGGTGTCCTGAAAGACGTTTACTTAGCAAAAAAGTGAATATCTTCAGTGGATTGCAACAAGTTGCTGTGCAGTGAAAACTCTTGTTGCCTCCTGTTTTTTTTTGTTTTGTTTTTTGTCAGTGATGTTTTGATTCAAAACTCTGTTGGTTTGTGGTTAGATAAATGCATATCTTGAAGGCAAAGCATTGGCACCTCTATATAATTTAATATTCTTATGATTCAATGAATGTATTGGTATTGCAGCTGACCCTGAAGCCCCAGTATGCTAAGCCCTGTACAAACATATAGTGAGAGACAGTACTTGCTCCCAACAAGTTTACTGTCTAAATAGAGGAGACAGAGTGGGAGAGGAGACGGAAGGCAAAAGTGCTTTGCCAGACGACGTCAGATCAATGGCAGAATTGGGAATAGAAGGCTGGTCTGACTCCTAGTCCAGTGCCTTAGCCCTCTGACCACACGGTGCCTTTCTCAACGTTCCAGTGTTCAGGGAAAGGTGAAAGGAGAAGTCTTCTGCAATGTTCCAGTCTCTGTTACCACTACAGGAAAATTCATAATGAATTAGTTTTACACTTTGGTCTGTTGAGCCATCTGACTTCACTGGGCAAGTCAATGCTCTGTTTGGAGAAAATGCATATCTTTTCTCAAAGAGGAGCATAGTTAAATGTCCATTTCATCACTTTGTTTAATCTCTAATGGGTCTCTGATTTGGCTAATTTCAGAAATATATATTTTATCATCTGGTGGCTTCATGGTAACGTATGTATAAGGCTACGTTTTTTTTCACGGAGGTTGCGGAAGTCGCAGAATCTGTGACTTCCAGTGACCTCTGTGAATTCAGCCCTGTCACCTGGGAGCTCCAGGGTCTGCCTGCTGCAGACCACACAGCTCCCCATGGCCATGGGTCTCAGCCCCTCTTGGCCCCCCTCCCCCGCTCGAGAATTCGCAGCTGCCGCGCGTGGCGGGGCCTCAGCTCTGGGCCACTGCAGGCAGCAGGTGCCCCGCAGCTGTTAGCTGGGGAGACCCTGGAGCTCCAAGCCTCCACAGGTGATGGAGGTGGGGGGGGGGCACAGAGCTTGGAATGGCACCTGGAGCTGCCCAACCAATGCAGGCAGTGTGGGAACCCAACAGCTGGGCTCCCCATTTTATCAGGGATATTTTTAGTAAAAGTCAGACAGGTCACAGGCTTCTGTGAATTTTTCTTCATTGCCCGTGACCTGTCTGTGACTTTTACTAAAAATATCCCTGTCAAAATCGTAGGCTTATTATGTAATGACCCACTCAGTCTAAACTTCCTAGTGAAGTCACAACTCTCCCAGCTAACCTTGTTACCCATGAAAAAATCCCAGGTGATTCCCAGAGAATGAAGTACTGTCTAATGCAATAGAGGTGGGCCATAAGAGGCTTTCCTTTCAATGGGTGGTGATGACTCTTGCTTGTAAGGATAGGCTGGATTAACTTCCTTGTAATTGCATGTTAGCCAGGAGTGTTACAATGAGGGATACAAATGCTCTCCTCTGTGTGTCACTCCTCTCATTACCTGGGGTTAGAACTCTTTGGCTTTAAAATGAAGGGGCATATTTGAAGAGAGGGTAGAGCCAGAAAGCAGCTGCTGTTCGCATTATACTTCCTAGGCCAACCACAGATACCCGAGACAGAATCTCTTCTTCAGGGTAGTGTTCATTGATCACTTCTTCAGCAGAGAGGAAAGGTGGTCCAGTGGTTTGGGGTGCTAGTGGGATATGGAGGACTCCAGTTCAGGTCTCTACTTTGCCACAGACTCTGTGTGACCTCAGCAAAGGACACTAGTCTCTGTGCCTCCGTTCCCCATCTGTAAAATGATAATTGCACTGCCCTACCTCACAGGGGTGTTTTGTGAGGATAAATATGTTTAAGATTGTGAGCAACTCAGATACCATGGTAGTAGGGGCCAGATAAGTACCTAAGGGATCTAGGTAGGTAGAGACTGCTGCTTAGACCAACTGTAGAGGGAGGCAGTCAATGGTAATATGGACTTTAGGAGCCAGACTTTCAGGGAGAAGGGGAGGTTGGGTAGCTGAACGGTGAGGAGTATGTTGCATGGATGATGTGACCTCCAAGTCCCCTCCAATCTGCTTCTCTCAAGAGCCACAACCCATACCCCATCTGTCAAATTCCTGACCCAATTTAAACTCCAGATTTCTCTGCTGATTTTTTTTTTAAATCCCTCTTTACCCATTGGCCCATGTTTAGGAAGCAGTCCACAAATACATGCACATTTCTAATGCTGAGATTATTATCCTCTGTTTTTTATATCATTCTAGACTTGTTTATCTCTCCATCATTACTTCCTCCTTCTGGAGGCTGCGAAGGTTACCTGTGTTATGATTACCTTGCCATAAAAGTATCCTAACACTAAATTAACTCATTCATTTTAAGATCTACTTCGTGTCTAGTCTGTGGTGTCAGATTTTACATTCTGGTGCTTCTCTCTAGTATATTACTCTATTGAAGCATGTAGACTTGTGTGCTTTAAAAGAAGAAAAAGACCAGAACTTGGCATTCTATCATTTGTTAGTTTCATATTAATAACACCACCTCTGTAATACTGCTAATGTATCTGCTACACCAAATATGCAGGCACTTATTTATCTACAGGCTGAGGGAAAGGAAGATTGGTGCCACTTTAAAGATGTATAGAGTTGTAATTACTTGATGTATATTGGTTAGTTACTCATGTGGAGTAGGAATGCTGCAGAGGGTTAGCAGTCTTAATTGATGAGAGTGCTTAGAGTTAGAATCTAATCAGCATTTTTATGTTGAGGTTAGTTTTACATAGTACTTATGGCATTTACTGATTAATGGACATTGGGCCCAATTTTGTAATTCTTACCCATAGCCTATGTTACCACAGGTTATTGAGCATGATGCAAGAAAAACTGGATGAAATTCCATGACTCCATGAAATTCCATGCAGCAGGTCAGTCTAGATGATCATAATAGTTTTTTGGCCTTAAAATCTATGAACATATGAAAAAGTAGTCTCTTTGACACTACAAGCTCCCATAAAGATTGCAGAATAAGGTCTAATACTACTGTTTTGAACCCCCCTTTCCAAGCACCAATTTCACTCAGTGTCAGGAAAGCAATTAATTGTAAGCTAAATGCGGTGAATGAGAAGACCCTGGTTTGTCCAAAATGTTAGCCCCATGGAGCTATACAGATTAACACTGCTGAGGATCTAGCCCATTGTCCCTGTCCTATGGAGCTTATGTGTAGAGCACTGTTAGATAAGAACGGTGTTTCTCAGAGGAATGAATTATACACAGTACCTATTGTGGAATGATAGTAGACACACAATGACGGTTGGATCTCTTTGCTTTGGAACACCAGTTTTGTATACAGCCAGCAGTATTTGAATCCATGTCATCTATTGGAATTGTATTAATTGGACGAAGCTTTTTTGGCAAATATGCCTGGAATGTCCTCTACTCTTTTTCAAATAATGTTGTGCTACCATAATATACTAATGGATATCTGCAGGCGCTACTGGGTGCGTGGCAACAGTTCATTAAGTCAGCACTTATGGTGCCCATAATGATCATGGAACCAAGTCCAAGACTGAAAACTGATAACCACCTCTAGGTCTAAGTGGTAAAAAAAAAAAAATTACCACCTTGCTGACTCACAAAATGCAGTTTTAAGTAGTTCTACTCATTTTCCTAAGCCTATCCTGTTGCAATGATAGCACCACCAAATGTCAAAGTATTTGTAAATCTTTATTATAATGCTACAGACTCTTCTGTACTGCTGAGAACTAGTTCTAAGGGTAAAGGATTAACCATCCCCCTTGCACATGAGAGAGGATTTTGACTGCATAAGGCTAATTAATAATGTATTGCTCTGTAAGCAACATTCATAAATGTTAATACTGTCAAATGTCATGGGATATTTCCTTTACTTGGGAAGGAGGGAGGAACATGCTTACTAGATTTTTTTTTTGCCTGTGCAATATTCAGAAATAACTCCAAGCTCATCTTGGTATGTACAGAATAGCTAAAAGGGCTTGATGTATTAAACAAATCAAAACACTAATCCTGACAATGTTACATATGCAGGCAAAAAGAGCAGGGTGTTTCTTCTTTTATTATTTTTACAATTTTGTTTCATTAGATGCTACAATGATGGGCACTACAGAAAACCCTAAGGGAAGTAGGCATGTTCCAGAATATAGATCAGGATCTGAACTGTTTCAATATCTGTCAAGCAGGTGGAGAAGAAATCTATCCAATACTACTGTATTTCACTTTCCACTCTTCTATTAGATGTGTGACTGTCATGCTGTCTGGAGTGGCTCATGACTGAGTGCCTACCTCAGGGCAAACTGTCAGAAAACACCTCGAACAGGTGGTATGTTCTATAACTAGATTTCACCAAGCCAATAAAAGTGAACTCCTGGATCGCTGTACCATTCTTATCATGGAGTCACAGACCATCCCCTTGGTCATTCCAATCTATCTGGCCACCCAGACAAATGACTTTGTGATAAAAGGTCACTTAAACCCCAAATCATACCACATAAGGCTTTTCCCGGTCCCAAGAGACCAGTCGCTTACCCCAGATCAATTGCTACTCTAGATCTTACACCAAAGACAATGCTGGCAGCCAATTCTGTAGTAAACTAACTAAAGATTTATTAGCTTTAAAAAAGAATCAGAATTATTGAGAGGTTAAAGCAGGTAAAATATTTGCAGGTGAATCACAGTTTGTAATTCCAAATGGTGACAGGCAGTGATGTAATAAACTGCCTGTTTCCCAAAAGCCTTTTCAAGATACCCAGATTGTCTCTGGAGATCACCGCTTTATATCTGGTGCACTTCCCTGTAAAAGTCCAAACAGTTCAGAGTTAAAGTATCTTTCCATGAATTCAATTCATAGCTTCTTCTCACAGAAACCAAGCTGACAGCATCATTGCCCACATGCACTTTTCCTTTGAGGATGAGTGAGGAATGCACTTAGTCTTTTGACCTCTGACCATCATACATCATAGCCACTTGCTTTGAAATTAGCATTTCTGTTAGTCTTTCATTAGCTAAAAGACTTTAACAGCAGTGCTACATGATACTAAACTGCTCAAGATAGTTAAGACTAAAGCAGACTGTGAAGAATTTCAAAAAGATCTCACAAAACTAAGTGATTGGGCAACAAAATGGCAAATGAAATTTCATGTGGATAAATGTAAAGTAATGCACATTGGAAAAAATAACCCCAACTATACATATAATATGATGGGGGGCTAATTTAGCTACAACTAATCAGGAGAAAGATCTTGGAGTCATTGTGGATAGTTCTCTGAAGACATCCGCGCAGTGTGCAGCAGCAGTCAAAAAAGCAAATGGGATGTTAGGAATCCTTAAAAAAGGGATAGAGAATAAGACTGAGAATAGCTTGTTGCCCTTATATAAGTTCATGGTATGCCCACATCTTCAATACTGCATACAGATGTGGTCCCCTCATATCAAAAGATATACTGGCATTTGAAAAGGGCAACTAAAATTATTAGGGGTTTGGAACGGTCCCATATGAGGAGAGATTAAAGAGGCTAGGACTTTTCAGCTCGGAAAAGAGGAAACTAAGGGGGATATGATAGAGGTATATAAAATCGTGAGTGGTGTGGAGAAAGTGAATAAGGAACAGTTGTTTATTTGTTCCCATAATATAAGAACTAGGGGCCACTAAATGAAATTAATGGGCAGCAGGTTTAAAACAAATAAAAGGAAGTTCTTCACTCAGTGCACAGTCAACCTGTGGAACTCCTTGCCTGAGGAGGTTGTGAAGGCTAGGACTATAATAGGGTTTAAAAGAGAACTGGATAAATTCATGGAGGTTAAGTCCATTAATGGCTATTAGCCAGGATGGGCAAGGAATGGTGTCCCTAACCTCTGTTTGTCAGAGGGTGGAGATGGATGACAGGAGAGAGATCACTAGATCATTACCTGTTAGGTTCACTCCCTCTGGGGCACCTGGCATTGGCCACTGTTGGTAGACAGGGTACTGGGCTGGATGGACCTTTGGTCTGACCCAGTATGGCCATTCTTACGTTCTCGCATTTCACAATATTTCTTTGTGTATACCACGATAACTAAGGGTAGGTCTACACTGCCCACATTACAGCACAGCCACAGCTGCGCTGTGACATAGGCAGTGTAGACATGCTTTATCGCCGGGGGAGAGCTCTCCCAGCGATAAAAAAATAACCACCCCAAACGAGGGGTGGTAACTTTATTGCCGGCACCCATGCCTCCGTCAATAAAGTGCTGTCTATGCTGAAAAGCACCAGTACTAAAACTTTTGTCACTCAGGGGTAGGTTGTTGTTTTTCCTCACACCCTTGAACAACTAAAGTTTTAGTGCTGAAAGTGGCAGTGTAGACACAGCCTGAATAGGAAACTTTTATATTGTTGGGTTATTTCGGCTGTGTCTGTTCATGAACAGATAAGCAAAAACAATACAAGTAACCTTCCACTAGTTTTCATGAAGTTTAAACACCTGAATACACTCTTACATTTACATTCATTTTGATCTATACTAATATACAAGCGGCAAAGAGTCCTGTGGCACCTTTATAGACTAACAGACATATTGGAGCATGAGCTTCTGTGGGTGCATACATGCATCCGACAAAGTGGGTATTCACCCACGAAAGCTTATGCTCCAATACGTCTGTTAGTCTATAAGGTGCTACAGGACTCTTTGCCATTTTTACAGATCCAGACTAACACGGCTACCTCTCTGATACTTGACTAATATATAAGTGAAACTAAACAGTTTAATTTAACTAAAACTGTGAAACCCTGTGCTTTCAATGCACTGTTCATTGGAATGGACTTACATATATTCACTCCCACCTTACCCCGGGCTCACTGAGTTCTGCTTTCAATTTCAAATGGCATATATTAGAATAACTGGAAGCAAGACCAGCTGAATTATTTTATTTTGTTTGATCTTTCATCTTGTCCTTCTTCAAACTCTTTGGTATCCACACAACTTTGTAAGAGTGATCCTCTGAGCCACTGCTCTGGTTCTCAAAAGATTTAATTCTTTGGAACACCAAGAAAGCTCTCTTCAGATCACAGTTTGAGAACATCTGATCTAAATAATCTATCTAAATACCTTTAGCTATTGTAGGTGTTCATTCCTCTTTGATCCTCAAGGTATCTCAGCCCTCTTTTCGAGTTTTCAATCAAAATCATGGCTGTGGATTTCAACCATTTAAAAAATCAGTGATGAAAATCCCATAATAAATTTAAACACGTTAAATTATTTTGCCTTTGTTGTATTTTTGTGCAGGGGGTTTGGGAGTTTGTGCAAATACGATCTGGATATTCACTTCTTCCTAAATTCAGAAAGTTGATCATATTTTTCTTTTTTTATTTTTAATGTTATGTATTTAAACTTGCTTCCAAAGTTGCATTGGCAGGCAGTCATTACAATCAAATGTCTGTTCTGCAAGCAGTGCTGAAAAAAAAACAAGATAATATAGCACAGTGCTCAACATCTTAAAACTCCGTTACAGCCCCCGTAAAACAGTTAAGTGAATTCACTAGACTGAAAGGTATTAGCCCACTTCCTACACATGTGCTGTGGTTTCACTTTAAACCAAAGTGTGGTGTAATAGCAGTCTTATTGCTTATTTGATGCTTCACTTGGTTTGGAATTGAATATGACTTAGTGGCTTCTAAATGCTAATCACCCTAACAGACTTGAGCATCACTCTCTGGAAGATGACAGAACTGGTTTTAGAGCATTTTTTTGTTGGAAACGCATCATATTCTTTTAATAAAATTATCCTTTTACATCTAGAGATACATTTTAAACTTTTTACTGTTTATCAGAAAACTCCTTACAATAAGCAGTAGATAGCAAAAGAATATATTAACATAATGTTTTCTAAAGAATTATTAGCTTGTGTTGCCATTTGACTGTATTGTCATTTAATTATATATTATTTGTATACTCACTAATAGTCTAATTACTGGAAAAACCTCATGGACTTCCATCTTCCTAATCATAATAAAAATTCCATTTATATAACATCTTTCCCCTATCCCTTAGTCCACTGCTGACCTGCAGCCACCTCTGGCAGCTGTTTAACTCCACACAACAACACTACAGAGCTGTCCAGGACAGGAAGAGAAGAATGCAATTACTCAAACTGGATTTTGTTAGGACATCACTGTTAACACCCCAACTTACATGGAAAAAATTCCATTAGATCCTTTGTGACCACAAGCAATCAGGGTCATAGTTTTAATGTCCTATTCAATAGCTTCTACAACACAATAGTGCCTCCTTATGCCATGCTATGGGGTTGATTCAGTACAGGCTCACAGGTAAGAGTGCTACCTACTGAATCACTACCACAATATTAGATTTATTGCATCTTCTCATTTCCACAGCAGCATTTATCAGGTTTTAATTGTATACGGCTGCATGCCTTGAAACATTTTATAAGCAATCAGCAATATGTTCTAGGAATATACAATTTACAAGTTACTGCTATGGCAGAACTCCAGACTTGCTCTAATGACCAATTCTTGGTACTTCAGAAGAAGGGGTGGGGAGAACTCAAAGACCAGAAATAAACACACACAACCCTATAATACATCTAATCCTGCCTTTTCTAGTGTCACAACAGAAAAAGGTAGTTTTGCTTTTTCTGTAATATATTTCAGAATAGGGAAACACAAGTTGCTCTCTTAATATAATAATGCACAAGATTGTTAACCTCAGTTTTAGGATTAGAATTTCTTTGTTCTTTGTATATCTGTTAAACAGATTGGGATGCTCGCATGAAATCCTAGTTCATGAGAGGCTGCAGTTTCCATTGATTGATAGGAACTGTGAACAATAGGATTCAAATATTTTTATGCAGAAAGGTTTCTTTTTAATAATGGGCAAACCTCAAAAGGTTCTAAAGTTCCATATGGATAAGTGTTCAAATGTGCGTATGCTTATGACAACCTCTTGGGTCTGCAAAATTGGGCTGAAAATCTTACAAAAACAGCCTTCAAGGAGATTTACTGTAACTCTTGTTTCTAATTAAACTGGAAAAATTTGTAAGAACAAACTTTTTCTGCTTCATTTCTGCATTTAGGCCCAGTCCTGCAAGTTGTTCTGTATGAGCAGACCCCTGCGCTTGCATGGAGCCCCAGTGACTTCATGTGGGCACAGAGGTTTGCCCTGCATGGATCTGGTTACAGAATCAGAGCCAGAGTCATAGCCTGAAATTGAGAGGTCTGCAAAATTTGAAACATTGTGAAAGCAGCATCAATTGTTTGTTTTTTTTTCTTCCTTTCAGTTTCAATTTCTGGATTGGATCTTATCTCACTGAATCTGTTAATCTATTCCTAATTTTTGTTTTGTTCTCCCTTTCCCGTTAAGGATATTCAGGAGTAATATTAGAAAAAAATGGGGGTGGGGGTTAGACCTGACCTCCCTTTGTATAGGTTCAATTTACACCTGCATTTTTGCTCTCATAAAAAGAATTGCAGGTGCCACTCAGGGTACTTGTACATCTAACAACCTGATTTGCAGCTGCAATCAACTGCAGATGAAAAAAGGAAAAGTGTAAATTTTGTAGGGACACATTACCTCCAGAAAGAAGGCTGCCCACTCGAAATCATGGCTGTTCACAACAATTGTCAGATAAATCAAATATAGGTGTGAACAGGTTGAACAGTATGTCTGTAAAAGCTTGCATCACTGTGCATTGAAGGAATAATTGCTCTAAGTAGAAGAACTGTGGTAACACTGATTTCAGTGAGCATGGTACATTTCTTCTTCAAACTCATTGATAAATTTTCACATATTAATTGTTGTCAGTAGGAGATAACCATGTGCTGGGTTAGCTGAGGTTGACTCCATGCTGCACAATCAGGACAGTTGAGGGACATTCCCGATTGTCTAACAGAGGCAACCGAAAAGATCAGCTGGGGGGGAAAAAACAAATCTCTGAGTTGTCTTGTTTTCCACAGAGATGAGGAGAGAAAGATTGGTTTATGACACAAATGGCTGCAGCGTATGACTTTTAAAACTAATTTTTGTGAGATTGTCAGTCAGATCTCTGCTGTTATCTTCGTGTTGGTACCTGCCAAAAGATGAATCTTGTAGATGAATGTCATAGTTGTTTTTCGGCTAGCAACTATTCTTACCATGGATGGGATGTTCCTGATTTGCATACTTTGTTCTGAAATTTACACTCTGACAGTTAAAAACAATAAAATGCTTATGAATGGAAATGTTTGTCTTTTAGCCGTCTAATGTCTTCGCAAAGATTTATGGTTTGTTTATTTTATTTAATAACACTTGGAAGCTCAATGGTGTGTTTCCTCAGAATATCAAGGCAAATTTACAAGCATTAATTAAGCCTCACAAACACCCCATTGAGTATGTAATCACATATTCATTTAAAAGATGGATAAACTAAGGCACAGAGAGGTTAAATGACATGCCAAAGGTCTCATAATCACTCGCATAGGCAAAGACAGAACCCAGGAGTTCTGATTTACAGTGGGGATTGCAACCATTAGTCCTTAGCACCAGGAACTACCAGACATTTTAGCCGCTTTTCAATTTTGGGGTCAGAGTCTGCTCTCAGTAAGCTATTGTAAATCAACAGTAACTCTATTGACTTCACAGTGAAGTGATTAATACTAGTGTACAACTAACAGACAATGGCTCAATATCACCTTTACTGGACATAAACTTGGCATGGCATGGACTGTCTTGTTGCACCTGAAATATGAATAAACAAATGAGATGATGAGCCCTCATGGAAGCTAAGCAACTTGCTGATTAAATTTGGATTACCAGATTTGTTAATTTAAGATTGTAGAAGTGGTGTGGTCCAGTGGATAGTACTCTGGAATACGACTTTGCCCCAAACCTGCTTAATGACCTTCGGTCACCCACTTCGACTGTCTGTGTCCCTGTCTTCCCTCCCATCATTTGTTTATCTGAGCTGTTTTGATCGACAGCTGCTTAGGGCAGGGCAGGGAACAAGGGGCAGTATTTTGCTCCCTGTTTGTACAATAGCGCAATGGGTTCCTGATCTCAGCTGGGACCTTTAGATGCTGTTGTAATACAAACAATAAATAATAGCCTTATTGAATAATTACTATTATCTCAGTCTGGTCTCGGAACAGGACAGGTCCTATCTTAGACTTACTGAGAGGGGGGTTCATGCTATTTTGCCATTGTGTTTCGCTCCCCTATGTATCAGTGCTTTTTATTCTTCTTGTGTTTTCTGCTGTAATAAGTAACCCTTGCAAAGTAATTAATAACAAACCGTGTGGGGTTTGTTCACAAAGGCAGTAATCTGTGTTTGATGTCCATGGGAAAACCAAAGAGTTGCCTTGTGTGTTCATGAGTGTATCTCCTCATGGAGGAGAATGACTCTGACTCTGAAAGCTAGCTCCTGGAAGTTCCAAGGGACTATGACATCTTCTATACTTAGGAGCCACAGCTTAAACAGCTCTGCTCGTAAGGGGGCAGCAAGGGACCTGTAGGTACCCTGCTCCTAAAACAGAAGGGATTAAAAGCAGCCCTGGAGAGGGCTGTGGTGGGATGGCTGATTGGGGAAGCAGCCGAGCCACACCCCAATCAGGCCCCCAGCTGGCCTGTATAAAAAGGCTGTGAGCCAGAGGCCCAAGGAATCTCTCTCCAGGCTGGGAGAGAGCAGGGCCTGGCTGCCTGCCTGAAAGAGCACTGAGGGTGGTGCAGTGCTGGGAAAGGAGCAGGCTGAGTGGGGGCGCTCCAGGCTGGCAACTCCCTAGGCTGTAAGGCCTGGTCCAAGGCCCAAAGAGGTACTGGGAGGCAAAGGAAGTCAACAGGTCCAAACCCCCTTGCCTATGATGAGTGACCTTTATACTGCAGTCTGCCCCAGGGAGCGGGGGCTTGGTGATGACTGGCAGTAGCCCAGACTGAGGCAAGTTGGGGATAGTGGGTTGGGGATTCCACAGAAAGGGGGGAGATCCAGAGGCAAAGTATGAGGGGTATTGCCAGGGGGCAGAACCCCAGAGAAGGGGGCACCGGTTTCTGTGAGGGACACGGGGGCCAGAGCTGTGCGGATCACCAGCCTGCAGAGGGTGCTCCAGGCTGGAAAAGAGCTAATTCCCAATGACCAGCAGGAGGCGCCTCGGGTGAGTTGCCGCTCCTTTACAGGACCATAAAGTGATCAGTGCTACTCATTGTGTTAGGCCTGAACAGTCCATGTGCTCACCTTGCTGCAAAGACTATGGTTATGCCTAACTTTTGAATAGGAGCACAAGGGGAAGGAAGGGTAGGAAATGCCCCATCACTTCTCCTTTGTGCAGGACCTGGATGCAGTATAGCCCTCGTGATTTTGCCTTGCTTTGCAGTCACTGGTGTAACTCCCTCAGATTTGATAAACAGTGTAATTGCTTGTGTGTGTGTGTGTGTATTTCCTTTTTATATCTGAGCCTGATTTTCTTTTCAGTTCTATGACACTTGTGTGATCTGTTGGGTTTACAAAGAGAGTTGGGTTATAGGTTTGTGTTATATTTTTGGAGAAGAGTTTTATACAAATACCCATACAAGTATCTATTCTTTATATATTGTACCTAATCTAAAAAGGTTATTCACACCCATGGTAACATGCTATGATTAACAATTATAATGTCCATCACATTTGGACTCCACCAAGTCTTCTAAACAAGATTTGTTGGGTCTGTATTGGAATTTGAATGGTACCCATCATCTGTACACAGGATTGGAAAGAATGCTAGTAAATAAGATTGGGACTAGTTTGCATGCCAGCAGAGTTGACATGCAAAGTGTGTGAGAAAATCCATCCTGTCACTCTGTTGTTCAGCAGTTTGATTATTCAGTTTCTTTACTGCAAAGAAAAAAGTCAGTGGGAAGGTTCAGGAAGTTTATAGTGTCCTTTTGAGTAAGAAAAGCCTCTTTCAAGTGCACCTGACTGAATCTGACTGTACTGGCAATATAGTGATTTACTGAGCTCCAGCTAACCAAAACTTGCAGTCAAGCAAAGGTCAGTTTTGTCCTGCAGGACTGTACTGATGAAACTTGTACTTATGTGGAATCCCAAACACTGCAGATGCAAAGTGTCTCAGCATTGAGGAGATGGAACTTTGAAGCTCAGTATGATAGGGGTGTTGATGGGAGACAGAGATGGTTTAACGAGACTTAACTGCATATCTTATGTGGGGGAAATTACTGTTGACCTGACCCCTTCCCATTCTGCAGCACAATCCATGCACTATATGCAACACATGCAAGAGCTGTAACACAAGAGGCCTACAGGCCTGTATCCTGTAAGACTTGGCCTAAGCTAAAAGCATTTACATATGCTGGGCTGTGGCACTTGACCCAGATAAGGGACTAGGCCAATCTCTAACTAGAAAAGAACCAAAGGGCCTCCGGAGAAGTCCCTAGTCAAAACGCTGCCACAGCAAACCTCAGATCTTGATAATAACAAGGTGTGTCAGAACAGTGCTAATTATGAAACTGACTTTCCATAATCTCCTTATAAGGCTTTATCAATAATGCTTGAGTGGTGAAAAATAACTAATAAGGAAATCTATCATTTGGCTTGGATTTGGACCTATATAAGACTGGTATTATAGGGGCAGGGCAGAGAGACCAGGGTGGCACCTGCGTGTGACCATCTCTGGCTCCCTCTCCCTGCATGCTTGTATTCAATAAAGGCCTCAAACCGTTTGTTTGAACCAAACGGATGGCATGACGCATCTTCCACAACAATTATAACTGGTTGGGGGGGGAAATGTGCAAGAAATTTGAAGTTGTTTCCATTTCACAGGGTCTGTGATGGGCCCATTTTTCCTTTTATTCCCCCCCCCCCCCCCAAAAAAAAATTATTCACCATTTTAATAAATGGTTTTTATCAAAAATGTATTGAACATGTCAATACCTATTTTAGATGGAAAGTGTAGTGGGGGAAAAGTATAATTTTGGAAAAAGTGGTGGTTTTGCATGAAATATTTTGTTTTTGGAAAACCTATTTTTTACTAAAAAATTGTCATTGAAAAATATTCTGCTCTAGCCTCGATGCACTGATTTAATAGCAGAAAAAATATTTTATACACAAATCTGAGCTGTGAAGTCTTTGTTAAGCCATGTATTTTCTGGAATAAGTGAGAAGACTTAATTACCCAAACAAATGTTTGTCATTCACTATCATTTCAGTAAAATGGGAATTGCCCTGTATGTGCTGTAAGATGTTTCCATGTCATTACTTTAAAAAGTCTAACGTAAGAATTCATATGTGAGAGCGACATGACGGTGGAATTAGAGAGACAAGATGGGTGAGGTGCAATGTTTCCTCTAATTTTTGACAGGCCGTGTGCGCAAAAAAAAAATCTTCTGTGCAAATTTTTGTGCGTGCAGTGTTTAGGATCTGTGTGCGCGTGCACAGCTTAGAGGGAACAGCGCCTGAGGTGATATTTTTTTTATTGAACCAACTTCTGTTGGTGAAAGAGAAGCTTTCGAGCTTGTACAGAGCTCTTCTTCAGGTCTGGGAAAGATAACCAGAAGGCCTCAGCTCAACACACGGTGAAACAGATTGTTTAGCATAAGTAGTTAATATATACTGTAAGAGACCATTCCAAGTGAAGTGGCCAGTTAACACCTCTGCCTGCCCTCCAATGACCCCCCCCAAAAAGGTAGTTGGTTACAGATTATTTTATTAAACTATAAATCCAGTCTTAATATTAAGTCTATAATTTTTAGATTCTAGCAAAATTATGAATTTAAGCTGTGAGGCTCATCTCTTGAAGGTGTTGTGTGGGTTTCCTTTGGGGATGAGTACTGAGAGGTCAGATATAGTGTGATCATTTTGTGAAAAGTGCTTTCCCATGGGTGATGCAGTGTTTTTGTTTTCTACAATTTTTCAGTGTGAGTTCATTCAAGAGTGTAATGATTGTCTCATTTCACTCACATAGTTGTTACTGGGGCATTTATTACACCACATGTTATGATATGCATGTGTAGGACCCATGGATCCTGAAAGGTGTGCTGTGGGGGTATTTGTCATCGGAAAATAAAGGTGTACTTACAGGTTTTGCACATGTTGTTATGGCATGACTTGGTGCAGCTTTGAGTTGATGTGTCCTGGTCTGTTGGTAGCTTGGCTCTGATGAGGAATTTGGTGAGATGGCGGGTTGTCTGACAGCCAGAAGAGGGGTTCAGGAAAGATTTCTTTCAGAATGTGGTCCCCATCAAGTATGGGTGTATTGTTTAATGGTACCCTATATAGGTACCAGTTTGATCTCTCTGGGTATTTGGATAGTCTCTTCCATAAGATCTACTTCTCTTATGGAGAGTCCTTGTTTGGTGAAGGTGGTTTTAAGTGTATTAAGGTGTGTATCCCAGATTTTTCTCATCAGAGCATATTCTGTGGTGTCTCTGTTCCTGGCTATAGGTAACAGATTTCTTGGTGTGTTTGGGATGGTTACTGGATCTGTGAAGATAAATGTGGTGGTGTTGGTAGGTTTCTATTGCTGAAGTTGATTGTGGTGCTCAGGATGTTGATGCTGGTATTGGGCGTGCTCTAGAGAGAGTTGGAAGGATGGTTGGTGGTTGAATTTGTGGTGGAAATCTATGAGGGTGTTTAGACTGTCTGTCTAGAGCATGAAAGAGCATCTTATGTCTGTCATTGGTTTCATGGTGCATTTGTCCAGAAATTCTTCCTCAAGGTTGCTCATGAAGAGGTTGGCATATTTGGGGAGCCATTCTAGTACCCATAGCTGTTCCCAGGGTTTGGACAAAGTGTTTGTCATTGAATGTAAAATTGTTAAGGGTGAGGATGAAATGGATGAATTTTGCAATGTGTTTGTGGTGGATAACAGAGTTTGCTCCATAAAGACATTGGTTTTATGGTTTATTTCAACAATCTTTAACCCACTAACCTCTCTTGTTTTTTGTTCTATGGCTGCAGAGATGTTAACTAGTCACTTTATCTCAAATGGTCTCTGATAATATGTGTTATGCTAAACAATCTGTTCCACCTTGTATTTAGCTGTGACATGGACTATCTTTCCTAGATCTGAAGAAGAGCTTTGTGTAAGCCTGAAATCTTGTCTCTCTCACCAATAAAAGTTGGTCCTATTAAAATATATTACCTCACCCACCTTGTTTTTCTAATATCCTGGAACCAACATGGCTATAACACCACTGTGAGCCGTGTAGTGTAACCGGTTCTTGAGTGGGGTAGAGTGACTATCCAATTAAGGTGAGCTATTATCCTGCTGATAATAACTCATCTTAATTGATCACTCTCATTATAGTGTGAATGGCAACACCCATTTTTTCATGGTGTGTGTGTGTGTGTGTATATATATATATAATATACATCTTCCTACTGTATTTTCCACTGCATGCATCCGATGAAGTGGGTTTCAGCCCACGAAAGCTTATGCTCAGACAAATTTGTTAGTCTTTAAGGTGCCACAAGTCTCCTTGTTCTTTTTGCTGATACAGACTAATATGGCTACAACTCTGAAACCTGTATCCATAGGGGTTATTTGCAAATGTCTCCAAGATTGTTAGCACCTTGATTTTGATTTATAGCTTCATAAAGTTAGATAGAAGAGACCTACTGAGTCCATCCCCATGATTATGAAAGGAAATTATCTGCACTATATTCTGCAGTGCTTTATTCAGCATAGTTATAAACTCCAATGAGGAGGTTTCCAACATTTCCTTTGCAAGACTTCTATAGTCTACTAGAGCTCACTGGTCGGGATACATTCCTCAGAGTTAATTGACCTTATTTTCTCTTTACTCAATTTTATCCCATTATTACTGTAAGGGTTCTAATTCCCTGGACTATCTACCTAAGAAAACGAGGAATTGCTTATGCTTAAACCCTGTAGGTGTTGATTATCCTATCTCCCAGTGTAGACAGCAGTGAGATATTTTAGCATTGCACTGAGTTTGGTGGATGGCTGATAACATGACTGAATTAGTAGCCATCTTATAATTTAAACTCTCTTCTCCCAGGGTTTTAGGACAGTGGCTTTTTAATACAGGGTAAATATGTGTTAAAAATGTTTCTGCAGGGGTCATTTTCCTTGGATTTTAATGGGAGTATTTATTGCAAAGCTAGGATATTTCTTCAGAATTGTTAAAATCTTTTCCTTCCACCCAGTGGTTTATATCATCTTGGGATTTTGGAAATAGAGATCTTTTTATTGATCTTTTTACCACCAACTTTAACATTAGCCCTTGAAGTAGCTATTTTATTTCTTTCTTTTTCCATTGCCACATTTGGATTTGTAAAGATTCACTCTCACAAATGAGCCAGGTCCTTTCATCACTTTTTATTTGTGTCAAAAAAAAGAGTTAATCTGTTGGGAAATGAAAGGCTGCATAAAAAGAAAACACATCTCAACTTTGCATTTATTGAATTTTATATGAGAAGTGCTTTAAATGTTTAATGTTTCAAATTACGTTTGGCATCACCTTTCCCTTGGCTTTAGGCAGATGAACTTTGCCAGTGTATTTAACTGGCTCTGTAATTAGAGCAAGGATGTCAAACTTATTTTTTTTCCCCTCAAAGTTGAACTTTAATTTGGGTGGGGTTGATATAACAAGTGATGGTCATCTAACTTCCATAGTGTGCCATTAGCAAGGCATTTAGAAAGCTTAGAAAACTACCCAAGCAACATCTAGTGGGCTTGTATTTGTATCCTGTTTCTTGTTCTGTTCAGAGAATGATACCACAGCTTTTATAGTAGGAAAAAGGGAAGCTGTGTAGGATCTGCTAAATTATAAAGCATGTGGTTGTGGCCAGATACATTACTTTGTAAAACTGATACTTCCAGAATTCAGTATTTAGACTACTCCATGCTGAAGTTTTTCCTAATAGCTTGAGTTTCAATCTGTGAAGCTCACTGTCAAATTCCAAGCTGTACTCCTCATTGACTTAACCTAGAGCATCTTTATTTTCTTCAGTACACTAAATAGATCATGTGACTTTTCTAGTAAGTGAGAAAGTATGGACATTAAGACATTATTTATACATTTTTTTTCAACTTTCCTAGCCATGTTTTAGTAAAAAATCCTATTTAGACAGCACCATTACACTCTTCTGTTGATTTTATAGTACAGTTTTGTCTGGAAATATACTTTGGCGTAAACATACATTGTCTGGAAGTATTGATTTATTTAAATGTGAATGTCAGGCTTAAAAGAACTATTTCTTAAAACTGAAAGAGTAACCATACCATCCATTACAAGTTTTTATAGGTCTTCCAAATGAATACCTCCAGCTGAATTTAGCTGCAGGATGAAAATGTCTTTCTTTATTTGTCAGTTTGTCATCAAAATTCATTATGATGAATCTAATTATTTTCATCCTGGTGCAACTACTGCAAAGGAATGCAACATTATGATGGCACCTGTCCATCTACCAGGCAATTTACTGTTAAGTCAGATGTCGATTGAATAGAGATGTCCTGAGCTCTTTCTGTAATGAGTAGGCAAATATTTACAAAGTACGCTGGTTAAGATTTCTGTATTATTCGTGTGAGAGAGAGGGAGATCATTTTTATTATTGTTATGGTTATTAATAATCACAAAATGTCCTAGGCTTTCATCTTCTAAATTAGAGCAGAGTGACTAATGAAAAATTATTAGTAAATAATATATTTGAAAAAGATCATGAATTCCAAATTATTTCAGTATCAACCAGCTGTATTGAAAGTGGTTTACAAACTCGTAAGTAAGCCATACAACAGCTGTCTACAATAGTTGCCCAATCCTATGAATTGCTGAGCACCCTTAACTCTCATTAAGTGTGCAGGATTGGGTCCTACGCAATTAGTAATATCCCCATTTCAGAGATGGATAAATTGTGAGAAGATAAGGCCTTAATTTTATAACGTCTGCAAATGCTGGGTGCATATGTTTTTTGGGCTTCCCATTCCTAATACCCAAGGCCTGATTTTCAGAGGTGCCAAGTACCCAGAACTCCCAGTTAATAAGCCTGAAATTTTCTTCTGTGATAGCTAATGGAAACAGTATAAAATACTGTCTTGCTAGATGTCAGTGCAGAAAAGCACTGGCATTTGCATAGCACATTTACAAACTTTTTAAAGTGCAAAAAATGAGCTAATTAAATGTACAAGCAATGTCTAATCCATCTGCTAGCTGTTTGGTTGGGTTACATTTACAGAATATCTGGACATTTTAATTTTAATATGATGCTACCCCTTTTATTTATCTAAAAATAAAAAAAAGACAGTAAAGGTAGGTCTACAAATATTAAAGTAGAGAAGCAGGACTGCCTATAAAGGTGGCTGTTCTCTTCCTCCATCCTGAAATTCTAACTGAGGGAAAACTCTGCTCGACTGAGTAATTTGCTATGGATCAGGCCCCTAGCGCATAGACATCTCAAAGCGCTCAACAAATATTAATGAAGCCGCACAACACCCCTTTTTATAGATAGGGAAGCGGAGGCATGGAGAGACTAAGACTGTGTCTATATGGGCAGTGCTGTAGCTGTGCTGCTGTACCGACACAGCTGCATCACGGCAGCGCATCTGGTGAAGACGCTGTATGCCGACGGGAGAGAGCTCTCCCGTCGGCATAAAACAAGCACCCCACTGACATAGCGCTGTGCACACTAACGCTTATGTCAGTGTAACTTACGCACCTCAGAGAGGTGGGATATTCACCCCCCTGAACGACATAAGTTTTGCTGACGTAGACAGTAGTGTAGATGTAGCCTTAGTGACTTGTCTAAGCTGACATAGCTCGTAAGTGGAAGATTGTGGAATGGAACCCAAGAATCCCTACTAACTAGACTACATTTCTCCATGCTAGATGAGTGTTAAGCACAGGTCCTTGATAGGGAGTGAAGCACAGTGATTTAGAATTTGTGGGTACTTCTGAAAGCATGGTTCTAATAGCACTAATCCTAGCCATGTAGGCAATAGCCATGTCAATTCACCACAGTGTTAACATGTTCTGGCAGTATAAGTATGTGACTACATCCCAGTGGGGCTGGTCATGTAGTGCATTGAGGGGAAGGGAGCACAAGTATATGGAGAAATGTCCACTAGTGATCATTTGGTCTGAAGATGCTGATCTGACTGGGAAATGCTAAATGTTGAATTGATTCCAAGGCGTTTTAATCTCTTTGAGTTAGTGGAAGGGGTTGGACATTTCATTCAAATGAATGACAACATACCGAGAAGGAGCTGCAATCCAAACGGGCACATGGAGCCTCACAGTAGGAACAACACAGAAAAAAGTTTACTGTTGAAGAAGTGACGGAGGTTGACAGGGCTGCCGTTACAGGAAATTCCTGGCTTCTTGGTTTGACAGCCATATCCCTAGGCTCCCACTGAGACAGCAAAAATTCCCGATATAGTTGAGCCCTGTCAATTCAAATACAGCATCAGAATGTTTTGTGTCCTCCTGCAGCATCCAGACATAGCAGCTGACATCATGCATTTGGTTATGTAGGTCTGATGTTCAGTGCATCGTGGTACAGGGCCTTAATGAGACACTTGGTATTCAAAGCTCATGAATAAATCTGGGGCTCTTTTTTTTTTTCTTGCTCTTTGTGTGCGCAAAGCCAAAAAGACAGAGCTTGAGCATCTGATTATAACCAATGGCAGAGGAAATCTTTACAGATATTTGTCTCTGTCAATAAGCCTGTGTGTTTACAAATACCTTAAACTTTGTCTGTATAGTACATATAAAGAGCTGATGATGGGGAAACAGTCAGCCATTTTTACTAGGTTCCAACTTTTTTTATTTGTAAGTGAATTTAACACTGGTGAAGAGTGTGTGATTAGTAGCAAAGATGACTGAAAACCCCAACCCAGGTATAATACTGAAACTGGCAGCACGTATTTCCCCATGATGTCATGCCACTGTGCTTCCACCCAGATCTAGCTAAGTTTTCAGGGCACTCAAGGTCCTTGGCACCCAGAATGCACCTTGTGATATTGATACTTCTTCTCTCTTAGGAATTATAGGTGACCAAAAAGCCTTCAGATAACCGGTTCTCAGAGGTGAATTTGAACTTCAAATCTGGGATCCTAGTTGGAACTTTTCCAAAGTTTTGTGTGTTGGATCTGGGGTTTTCTCTAGCCACTACCAATCTGGGATGCATTTGAATCAATGGCCTATAGGTGAAAGACTTGCATCCAGTTCCCAATTTCACTAAGTTATACCTCGCACCTAATTTTAATTGTCTCTAAAGTGCAAATCCCTGCTCCCTCCTATACCTTGAGAGTCAGGGGGAAGAGTGTTTTTAAAACAAAAAAGTAGGGATGAGCTTGAGGTGCTAGATTTGGCTCTGGATGTAAACTTCTTCCAGGTTCAGGGTAGTTAACTCTGGAAGTTTGGTTCAGGGCCTTCTCTGAAAATAGAACAAGAGAAATCGTATAAAGGAAGTGTGCAAGAAACTGTATCTTTGTGACCAGCTCTTTTGCCATGTGATCCCTTTATTGATAAAAAGTGGATAAACCCCTATTTCGTGAACTAATTGGGGATCTAGAAGTTCAGAAAATCAAAACATTTCTGGAATTGAATGTCTCAGTGACAGTAGATATGGGGCACAAGTTGCACTATGGTGCACTACATCACTTTCTTCTTGTCCTTCCAACCACTGCAAACCAATTTCCAATTCACTGAAGGCATTAGAATGTGACTTGTTCTTCATTAACCTCACTTTTGTTATGTGATTTATTTTTTCCCCATTTGGGAAAAGAAATGGTTTGAAAAACTGCTTGTTCATAAGATTGGTGTCCATAAAATTGAGGTTCTACTGAACTTGTTCCTAGTGCAGCCTGTGAAAATGAGCAGGTGTTGTTGCTGAAACTTCTGCATTGCAAATATAGACTAGGAATATGACATCTTCCTAACTCGTTGGTGATCCTTCCAGGCTTTTCTAATTGAACCATTGAATATATCAGCATCTACAACCACACTGCAATAAACGTTTCCCAAAAAATAACAGTAACCAAGCCTGCATGTGCTAAGAAATTCAAACCTGTACAGTCTTAGTCTTCTAAATTGACTTATTTAGAAGGGCCAGTGGCTTTACTGACTCAATTTTACCTTCGTGCCAATTTCAAATTCCAGTTTTTGCTGGAGATAAAGCAGAATTTTTCAAATGACCTAACTGCAGTAGTTCCAGGTTTTTCCCCCACACTTTGACATTTTATTTGACTTTGAATCCAGCTGCTGTGTTCTATCAGTATGTTGTTTACACTCAAGTTGTTGACACATGCAGACACCTCTTAATATGATGGGAAACCTAAAAGTATTCAATAAACTATAAACCTTGATGGTGGGCAGATGACTATAACAAGTCATATAATAAATTAAACTGCTTAGTATCAAGATGCAGGAATGTGGAGAAAATAAACTTTAGTGATCAGATACATTCTATGCAGTAGTATCAAATTAGAATTTAAAGAGATATCTAAGGGATTAGGCACCCATTAATGCAAGTAACTTGAATTATCCATGGACAGCTTTTAAAGCCTCCACTAATTCATTATCTGCACATCAGAGTATGCAATGCACTTAATCATATGAAATGCTTGAACAATCACTGTCCCGATAATGTCCCTTTTTGTTGCAATATGCTGAATGTCGGAAATTTTCCTCCATTGTTTCACTATCACATTGTTAAACATTTGAAATTAGGTGATAGGAGTTCGTGGAACTTTGCGGAATAAAGACAAACCCAGCTTCTTGAGTACTTTTAGCATTTGCCCAGAATTCTTTAAAGTGCAAAGCACTGTCCAAGACCATGTTAATTTTATGTGGGAGACTGATTTTTGTTTTCCTCCAAAGCAAACAAGATATATTGGGACTGAAGTTTAGAAATCAGAGAGTGCTCCAGAGGTAAGTCTCCGGTCAGAGGGAATTCTGCACATTCTGATCCAGGGAGATTCATGCCAGTAGAGTAGGATTGTTACTATGAATAATTTCTTGGGTTCAGAGCTGTTTATCCTGGATTTATGCTGATTACATATGGGCAGAGCAGGTGGTTGCCTGAGGCACCAAAGTGTTTATTGGACTATTTATCATGCCAGTGATATTTGGATGGGATAGAAAGGGGTATTTCAGTTTGCCATGAGCAATAAAAATACTTGAGCTGGCAATGGTGGTGTTGTCACTAGTGGGAAGAGAGTCTGTTAATAAGTTGTAGATAAAACCAAGAGAAAATCCTATTTAAAATCTTTTCACATTATAAATCTAATCAAGGAACCTTTCCTTCCCCCGCCTCCAAACAGTATAAATATAAGCGAAGTGCTTCAGTCATCTCTTATCCAAGTATAAGATTAACATCACCACATCCTCAGCCACTCTTCAGATAGTACTACTGCTATCTGCCAGAATGATTTCATCAGTTACTTTTTAAGAATTCCATGTGGCAAACTGACCCCTCTTCCTTCCTTTTTTCTCCATAGACTTTGCTCAGAGGCATAATCCTAGGTGTAGATAATCTAATTAAAACAGTTTCTCTTCATGCTGACTTCTTTGAAGCAGACTTGTAGCACAGAGGAGTAGCTCTCCTGCTGAAAATTTGAGACATTTTCAGGTATTTCCCCCTAAATATATTGCCATTAAATACTCTGTTGTTGTTTTTGGAAAGACATTAAAAGGTAATACAAAAAGGCTTTTTCTGTTAAATCAAATAGATTGTTATATAATTGAATTTTATCGAAGACCTGAATAAATTAAAGTTTATACATACCTTTGAAGTAGTTCTTTAAAATCTTTGTTTGCAGAATCACAGTTTTGGGATCACACACTCCAAAGAGTGATATGGTGATCAAAGGAATGGCAAAAAGAAAAGGAGTACTTGTGGCACCTTAGAGACTAACAAATTTATTTGAGCTCATGAAAGCTTATGCTCAAATAAATTTTAGTCTCTAAGGTGCCACAAGTACTCCTTTTCTTTTTGCGAATACAGACTAACACAGCTGCTGTCAAGGTTCCTCCCCCACTCTGAACTCTAGGGTACAGATGTGGGGACCTGCATGAAAAACCTCCTAAGCTTATCTTTACCAGCTTAGGTCAAAACTTCCCCAAGGTACAAAATATTCCACCCGTCGTCCTTGGATTGGCCGCTACCACCACCAAAGTAATACTGGTTACTGGGGAAGAGCTGTTTGGACGCGTCTTTCCCCCCAAAATACTTCCCAAAACCTTGCACCCCACTTCCTGGACAAGGTTTGGTAAAAAGCCTCCCCAATTTGCCTAGGTGACTACAGACCCAGCCCCTTGGATCTTAAGAACAATGAACAATCCTCCCAACACTTGCACCCCCCCTTTCCTGGGAAATGTTGGATAAAAAGCCTCACCAATTTGCATAGGTGACCACAGACCCAAACCCTTGGATCTGAGAACAATGAAAAAGCATTCAGTTTCTTACAAGAAGACTTTTAATAAAAATAGAAGTAAATAGAAATAAAGAAATCTCTCCTGTAAAATCAAGATGGTAGATATCTTACAGGGTAATTAGATTCAAAAACATAGAGAACCCCTCTAGGCAAAACCTTAAGTTACAAAAAAGATACACAGACAGAAATAGTTATTCTATTCAGCACAATTCTTTTCTCAGCCATTTAAAGAAATCATAATCTAACACATACCTAGCTAGATTACTTACTAAAAGTTCTAAGACTCCATTCCTGGTCTATCCCCAGCAGAAACCAGCATATAGACAGACCCTTTGTTTCTCTCCCTCCTCCCAGCTTTTGAAAGTATCTTGTCTCCTCATTGGTCATTTTGGTCAGGTGCCAGCGAGGTTACCTTTAGCTTCTTAACCCTTTACAGGTGAGAGGAGCTTTCCCCTGGCCAGAAGGGATTTCAAAGGGGTTTACCCTTCCCTTTATATTTATGACAGCTGCTACTCTGAAAGGAATGGCAGACTATGTACAAACATTACTAAAAAATATGAATTGGCCCTTATTCAAGACTAGTTTTGAATTGAAACTTTCTCTGTTCCAACTCTACAAGTCCATCCAAAAGCCTGCGTGCTGGATTAAAAAAAAGATGAGAGGATTTTTCTTTTTTAAACAGGAAGCTGAGGAATACAGCTTTTCTTAAATACTCCCCATTGTCCCTGTAGTCTGATCCACACCTATCTTCCCTACCTTGCTCAGTTCTGTTCTTGCATAATGTGTTATACATAGATGCATTGGAAATAACTTTGAGAAAGTAACAGTAACTGGACTCACCTGTCAGACATTGCTGCTGATTCCTGGTCTGAGGCAGAGAACATGTCTCATTCAAGTTACTCTCTCATCAGCATCGTCATGCTTAGCACATCCATTCTGGTTGCACACACAGTTGTGATTTGAAGATTTTCCACCCCCCCTCTAGTAACCATGAGGGCCTTATAATCCCTAATTGAACTTAATTGAGTGGGAGTTCAGGGCTTGGCCTTACTTTCAATTCTTTTTGCTGCATTGAATGAATACACATTTAGAAAAGTGTGACTGTTATTAGAATCTGCAAAACACTGTTTAGATACCCAAACTTACAATGCACTTTAAAGATGTACGTGTACATTGGCAGAGTTACTTCGCCAGCAGTTACATCGCCACTCAGAGAGCGCTAAAGGGAAACAGCTGTTGTGTGTTCACGCTGTCAGCTGCCTGTACAATAGCATGTTCACACTTGCGGCACTTGCATCGGTATTCGGAGAGGTGCACTCTGGGCAGCTATCCCAAAGAACATAGTTTCCTCTTCTGCTGCTAAGAGTTGTGGGAAGGTGGAGGGGCTCGTGGGGCATCCTGGGTTCTGTCCCAATGCGCCCTGATGCATTGACGCCATCTTTCAATGTTTCATGTAATGTGTGCTCTGCCTCTTCGGTCTTCAGGAATGGATCCCACACTGTTGACCAATATGCTGCTCAATTTCACTAACAAGTCACGAGTGGCAGTGGAGTTATTCCTTAAACTACAAAGGCAAGAGGAGTTCGACATTGATCTCACCACACATAGTAGCTGTGACACGACATTGCTTGTTGCATTCATGGAGGTGCTGACCACAGTGGAACGCCGCTTTTGGGTTTGGGGAAACAAGCACTGAATGGTAGGATCACATCATCCTGCAAGTCTGGGATGACAAGCAGTGGCTGCAGAACTTTTGGATGAGGAAAGCCACATTCATGGGACTGTGTGATGAGCTCGCCCCAGCCCTGCAGCACAAGAACATGAGAATGAGAGCTGCCCTGCCGTTGGAGAAGCACGTGGCAATTGCACTGTGCAAACTGGCTACTCCAGACTGCTATCGATTGGTCGCTAACCAGTTCGGAGTGGGAAAGGCTATCATTGGACTTGTGTTGACAGAAGTGTTCAAGGCCATTAATTGCATCTTGCTCCAAAAGACCGTGACTCTGGGCAATGTGTGTAACATTGTGGATGGCTTTGCACAAATGGGCTTCTCTAACTGTGGAGGTGCGATAGATAGTATGCGCATTCCAATTCTGGCACCAGACCACCTAGCCACCAAGCACATTAATTGGAAGGGGCATTTCTCCAGGCGCTTCTGCATCACCGTGGGCATTTTCACAGACATTAACGAAGGTTGGTCTGGAAAGGTGCATGACACTCATCTTTCAGAACACTGGCTTGTTCAGGAAGCTGCAAGCAGGGACTTTCTTCCTGGACCAGAAGATCACCATAGGGGAAGTTGAAATGCCAATTGTGATTCTGGGAGACCCTGCCTACCCCTTAATGCCATGGCTTATGAAGCCATACATGGGGAACCTTGACAGCAGCAAGAGGTGTTTGCAACACAGACTACTGATTCAGTGATTTTAAAACACAGCCACTGTTCACATACCTGTCACTAACTGGCTGACCTCAGGCAAGCACACATGAGCAACAAGACCCCCCAAATGGTGAGTAACAGTAGGGGCAGGAGAAATCAGTGTTCCAGGGCCGTACTGTACACTGGGGACATGGCTCTTGAGGAGAGCCAGCACTGTAGTGTGGGCCTTATAATCATTACTGTCCCCACATTTTCCATAGGCTGTGTTTATTATGGAAGATCTCACTGCTGAGGGTGAGCAGGGAATCAAGGGAGGGTCTTCTCCAAGTCTGCAGCTTCTGCCCTAGCCCTTATGCAGCTTGCCTGCGGGCAGCAATGCCCCCACCCCCGAGAGATGGCAGAGTGGCCGGGAAAATTCCCTTAATGGGGCAAGAAAGAAAGCAGCTCTGCCAAACAAATTGTGGCAGTGGATTGCCCATGAGAGTTTCCTGGATATCTCTGAGGCAGATTCCCATGAAGTGGGGGAGTCAGGCAACACTCTCCCACCGCTCAGACTAGGCATGCATTGGTATGCGCATCTGTCAGGGTTCCTTCCCCACTCCTTGGCATACCTCACAAGATCGGACATAGGCAGAAACATCCTTGCCTATTCCCTCCCAGTGAAATGACCTTTCCAAATGGTCTTTGGTCCTGTTCACCCCAGCATGGCCCCTAGGATGATCATGGGCTAAGCTCAAGAGCTTTCCCCAGTACTTAGTTGGAACTACCAACTGTCTCTGAGGATGCCAGTTTTCCTGGTGCCCACCAGAAAGTTTCCTTGTATAAAACTCCTCTTTCTACAACAAAGTGGGATTGATTAGAAGAGTTGAGAGGCCGTGCGTTGCTCTGTGCCTCCGTTCAAGCTCTCTGGAGGCTTTCATCTGCTTCCTGTTTGGCTTGGAATGGCTCTCTTGATGCTGGAGACATCAGTTCCTCACTGGTTGTGGACCTGGGCTTGGTCCCTCTGGAAGCAATGCAGGTGATAGGGCTGTTTCCATTGATGGTGAACCGCTCTCTGCTGGTGCACTATAGGGTATTTCAGGCTCTGGCTGAGCCTCTTCTGTAGGGTCATCTGCTGCTGCTGCCAGTGGAGGCTCAGTGGTGCCCTCTGGTGTTGGAGCTGTAGATGGGGTTGCAAGCACTGGACTCAGTGCTGGCAGCGGTTCTGGTGCTGGTTGCTTCGCCAGTTTCGGATCAGGGACTGGCTTTGGCTGGGTCTCTGGGACTGGATCCACTACGGTAGTTGCAGTTGTTGGCAGGGGATCCGTTTCCACCACTTCTATCTGGGTCTCTGGTAACACAGACAGGGCCCTGGTGGAAGGCTCAGGAACAGGGATAGGTGTGGAAGCTTGCTTAGTCTGGCTGAAGGTGACCATCCCAAGACCAGGTCAAAGCCCCTCTTCAGCCACTCCCCATCATTGAGGTTCCATTTCAGCGAGTAGCTGTGGATATTCTGGGTCCTTTACCGAAAAAGACACCCAGAGGAAAGCAGTACATACTGACTTTCATGGATTTTGCCACCCGATGGCTGGAAGCAGTAGCTCTAAGCAACACTAGGGCTAATAGTGTGTGCCAGGCACTAACTGACATTTTTGCCGGGGTAGGTTGGCCCTCTGACATCCTCACGGATGCAGGAACTAATTTCCTGGCAGGAACTATGGAAAGCCTTTGGGAAGCTCATGGGGTAAATCACTTGGTTGCCTTACCACCACCATCAAACAAATAGCATGGTGGAGAAGTTTAATGGAACTTCGGGGGCCATGATACATAAATTTGTAAATGAGCACTCCAATGATTGGGACCTAGTGTTGCAGCAGTTGCTCTTTGCCTACAGAGCTGTACCACATCCCAGTTTAGGGTTTTCACCCTTTGAACATGTATATGGCCGCGAGGTTAAGGGGCCATTACAGTTGGTGAAGCAGCAATGGGAGGGGTTTACACCTTCTCCAAGAACTAACATTCTGGACTTTGTAACCAACCTACAAAACACCCTCCGAACCTCTTTAGTCCTTGATAAAGAAAACCTAAAAGATGCTCAAAAAGAGCAAAAAGCCTGGTATGATAAACATGCCAGAGAGCAGCCCTTCAAAGTAGGGGACCAGGTCATGGTCTTAAAGGCGCTCCAGGCACATAAAATGGAAGTGTCATGGGAAGGGTCATTCACGGTCCAAGAGCGCCTGGGAGTTGTTAATTATCTCATAGCATTCCCCACCTCCAACCGAAAGCCTAAGGTGTACCATATTAATTCTCTAAAGCCCTTTTATTCCAGAGAATTAAAGGTTTGTCAGTTTACAGCCCAGGGAGCAGATGACGCTGAGTGGCCTGAAGGTGTCTACTACAGAGGGAAAAGTGATGGTGGCGGGAAGAGGTGAACCTCTCCATGACCCTTGGGTGTATGCAGTGACAGCAGATCAAGGAGCTGTGCATTAGCTATGTGCAATGTTCTCAGCCACCCCAGGACTGACTGAATAGGCATACCACTCCATTGACACAAGTAATGCTCACCCAGTTAGAGCCCAACCTTACCAGGTGTCTCCTCAAGCTAAAACTGCTATAGAACGGGAGATCCAGGATATGCGGATTACACCCATCTGTAGCCCCTCCCGCAGTGCATGGGCATCTCCAGTGGTTCTAGTTCCCAAACCAGATGGGGAGATATGTTTTTGCGTGGACTACCATAAGCTAAATGCTGTAACTCACCCAGACAACTATCCAATGCCACGCACAGGTGAACTACTGGAGAAACTGGGACAGGCCCAGTTCATCTCTACCTTGGACTTAACCAAGGGGTACTGGCAGGTACTGCTAGATGAATCCGCCAAGGAAAGGTGAGCCTTCATCACACATGTTGGGCTGTATGAATTTAATATGCTCCTTTTCGTGCTGCGGAATACACCCGCCACCTTCCGAAAACTTGTAGATGGTCTTCTAGCGGGATTGGGAGAATATGCAGTCGCCTACCTTGACGATGTGGCCATATTTTCGGATTCCTGGGCAGAACACCTGGAACATCTCCAAAAGTCTTCGAGTGCATAAGGGAGGCAGGACCAACTGTTAAGGCTAAGAAGTGTCAAATAGGCCTAAACAGAGTGACTTACCTTGGACACCAGGTGGGTCAAGGAACTATGAACCCCTACAGGCCAAAGTGGATGCTATCCAAAAGTGGCCTGTCCCAGAGTCAAAGAAACAAGTCCAATCCTTCTTAGACTTGGCCGGATATTACAGGCGATTTGTACCATAATACAGCTAAATCGCCACCCTGCTGACAGACCTAACCAAAAAGAAACAGCCAAATGTAGTTCAGTGGACAGAAGAGCATCAGAAGGCCTTTAACCAGCTTAAAACGACACTCATGTCTGACCCTGTGCTAAGGGCCCCAGACTTTGACAACCACAGATGCGTCCGAGCGTAGTGTTGGAGCAGTCTTAATGCAGGAAGGACCGAATCAAGAGTTCTGTCCTGTTGTGTTTCTCGGCAAAAATCTGTCTGAGAGGGAAAGCTGTCTGAGAGGGAAAGCCATTGGTCAATCAGTGAAAAGGAATGTTACGCCATTGTCTATGCTCTGGAAAAGCTACACCCATATGTTTGGGGACGGCATTTCCACCTGCAAATCAACCATGCTGCGCTACAGTGGCTTCATACCTCCAAGGGAAATAACAAAAAACTTATTCGGTGGAGTTTAGCTCTCCAAGATTTTGATTTTGACATACAACACATTTCAGGAGCTTCTACAAAGTGGCTGATGCACTCTCCCGTGAAAGTTTCCCAGAATCAACTGGTCCAAATCGTCCTTAAGATCTGGGAAATATTGTTAAGTCTTTATACAGTTAGTAGTATATTTAGAAATGCATGTGTCTTATTTACTCTTTTATCCTAGAGCTCCAGGAAGAAATCACAGCCAGTGTTTCACCCTATCTGTGATTTTTGGGGGGCGTGTCATAAATATAAAGGGAAGGGTAACCACCTTTCTGTATACAGTGCTATAAAATTCCTCCTGGCCAGAGGCAACATCCTGTTACCTGTAAAGGGTTAAGAAGCTCCGCTAACCTGGCTGGTACCTGACCCAAAGGACCAATAAGGGAAAAAGATACTTTCAAATCTGGGGGGGAAGGCTTTTGTTTGTGCTCTTTGTTTGTGTGTGTTCTCTCTTGGGACTGAGAGAGGCCAGACAGAAATCCATTCTCTCCAACCCATCCTAATCCAAGTCTCCAATATTGCAACCAGTATAGGTAAGCCAGGCAAGGCGGATTAGTTTATCTTTTGTTTTACGTGAATTTTCCCTGTGTTAAGAGGGAGGTTTATTCCTGTTTTCTGTAACTTTAAGGTTTTGCTCAGAGGGGGATCCCCTGTGTTTTGAAACTGAATACCCTGTAAAGTATTTTCCATCCTGATTTTACAGAGGTGATTCTTTTACATTTTCTTTAATTAAAATTCTTCTTTTAAGAACCTGATTGATTTTTCTTTGTTCTTAAGATCCAAGGGTTTGGGTCTGTGTTCACCTGTACAAATTGGTGAGGATTATTATCAAGGCTTCGCCAGGAAAGGGGGTGTAGGGCTTGGGGGGGGGATATTTTGGGGAATGACATCTCCAATTGGTCTCTTTCCCTGTTCTTTGTTTAAAACGCTTGGTGCTAGCAGCATACTGTTCAAGACCAAGGCAAAGTTTTGCACCTTGGGGAAGTTTTTAACCTAAGCTGGTAAGAATAAGCTTAGGGGGTCTTTCATGAGGGTCCCCACATCTGTACCCTAGAGTTCAGAGTGGGGAAGGAACCCTGACAGCATCATACAGATACAAGTCTGCTTTCTGCAACTCTCTTGCCCCCAACAACTTGCTTCCCAAAATCAGAGCCACTTACCAGGGGCCTCCTCTCCTGGTTGCACTTTGCCAAGCTCCGACCACTGTGACTGGCTAGCCTCCTTCGGCATAGAGAAGGGCTCCTGGCTGCATGCATCTCTGACCTTTTGAGTCATCCTGTACCTCTGGGTCCCCCTCCCCCCTCCACATCCTTGTCAAAGATTTCCTCCTCCTGGCTTGGTCCACTCTCGACTGGCATGCAAGCCACTGAAGTGGCCTGTGGAGTTGGCGTTGCCACTGAGTATCACGTCCAGCTCTTTGTAGGACTGGCAGGTTGTGAGGGCAGCACTGGAGTGGTGGTTTGCCTCCTGCGCTTTATGGTAGGCATTCCGCAGCTGCTTCTCTTTAATCCTGCACTGCAGTGTTTCCCGGTCATGGCCCCTTTCTGTCATGGATTGTGAAATCTGTCCAAAGGATCATAATTTCAATGGCTGGAGTGCAGCAGGGACTGTATCAGCATTTGGGGAGAGGAGGCTGTCAAGTCCAGCAGCACTTCATTGCTCCAAATGGGGGATCGCCTGGTGCATAGAGCAGGCATACCACCTGGAAAGATGCGCTGAGACAACTGCATGCATCACTGAGCAAACAGGAAGGGAACTTTCAAAATTCCCAAAGAATTTAAGGGGTGGGGCTCATGGTTAGTCACCTCAGGGCAGTAGAGTTCAAACTGATGACCAGAGAGGTGAGAACAGGCATTGTGGGACACATCTTGAAGGCCAATCGCAGCGCTGTAATCAACTGGGGTGTCTACACTGGCACCGCAGCGCTATAGCCCCAGCGCAGAAAGCTCTACGCCTCTCGTCGGGGTGGTTTTTTTACAATGCTGCAACTGTTCAGTTTCTGCGCACTAAGTGGCTTGGCAGCGTGTACACCTCGGGAGTTACACTGCAGAAAGCTGCTTTACTGTGCAAAAACTTGTCCGTGTAGACAAGGCCTTTGTTGAGTTCCCCTGCAGTGTTGGAAATGTAAATATTGCAGCACTGTGCTAATGCATGAGAACCTGGAAGATGCTCTTGACTAGAAACAGAAACAGTCTAGTTTCATTGTCTTTACTGAAAGAAGTGCAAGGCAGAGTCTAAATAATAAAGTAAATTTAGAGTTATTTACATTTTTGCTGTTAATTGGTGCTCTTAGTAACATTAGTAACATAATTTTTAACCTGAATGTTGCTCTTGAGTGCTCATCTTTTCCCCCTCTTTCCTAGAATAGGATCCCTTCCAAGAACACTTAAAACACTTAGGTCTTAGGCCAGTTCAACATTTTCAGGCACATAGATGACCCCTCAGCCCTCTGAATAACAGATTGTTTAGTGGTTTAATTTACTGCTGACACATGGCAGTGTCCCCATGTGGCTTCTGCATGTCGTCCTGAACCACAGGAGATCTGCTCGGTCTTTAAAAGGACCCTCTCTCTTCCTTAATGAGTTGAATGTAGAGTATAATGACCACATGCCTACTCAAAAGAAATATCACTGCTGTGCTTTTGTTACCTCTAATTTGTATAGAGGTTGAGGACCTGTTCCGGTTCTGGGTCTGATCCTGCTTCCATTTACATGGCCAGCTTTGTGAAGTGCTGAGTGCCTCATGGACACTGAGTGCTTTCAGCTCCCTTTGCCGCAAGGGAGAGTAGAATCAAACCCTAAACAGGGATAGTGATAGGAGACTTGTTAAAGAGAAATAAGGGCTTTTGCATCCTCCTTTATAACCTTTCTCTCCTGTTTTTCCCAATGATACCTCCCATTCTGCAGTACAGCTAACCAGAAAGAAGGGATGACAGGATAGATCACTCAATAATTGCCCTGTTCTGTTCATGCCACCTGAAGCATCTGGCATTGGTCACGGTTGGAAGACAGGATACTGGGCTAGATGGACAATTAGTCTGACCCAGTATGGCTGTTCTTTTGTTTCTTAGAGTGAATTGTCTGTCTTCTAAGCCTCCTTCAATGACTATTTAATGAACCCAATCAGCTGTGGAAGGGAAAGTGAGAGTATGTTGGCAGCAGTACATTTCCAGGAGGCCAGACTTATTAGTTCTGTAATGACTGCAGCTCCTCCTGGACCTGGTGTCTCTGCATGGCTATATTTCTTTTGCTATGCTATTTCATGCACCAGAATAACTTATTGAGATGTTTTCTTTCCTGATTGCGTTGGGAGTCTTGAAGGGAACAGTGATGAGCTTACACAGAGCCTGAAGTGGTGAGCACTCCATAGGTTTCCCCCACCCCATTTTAATTGCTTATGATTCATTGAAATCTCCAGGATCACTGAGTTGCTTTCTCATAGTTTAAACTTTAAACTGTTTTAGATGTTCCCATTACTGTGGTTTTAAAAACATCTTCTAATTCCTAGTGTGTTTTCAGTGTGGATTGCCCTTTTCTTCCGGAATTAAACATTTAGTAGCAGATAAAATATTTCTAGTAGGAATACATCTTAAAGATACATTTTTCCCCAGAGAGTCAATTACTGTACAGTTGGATTCAGTGTTTTCATATTCTCCAAAGGAGAGATGATACTTTGTTGTCAGTATAGCAACTTTTCTGGGAAAGAAGGGAGGAAACAAACTCACTCAAATTAATAGGCAAAAATAACAAGGGTAAAAAAAAAAAAGTGCTGTGAAAGAAGGAAACTTCTTCAGTCCATCAAAGGAAAGTAAATAAATGAAGAAGCACAAGAATGGACCATGTTGCCATATTAAAATGTTTACTTAAAAATGGAAGTATACATAATTTTCTTTTAACATGAATGAAACGGATACAAAATTGTATCCAGTATTGTTGTATCTCAAAGGATAATGGTGCTGACAGACATCTGCCAGGATGGACCAGGTGTTAGTAGGACTGGATATGTCGCCCTTTTGCAAACTGGCTGATTGTAGACTTGAAGATCTTAACTGAGTTCAAAACTGTTAATTTCCAAATAACAAATTGCAAGCGAAGCATCAGTGGTGCTCTAATTAGAGCTAGTTGACTGATTGCCCTGTGCTAAATCAAGGTGTGCATCAGCTTCCCATGCACTGAAAACAAACAACAAAATGGATTTCATCTGTAATGCCAGAACACTCCCTCCTTGAGCACAGGGTTTCATTGATAGGACTATATCATAGTTAGTTCTTCTGTTCATGAAGGGCTCTCTGAGCCTCAATAACTAGGAGAGAGCCAAGTGGAGTGGGGGAAGAACAAACAAGCAGGGAGGCAACAGAGTTAAGGGCTTCTGTCACTTCAGGCTGGTTGACATTAGTGGAAAGACTTCCACTGAGTTCAGTGGGCTTTGAATCTCGCCTTTAGTTCCCAAATGTATCCAGTATATGAGACAATCCACGTGTTTGCGTAATCAGGGGAGATACATAGAGGGAAGAAGTACTCTCTGCTGTGTTTCTGATTTTCATCTTTCACTGCATTTCAAAAACATAAACTTAGGGCTACTCTACAATAGAAGTAACAGAAGCTCTCCTACTGACACAGCACTTTTCACACTAGTGATTAGGTTGGTGTAACCCCCGTTGCTCAGGGGGGGTGGCTTATTTGTACCCCAGAGCAACGTAAGTTGTACTGAAGTAAATGGTAGTGTAGACCTGACCTAAGTCTTTACAGGTGCCCTGAGAAGCATAGAGTCTAAGGAGATAAGATAAACACAAGACAAAGCATGGGAAATGGGCTCAGGGAAGGAACAGTGAGGAGACTGGAATGAAGTATTCCTAGTATTTTAAGGGAGCTGTTCCAGCAGGAGAGAACAGGCTTGCTGGAAGCATAGAATATAGCATAAGAAGAAGACACAAAGATAAGAACAGCCATACTAGGTCAGACCAAAGGTCCATCTAGCCCAGTGTCCTGTCTTCCAACAGTGGGCAATGCCAGGTGCCCCAGAATAAATGAACAGAACAAGTAATCAAGTGATCCATCCCCTGTCACACATTACCAGCTTCTTGGAAACAAAGGCTAGGGACACCATCCCTGCCCATCCTGGCTAATAGCCACTGATGGACCTATCCTCTATGAATTTATCTAGTTCTTTTTTGAACCCTGTTATAGTCTTGGCCTTCACAACATCCTGTAGCAAGGAGTTCCACAGGTTGACTGTGCATTTTATGAAAAATACTTCCTTTTGTTTGTTTTCAAACCTGCTGCCTATTAATTTAATTTGATGCCTAGTTTTTGTGTTATGAGAAAAATAAGGAAGTGTTATTTACTCTAATTTCTCCACACCAGTCATGATTTTATAGGCCTCTATCATGTCCCCCCTTAGTCGTCTCTTTTCCAAGGTGAAAATTCCCAGTCTTATAAATCTGTCCTCTTATGGAAGCCATTCCATATCCCTAATTATTCTTGTTGCCCTTCTTTGAACCTTTTCCGATTCCAATATATCTTTTTTTTTTTTTTGAGATGGGATGACCACATCCATATGTAGTATTCAAGAAGTGGGTGTAACATGGATTTGTAAGAGACATTATGATATTTTCTGTCTTCTTATCTATCCCTTTCTTAAAGATTCCCAACTTTCAGTTTGCTTTTTTGATTGCTGCTGCACATTGAGTGGATGTTTTCAGAGAATTATTCACAATGACTCCAAGATCTTTCTTGAGTGATAACAGCTAATTTAGACCCCATCATTTTATATGTATAGTTGGAATTATGTTTTCCAATATGCATTACTTTGCATTTATCAACACTGAATTTCATCTATCATTTTGTTGCTCAGTCACCCAGTTTTGAGAGATCCTTTAGTAGCTCTTTGCAGTCTGCCTGGGACTTAACTATCTTAGTAGTTTTGTATCATCTGCAAATCTTGCCACCTCACTGTTTATCCCTTTTCCCATATCATTTATGAATGTTGAATAGGACCTATCCCAGTACAGACCCCTGGGGGACACCACTATTTACCCCTCTCCATTCTGAAAACTGACCATTTTATTCCTACCCTTTGTTTCCTATGTTTTAACTCATTACCAATCCATTAGAGGACCTTCCCTCTTATCCTATGACAGCTTACTTTCCTTAAGAGCCTTTGGTGAGGCTGTGATGGGTTCAGTCACCGAGACCCCCTTGGGATTGTTACCTGACATGCTGGAATTACCCCGAACACATTTTTCCACTGCCAGCTTGGGACTCCAGAACCCTGCCTTGTTGAGCTAGAGACGCTAGCCTGTTGCAACACAGACCCAGGTCTGGTCCATGCCCCCAAAGCTGCAGACTTTAACCAAAAACTGCTCAGCAAGTCGCCTATCTCTAGCACCCAGACACCCGGTTCCCAATGGGATCCAAACCCTAAATAAATCCATTTTTAGTCTGTATAAAGCTTATACAGGGTAAAATCATAAATTGTCCACCCTCTGATACACTGATAGAGAGAGAGATGCACAGCTGTTTGCTTCCCCAGGTATTAATCACTTACTGTGGGTTTACTGATAAACAAAAGTGATTTTATTAAGTATAAAAAGTAGGATTTAAGTGGTTTCAAGTAATAACAGAAAAAGACAGAATGAAGTAAATTACCAAGCAAAATAAAACAAAACACGGAAGCCTAAGCCTAATACATTAAGAAACTGAATACAGGTAAATCTCACCCTCAGATGTTCCAATAAGCTTCTTTTACAGACTAGACTCTTTCCTAGTCTGGGCCCAATCCTTTTCCCAGTACAGTTCTTGTTAGTTCCAGCTCAGGTGGTAACTCAGGGATTCCTCATGACTGGCACCCCCCTTTGTTCTATTCCACCCCCTTTTATATCTTTGGAACAAGGCAGGAATCCTTTGTCTCTCTCTGGGTTCCCACCGTTCCTTTTAAATGGAAAAGCACCAGGTTTAAGATGGATACCAGTATCATGTGACATGTTCACATGTCCTGTGAGACTTCATTATGTCACTGTCTGGCACCCAGATATACAGGAAGGCTTACAAGTAAACAGAGACATTTAGAACCAATTGTCCTAGTTAATGGGAGCCATCGAGATTTCAAGCCACCATTAATGGCCCACACTTTGCATAATTACAGTAGGACCTCAGACTAATAATTCATATTTCTAGTTTTAGATACAAGAATGATACATTCATACAAATAGGATGAACACACTCCGATTATAAGCTTTGTAATGATACCTTACAAAAGAGCTTTTGCGTAAAGCATGTTTTAGTTACATTATATTCACACTCATAAGCATAATTCCATAAACATATGGAGTGCAATGTCACAGAGGGACCTTGTCAAAGGCTTTCTGAAAATCTAAGTTAGGGTGACCAGATGTCCCCATTTTTATAGGGACAGTCCCAATATTTGGGGCTTTGTTTTATATAGGTGCCTATAAACCCCCCCTCACCCCCCCCGTCCCAATTTTTCATACTTGCTGTCTGGTCACCCTAATCTAAGTACACTATATCCACTGGATCCCCCTTGTCCACAATTTTTTGACCCCCTCAAAGAATTCTAGTAGATTGGTGAGCATTAGAGAAAAAAGGTTTTGATTCTGGGCCTAATGAACTCTCTGGCAAAACTCTCATTGACTTCAATAGTGCAGAATCAGGTATGGGGAGAAGCAAACCATAAATTTCCAAGGAGTTTCACCAGATCAGCTTCCCTTCTTTTGCTTTTCCTTTGCTTTTTTTGGTGTATTGGAAAGAAAGAGAGATTAAAATGAGAACAATAGCTATGATGGAGAATGTAAAACCTCTGCATTCATTGATGTAAATGTATATGTCACCAGTATTGATGGAAAAAGTTAGAAAAACAAGCAAAATGCAGTTAGAGGAATACATTTGCTGCACTGCCATCTCTGAAGACTGAGAGGCTCTATTAATAACAAAATGTATTTTAGATGAAGAATAAATAAACTTGTTCAATGAATAAATTAGTTCTGCATGATTCTATGTTGGTGTTATGAACATGAAGCTGCTTGCTAATGGAGACCAGTTAAATGATTGAATTAACTATAACTGAGTGTGCTGCATTTTTAATAAATCTAGGTGTAGGCAAGTGTGTCCTGTGCCTTATATATAATGCATGGATTTTCAGTTTAATGCAACAGAGAGACCTTTTGGAATAAAGTAGGTCCAGAGACATCCTGTGTGTAAATACTCCTAGTGTACACCGTTTAGAGGTGGCCTGTGGAGCTTTTTAAAAAACAGACATATTCTGTTTATGAATTTATTTGTGAATGGGGTCCAATGGGATTGCACAGATTTGTGTGTCAGGGCAGCATGTGGCCAACAAATGCAAAAGTCTCTAAGATACCAAATCACCGGTTGGTATGTACAAAGACATCCAGTGATCAGTCCTCCATGAGTATGTCTGGACTAGAGTTTAACTCTGGTAAATTGCTTGCCGATTAACTCAAGTTAACTAACATTGTACATGCTGATCAAGGCACATCATAAGTATTTGTCCCAAAGCACATGTTGATGATGTACCGTAGTGGTATGTTCAGAATAGGATAAGAGGTATTTGGGAGGTTCTTAAACACAAACACAGAAAAGAAAAAAAAAAAAAAACAGAACACCACTAAACGTATATTGGCTACCACACTTTAACTAACAAGTTTTAAAAGTGGTTTCCAGTAATAACAGAAAAAGACAGAACAAAACAAGTTACCAAGCAAAATAAAACAAAACACACAAGTCTAAGTGTGTATACAAGCCAAGCTGTATTTTAAATAGGATTCATCTCAACCATCTAACACATATTAAAATACAACTTGCCCTATATTCACCAGAGTTTTAAAATATGTTGGATAACAAGTTTAAAACAAATTCCTTTTATACTACCTCAGCCTAGGGTAAAGCACAAACGGTTTATGGAATGTGTAGATGAGCATTTTCAATAATGTTTGCTAACTTGAGTCGATTACCACCCAATTAACTTGTGTTAAATAAGACCACAATTTTCTAATTTGAAGCAATGTCTACACAGGACCACTCAGGAAAGCAAAGGCAAATCAACCAAAGTAATTATGTCAATGTGCATAAATTGAAGCGCGTTAAATACCCATGTGGATGCTCTCATTCAGGAGTATAACATGCTTTAACTTGTACGTATTGATATCACGCCTTTTGTTGATTTGCGTCAACTTTTTTGGGTGTCCCCATCTATAGCTATATATATATAGCTGCAGGTATACCCCATGTGGCCACCTTCTGCTCCCCACATGTGAACGTTTCCTGCCCACTGGGATCCCCATAATCTCAGAGGGTTGGAAGCAACTTACACAAAACCTCTCCAATCTGGGTTATTTTCTGAAAATTCCACAGGGTCTTCTACTCCCTTCTCCCACAGATGCTTTAACACTTCTGTATGTGTGGGGAAGAAATGCCCTTTTATATATGAAACAGTGGATGTGACAGCCTGCATTTAGTGTCGTGTTTGAGATGCAAGACCTGAAAGTTGAAAGCAGAGGAGGCTGCTTGCATCTGAAAGGAGGAAAGCAAAATTGACATGTAAAGACACATTTCAAGCTCATTTACAGCAGCAGGTGTAGATCATACTGTGTTGGAGTCAAAATAGGGTAGCCAATGCTTGCCCTTAGTTCACTGAGTACAGCTGTATGCAAAATATTATCTGGAGCTTCTTCTGCTGGAACACACATTGATGGGGCTGAGTGTGCTATTTTTAAAAAAATTGGTAGACTGGTAGACCAAGATGAGCAAGGCACGGCTACCTTCTGTCCTGAAACAACAGCGTCGCCAATGTAAGGACATGTTACACGTCAAGCAACTTCCTAGGTCGCTATCAATTTAATGGTGTGTTTTTTAAGAAAAGAAAATGGACCCGTATAGTAATACTGTTTTCTATAGACCATGCCCATCTGCTTTTCAGGGTTCCTATAGGCATTACCTCTCCATCACAAGATAATATCTAGTCAATTGCTGGTCTCCTTTACACCAGCCTAAACCCAGAGTAACTCCAGGAAGGAAGGAAACAAATAAGCAGATGTGAATGCCAGATCACATAAATAAGAGTGGATTTTTTAAATTTAGTGGAAGGTGTTAAACAATGAGCATAAATGGACAGAAGAAAAAAATCTAAGTGGCTAATTATCCATAGTTATAGTTTTCCCAGATGAAATTCTTTTTTTTTTTTTTAAATTTCATCTGTTGATTTACAATGTAGGCTATTCACACAGGTTTTTAAGCTCTCTAATACACTTGTCGACCTCTTTCCTCTTGGTCTATTCTTTGCATTCCATTAGTTCTGGACAGTAAAGTTGAGCAGCTGATTTTCACTTGGGTACTAGACATTTTTACTTACCTTTTCTCCTGCACTAACACAATGCTTTTGTGATTGGTTTCTCAACAGTGTAAGAGAATTATATAAATCCGATTTATGTTCAGATGAGCACTGTCTGCATACAATGAGATAATTGCACGGGTGTATTTCCTTGTTGTTTTGCTATATAAAAGCAAAACATAACACCACTAGGTTGATACATGTCTTTAAAGTACACTGGGAAAATAGATTTTAAAAAATATTATGAAATTTCAAAAACATTATTTAAAGGGCATTTCTTCCCAATATATATTTTTACACACACGTACATGTGTGTGTGTGTAATTTTAAGTGATATATTTTCAATTCCTGTTAGTTTTTGTAGAATTTAAGATTACATAGCCTACTTTTTGACACTATCTGGACTGCTTGTAATACAATTACAATAACATTAAATATCCTGTCTTAAAGAAATTGGGATTTGACTGTATTGCACTGTTTTAAAGCTCAAGACGTTCTACAGCAGTTTGCAAAGTGTAGAGTAAGGTGCTGGTTGTGCAAGGGCTGCATAGACAAATAGGCAGATGTTGTTGGCCTGATTCTGTGGAGATCAGACTCTCGCCAGTCTTCCTGCAGTGGGAATGGCTCCTGTGGAGAGGGCAAGGGGGTTGGTGGCACCAGGGATAGTACATCCCCCTCCCTCCAGCCTCTCAAAGCTCAATTAAAAATAAACCTGGTACTATATTACCTACCTCTTGACCCTTCATGTTGGGGATCTCCATTTAATGGGATCTCCATGGTGGGGAGGGCACAATAGCTCAGAGCCAGAATGGAAATGTGATCTCTGCACAGATGACTCTGGTCTCGTGTAGATCCCTGGGGATCCTATGCAGTTTATTCTGCAGGTCCTGAAGAAGTGACCCCTTCTTATGGATTTTACCTTCTTGTAGGTCTGGCTCCCTACAAGGTGCTGAACCACCCACACCTTCTACTGTGGTCAGTGAGGCTGTGTGTGCTGAAGAATCATTCACCCACAGATTTGGATAGTGGCACTCTAATTACTGTTAGAAGTCGTTACAGCAGGGAGATTTTCAAAGCTGTCTAAGGGATTTGATGTCCAATTCCTGTTAACTTTAATGAAAATTAAAGTGCTCCCAGGGCATCCCTTCTCATTTTGAAAAATGTCATGGGGTTTTCATTTTCGCCTGTAAAGTCACTGGCAATGGACAGTACAATCTCTGGTTTAGGCTGGAATTTTCAAAGGAACCAATTGCTATTCAGTGGGAGCTGGGTGTCTAATTCCCTTAGGCTTTGTTGACATCTGTCTCATGGCTGATTGTTTACTGACCATTTTTTTTTTCAAATGGGGGGGGAAAAAAACCTTGATACTTCAAGACTGGGTGTTTTTTCTTGAGACTGGGCATTTTTTAAAAAGATATGCTCTAGTTCAAATGGGAATTAATTAAACAAAGTTATATGGCCTGAGTTATGCAGGAGGCCAGACTAGATGATCACAGTGAATCTGTGTTCACTTTTGCAGCTCAAACACTATGGAGTAATATGTATTTTTAAAAGAAAGAAAAAGAGAGAGGGAAGTGGATTTCCAAGTATTTATGGTGATTTTTTTGTGAGTCTGTGAAAACTCTCTAATATCCTGTCCCCATCCATTAGAGTAGTAGTTGACTGATGGCACACACTTTATGGAGATTACCCTCCTAGTGTGAAAGCACAGACATTATTTCCAGGTCAGTGGTGCTTTTCTGGATGAGCTGCTGGTTTTCTTTGCCACTGACTTAACAGTCTAGCTCTGAAATATTTCGCTACTATCTCCAATACGTTTACAGTTTATGTGTGGCAAAGCTGGGCCATGTTCCTCCCCTTTGATTTTTCCCACAGAAATCTGGTCTTTGGTTTAGTTTTGGGAGGATGAGCTAAATGGAAAGGAGAACAAAGGGGACAGGGCAGGGGAGAAGAGGATATGAGGGAGTGGTGTACAGTAAAGTGAAACTGAGGGCATGGGAGGATTGGAGCGAACAGCCAATCAATACAGGGCAGGGAAAGATCAGTCAAGACTGTAGAAAGTTCTCCAAATGTCCAAAGTTACCTGCTTTGTCTGCTTCTGCAGCTGCTCCTATTAGATGGCGTGCACTATCCACTTGTTTTCCATGGAAAATTATTTTTCCCAGGGGCTAAAATCTTAAAGCCCCGTCTCCAAAGGGAGAAGTAATGGAACACCTACCAGAGACATTTAAAATCGGATTGAACAATATTTTATATCAGTGATCTGTGGTGCCCATATCAGGTGGTGGGTCTGCAAGTAGTGACCAAGAGTGGAGGCAGCAAGGAACATGTTCAAAAAACCCAATACTCTGTCCCATGGCACTAAATAGGAGTAGCCCCATCAAAGTTTGTATTCCTTGCTCTGCATCTCCTCCTTCAGTTGCCGGCAGCCTTTCAGTTGGGCGAAGTGTAAGAGGTACTACCTCCTGCAGTACATCAACCATACAAAATAGTGGTGACACAATAGGTCATTAGCTCCTAATGATGTTTTACTATAGCGAACAATTCTGTACTGACAGATGGATGCAATGAATGAACCAATAGGCAGAGCCCTGATAAATCCATATAATTTGTTACAAAATCTGTCACTGATCATGGAATTTTGCAGCAAAATCTAAAATTTATTTTGCTTACTGTTGACTTGCTCTGGATTTACACTGGTGTAACTGAGAGCAGAATTGCTCTTCTTTCCCCCAGAGCAAATTCTCTGCTCCCTGTATACATCAACGAATAGAACATTGTACATACTGAGTGTATATTTTTTAGTTTTAGGTCCTAAGGTGCTGTAGGATGGATATGATTACTGGATAGTGTACAGTGTTTTTTAATACCTGGCCTATTGCTAATGGTCTTTAAACTCATCAGAAATTGGAGGTTCACCAAAAGGGTTTGCTTCCTTTAGGAAACAACTCTTGGCATTTCACGCAAAGATAATGTTCAGTCCAGCTGCATTTCTAATGGAATGACAATAAAAAGTGTCTTATTAGAATTTGTGTTACCATATGGTTAATATGTATGATGATGATTTATTTATTTTATCGTTAACATCTTGAAACCCCAGCCATTGATTGGGACCCTGTTGTGGTAGGTGCTGTACCAACACAGAACAAAATGACAGTCCTTGCTCCAAGGAGCTATTGAGTGGTCACTTAAAATTTCAATAAGAAGGGACTAAGAGTTTTAGGTGTAAGGTATTTTGATATAAATAATTGAGACACACAATATCAGTTACCTATTTAAGAATCTGGGTGGATATTTTAACTAGCTTTTATGTAGACATCTACCTGATTCAAAAGGTCCCAGAGCAGCATATGAGTTATGTCAGTAATAATGATAATCTTCCAAAGATTGATTTATAAAATTATTGCTTTGACAACTCTGTTTGGCTGTGAAAAAATAACTAGAATTAGCGATATTTGTAGGACAGAATTGAAGTGTAATACTCCCCTGTGCTGAATCTGGATTTGAAATACACAAGCAAGTTTTTTTTTGTGTGTGTGTGTTATAATTTCCTCAAAATTCCTCAGAAACAAGTTGTGAAAGAGTGTCAGGTGCCAGGAACCTGCACAGAAGTGAGCTATTCTGCTGGTTTACTCTCACAGCCATGGCAGGTGGGTCCTATTAACTGAAGTGTAGGAGAAAAAAGAATGTACATGTCTCTTTGAAATAGGGATCTAGGGACAGTGACAACAAGGAGAAATAGGGGCCTTAGAAAAGAAAAACAAGAGGAGGAGGATGCTTAGGCTGAGGTTTATGATTTTGTTGTTTAAGGCCAAGAGCTTCAAAAGTTAAGCTCATACATCCATATTTAGAAACCTAGGGTGGAATGTTCAAGGGAGACTGAGAGTTAGATGAAGTTAAGCACCTTCAAAAATCAAAGTCCCAATTAAGTGGAATGAAGTTCAAAAGTGCTGAGCTCCCACTAACTTCAGTGAGAGGTTGCTGGGTGCTCAGTACTCTTGAAAATCAGCCTTCTTATTTAGGAGCCTGGATCGGAACTTCGGTGCCTAACTCAAGCCTCCAATTTTTGAAAATCTTAACCCAAATTAATAATAATGCTGAACTCTGTGAAAGGTACATTTTGACCAAGGGAACTGGGGTGTTAGTATTAGGGTCAAAATACGATCTGTTTATGTAGATTATTTAAATCCTTTTCAGAACACACAATCTTAGCCAGCAACTCAGTTGCTAAGAAATGCTTAAAATAATCTCTGGTAAAAGTTAAGAGATACTACAGTTTAAATAATCTGCTTTATCACCGCTGGTGACATGCTGGCCTTTCCTGAAGAAGCAGTTTGAAGATCTGGAATTGCTTATTAGTCCAATAACACTATCAATTTAAATTATTCTCACTTGAATAGCAATGGCCTTTAATGCATATTACAGCATGCTTACAAGAAATTATACTCTTTATCATTTACTCTAACTGGAATTCACTCTTCTGTGATTTTACATCCAACCTGAACATTTTCTGGAATATTTAGTGCCCAATTATGCAATCCTTTCTCGGGCAAAAACCCACACTGACTTCAGAAGGAGTTGGGATGTAAGATTAGGCCATTTGTTATTTTGCACTGTGAATTGTTGTTTTGCGGGGATGTTAACTTTACAAAGTGATCACAGTTCATTTCTGTGGGATTGACAAACTGACAGAAGGGAAACAGACTGAGCAAAATAATTTAGCCCAAGATTTTCAAGAGTGACCAGGGATTTTGGGTGCTTCAAATTTTGAATGCTCAACTTGATTGAAAAATATCAAGCACCCACAACTTCCATTGATGATAATGGGAGCTGCTGCAGACACTCAGCACCTCTGAAAATCAGATTCTAGGAGTCTAAAGACAGGTATCCAAGAGTAGAGATTTCACAAGTAACATTAATTGCCATTGGTCCATGCCATCCTAATAGTGCTGAGTGCGTACTACTTTGTGTCCAATTTCATTCCATTGGGAGGATGAATCCAGATATTGCCAGCAAACCATGTTTTCCATATCAAAATTGGCTCTGGATTTCCAGCAGCAGTACAGTAGAACCTCTGAGTTACGAACACCTCGGGAATGTTCATAACTCTGAAATGTTTATAACTCTGAACAAACGTTATGGTTGTTCTTTCAAAAGTTTACAACTGAACAGTGACTTAATACAGCTTTGAAACTTTACTGTGTAGAAGAAAAATGCTGCTTTCCCTTTTATTTTTTTAGTAGTTTGTTTAGTTTGTAGTACTACACTGTATTTGCCTTTTTGCCCTTTCTTGTCTCTGCTGCTGCCTGACTGTGTACTTCTGGTTCCAATTGAGGTGAGTGGTTGACCGGTTAGTTCGTAACTCTGAGGTTCTATTGTATTTTAGTGTAGCTCAAAGGACAGTCTTGGTTTTAATCTCTCTTAAACCACTTAACCTTGCCTTTGATTTTAAAACACTGTGACAGGGTCGGGCCAGATGGCTACAGGAGAGTAATAGAAGGCAGATATATTAGCCCCAGGCTAAGCAGGTCCCTTTTCCCTGGGTAAGGTAACAAGGAAGGTTCCAGAACAATCAGGAACCTTCTGGAGACAATTAAGACAGACAGGTTGATTAGAACACCTGCAGCCAATCAAGAAGCTGCTAGAATCAATTAAGGCAGGCTAATCAGGGCACCTGGGTTTTAAAAAGGAGCTCACTTCAGTTTGTGGTGTGTGAGGAGCTGGGAGCAAGAGGTACTAGGAGCTGAGAATGAGAATGTGGACTGTTGGAGGACTGAGGTGTACAAGCATTATCAGACACCAGGAGGAAGGTCCTATGGTGAGGATAAAGAAGATGTTGGGAGGAGGCCATGGGGAAGTAGCCCAGGGAGTTGTAGCTGTCGCACAGCTGTTCCAGGTGGCACTCTAGACAGCTGCATTCCCCAGGGCCCTGGGCTGGAATCCAGAGTAGAGGATGGGTCCAGGTTCCCCCCAAATCCTCCCAACTCCTGGTCAGACACAGGAGGAGTTGCCCTGGACTGTGGGTTCAGAAAAACGGCCAACCTGAGGGCTGCTGTGAAGCTCCAAGGCGAGCAAATCCACCAGTAAGCGCAAGACCCACCAAGGTAGAGGAGGAACTTTGTCACAACACTAACAGGTGAATAGTTTGATGGATTTACAGACTTTAGATGAGTGTCATCAGATTATTTCACAGGACAGATACAGTGTAGGCTGCCCTGGAAAAGTGGGTTTCTCCCCCGCCCTCCCCCATTTATTTCTTTTCCCTGACTGCTACATTAGCCATTAGACATTACCATTACACTTTATCCTCCCCATTAAGCAGGTTGGCAATTGGGGCTTCACATCTATTTCTTGTCTATTGCCGTGTCACAGAGTTGACAAATCACCTCATGAATGATGGAGCAGAAGTGCCATTTCATTAAATGGGTTGTAACAAGCCTAGATTCAGTGGGAGGATGGGGAATCTGAGGAATGGTTGTAAAAACAAAATAAAGGCAGCATTTCATAATAGACCTAGTTTTTCAGAAAAAATTCTGGGCTCAGAGTCCCACAATACAGTTGTTGCTGTCTTGCAATTAGCCCAAACACCGCTCACATAATGACATCACAACACGCAATCCATTGAGATAAAAATGGTAGGATATGGGCCAAATTTTACCACTTTAACCATGTTTGCTATTTGGGAAGATAGTTGAGTGAACTAGGTGTCATCACAAGTAATTCTGCTTATAGTCTAAATATCAAGATTTTCAAAAATTGTTTTCCCTGTAAGAGCATTTGGTACATGTGAACTCTCATACAACTATCATTTTATCCACTGATTGACCTCACTGTAAACAGAATTGCACATTGCAATGCACAGAAACAATTCAGAACTTTTATCTTGCACTCCACAGTACTGCTTTGTAGTTTGCCTCTATGCAAATTCACTATTCTGTAATTGGGTTCACCTCTATTTTACTTAAAACATTTTATGCAATCTCTTAAACAGAAGAATTTGGAATACCACAGGTTGGTTAATCTGAATGCAAACTGAATAATTATGTGATTTCTTCCATAAGGCAAAGTATATCCTGCAAGTGCCAAAACTTGATATTCATACCATGTGGGATCGTGAGAGAAAACAGATAACACAATACAGCTGTAATGCAGAATTCAGTGTTTTGAGTTATAATGTTCTAAGATACCTGGCTGGAAGGTGAAGCATGAACCAGCATAGCTAGTTCTATGTAACTGGGCAGAGCACAGCCAGTATGTCATCAGGCAAGGAAGACATTAACAATAAGAAAGTCTTTCAGAATAAGATTTTATGCACACATGAACCAAGTCTGGTTTCCAGAGGGGTTGAGCACCCAGCACTTCTGGAATTCGGGTCCAAAGCAAATACAGTTTTTCTTTGAGTGATCTCTACACATTCACCACTCATGAGCTGGGTTGATGGTGGTGCACCACCTGCACATCCAATGAAAGGGGAATGTACAGAGAACATCTAAAAAGAACTCCAGTTACAGGAGAGTAACAGTCATTTCCCTGCATGATTGTTTTGCCAAATTGGAACTGTTTCCCAACAGAGAGATTTAAAAAACTCCAGTGATTTTGTTCAGCATTCTCCTCCTGTGAATGTGGAAGAACAAATGGCCTAACAGAACATTGTTTCTGAGCAAAGTTTTGCATTGCTCTGACATCTGGAACCACAAATACTGGAGAATAGGGTGGTTACTGACTGGTAAAATCTTGATAACCAGAAGGATATAGGGAGGAAAATGACCTTCAGTCTGTAAACAGCGCCACAGAATATTATGGTAAGTGTCCTATTGAACTGGATTTTGTCTTCCAAAACTAGTGATGGGCCCTGTAGAGTATGATGTTTGTATTAGTTACTGTTTTCTATGTACTGCATCTTTAAATAAAGGGAAGACCCTCTCCCAGCTGCCATTTTGTATTCATAAGCTGCCTGCTCCAAGGTAAACATGTATACTATGTGCTCTTCCTTGAAGCCCATTCTGTTGCTCTTTCTTAGTTTTGGTGGCTATTCTGGCTAAAGCAAATGATTTCCCTTTTTATAGATAACATATGGGTAATCTCATCCACAAATACGAATTCAGATATCATCTCTATTGTAATGACTCTCAGATCTACCTCTACTCAAGATTTTTCTCCTTCTGTCCAAACTAAAATCTTGGCCTGTCTTTCTGATATCTCCTTATCGATGTCTATCACTCGGCTTAAGCTCAATATGGCTAAAATATAACTCCTAGCTTTCCCCGGCAAGCTCTCCGCACTACCTTCTTTCTTGATCAATGTGGACATCACCAATCCTGCCTGTCGCTCAGCCCCATAACCTGGGCATCATCTTTGACACAACCTAAATGTGAGGATCTAGAGAGTGGTCTATGTTTAAATCTTGTCACTTCTTTGTGCCTAATCTCTCTAAGATATCCCTTTCCTATATATCCACACAGCTAAAACTTTCATCCAGATCCTCCTCATTTCCTGTCTTGAGTATTGCAACAGCTTTTTCTCTGACCTGGACAAAAGTTATCTTTTTCCCACTCATACCTATTCAGAATGCTGCTGCAACGATGACACCCTTCTCTTTTCATTCCTCTACTGGCTCCTCTTTCTCTATGGCTATGTCTGTACTATGAGCAAGGGGTGTACACCTACTTGCTCTAGCTCTCATCGAGCTAGTGCAAGTTAGAGCCCTGCACAGGATTAGTATAGAGCACTGGAGCAGGAGTGGGATCATGTGGGTCCTACAGGACCTGCTACCATAATAGTAGGAGCAGATGGGAGTGGATATTGCAGGGTGGGATTGAGATCCTGTGGGTCACACAGGACCTGCTGTCATAATAGCATGAGTGGGTATTGCAGGGTGGGATTAAAAATAGTCCCACAAAGGGCTCTAGTGCAAATGTAAATATCTATGCAGTTGCAGTAGCACTGATAGCAGTAGAGGAGGTACATCTGAGCCATGCCTGGTACAAACTTGCCTGAAACTGGTGCTACCATGGCTACTCTGCTATTTATGCTCGCTCCATATTTATGATTGATAAGAGCTAGCAAAAGTATGTGTACGCAAACAGGGGCTCACAGCCTTAGGTTATGTTTACGCTATGCGATACCTCATCCAACACAAGCTACTTGTTTTCACTTTCAGTGTCCTTCATGGCCTATCCCTACGTATCATCTCTCATTCACTATAGAGAGGTCGGCTCTTGCCTCTTGGCCCATGACGACAGCCTCCATTCCCCATTTGTTGCATTTTCAAACTGGCATCTTTGTGCTTTCTCCTGGGCTTTCCTGCATGGCTTGGGAGGAGCTCCCTGTAAATACCTGCAAACCTCACTGTCTACTTTCAAATCCCTCGTTAAAACTCTCCTTTGCTGTGATGCTTACAAAAAACTTGACAATGGTTAGAATGCTGGTGTACTGAGACCACTACCTTTCATGCTGGCAGTATTGTCTCATTTGTTCCTTGTACCTCCCCATCTCTCTGTCTGCATCTGTTTCTTGTCTTTTATTAAGCTGTAAGCTCTGTGGGACAAGAGCCATCCTTTTGTTCTGTGTTTGTACAGCTTCTAGCAAAATGGTCCCTGACTAGTGCTTCCAGGTGCTACAGTAATTACAAATAATAAAATAAGGCAAAATCCCTGGATCAAACACCCTTGAACTTTGAAGAAATGTGGATACACGTGTAAACTTTGTGACTGAGGCTCATCTCTTTTAAAAATAGTGATATTCCCCATATTAAAAATCTTCATCCTAGATCTCTTGTTTTAATGCAATCAGATTCTAAAAGTAGGCATTGCTCTGTATTCTCTTTCTTTTCCCCCAGGACAATTACCATAATTGGAGCTTTTTACTTAATGAATATGTTCCAAAGCAGCCATCATTCTGAGATTGATGATATAAGGCTTCTCTGATTCTTCCCCAGTCTGGCTGGGATAGTATGAGTTTGGGGAGAAGTACGGTGAGGAGCAGGATGAATGTGAGGCATTCAGCTTTACAGTTTTAAAACCCTTATGTTTTTGTTCTTCAGCCAGAAAGCAGAAGGGTCTGAGCATCACTTATAGTTTAGTGGTTGAAACAACACCCGCACTGGGCTTTTTATGAAAGATTGTACAATGTACAAAGGAGATGTTTTGGTCTTCCACCTGAAATGAAGACACAATTTCACCTTTTTATTATCCATGATGCAATACTTTAAAAAAAATGTAATGACACACACAAGTTATTTTGCTAACGATATTTTAAATTCAGCCATTCCATAGGAAGTTCCCCTGTAAAGAAAAGATACATGATGATATATCCAAGACCAAATGAAAGCAAAATGACTCATCAATCAAAGTCTAGTGGGGCTGTGGCCTTTTAACAGCAGATATGTGCCCATGTATGTATTAAAATAAAGAAGAGAGTACCTCCTAACAGTGAGGTCTATTAGACAGTGGAGTAATTTCCTAAGCAACATGGTAGGTGCTTTTTGCTGTAGTCATTTAGTACTAGACGGGACAAAACACTGAAGAATATTCTGTAGAGAATAATCACGAACAGCAGAGTGATTGACCAGATGACCCACTAGACTTGTCCACATCTGATTCCTGTGATTCTTAAATTGACTCTTCAGGCTCTCAGCTATTTGATAGAGCCTTCCATCTGGAGCTGTCTATCACAGTGGTCTCCAAAGTGTGGTGCGCGCACCCCAGGAGGTGTGCCAGAGGATCCCAGGGGCTGCGCAGCAGGAGGAGCGCCACCAGACGGCATTCCGCCATTTTTTTTTCTTCGGCAGCAGCTCTGCATGCCGTCCCTCCTTCTTTCTTCAGCGGCATGTCTGCGGCAGGTCTTCCCGTCTTCTATCTTCAGCGGCATGCCTGCGGCAGGTCTTCCCCTCTCCTTTCTTCGGCAGCACTGTGGGGGTGCGCGATCAAAAAACTTTGGAGACCACTGGTCTATCACCCCTACTGGCAGGGGAAGTAATGACTTGTTGATATATTTTGAGACTTTTTCTTAATTGGGTTTATATTCCTGCTGGGCCCAAGTAAATACATTAAACTATGCTGGCAAACTGCTTCTTAGCTCAATTTACAGTTGATCTAAAAAGTAACAAGTTATAATTTCTTGAAACTTTATTGGATAATGTAGCAAGGGAAAATGAATGTAAATGATTTATCATTAGCAGGAAGCAGGCAGCAGTACTGAAGGGAATGTGGGGGTATTTGAATGTGACCAGAGTTATTGTTTGTGAAAGAGATTTGATGCTTCATTAGAGGGGGAAAAAAAAACTGTACCAAAAATTCTTAATAACATTCTTATTAAAAGGAGCAAACCATTTAAATGCAAGATTAGCAAATGAATTTAGAGTTTGATAGACGAATACTGGGTAGCTAGATACCTGATTCTATATTTAAGACACCACTATAATTTTTATGAAATTCAAAATCTGTTCTAGGTGGGAGGCTGGGAGTAAAGGTATTTGAATAACACTGAAAGAAAATAAGCATGGGATATATGCTGTAATTTACCAGAAGAGATGTGTTAACCTGATTGAGATCTTCAACAGGCATTTCTAGAACAGGGGATGCCTTAGGGATGGAGAAGAGGGAATGTTCAAATATTATGGCTATGGGGCCCATAGAAGTATTATATAGCCATACCTAGTCTATACTATTTCCATTCCCTACACTGATGGCAAGTGTTTGAGCAGAACCTCTGGCTTGGGGCAAGGTGTTCATGTTGTTTCCTTAAACCTACAGCTGAAAGTATGGATCTAATCACAGGAGACTTAGAAGAGCCAGAAGGAAGTGTGTGACCACCCTTTTCTAGAAGACAATTAAATATATTTCCTCTGGACCTTTGAAAAATAGTCCTTTTGCCTTCCTCCCATGCCTTTGCATCCTAGGAAGTCAAAAGACTGTGATGGGGTTGATTAGGCCCAAAGGCCCCCTGCTGGAGGCCTCAGGGTTCTGCCACATACATCCCAGGAAAGGAGCAGTGGAGAGGTCCTCCAAATGGCCTAGAGTGGCTGCGAGGAAGCAACCAATCAGAGGGGCTACTGGAATGACCAGTCAGGGGCCAGGAGGGCCCTATAAAAGGAGGACAGAGCAGTCGTTAGTTGCTGCTTGGAGCTGGAGAAGAAAGGACTGCGTGCCTAGCTGATAGAGCAGCAGGACCAAAGACAGTTTGCTGGCAGGGCCGGGGGAGCAAGAGGCTCCTGGCTGGCTTCTAGGCTGAGCCAAAGACAGTTTACTGGCAGAGACCAGGGGACCAATGAAGTAGCTCCTGGCTGGCTGCTGGGATTGAGTAGAGATTGAGCCTGGGGAGGGCCACAGGAAGATAGTGTCTCCAGGGAGGAAGCCCTGGGTATATGACCCAATACCAGGGCCAGGACTACTTACTGAAAGAACACAGACACACCCAACCAGAGGGGGGGCCTTGCGAGAGATGGATGCCGACCCCGTTAGAAGCACTTAATAAAATAAGCCAAATAACACTCCTGTGTTCTCATACCTGAGGTGCAGATGGTTAAGCTGAGGCAAAGAGAAGTGAAGTGACTTGTCTGAGGTCCCACCACCATGTGTGTGTTGCAGAGACGGGAAGGGAACCCAGGAGATCTGACTCCCAAATCCTCAGCTGTAAACATCAGATACACACACCACAAAGATGGGAGCATAACTTGACAGTTCACTGTATGTGAAATTCTCTTGTATAGAGATGGCAGGAGGTTAGAGTCAGCACCTCAGGACATACCCAAGAACACTTATCAAGAAAGTAAACACCAACCTAGATTCATGGTACTCTCTCACATTTATATAAGCACCCTTCATCTCTGAGTGCCCTGAAGTGCTTTACAAACTATTGATATAAATTGCTTTAGCCATTGTTTATATGCAGCCATAGCTCAATATAGCAGCTGTTTGACAGTGGACCGCAGTGCTGCACAACAACAGAGGCAGACAGCACACCCCCTTGAAATAAGAGGGGGAATTTAAGTGGATAATTTTGGGGGACTTCTAGTCATTGGACAGTTGGTTACTTTACCTCTGGGTCACCCTTTATTTGTTCAGGTATTGAAACAGTCACTTCTGATCTGGGAAATGGAATTCTATTTAGAGGTACTGTAAATTGTGAGAGCCAAATCCCCATTGACGTCAATGGGGAGTTTTGCTGTTGTCTTCACTGTTTCCAGGATTTCACAATGAGCCAGGATCTCCCATGTGTTGTAGTGCACTCACTCATGCTAGCCACGCCAACTGGTTTCCTACATTTTTGTTGAAACTGAAGTGGGACTCCCACTGAGATGTTCCATGGCTGTGTATTTTACTATTTTCTCTTCATTTTCAAAGGTAGTATAGAAACAATCACATTATTTCCCTAAATGCCATACTAAAGAGAGCATTTTTGACTTTCCTAACATAACCCAGAGATTATAATACTTAATCCTGCCTTGAGTGCAGGGGACTGGACTAGATGACCTCTCAAGGCCCCTTCCAGTTCTATGATTCTATGAATATGGTCCTTCACAATTTATTTTGTAATTAACACGTTAGTAATGAAGAAACAGAAGTCATAGCAAAAGAGATTCTGTTCCTGAATAATAATATATAACCTTTGTTTTTGTCAGCTAACCTGGAAAATGTATTACTATATTGCAGCCTTCATACTTTTTGCTTTCAGTTTTAGAAAAGAAATACATCCGACTACGCTGATGTGTACTTGCAATATATTGAGAGTGTTCTTCTTGCTTGGATTATATCTTTACTGTAGGGTCCCTGGAGTTTTGAGTGGAAGATGAACCTACTGTAGCAGTTTTTGCAATTTAATGGTTAGAATTGGCTGGTGATTTATCAAAATGTTATAATACTTTACTTTTCATTATAGGAAATCCCTAAAGCTTTGGAGTCCTAGGCCCAGCTAAGCACTGTGAAACCAAGCACAAAGTAACTTAAGTCAATGGAGATGCAACTGATTACACCAGCAATGAGTTTGGCACATAGATTCCCATTTACTCTGGTAATTTACTAGAAGTGTGGGACTTCAATGAAGGCTTTTACAAGCAGCAAAGGCATTTTGAATGCAACAGAGGTCTCGAAGCAGTTTGAAGTGATCTTCTTAGTGTAACGTACCTCAGGTGGCACATGACCCGGATTCATCACCAAATTTGGTCCACTGTTTGAATCATTAGTTTGCCCGGGCCGGGTACTGAAGGGGAGTGTAACGTGAACGCTGATCCATGCCCTCAGGATCATAAAGAGTTATGAATGAGCAGCAAGTATTTTTTTAAAAAATGTACCAAATTGTTGACCTTCCTGAAAAGTCTTGTATGATCTGATTATGCTTTATGTATGCTGGGATGCCTAACTAGACCTCGTTCCACAGCAGCAACCCCCCACAATTCCGTAGCAACATTAATTTGTTCTGTTGCCATGTAATACCATGATTCATTCATCCATGATTATTTTAATGGATGGACTTTTCATTATACTCTCCAGGGACCCCAGCTCCACTCTTTCTGCCCAACTCCCATAATGAGGACCCAGCAACCCAGCTCAGAAGCAAATTCCCCCAAGTGTGTAAAAGAAGTGGGGGAGCTTGTAGCTAGCTTCAGCAGCTCATTCTGCCTGAGCTGCTGCACTGTTCTCCAGGAAACTAAGTTGGTAGGCCTATATATCTGGCTCAATGACCCCCTGCAGCCAGGCTGCAAGGAGCAATGCAGGAAGCATGTATGGTAATACAATTAATGCTTCCTTTTTGGGAAGAATGATGGGAACTAGAGGGTGGGCATGGAGACAGAAAAAAATTTCAGGCATCTGGCTACAGCACAGTGGGGAATTCTGTGGCGTCTTGGAAAAATGCCAAATACCATTGCCAGAGATTAGCAGAATCCATTCTGCCCTGATTGAGAGCTCAGAACTCTGTTGCATCAGGTAGCCTGCATCCTCGGGCATGTGACCCTGCATCAGTTTTCACTTGGTTCCCAAGGTTATCCACAATGATAAGAGCTAAAAACATGCCTTAAAAAAATCTAAGCTCAGGTTCTGGAACACGATTCTGCAGCAAGAGATAGTTCCAGGGAGTCAAGGAATGCAAAGTGCCTTGACTGTAGAGGATGAAATTGCAAGGGATTCCAATCTAATGGTGCATTAGGGCAAACTTGGACTCTAAGTTAAACCCAGAAATGTTAATTTAGTCTCCTCTGGAACAGCTTTAGCAATGATCCAACAAGCTTCCTCTTCCAAAGTATTTGATTGTCTAAAATTGATCTCATTATGATAATATGGGGCCAGATCATAGAGCTACTCTGATTTACAATGGCTAAGGATCTGCACCATTGTTTGCTGATGTTTAACCTAAAACTATGGTATAGACACAAATACCTGTTAGAACTGCAGCTGTGTGCTGATGGAGCCCTATGACCATCATGAAAATTCAAGGTTGATATGCAGTGTGAGGTACTGGTTTTTTTTTGTTTTTTTGTTTGTAGTGCTGGGTAACCAGGGAAATTATTGCCTGGCTAAAGCATAAATAACTTCCCAACCAGAAATATATTGTAGTATCATTTATTTACTTTGGTCTAAATCTTCAAATACTTTATGTAGTTTGTCTACATTTTTACCACCAGAAAAAAAGAGTTGTGATTTGAAAAGAGAGGTTGATACTAAACCCAACACTCTATTGGGACTTATAAGTGTCTATTTCCATGGAACATTGGTGATATTTAAAATGATTCAACTGACATATGGGTGAATGGCATGCAATTTTATTTTTCCTCCTCCATTAACTGGGGTACATTTGGAAGCAAAAAAAAAAGGGGGGGGGGTAAATGACTACCTTGCACTTAAATCCTTCCTCTCTCCTCCATGGAGTAATCCATAGTAGCCACTCCCCTCACTGTAAATAAAAAAAGCAGCAGTTGGTAAATAAACATAAAACCCTCAAAATGTGTAGATCCGGAGGTTGTTTTCCTCTGTGTGGGCTTTATTAAGCATTCCTTACTGAAGCAAAAGTACCATTGGCATGAGTAGGTCTAAGTGAGGAGTGTTGAATAGGATCAGTGAGTGCAATTAAGTTGCACCATCAGTCTCAGGAATTACATGTGCAGTAAAAAAAAGAATATACCCCTAAATGTATCTGTCTAGCTTGCCATGTGCTGGATTAGAGCAGTGCAAATATTGAAGCTACTTAAAGTTGGCTTCCATTAAATATGGTACTTACTGAATGAGCTCAAAAATGCTGAGCAGCATGTTTTGTAGAGAACTTGTTGAGACGGTTGCTGTTTACTTCGTACAGATACCTTTCCTAAGTGTATGTGGCATTTGTATTAGATGGAGGTTGTAGCTTAGAATGAAACGTGATTACTCATCTAATTCTCCGCAGGTAATGCTTTTAACTGTAGTTCTTTAAGTGGCTTGCCTACTCTCATGATATTTAGGTCAAGCTTTAGAGTTGCCACTAAGACATTGGGACTTCCAGTTGAAAAAGCTATTCACAACTGAAGTGAGAGATCATTAATGACAGCAGTAAATTTGATTTTAAAGGAACACCATCAAGATCAGCATTATCATACACTTCAATAATATAAGTCATCACTGTCTGTCTTTTTAAAGATGAAAGACATTATAAAATAAGTTTTTACTTCTTGTAATTCATCTGTAGGACAGTGGAAGTAGGCTGTTCATTTTCCACCTTCTTTCTCTTCAATTTCAGTTGTTTCTTATGTTTTAAACATTATACTTTTGTGTTCAGGTTTCAAGCAAATGTGGTAAAGTGTAATTACATTTTTTTTTTATTGAAATGAAAAAAACAACAATTTATGTCTTATCATACCAAGGTTTGAAAATGCTCCGTCTCCTGTTGCTTAAATTTTTGTTTAAAAATAACTAACTCCTTTAAAAAATTTTGCATTTAACTGATGACTAACCTGTGTGAACCAATTGAATGCATCATTTGTTTTGATTTTTCTGGCCACTTCGGGAGGGAAGCTGATAGTTTGATAGTTTTCACCTTTGTGTACCTCATAGAAGAGAGAGAGAGACCTACTGAAATCTGGAATGAGATCCTTCAGCATTAAGTTGATGCCCAATTTAGTTATGATCTCTGAACTCTTTGTAATACTTAAATCAAAATTCACCAGAAACACTCTGTTGTAACTTATACAAAATATTTGTGCTTGTGTAATTTCTCCATAGCTGTCATTCATGTAATGTTTGAGGTTTGCAGGGGGGGGGGGAAACCTTTCTTCAGTAAATTTATCCTTTGAAGATTTAGGTGGTAATGGGCTTTGTAATTTTGATGCCAGAATCCGTTCATTTTTAAAATCCGCCAATAGATTCATACTTTGTGTTGAGCGCTTTAAGATGGTAGAGTGAGAGACCCTATGTTAAGTGTGTGATGATATTATAGTCTCTTCTCCCTTTGTCCAAGACCTCCCCAATTGTTGGGACTGCTTTGGAGTTTATTAAATGAGTCATACACCTTGTCTAATGGTTGCAAATTAAGACCATCCTATTTTGGCCTCTATTTTTCTAAATATTCTTCTTCAAGAATTAAAAATAAATAGAACTATCAACCTGAAAGTATTGCAATATCAATGAAATTTAAATGACTTTTTGTGAAATTCAGTACCAGTTCAGTGGGGGTTTATGTTGAGCATCCCTCTTGGCATTTTGCATTTGTCACTTAATTTTACAGCGAATAGAAAGTTAACACTTTGTAAAAAGTGGGAAATATTATTGCTGCATTTCCTCTGGTACGCAGTATGATCATACTAATCATGATATTTTTGTAGACACTTAGACTATATGGGAATTCCAACAGCACTTAATATTACTTTACACTATAATAGGCTATATACCGAGTTAATTAGTCACATGAAAAGTCTAACTCGTTTTGTGATTCTTTAGCAGCAGAAGTGTTTACATGATGTTTGTTTTTGTTTTAATATGTTAGGGATAAGTTAATTTATTTTGCCTAGTTTTGAATCCACTCAAATGTTATGGGTTCAGAAGTCTGCCTCAAACATTAATATCTTAGAATTCTATTTGGGAGGTGCTGGAATGGGGATTTGAGGTAGAGAGAAAAGTTCTGTGAAAAATATAGTAGAGAGCAGGCAGAACAGAAAACAAATACAAGACTGTGACCAAAAGAACAGAGAAGGGAAGAGAGATTCCAATTAAAAATGAATACGGTGTATATACTATATATTGTCTAGACCAGGGGTGGGCAAACTTTTTAGCCCGAGGGCCACATCAGGGTGGGGAAATTGCTTGCAGGGCCATGAATGCAGGGCTGGGGAAGGGGGTTGGGGTGCAGGAGGGAATGTGGGGTGTGGGATGGGGTGCTGTGTGCAGGAAGGGGCTCAGGGCAAGAGGTTGGGCCAGAGGAGGGGTGTGGTGTGTATGAGGGGGCTCAGGGCAGGGGGGTGGGGTGCAGAGTGTGGCAGGGGGCTCAGGGCAGGGAGTTGAGGTGCGGGGTGCAAGAGGGGTTCGGGCTCCAGCCCGGCGCTACTTACCTGGAGCGGCTCCAGGGTGGCAGCGGCATGCACCGGAGCCATGCCATTCCGGGAAGCGGCAGGCACCACATCCCTGTGGCCCCTGGGGGAGAGGGGCAGAGAGCTCTGCACGCTGCCCTTGCCTGTGGGTACCTTTCCCGAAGCTCCCACTGGCCGCAGTTCCCAATTCCCGGCCCCAGCCAATGGTAGCTTCGGGGGAGGTACCCACAGGCAACGACAGCACGCAGAGCTCTTTGCCATCACCCGCCCCCCCGAATCAGGAGCCACAGGGATGTGGTGCCCACCACTTCCTGGAATGGCACGGGGCCCGCAGCCCAACAGGGGTGGCAATCCCACGGTCCAGATCCAAAGCCCTGAAGGGCCGGATCCGGCCCGTGGGCTGTAGTTTGCCCACCCCTGGTCTAGACATTAGAGGGAACCAGTTGTACTAATTACATTACAAGGATTCTTTCCCTTCCACAAGCTTTCCATAAGATAGAAAAATATAGTTTTAATTGAATCACCCAGAACAAAACTGCAAAAAACACGCTTGTTAGTTACAAGGGGGGGGGGAAGACTTGTGCACATAGAAAACAGTTTGAGATTAGATCTAGGTATTCAGCGTGGATTTAAAATTTTTGCTTAAAATAAAAGTAAATTTCTGGATAAGAGAAGGGATTTTTGTTTTATTTTTTGAGGGAGGGCTCTTTACATTTATTTTTCTAACGTGTTTGTGAATGGGGATAGATTAGAGCTCTGGGAGCTGAGCAAAGAACATAGAAAGTATAACACTGCCAGCTTCTCCACACAGCTGCTGCCAGAATATAGGAGAGACTACCTCCAATAGTGAAAGGTTACTTCAACCTCCATACTCCTACAGAACTTGGCTTCTCTGCCAAGTATGCTAGCAATGGGAGAAGGAAATTAGTGCCAGTTATGGTGTAAATTGTGATGATGGACATGAGTCCATTAGGAAATGCATTTGCACATCAACCACCAAACAGCCTTTGAATGGTAATGGCTTTTGTTCACCAGTGACCTTAGTTAGATTCAGACTTGTCACCTGCAAGTTAACGACTACAAATTTCATCACTAATTCCATTAGCTGTCCAGTCTCCCAGTAAAGAACAATGCAATCAGATTCAGAAATATACCCTTCCTTGTGCCATGCAATATATGTGCATTACAACACTTGAAACATTTTTAGTCAAAGTACTTTATAAACGTTAATAAAGTCTCACAACAACCCTGTGAGGGACAGTGAGAGGAAGGGGCTCAGGGCAAGGGGTTGGACCAGAGGAGGGGTGTGGTGTGTATGAGGGGACTGTAAGTAGTAATTTTCTATTTTACAGATGGGGTTGTGTGTGGGGGGGAGAGAGACAGATTAAAGACCACCCGAGTAAATCAGTAATGGCATAGTCAGGTCTAGAATCCAAATCTCCAATTTTCCAGTCCACAATTCATTAGATTACAGTTAATCCAAATGTGCCCAGCTCCCCCAAAATGCAATAAAAGTATGTGAAAGCAAAGCTCTTAAATTAGAGGTTAGTCAAACTAGTCCAGGGACCTTGTGAATATTTATCCGTTATATGTGCCAGATTCTTGTAGCCATGTTTCTCATGTTACTCCTGGAAGCAGAGAGAAAGTTTCACTTCTTGGAATAAGACAGCAGTGCTGGAGGCAAGTGTTTGGCCCTGTGATTAGAACTGGGACTTTTGCAGACAAATTGCCATTAGATTGTCTGGGCATACTTAAATATGTGAGCAGTAGCTTATATGCCAGAAGCTCCTATTTTCTAGCTGGCACATGCCCAATTTAAGTCTTTGGAACCTGGGGCATATATATTTTTCTAAAGCTTAATATTATTGTATCTCTCGCTATCATATATATTTTATTATTAAATATTTGTCCACATATTTCTGGAAATGTCGCCCAGAACTGGACATAATACTCCAGTTGAGGCCTAATCAGTGTGGAGTAGAGCAGAAGAATTACTTCTTGTCTTGCTTACAATACTCCTGCTAAAACATCCCAGAATGATGTTTACTTTTTTTGAAACAGCGTTACACTGTTGACTCATATTTAGCTTGTGATCCACTATGACCCCCAGATCCCTTTCTGCAGTACCCCTTCTAGACAGTCACTTCCCATTTTGTATGTGTGCAACTGATTGTTCCTTCCTAAGTGGAGTACTTAGCATTTGTCCTTATTGAATTTCATCCTGTTTACTTCAGACCATTTCTCCAGTTTGTCCAGATCATTCTGAATTTTAATCTTATCCTCGAAAGCACTTGCAATCCCTCACAGCTTGATATCGTCCGGAAACTTTATAAGTATTCTCCCTATGCCATTATCTCAATCACTGATGACGATATTGAACAGAACTGGACCCAGAACAGATCCCTGCAGGACCCCACTTGTTATGCCCTTCCACCATGACTGTGAACCACTGATAACTACTCTCTGGAAATGATTTTCCAACCAGTTATGCACCCACCTTATAGTAGCTCCATCTAGGTTGAATTTCCCTAGTTTGTTTATGAGAAGGTCATGCGAGACCGTATCAAAAGCTTTACTAAAGTCAAGCTATACCACATCTACCCCTCCCCCATCCCCATCCACAAAGCTTTCTTTGGCAGGGTAACAAGCCATCAGGTTGGTTTGACACGATTTGTTCTTGACAAATCCATGCTGACTGTTATTTATCACCTTATTATCTTCTAGGTGTTTGCAAATTGCTTAATTATTTGCTTCATTATCTTTCTGGGTATCCCTGGGTTGTCCTTATTTCCCTTTTTATATATGGGCACTATATTTGCCCTATTCCAGTCTTGTGGGATGCTTCCATGACTTTTCAAAGATAATTGCTAATGGCTCAGATATCTTCTCAGTCAGCTCCTTGAGTATTCTAGGATGCATTTCATCAGGCCCTGGTGATTTGAAGACATCTAACTTGTCTAAGTAATTTTTGACGTGTTCTTTCGCTATTTTAGACTCTGATCCTACCTCATTTTCACTGGCATTCACTATGTTAGAGGTCCAATTGCCACCAACCTAAAGATGCTAATTTTCTGAGAGAACATAAAACAGGTAGGCACACATGGACATATGTATCCCTGACCATCTTGGCTAATAGCCAGTGATAAATTACATAATGAGTTTGTCTTCCATGAATTTATCTAATTCTTTTTTGAAACCAGTTATATTTTTGGCCTTCACAACATCTGGCAATGAGTTCCACAGGTTGACAGTGTTTTTGTGTGAAGTAGTTCCTGATGTTTTGTTTTAAATTTGCTACATTGGGTGATCCCTGGTTCATGTGTTATGTGAAGGGATAAAGAATACTTTTTCTCCAGACCATTCATGATTCTATAAACCTCTATCCTATCTCCCCTTAGTTATCTCTTTTTTAGGATGAACAGTCCTGTCTATTCAATCTCTTCTCATAAGGAAGCTATTTCATACCCCTCATCTTTTTGTTGCCCTTCTTTGGTCAAGGTGTGGGTGTATCATGCATTTATATAATGGCATTATGATATTTTATGTCTTACTATCTATTCCTTTCTGAATGGTTCCTAACATTTTGCTAGCATTTTGACTGCAGCCACACATTAAGCAGACGTTTTCAGAGAACTATCCACAGTGACTTCAAGATCTTATTCAATCTTATTTAATCTTTTTATTACTGACCTGGGCACAAAAAGTGGGAATGTGCTAATAAAGTTTGCAGATGATACAAAGCTGGGAGGTATTGCTAATTTAGAGAAGGACAGGGATACCCTACAGGAGGATCTGGATGACCTTGTAAACTGGAGTAATAGGAATAGGATGAAATTTAATAGTGAGAAGTGTAAGGTCATGCATTTAGGGATTAATAACAAGAATTTTAGTTATAAGCTAGGGACGCATCAGCTAGAAGTAACGGAGGAGGAAAAGGACCTTGGAGTATTGGTTGATCATAGGATGACTATGAGCTGCCAATGTGATATGGCTGTGAAAAAAGCTAATGTCATCTTGGGATGCATCAGGAGAGGTATTTCCAGTAGGGATAAGGAGGTTTTAGTACCATTATATAAGGCACTGGTGAGACCTCACCTGGAATACTGTGTGCAGTTCTGGTCTCCCATGTTTAAGAAGGATGAATTCAAACTGGAACAGGTACAGAGAAGGGCTACTGGGATGATCCGAGGAATGGAAAACTTGCCTTATGAAAGGAGACTCAGGGAGCTTGGCTTGTTTAGCCTAACTAAAAGAAGGTTGAGGGGAGATATGATTGCTCTCTATAAATATATCAGAGGGATAAATACCAGAGAGGGAGAGGAATTATTTAAACTCAGTACCAATGTGGACACAAGAACAAATGGATATAAACTGGCCACTAGGAAATTTAGATTAGAAATTAGACGAAGGTTTCTAACCATCAGAGGAGTGAAGTTTTGGAATAGCCTTCCGAGGGAAGTAGTGGAGGCAAAAGATCTATCTTGCTTTAAGATTAAACTCGATAAGTTTATGGAGGAGATGGTATGATGGGATAACATGGTTTTGGTAATTAAATATTCATGGTAAATAGGCCCAATGGCCTGTGATGGGTTTTTAGATGGGGTAAGATCCAAGTTACCCGGGAAAGAATTTTCTGTAGTATCTGGCTGATGAATCTTGCCCATATGCTCAGGGTTTAGCTGATCGCCATATTTGGGGTCGGGAAGGAATTTTCCTCCAGGGCAGATTGGAAGGCCCTGGAGGTTTTTCGCCTTCCTCTGTAGCATGGGGCACGGGTCACTTGCTGGAGGATTCTCTGCTCCTTGAGGTCTTCAAACTACAATTTGAGGACTTCAATAGCACAGATATAGGTGTGAGGTCTTTTTTAGGAGTGGTGGGTGAAATTCTGTGGCCTGCATTGTGCAGGAGGTCAGACTAGATGATCATAATGGTCCCTTCTGGCCTAAATATCTATGAATCTATGAATCTATTTCATGAGTGGTAACATGAAATAATTTAGATTTCTAATTTAGACCCCATCATTGTGTATGTATAGTTGGGATTATGTATTCCAATGTGCATTACTATTTATTTAGCAAGACTGAATTACATTGGTCATTTTCTTGCCCAATCACCCAGTTTTGTGAGATCCCTTTGTAACTCTTTGCAGTCTGCTTTGGACGTAACTATCCTAAGTAATTTTGTATTGTCGGCAAACTTTCCCATCTCACTGTTTACCCACTTTTCCTGATAATTTATAAATATGTTGAACAGCATTGGTCCCAATACAGATCCTTAGGGGACCCCACTATTTACGTCTCTCCATCATGTAAACTGACTATTTATTCCACCTTTTGTTTCCTATCTTTTAACCAGTTACTGATCCACGAGAGGACCTTCCCTCTTATCCCATGACTGCTTACTTTGCTTAAGAGCCTTTGGTGAGGAACTTTGTCAAAGACTTTCTGAAAGCCCAAGTATACTAGGTACACTAGATCACCCTTGTCCACATGCTTGTTGATCCACTCAGAGAATTCTAATAGATTGAAGGATGATTTTCCCTTTAAAAAAGCACTATTGACTCTTCCCCAACAAATTGTGTTCATCTATATATCTGCCAATTGTATTCTTTACTATAGTTTCTACCAATTTGCCTGGCAATGAATTTAGGTGTACTGGCCTGTGATTGCCAGGATCGTATCTGGAATCTTTTAAATTTTTTTGTCACATTAGCTATCCTTCAGTCATCTGGTACAGAGGCTGATTTAAGTGATAGGTTACATATCACAATTAGAAGTTCTGCAATTTCATATTTCAGTTCCTTCCTAACTCTTGAGTGAATACAATCTGGTCTTGGTGACTTATTATGGTTTAATGTATCAATTTGTTCCAAAACCTTCTCTGCTGGGACAGTTCCTCACATTTTGTCACCTAAAAAGAATGGCTCAGATGTGGGAATCCCTCTCACATTCTCTGCAGTGAAAATTGAGGCAAAGAATTAATTTAGCTTCTTTGCAAAGGCCTTGTCTTCCTTGAGTGGTTGTTTAGCCCCTTGATCATCTGGTTTGGCCAGCTTCCTGCTTCTGATGTACTTAAAAAATTAACAGATTTGTTTTTTCGTCTTTTGCTAGTTGGTCTTTGAATTCTTTTTTGGCCTGCCTGATTATACTTTTGCACTTGACTTGCCAGAGTCTATGTTGCTTTCTATTTTCCTTCATAGGATTTGACTTACAATTTTTAAAAGATCTCTCTTTCTCTCTAACTGCCTCTTTTGCTTTGTTGTTTAGACATGGTATCTTTTTTTGGTGCCCTTACTGTTTTTTGTATTTGTGGTCCACATTTACTTTGTGCCTCTATTATGGTGTTTTAATAAAGGTTTCCATGGCGCTTGCAGCCATTTCATTCTTGTGATCGTGCCTTTTAATTTCATATAATTTATAATTACATTATAGTCACTATTACCAAGCGGTTCTGCTATATTCACCTTTTGGACCAGATCCTATGCTCCACTGAGCAAGAATTGCCCCTCTCCTTGAGGGCTCCAGGACTAGCTGCTCCACAAAGCAGTCATTGATGGTGTCTAAAAATTTTATCTCTGCATCCCATTCTGTGGTGACATGTTCCCAATAAATATGGGGATAGTTGAAATCCCCCATTATTATTATTACTGGGATTCTGTTTTTGTAGCCTTTCTGATCTCCCTGAGTGTTTCACAACCACTGTTACCATCCTGATCATTTGGTCGGTAGTATATTCCTACTGCTATAGTCTTATTATTCAAGCATGGAATTTCAAAAGGACTGTGAAGTGATGAGAAGCAATTCTGATTCGTCCTGTTTGAAAGTGCAACAATATTACTGTATGAAAGAATTCCTTATTGAGTGCACATGCTTATCAATATATTAAATTTTCAGAGTTTTTAAAAGATATTTTTTTTACAGAAAATTACATTTAAAAACTAATAAAATAAGCTCTCCTCTCTCGTTAGTAAACAGTAACATATTACTGTCTATTATTACTGCTGCATCTGGCCACACACACACACACTTAAACAAGTCACTGGAATGTTCATCTGGTTGGTGGAACATTTGAAGGTACAGACAATACCGTTGTTTTCATCAGTCAAATATGCAAATTGAGGTACAAGGAATCTCAATGAGGTCTAGACATCCTCTGTGATAGTAGATGAAGCCAGAAGTCATTCCAGCTTTTGTTTGTCTGCAACCATTATAATGAAATTGTGTTATTTTGTGCCACAGTGAAACATAATATTCACCCAGTTAAATTATAAGGGAGCTCCAATGTATAACAGCATGAAATAGCAGCTCACTGAGTAGGGTTACCAGATAGCCACTGTGGGAAAAAATGGGATGGGGGGTGGGGTGTAATAGGCACCTATATAAGAAAAAGTCCCCAAAAATGGGACAGTCCCTTTAAAAACAGGACATCTGGTCACCCTATCACTGAGCCATATTCTATTGACCCAATTCTGTCATTTTAAAGACGTTTAAAACTTTCCATTGAAGCCAATGTATTATTTCACATTATTTGTCAGTGGAGACTTTGTTTGCATGGACTGCAGGATCGGGCCTTAAGTCTGCTGTTTCTGGTGCCAGTATCTATGTATTTTTTTCTTCCAAGTCTAGTGACATTGTTGCCATGTATCAGGAGCCAGTTGAGATCAAAGCCATCCAGAGAGGGATATCTGTTTGTTTAAACTGGCAGGGAATGACTGACTGACATCTGGCTATCATTTTTTTCTGCTGTTAAACAGGTTTACTCACTGGTTTTATGGTAAATGCTTGTCAGACCTGCTATACGGGACATACCTTTGTGGGATATACCAGAATAGTAGTTGACCATGCCAGACGTTATTAGGAATATGCCTCTCCATGTGTTTTCTGCAAACCTAGAGTCCTGTACAAATTAATACAGTTATCCATGAGAGGGATAGAGCATATACAATAAACTGCTTGGTTAAAAATAATAGTTTTGTCTCAGAAGTGTAAATTCAGCATGGTCTGAAATGCCTTGTGAAACCAGTATTTGTCTTCAAAGGCCTTTGGATCAGGCCTTCATTACAACCGTTAACTTTAAGAATGGGATATTTTTGACAATTTTGGGGGTGGTGGGGTGGGGTGGAATTTTGGGGGTGAGTATTAACATCTGTATTAAATCCAAGCAGAACTCCTGAAATGATAGTGTACAATGTACAATTCAGATCACCCACACGCTCCCATCCCTTTGTTCTTCATTCATGACTCCACGGTTTTTAGTTCATATGCTTGCTTGGGCTGTCGGTTCTGTAACTAGTTCAGCTGTCCCCCCTCTCTGCTGAGTAGGTATGAGCTAGATGTGTTACCTCTTGTCAGCGAATGACAAGGAAGCACTGCCTCTGAAAGAAGAAAAGGAGTACTTGTGGCACCTTAGAGACTAACCAATTTATTTGAGCATAAGCTTTCGTGACCTACAGCTCACTTCATCGGATTGGTTAGTCTCTAAGGTGCCACAAGTAACTACTTTTCTTTTTGCGAATACAGACTAACACGGCTGCTACTCTGAAACCTGCCTCTGAAAGGTCATTTTGACATAGTAGGTGAGGGATGGACCAGTGGCTAGGAACTGGCAGCTGGAATTTGTGACTTTTAGAATCATCTAAAACTCTTAGACAGAGGGAAAGGGGTTTTTATGTGTATGAGCATGAGTTGGTGTAGAATGTAGAAAGAGAATGAAAGAAAAGACGACCAAATGGTGACAGAAAAGGGGTCAATGGAAGAGGAAATGAATGACATGCTCCCCTCCCTCTTCCTAGTTTATGAGGGCAAAATTTAAGCCCCTGAGTGTTAACCATATCTGTTGTTAAATGCTGGAGAGGGCCATTATGTGCAAAATATATCAAAGGATGGCATTTTCCAGCTTAGAGCAAAAATCTGTACTACTCCTTGCTTCTAAGGTTTAATGAGGGACCATATGAGGAAGATCATGTGTTTGTGTGTTGCATAACTTTAGATGCCAGTTGTGAGGCACTTTATCATGTAGACAATGTATTTGAGTAACAGATGAAATTTTCTCAGATAATTCCTCTAGATAAAAAGGCGGCAGATCAGTCAGTGAATTTGTCAGACAGCTGAACAACACACACACGGCCTGGATGCAGTTTCATTCACATAATGGAAAGTGATCATTTCACTGCATTATGCAATAATTGCCTTGCTATACTGTGGTACCATATCTGAGTTCAGGACAAGGAGCACAATTTGCTAATGTGCTCCCTGGTTTGTTACCTGTTAGTGAGAATGTTTGGAGGGTTTTTTATTCCCCATCCCCAACAGTGTCTTCCAAGTGTTTTCTTTTGGAACAAAGAAGTAAACCTTTTAAAAAGGTGATTCTTAATAAGCCCCTTTGCGAAATGGAAACTTACAGAAGAAGTGGTCTCTTTGCTAGTTACTAAACCAGCTTGCTCCTTGAGAGGAAGATGTATTTCCAGGTGGATAATGTTTAGAGCTCAATAAGCTGCTGCACACAGAAATGGACTTGAACCTGTAAAAGAGAAATTACAGAGTGATGGAAATAGATGGTCTGTTTTTCTTGTGATATCTGAGGAGGATATACTGATGCATGACAAAAAGAAACAGTAGCATGCACTAGGCTGCAGAATTAATCTATGAATGCACACTCCAGTGAAAATAGTATTTTGTCGTGGATGACACCGTTAGGTGTGTCTGTTTGTCTGTCTTACCTTTTGTAAATGTGGAAAAAGTTTGTAGATACACGTTATTGCACTTTGCTATTGTAAGTGTAATAGTTATTTCAGTTTTGTAAATGTGTTAAATTTTTATAATAGAACAATAATAATGTTATTACCTAACACTGGGCAACAGCAACCTGCAACAGAAAGGCCACTGAAGAAGCACATTATATAAGGAATGTCTTGTGTCACTTAATGTCTATATGTTTTTCTGTAACACCTGTGCCAAAATTTTCAGAATTGGGAGACTAAAGTTTCAAAATCCATACTGAGACACGCAACTATAGGTGGCCTGATGATCAGTGGTGTTGAATACCCACAACTCCCATTCATTTCGCCCATCCAAGTTTGAAACTTTTTGCTTTGTTGTATGTGCTGTATATTTATTGTTGTGCAATTATACCACTAACAATTTAGTAGGCCTTTGCAATTTGTAACACTAAGCCTGCTTGCCTAAAGGTATCAATAAAAACATTTTTAACACCATATAATTCAACAAGAAGAAGAATAAAAGGTCTGATTAGCAAATTCATTGTTAGCTGATTGATAATGGATAGAATGAGGTTGCTTGTGTTGTAAAAATGTGAGTACGTGCATTATATTAAACTAGGGCCCTATAAAACTGTGGTGAAAGTAGTCCTCAGGCTTATCCTTAATGTATTTTTATTGCAGCGATGTTTAGAAGGCTCACTAGCACATGCTGTCACATCACTGATCATTAAAGTCAGAGAACTTTAAGTTGACATAGCCTCGGCAAATGGGTTACTAAAATTAGAGGCACATGAGTTTCTGATTCAAACTCAGAGGCTTTTTTGCAAGAAGAGATTAGACAGGTTACCAAAACAAAACCCAATAATAATAATGGGGGATTTCAACTATTTCCATATTGACTGGGTACATGCCATCTCTGGATGGGATACAGAGATAAAATTTCTAGACACCATTAATGTCTGCTTTGCGAAGCAGCTAGTCCTGGAACCCTCAAGCGGGGCAGGTAGTTCTTGATTTAGTCTTAAATGGAGCACAGGATCTAGTCCAAGAGGTGAATATATCTGAAACTGCTTGGTAATGGTGACCAATGTAATTATACTTAACATCCTTGTAGGGAGAAAAGTACCAAAGAAATTCACCACAGTAGCATTTAACGGCATTTAAAGGGGAATGACACAAAAATGAGGAAGCTAGTTATACTGAAATAAAAAGGAATAGTCAAGAGAGTGTAATGCCTACAAGCTGCTTAGAAACTATTTTAAAACATCATAATAAAGGCTGAAAGTAAATGTATGCCCCTAATAATAATAATAATAATAAAAAGCAGTAAGAGGACCTAAAAATTCCACCATGGCTAAAAACCAGAATAAGCGGTTGCTAGAGGCAAAAAGGAAACCTATTAAAAATTAGAAGTCAAATCCTACTGAGGAGAATACAAAGGAGCATAAACTCTGGCAAGTCAAGTGTAAGGCTATGTCTACACTAAAAACCTTATAGTGGTACAGCTGTACCGCTGAAGTTGCGCTGCTATAAGGTCTCTCGAGTAGCTGCTCTATGCCTTTGGAAGTGAGCTCTCCTGCCAGTATAATTAAACCACCCACAATGACAGCATTGTCTACACTGGTGCTTTTGTTCGTGAAACTTAGTCAGGGTGGTTTTTTCACATCCCTGACCGACAAAAGTGCTAGTGTACACATAGCCTAAAAATATAATTTGGCAGGCCAAAAAATAATTGAAGAACAACTAGCAAAAGCATAATTCTTTTTTTCTTTCAGAAGGAAGAAACCTGTCAAATAATCAGTGGAGACACTGGATGATCAAGGTGCTAAAGGAGTATTCAAGAAAGACAAGGCCATTGCAGAGAGGCTAAATGAATTATTTGCATTGGTTCTCACTGCAGAAGATGTGAGGGAGATTCCCACACCTGAGCCATTCTTTTTAGGTGACAAATCTGAGGAATTATCCCAGATTGAGGTATCAGCAGAGGTGGTTTTGGAATAAATTGATAAACTAAACAGTAGTAAGTCACCAGGACCAGATGGTATTCACCCAAGAGTTCTGAAGGAACTGAAATATGAAATTTCAGAACTACTAACTCTGATATGCAACATATTGTTTAAATGCCTCGGTACCAGATAACTAGAGGATAGCTAATGTAACACTAACTTTTAAAGAAGGCTCCAGATGGGATCCTGGCAATTAGAGGCTGGTAAGCCTAACTTAAGTACCAGGCAAATTGGTAGAAACTATAGTAAAGAACAGACACATAGATGAACGTGATTTGTTGGGGAAGAGTCAACACAGCTTTAGTAAAAGGAAATCATATGAAATATCCTTCTTTCTTGGCTGAATTAAATGAAAACTGCAAAGAACTAGAAAATAAACATAAAGCTAAAGAAATCATCACATTTAAACTCAAATATGGGTCCTGTGTAAACTTAAATGCCTTTGTACCTTTAATTCATTCTGTCATTGAAGGAATATATTGCTTTGCTCAGTGTCTCATTATTCATGCTCTTGCTAGTCAAAATGCCACTCCCACACTTGTTGTTTGATGTCCATTTAATATAACATCTCCTAAATTATTTAGAATGCAAACACCTGGCTTAAATATACCAGAGACAGCTCAGTCCAGAGTGAAGTGACTCGTGATGGGGCTTGCACCAGTTCCCTTCAAAAATTGTTCCACAGTCTAAGAGGTGTCAGTTACATTAAACCTCAATTTTCCTTTGCTCACTTTTTTTCTGCCATTTTCATAGAATCATAGGGTTAGAAGGAACCGCTAGGGTCATCTAGTCTAATCTCCTGCCAAGATGCAGGATGTGTTGAGTCTAAACCATCCAAGACAGATGGCTATCCAGCCTTCTTTTGAAAACATCCAGTGAAGTAGCTTCCACTATCTCCCTAAGCAGGCTGTTCCATTGTCCTTCTGTTCTTACAGTTAGGACATATTTCCTGAGATTTAATCTCAATCTGCTATGTTGTTGTTTGAACCCATTGCCTCTTGTCCTGTCCTCTGTGTTAAGAAAGAACAACTTTTCTCCATCTTTTTAATGGTAGCCTTTCAAGTATTTGAAAACCACTGTCATGTACCCCCGTAATCTCCTTTTTTCAAACTAGACATATTCAGTTCCTTCAGCCTTTGCTCGTATGGCTTGCTTTCCATTCCTTTGATCATCTTTGTCACTTGCCTCTGGATCCATTCCAGTTTCTCTACATCGGTGACCAAAATTGGACACAGTACTCCAGCTGAGGCCTAAGCAGTGCCTAGTAGAGCGGTACTATCACCTCCTGTGACTTGCTATGCCAATGTTAATGCAATGGAAAATTGTATCCCCCCCACCTTTTTTCTTTTTTTTTTTTTTTTGCAACAGCATCACATTGTTGACTCATGTTGAGATTGTGATCCTTCACAACTCCCAGATCCTTCTTAACAGTACTGCTGCCAAGCCAGTTATTCCCCATTCTATATGTATTTGGTTTTTCTTCCCTAAGTGTAGCACCTTACATTTGTCTTTGTTGAATTTCGTTTTGTTGTCTATAGCTCAGTTCTCCAATTTACCAAGATCCCTTTGAATTTTAGCTCCAAAATGCTCGTATCCCCCTTCCCCAGCTTTGTGTCATCTGCAGATTTGATCAGTATGCTCTCTATTCCTACATCCAGGTCATTAATTAAGATGTTAAATATCATGAGACCCAAAACAAACCTCTGGAACCCCACTTGAAACATATTTCCAATCCGACATCTTTCCATTCATAGCTACTCTTTGTTGTGGTTGTTTAATCAATTGTTTGTCCACTTAGTGGTGGTTCCACCAAACCTGCATTTCTCCAGCTTACTTACAAGAATGTCATGTGGAACTGCATCAAAAGCCTTCCTAAAGTTCAGGTATATTATTTCCACCACGTTCTCATATCCACCAAACCAGTTATCCTGTCCAAGAAGGAAATCAAGCTGGTTTGGCATGATTTGTTCTTAGGAAATCCATGCTGGCTACTGCCCCTTCAGTTTGTGAATAGCTGGAGGATGAATATTGTATACATTGCTCTAGTAGCTTCCCAGGTATCGAGATCAGGCTGACTGGTCCTGGCTCCTCCTCCTTTTTTTTTTCCTTTTTAAAGATGGGCACCACATTAGCCCTTCTCTAGTCTGTCAGGACTTTTCCTATCATCCATGTCATCCATAACTATTCTTAGTTATACTTCATTATAATTTGATTTATTTAGCACCATCGTTGTAGTCGGAATAAATTCCTTTTCCCAAGGAGCCAACTGTTGTCAAGTGCTGTGCACCCTAGGTTCCCACTGAAGTCAGTGTAAGTTTAGGATTACCATATTCTTGATGTATACAGATAAAGGACAGAACATAGAGGGTGGATGCTCTTATACTGTGTTGGGTCACCCTAAAAGTTCACTCTCCACCCACAAATGAGGAAATGGAAAATGAAAAATGGAAACCATCTAAAGCCATTACAGTACAAGTTCACTAACCCAGAAACCTTAATTCTCACAGTAGAACTCCTGTGGTTTTCCTGCTTCTTGGCAAAGCTATAATGACAGGTTGGTGTTGTGAGGCCTTCTATTACTACGGTTTTTCTACATTTGCAAAATAAAGAACCCTTCCTGGCATACTGTAAATAGTTTAATAAATAATTAAAACCTCAGTTATACTTGTCAAAGGGGCAAGTGTGCCTGATTCTGTTTGTGCTTATAACTGTTGTACAACAGTGTAACTGCATTTATTTTGGGGAGCTTCTTTTAGTCTGAGCAGCAGAGTAAAGGTATTTTGTAATGCATTGCCCCTATTTTGTCCAATAATATTTGTTGACTTTCTTGTTAATTGCAAAATTTAGTCACATGCATAGTAGACCTCCAGGTCCTTATGTATGAAAGAGAGTCTGCTGTATTTGAAATTCAGTTACTGGGGTCTGTGATTGAGGTCTCCAAGCAGCCCTGTGTGTGACTTTAGGGAAGTCAAATTAACTGCCATTCGTCTTTGTTCACCTGCCTAGAAAATGAGTACCTGATGTCAATCTCACAGGGATGGTCTGTGAGGGTTAATTAATCAGATGTACAAAGTACTTTGAGATGGCTAGGTGAGAGCTGAAGGGCATTTTTATCATCCTCAGCGTTTTGGCTGGCTTTACTCTCTTTGATTTGAAAGCAGACATTTCTTTTTAGATACTCTTTTATATAGTATCCATGGAGCATGTGTAATGGCCTAGAAAGAGCCAGTATTACCAATATTGCACATTTAATCCCATTTTGTAAAATGACGAATGCTCACTGAATACTGCTTTCAGTGATTGACTGGAATTCTTCCCCTCTTCAGAAATCCCACATGGTTCCTTTTCCCCCACCATATATGGTGCTACATGAAACAAACTTTATTTTAAAAAAGCCTAACCCCAATCACACAAGCCTCACAATTGGCCAAGTAATATGATTTTTACCACTTTTTAGTAAAAGAGACAACTATTTATCTAGTGCATCATGCTGAAACCGTTGCTGTCTTCTTTTTAATTTACTACGTAGCAAATGGAGTTGAGTTAAGCAGCCTGCCTTTTGATGTGTAATGCATTGCACTATTTTTTGGCAGTTTTGCTGCCATTTGCGTCAATAAAATAGAGTCCCATATAATTTGCTAGCCTCAGCACACTGCCAGTGCTTATGTTTTATTTGGCAATAAATTAATACAGTTCATTGCCAAAAAATAGATAAATGAATAGATGTGACAGCTATGAATAAGGGAGATGACTGTTTCTTATAAACATGTTTTACATGATATTCCAATAGTTACTGGCTGGTCTTTATCATCTAACTTCATGTCAAATCAAGCGCCTTTAGGCCAAGGTCATAGTTCACTTAGAGAATCACTTCCAGTGCTTCTGGCACTGAAGGTTCTCAGCACCCAAACACTACAATCTAATGTGCTTTGTTAGTACCTAGCTTCAGTCCTCTGCACTGATGAGCCCATTTTTTAACCTGAGCATGTAACATCAGAGAGCCTGAATCCCTGTACCAGTCCAGCCCCTGTGCACCACTCCAGTGATTGTAAAGGAACCAGAAGTGGATTTGTCCAGGTGGGAATTCCCTTGTTATAAGAGAAATCCCCAGCTGGTGCAGAACTCCAAACAATGGCTTTCACCACCCCTTCATGCAGTCTGAGTACAGGATGTAATTGCGGGAAGGGGGCAGGACCAGAGCTCTTGCGGCGATGGGCAGCTCAGTGTAAGTAAGACCCATAAGACCTGTAACTTATGCCAGGGCCCAAACCTACCAACAGTTAGAGCAAGAATCTGGGGTCTGTAAAGGGTATAAGGGCCATTTTCTCTCCCACCTCAGGTCTTGCTTGGTCAGACTCGAGAACCAGGTTCAATATTTCTAGGGAGTTTTTTCCCATATAGAGAAGCTTGTTATACCAATAAAATAAAAACCAGCAGGATCTTATTAAAGAGGAAAAGGCAAAATACCACATTTATTGTGAATACAGAAAGAATCATAGTAAGCAGTTAGTTATAGCAATAACATTCCATTCAATCTCATATTGGTTCACACATTCATTCATACAAACACGCACACAGGTTGCTATCATAGTTACCAGCCTTAGAGTTGCTCATGCCAAGCTGCTGGCCAGGTGACCTGGACATGAGGAGGGAGCAGGGCCTTGTCAGATGCTAATCTGATGCTCCTGGAAGTTGGTTTGCAGAATCAGACCCCAAAGTTCTCACTTTCTAGAGTCCATTTTTATAGGAATTTCTTCCTCTGCCAGTCTATGGGAATTGCTTCATTATGCTGTTGCTGAATCAATCAGCAGATGGTACATTCCTGACAGCTCCCTGCTGCTAGATGTTATCTTGTTCTTTGGTTCTCCCATTCTTGAGGCTGTTGGGTGGATTCCAGTCTGCCCGCCGGGGGTCCTCTGGTTATTTCCACTTGACGCCTTCTTCAGCCGATGGACACTGGATTCTTAGGCTGGAACCTCCCTGATCATTCAGTTATTATCCACACCAAGCATCCATCCACATACATCCTCTATCTCTATTTTAATCACAATTGTTAATACAACAAAAGGGTGGGGAGTCTCTGGGTGCTGTTTCTTTTGTTACAGAGTATTGCTTTGAATCTCTCTCTGTGAATTGCTTTGAGAATAGACTCTGTCTTAGAATGTACTAACACAATTAGCAGATTGCAAGTTTCACACATAGAGGGAGAGAAACAGTACCAAAAACCAAGAGAGCTCTTAATTAGTAATACCCTGGAATTTAAACTATGGGGAATCAAACTCATTTGTGATTTTTAATACAGAACTTCTTTAATATGGTCCAACAAGCTCACTCTGTACTCCCAATATTGTAGGGAATGCATGCTTCTCTTGACTGTTTATTCTTCTTGGAGCCTAGACTCTGTAATTGTGGAGTGTTCTTTCACGTAACTAGTATCAAACTTGACATGCACCAGCAGTGAGAAACATCTATTCGAGAAGGTAGGATTTTCTATGGTGGATCAGACTTTAACATCTGAAAAAACCAAGTTCCACATCGAAACATTGCAGATTAATTTGGCTTGATCTGAAGTTTTGTAACAGAAGAAACTGTACAGAGTTGAATTCTCCTCTCTTTCTCAGCTGTAACTTTCTATTGACTTCAGTGGGAGCTATGCCTGTGCATCTAGAAGTAGAATAGGTCTGATTATCATTGAGGCACCGCAACGTTTTTAATCCAGTATAAAGCAAATTAATTTTGCCAGTTTAGAAAATTACCACAGGAACATAAGACAACTCATGCTTTTGTACCTGTAGTAAAAAGACAGGGGACTGCAGCATAAGGCCCAATGTAGCTTAATTGGCACAAAATTGTTCTAATCAACTGTGTGAGGCCGGGAAGCAGGCATCCCCAATTAAGGTCAGGCAGGTGCTCCATTCTAGGCCAAAAATGCAAATTATTTGAATTAAGCTGAAATCGTGCACGTGCTCACAATGTATAGTCCTCAGATGACTCCCTGTCTACAGCTACCTCTTAATTAAATATTCAACCAGACCAGCCTGCTGGTGCTGAGCTTACCTGGCAAAGAGGTACCTGCTTGCTCCCCATAGGCCTCAGGAAGAGATCTTCTAAAAGTCAGCTTCATAGTAGCTTTCAACACGTGCCAAGTGAAAAAGGCACCTTGCTAAATGGTGATAAATGGTAAGCTGCAGATGCAGTACTGAATGAAACATAGAAATAAAAATTATGAATCTATTCTTTTCAGATTTGACATGTATTGAATCTTCCCTGCTTGTCGTCATCTATCCTGTCAAGGGTAGAACAATTTTTTTTTAATTGCCATCTGACCAATTTATCTTGAAAAAAATTTTTTTTTTAAATCCATACCCTTTTTTGTGTGTGTGGTAATCTACTTGTTTCATTGTTTTTCTTTAACCTTTAATGAAAGCATGGTATTGTCAGTTGTACAGAGTACATAATATGAAGAAATGTGCATTGGGAGAACGATGTGTTTTAGATTTTGTTTCCTGAAAAGGTCAACAGTACGGTAGACTTTACAGCTTTCATAATTCTCTTGTCCCTCATTATATATAGCTATCCTTGGTTGAAGATTTACAAAAACTACTTCTATTTGCCAAGAATTTACTTTATTGGAAAGACTCATTTTGGCTAGAAATACATTTACGATGACAAGTGTCACTTTTTAAATTTAGTGTACTGTATACCTGGTAATAAATGTTAACTATGACTCCAGGCTTTTTGAGACTCTTCCATACAATTAAAATAAAATCATCTGAATGATATCACATTTTGAATGCTAAGATACTTTTAAATCTTCATTCTTCAGTTAAAATAATTGCATGGAGTGCAGTAGGAGCCCAAACACCGCAGTGTTAAAGTAAGGTTTCAGAGGAACAGCCGTGTTAGTCTGTATTCGCAAAAAGAAAAGGAGTACTTGTGGTAAGTTATGGTGTCTTGGACCATCATTATAGACGACTGTAATACTTTTATATAAGCAATATTGCCAGCCCCAAATGTTCAAAAGTCATACGTCAGGCCCTAAAAAAATCATGAGATTGGCTTAAAAATAAAGAAATTTGAAATAAATAAATTTTGGGTTCTTTTTATTTGCCTTGATGCTTTTGAGCTTTAGCATTCATGCTGATCATATGTTCCAGCTTTTCTCCATAACCACGAGGACTTGAAAGTTACTTTAAAAAAATGAAAACTTAGATTCTCACATGCATCCAGAATCTGGGGGGTTATTTCTAACCCCCCCCCCAATTATTGGAAGAGTTTGCAACACTGTAACAGAGTAATACAAATTGCAAGGGAGACAGAAAACTCCAATCTGGATGCCCTTTCCACTTCTCTAAAATAAAAGTTGAGTAATCTATTTATTTAAACTGAACATTATTTATTATGCTGCTATTGGCAAAAACAAATATCCAACTCCTAGATAATTATGAAGAAAGAAGCTGTTTTTGCAAACTCACCAAATGGCTTGATGAGAAATAAGCTCAGGTACCACTAATCTGCACTTAATCCTCTCTCAAGCAGAGATGTAAAAGTACTAACTCCAAGATATGTATTCATGGATAATTGACTATCTCAAAAATAATAGCATGTGACTGTTCATCTGATTTTTAAAAGAGCTAGAAATGCCTCTTCAGGAGACAGTAGACATTGACATGAAGAAGTCACTTTCCCAAGCTAAGATCATTTGACATTATATAATCTAAAATAGTCTTTGAACCTTGATTACATAGAACCTCTGTGTTTTTTAGCAGACCTTCACAAATACAGGATTTTAATAAAATAATAAAGGAAAAAACAGATGAACATTTAATCAATCAAATCCTCTCCTTTTTAGATGGATACTGAAGTAGTTTATGCACAAATTTCATAATGAAATTTTAAAGTGGAATTGGAATTAAAATATTTACATAATATAAAATAAATTTAAAGGTGTCTCTTTATTCCCTGAATTTCTAAATGTAAGCATTCCTTGGAAACTCAAACAGCAGTGTTGTCCTAATGCAAGAAAACCCAGGAGTAAATAGTGATAGAAAACATGTACCAGTACTATAAAAACAATCTAGTTTTACAATATAGTGTTAGTGAACTGCAAAAATTCAACAAACTGTATAAAAGCTGAAACATAAACTAGATATTTAATTATTTTTTTTCAGTTTTAGCAATCAAAGATGTTTAACATTTTAGGAATATTTTTAAAAAATTGGTCTACATTTTCAAAGGTAATGAGTGAATTTGGGGCCTTCATTTTGGGGTATCCAAGTTCAAACACCCTACAGGGTGTCTTGTTAACCTCAAGGGTGTGTTTGAGAGAGCAGGAGCTCAGGACTTTTTTGAGGGGCATATTGTCCGCAAATGTGAAATAATTGTCCTCACCCACAACTAGTCACAAAAGTCAGCCACAAGGTTTGCCGTGACTTTATCGGGGATACTGCTCCTGATAGCTTGTAGTCCATCTTTTTGTGGAATGTTGGTGTAGAGGGCTTCTACATCCATAGTGATATGTGCCAGCAATGCCCCTCAGCCATGTACATTGGCCAAACCGGACAGTCTCTACGCAAAATAATAAGTGGACACAAATCTGACATCAGGAATCCTAACAATGAAAAACCAGTAGGAGAACACTTCAACCTCTCTGGTCACTCAGTAACTGACTTAAAGGTGGCAATTTTGCAACAGAAAAGCTTCTAAAACAGACTCCAATGAGAAACTGCTGAGCTTGAATTAATATGCAAACTAGATACCATTAACTTGGGTTTGAATAGAGATTAGGAGTGGCTAGGTCATTACACATATTGAATCTATTTTGCCATGTTAAGTATTCTCACACCTTCTTGTCAACTGTCTAAATGGGCCATCTTGATTATCACTACAAAAGTTTTTTTTCTCCTGCTGATAATAGCTCATCTTAATTAATAAGCCTCTTACAGTTGGTATGGCTACTCCCACCTTTTCATGTTCTCTCTCTGTGTGTGTTTGTGTATGTGTGTATATATATAATCTTCTTACTATATGTTCTATTCTACGCATCCGATGAAGTGAGCTATAGCTCACAAAAGCTTATACTCAAATAAATTTGTTAGTCTCTAAGGTGCCACAAGTACTCCTGTTCTTTTTGCAGATACAGACTAACACGGCTGCTACTCTGAAACTTATTTTACAGGGTCCTTCTCTTTCCTTTCTGAAGAACGTGTGTTGTGTTCTTCTAGAATGTATTAGTCTGACTGTATTCCAAACTACCCAATGCTCTTAGCAAGCTGAGTGATTTGACCTTCATTTTACCTTCATTTTTGCTTTGCTCGAATTGCATTTCCCTGGATACAGTGGAAAAGGGGGAAAAAAAAAAAGCTCAATACCTTTTGTTTTTTCATATATTAACCAACAATCACATTGTTCTTCCCTATATGTCAGCTTTGGGTAAGGAGTAGTTCTCGCATCTAATTTTGAGAGCAGCAGCACCTCTAAAACTGTTAAATTTTTTTGGCTTAAAATGTATTATGGCTAATGACAACACACAAATGAAGAACCTTGGACTGGATCAACCCCTCCCATGGTATAACCTACAATGGTACTCTGAGCAGGAGAGAAAATTTCTGTGAGGCTCCCTGGAGGAGTTCTTCCAGCATTCCACCAGGGCAATTGGTTTACCTCTCTGTGGAACAGGCTGCATTGTCCGATCTTAAACCTTGAAATGAAGTAGGCCAGGCCTTCCTTGTGGCCCTTATGCCTCCACAATGCTCTGGCCCCGGCACTCTGTGGAGGGGTAATAATGTGCATCCCCCTGGTCCTGTCCCTTCCTGGCTTGCCCACTCCTGATCCTAGCCTGCCTCATCCCCACAACACAGGACCCACAGAGCCCCCTCCATGTGGTCTGGGAAACGGTGACTGGCCACCTTCTGCATCAGGATGGGAGATGCCACAATGCCTGGGGATATGAGGGTCCTCTTGCCCAGCCATGCATTTCAGCCCTGTCCTGAATAATGCTTAATGTAAAGGTAAAAAAGCTTCATTCAGTTTTATCTTTAAAACTAACCATGTGAAGAGTAGAGAGGTGGCTTCTTTTATTATCTTAGGGGCTAGGGCAATTAAGTCAGGAGTCGTTTTGGCTGCAGTGCAAATATTCTAATGATACAGTAACACCCAGTATGGCTTACAGAATCAGGTGCTCATTCACCGGGGTCCCAACTTTGCAAACTTACTCATGTTTGTGAGCACTTCCCAATAGTTCTCTGAAGCCGGCCTCCTTCAGAACTGTGTTTCAGATTTTTACATTTAAACTTTAATCTCATTGGAAGTAGCAAATTTATATATAATCTATCCTGCCTCTTTTTTTTTTTTTTTTTTTTTTTTGGCATCAGTCTGTGAATGTGTGTGGTTTACTTAGATGTTTACGTGAGTATATGCTCTTCTGTTATTGGCCTGATTCATTCTCTGATGAATGAATCAGAGTCCACTGTTTAAGGACATCAGTTTCCACCCCTATTCCTGTAGTTGTTCATTATTATGTACCAAACACAGAATTGTGACATCAATTGTCACTAAGTGAATCAATGTAGCTGGAGTAGGCTAATTTAGAAGAAATGTGCTGACATAGTTATGATTTTAACCAGCAAAGATGAAAGAGAAACTTCTTTAGAAATAAATTAATTAAATTTTAAATCTTTAAATTTTGCTTCAATATAATAGTAGCTTTTTAACATATATTGTCTTTTGGTGGTAACTGGATGTCTAGGTTATGACCTTAAACGTCTTTGTTTTTTTAGTACATAGTCCAATGTTACTGTTCATGACCTAATCAGAGAAATCAGTGTTTGAAGGTCATGTTTGTAAAGCTTATTTTCTTAGGTAAGTTCCTGGCATCGTACTGTCCTTCAGTTACTTAGCAAAAAATTGATAGTTTTAACTGATGGTTGAAGGCAAACCTCTTTCATATTGGGCCACTCTTTGAAGGCTGCAATGTGGCTTTTTTGATGATTAGGAATGAATCTAAATAAACTTAACCTTACAAGCGTACCTGATGCAGCAGTGCACTGAAAGTGCTTCCCTGCAGTTTATTTCTCTGACTTTCTTTCCTGTAAATGTCTCTGCCTCTCACATTCAGCACTGTTTGGTTTATTTTGTTAATAAATTATCAAAATTACCAAAAACAGCAGTGGTTTTATGCATTTTAAAATAAGAATATATATGAAAACAAAGTAATTCCTTCCCTTGAATAATTGTAAGGGTTGCGCTGAAAAAGCCAGTACTGGCCAATATATTCCACACAGTTACTATTACGTCCAGTTCTAAATTGTAGTAGTTTAGATTCAGCTGTGTGGTAGGTCTTGGCAAATGCTGATTTGTAATGGCAAACATCAGGTCTGTGTGGTTTGTTTTTTTTTTGTTTGAATCCAATAGCCTGACCATGAACCATTGCAATTACATGATTTTTCTAATGCTATTTCCTGGATAGCCTTGGAGCCAGATCTGGTTGTTTTTTTTTTTTAAGTTCTTTCCAATGGTTGCTACACAGGAGTGCAGCTGAAGGAGTGGTGTGCATGGGTAAGGGCTGCTTGTGCAAGTGTTGCAGGGTGAAGTTCTTGATTACCTCCCCATCTTGATAATTTGCTCTTTCCTTAGGTAAGACAAGGTAATCTAAAGAATTCAGGATCTTACGTGAGGACATATACTGCACTACTTCCACACACGAGAGGTATGCGGTCCTGTGTGTCATAAACACACATGATGCTGTTTGCTAGAATAACTGCTGTAGGTTACAACTGAGGGGTTGATATGATACAAGGAGACTTTCAGAGGCTCAGTGCTGGCATTGTAATTGAGAACAGGCAGCTATCATCCTGAGCACAAGGCGTTTCTATTTAATTGCACATTGTACCTGGTAGGTAGATCATGCTGTGGAGCTGTTGCTTTTTTGCATCTGAGTGGTTTTGCACTGTTGAGCCAGTTTGCCTTTTCAGTTTTTGGTTGCACATTTTGAAATTGCTAAGAGGCCTTTTGGGTATGTCTCTAAATTGAATCATACTGGACTCATTGCTAGTTGTGGGCTACAGCCATCCTGAAGGTGTGAGGGGGGGAAATAAAAGGGATAACTGTAGAAAGAATAGCTTATAGATACAGTTTTCAACATATATTTTTCTGGAGTCATAGTTTAATGGTAGAAGGGACCACCGGATCACCTAGTCTGACCCCCTGTATATCACAAGTCACCAACACCACCCATCCAGCAACCACACACCAAACTCACTATGAACCCTGGACCCAGTCCTGCTTCCAGTGGAAGTCTATGGGAGTTTCACCATTGACTTCACTGATAACAGCAATGGCATTTTTGTGATTGCTTTTAATGGGAGCACATCTAGAGCCCCGACTACTTTTTGTAATCAGAAGAAAGGACTTTTATGCACATGTCAAAGTTTATATATATATTTATATGCACACCATCCACTCAGCATTTAGCAGTAGAAAATTACACATTTTGATCTGAAAGTAGTGCTTTTTTTTAGGCTAATTAAATTAAAAACTGTTTTGGCAAAGATACATGCACTTCAATTGGTCACACTGCCAGGCATTCTCCCAACAAACCTAATTAACTTCAAACTGTGGAGCACCATTAACAGATGGGTCGTTTTTCTTTGGGATTTTTCACTAATTAGTATTTTAAAAATTAGGAATCGAACAGCAGATTTTATCTTACTTGCCAATAAATCTGAATTTTTTTTCCTTAATGGTTTTTGTGTCAGTGGAAAAGTTAGGAAAAAAGAAACCATTTATGTAAAGAAAGGAAAATATAATTGAAATGCTAGTAAAGATTAGAGGCTGTGATGGGTTGGGTCACAGAGACCCCCTTGGGACTGTCACCTGAAGTGCTGAGATTACCTCTGAGCCCGTTTTCTCTGCCAGTGTGGGCCTCCAGAACCCTGTCTTGTTGAGTCAGACACGCTAATCTGCAGCAACACAGACCCGGGGTCTGAACCATGCTGCCAAACCTGCAGACTTAACTGAAAATGGCTTAGCAAGTTTTCCTGTCTCCAGCACCCAGACACCCAACTCCCAGTGGGGTCCAAACCACAAATAAATCCATTTTATTTTGTATAAAGCTTATACAGGGTAAACTCATAAATTGTTCACCCTCTATAACACTGATAGGGAGAGCTGCACAGCTATTTGCTCCCCCAGGTATTAATTGCTTACTCTGGGTTAATTAATAAGCAAAAATGATGTTAAGTATAAAAAGTAGGATTTAAGTGGTTCCAAGTAATAGACCGAACAAAATAAGTTAGCAAGCAAAATAAAACAAAACACTGAAGTCTAAGCCTAATACAGTAGAAGACTGAATACAGGTAGATCTCACCCTCAGAGATGTTCCAATAAGCTTCTTTCACGGACTAGACTCCTTTCTAGTCTGGGCCCAATCCTTTTCAGTCCAACGTTGTAGGTTATGCCCTGGGTCTAGCAATCACTCACCCCTGTAGTTACTTTCCTTTGTTCCAGTTTCTCTCAGGCATCTCCTTGGGGTGGAAAGACCATCTCTTGAGCCAGCTGAAGACAAAATGGGGGGCTTCCAAGGCCTTTTATATTCTCTCTCTCTTGTGGACGGAAACTCCTTTGTTCTCCTATGCAAAATCACAGCAACAAGATGGAGTTTGTAGCCACCTGGGCAAGTCACATGTCAATGAATGATTCAGCTTTTTGCAGGCCGATGCCATCATTTACACGTTAGTTTGAACGTTCCCAGGAAAGCTCAGATGTGGATTGGCATCTCCCAAAGTCCATTGTCAGTTAAGTATTTCTTGATTGGTCACTTACTGAGAACAGTCCTTTCTCAAGAAGCTGACCAAATGCTTCACTGAGGCTACTTAGAATCAAACGCATTGAGATACAAGTACATAGCCAATATTCATAACTTCAAATACAAAAATGATACACACATACAGACAGCATAATCATAACCAGCAAATTACAACCTTTCTATAGACACATTACTTGACCTCCTTTGTACAAGATTTGGTGCAACTATAGGACTTTGGTTGCAACAATGATCTATCCAGTCACAGTTCATGTCAATAACATCAGAGAGGCTTTTAAGGGACAGAACTTTTCAGAGATTTTCTTCTTTTTTTGTTTGTTTTTTTATCCTTCTCAAATAATGGTCATTGTTTAAGCCATTTTTTGGTTTTGTTTGATACACAGCTTGGTTATAATTTTCACACAAAATCATAATTAAACAGATGGGATTTTCTAGGTTTGATACCTATTCTAACACTGCCCTAATCCTGTACCTTCAGTATGCAAACTTCTTATTGAATTCAAGACAAATTCCTCAAGCTGTGCAGGAGGTCTGCTGAAGAGCTCATGTGCAACTCTACAATAACAAACCTGGGGTGGGGTCTCATATACCTATACTGGTGGGGGAGGGAAGGGAAGGAGGGAGTGTGAGTGTGAGATTTGACTTGCCAGGTGTCTTGTGAGCTAGGTTGTATTAAGAGAACACCAGTCCTAGCCTTGGTGACTTATTATGTTAGCTAATATGTTGTAATATCTATATAAGTGAGCACATTCACTCACAGTGATCTAGGGTCTTGTTCTGCAAAGTGCATAGCCCCATCTCTGATGTTGTGAGTCCCAAACACTGTCTGTTATATATTTCTTAGTTCTACACCAGAGTGGTAGATGTCTATCTGTGGGAACTGAGAATGCTCAGTACTTTCTTTAATGTTTTTACTTTTTAAATTTCTGTCTTCCTGTTAAAAGAAAAGGAGTACTTGTGGCAGCTTAGAGACTAACCAATTTATTTGAACATAAGCTTTCGTGAGCTACATCCTCGCTCAATTGCATGTGAGTGTTAATTTTAAAAGGGGTTGTTAACTTTCAGGGCAGCTTGACTTAGTATCTCTTGTTTTATTTGATAGATACAACTCTCTCTTAATGTTCAGATACATTTTAACTCTAAAAAGAACAGGAGTACTTGTGACACCTTAGAGACTAACAAATTTATTTGAGCATAAGCTTTCGTGAGCTACAGCTGATGCTCAAATAAATTGGTTAGTCTCTAAGGTGCCACAAGTACTCCTGTTCTTTTTGCAGATACAGACTAACACGGCTGCTACTCCGAAACCTGTCATTTTAACTGTAGTATCTCTGTCCAGATTGATACTCTGTCATCTTGGCCATTGAATCTCTCTGGAACAGCAAAAGACCAAATGTGTAGCCCATAAAGTCTTAAAAGGCAAGCCAAAGCTGCACTTGCTCTGTAACTGCAGGGAGATGAATACACTGATTAACTGTAGGTTTTTGTTGCTAATTCATGTAAACAAACAATTTCTAGTCATCAAGGAACATGAAAGACAGGAACAGATATTATGGTTGAGCACATTTATTTTTGAGAAAGTTGTTATCTTGCATGCGAACTTGGCATGGCCTGCAGGTTCCTGAGAAGTTGGCAACATGGCCTTTGAGGTCGAGAGAGTGCTTTTGGCTACTTGCTTTACTGCTTTTGCAGAACTGACTCAGATCTAAGGCCAGAGGGTCCATAAGGGCTGAACCTGACTTCACAGAGAGTTGAGGGTACTCTGGACTTCACTACAGATGCTTAGCATCTGGTCCTGGCATGCAAGAAAGGGAAGGAATTGTGCATCCAAAAGGGCAGGATCTCTGCATGGTGCTCAATAGAGTACCTGGTTAACACACCAGTCAGCAGGCATGTCCCTAAAGAGGCATGCTAGCTAATGTCTATGCTGTAGCCAGCAGCGGGTACTAGCTGTGGAGTTTGTACTTTTCTCATGCTCCCAGGATCAACTATGCCCTGGTCTACACTAGGAGTTTAGGTCGAATTTAGCAGCGTTAAATCGATGTAAACCTGCAGCCGTCCACACGATGAAGCCCTTTATTTCGACTTAAAGGGCTCTTAAAATCGATTTCCTTACTCCACCCCGACAAGTGGATTAGCGCTTAAATCGGCCTTGCCGGCTCGAATTTGGGGTACTGTGGACACAATTCGACAGTATTGGCCTCCGGGAGCTATCCCAGAGTGCTCCATTGTGACCGCTCTGGACAGCACTCTCAACTCAGATGCACTGGCCAGGTAGACAGGAAAAGAACCGTGAACTTTTGAATCTCATTTCCTGTTTGGCCAGCGTGGCAAGCTGCAGGTGACCATGGCTCATCAGCAGAGGTGACCATGATGGAGTCCCAGAATCGCAAAAGAGCTCCAGCATGGACTGAACGGGAGGTACGGGATCTGATCGCTGTTTGGGGAGAGGAATCTGTGCTATCAGAACTCCGTTCCAGTTTTTGAAATGCCAAAACCTTTGTCAAAATCTCCCAGGGCATGAAGGACAGAGGCCATAACAGGAACCCGAAGCAGTGCTGCGTGAAACTTAAGGAGCTGAGGCAAGCCTACCAGAAAACCAGAGAGGCAAACGGCCGCTCCAGGTCAGAGCCCCAAACATGCCACTTCTATGATGAGCTGCATGCCATTTTAGGGGGTTCAGCCACCACTACCCCAGCCGTGTTGTTTGACTCCTTCAATGGAGAGGGAGGCAACATGGAAGCAGGTTTTGGGGACGAAGAAGATGATGATGATAGCTCACAGCAAGCAAGCGGAGAAACCGGTTTTCCCAACAGCCAGGAACTGTTTCTCACCCTGGACCTGGAGCCAGTACCCCCTGAACTCACCCAAGGCTGCTTCCTGGACCCGGCAGGTGGAGAAGGGACCTCCGGTGAGTGTACCTTTTAAAATACTGTACATGGTTTAAAAGCAAGCATGTGAAAGGATTACTTTGCCCTGGCATTCGCGGCTCTGCTGGATGTACTCCCAAAGCCTTTGCAAAAGGTTTCTGGAGAGGGCAGCCTTATTGCGTCCTTCATGGTAGGACACTTTACCACTCCAGGCCAGTAACACGTACTCGGGAATCATTGTACAACAAAGCATTGCAGTGTATGTTTGCTGGCGTTCAAACAACATCCGTTCTTTATCTCTCTGTGTTATCCTCAGGAGAGTGAGATATAATTCATGGTCACCTGGTTGAAATAGAGTGCTTTTCTTCAGGGGACACTCAGAGGAGCCCGTTCCTGCTGGGCTGTTTGCCTGTGGCTAAACAGAAATGTTCCGCGCTGTTAGCCACGGGGAGGGTTGAGGGGGTAGCCATGCGGTGGGGGAAGGCAAAATGCGACCTTGTAACGAAAGCACATGTGCTATGTATTTAATGTTAACAGCAAGGATTACCCTGAAAGAGTGTAGCCACTGTTTTATAAAATGTGTCTTTTTAAATACCGCTGTCCCTTTTTTTTTTTCTCCACCAGCTGCATGTGTTTCAATGATCACAGGATCTTCTCCTTCCCAGAGGCTAGTGAAGATTAGAAAGAAAAAAAACCGCACTCGAGATGAAATGTTCTCCGAGCTCATGCTGTCCTCCCACACTGACAGAGCACAGACGAATGCGTGGAGGCAAATAATGTCAGAGTGCAGGAAAGCACAAAGTGACCGGGAGGAGTAAGTGGCGGGCTGAAGAGAGTAAGTGGCGGGCTGAAGAGAGTAAGTGGCGGGCTGAAGAGAGGGCTGAAGCTCAAATGTGGCGGCAGCGTGATGAGAGGAGGCAGGATTCAATGCTGAGGCTGCTGGAGGACCAAACCAGTATGCTCCAATGTATGGTTGAGCTGCAGCAAAGGCAGCTGGAGCACAGACTGCCACTACAGCCCCGTGTAACCAATCGCCCTCCTCCCCAAGTCCATAGCCTCCACCCCCAGACGCCCAAGAACGCGGTGGGGGGGCCACTGGCCAACCAGCCACCCCACCACAGAGGATTGCCCAAAAAAAAGAAGGCTGGCATTCAATAAATTTTAAAGTTGTAAACTTTTAAAGTGCTGTGTGGCATTTTCCTTCCCTCCTCCACCACCCCTCCTGGGCTACCTTGGTAGTCATCCCCCTATTTGTGTGATGAATGAATAAAGAATGCATGAATGTGAAGCAACAATGATTTTATTGCCTCTGCAAGCGGTGATCGAAGGGAGGAGGGGAGGTTGGTTAGCTTACAGGGAAGTACAGTCAACCAAGGGGCGGGGGTTTCATCAAGGAGAAACAAACAGAACTTTCACACCGTAGCCTGGCCAGTCATGAAACTGCTTTTCAAAGCTTCTCTGATGCATACCGCACCCTCCTGTGCTCTTCTAACTGCCCTTGTGTCTGGCTGCATGTAACCAGCAGCCAGGCGATTTGCCTCAACCTCCCACCCCGCCATAAACGTCTCCCCTTACTCTCACAGATATTGTGGAGCACACAGCAAGCAGTAATAACAGTGGGAATATTGGTTTCACTGAGGTCTAAGCGAGTCCGTAAACTGCGCCAGCGCGCCTTTAAACTTCCAAATGCACATTCTACCACCATTCTGCACTTGCTCAGCCTGTAGTTGAACAGCTCCTGACCACTGTCCAGGCTGCCTGTGTATGGCTTCATGAGCCATGGCATTAAGGGGTAGGCTGGGTCCCCAAGGATACATATAGGCATTTCAACATCTCCAACAGTTATTTTCTGGTCTGGGAATAAAGTCCCTTCCTGCAGCTTTTGAAACAGACCAGAGTTCCTGAAGATGCGAGCGTCATGTACCCTTCCCGGCTATCCCACGTTGATGTTGGTGAAACGTCCCTTGTGATCCACCAGAGCTTGCAGCGCTATTGAAAAGTACCCCTTGTGGTTTATGTACTCGGCGGCTTGGTGCTCCGGTGCCAAGATAGGGATATGGGTTCCGTCTATGGCCCCACCACAGTTAGGGAATCCCATTGCAGCAAAGCCATCCACTATGACCTGCACATTTCCCAGGGTCACTACCCTTGATATCAGCAGATCTTTGATTGCATGGGCTACTTGCATCACAGCAGCCCCCACAGTAGATTTGCCCACTCCAAATTGATTCCCAACTGACCGGTAGCTGTCTAGCGTTGCAAGCTTCCACAGGGCTATCACCACTCACTTCTCAACTGTGAGGGCTGCTCTCATCTTGGTATTCTTGCGCTTCAGGGCAGGGGAAAGCAAGTCACAAAGTTCCATGAAAGTGCCCTTACGCATGCGAAAGTTTCGCAGCCACTGGGAATCGTCCCAGACCTGCAACACTATGCAGTCCCACCAGTCTGTGCTTGTTTCCCGAGCCCGGAATCGGCGTTCCACAGCATGAACCTGCCCCATTAGCACCATGATGCATGCATTGGCAGGGCCCATGCTTTCAGAGAAATCTGTGTCCATGTCCTGATCACTCACGTGACCGCGCTGACATCGCCTCCTCGCCCGATATCGTTTCGCCAGGTTCTGGTGCTGCATATACTGCTGGATAATGTGTGTGATGTTTAATGTGCTCCTAATTGCCAAAGTGAGCTGAGCGGCCTCCATGCTTGCCTTGGTATGGCGTCCGCACAGGAAAAGGGCGCAGAACGATTGTCTGCCGTTGCTCTGACGGAGGGAGGGGCGACTGACGACATGGCTTACAGGGTTGGCTTCAGGGAGCTAAAATCAACAAAGGGGGTGGCTTTACATCAAGGAGTATTTCAGGCAGGACTTCACGGAGGGTTCCAATAAGAAATGGTGCACCTAAGTTATTGTTCTTATTAGAACAAGGAGGTTAGTCTGGCCTCTGATTGATACATGACTAGATTTACCTCGCTGCACCTTCCCTGTGAGCGACTGTAGTGTGACCTAGAGGAATGAGTCCCCTAGACAGGGGAGGAGGCAAATGAGTACAAAACAAATCTGGTCTATTTCTTGTTTTGATCCACTCCATCTATCTTTTACATCTTTGGCTGGCAGCAGACGGTGCAGAAGGACTGCATGCCATCCACATCTCGTGGCTGCTCGGCAGAAGATGGTGCAATAGGACTGCTAGCAATCCGTATCGCCTGCCTGCTCACCATAAGACGGTTTAATAGGACTGACTGTAGGACTAAAGAGAATGACCGGGTCAAGTCACTCCAAATTTAGTCCCTGCGCCCATGTCTGCCCAGGCGCTCGTGGCCGACGTGGCCAGGAGCACCTCGGACATGACGATGACGGCTACCAGTCGTATTGCACCGTCTGCTGCCAGAAGGCAACGGGTTGCTCCTACTGTATAGCAATGCAGTACCGCGTCTACCAGCACCCAGGAGACATAGGGTGACGGTTACCTGAGCGGGCTCCATGCACAGGCGTCTGCACAGGTAACTCAGGAAAAAAGGCGCGAAACGATTGTCTGCCCTTGCTTTCATGGAGGGAGGGAGGGAACGGGGGCCTGACGATATGTACCCAGAACCACCCGCGACAATGTTTTAGCCCCATCAGGCATTGGGATCTCAACCCAGAATTCCAATGGGCAGCGGAGACTGCGGGAACTGTGGGATAGCTATCCACAGTGCAACGCTCCGGAAGTCGACTCTAGCCTCGGTACTGTGGAAGCACTCCGCCGATTTAATGCACTTAGAGCATTTTCTGTGGGGACACACACACTCGAATATATAAAACCGATTTCTAAAAAAACGACTTCTATAAATTCGACCTTATTCCGTAGTGTAGACATACCCTATGTGTAGTACTGTGTGTCTCTCAAAGCCTACTATAAGGTATGTTTCCAGGCCTCACGGTTTCTGTGGCAGAGAAAGCATGGGATGCAGCATCTCTGCTCCCCATATTGGTCATTAAATGGAAAATGACAAGATATTCTTCAGTTTCTTAAAATCCTCATTTATCAGCTTGCTATTTTTTTATCATTAATTTCTTGGAAGCTGGAGATAGAAACCTGTTTTATTAGCAGGTTTAGGTTTCCTGCCCCCCCCCCTCGCATATTCAGTTTGTTAGTGCTGGCAGCACTACTAACTTTTTTCTTTAAAGATAAGCTAACATGTAAAGCAGTTGTTCTGAAAGCTATAAACACATATTGAACCCCGAATAACTGACTCTGCAAGCTGAAAGGAGACAAAAGGCTCTCTTTAGATCTTCTCAGGTGTTGATTAACCAGCAGGAGGGAAAGAAAGAGAGCATTATTCACAATGTCCCTTGCTTTCATCCTCTTCTCAGCTCTTTCCTTTGTCTGTCTTAGTGCACTGGCCAGGAGGGATCACAGGAGGGAAAGGGTGTATGGAGCTGTCTTTAACGCCAAAGAAAAGACTAGATAAACTGCACACAGGCCATGACATTTCCTACCCCTTTGTCTTGCTGATGGATTTGGGAAATGAGCTCTGACCCACTTTGTTACTGGGAATGTGGTTTAATTTTAAAAACAGTGAATCTTATCACAGGTTCCTCTTTTGTTTGCCAAAAAATTGTATTTTACTTTATCAGTTTTAACACATCAGACCGACGTGTATCTTGTCGGCATGCATCATTACGCTTTGCATAATTTAACATGATACAGCTGATGCAGCTCAGTGTAGTATGTCACAGTGTGATGTGTCCTTGGGACAATTAATAAGCTTCCTTTAAACAAAACAAAACAAAACAAAAAAAAGGGGTAGAGGGGCGAAACAAACCAGCAGTAAAATGAGTGGAAGCAACTTCAATTTTCAGTGTGTCTATATTTCTGTATAGCAAATAGCTCTTCTTCAACCATATCTTCCTGTGGACTTACCAAGTGGGTTCACACCCATGATAATGAATAAGGGTAAGATTTTGTCATGGTTATTTTTAATAAAAGTAATGGACAGGTCGTGGAAAATAAACAAAAGTTCACAGGAGCCATGACCTGTCCTTGATTTTTTATTAAAATTAATGGGGGCAAGGGAGGTTGGAGGGGAAGGAATGACAGCTGGAGCCCCATGGGGTGGACTGAGACCGTGACCCCCACTGCCGGGGGTCGGGGAGATTGACAGACCCAGCCTGTCCTCTACAGGGAGTGCAGGGCAGAGCTATGGCTCCAGCCCCTGCTGCAGCTATGGGACGGGGTGGGGGAGCGGGGAAGCATGGACCCGGCTCTGGCCCCAGCCCCACTGCTGACTGCTGAAGCCAAAGAGGTTCAGTAAAGTCATGGAATCCATGACCTCTCTGACTAAATTGTATCCTTAATAACGGGTACTTTCCAGCTACCTATGGCTTTGCTTATATGGAGTTCTTTCTGGAAACTTCCCACTCTTACAATACCCCCAGCACAGCTCCAAACATGATAGCAGCAATGAGCGCACCAGCGTACACCATCAGTATTTTCACCACCATGTTGTTTAGACTTACTCAGAGTTCCCATTCTTGTTACCACTGCTGTAGCTGTACCAGATGCTAAGATAGATAATTTAAAAATCTGTAAGTTAAAGCAAGGATGTCCACCAAGTAATTCATATAGTCCTAAAATACATCCCACGACCACCCTCTCGTTCAAGTCAAATGGTATTAAATGCAGGTTTTCATTGCTAACAAATTCAGGAAACCAGCAATTTCTATTTACCTATCAAGGGAATACAACTACCATCCATTATTTTTGTTGAAGAAGTTGGAACATAAGAATGACCATATGGGTCAGACCAATGGTCCGTCTAGCTCAGTGTCCTGTTTTGTGACAGTGTCCAATGCCGGTTGCTTCAAAGGGAATGAAAGTAACAGGGAAATTATCAACTAATCCATTCCTTGTTGTCTAGTCCCAGTTTCTGGCAGTCAGATCCTTAGGGACACCCAGATCATGGGACCCTCAGCATCTTGGCTAATAGCCATCAATGGACCTATCTTTTATGAATTTTTCTAATTCTTTTTTGAACCCAGTTATACTTTTGGCCTTCCTAACATTCTCTGGCAATGAGTTCCATAAGTTGATTATGCATTGTATGAAGAAATATTTCATTATCCTTGTTTTTGCTGTATATTTATTGAATTGTGTGACCCTGGGTTCTTGAAGGGGTAAATAGCACTTCCTCATTCACTTTCTCCATACCATTCATAATTTTATAGACCTCTATCATATCCTCCCGTAGTCATCTCTTTTTCAAGCTCCACGATCCCGGTCTTTTTAATCTTTTCTCATACAGAAGCTGTTCCATACCTCTTAAAAAATTTGTTGCCCTTCTTTGTACCTTTTCCAGTTCTAATATATCTTTTTTGAGATGGGTCAACCAGAACGTCACAGAGCATTTGAGGTGTGGGCGTACTATGGATTTATATAGTGGCATTAGGATATTTTCTGTCTTCTAATCTATCTGTTTCCTTATGGTTCCTAACATTCTGTTAGCTTTTCGACTGCTGCTGCACATTGAGCAGATGTTTTCAGAGAATTGTCCATGATGACGCCAAGATCTTTCTTGAATGGTAACAACTAATTTAGACACCAACGCTTTGGAAAAATATAACCCTACTATATATAGGCTATGTGCATTACTTTGCACACTGACATTTTCAATAGTGATATTTAAAATCATGGAAATTTATTTTCAAATTAGTTGGAGGCATCAGGCTGCTGGCAATTCCTAATGCTGCCATTGGTGTCACTAAATTAGTGGACGCTGGACTTAATGTGAGATGTAGATTTACTATAGTAAGAAATAATTTGTGTTCTTCTTAAGTAATTCAAAATACAAAGGCTAATAAAGACAGCTTTATCTTTAAGTATTGAAAAAGAAAACTGCAGCGTTTTATTAGCAACTAAGTGTATTCATAAGGAAATTAAAGTTGTGACATTTAAAAAATATTAATAATGGACAGTCTAATATATTCCAAGCAATGCAATAGGGCTTATGGTTTAGCACTGACAATGAAGACTGACACTGTAACCTTACAATAAGCAGAGTTTCAGACACAGATGTCTGAAATAATATTTCAAAGCAAGTCCACACCAGTTTAGGAATGTACCATACAGGGAATTTTTCCAGTCTTCCTAATTCCATAAAAGAATTTTTTAGATTTCCTTTCTTTTTCTATATTCCCCAACTTTAACAGTATTAAGAACCCATTACTCTCAGATAATTTGCTTACACCTTCCTAAACTGAATGATTAAAGGAATGAATGTCTCCCGCAATATTGCTATCCTCCTCAATAGGAATTATATACACCCATCTCAGAACAGAATAAACTGTCTCAGGTGCAGTAAGAATGGAGTGTGAGATACCTAATTTAAACTAGTAACTTTAGCTGGATCTGCCACTGGGATAGAGGAAAATGGGCCACATTATGTCCAGTACCTGCAAGGATCAGGCAAATGGGTGGAAAAGGACAGAAGCAGGTTCTCCTTTCCCTTTGCGTCTGATGTGGGGGCTGAGCTTAATTGAAGTCTTGTCTTCATCCCCAATAGAGTTAACCATCCCAAAGGCTGTGTGGAGAAGTTGGTTCATGGGCCCCAAAGATACCTTCAAAACTGGTGGTGCAGTGGGTCTGTTCCCTGGGAATTCTTAGGGTATGTCTGCACAGGGATTAAAAAAACCCACGGCTGCTCTGTCTCATCTGACTGAGTTTTGTGGAGCTCTGGCTCTGGGGTTGAAAAATTGCTGTGTAGATAGGCTGGAGCCCAAGCTCTGGGACACTGTATGGGTGGAGGGTCCTTGAGCGTCCTAGAGCTTGGGCCCTAGCCTGAGCCTGAATGTCTACACAATAATTTTTAGCCCCATGAGCCAGCATCAGCTGACCCATGCCAGCTGTGGCTGGGCAGCACAGCTCTAATCCCTTAGAGTCAACACTTGCCTGCTGAAATTCCTTCTCGTCACAATTTCGACGCCCAAAGGGAGAACAACTTGTTTTAATTACAATCAAACATTTGGGAGACCTGTTGTTTTCTTCAAAGGTAGCACATTCAACAAAAATAGTTTGTTTATACATTATATCTCTCTTTAAAAGTTCATTCAAAAATGTCATGATGTAATATTATGTCATGTTGAAAAGGAAAGACTTAATCTGATTTATTGTCATGATCCCACAAGTTTTTAGAAAACTTGACTGAGTTTCTAGGAACTTCCAAGAAAGAAGAGGAAACCAGGAGAGAAACTGGGGACAAGGAGACAGAACATGACTTTTCACACCTTTGACTTAGGGCATGCCTACACTACAAAATTAAATCAACCTAACTCATATTGGCATACAGCCACTGCAGTAATCACATCACATGTGTGTTTACACTTCACTCTGTGTCAGCAGTGCACGTCCTTACCGGGAATGCTTGCACTGATTGAACTGTCAGTGTGGGACATTGTGGTATGGCTTCTGAAAGCCAGCAACAGTCTATGTAAGAAATGTAGCATCTACACTGACACTGTATTGACCTAACTACATTGACACTGACTCTACACCCTTCGTGGTATAAGTCGGTGTAGCAGGTGAGTTACATTGGCGGGAGTGAAATTTAAGCGTAGCCACACAGTTAGGTCAAGATAGGCCTGGTGTCAGCTTAGGTCTGTAGTGTAGACCATGGCCTAGACTTTCTTAAAATGTCTTTAGCCACCACTTAGATGCATAAACCTCTGGAGTAGTTCATAACAAGTGCTTAACAGCATTACCACCAGTGAAAAACAGTGAACTCTGGGGATATGCACATAAGCATATTGTAATCAAACTAGGATCTGGCCAGGACAAGAAATGCCATGGACTGACAGGGAATCTGTAATGACTTCAGGTTTTATACCTCATCCCAAAGCACTCATTTCTGATATTTCTATTCATGGGAAATATAATGCTTTACTCCACAAGATGTTCCATTGATTTCAAAGGGTGTCAGAATCTTGCCCAAAGAGAGCACGTTCAGTAGCAGAACTCTCACTTAGAGGCATATAAATTGCTATGCTGGAACAGGTTAGTGGTCTTTCTTTTCCAGTATACTGTTTCTGACCATGACCAATATCAGCTGCTTCACAGGAATGTTCAATAAACCAATCAGAAGATTGTTATTGAACTACCTGCCCATGAGGAATTTTCTCTTACCTCCCATTAGTGAGAGGTTGACATATGCCTTGAAGCATGTTACTTCTGAAACTTTGTTCTTTTTAAAAATCTTTATTATTATAACCCTTGATATTTTTACTATCCATATAAATGTCCATTCCTTTTTTGATTCCTGCTAAGCTCTTAGTCTCTCATATTTTGTGGTGGTGAGCTTCACAAGCTAATTGTATATTGTATGAAAAAGAATTTTTTTTATCATTTTAAAATTTGCTACTTTCATTTTCATTGACTGTCCCATGATGCTTGTATTATGAGAGGGTGAATAAGAAGTTCCTGATATACTTTCTCAATGCCAGTGATTCTTTTTTTCTCTTTTAATGTCACTACTTATTCATCTACTCACTTTTGTAACCAGTCCCAATCTTTTCAGTCTCTGTCCATATATGCATTGCCCAATGTGTGTCTAATCTTGCCAAGGCATTGCTTCAGTACTGACTTAGGATAACCAGTGCTACCTACTGGGTTATCAGAACCATTTCATGCAGGCTCCTGGTTTTCCATGGAGGTCTCTTACCCTTATGCTCACTAGGCTTGCTCCTGAGACAAGTCATGGTCATACCCTGAAGTATTATGGCTTCATTTAAACAGTGTTTTCTAAATATTCACACTTCTCCCTTTTCTGTTGCTTCATTACATCCTTTATGAAAATCTTGATTGATGCAAAGCCCTTATTACTGTCTTAACTGTGCATGTGGATACACAAACTGTCATCTCAAGAAACACAACCTAGCCAAAGCTCCTCCAAAATTGCTTAATGTTAGAAGAAAACGGATTTGTCTATAGTTCATTCACACATTAATTTTCTATTCTTTCTGCCTCAAAAAATCTTTGTGCCATTTTATTGAACTCCGGGCGGTTTTATTTTAAGGAGGAATTGGAGATTGTGCAGCAGCTATTTATTTTTTTCTCCCGTCAAGGTGGTGTTTATTTTTGATTCAGAACTAAGTGCTTAGTCAATGTAGCTTCTGCTGAATAATTCCACCTCCCCCATGCTTAAACAAACAGTAAGTTACTACAAGTAACAGATTCCTTCCAGATAAAAATAGCAACTATAATAAATATGTAGAAGTAGCAATATGGTGCCAAATGCATTGGAATAATAAACAGATCCAGAAAGTTTTTTGTTCCAGGTCTACTTAACAAGCACGGCAAAGCTTCCCTTGCACATCTGCTCTTTCCCACCCTTGCTTCTGGTGGCTGTGAATTCAAGAGGACCCACTCAAACTGTAGCCTTTCACCATCCCTACTAAGAAAGCAAAAGTATCCAAAAAGTAGACCTGAGACAGAATGAAGACCTTGCCAGGGACACAGAATCTAAACCTGGATCCAAACTCCCCAACTGGCTCACCAGTTTATAATCAACTCAACTAAAATCCTGGATTCAAACATCCATGAATTTAGTGATGCTTGAAATGTGGATCCAGATCCAAATTTTGTAACTTGGGCCCATTTTTACTGAACTGATTAATCTGATTTAGGGGATTTTTTGGCAGGGTCAGTTATAAGCTCAACTCTATTGAGTATCTGCCAGGCAATCTTGGCAAGTTAGAGCCCAGACTCATTTCCTGTTCTGTTAAGAGGAGGAAAAGCTCTGCCAGCAGGAGCAGAGGGGAGCACAAGTCTGATTCCTCTCTCCCTTCAACCCTTTCTGGGGTCTTGAGGCAGTGTGAATTCTAAGGCTAGCATTGTGTCTCAGTACAATGAGAGTGGGCAAAAAAGGCCTCATCTGAGTGTTTTGTTTTGTTTATTTTAGGATGATAACAGGAAAAAGGCTTACAGATTTGGGATTATTAACCATGTTATTATGGTGAAGTTTAAAGTTTTAGAGTTGTCAGGATTTGGTTTAATAGAAAATGTGAATTTTATTGGAAGATGGGTGTCTAAATTCCCTAGACAGCTTTGTAGATCTCAACCACCGTTCTGTAGAACATAGTTCAAGTACTGTAATGAGTCTTTGCAAAGACTATGCATAAACAAAATACAGCCACATCCCTGTGCTGTAATACCATTTGTTCCAAAGTATACTGTTGGTTAGTAGTCACTGCGGGATATTATGCCACAAAACATGATGTTTTTTATAGGACATACAGAACTCAAGTCCAGATCTACTTGTAGTCCTTAGAGATACCATACATACTTGGAAGATTTTAGAGGAATTAGTCATGGAGATCTGGACAGATTTCTATTTGAGCATTTATATAGATTCCGAAGCCAGAAGGGACCGTTGTGATCATCTAATCCGACGTCCTGCATAGCATAGTTCATAGAACTGCTCTCAAAATAATTCCTAGAGCAGATCTTTTAGAAAACATTCAATCTTGCTTTAAAAATGGTCCGTGATGGAGACTCCACCATGACACTATCAGCCCCAAATTCCACCACCAGTATCAGTTGCATAATTCTTCTTTAAAATTATTGGGTAATGTTGATATAAAGTGACCTCAGTTTTTTCACCCAAGATATGGCTGCCTTTTAGTACTGGGTTGAGATCTTGTGGTCTTATAACAGTGGCTGAGTGATTACCATGGATTCAGGCTTTAAAGTTATTATTTGTTATAACAAGAAACATGTCATTCTTTAGATACTATATTCAGTCCCCACTTTGTTTTATAGGCTGCAGGACTGAATTTTCAATGGTGGTTCACATAGGAATAACATGAATTTCTCCCAGTGGTTGAGACAAACTTTTTCTTGAAGTTTGTGTAGTTTTGGTTCACTTTGTGTGTCCTGTGTTTACTTTAAAATAATTGGTTAGTGCCTGTGCACTTAATGGTATTATTGATGACTCATAGATAAAGAGACAAAACGCTGGATCTGAATCCTTAAACCAGTGCAAGACAAAAAAATAATTGACGAGATCCAAATTTCATGGTCAAAGTGTAGTTCAGACTCCAGAGAAAATAATAAAAAATAACTGTAAATACATAAAAAAAAAAAAGATTTTGGGGTCAATTCAAAAGCGTCTGGTGGTCCAGATTTGGCCCATGGTCTTCCTATTGACCAGCTCTGCCCTAAATTTTGGAGAGGTTCACCTATATGGATCCAAGCTTTGCACCTATTCCCAATCCCTCCAACACAAAACACTGTACATTTTTTTTAATTGACTTTGGGAAATAAGGGACTATCTCTAACCAAATGTCAAGCTGACTTCTAAGTAACAGTCAAAGACTTTATTTGGTATACAAGTTCCTTATAAAAACCCTCAGATTCCAGACTTTAACCCCTTGGCACAGACTTATTAGCTTCCTTTACTTTTACAATAGGGGCCTGCTCTTTTTTCCATCGAAATCAACAGCAAAGTTCTGAGCTCAGTAGGAGCATTGAGCCCTAGTTTTCTGCACTGCATAAGGGTTAAATAGTAATACCTCTAGTATTATTGTAGCATTAAGGGTCTGATCCTGCACCCATTGAAGTCTACGACAAAACTCCCAAGACTTCAGTGGTGCAAGATGAGGCCCTGTGTCTGTGTGTTCCCAAAGTATGAAAGATTTTGTCAACAAAAAATATTGAGACGAGTTATCTCTGAAAAGTGAAACAAATCTCCAAAGAAGGTTGGGTTGATCAGCCATTTGGATTTCTCAGATATGTACCCAAATAACTTTTACCCAACTCTATTTGTGACATAGCATCAGGAAATTAAGTTATTTAGTCTCACTGGACAAATACAAAATGATACCAGTCCTAGTCACTGTTCCTGTGGATTGTGGCCCTGCAAAGCTTCAGTGTATCCTACATAATGACAATTACACTGCTTCAGAAAGTGCCATTATGTTGCTGAGTGATGGCTAAAAGAACAGGGGTTTCCAGTCCTTTCTTTTGTTATCTCCTCCTAGAACTGACACATTGCACATTGTTCTCTGTATTGCCTATAGTAAGACTGTCAGGTTCTTTTCTAATACTATAGCTTCAGAGATAACTTATAATAAATGTTAAGCTTTTTTTATTGTATAGACTGTGAAGTCTGGCTCGTTTAGCAAAAATGTATTTTGCTAAAAGGAAGGAAAAAGCCCTCTCCATTGGAATCCAAATGAAAAATAACCCCAGAACCTTCCAGAGTTGGTTGGATTTAATTTGCAAAGCTATTTAAGAAGTCATCTGAGAAAGAACAACCAAAAACCAAACAAAAGCCAGGTTGTCATGGCTACATCATGGGCAGCCGCACCTAATGGTGAGAGCCAGAGTCCACAATCACAAAACTGGAGTCATGAGTCAGCTGGGTTTGGATACTGGAGATCAGAAGCAGGAGATCAACTTGATTCTAGAATCAGAGTCAGGCCAGATCAGGAGACCAGGGAGTTAAAGGCAGAAGACAGCCTGGAGGTCAGGAACAACATGTGAGATGCCAGGAGTCAAGCTGGGCTGCGATTCCAGTAAGTTAAATTGGGAGGGGAACAGGAGCCCGGTTATTCAGACAGCTTCTTGTTCTTGCTGCTGGCTTAAGTAGGGGCAATGGGCCAATCAGCTGCTCTAGGACTCCACCAATAGGATCTCAAGGGTGGAGCCTAAACTGGGGCTGGCTTCATGGGTCCTAGGTAAGGTGGTGGTAGCGGGCTGCCAGGTCGATGGTTGGAGTGAGGCTGCACCTGTGAACTCTGCAGACCTGGGTTTGAGATCCATGAGTTGTGACCTAGTCTTTCAGCATTTTGAGATGAACAAAGGTTTTGGAGTTTGTGGAATAATAATGAATTCTGTAGCTGGAGTAAACATTGAAGAGTTACAGTGAATTGTTTCTTAAGGGGTGCAAAAAGTTAATTGTGGATTTGAGTAATAGATTGCAGAGTGATAGCCCTCCAGAGCAAATTCCGCTGTTTATGAAGCAAATACAGTGTGGTCATTAGCAGTGCAAGCTTCTCCACGTCACAATATCCACCAGCCTGATCCCTGTACTAGAGGAACCATTCAGTACTTGACCTCTCAACTAAAATGGCCAACAATAGTGGAAAGTGTGGTATTTATTTGGGTGTGTACATCTAGCCACTCAGAACCGGGTTGATTAAGACTATTAGTTCACTTCACATATGCCATTGTTCAGATGAAGTGTTAGGTTTTGTTCACTACTGATCTAGGTTGTATTTTAATTGGCAATCTAGAAGTCAAAGGCTGCATGTCCTATTACCAGTGCCCTGAACCGTTCAGCCCTGCGTCATCAGCTCCTTGATTTTTTTTTTTAAAATGACATTGTTTCTTAAACAGTGTCTGCCAGAAGCATTAAAGGAGACTTTGTTTAGATTCTATAGCCCAGCAACGAAGTTAGTTACAAGAGAGATGATTTGCCATCTGTTTCCAATTCTTAGTGCAGCACACAGGACTTGTCTTGTTTCTTCCAGAGAGAAGTTCTTGGATATGAAGAAAGTTGTCCATTATTACTGAGTCAGTTTATGCTTTCCATTTCCAAGTTATCCAATAGATAGAATTGTTCAGAGTGCCAATAAACAGTTAGACAGCCAGGGCAAGGGATATAATCAATCTTGCTCACAATAAAAGGGCATTGCTGTGTTTATAGAGCCATTCTACAAAAAAAGACAGTGCAAGAATTGCAGTCAAAAGGGAACTAACTCATATTTTTGTATTGCCGTGATGGTGTACTGTGTGGATGTCGCAAAACTGTACCGTGCAGTAGAGTCCTGATTATTTGAATAACTTGGGAAACATCTGATGTGCGATAATTTGGGAGCTAATAGTATCCCACTGCTGCTACAACGCTTTTGGACTATAAGGTGGATAGAAAGTTGGCTAGATTGTCAGGCTGAATGGGTAGTGATCAATGGCTCCATGTCTAGTTGGCAGTCGGTATCAAGTGGAGTGCCCCAAGGGTCGGTCCTTGGGCTGGTTTTGTTCAATATCTCTTCATAAATGATCTGGAGGATGGTGTGGATTGCACTCTCAGCAAGTTTGCAGATGACACTAAACTGGGAGGAGAGGTAGATACGCTGGAGGGTAGGGATAGGATACAGAGGGCCCTAAACAAATTAGAGGATTGGGCCAAAAGAAATCTGATGAGGTTCAACAAGGATAAGTGCAGGGTCCTGCACTTAGGACGGAAGAACCCAATGCACAGCTACAGACTAGGGACCGAATGGCTAGGCAGCAGTTCTGTGGAAAAGGACCTAGGGGTGACAGTGGACGAGAAGCTGGATATGAGTCAACAGTGTGCCCTTGTTGCCAAGAAGGCCAGTGGCATTTTGGGATGTATATGTAGGGGCATTGCCAGCAGATCGAGGGACGTGATCGTTCCCCTCTATTTGACATTGGTGAGGCCTCATCTGGACTACTGTGTCCAGTTTTGGGCCCCACACTACAAGAAGGATGTGGATAAATTGGAGAGTGGTCCAGCGGAGGGCAACAAAAATGATTAGGGGACTGGAACACATGACTTATGAGGAGAGGCTGAGGGAACTGGGATTGTTTAGTCTGCAGAAGAGAAGAATGAGGGGGGATTTGATAGCTGCTTTCAACTACCTGAAAGGGGGTTCCAAAGTGGATGGCTCTAGACTGTTCTCAGTGGTAGCAGATGACAGAACGAGGAGTAATGGTCTCAAGTTGCAGTGGGGGAGGTTTAGGTTGGATATTAGGAAAAACTTTTTCGCCAGGAGGGTGGTGAAACACTGGAATGTGTTACCTAGGGAGGTGGTGAAATCTCCTTCCTTAGAAGTTTTTAAGGTCAGGCTTGACAAAGCCCTGGCTGGGATGATTTAGTTGGGGATTGGTCCTGCTTTGAGCAGGGGGTTGGACTAGATGACCTCCTGAGGTCCCTTCCAACCCTGATATTCTATGATTCTTCAGACTAAACAAACCCAGTTCCCTCAGCCTCTCCTCGTAGGTCGTGTGCCCTAGCCCACTGATCATTTTTGTTGCCCTCCACTGGACTCTTTCCAATTTGTTCACATCCTTTTTTTTTGGGGGGGGGGCAAAACTGGATGCAATACTCCAGATGTGACCTCACCACTGCTGAATAGAGGGAATAATCACTTCACTCAATCTGCTGGCAATGCTCCTGCTAATGCAGCCCAATATGCCATTAGCCTTCTTGGCAACAAGGGCACACGGTTGACTCATATCCAGCTTCTCATCCACTGTAATCCCCAGGTCCTTTTCTGCAGAACTGCTGCTTAGGCAGTCAGTCCCCAGCCTGTGGCAGTGCATGGGATTCTTCCGTCCTAAGTGCAGGACTCGGCACTTGTCCTTGTTGAACCTCATCAGATTTCTTTTGGCCCAATCCTCCAATTTGTCTAGGTCACTCTGGACCCTATTGCTACCCTCCAGCGTATCTACCTCTCCTCCCAGTTTAGTGTCACCTGCGAATTTACTGAGGGTGCAAACTATCCCATCATCCAGATCATTAATAAAGATGTTGAACAAAACCGGCCCCATGACCGACCCCCTGGGGCCCTCCACTTGATACCGGCTGCCAACTAGACATCCAGCTGTTGATCCCTTTTAATTAAGTGCACATTAATTAAGTAGGAGGAATATGTTCTCTTATAGTCCATTCATCCAATCCATACTTTTTTAACTTGCTGGCAAGAATACTGTGGGAGACCGTATCAAAAGCTTCGCTAAAGTCAAGATATAATATGTCCACTGCTTTCCCCATATCCACAGAGCCAATCAGGTTGGTCAGGCATGACTTGCCCTTGGTGAATCCATGTTTACTATTCCTGATCATCTTCCTCTCCTCCCAGTGCTTCAGAATGGTTTCCTTGAGAACTTGCTCCATGATTTTTCCAGGGACTGAGGTGAGGCTGACCGGTCTGTAGTTCCCCGGGTTCTCCTCCTTCCCCTTTTTTTGAAGATGGGCACTATATTTTCCTTTTTCCAATCATCCGGGACCTCCCCCCATCACCATGAGTTTTCAGAGATAATGGCCAATGGCTCTGCAATCACATCAGCCAATTCCCTCAGCACCCTCGGATGCATTAGATCTGGACCCATGGACTTGTACATGTCCAGCTTTTCTAAATAGTCCTTAACCTGTTCTTTCACCACTGAGGGCTGCTCACCACCTCCCCATACTGTGTTGCCCAGGACAGCAGTGTGGGAGCTAACGTTGTCTGTGAAGACCAAAGCAAAAAAAAGCATTGAATACTTCATCTTTTTCCACATCATCTGTGTCTAGGTTGCTTCCCCCATTCGTTGTTGCTAACATACCCGTAGAAACCCTTCCTGTTACCGTTCACCTCCCTTGCTAGCTGCAACTCCAGTTACCACCTAAACAACATATGCACAAACCCCTTAAGACCCCAAAAATCCAATCCTGTTCTTAAAAAAGATAGAAAATACATCTGGAACTTAGGCTTTTGCTAGATTTAAAAAACCCACTTACAAAATTTAAACGTCAAGAATAACCTTCTTGAGGTCCAGCTTAAAGGTTACAAGCAAAACAAAAGCATTTGGGGTTAGCATCGAGGAGTCCATAAGCTTTACAAAATAAAAGAAATAAACCTAATCGCATCTTTCTAGACATTTCTGATCTATTTACATATCTTGGTTTCAGATAAGTAGGTTTGAGGTATGAATTGATGCTTTTTCATGTCTGGTTTTAAAGCTGCTTACAGCATTGCTGCTCTGTGTCTCCTCTTTCCGGAGAACACCACCACACAGACAAAGGAAATCTTTTAAAAATTCTAGCCCTCTCATTGGCTCTTTTGGTCAGGTGTCCACTCCTTTCCTTTTACCTGTGGGCTTGTTAACCCTTTAGAGGTAAAGCAAGTAGAGAACTGCTACTAAGAGGAATTTTATACTTAACTGGCTGTCTGGGTGTCCATAAAAGGGAGCTATTCCTCCCCCTCCCCCCACCCCCCCGCTTCATTTATCACAGAGGGACTCAAACTTCTGTGTTAGCCTGAATAACATATCCTACCGTGTCACTAAGGACTTGATCCTGCACTCACTGAAGTTAATCGCTTCAGTAGATCTTAAGGGTGCAAGAAATTGGAGCAAGGAATCACTGTTTTATTCCCCACAGGGCAAGGCAAGCTACAAATAATATTTTCTTTGCTCAGTCAATAAAGAAAATAGAAAATGTTTGAGTCAGTAGCTATGATTTGGATTAGTAATTATCTAAATCAAAATAATTTGCCAAGTAAAGTGGAAGGTTTCATTTCAAATTTACTGAGTGTATTGTTAATTCTTTAAAAACAAAATACTTTTTGCATTGGTTTATCATGTCTTGTTAAAAAGGATTTGTCAAAATAGCATGAAAATTCACGTATCCTTTTCAGTATGCATTTCTGTGGCCTGGTGCTTTCCTTAAAATTTATCCCCTGTACATCTACCTGCTCAAACATTATTGGATTTTTGTCAATGTAGCATGTGAACTTTCTAAGTTTGGCAAGCTTCCAGGCACGGTAGAGGAATTAATATTTAAACTATCCTAATTTTTAAAAATATATATTGTGTGTGTTTAACTATGGAGAATACATGACAGCCCAAAGTGACGGGTAGAATAAAGGTTTTATTGGTGTATATTAGAGATAGTTGCATTAGTAGCAAAGCCATGAATGATTACCCAAATCACCCTAATAAAACATTTTATATCACATCACCCATATTCTGTATTCATTATACCATATAATTTACAGGAAAAAAGTTTTAAAAATCTTTCAGAAACCTGTTTTTATTGATCTTGTTTGTATCCCTTTGCCTATAAAGCTACGGTCCTTGGTACAATCAGTTCAAAGGTGTAGGGCTCAAGGAGAGAATGATTTATGTTTTGAAAAATTATCTTTTGAAAAATCTGAAATAAATACAAAAGATCTGATATTTCACAACCTACTAAGCTGAAATTAAAGACCTTTAAAGTTTTAAAAAGTGGGTTCCGAGATTCTTTTCAATGGTCAAATGTACCCATTTCTAGCCTTCATAGTTTGCAAGGTATTGGATTTTAACATTGGGCTACTGAGAGGTTTGAGTGTTGCCTGCCCGTTTCCTATAATATTAGATGAAATGGCATAGCTATGTGAAAAGAAGGAACTTATCTGCTGGAATGTTGAAAAGAGAAATCAATTATTTGAAGCTGCCTGAAGGTTTGGCATGTAAGAAACAATTCTGGTAGAGATGAGAGTATTAGTGAGTAGTGGACTGGTAAGATGATCAAAGGTGCATGGTAAAATCAAATGATCACATAGCTCTACAATTTATCACATGGATTTCACTATCACACATGTAATATTAATGTATATGCAATCTAATCTGTCATCTCTATTGGTTACCTACAAGGTATGAGACATTTTTGCTGGAAAGCTGAAGGATAGCTCTGATAAAGCTACAATATGACTTGAATACCGTTCAAGTGGGGGAAGCCTGTCATTTAAAATTAATCAATCCACTTTGGCAAAAGTTAGGATACAGGAGCCATTTTCCTGGGATGGAAGTCAGCCTTTCTCTCCCTCTGCCCCCAATGAAATATATTGTTTGAAAATGTGAGCAGGGGTTAATTTTTAAAACAAATGACAGCCAAAAATAAACTGAATGATGTTTTACATATTATTTTCTTTCTCAAGTGTGAAACAATCAATGTTTCGGTCATACACTGTTGAGTGATTGTATTTTTCTTTTTGTTTTTTGCAGGTTGTCTTAGTCTTTGCTCTTAGTATTGGTGCTCTTGTAATATACTTCATAGATTCGTCAAAGTGAGTATTCTAATACATTTCCGTTCCCCTCTTTTGCTAAAGCAAGTATGTGCTTTAAATTGCTCCATTCATCTACTTAAATTCAACATTTTTTATACTCCTCTCCTGAATGCAAAGAACTTTATAATAGTGCATAGTCTTCCAGGCTAGTTTTAGGGATGAGGGAAAGATCTTTTGTAAACTATACTGGTCTTGGTTACATTTGATGCTAGAGAAGGAAAGGATAGAAAATAACATTTCTCTTAGTTTAGAGTATGCATACTTCAGGAAAAAAAAATTCTTCCAGTTAATTGAGACTTTAATTATCCTTCAAGGACAAAAGTAGAATAGAGGATGTAGGGAAGGGAGTTGGACTTGAGAAGTCATAGGCTTACAGGACAAATAATGTGTGTATTTAATGAGAATTCCAGGAATTCCTTTGAAAACTCATCAAAAGACTCTATGTAGTACATACCATAATTATATCTAGCATTGTTACCTATTCAGATTACCAAATTCTGAGTCTGATGGATTTGTCCCAGGCCATGCAAACTGAATTTGTAGGATGTGAGTAACGTTTCAAAATTTTTTGGGGGATGAACAAAATGTGGTCAAGTAGTGATGTTTCAACTGGGAGAGGTCAAGGTTTCATCATGACCCTGCATCATCATGACATATCAATGTAAACATAACAGTCATGATGTCTTGACACAGGTTAATGTAACCTAACTTTATATCCTTCCCTTTGATACATGTCAGCAGTTCTTTGTGTAGCAAGGACAACATATGTGTGGGGCTGGTGCAAGATTACCTAGATCAATGGCCTTGCATGAGCCACAACCCTGGTAAGAAGGCAATTGCAAGGGAGTTAATAGAATGTTATTCAGTGGAACATCCATTAGGGAGCGTATTCCACTAGGGCATCAGTGGTATTTTAAGGCACTAAAACTATGTCAACAGTTTACCACCTATCTTTGGGCTTGTTTTTCCTGCAACAGTTAGCACACTTGAGTTACTCCACTTGAATTAGCTTAGCAAAAGTGAGAGCAACCACACTGCAGAATAACGCTTCAGCTACACAGAGTGATTTGATGAGCAGCACAGGGTGATTGGATTATTAGTTGTTGTTGTTGTTTGTTGGATTATTAGTTGTTGTAATTCAAGATGCAGCATCCTTAGTGCATTATTAACTGGAACATCAGCAACCCTTGAGCTTGAGACATCATTCGCCCTCCACATCCCCGTTCCTCACAGGCCAGCTAACTCATGTTTAAACTATCACTTGACTTGAATGAGGGATTTTTGTGTGTAGACAGGAGTTGGGTGAAGGATAACACTCAAGTTATACCTGAAGCTAACAGTGCGGTGAAGGCAAGCCCTTGAACGTTTGACAATTCAACTAGAGTTTTTATGAGCTTCTCAACCTCGCTAAATTCTCCTTATTGTGTCACCCTGTAAGCTGTGGCTGGTCTGAAAGTAAAAGTGAAGTATCCTTGTATATACAAACTTTACTGAAAAGCCCTGGCAATACTTATATGCACCATACAATGCTTCATTGAAATGGTCAAATTAAACAAGAATGACATGGGTAGATGAAACTGTTACTCCTGTTTTTTAATTTCAGCCCAATTAAATTCTGACTGCAATGGCTGTGCCCCTCCCTGGAGCCCCTCGTCTGTTGTGAAGAAGTACAATACTATAGTATTTCTTGAGTCTTGTCTGCTGAGTTAATTCTAGGCAATGGGAATGAGAAACTCTGACTTAATGGGGAGATTTGTAGGCATGTTTATTTAGGCTACCTAATCTGTGTAGTATTAGTTTTATTGCCATTTCTCACCTACTGAGGGTAGCAGAGCAGTTGAGCTGCAGGTTGTCTCATCAATTAACTCAGCTAATATTAAACTCAGAATTGCAGTTTTCAGCTAACTCAAACCAACAGGCTTTCTATTACTGCATTATTTAAAGGGGGTTTCTTCTATCTCTTCCTGAGGAAAGTAACCCCTACTAGCTTAATTCAGATCTAGGAACTCCACAGTCAGCATCCTGCAGTGAAAAGGTCTGAATTAACTTGTTGCATTAAGAAGTTGATATGGTGTCCATTACAGCAATGTGGCACCACAGGGCGTGAAATATCAGTCTATTAAGACACCTAAATGCAGATCTCAGTACTGTGTGTAGTGAAAGTAATTCAGAGTTTACATTGTGAAAACTCTACTTCTGTTCAAATAGTGAAAAGCACCAGTAACACACTAGAAATGTGCATTTGAACCAATGGTTGATATAAAAACTCTAGGGGGACTGTAAAGGCTGATATACGTGTAAAAAAGGCAACCCAAATGGGGATACTCTGTTAACTTGCACAAGGCTAATCTTCATTTTGTGTTTGTTACACTTCTGCTCCTGTGAATAATGATCAGACGAGTCAATCAGCAGCTAAATGAGGTTGCAAACTTTTAATAAAATATGGTGTTAAACTCATTGTGCCTTTCCATTGCCATTGCCTTGAACCATTTGCCCCAGCCAAAAACTCTTATTCAGATTTGTTAGCACATTTCATCTGCTTCACACTGACTTTGCACTGGTAGAAATGGTACAGGGCAGCAGAAAATCAGATACATCTCCTGGTTTTCCAAATGACTCAGAAACTGCTGCACTTTTTTTTTAACTAACTCTAAACATCTGTAGGCCTGTTACAGAAACTCAAGGTCATATTGGAGTAAATGCTATAACCAAATGTTACAAAAGGCTGGCTAAATTTGACCATTGATATCGTAACATGAGGGAAAGTAAACCTCATGCTTCAGGGTGTCAACTGTGGGAGGGTATGATGCTTCCCAAGGGTACCCCAGGCTGTGAGGCATCTCACTATCACTTGTCCTTAGTGTGAGAAAGCCTTGTCTTTGTCTGCTATGGGTGAGCTGCCCGCCTCCACCAGCCCCTGGCAACACAAGCACTCCCCTTCGAGGCCACGTAGGCCCTGCTGTCACTCTGAAGATTAGCAATTGGCATGCTCCAACCCTGGATCCTCACTTCTTCTACAATCAGCAATGTATAAGTACGTGGACTGTCATGCCTTGAGTGAGTCACTTCACCTGTTTGTGTTGCATTTTTTCCCATCTGCAGTACAGGCATGACTGTTTCCAAAGAGTGTCCAGCCCCTAGTCTGCTGACTAGCACAGTACTCTCAGATTTTCTGCATCTGAAAAAAAACTACACCCCAGCTTACCAGTTCCTCCTCCGATCACTGCTCCACACAGCACTTAGATAAGTTTATGGTGAAATTGAGCATGTTTATTGAACATAGCACAAATATTTAAATCATAGCAAGTAAATGCATTGAAAACAATGGTTATGTACAAAATTAAATCATCACATGCATTCTAGACCCTAGGCTTAATTAACAAGATACTCTCATGTTTTGTCGAGTATTGCTCATCCACATTCTTGCAGTGCTTTACAGCTAGAGTCCTGTGTGGACACAACATTTGGATCCACATCCATCCATGATCCGCAAACATGCTCCGTGGATATAAAGTGGCTATCCATAGATTTGCAGGACTCTGTTTACAGCCAGGCTGGCTGTAACCCTCTTTTCATGAGACATGTATGCTGTCATAGGTGAAACATCCAGTATGTTGCTTTGCACTCCAAGATATCCCAGAACTATCCTTTGTCTTCATTAGTAAACAAGACATCCCTTGCTGTTTGTTTATTACTGTGAATTTCTTCTCTTATAGATTTTACAATTTCTCAGTATGCGAACAGACACACCTAGCTCTCTGTCTGGCCACTTTTGAATTGTATGCTTCGCTATGCATGCCTGTTTACCTACTCCCTGAAAGGAACGTTTCTTAGGTATGTCACCTCCCGGTGGCCTTCCTTAACTCCAAGACCTTAAGAATGTAATTTTCAATATAGATATATAATTCCTTAAATATTATCCATATATTTTGCAATGGGTATGACAACCAGTGGACTACTGGCTCTCGGAAGAGACTTCATATATCACCCTTCTGTGAACTGTTATGCAGATATCCAACCCAGGGGATCCCTGTAAAACCTTATGTATCCCTGTTCCCTCTTCCAGTTGGCACCAAGGGGTCCTGGCCTACACCAGGTGATACTGAATGGTTTAAAACAATACACATTGGCTGGGTGTTTTATAGGATGGTGGAAATGTCTACTATCAGACTCATTTTGATTTATTTAATTTTAAGAGCACCTGTTGCCCTAGCAGCAAAGTGCTTTTTAAAAGATTTAAATACATCTCTCATAAGACTCCAGACAGTAAGCACCATTAAAGAACCACTGCTACAAAAATATTTGTTATAAAACCAATAAAAACACAAATCAACTAAGAGAATAGTAAACCAAGCATATCTTTCCTGCATCATGTCCTGGAGCTGTGATTGACGCAGGTTCTGGTAAATTTTGAGGAGCAGGAAATTCTAGAGGAAAGAACCTTCACCTCAGGAAGTAATTTCTGGATTTTGTCAGCAAGTGTCTCCTAACTCACCTTGAAGTGATGGATGGTCAGAAAAGGGACTTTCAAAATGCCACCTTCTCACTCAGCTGACCTGCTTCTGGGCATATTAAGAAACCAAATATGATTCTGTTCTGACAAAAAATAAGCTTTTTTTCTATATTTTTTATATTTGTTAGAACTTCATATCCCACATTGCACTGGGAGAGTGAGCTTGATTATATTCTGACTCCAGCATTACCGATCAGTTATAGCCCCTTAAACTTCAGTCAGGGGGAGACAAAGGGATGGAGTAATATTGTAAGAGCCTCAAGGAGTTCTTGAGATCTCCTGTCCAGCCTACTAGGACTATGACTTGCTTCTGCTCTTTGGTCAGGAGAAGTACTGGATCCAACAGGCTGCAAGTCATTTTGGTGAAAAGCAGTCACACCCTAGATGCACGATCCCTGTGCTTTCCTTTGCTAACAAATACCACAAGTTCTACAGGTTGAGTCAAGGGTCAGTGAGCTTTCATCCAGACCACTGTTTCTGTCAGACACAGGATGAGAAACAAGACTATGGAATCTGGCTTCTCTCAGCTGGAGGTGAAGAACTAACTATTATCAGTATGTCAATGACATGGTGGCCTAGAAAAGTTTCTTTGTCTCTATTAGTTAGTGGTTTCACAAACACTGTGAACTGATGTGTTAATGACAGAATGTTGTGATACAGGAGGGCCAGGGAGCAGTGGTAGAGTGCAAGAGGGGAAATATATAAGGCCAAGGCTAATTAAGGCGTGGTTCTCTGTAGACTAGGGAGGGTGGCTACAGATTAATTGGGGTACCTACAGTCAATTAAGGCCCTGTCAGGAAACTAATAAAACCCTATGCTTCAGGCAGTCAGGGGAAAGGAGGAAGGAGAGAGGATTGGAGCTTGGAGGTGTGCTATGAGAGTTGAAAGATCAGAGAACTGAAGTAAGGGAGACCCTGCCCCAGCAGGGGAGGGAGATGCCCTCCCTCAGCGTCTAAGGACTGAAGATACCCCACCCAAGGGGGAAGAGGGTAAGAACCTGCAGGGGTTGAGAGGGGCTGGGGTTCAGAGTGAGGAGCAAACCCAGACCCCTCCCCCGCTTCCCTCCTCTACCACCTTTCTGGGCCACTAGTAGTGACCTTGGCGGCCCAAGAGCAGGGGCAAAGGGTGCCATCTTAGGCCCCCTGCCAAGAAAAGCACAGGACCCACCATACTAGCATCAGTCATTTTGTCACACACTACATGTGAGGTGAGGTCTTAAGAACCAAGAGCAGTTGCCCAGTATGACCCTCTTGGACCTTTTTGAGGGGAAGAAGGGAGGGCCAGTCCAATCAGTCTTGCCAGATTTTTTGTCCTGGTCAGTTAAAAGTACTCATAGCTCTAAGAAAACTGGCATGAACACTTTAGCCATTGCCCACTCTGTCACAATCATGCTTTTTGGAAAACGTGCGATTGGGAAAGGAGATTTTCTGCAGAGTGAGTGATGCTACTGTCTAGAAGGGAGGCAACTGTAACTGCACCATGCAATTGTGATCTGTCGAGTGTTTGTGCCCAGAGCTGAGTCATTGATTCCCTTTCCTGAGCGGATAGCAGCTGCTCCATTCACTCTATATAAAAAAGGCTCTGTACAAAAAGAATCACAAGGCACTTCATTCTTGCTTGAAGTGGCTGGAACATTATTCTGTACTCTACTCAATGCTTCCTCTTCCCACCTGCTTATTGTCCCACAAAACCAGAGTGTGTGTAGGACCATATTCTTCTTTGCAATAAATGTGTGTAACTCCTATTGATGCCAGTGATGCATGCTTTTAACTAAGGGCAGAATTTGGTCCATACACTGAGAAAACAGTAAATAGGAAAATGGCTTGACTGGGATCCTTACTAATCAAATTTAGTCTCATCCGAAAGCTCTCATGTCAGATGATCATGGTTCCACACACCCCTCTCCCCCAGTTTGCTGAATTGCATAGGTAAGACTCTGTTAATCTGGACATCAGAACTTTTAAACACTCTAAACTCAATTTAAATGTGTAAATCCTTTATCTTTGAAGTAACGTGTTCCTAAAGGAGGTGCTAAAAATGTAACCAGCACAGTTATTTTAATCTTCTGGTATAATCCTAAAAATGCAAAATTTTTACTTAGAAAAATTAGCTGAGTTTCACGTCCTTTTGACGTTGTATTTTTAAATTGTGTAAAACCAGAGCTTTAAATTGCAAAGGAAAAGGGGTCAAATACAATCTGCTTTAGTATAAAATAACTTAATGTGTTCTAATGCTGGTTCTTTTCCCATTCATTTCCCTTTAAAATTGTTTATGCTTAGTTCTTCAAGGTAAGATATTTAATGAAATAATTGTTTACTGTTAGGTGAACGTAGGTTCTGTTCCTGTGTCCCTTAGCTGGTTCTGTAGAGTCTGCTGAACAGACTCTAATAGAATAGAGAGCACTCATGCCAAACATTTGGCAGTTTTTGTGTTTAGTCCATGCTTTTTGTATGTAGTTCCCCCTCCCTGCTAGCCTGTATTTGTCTTTCAAATAGTACTAGTATGTTGTTAGTTAAGTCGTCTTCTCAACATTTTTGTATGCAACATAGCATATTCTGTGTTTTGTTGGTCCCAAAATTAATGGTGAGTTTCTTATTTAATTTCTTATTTTCCCTTTCCACCTTCACCTACCCAACCCTTACTATTTACAGTGAGTGCACTACCAACAGTGTACAGTAGATGTTACAGTAGATGTATGAAACACTACCCAGTATAACAAACAAGCTTCCACAAAGGTGGAAATAGCATCTTAGAGCCAGAGTCAGCCAGAGTTGCAAACAACAAAAGTACTTGCTGAAGACTCTGTAGTCCTCCATGGATTTTGTAACTTGTGGGCTCCTGTCAAGGCTGAATCCCCACTCTGTCACTCTGAGTGCAGGAAGTAGGGGCCTGCAAATTAATACTTGCCACTCCAGGCTTGTATTAAACTCCCAAGGTTACAGCTTCTCTCTGACCTTGGCTTGGTAAACTCTGCCACCACCCAAATGCAAAAACAAAAAGCAAAAACCCACACCCTTTAAACCCAGAAGGAATTCCTGAAAGTTAAGTGGAATTCCTCCCTGTGGGGTACCCTCAAGCCCTTTCACGCTCCCTCCAGGGAAGAGCTGAGAAGGAAAACAAAGGAAATTAGCTGTGGCTATCAGCTAATCAATCTACATGCACAAACCTTTTAGGACACCAAAAATCCAGACCTGTTCTTAAAACAGGTAAATTTTATTAAAAACAAAAAGGAAAAAATACATCTGGAACGTAGGCTTTTTGCTAGATCTTAAAAGGAACCATTACAAAAATTAAGCCCCCAAAACAGCTTTCTTGGGGGTTCAGCTTAAAGGTTACAAGCAACAAAAGCATCTGGGGTTAGCACAGAGGTGATCCACAAGCCAAAATAAGAAATAAACCTGATCATGTCTAGCTAAACATTCTGATCTACTTAAACATTTGAAGTTCAGATAAGTAGTTCTAGGCATGATCTGATGATATGTGATCATACCTGGCTTAAGCTTTACACAGCATTTCTGCTGCCTTCTGATCCACTTTTCCTTGGAGAGCAATAGATAAAGGTATGCAGAGTGTCTTACTGACCTAGATCAACCCTTGTCCCAAGGAGCTTACATTCTAAAGGCCTGTTCCTGCAGCCATTTTCTCATGAGAGCAACCTCTTTAATGGAGTCCCTTTGCTACAAGATCAAGTCCCCAATTAGACTTTCAAAGTATGATCAATGACAGGACAGAAATAGGAGAGAGGATGCAACAGACGAGTCATTTAATTTGCTTTGTATGTTCTGCCACACATTGCGGTGGTTTATTTTGATGCTGTTTTTTAAATTGAAAGACAATATTGCAAGTCTTGCTAAATGGCTATATTTTCACATTATCATGCACTTCCTTAATTAGAATCATATATAAAAGTGTCATTTGGCAATGAGGGCAAAACAGCTGGATCTAAGAATAGCAGTGACATCATGAATGGTGAAATTTATATACATGTACATATAAGGAGGGCCGGCCCACAACACTTTGGCATCTGAAAAGTGTAGCTCAAATGATGCCCCCATACCCCCTCGCTTGGGCCAAAACTTTGAAAGGTCTCAATTCTGCCTTCTTCCTGTTCTACTCCTCTCATGGTACTGCTCTGCTACCTACCCCAAAAAAGGAGATCTAACAACTTAAAATGCCTTGTTCAAAAATTTTAAGTAACACTTAACTTTCAAACGCTTGAACAGCAAATGTGACTTTTCTTGTCTGCATAGTTAACACTGGCATTTTTATCTGTTTGAATAATCAAAGTGGTGCTTTTCATGCCTTCTTGGTTGCAAAGATTTGAACTGCTTCCTGCAGGTCCACAGTCTGGGCCAGCTCATGCTCTATTGAGATGGTTGCAAGGCCAACCAGCCTCTCCTGTGTCATTGTGGAGCATAGATGTGTTTTTATTAATTTCAGCTTGGAGAAGCTGCGTTCTCCACTGGCAACTGTTACAGGAAGTGTTAGAAGTACACGCAGAGCAACAAAAGCATTTGGAAAGAGGGTGGTCATCTTATTTTCATATTCCAGAACAGCCTTTGGAGTTGATCCTGCTGAAATGTATCTTGAAAGGACTTTCAGGTCATCACCTAAATCACTCGCATCAATATCGCACATGTCGTCATGTGTCAACACTGTCTGTAGTGCCCTGCATTGCTGGTGTAGGTCTTCTTCAGGAATAGTGATGAGTTTAGGAATATCATACAACATTCCAAATATACTGCTGTGTTCCTTGAGCTGCATGAAGCGTTCTTCAACTGACTGTATTGCACAGTCTAGCACCTGGTTAAAGAATTCAACTTTGAATTGTTGTTTGGGGTTTCTTATGGGATTATCCCGTGCCTCGTAATCAAAATGTCGTGTTCTTTGGTGACTCTTGTATTCTTGAATGGGTGGGAAAATAGCTTCAGTGTGACATTCCTCTGCCAACTTCTGTGAATTCCTCAGAACATTTTTGAAATCCCTCATCTGACCGTAAAGACTGTAGGTATGACTTTGCTTTCTCCAGTTGTTCCATTGCTCCAGATATATCCAGGTCAACACCTTGGAGTCTCTTGCTTACAACATTTATTTCAAACAGTATGTCATGCCACAACACAAAGCCACACAGAAATTTGAAGTTATGCAGGTTTCTGGTGATTCCATTTCCCCCTGCCACTGTTCTCCCATGAACAGCTCCTGTCATATCATTATCCTCCATAATGGCAACTATGGCATCTTCTATCTTCTCAATTTGGTGTTTGATAGGCTTTATCGCCTCCACTTGACTTTCCCATCAGTTGTGGCACTCAGTGGTTTCAGTGTCAGAGAGGATGTTCCCAGATGTTGCTTCAAAATTTGCCATCGATGAGTTCATGCAGAGAAAATTACAAAGATGCTTTGAATTACATTAAAAAATTCAGAGTAGCAGCCGTGTTAGTCTGTATTTGCAAAAAGAATGCATTCATCGGATGCATTCGATGAAGTGAGCTGTAGCTCACGAAAGCTTATGCTCAAATAAATTTGTTAGTCTCTAAGGTGCCACAAGTACTCCTTTTCTTTTTATTAAAAAATTCAGCAGCCTCACTAGAAGCTGATGCTGCATCACTGACCACCAAATTCAATGAATGAGAACTGCATGGGACAAAAGAAGTTCGAGGGTTTAACTCTCAGATCCTTGTCTGCACTCCTCTGTTCTTTCCTCTCATGTTGGCACCATGATCATAGCCCTGACCTCTCATGTCAGCTATCGAATTCCCGTGTTGTCCAGCTTTTTAAGAAGCATATTTGTCATACCAGCTCCTGTAGTATCATCAAGGTCAATAAATTCTAGAAAATGTTCTGACAGTCACCATTGCAGGGATATTTCACTGGGTTCTGTTGTTACAAAATGCATCATTAAAGTCATTTGTTCCGTATGGCTGATGTCAGGTGTGCAGTCCAGAATAACAGAGTAATATCTTGCTGACTTCAGATCTGCCACAATCTTCTGTTTGATTTTTGTTGCCAGTGACTGTATGATCTCATTTTGAATTGTTTTTCCAAGGTAGTGGTGTGTGTACATTTCTTGGGTGGTGACTCTTCTTAGATGCTCCTGGAGTATAGCATCAAACTCGGCCATCAGCTCCACAATTTTAAGGTAGCTTCCATTGTTCGGCACGTACAGCTGATCTGAAGTGCCATGCAGTGCTAGGTTTTGGGTAGCAAGCATTCTCACAATGGCCATGAGCCTTTTCAGAACATTTTGCCAGTAAAGAGACTCTGGTGCAATCTTCTCTTGATGCTGATCATCTATGGTGGCCTTTAACCCTAGTCTCATCTCAAGCTCTTTTCACCTATGGAATGCTCTCTGGTGATTTGCTGCCTCTTCATGGCATGTCAGATTTCTAGCCAGATTTTTCCAGTCCTTTGTTCCTGTAGAACCCAATGTGGCTGGAACATTAGACTGGAAGAGTTTGCAACAAAAACAGTATGCAGCATTCTGGGTTTTTGAGTACATAAGCCAGGGCCTCTCCACCTTATCACCATTGGGGATTTCACGCGAGTAATGTGTTGGATGGAAACTTCTATTTTCATTGTCTTTGGGAAACATGAAGTTTTTCACTTACTGTGGCCCATGCAGTACAAGTTTTAGCCATTGTAAATACCACCTTTGTTGGTGCTGATCACCTGCAACTGCTACTAAAGTCAATGGGAGTTGAGGTGCTGGTGCTCAGCACCTGTCAGGGTTTGATGCTGTATTGATTATGAATGCACGTTTTGAATCATATGAGAATTCAATTTAAAACACTTTTTGTAACTTGCTGGGTTCATTATTCTTGGAGTTCTGTATTTTCTGGGACATGGTTACTGCAGATAATGGTAAAGAATCACAAAAGTTGCATTCTTCTTACACAGATCAAGGAATTTGATTAGAAAAAATAAACCAGCATTAATCCTAAAGCTACTTTCTTATCCTGTGCTTCACTGCAGAGCTGCCTAGAAACTTCCCCAGCCACCTCTTGTCCGGCTTCTCTGTAACACATTTAAGTGAAAACTGTACACATCTATCTAGCTGTTGCTGGGATAAGTTCAGTCTGAGGAACACACTAGTTCTTCATCTTTGGAATTCACTGTCTTGAGGTCCATTAGAGCCTGAGTCTGGTGGCTTCATGACAGTTGTTTGGCTTTTTGTTTATTTAAAGTAAAGCAAAACTTTGTTCCTTGTTTAGTAGTAATAAGAACTGGAAACCAAGCTTCCATGGGTACTAAGAGCTTTTTTAGAATGTACTTTGTGAAAGAGCAAGTGAGAGCGAAGGACTGAAAGGGAGCTGCCATGCTAGAGACTTGAAGCCTGGAGCAGGCCTGCTAAATGAGCCAACCAGAGGCACCTGACACAAGGAGGGAACCATTAGAAGCTGATTGCTTATAAAAGGGCCGGGGGGGGAGAAGGGGACTAACCTTGAGAAGCTGCAAAGGAGTAGGCTTTGGGAGGGCAGCAGCAAGCTAATAAGAGAGGTTCTGTGAAGGAACCCTTTTTGCTCATCCAGTCTGAGGTAAGAGCCATATCCTCAGACAGATTTTTGGGACTCTGAATGATTGGGGTATTTTCCTGTTTAAGAGTAGCAGCTGTGTTAGTCTGTATTCGCAAAAAGAAAAGGAGTACTTGTGGCACCTTAGAGACCAACAAATTTATTTGAGCACAAGCTTTCGTGAGCTACAGTTCGCTTCATCGGATCCGATGAAGTGAGCTGTAGCTCATGAAAGCTTATGCTCAAATAAATTTGTTTATCTCTAAGGTGCCACAAGTACTCCTTTTCTTTTTCCTGTTTAAGTTTGTTGTAGGGACCCCCCTCCCATGAACGAGTCCAAATATCGATGAGACAAACTTATATTAAAGTTTCTTGGACTCTTATTAAAGAAAACTGCCTCACCAGATCCTCCGTGAGGGGGAGTAGTGAAACTAAAAAAAGAAACAGGTCACCCCTCCTTTGCTCTCGTACACACTGCAATGTGCAATTTTAAACACCAAAGAAGAATCTGGCTTCTTGTTGAATTCTGAGGATTCACATGGTTATTTGTTGTTAGGCACTAAATTAGAATCCAATGAGACTAGCCAAGAGATTCCACTCAAGGAATATCCTGTGTGACTGTCCCAGAAGAGAAGTATCATTAATGAGGCCAGCTCATTCTTTTGGAATAATTCATTAGCAAATGCTTTTAATCTGTGTCATTGCAGGCAATGTCCATGGACTCATTTATTCCCCTGGCTACTGTGGATGTAAAGAGATCTTTTGCATCTCATGTGACTTGCTGTAGTAACTGCTACATATTAAGACAGTTGTTATGCCAGAGAATTTACAGTCTAAATAGACAAGATACACAAAGGGCAGGAGAGAGGACTTTTATCCCCATTTTAGAGATGGAAAATGAGCCGTGGATTTTAACTGAATTGCCCAGGAATTAAGTGGCAGCACCAAGAAATGAAACCAGATTTTCTGACTCTGAGTATAGTGTTTGTAACCACAAGAACTTTCTGCCTTTATACATCACCTTTCTTCACAGCCCAAAACCTGTTGGTGAACCTTGCCCAATTTACAGCTTTGATAAACAGAAAAACAAAATAAAACACCACACTATATGAAAGTTTGATCCTAAATCAGGTGAAACTTGGCAGTTTCATCTGAATTTTGCTTTGAGTTTTTGTTTTTTTTTCAAATCCAAAACTCAAACCCAATATCGGACAATGTGAATACCCATGAAAGTATTATAAAATTATGCACTGAAACACTATAGCTTTACAGTAGTTGCAATGCAGTGTTATGAACACAGGAGCATTGAATACCCTAATATTTTTTATTATTTTTATATTTTTATTATTAGCAAGCTTCACACAATTCTACTTTGGATTCATTTTGTTATTTTTTTAGGAAGATGAATATTCTGGTGCATTTTATATAATGGTTTTGGGCTAATTCTTCCATTCTGTGCGGCAGTTTCTTTTCCACTCTGGTGCCCATCCTTGTATCTACCTGTCACCATTTTGTCTGCCCATAGCCATCTACTATGTCTGGATTCCCTTCTGTGGATGGGATGATATTTACCTGTAGGCAGATAGCCCACACAAATACTATACCAATTAAATCCTATTTTGAGGATTTAAGTGGGATTTAAGTGGTGCATAGGCATTGTGCTTCCCAGTCACCCCTATGAAGAGTACCTTTATCTGTAATAAAATTATTCTTTGCCTGATTGCACTTTTGGACCTACACCAAGTGCGCTCTGGCCCTTTTTTTTTTTTTCCGTTTTGAGACCTGGATGAATATTGTGCTATATTTTTTCATAGTTGCAAGATTAGATATAGCAAGGATGTATTAAAATGCTGACATCTGGCCCTCTAATGTGTTTCAACAAATTATGTTATAGTTGCTCAAAATAGCTGTGACAGTGGCTGTCATTAAAACTTTTGTAAGATTTTCCTTGCTAAGTAGATACAAACATCTTGGTATTCCCTATGCTGAGATTGTAATTATATAGGAAATATCTCAGTAATATTAATTGCAAAGATAAGAACAGCCATAGTGGGTCAGACCAAAGGTCCATCTAGCCCAGTATCCTGTCTTCTGACAGTGGGCAATGCCAGGTGCCCCAGAGGGAATGAACAGAACAGATAATCAAGTGATCTATTCCCTGTCGCCCCTTCCCAGCTTCTGACAAAGAGAGGCTAGGGACACCATCCCTATCCATCCTGGCTAATAGCCATTGATGGACCTATCCTCGATGAATATATCTAGTTCTTTTTTGATATATTATATACTGAACATGTGCATCAAAGAAATGTTTGCACCACGCTCCATGCTTGAAGGAGACTCCATCTCCTTCATATTCCTCCTTAATTCACATCCTACTCCTAGAAGTACAATGCTGATAGTCTTCCCTCTGAAACTGCCCCAACTTTCGCACTTGTACTTGAATCCAGTTACATTGTGTCTGTCGATATGAGACACTTCCCTCCCAGTTCCAAGGTAGTTACAATCCCTTCACATGTTTGTAGAACACTATTTATACCTATCACACTACAAAAATTAATAATAATTTATTTATATGAAAACCATTCCATGCAAATGGTACAGGCTGAATCACTCCACCCATCCTGTCCAGATTCGCCACAGTCCCCTGAATTCAGTCTCCTTGTATTATTACCTTTGTCAATTCTAGTAGTTCGGTTAGTGCTGCAATGCCTTTTGTCTGTGACACTCTTGCCACAAATAATTGCACCTTTGAGCTGATGAATGTTGTCCATTGCTGAGCAAATTCAGTTGGATTGCTCACCATAAAGTTAGTTCCTAGCATAAGCCTACAATCTCACTAACCGTACAGTAGTTCATTTGAGATACAGTAAGTGTAATTTGTCATATTCAGTGTTTCGAAACTTTTAGGTTGTATGTAAATGAATCCTTGCTGATTCAGCACTTTCAAATTACTTAAAACTTTACATTCATTTTACGTTGATCCCCATAAACGTGACACACTGTTCCCACCCCAATCCTTGGACAATGACTAAGTGTATAACTTTAAAGGACTGAATCATCTTTTATATTGATTCTGCACCAAATAAGGATTTTGCAATCCTTTATCAGGCCAGATGAAGCCAATTTGATTTTCCCTGTATTTGTATTAGTTACTGCAGTGCACCCGCTTGCTTGTTTAGACAAGAAGTAATGTTCTGAAAAAGGTGCCTGGTCACTCCATAGCTATAATTGTTAATTTTCTGCAGTGCGGCAAGTTTTGAACACACTGTCCATAACCAAGGCTCAGTGGTAACTACTACTGTTATAATTCAGGTCCACTGTTCATGCCAGAAGAGTACATGGTGCAATATGCAGCCTTTGCAGGTAATTAAATGCCAAAGAGAAGCAGAGCCATTTGTTAAGCATAAAAGATGTTAATTGTGAGTGAACTTCAATATCATGAAATTGTTTCTACTATACAGTAAAAGGCAAGAGAGTCAACAATCCACAGCATAGAAAAAATGGAATGCAAAACTCCTTCTCTTCAATTTTTAGTGCAGTAGCAGCTAGGAGTTTGTCATAGACCAGGACCCAACTGTGCTAGGCGCTGTACAAACACAAAATAAAAAAGATATTCATGAGGTTTTGGACGTTTTTGGAAGCAGTCGCTCTTCAGAGTTTCCATTTGATATGAATTGTGTGTATGGTGAAATCAACGTTTACAGACACTTATAGACAAAAATCTAATCCTTCAAAGTCTACAAATAGCTGCACACCAGACTGATGTTGAATAGTCCACATAGAATTTAGAATTATGCATGTTGGGTGTTTGTCCCCTATATTTTCGTAATTTACAAACTGACCCTTTGCACAATTCCTGACAACGTTCATTCCCACCTTATCTGTTTTGTAGTATTGTTGGGCAATCATGATAAATATAAGGACATATGATTAACAATTATCCTGATAACTGTAATTATTATAAGAAATAATAATTGTTGACTAAGGTCTGGTCTACACTGTGGGGGTAAGTCGGCTTAAGTTATGCAACTCCAGCTATGTGAATAACGTAGCTGGAGTCGATGTAGCTTTGGTCAACTTAATGCCGTGTCTACACCACACTGGGTCAATGGGAGAAACTCTCCCATCGACTTACCTTACACTTCTCAGAGTAACAGCCGTGTTAGTCTGTATTCGCAAAAAGAAAAGGAGTACTTGTGGCACCTTAGAGCCTAACCAATTTATTTGAGCATGAGCTTTCGTGAGCTACAGCTCACTTCATCGGATGCATACCGTGGAAACTGCAGCAGACTTTATATACACACAGAGATCATGAAGTAATACCTCCTCCCACCCCACTGTCCTGCTGGTAATAGCTTATCTAAAGTGATCATCAAGTTGGGCCATTTCCAGCACAAATCCAGGTTTTCTCACCCTCCACCCCCCCGCACACACAAACTCACTCTCCTGCAGGTGGAGGGTGAGAAAACATGGATTTGTGCTGGAAATGGCCCAACTTGATGATCACTTTAGATAAGCTATTACTAGCAGGACAGTGGGGTGGGAGGAGGTATTGTTTCATGATCTCTGTGTGTATATAAAGTCTGCTGCAGTTTCCACGGTATGCATCCGATAAAGTGAGCTGTAGCTCACGAAAGCTCATGCTCAAATAAATTGGTTAGTCTCTAAGGTGCCACAAGTACTCCTTTTCTTCTTACACTTCTCGTTTCAGTGGAGTACTGGAGAGTACTCTAAATACGCTAAATCAACCCTGGTGTATCAATCACCACAGCGTCAATCCCTGATAAGAGTAGACATACCCTAAGACTTGCTACCACTTTTGAAGAAGAGTAACAGCAATTCAAAAGCCTCTGCCAATGAGTAAAATAAACAAATATTTTGTAAGTTAGTTGGTTAAATAAGGATCTAAGTCCATATTTAGGCAGCAAATAAATGACTTGATTTTTTTTCAGAGATTTCTGAGCATTTACAACTCTCATTTGATGCAACAACTTAGCTCAGAACTTAGAGTTCAAGAAAAGATATGGATGCTTAGCACTGCTGAAATGTGGGCCACTTATTGGGGTGCCAACACATGCACTTAGATATTTTATTTAAACAGCCTAGTGTGGAAATGTTGGATTTATGAAACGGCAGTTCACCTGACAAAAATAATGATCTTTAAATCCCATCGTCCAAATCACTTGCATTGTATCTTTCTAGCACCAAGGTGGGCATTATTGGTGGTGCTTCACTAGAAAGAGCAGAATGATCCAGTTCTGGAAAGAAAAGTTATTTTTAAAATACAATTAATATATACCTTTAAAAAAAGAGAAGAAAATAATATACAATTGACCATTAACACAGGTAAATTGTGGCTGCCAGGTGCAAAAAGAAGAGCTAGGAGTATGGTGGCTTTATTTTCTAAAATTTTAGAATCCACCAATTACTTGCAAATAAGACTAAAGTCTGTGAAAGGTGATCTCAGGATGGATCTGTGCAAGTCCACATTTTCACCCTTTTTTACAAGATTATGATACATTTTGTATAAAGTATGCCTTGTGAGGTATCACTTAAAAACTCATAATTTGCTGGAGATGCTCCTCAAAGGGAAAAGAGAACCATAAGGAAGGGGGACAAATGCCCCCCAAATATTCCTCCCTTTCTCTCTGCCCACGGCATCCACAATGCCTAAAGGACAAGGAAAGGAGGAGGGGTCCTGGATGAAAGCCATCCAACCAGTAAGACTGCAAAATCATGTGGTGAGAGAAATCTTAGCTTTGAATTCATTTAGCTTGTTAAGTTAGATGTTAGTTGCATTTTTACTTTTTATTTCTTTGTAGCCAATTCTGACTTTTATGCCTCATTACTTGTAATCACTTAAAATCTTTCTGTAGTTAATAAACTTGTTTTATTGTTTTATCAAAATCAGTGTGTTTAGATTGAAGTGTTTGGGAACCTCCATTTGAGATAACAGGATTTGTGCATATCATTTTCTATTAATAAAATGAAGGACTTTTCATAAACTTGTACTGTCCAGAAGGAGAGAGCTGGGCAGTACGAGATACACATTTCTGGGGAAAAGTCTGGGACTGGGAATTTGCTGTTGTTGCTCTGCAATTTAATTCAGGAGTGGCTGGCTATAGCACTCATATAATTCATCTTTGACTAATTTACATGCTAGAGGCTATGTGTGAACAGACCAGGAGTGGTTGCTGTCACAGTGAAGCAGTGTAAAAGGCACCCCAGGTTGGAGAATTGAGAGGACACAGCTGCTCAACAGTCCAGATTGTACCTTGGGCAATGTCACAGGACCTTTCAAAGAAGAAATAATTTTAAACAAGAAGAAAAACACGTTACGAACTTATGGTTATACATCTTTGAGAAATGTGCACGACTGGTTTCTGTTTGCTTTGCAATGTTTCATGTATGGACTGTATTTCATCAGGTGACACCACGTCAGTTGTTGTGATGCAGCAAGATGCAAACTAAGCAATTATAGTAACTATAATTTATAATTTGAAGTTTAATTTTTGTCTCTCTCTCTCACTCACACACACACACACACACACACACAGTTTGTAAATATACCATTTGAATTACTGGAGTTTTATATTGGAAATAACAAAAGGCTAAGGGTTTCATCTTCAACTGTAATTTGAATATCATGCCTGATTTCTTTAAGGGATAGGTGGTGCATGGATATTGCTATTGGGATGTGACTCTTTTTGTCTCTAGTTCTTTCTTACATATTATTCCCAGGTTAGTAGAGAATGACCAAAAATCCAGTTGTGATATGGACAAGAGTCAACATCACAAACACAATAGCACCAACTGCCATGCTCTTGGAAGTCTCAGCAGGAAAGCCAAGAAATGAATGAGCATGGGTAATGAACTTCCCTTTCACCCAAAGAGTAGTACCTCTCAGATCAGGGTGGAGGCATGTTGGCAGGATGAGGCTTTCATTGTTGCTTGCCCACATTTTACTTTTTCTGTAGATAAATGGGAGAATCCAGTTTCTAGTGTTCTCAGTTTTGACATCTTGAACCCAATTTACATACAAATATTTTCTCTTTCAAATTACTTTGGTTAGCAAGGCTTATATTAAAATGTCTCTGGTGCGTGATTTCTTTTGGGGAGGAGGACTATTAAAAGCGGAGATGCTGAGGGACAACAGGAAATCTCCATCATGTCATGAAGGGGTCAAAAACTTCCTTGAACACTCAGTATGAGTGACAAGAATATAGTGACCTTTAACTGTTAGTTCCAGAATTTCAAGAGAAAGCATAATGCTGTACTGAGCCATAGACTGGTTCAGGATCTTCTATGTTTGCATATTTGTACAGTGTCTTTCTGGGATCCGGTGATATATGTGAGTGGGATGTATTTATTCTTTTGATTAATGTTTAAACTCAGCTACTTCTAGTGCTTCAGTGATGTGGATTATTAATGTTTAATGTTGGCTCTCCTTAAACTGAGGGTCAAGTTGAGGTGACTGTCCTTTATAAAGAATAGCCTCTCTAAAAGGGGGATGGTTAGTTCTTCCTATGTACAGGTGAAAGGATAAGAGCTATAGTATTGTCATTGATAAAGAATTTCTCTGTCCTGATCTGGCCTTCCCCTTCTGAGAATCTGCTTGGATGTGACAGATGCTCATTCGGCCTAATTTTCCTGTGGGTTCTGTCTCTGGCCGGTGTTATTTAGTATGATTGTTTCTTTTAAACTGACTATTTTCAGAAAACATTAAGTGTTTGATCAGGCACCCTTTAAGTATCATAGGCAGACTTTAAAAAAAACAAAATGTTTCTCTAAAAATGTATGGATGTTTGTGCTGCACTGCTGATGTTTGTCGGCTCTTCCCTTTATGGGGGCATCCAAACCATGCCACGGGTGTTTGGATTAGGCTTCAATGCACTGTATATTGGCAGCACATAACTACAACTAAATCGAAGTGAATAGGGTTACCACCTTTTAAAATGCAAAAAAAATGGCAAGCCCCTTCCCCACATAAGGCAAGTCTGCCGCAACCCTAGCCCCCAAATGCAAGCCAATGCCTCAATCTGGCTTCAACAGCCACTTGTAGTATCTAGAGACAGAACACACACAGATAAGATTTACAACATTGCACATCTCCTCACTCTTGCATGACTCAAACCCTCTCACACACATGCACGGTGCTCTTGCGTGTTGGTGGGCAGACAGCAGTTGTATTTTCAACAGTTTTGATCTGTTATCACTTAAACTGCAGCATCTTCAGCTGGACACAGAAACTTTTAATATTAGTTATCCCAGTGTATTGTGATGAGAATGCAAAACTTTAGACCCACATAAAAAACGCAGCAGATTAAATCATTTTTCTGGCAACTAGCAAATCCATTAAAAAAAAATGGCCAAGCTGGTCAAACTGGCAAGGTGGTAACCCTACAAGTGAATCATAGGGGCTAGATATTGTAAGGACTCTAAATCCCATGATACCATGTGTGGCATACTCTGGGACACTTTGAACTAAGCTCTGTGGTACTCTGGCAGTATGACTACGTGTAAAGTCAGGAGATCATACAGGGGCTGCACTGAATGGCTGGGAGACTGAAGGTGCTGGTGCTGGCTGAGGGAAAGCTGGAGGAGAGAGGAGCAGAAAGGATCCAAGTGCCTGAAAGAGAATGTCAGGAGTTTCATATAAAGGGTAGTCTAGGCCTGGAGCCAGCTGTGCTACTAGGTGTCCAATGGGATAGTCACTAATAGAATTCAGAGGGGTAGCCGTGTTAGTCTGTATCAGCAAAAACAATGAGGAGTCCTCGTGGCACCTTAGAGACTAAAAATGTATTTGGGCATAAGCTTTCATGGCCTATAACCCACTTCATGAGATGCATGGAGTGGAAAATACAGTAAACAGGTATAAATACACAACACATGAAAAGATGGGACTTGCCTTACCAAGTGGGGGGGCGGTGCTAATGAGGCCAATTCAACTAGGGTGGATGTGCCCCATTTCCAACAGTTGACAAGAAGGGGTGAATATCAACAGAGGGGAAATTTATTTTTTGTAGTGACCCAGCCACTCCCAGTCTTTATTCAGGCCTAATTTGGTGGTGTCAAGTTTGCAAATTAATTCCAGTTCTGCAGTTTCCCTTTGAAGTCTGTTGTTGAAGGTTATTTTTTTTTAAGAATGGCCGCTTTTAAGTCTGTTATTGAGCGTCCAGGGAGATTCAAGTGCTCTCCTACTGGTTTTTGAATGTTACAATTCTTGATGTCTGATTTGTGTCCATTTATTCTTTTGTGTAGAGACGGTCTGGTTTGTCCAATGTACATGGCAGAGGGGCATTGCTGGCAATGATGGCATATATCACATTGGTAGATGTGCAGGTGAACAAGCCCCTTATGGTGTGGCTGATGTGATTAGGTACTATGATGGTGTCCCTTGAATAGATATGTGGACACAGTTGGCAATGCAGTTTGTTGCAGGGATTGGTTCCTGGGTTAGTGTTTCTGTTGTGCGGTGTGTAGTTGCTGGTGAGTATTTGCTTCAGGTTGGGGGGCTGTCTGTAGGCAAGGACTGGCCTGTCTCCCAAAGTCTGTGAGAGTGAGGAATCATCCTTCAGGATAGGTTGTAGTTCCTTGATGATGCGCTAGAGAGGTTTTAGTTGGGGGCTGTAGGTGATGGCTAGTGGCGTTCTGTTACTTTCTTTGTTGGGTCTGTCCTGTATTAGGTGACTTCTGGGTACTCGTCTGGCTCTGTCAATCTGTCACTCAGTTAGGCAACTCCCATCTTTTCATATGCTGTGTATTTATACCCGCCTACTGTATTTTCCACTCAATGCATCTGATTAAGTGGGTGATATTGCAGGAAAGCTTATGCCCAAATAACATTTGTTAGCCTCTAAGGTGCCACAAGGACTCGTTGTTGTTTTAACTAATAGAAGTTGCCTGTGTTTGGATGTGGAGATTTGGGAGACCTCACTCCCCAGATGTCTCTGTTGAGACCCCTTCTTTACTCCTCCTTAGCAGCCAGCCACTGAATGCTGTAGCGAGGAAGAGCTGGTTGTTCTAGGACAGTGTTTCTCAACCTGGGGGTCATGGGAGGAATTTAGGAGTTTTCGCGAGCAAGGCTGGTGTTATGGGGTAGGAAGCAGGGCAATTCCATGGGGCCCCACACCACAGGAGGCCCCAGAAAGCAAATTTACATATTTCAGTCCTGAGTGGGACTGAAGCTCAGAGCCTCGCGGCCTGAGCAAGGCTGAAGATAGGGAGTCACAATTTTTTCTAGTGGGAGAGGGTCATGATTTTATTTAAATTCCAGAGGGGGTCGCCACCAGCACAAAAAGGTTGAGAAACACTGATTTAGGTGGACTGCATTGGCCAGAAGTGTTAACATAACCCAGTCACTCTCCAACATTAAACAGTGTTCAGCCAGGTTTGAGGTTTGGTATACAGAAATCTCCGCTTGCTTAGTACCATGGTGCAAACACCATTAAAAATCCTTTTAACCTTTTCTTAAAGATAAAGAAAAAAGGGAAAATAGTTAAAGATTTTAAATGTAAAGTATGAAGTAAGGCTTTCATTTTATTCCTTGTTCCCTTTCCCTTTAGCTAGAGAGAGGTGTTTTTTTTTTTTGTTTTTTTTTTAGAGAAGCTCCCCATCCCCACCTTCTCCTCCACACCCTGGTATGACAGTTTATTAGATGGTATTAAAGCGGGTAATAACTGTCCTTTTGGGGAAAGAGAAGAAGTAAGTTAAGATGAACTGGAGCTGCTGTTGTTGAACAGGAACAATGACAAAACAGTCCTTCATGTAGCTTGTGACAGCAGCCTGTATAAAGGCTGCTGCACCATCATCCAAAGCAGTATCATCACAGTCAAAATTATTGTAAATGAAATATTAAAATAATCAGTAGAGAATGTCTGCAGGGAAAATGTTTACTCCAGTTTCTGTATTGTAGCTAAGTTCTTTGATCTCAACCACAAATGGTATTTGTGGTAAGGAAGTTTGTAAGAATTGTTCCAGGCTTGTTCAAGAGCAGCAGATTTCAAGACCTGGACCAGAGAAGGAGGCAATGCTTTTCAGGAGGTGTGATGATCCTGCTTCTATTCTTTTCCAGCTTTACTCAGCCACATGCATTTGAGTCCTACTCAGATACCAGAAGTTCCTCAAAACATTGTACCATTTCTCCCCGTATCTCCTTTAAAGGTAGTGGGACCTGTGTTTGAGGGGCTTCTGAGTTGCATCTAAAGACAGTTGACTGCATTTGGGAGGAGGCAGGTTTATGGTATGAATAGGCTGAAAAATCTCTTATCTGGTTTCTTCTTCTCCTCTCCAATATGGACAGTACAATTACACGATTAAGACAGTATCTTGGTTTGAGTGATCTGTTCCTCCAGGCTTTGCCCTAGGACACTCTTGCTTTTATTTGCTTTTTCTTGTGTGAGATCACATGCCCCTGAAAACATCTGGAAAAAAGATCATGGCCCAGCACCTCACAGGACAGCCATCTAGTCCACATGTGATTTGTTATGCCTGGTCATTTTTCTTCAAGGATGGCTACAGTTGAAGGCATTGTAAGCACAGGCTGATGATTTTCCACCCTAGTCTGTTCCTGCTGTAGGCTTCCTTTCCTAATGGATCCCTTTCTATTCAAATGGTATCTCAGTACCATAGAACAGTAAGTTAAAACATAAGCATGACCATACTGAGTCAGACCAACAGTCCATTTAGCCCAGTATCCTGTCTCTGACAGTGGACAGTGCCAGATGCCTCCTGAGGGAATGAACAGAACAGAGCAATTTCAAGTGATCCATCCATCCCCTGTCGTCCAGTCCCAGCTCTGGGACAGGGTGAGAAGGGGCTGCATACTGACTGCTGTTCTCAGAGACTTCCTGGCCTGGCTTCACCACGCTCCAGCTTCCTTGAGGAGGTTATCACTGCTGTCAGCCCTAGACTTCTCTGGTCTTTGTATGTCAGCATCTCAAAAGTCTGGGATTATTCCAGGCCCTTTTGCAAGGGCGTGAGGGGAGGTGGGGAATCCTTTCATCTTTGCACAATGGCACAGCACAATTTAGCCCAAACTTTTAAAGTGGGATTTAATTTCTACTGCTCTGCATCCCTGGCTGCCCCGGTAGCATTCATCCAGTTGTTTGGTTGTACCACACCAGATCTGCTCCTCTTCATTGATGGGAAGCCCAGCATGGAGCAGAAAGCAGACTGGCTAGGCATATCCACGGGTGTTGGTGAAAACTCACTGGTGGAAGCAGTATCCCTAGGAGCACCTAAAAGCCTCTATACACTGTCTTCATTTTCATGTACTCCTAACTCCCCTGAATAATGGAAACCTTTCCTGTCTCAAACAAGGGGTTGCAGACCACTATATCATATCCATAATTTCTCCTAGCAATGATAGTCTGCCATGGGGAGTGGTGAGAACCCTGTTACTCAAAACACTTAAACTTACCCTGGAAATGTGCAGTAGGGAACAATCCTGCATTAGACCCAGTGGATGAAAAATATATTGAGTCAGGTCTTTTCCATGCCACATTTCTGTGAGTCTCTGATAATGGATATTTACATGTATTTTAATATGTACAAGTAAACATGTTACAATATTACTAGATACCACTGGATCTGAATATCAAGTAAACTGTTTCTGGTACCCAGTGTTTTAAGTCAAATTTTACTTGATATGGGTACTAGTCTTGCTAAATGAATAAGAAATATACTGTCTAAATAGAAAAGGAGTACTTGTGGCACCTTAGAGACTAACAAATTTATTTGAGCATAAGCTTTCGTGAGTTACAGCTCACTTGATTGGATGCATTCAGTGGAAAATACAGTGGGGAGATTCATATAAACAGAGAACATGAAACAATGGGTGTTACCATACACACTGTAAGGAGAGTGATCACTTAAGATGAGCTAATACCAGCAGGAGAGTGCCGGGGGGGGAGAAAACCTTTTGTAGTGATGATCAAGGTGGGCCATTTCCAGCAGTTGACAAGAATGTCTGAGGAACGGTGTGTGTGGGGGGGAATAAACATGGGGAAATAGTTTTACTTTGTGTAATGACCCATCCACTCCCAGTCTCTATTCAAGCCTAAGTTAATTGTATCCAGTTTGCAAATTAATTCCAATTCAGCAGTCTCTCGTTGGAGTCTGTTTTCGAAGTCTTTTTGTTCTAATATTGTGACCTTTAGGTCTGAAATCGAGTGACCAGAGAGATTGAAGTGTTCTCCGACTGGTTTTTGAATGTTCTAATTCTTGACGTCTGATTTGTGTCCATTTATTCTTTTATGTGGAGACTGTCCAGTTTGACCAATGTACATGGCAGAGGGGCATTGCTGGCACATGATGGCATGTATCACATTGGTGGATGTGCAGGAGAATGAGCCTCTGATAGTGTTGCTGATGTGATTAGGCCCTATGATAGCGTCCCCTGAATAGATATATGGGCACAGTTGGCAACGGGCTTTGTTGCAAGGATAGGTTCCTGGGTTAGTGGTTCTGTTGTGTGGTGTGTGGTTGCTGGTGAGTATTTGCTTCAGGTTTGGGGGCTGTCTGTAAGCAAGGATTGGCCTGTCTCCCAAGATCTGTGAGAATGATGGGTCGTCCTTCAGGATAGGTTGTAGATCCTTGATGATGCATTGGAGAGGTTTTAGTTGGGGGCTGAAGGTGATGGCTAGTGGCGTTCTGTTATTTTCTTTGTTGGGCCTGTCCTGTAGTAGGTGACTTCTGGGTACTCTTTTGGCTCTGTCAATCTGTTTCTTCACTTCAGCAGGTGGGTATTGTAGTTGTATGAATGCTTGATAGAGATCTTGTAGGTGTTTGTCTCTGTCTGAAGGGTTGGAGCAAATGCGGTTGTATCGTAGAGCTTGGCTATAGACAATGGATCGTGTGGTGTGATCTGGGTGAAAGCTGGAGGCATGTATGTAGGAATAGCGGTCAGTAGGTTTCCGCTATAGGGTGGTGTTTATGTGACCATCGCTTATTAGCACCATAGTGTCCAGGAAGTGGATCTCTTGTTTGGACTGGTCCAGGCTGAGGTTAATGGTGGGATGGAAATTGTTGAAATCATGGTGGAATTCCTCAAGGGCTTCTTTGCCATAGGTCCAGATGATGTAGATGTCATCAATGTATCGCAAGTAGAGTAGGGGCATTAGGGGATGAGAGCTGAGGAAGCATGTTTCTAAGTCAGCCATAAAAATGTTGGCATACTGTGGGGCCATGCGGGTACCCATAGCAGTGCCGCTGATTTGAAGGTATACATTGTCCCCACATGTGAAATAGTTATGGGTGAGGACAAAGTCACAAAGGTCAGCCACCAGGTTTGCCTTAACATTATCGGGGATACTGTTCCTGATGGCTTGTAGTCCATCTTTGTGTGGAATGTTGGTGTAGAGGGCTTCTACATCCATAGTGGCCAGGATGGTGTTTTCAGGAAGATCACAGATGGATTGTAGTTTCCTCAGGAAGTCAGTGGTATCTCAAAGATCGCTAGGAGTGCTGGTAGTGTAGGGCGTGAGGAGGGAGTCTACAATCCTGCTGTCAGGGTGCCAATGCCTGAGATGATGTGGCGTCCAGGATTTCCAGGTTTATGGATCTTTGGTAGCAGATAGAATACCCCTGGTCGGGGTTCCAGGGGTGTGTCTGTGCGGATTTGTTCTTGTGCTTTTTCAGGGAGTTTCTTGAGCAAATGCTGTAGTTTCTTTTGGTAACCCTCAGTGGGATCAGAGGGTAATGGCTTGTAGAAAGTGGTGTTGGAGAGCTGCCTAGCAGCCTCTTGTTCGTATTCCGACCTATTCATGATGACGACAGCACCTCTTTTGTCAGCCTTTTTGATTATGATGTCAGAGTTGTTTCTGAGGCTGTGAATGGCATTGTGTTCTGCACGGCTGAGGTTATGGGGCAAGTGATGCTGCTTTTCCACAATTTCAGCCCGTGGACGTCAGCGAAAGCACTCTATGTAGAAGTCCAGTCTGTTGTTTCGACCTTCAGGAGTCCACCCAGAATCCTTCTTTTTGAAGTGTTGGTAGGAAGGTCTCTCTGGATTAGTATGTTGTTCAGAGGTGTGTTGGAAATATTCCTTGAGTCGGAGACGTCGAAAACAGGATTTTAGGAACTGTATCATGTTCGTGGAGGTGGAGGGGCAGAAGAAGAGGCCCCGAGATAGGACAGATTCTTCTCCTGGGCTAAGAGTATAGTTGGATAGATTTACAATATTGCTGGGTGGGTTAAGGGAACCACTGTTGTGGCCCCTTGTGGCATGTAGTAGTTTAGATAGTTTAGTGTCCTTTTTCTTTTGTAGAGAAACAAAGTGTGTGTTGTAAATGGCTTGTCTAGTTTTTGTAAAGTCCAGCCATGAGGAAGTTTGTGTGGAAGGTTGGTTTTTTATGAGAGTATCCAGTTTTGAGAGCTCATTCTTAATCTTTCCCTGTTTGCTCTGGAGGATGTTGATCAGGTGGTTCCGCAGTTTCTCTGAGAGCGTGTGGCACAAGCTGTCAGCATAGTCTGTGTGGTATGTAGATTGTAATGGATTTTTTACCTTCAGTCCTTTTGGTATGATGTCCATCTGTTTGCATTTGGAGAGGAAGATGATATCTGTCTGTATCTGTATGAGTTTTTTCATGAAGTTGATAGATTTCCACTCCATACGGCTAAATTCAGTGCCTTGCATAATGACAGGTTTCAGAGTAGCAGCCGTGTTAGTCTGTATTTGCAAAAGGAAAAGGAGTACTTGTGGCACCTTAGAGACTAACCAATTTATTTGAGCATAAGCTTTCGTGAGCTACAGCTCACTTCATCGGATGCATTCAGTGGAAAATACAGTGGGGAGATTTATATACACAGAGAACATGAAACAATGCATCCGATGAAGTGAGCTGTAGCTTATGCTCAAATAAATTTGTTAGTCTCTAAGGTGCCACAAGTACTCCTTTTCTTTTTGTGAATACAGACTAACACGGCTGCTACTCTGAAATCTGCAAAGACTGAATTCCTTGTTCTTTTCCCATGTGGTCAGATTAGTTATGTACAGTGAATTAGCAACATTCCTCCTTACCACTGGATGGTTTCAGAGTAACAGCCGTGTTAGTCTGTATTTGCAAAAAGAAAAGGAGTACTTGTGGCACCTTAGAGACTAACCAATTTATTTGAGCATAAGCTTTCGTGAGCTACAGCTCACTTCATCGGAGAAGATTATAAATCTGTCTAATGTAAACAGTGAGACAATTCAGATCAGTTTTTAAAAGATCGGGTACCACTTGCAAAGAAACATTATACAACAAAGCAGTTATCAACACATGAGGACTAGTAGGGATCACCACCCTTCTGTGTGGTCTAGCACAGGCAATCACAGACTCATTATCGGCTTTTGAAACATGAATAGAGATGTGACCTCTCTCTCTCCCTTGCCCCCTTCTTCTTTCCCTTCCTCCTGTCAGCTTGACAAATTGCAGCTTTTGGGAGACCCCAGTAGTTGATGAGTCATTTGTGGTTAAAAATAGAATTCCTTGCAGCAAGGACACCCATTCCACTTTTGACGCATATGTCACTGCTGACAGAGTCATGGGGCCAAGTGTGCCATGTTAATTAAGTAAGTGGAAAAAACTCTTTCTCTAGAGAATGCCAGAATTGGAATTGGGGCAACTCTGAAAGAAATAGCTTGGCATCTAACCATCTATGTAAACATCAGTGACTGCATTTAAGGCAATACATAAAAATATGGATTGGCTTTTAAATAAAGTATTAGCCTGACTGGTCATTTTATATGAAAATGAATGTATACATCTAGGTGTATATAGACTTATAAATTTAGTTGTAATATTCATTTTTAAATTCACACATTTATAAATCTCTGTGTGTACCTTTATAAAGCTGACTTACTTTCAGAACTCACTGTGTGGTGAAAAGGCTCAGTGAATGGGTCCTTTGTGGCTTTGGTCTGTGTGTGGAACAATTATTTGTGATTGCACAAATGTGACACAAGAACTGTGTCCGGAATAAAACAACATCTCTAGCTGCTGGCCTATCATAGTTACTTGGTTGGGCACTCTGGGTTTGCAGTGACAGAGAATGAAGGTGGTGGCTGTGTAAAGATGGTATACTAAGGCCTCCCAAGAGTGGTGTCAACAGTTGGTTTATATCACATTTGAAAGTTATTGCATATATTTATTTAAATCGTCATTTTTTTTGTTATGGAAGGAGTATTGCACCTACTGGTTAGAAAGAGAACTCAGCGGTTGGACTTAATGTTTCTGTTTCTGAGCCACTCAGTGACTTTGGGCTAGTCAGTGAGCCTCACTGCACCTCAACTTACCTATCTGTAAACTGGACATCGCAATACCTGCTTCACAAAGAGCACCATGAAGCCTCATTAATTAAAGTCTGCAAAGTGCACAGATAAAAGGCTACAAAGTATTATTATTTGATTTTTTTTAAAGTTGTAAGGCACTTGAAATGTGTGGAGGAATGGAATAAAAATGAAGAACAAGAATAATACAGAGCAGTGTTCAAACATTCAGCTGCATTCAGAACAAGATTCAAGCATCAGAGGAGATCCTTACTAAGAAATAGAATAGATATGTGACTACTAGAAATGTGACCACTAAATGTGGGTTAAAAAAATAAAAGGCACCACCTTGCTTAATGCTTCTGTTCTTTTGATGTCTTCATGTTAGACCTGTTGACTGTAATAACCCAAAACAATTTTTACCCCAGTTAGCTCTGCAGACCCAGTCCAGCTCTAGGAGAAAGAGAGAGCCAGATTCTATTCTGGGCTTTCCATCATCAATAACATTTGCTATAGAATTGTTATATTACTGTTGACAGGAATTGGGCTCAGAACATGAGGGTCAAGCATTTGTGTTGTACTGTTTGAGACATAAGAATGGAGTGAAAGCATAGCATTTTTACAGAATTACTCCCGGTGCCTGTACTTTTAGAAGCATTCACAAATAAACATTTGGTACTGTGCAGTGTGGTTTATTTGTGACACCCATTAAAAGATTAATTTGTAAAACCCAGAAGCTTGCCAAAACTGCAAGAAACAGTGTGATACTCTTAGGGTTTATCAGACAATGAGAGTCTGATCTGCTGATGATAATGATCCTCAGTGGTATTTCACTAGTTGATTATCTTGTTGTTTGTTACCCTTCTGATCCTGTAAAAAAGACAGAATTCTCTTTCTACCTCATGTAATTCATTTCAGACCTTACTAATCTTTCCTTAGGCTTTGTCTACACTGGCAAGTGAAAGACAACTTTTGTCATTCAGAAGTGTTAACACACTCCCCCCAAGACACAAGTTTTGTCAACGACAAGCGCTGGTGTGAACAGTGCTTTGTTGGCAGCAGTGCTCTCCCGCTGACAATGCTAACGCCACTGGTTGGGGGTGGATGTTTTTTGTGGGCACGAATGCCGACAAACAGCACAGCCATGTCACTAAAAGCTGCGTAGTGTAGACATAGCCTTAATCTCCATTAAAATGACCATTTGTCAAGAGATCACACAGTTTGAGTGAGTGAGTGTGTGTGTGTGTGGGGGGGGGTGTGATAGTGATGTGTGTATATATAGAAGTGCCTGGTATTTTCCCTTAAAATAAAATGAGACAATTTAAAGGAATAAAGATCCCATTATTATAATCAAACTCAAAGAATTAGTCATGAATAGTGACATTAGTCAAAACACTTTTGGTTGATATATATTAAAAAAAATCTTTGAAAAGATAGAATTGAAGTCAACAATTATTAGAATTATCTAAGGCAAATACAGGAAATTAACTCTGTGGCATAAAGGCAGTATGTCAAGGTTCCTCCCCCACTCTGAACTCTAGGGTACAGATGTGGGGACCTGCATGAAAAACCTCCTAAGCTTATCTTTACCAGCTTAGGTCAAAACTTCCCCAAGGTACAAAATGTTCCACCCGTCGTCCTTGGATTGGCCGCTACCACCACCAAAGTAATACTGGTTACTGGGGAAGAGCTGTTTGGACGCGTCTTTCCCCCCAAAATACTTCCCAAAACCTTGCACCCCACTTCCTGGACAAGGTTTGGTAAAAAGCCTCACCAATTTGCCTAGGTGACTACAGACTCAGCCCCTTGGATCTTAAGAACAATGAACAATCCTCCCAACACTTGCACCCCCCCTTTCCTGGGAAATGTTGGATAAAAAGCCTCACCAATTTGCATAGGTGACCACAGACCCAAACCCTTGGATCTGAGAACAATGAAAAAGTATTCAGTTTTCTTACAAGAAGACTTTTAATAAAAATAGAAGTAAATAGAAATAAAGAAATCCCCCCTGTAAAATCAGGATGGTAGATATCTTACAGGGTAATTAGATTCAAAACATAGAGAACCCCTCTAGGCAAAACCTTAAGTTACAAAAAGATACACAGACAGAAATAGTTATTCTATTCAGCACAATTCTTTTCTCAGCCATTTAAAGAAATCATAATCTAACACATACCTAGCTAGATTACTTACTAAAAGTTCTAAGACTCCATTCCTGGTCTATCCCTGGCAGAAACCAGCATAAGTCAGACACACAGACCCTTTGTTTCTCTCCCTCCTCCCAGCTTTTGAAAGTATCTTGTCTCCTCATTGGTCATTTTGGTCAGGTGCCAGCGAGGTTACCTTTAGCTTCTTAACCCTTTACAGGTGAGAGGAGCTTTCCCCTGGCCAGGAGGGATTTCAAAGGGGTTTACCCTTCCCTTCATATTTATGACACGCCCCCCAAATCTCAGCTAGGGTGAAACACTGGCTGGGATTTCTTCCTGGAGCTCTAGGAAAAACAGAGTTAATAAGACACACGCATCTCTAAATATACTACCAAGTACATAAAGACTAACAATATTTTCCACATCTCAAGGACGATTTTAACCAGTTGATTCTGGGAAACTTTCACGGGAGAGTGCATCAGCCACTTTGTTAGAAGCTCCTGAGATGTGTTGGATGGCGAAATCAAAATCTTGGAGAGCTAAACTCCACCGAAGAAGTTTTTTGTTAGTTTCCTTGATGGTGTGAAGCTACTTCAGTGCAGCATGGTCGGTTTGCAGGTGGAAACACCATCCCCAAACATAGCGTAGCTTTTCCAGAGCGTAGACAATGGCGTAACATTCTTTTTCAGTGACTGACCAGTTGCTTTCCCTCTCAGACAGTTTTTTGCTGAGAAACACTGTCAATGGAGTGGTATGCCCGTTCAGTCAGTCCTGGGGTGGCTGAGAACGTTAGTGCATAGCTAGTGCACAGCTCCTGGATCTGCTGTCGCTGCATACGCCCAAGGGTCATGGAGAGGTTCACCTCTTCCACACCACCACCACATTTGCCTTCGTAGTAGACACCTTCGGGCCACTCAACGTCGTCTCCTCCCTGGGCTGTAAACTGACAAACCTTTAATTCTCTGGAATAAAAGGGCTTTAGAGAATTAATATGGTACACCTTAGGCTTTCGGTTGGAGGTGGGGAATGCTATGAGATAATTAACAGCTCCCAGGCGCTCCTGGACCGTGAATGGCCCTTCCCACGATGCTTCCATTTTATGGGCCTGGAGCGCCTTTAAGACCATGACCTGGTCCCCTACTTTGAAGGAATGCTCTCTGGCATGTTTATCATACCAGGCTTTTTGCTCTTTTTGAGCATCCTGTAAGTTTTCTTTCGCAAGGGCTAAAGAGGTTCGGAGGGTGTTTTGTCGGTTGGTTACAAAGTCCAGAATGTTAGTTCCTGGAGAAGGTGTAAATCCCTCCCGTTGCTGCTTCACCAACTGCAATGGCCCCTTAACCTCACGGCCATATACAAGTTCAAATGGTGAAAACCCTAAACTGGGGTGTGGTACAGCTCTGTAGGCAAAGAGCAACTGCTGCAACACTAGGTCCCAATCATTGGAGTGCTCATTTACGAATTTACGTATCATGGCCCCAAAGTTCCATTAAACTTCTCCACCATGCCATTTGTTTGATGGTGGTAAGGAGTGGCAACCAAATGATTTACCCCATGAGCTTCCCAAAGGTTTTCCATAGTTCCTGCCAGGAAATTAGTCCCTGCATCTGTGAGGATGTCGGAGGGCCAACCTACCCTGGCAAAAATGTCTGCTAGTGCCTGGCACACACTTTTAGCCCTGATGTTGCTTAGAGCTACTGCTTCCGGCCATCGGGTGGCAAAATCCATGAAAGTCAGTGTGTACTGCTTTCCTCTGGCTGTCTTTTTCGGAAAAGGACCCAGAATATCCACAGCTACTCGCTGAAATGGAACTTCAATGATGGGGAGTGGCTGGAGAGTGACTTTGACCTGGTCTTGGTGTTTTCCCACTCTTTGGCACACCTCACAAGACTGGACATAGGTAGAAACATCCTTGCCCATTCCCTCCCAGTGGAATGACCCCCCCAAACGGTCTTTGGTCCTGTTCACCCCAGCATGGCCACTAGGGTGATCATGGGCTAAGCTCAAGAGCTTGGCCCGGTATTTAGTTGGAACTACCAACTGTCTCTGAGGATGCCAGTCTTCCTGGTGTCCCCCAGAAAGAGTTTCCTTGTATAAAAGTCCTCTTTCTACAACAAACCTGGATCGATTAGAAGAGCTGAGAGGTGGTGGGTTGCTCCGTGCCGCCGTCCAAGCTCTCTGGAGGCTTTCATCTGCTTCCTGTTCGGTCTGGAACTGTTCCCTTGATGTTGGAGACATCAGTTCCTCATGGGATTGTGGACCTTAGGCTTGGTCCCTCTGGAAGTGATATAGGGGATGGAGCTGTTTCTATTGACTGTGAACCGCTCTCCGCTGGTGCACTATCTTGGGATTCAGGCTCCGGCTGAGCCTCTTCTGTAGGGTTATCGGCTGCTGCCAGTTCAGGTTCGGTGGGGCCCTCTAGTGTTGAGGTTGCAAGTACTGGATTCAGTGCTGACACGGGGTCTGGTGTTGGTTGTTCGGCTGGTTCCGGTTCTGGGACTGGTTCCGTCTGGGTCTCTGGGACTGGATCCACTACTGCTGTTGCAGACATTGGCCTGGGGTCCGGGTCCATCACCTCTGACCGGGTCCTGATAGAAGTTTCCGGAACAGAGCTAGGCCTCACGGCTTGTTTAGCCTGGCTGCGGGTGACCGTTTCCACCCTCTTGGCCTGCTTCACATGATTGGCCAAGTCTTCCCCCAACAGCATGGGGATGGGATAATCATCATAGACTGCAAAAGTCCACATTCCTGACCAGCCCTTGTACTGGACAGGCAACTTGGCTGTAGGCAAATTGAAAGAGTTGGACTTGAAGGGTTGAATTGTCACTTGGATCTCTGGGTTGATTAAATTGGGGTCCACTAAGGAAGCATGGATAGCTGACACTTGTGCTCCGGTGTCCCTCCACGCGGTGACCTTCTTCCCGCCCACACTCACAGTTTCCCTCCGCTCCAAGGGTATCTGGGAGGTATCTGGGCCTGTGGACCTCTGGTGTGATTCCGGTGCAATGAACTGTAATCTGTTGGGGTTCTTGGGGCAGTTGGCCTTTACATGCCCCAGCTCGTTACATTTAAAACATCGTCCAGCTGACGGGTCACTGGGGCGAGGAGGGTTGCTGGAGAACGGGGTGGTGGGACGATAAGGGGTCTGGAGGGTTCTTTGGGAGGTAGGCGGGGCTTTGGGTGGCCCCCGGTAATAGGGTGGGGTCTGGGGTTGTCCCTTCTGGTCTCCGCTCCAACTGCGACCAGTTTTCTTCTTCTCTGCCACCTCCACCCATCTGGCTCGAATCTCTCCTGCCTCGATTACAGTTTTGGGCTTCCGATCTAGGATGTATCTTTCTATTTCCTCAGGAACACCCTCTAAGAATTGTTCCATTTGCATTAGGAAGGGCACATCTACTGGAGATTCAACACTTGCTCCTGATATCCAGGCATCCCAATGTTTCACAATGTGGTAGGCATGTCGGGTAAATGACACGTCTGGTTTCCACCTTAGGGCTCTGAACCTCCGACGAGAATGCTCGGGTGTTATCCCCATTCTGACTCTCGCCTTGGATTTAAACAGTTCATACTCGTTCATGTGTTCTCTAGGCTTTTCAGCTGCCACCTCAGCTAAGGGTCCACTGAGCTGTGGCCTCAGCTCTACCATGTATTGGTCGGTAGAGATGCTGTACCCAAGGCAGGCCCTTTCGAAGTTTTCTAAGGCGGCCTCAGTATCATCACCTGCCTTGTAGGTGGGGAACTTTCTGGGATGGGAAGTGGTACCTGGAGAAGGATTGCTAGGGTTTGTTGGTGTATTCTGCTGAGCCTTTATCTTCTCCACCTCCTCCATATGCTTCCTCTCTTTTTCCTTCTCCTCCTCCACCTGCTTCCTTGCCTCCATTTCCCTCTTGTGGGCAGCCTCCTGTACCTCCTTCTCCAGCCGCATGAGTTCTATCTGTCTTTCATGTTCCCTTTGTTTTTCCTCAGCCTGAAATTTGGCTAATTCCAGCAATAGTCGAGCCGCGGATTTTGTCATTCTAACCCCTCTGTTTTTAACTAACTTTACACCCGAGGTTTAGAAATAAACAAACAAAACTTGGCTGTAAAATTTTGCTGTGCTGGAACAGAATACCTATTCTCTGATAGTGATTGTCAGCCTACAGAAAAAGACAATTCCCTTGTCTCTACTCTGGGCCCAAATCAAAGCAAAAAACCTCCAACTACTTGGAAACCTGCTTACCCAGCCCAAAGAAAAAGCAAATGGGTAGAACACACCCCCCCTATTTACTTTTAGGGAAAAAAAACAAACTCTGGGTTGGAAGACTGTGAATTTACCTGCAGGAGTTAAGTACCCTGCCTCCAGGCAAAGAAAACCTGCAATTCACAAAGATAATCCCCTTTTGTCTCTGCTTGGCCACAAAGCAGAGAAAAAACAAGCTGCTTTCAGTTTCAGCTGCTTTCTGGACTTCCTTTCCAAAGGAAAAAAAAATTCCTTTTTAAAATCTGTATTTCTAGTTCAAAAAATCTCAACTGGATCTCAAAATGATTTCAGGTTAATTCCACCACTATGCCACCATGTCAAGGTTGCTCCCCCACTCTGAACTCTAGGGTACAGATGTGGGGACCTGCATGAAAAACCTCCTAAGCTTATCTTTACCAGCTTAGGTCAAAACTTCCCCAAGGTACAAAATATTCCACCCGTCGTCCTTGGATTGGCCGCTACCACCACCAAAGTAATACTGGTTACTGGGGAAGAGCTGTTTGGACGCGTCTTTCCCCCCAAAATACTTCCCAAAACCTTGCACCCCACTTCCTGGACAAGGTTTGGTAAAAAGCCTCACCAATTTGCCTAGGTGACTACAGACTCAGCCCCTTGGATCTTAAGAACAATGAACAATCCTCCCAACACTTGCACCCCCCCTTTCCTGGGAAATGTTGGATAAAAAGCCTCACCAATTTGCATAGGTGACCACAGACCCAAACCCTTGGATCTGAGAACAATGAAAAAGTATTCAGTTTTCTTACAAGAAGACTTTTAATAAAAATAGAAGTAAATAGAAATAAAGAAATCCCCCCTGTAAAATCAGGATGGTAGATATCTTACAGGGTAATTAGATTCAAAACATAGAGAACCCCTCTAGGCAAAACCTTAAGTTACAAAAAGATACACAGACAGAAATAGTTATTCTATTCAGCACAATTCTTTTCTCAGCCATTTAAAGAAATCATAATCTGACACATACCTAGCTAGATTACTTACTAAAAGTTCTAAGACTCCATTCCTGGTCTATCCCCGGCAGAAACCAGCATAAGACAGACACACAGACCCTTTGTTTCTCTCCCTCCTCCCAGCTTTTGAAAGTATCTTGTCTCCTCATTGGTCATTTTGGTCAGGTGCCAGCGAGGTTACCTTTAGCTTCTTAACCCTTTACAGGTGAGAGGAGCTTTCCCCTGGCCAGGAGGGATTTCAAAGGGGTTTACCCTTCCCTTTATATTTATGACACAGTATAAGGCATACAATTTCTTTTCAGCAAGCAAAGTAACTAAATGCATATAGTAACCATAAGAGATTGGTTCTCAAAGTGTGGCCCATGGAGCACTTGCTGGTGATTTTTCTTATTTCTATTGGTTAACTCACATTAAACATATAAATAATTGCCACAGTCGCCACAGGGACATTATGGATTCATGAACAGGAGAGGAAGCTGGTGGTTTTAATCGCAAATAAGAGGGGAGGTGCTCCATTTGAATCTCTCTACTAAGATGTGGCCCCTACTTTGAGAATACCTCCTCTAAAGCAAACATTTTCTAATGAAGCTATTAGCACACCAAACAATATCAATTGTGTGAAATGTTCAAAGGCAATTTTGTTTCTACACTAGGCCCATTTTCTCTAAAGAATATAAAAGTATTTCATTCAGCAACCCTTTGCTTGTAAAAGTCCTGTGATACTTTTCAGGTTAGCTTGGCTTTTCTCCTTTGGGTTCAGTTTTGGAGTTAGATAATCTGTGATATGCATCATTGGTACAAAATCTCACCATTTTAGAATTTAGATTTAGAAATAACTTCCATACAAAAACTCTCAATAAACTCCTACCAAGAATTCATATAACTTTCTCGCTTTGATAACTTATCAAAGTACATGATGAATATAGAATCCCAGAGTTTACTGATAATAAAATTGTGCCATATTACACTTTTAGATTGCATTTCTTACTGATACCACAGTATCACTTGGTGTGTATCTTGGATAAAGGTTGTGTGGTAATTGTTGTCAACCGTTAACTTTTTTTTAATATATACCATTTTAGCTTGGGTGTTTAGGTGCCCAAACTACATTGATTGTAATAGCTTTTAAGGACAAAAGGGCCCATTATGATCATTTAGTCTGACTTCTGCATGATAATTACTTGGTGAGGTCCTATGTTAGCTACTATATCAAGTCCATAACTTCTATTTTAGAAAAACATCCAGTCTTCATTTAAAGACTTCAACTGATGGAGAATCTGCCATGTCCCTAGGTAAATCCCCTAAATTGTTCCAGTGGATAATTGCCCTCATTTAAAATTTACACCTTATTTCTAGTCTGAATATGTCTAGCTTCAACTTCTGGCCATTGGATCTTACTCTTCCCTTTTTCTGCTATGTAAAAGAACCTTCTACCATGAGAAATTGCTTCCCCTGTAGGTACTTATAGATTGTGATCAGGTGACCTCTTAACCTTTTCTCAGATAAATTAAATTTGACCAAGCTTTTTAAGCCTTTTTAGGATATATGGTATGTTTTTCAGACCTCAGATCATTCTTTTAGCTTTTTTCTGAACCCTTTCCAATTTTTCAACAACCATTTTGAAGTATGAATACAAGAACTGGACACAATGGCTCTCTCATATTGTGTATTTCACTGAGACATATGCATCTAACTCACTTTAGACTCCTTTGAAAATCCCAGCTTTAGTCATTTTTCTAACTACTCTCTGAAAGTAGCACACCAGTGCGAAAGATAATGTAATGTGATAGGCAGAATTCAAGGATAGGCGTTCACAGACTTTAATAAGACAATCAATGAATGAAACTGTATAGATTTCAGATATTTATGTTTCTCATTCGCCTTTATGGTTTTGCTGCTGTGCCTTTAATTTATATCTGTCTGTGAAGGACTCCCAGGAGAACTACAGTGAGGAAGAAATAAGCGAACAAAATGGTAGCACGAAATGATCTTTAGATGTTCAATTAGAAAGTAAGGGATCATTCTTTTCAAGTATAGATTTTCTTCTGTTTAGTATGTTAATTAGAATGTTTCTAAAACAGTGTATTTGACTTGACTCAGTTGGTCATAGACTTGCAATAGAAGCAGCAAGTTACTAATACCATACTGATTAAAAAATTACTCTAGGCTTTGATGTTATTTAAAAGCAGATTTTGTTGTTGAAGTAAACTAGTCCCACAGTACAAAGGACAATACCTGAGTCCTTTGGGTTAATAGTCTACCAGCTAGTATCCCTTGGAATATATTTTAGCGTTCATACTAGTGATGGTCATACCTCTGAACCATTTAATAGTTACCTGATGCTTGTTGTTAATTAACCAGAATAATTTGGTTAATAAATTGTGGTTTTTTGTAGTGTCTATTACAATAGTGTCTAAAACCTAACTGCATATGTGCACATTAAATATATAATGTTTTGAATACTGGCTGGATGTATGTATAATCATATATATGCATATAATCATAGCTAGTCAATACAACCAGTTTGTCGTTTCAAACTAATGGTCTAATGCTACTTAATACAAAAGCTATATTACTGTATATTCTGTAAATAAATAATTTTTTACTTAACTCCCATAAGGTGCATATTTTTTCCTACTAGTCATCACTGAAGGGAACGTGGTATGGAGTCTAATGAATATAAACAGTATTGTTTAGAATAGAAAAGCCTGTTTAAACACTGTGTTGCTAAGTTGCAGGATGTATTTTCCAGGACATAAATGGAAGCAAGACTATATCCCACTTAAACTGCTAAATTCCTTATTAAGAAAAAAAGATTTTGTCTGGCTACTGCCAACCTGATATTTTGGACTCAAGCAGAGACATACAGGACAAACTTTTAAGATGAGGTTTTAGGTTCATTTTATACAGTAGTGCTATTTTAAAGTAGGTATTGTTGTATGGGGATGGATCATGAATTTCTTGGTTTATTTTTATTGTCTGTAAGTCAGGGGGAGTTTTGCCAGAACAAGAACTAAATGAATGAAAACTGAGCAATGTCTTCAAAAGTTACCCCCAAATTATTCTCACTTAGAAAGGAATTTTATGTTACAGTTGGTGATAGGTGAACCTCAAAAGATTTGGAGGTTGAATGTGCCGATAAGATGTTTATCTGAATTTCGTAAGTCCCTGCAAAAAGGAGGAAGCATGGGTCCTGCTGGCTAAGGCAGATTTGGAGAAGCTGAGGTCTGTTTCCTCTTCCTCTGATGACTTGCTGTGTGCCCCTTGGCAGTTAACTTTGCCTCAGTTTCCCGATCTACTAATGCAGGGATTCTCAAACTTCATTGCACCATGACCACCTCCTGAGAACAAAAATTAATATACAACCCCAGGAAGGGGGACTGAAGCCTGAGCCCACCAGAGCCCTGCTGCCCCAGGCAGAAGGTGGGGCGCAAAGCCCAAGCCCAAGGGCTTCAGCCCCAGGTTGGGGGCCTGTAAACTGAGTCCTCCTGCCCAGGGCTGAAGCCGAAACTCGAGCCCCACTCCCCATGGCTGAAGTCTTTGGGCTTCAGCCCTGGGGGTGTGTGGCTCAGGCTTCGACTTCAGCCTCAGGAAGCAGAGATTGGGGGGGTCGCAACCCACTTGGAGGTCCCAACCCACAGTTTGAGAACTGCTGTACTAATGTATAATAATAGTTGGCTTTGTCACATAGTGCTTTGAAACTTAATTCATTTAGGTTTGTAAACTGAGATCTTTGGGCGGCGGTCACTAGAAAAGTGCAACGTTTCAGTGACTGTGATTTGAGTGGTTCTGTCCACCCAGTAGTCAGAGTAGGAGTTGATAGTCAGGAATCAGAGCCAGAGTCAAAGGCCAAGCACCAGAGCCAAATGGTTAGAGCAGAAGTCAGGAACTGGAGATCAAAAGTTACTTGGAGTGAGGCAAGGCTGGTACAGCGCAGGGTCCAAGGCAAGAGCAGGCCTGGAAACAAGCATGCATAGGATCCATTACATCCACGGACAAATGCTTTGAGCAGCGGCTGAATAGCTGCTGGTGTTAGGCTTAAGGACCAGTCTGTTTACTCTTTCAACCCATCAGGCAGCATACTACAGGCCAACTGAGCTTGTTAGGTTGCTTAGAGACTGGCTCCGCTGAAGGCCCTGCCACCAGGTACAGGAGCCTTCCCTGAACTCACCCAGAGTAGAGGGTTAAGTGGATCAAGTACTCATTTTGTCTGTGGGCAGTTATAGGTGGTGAGTTGGAGTGGTGGTGAGTTGGAGCAGTTTGGGTAAAAGTAAGATGTGAAAGATGGGGTGGGTCCTCAAGGACTCTGTTAGTTGTAATCTGAAAGCCACTAGGTTCACCTGTTCTATAATCCTGAAGGGACTGAGGAACTGATAGTCTAGTTTGGAAGATAGGCAGCTCAATTTATGGTTCTGGGCAGAGAACCACACCTTATTCCCTACAGCCAGAGTGGGAACAGCTTGATAGTCTTCCTCCACATGGTGTTCATAGGCTTCTTTGACAGACTGCAAGTGTTCCTTGAGCTCTCAGTGCACCTGGTGAAGGTGGGAGGCTAAGTCTGTGGTGGTAGGTGGGAGGCTAAGTCTGTGGTGGTAAGTACTGGGGAACTCACGGGTAAGTCTGGGTGGAAGTAGGGGTGAACACCATAGTTTGCAAAGAATGCGCTATGTTGGGTCAAGGTGTGGGTTGCATTATTGTAAGCAAATTTGGCGTAGCACAGTAGGGGAAACCAGTCATCCTGGTGGTAACTCAAAAATGAAAGTGAAAATGCTGCTCCAAGATTTGATTGACAGTCGGTTAGGCCATTAATCAGCAGGGAATAGGCAGTGAGGTGAGGCTCTCAATGCTAGGGAGGCTGAGAAATTCCTTCCAGAATCAGAAGATGAACTGGGGTCTCAGGTCTGATACAATGCCTGTTGGCAACCAGTGGTAGCGGGAGACTTTTTCAGGAAGAGCTGAGCTTTCTTCCATGCTATAGCAACAGTATGGCATGGGATGAAGTGCGCCATCTTTGTTAGGAGGTTGACAAAAACCAAGATTACTGAGTGTCCCTGGAAGTGTGGTAGTTTTACAATGAAGTCCATCAACGCAGTAGACCAAGACTGTGGAGGTGTGGGCTGAGACTGGAGGAGACTTAAGGGTTTTGATCATGGGTTCTTGTTATGGGCGCAGAGGCCATGGGATCTTATATAATCCTTCAGGTAAGCTTGTAGGCCTGTCCACTAGAAGCGCCTTGAGACCAGATTCCAGGTGTTGAATTGACCAAAATGGCTCATAAGCGGCAAATTGTGGCAAAGTTTCAATATCTGAAACCTAGGCTTCCTCATTACAGCATTGCAATAAAGGAGGCTTTTCTGTAGCTGGAATTTGGGCTCGGGTACCTGCATCGTTCAGGGTCTGGAAGATCTGTGTTGTGAACTGGTCATCAGAGAACAGATGGAGGATGTCAGATTGCTGTCAATAATCCTTTTGACAAAGTTGGATGCCTTGAGCATGGTGGAAAAGGGTTATCACCAGGTTAGAGAGATTAATATTTGTGGGATAGGGCATCAGGCTTCGTGTTTCTCGTTCCTGAGTGATACGTCATAACAAAGTCAAAGTGAGTGAATAAGAGGGACCAGCGGATCTGGTATTGGCTAAGGTGTCTAACAGTCCATAGATACTCCAGATTCTTGTGGTCCATCAGGAATTGGACTGCAAATCAGGCTTCTTCTAGGACGTGGAGCCACTCCTCAAAAGCGGCCTTGATAAACAAATATTTTTTTCCCCATCAGTTAGTTTCAGAGATTAAAGAGCATAGGGGCAGAGTAAATTGCATGGTCTCGCATGTTGAGATAATACTGCACATATGGCAAAGTTTAAGTGGGATGTGAGTGAATTCTGATGGATGCTGAGCTTAATTCCCCTTTTCAGTTGCTCAAAGCCAACTGAGCCTCCAAAGACCTAGCAAACTGGGCCCCATTTTTGGAGGTGTGCTGTTGTGGATGCAACCAAGCTAAAAAAAATCCTTTAATAAATTGCCTGTAGAAATTCTTGCACCCCATGTGTGTACTAGGGTGCAGTCCTGTCGGATATTGTTGCTACCTTATGAGTCCATGGTGAGTCCTTCAGGCAGTGTAATATATCCCAAGTCCTTATCAAACTCGCACTTCTGGAGCATTGTTTAGAAGTGGTTTTGGTGGAGTGTCTCCAAGCCCTGGTCTACACTAGGACTTTAGGTCAAATTTAGCAGCTTTAAATCGATGTAAACCTGCACCTGTCCACACGATGAAGCCCTTTATTTCGACTTAAAGGGCTCTTAAAATCGATTTCCTTACTCCAACCCTGACAAGCGGATTAGCGCTTAAATCGGCCTTGCCAGGTCAAATTTGGGGTACTGTGGACACAATTCGACAGTATTGGCCTCCGGGAGCTATCCCAGAGTGCTCCATTGTGACTGCTCTGGACAGCACTCTCAACTCAGATGCACGATTGTTTGCCGTTGCTCTGACGCAGGGAGGGGTGACTGACAACATGGCTTACAGGGTTGGCTTACAGGGAGCTAAAATCAACAAAGGGGGTGGCCAGGAGCACCTTGGACATGACGATGATGGCTACCAGGCCTATTGCACCGTCTGTTGCCACAAGGCAATGGGTTGCTGCTGCTGTGTAGCAATGCAGTACCGCGTCTGCCAGCACCCAGGAGACATACAGTGACAATGAGCTGAGCAGGCTCCATGCTTGCTGTGGTACGGTGTCTGCACACGTAACTCAGGAAAAAAGGCGCGAAATGATTGTCTGCCCTTGCTTTCACGGAGGGAGGGAGGGAACGGGGGTCTGACGATATGTACCCAGAACCACCCGCGACAATGTTTTAGCCCCATCAGGCATTGGGATCTCAACCCAGAATTCCAATGGGCAGCGGAGACTGCGGGAACTGTGGGATAGCTATCCACAGTGCAACGCTCCGGAAGTCAACTCTAGCCTCGGTACTGTGGAAGCACTCTACCGAGTTAATGCACTTAATGCACTTAGAGCATTTTCTGTGGGGACACACACACTCGAATATATAAAACCGATTTCTAAAAAACCGACTTCTATAAATTTGACCTAATTTCGTAGTGTAGACATACCCCAAGACAGCATGCACGTGATGATTGTGAAGGTCCTGACTTTTGAAAAATGAAGATGATGTCCAAGTAAATGAGGACAAATTGGTCCAGCATGTCCCTAAAGATGTCATTTATAAAATGCTGGAAGGATGCCAAGGCATTGCACACCCCTCAGTAATCCACAGAAGGCCAGAGGGAGCCACCTCCACGAAGAAGATTGGGGTCCCCACTGGGGACATGGAGGGGTGAATTAACTTTTTCTGCAGTTTTTCCTGAGTTAGTCCAGAATGCCTGTAATTCAGGTTTGGAGGTGCCCAAAAGGAATGTATGTTCCTGGCTGAAAATCGAACATGTCAGCACAGTGTTTATATTTAACAGGAAAGCCTGGAGCCAGTGAGAGGAAGTTGGGGAGGGGGGAGTTTGGGGTCGCCTTTGGATCATCCTTTCATGTCTGAGTTCTTTGGAAGACTGCGTATGCTGCAAAGGGTTGTTGGTTCCACGCTGGCTCTCAGAAACAAGACTGTTGTCAAGATGAGCAGTCAAAGTGCACTGTGCCTGATTGCCAGCAAATATGCAGGTGATAAGCGACAAGCTAGGGGATGCCAAGGATAAATGATGAATGCGGTGCATGAATAAGTACAAACTGGAGAACTTCTTGGTGGCTTCGAAGGGTAATTTACCTTTAGGTGAGCTGATTGGAGGGTGACTGGTCCTGATGAAAGGAGTGACCCTAGGGACTTCACTGACCTGCAGGAGTCCTTGCACTGGGTGGGGATATTGCATGCTCAGTTGAACTCCAGATCCACAAAATTTCCTGAGGTCCCCGAGCCCACAGTGCCTCCTGATTGCATTACAAGGTGCTGGAACTGGAGAGGAAGTTGGAGATGTGTTGGACGGTGTTTGGCCATCACCTGGATACCAGCAGACAAGTAGTGTGGGCTGCTAGGAAGAGGGGAAGAGTGCCAACCCAGAGTCTGAGGGTTGGCATTTCCCAATTCAGGTGCAGATTGGACCATGACAGGGCAGCTTCATGCAAAGTGTCCTGGGTTCACACAGTACAGGCCCAGTGCCTGGTATTAATTCTTCTCCACATTGGAGACATGGGGCTGGACTTGCATGGGTTCAGGCGATGGAGAACAGACTGGTGATGGCGGGCGGGGAGGGCAGAGCCAGCAGAACTGGTGGAAGCCAGGAGAACCATCTTCTTTCTTGGTAGTGTGTAGTCAGGCATCAGTCCATCCTGATGCACCGGTCAATTAGGGCATCCAGACGGGGATTCCACCTGTGCCCATTCAGTTTTAATATCATTACTGAGGCCAAGCCAGAAATGATAGCGCTGGGTGGCCTCATTCCACTCAGCGTCTTCTACCAAGCATCAGAACTCCAATATTTACCAACTGGCCAGCGTCCCTGCTGCAATGCCTGAAGTGTGGCTTTGGCTGTACACTCATGATTTGGGTCATCAAAGATCACCACTGTAGGTTAAACTAAACCCTCAAAATTATCCCAGAAGGGGGCTTGATTTTTTTCTATAGGAGCAGAGACACCCAATCCAGGGCCTTCCCTTTAAGCAAGCCGATAATCCCACTCAGGTTTGATCAGTGAGGTACAACTGCTGGCGTAACAGATATAGGAGCTGACACTGATATAGGAACCCATGAAATTTGTTCTGATCACCATTGAACTTGTCAGGTAAGGTGAGCCTGGGCTCCTAGAGGTCAGAATTCAAGGCCGCACAGTGTAAGCTTTTAGGACCACATTCTGCAGCTGTAAGACAGCAAGCTGGAGCTACAAGGACTATCGGGGTCCCAATACCTCTGTCAGAAAGATATTGGCTTTTCTAGAATCTGTGCTAACTGTATCAGCTCTAGTTCTCTTACTGTTTGTATTGGAGCTGCTCAAACTGTCAGTGACTGGGATGTGGCCACTCTTGCCCAGTGGTTAGAGTAGGCATCAGTAGACAGAAAACCAAACCCCAAGTCTGAGTTGGAGTCAGAGGCCAGATGTCGGAGCCAAGGGCCAGAGCAGAAGTCAGGAATCGGACCTGAGGATGCGGGTTCGGTTACTTGGAGTGCAGCTGAGCAGGACTGGGGAACAAACATGCAAAGGAGCTATTGCAGCTGTGGGTGAATGCTTCGGTCAGCTCCTGAATTACTGCTGCTGTTGGGCTTAAGAGCCAGTTTGCTGACTTCAACCAATCAGGGGCTATAGCCAATCAGGCAGCTTACTGCAGGCCAGCTGTACTCGTTAGGTTGCCTAGAGACTGGCTCTACTGCAAGCCCTGCTTCCAGATTGGCTCTGTTGCAGGCACTGATCCCTGACGCAATGTATTATAAAAGTGGGCTGGAAATATTGTGAGATGATGCATTCTAAGGAGATGCCTGGTAATTCCTGCTTCCATCAGGCTGAAGAACAATAAGGGATAGTGATCCTTAGCCCTGGTCTACACTAGGACTTTAGGTCGAATTTAGCAGGGTTAAATCGATGTAAACCTGCACCCGTCCACACAATGAAGCCCTTTATTTCGACTTAAAGGGCTCTTAAAATCGATTTCCTTACTCCACCCCTGACAAGTGGATTAGCGCTTAAATCGACCTTGCTGGCTCGAATTTGGAGTACTGTGGACACAATTCGATGGTATTGGCCTCCGGGAGCTATCCCAGAGTGCTCCATTGTGACCGCTATGGACAGCACTCTCAACTCAGATGCACTGGCCAGGTAGACAGGAAAAGAACCGCGAACTTTTGAATCTCATTTCCTGTTTGGCCAGCGTGGCAAGCTGCAGGTGACCATGCAGAGCTCATCAGCACAGGTGACCATGATGGAGTTCCAGAATCGCAAAAGAGCTCCAGCATTGACCGAACGGGAGGTACGGGATCTGATCGCTGTTTGGGGAGAGGAATCCATGCTATCAGAACTCCGTTCCAGTTTTAGAAATGCCAAAACCTTTGTCAAAATCTCCCAGGGCATGAAGGACAGAGGCCATAACACAGACCCGAAGCAATGCCGCGTGAAACTGAAGGAGCTGAGGCAAGCCTACCAGAAAACCAGAGAGGCGAACGGCCGCTCCGGGTCAGAGCCCCAAACATGCCGCTTCTATGATGAGCTGCATGCCATTTTAGGGGGTTCAGCCACCACTACCCCAGCCGTGTTGTTTGACTCCTTCAATGGAGATGGAGGCAATACAGAAGCAGGTTTTGGGGACGAAGAAGATGATGATGATGATGAGGTTGTAGATAGCTCACAGCAAGCAAGCGGAGAAACCGGTTTTCCCGACAGCCAGGAACTGTTTCTCACCCTGGACCTGGACCTGGACCTGGAGCCAGTACCCCCCGAACCCACCCAAGGCTGCCTCCTGGACCCAGCAGGTGGAGAAGGGACCTCCGGTGAGTGTACCTTTTAAAATACTATACATGGTTTAAAAGCAAGCATGTGAAAGGATTACTTTGCCCTGGCATTTGCGGTTCTCCTAGATGTACTCCTAAAGCCTTTGCAAAAGGTTTCTGGAGAGGGCAGCCTTATTGCGTCCTTCATGGTAGGACACTTTACCACTCCAGGCCAGTAACACATACTCGGGAATCATTGTACAACAAAGCATTGCAGTGTATGTTTGCTGGCATTCAAACAACATCCATTCTTTATCTCTCTGTGTTATCCTCAGAAGAGTGAGATATAATTCATGGTCACCTGGTTGAAATAGAGTGCTTTTCTTCAGGGGACGCTCAGAGGAGCCCGTTCCTGCTGGGCTGTTTGCCTGTGGCTAAACAGAAATGTTCCCCACTGTTAGCCACAGGGAGGGGGGAAGGTTGAGGGGGTAGCCACACAGTGGGGGGAGGCAAAATGCGACCTTGTAACGAAAGCGCATGTGCTATGTATGTAATGTTAACAGCAAGGATTACCCTGAAAGAGTGTAGCCACTGTTTTATAAAATGTGTCTTTTTAAATACCGCTGTCCCTTTTTTTTTTCTCCACCAGCTGCATGTGTTTCAATGATCACAGGATCTTCTCCTTCCCAGAGGCTATTGAAGATTAGAAAGAAAAAAAAAATGCACTTGCGATGAAATGTTCTCCAAGCTCATGCTGTCCTCCCACACTGACAGAGCACAGACGAATGCGTGGAGGCAAATAATGTCAGAGTGCAGGAAAGCACAAAATGACCGGAAGGAGAGGTGGCGGGCTGAAGAGAGTAAGTGGCGGGCTGAAGAGAGGGCTGAAGCTCAAATGTGGCGGCAGCGTGATGAGAGGAGGCAGGATTCAATGCTGAGGCTCCTGGAGGACCAATCCAGTATGCTCCAGTGTATGGTTGAGCTGCAGCAAAGGCAGCTGGAGCACAGACTGCCACTGCAGCCCCTCTGTAACCAATCGCCCTCCTCCCCAAGTTCCATAGCCTCCACACCCAGGCGCCCAAGAACGCGGTGGGGGGGCCTCCGGCCAACCAGCCACCCCACCACAGAGGATTGCCCAAAAAAAGAAGGCTGTCATTCAATAAATTTTAAAGTTGTAAACTTTTAAAGTACTGTGCTTAAAGTGCTGTGTGGCATTTTCCTTCCCTCCTCCACCACCCCTCCTGGGCTACCTTGGTAGTCATCCCCGTATTTGTGTGATGAATGAATAAAGAATGCATGAATGTGAAGCAACAATGACTTTATTGCCTCTGCAAGCGGTGACTGACGGGAGGAGGGACGGGTGGTTAGCTTACAGGGAAGTACAGTCAACCAAGGGGCGGGGGTTTCATCAAGGAGAAACAAACAGAACTTTCACACCGTAGCCTGGCCAGTCATGAAAGTGGTTTTCAAAGCTTCTCTGATGCGTACTGCGCCCTCCTGTGCTCTTCTAACCGCCCTGGTGTTTGGCTGCGCGAAACCAGCAGCCAGGCGATTTGCCTCAACCTCCCACCCCGCCATAAACGTCTTCCCCTTACTCTCACAGATATTGTGGAGCACACAGCAAGCAGTAATAACAGTGGGAATATTGGTTTCACTGAGGTCTAAGCGAGTCAGTAAACTGCGCCAGCGCGCCTTTAAACGTCCAAATGCACATTCTACCACCATTCTGCACTTGCTCAGCCTGTAGTTGAACAGCTCCTGACTACTGTCCAGGCTGCCTGTGTACGGCTTCATGAGCCATGACATTAAGGGGTAGGCTGGGTCCCCAAGGATACATATAGGCATTTCAACATCCCCAACAGTTATTTTCTGGTCTGGGAATAAAGTCCCTTCCTGCAGCTTTTGAAACAGACCAGAGTTCCTGAAGATGCGAGCATCATGTACCTTTCCCGGCCATCCCACGTTGATGTTGGTGAAACGTCCCTTGTGATCCACCAGAGCTTGCAGCACTACCGAAAAGTACCCCTTGTGGTTTATGTACTCGGCGGCTCGGTGCTCCGGTGCCAAGATAGGGATATGGGTTCCGTCTATGGCCCCACCACAGTTAGGGAATCCCATTGCAGCAAAGCCATCCACTATGACCTGCACATTTCCCAGGGTCACTACCCTTGATATCAGCAGATCTTTGACTGCACGGGCTACTTGCATCACAGCAGCCCCCACAGTAGATTTGCCCACTCCAAATTGATTCCCAACTGACCGGTAGCTGTCTGGCGTTGCAAGCTTCCACAGGGCTATCGCCACTCGCTTCTCAACTGTGAGGGCTGCTCTCATCTTGGTATTCATGCGCCTCAGGGCAGGGGAAAGCAAGTCACAAAGTTCCATGAAAGTGCCCTTACGCATGTGAAAGTTTCGCAGCCACTGGGAATCGTCCCAGACCTGCAACACTATGCGGTCCCACCAGTCTGTGCTTGTTTCCCGAGCCCAGAATCGGCGTTCCACAGCATGAACCTGCCCCATTAGCACCATGATGCATGCATTGGCAGGGCCCATGCTTTCAGAGAAATCTGTGTCCATGTCCTGATCACTCACGTGACCGCGCTGACGTCGTCTCCTCGCCCGGTATCGCTTTGCCAGGTTCCGGTGCTGTATATACTGCTGGATAATGCGTGTGGTGTTTAATGTGCTCCTAATTGCCAAAGTGAGCTGAGCGGCCTCCATGCTTGCCTTGGTATGGTGTCCGCACAGAAAAAAGGCGCGGAACGATTGTCTGCCGTTGCTCTGACGGAGGGAGGGGCGACTGACGACACGGCTTGCAGTGTTGGCTTCAGGGAGCTAAAATCAACAAAGGGGGTGTCTTTACATCAAGGAGTATTTCAGGCAGGACTTCACGGAGGGCTCCAATAAGAAATGGTGCACCTAAGTTATTGTTCTTATTGGAACAAGGAGGTTAGCCTGGCCTCTGATTGATACATGGCTAGATTTACCTCGCTGCACCTTCTCTGTGAGTGACTGCAGTGTGACCTAGAGGAATGAGTCCCCTAGACAGGAGAGGAGGCAAATGAGTACAAAACAAATCTGGTCTATTTCTTGTTTTGATCCACTTCATCTATCTTTTACATCTTTGGCTGGCAGCAGACGGTGCAGAAGGACTGCATGCCATCCACATCTCATGGCTGCTCGGCAGAAGATGGTACAATACGACTGCTAGCAATCCTCATCTCTTGCCTGGCCGGCAGAAGATGGTACAGTACAACTGCTAGCAATCCGTATCGCCTGCCTGCTCACCATAAGACGGTTCAATAGGACTGACTGCAGGACTAAAGAGAATGAACTGGTCAAGTCACTCCAAATTTAGTCCCTGCGCCCATGTCTGCCCAGGCGCTCGTGGCCAACGTGGCCAGGAGCACCTCGGACATGACGATGATGGCTACCAGTCATACTGTACCGTCTGCTGCCACAAGGCAATGGGTTGCTGCTACTGTGTAGCAATGCAGTACCGTGTCTACCAGCACCCAGGAGACATAGGGTGATGGTTACCTGAGCGAGCTCCATGCTTGCCGTGGTATGGCGTCTGCACAGGTAACTCAGGAAAAAAGGCGCGAAACGATTGTCTGCCCTTGCTTTCATGGAGGGAACGGGGGCCTGACGATATGTACCCAGAACCACCCGCGACAATGTTTTAGCCCCATCAGGCATTGGGATCTCAACCCAGAATTCCAATGGGCAGCGGAGACTGCGGGAACTGTGGGATAGCTATCCACAGTGCAACGCTCCGGAAGTCGACTCTAGCCTCGGTACTGTGGAAGCACTCCGCCGATTTAATGCACTTAATGCACTTAGAGCATTTTCTGTGGGGACACACACACTCGAATATATAAAACCGATTTCTAAAAAACCGACTTCTATAAATTCGACCTTATTCCGTAGTGTAGACATACCCTTAGATATACAGCACTAAAAGGGCCTGAATAACAGAAGTGGAGGAGAGCACTGAGAAAATGGGAGGTAAGGGAAAAGGAGAAAATTGACTTGCCCAAGGTTGTATAACAAATCAGTGACAGTGCTGGAAAGTAGAACCCAGGAGTCATTGACTGCTCTACCCAAAAGACAAAGTAGAATAATAAGAAAAGGTAAAATAATACCCGCCAAAATGGAGCTAGAGAGAGAGCATTTTATAGTTTATTTCCTCCCCCTTGGAATTTCCTTGAAACTACAGAGATGTACCAGTAGGAGTAAGTAGTTCTCTATGCAACTCTCATTAAAGTGCAGTTATAATCTGAAAACTTGAGGTAAATTTGACGCTGTGGGGTTCCGTATTAGAACTGCTCAGTTTAGCAGTCAGAAGATGTGCTGAGGTGTTGTAGTCAGTGATGAGCTGCCAAACTCTTAACAACGGGTTCCCGCCTCACCCCACGAGGGGGCCGTTGCCCACCCCCGTCCCCCGGGACTCCTGCCCCATCCACCCCCCTCCCCTGTCCCCTGACTGCCCCCAGAACCGGGCAGGAGGGTCTCGTGGGCCACCGTAATGGGTGCCCACCCCACCCCTAAGAGCCAGAGGCTCCTGCCAGCGGGCGAGGTGGGGAGTCCTGGTGGTGCTTACCTGGGGCAGCTCCCAGGAAGCATCCGGCAGGTCCCTCTGGCTCCTAGGGGCGGGGGAGCGAAGCTAGGGGGGGAGCTCCCCCACTGATCACATCAAAAGTGGTGCCTTAGGTGCCGACTCCCTGGGTGCTTCGGGGCTGGAGCACCCATGGGGAAAATTTGGTGGGTGCGTAGCTCCCCGTGCCCGGCCTCAGCTCACCTCCGCTCCGCCTCCTCCCCTGAACGCACCACCCGCTCTGCTTCTCCGCGTCTCCTCCACCCCCAGCTTCTCGTGAATCAGCTGTTCGGCAGGAAGCCGGCGAGGGCAGAGAAGCAGGCCACGCCTTCCCATTCAGGCCAAGGGTGGTGGAGGTAAGCTGGGATGGGGAGCGGTTCCCCTGCGCGCCCCCCCGGGTTACCTGCTGCGGCGCAGGCGGCCTTCCTCGCCCACCCCCCCACCCCCCGGCCCCAGCTCACCTCTGCCTCCCTGGGCCTGAGCGGGAAGCTGCCGGTTGCTTCTCAGCCTGCCTCGGCTTCCCGCGCAAACAGCTGATTTATGGGAAGCCGGGGGAGGGGTGGGGGGGAGGCGGAGAAGCAGAGCAGGGCGGCGAGTTCAGGAGAGGAGGTGGAGGCAGAGCGGAGGTGAGCTGAGGCTGGGGGTGGGGCGGGGAGCTGCCGGTGGGTGCTCTGCACCCACTAAATTTTCCCCTTGGGTACTCCAGGGCTGGAGCACCCATGGAGTCGGCGCCTAAGGCGCCACTTTTGGCCAGTTAAATTGAGAAGCCCTTTTAGAACCAGTTGTCCCTCGCGGAACAACCGGTTCTAAAAGGGCTTCTAAATTTAACAACCAGTTCTAGTGAACCAGTGCGAACCGGCTCCAGCTCACCACTGGTTGTAGTCCATAAATTAAAGGAGACTCAGGAAGGAAGCACATGGAGCAGGCATCTTAAGAGCCGCCGTTTTTATGTAGATACCTTTCTGACAGTAACTGCTAATTAATATGATCTTTATTTTCCAGTATTGCATTTGTCATCAGCCAAGTTATTAGTATCTCTAGGTAGATTCAATCATGGTGTAACTCCATTAAAATCAATGGATGAATATAAACCAGGGATGAATTTGGCTTTGATTTTTTTTTTTCTTTTCAGTTTACGGTAGTTCAGAAAAGGAGTTGTGCTCAGCTTTTTAATGACTTTGAAGAAAATAAAATGTCCCTTTTTTACTTTCTGGCTTGTTATAGTCCCTCAATTTCTTGAATTAGTGAGTTGGGGAACATCTGCACAGGGAAAGGCAGAGAATGCAGGTCCTCGTCGTCCTCCTCCATGGGCTCTTCTTTTCATCATCTGTCTTGGAGCCAGAAGAGTGTGACCTCTTAATTGGCACAGGATAGCAAGGGCAATGGCTAAGCATGCTAAGGGTTAGTGGTATTTCAGAACAAGCAGGGATCTTAAGAGACAGTGGGCTTGATTCTCCTCTCACACCAGTGTAAATCCAGAGTAAGTTCACTGAAGTCCAGGGAATTGCTCAGTGTAAAACCAGAATAAGTGAGTGGTGAACTGGACACTAAGGGTTGCCATTTTTAGCGCTGCTGGTCAGATTGAGAAATCACTTGTGTGGTCAATGAGTTAAATAAGAACAGGGACAATACTAAGTGAGGATGAAGAGCTTTCATACCCCTTGTGCTGCATGGAGCAATGCTGGCAAGGTGGCTCCAGAGAGGCTATTTATAATTACACCTTCACTATGGTTATCCCTGGTTGTTAGTGTGATGAAAAACAAGTGCAGTGTAATTAAACTTTTATGAGTTAAATGGAACCATAGGATTAAAGGGTACATATGAAGAGAAACAACTTCACAAAAAGCAGCACTGAAACCATGTGGCATCTGGACTCATGCATGGTCTCAACATGAAATAAAAAAAATCCTTCACTTGAAATTAGAAGCAGCTTTACTGGAAAGGTTCATACCCTTTGGGAAATTTTTCTGCAAAAACCTGGGCTAAGTTATGAGTTTGAAGCAAAAGTTTAAAGCCTACCCGGATTTTCCATGATTAGTGAGGTTCTCTCGGCTGTGTCTTTTGTGGCCCTGTTTCTGTACTGCTGTTGAACAGTGTTTCAGAGCAGCTAAATACAATAAAACTGGTTACTGTGATTTTTATATATGCACAAGATGGGGCATCTGGGTAATATTTCTGGCTCTGTCACAAACTTTTTATGTAGTATTGGGCAAGTCACTTACAGCCTGATTTTGACAGGAACTGAGTACCTGGAGCTCCCAATTACTTTTTATTTGGAGATGCAGGTGCTCAACAGTTCTGGAACACTTGCTCTTTTGTCTCTCTAATTTTTCCCTCCGGTAAAATGAAGATAAGATCATCCAAGTCCTGTAAAGTGGAATTGGGAGGTAGCATCAAAGGATGAGACTTGGAACAGGGTTTCAGGATGCTTACGTTATATTCCCAATCCCGCTGCCACCTTGTTGAGTGACCTTACAGTTGAACAAATCACTTAACTTCTGTGCCTCAGTTTCCTTTACCTTAGAACTGTTGTGAGGGTCAGTGCATTATTGTACTTTGATACCCTTTGAGGAAAGGTGCAGTATGGTAGATGCACACAAAATGTCATTGTAATTATGAACATCTATCAGTGTAGGTATAGAAATAATTTTTTAAATTATCAAATTTAGAAATGGGAACACAAGCAAAGCAAGCAATATTGCATGGTATACCTAGATCCAAATCAGTGAGACAAGAGTACATATCCTTCCCGTGACTCATGGAGCAAGGAACAGAGGTCGGGGCTTCCCAAAGAGTCTAAGGGAGTTGGGTGCCAATTGTGATTAAAAATATATAAGGAAGTTTAAGATCTATGCAAACACTCTGCCTGGCTGATATTCTTGACTCTACATGGTCAGTTACAGTAAGTCTGCTATTGCCCTCCAGAGGAATGACAGGCATGCAGGGGGGATTATTTTGAGATTCCTTAGGGTCCTGCCAAAAGACTGTCTGCCTCCTGCCAAGCAATAACTACAATTTAGATAACAGCACTGTAATGCAGGAGCCTGCACAGCTCTTGGGAAGTGTGGAAGACTTGTTGTGCTTTGCAAGACCCTGCATTGTCTACGTGATGCTTGCACCCCACATACACAAGTAATATGGCTGCATTTTGGATCCCCTCCATAAAAGGAAGAATCAAGGCATAACTTCTAGAATTTCCCCCCTCCCGCCCCCAACTGGTTTTTTAAAATTATTCTCATTACACTTTAATCTTGATTATCCAAAACATCTTGGCCTCTGTTCTAGAAAACATGGAAAAGTCCCTTTATTATTCCTACTATTCTTATGCTGTAGATTAACTGTAGTCTTAAACTTCCGGTGCTTGTCAATTTCTGGCAAGCTTCACCTAGGACTGAATTCACTCAATCAAAACCAAAACTCAGTAACAGGCGAACTACGGCAGAGTGACTTTCTGTGCAGATTTACAATTTGTATGGCTGAGGTACATCACTGATTAGAGTGAGACACAGAATCTCTTCAGGAATTTATGTATCTCAAACATGTCCATCAACTATAATTAACTCCCAACTGTATTTACATGTAGCATCGCTATAGAAGCTTTTCTTGCCTTATTTACAGATATACTGGTTAATATAAACAATAATATTATTGAAAACTGTTCTTCTAACAGACTGCTGAAGAATGCTAATGTCAGAACAGACTAGCTTGTCAATCTACGCATATGAAAATTAGAGTTATTTACAGCTATTCTCTTGGGGCACTGTATCTGTGATAATAAAAGAATTCTTAGTGGGAAATTAAGGAAGTAATCAGTTTGCTAATTGAAGTTACCCAGGTCACATTAAACAGAGGCAAATTAAACTGTCTTCTTGCAAAGCAAGAAGCAACATCTGTTAAACAAAGTCAAGGGCAACTCTGCCGCATTGGATCTTCTTTTGCAGAGATGTGGAACTTTATTTCCCTGTGGTTTCAACCTGGAAGACAATGCAGCTATTAAACATTTGCTGTGTTTTAGAAAGTCAGAAGTAGTAAATAGGTGAAAACAAACAAACCCAAATATGCTTTTTACAGTGCTCTCTGTGTGTGTGTGTGTGTGTGTATAAATCTATTGCAAAATACTATCTGTGTACATGTATGTCTAAGAGACTGCATAGATTTTAAATAATGGGGAGATATAACAGAGATGTATAGGTATGGTAAGATAAGATTGTTTGTTCTTCTTGGAACTCTCAGCAAGTAAACCAAGCAATAAACTGTCACTGAGACTGGACAGGATAATCGCCCCAAATAGACAGAAAATTGGCTTGATTCACTCTCCCTGTCTCAGGTGCAAATTTCGGTCCTCTGGCCCTGGCAGGGGCAAGTGCAACTCCGAGGGGGGATGGATGATGTTTACAGATCTGCCTTTCCTCAGAGGGTCTGCTGGGACAGTGCGAGGATCTGCTGGGAGAGTGCATTTTAACTTGTAGCAGAAGAACCCCACTGGCATTGGCTGACAATGCTGAGCACCCCTGGTTAGCCTCCCTGTCTGGCCAGTACTGTATCCATTGTGGCTGCACACTGGCTAGAGCCAGGTTTCCTGGCAGAGCAGACGTGTGCACCTCGTGTCACTACAAGTTCTGCTGGATGTAACCCAGGGTTGAACAGAGCCAAATGACGGCACTTTGTCACAATGCCAAGATGGGAGGGGTTGCAAGTGCTTTGGAATATAAGATTATAATTCAAAATGATCTGGACAAACTGCAGAAATGGTCTGAAGTAAATAGGATGAAGTACTCCACTTAGGAAGGAACAATCAGTTGCACACATACAAAATGGGAAATGACTGCCTAAGAAGGCGTACCACGGAAAGGGATCTGGGGGTCATAGTGGACCATAAGCTAAATGAGTCAACAGGGTAACACTGTTGCAAAAAAAGCGAACATCATTCTGGGATGTATTAGCAGGAGTGTTGTGAACAAGACGTGAGAAGTAATTCTTCCGCTCTACTCTGCGCTGATTAGGCCTCAACTGGAGTATTGTGTCCTGTTCTGGGCACCACATTTCAGGAAAGATGTGGAGAAATTGGAGAAAGTCCAGAGAAGAGGAACAAAAATGATTAAAGGTCTAGAAAACGTGACCTATGAGGGAAGAATGAAAAAAATTGGGTTTGTTTAGTCTGCAAAAGAGAAGACTGAGAGGGAACATAACAATTTTCAAGTACATAAAAAGTTGTTACAAGGAGGAGGGAGAATAATTGTTGTTCTTAACCTCTGAGGATAGGACAAGAAGCAATGGGCTTAACTTGCAGCAAGGGAAGTTTAGGTTGGACATTAGGAAAAACTTCTAACTGTTAGGGTGGTTAAGCACTGGAATAAATTGCGTAAGGAGGTTGTGGAATTTCCATCACTGGAGATTTTTTAAGAGAAGGTCAGACAAACACCTGTCAGGGATGGTCTAGATAGTACTTAGTCGTGCCATGAGTGCAGGGGACTGGACTAGATGACCTCTCGAGGTTCCTTCCAGTTCTATGATTCTATGATCTAAAGTTAGACATCTCAGATTCTGTTGGAGATAGAAGCAGATGCAGGATCCCATAGGGAAACTGGGAATCTTTGTTTTTGCCAGTGTGTTAAATCTCTCATTTCTAGCCCTGCAGGTTGGGAAATATTGGACTTTAAAGTCATGGAGAATGGCAGGAAAATTTTATTTTGTGTGACTGCCCCTGGATGCTGTGCCGAGTAGCAGGGGCTCTGATGGGGATTCTGGACTGCTGAGAGCTGCATCCTGTGGGTCAGTCTGACTACTCCCATTTTATGGAAACTGAGCCGTTAAGTGACTTGCACAACCAAATGTTATGTTTGGTCTCTAGTGATTCCCAGAGCAGCTCAAAATCATGGGGGCACAAGATGGATGAAAGCCATTTTAACTCTGCTTCCCTCTGAATTGTACTTTCTGTGCTGCATTTCCTGGGGGCACAGCACAGAATTCCACCCATGGTATTTCTAGGTCACTGAATCATGCCATTGTGGGCCTTGAGAAGGTGCAGTGTATTCCAGGAAACTCCATATTGAAAGAAGGAAAGAAACTTTCCCTGGCAGGTTGATGGAAAAAAATAAAATTAAGGCAGCTGCATAAGGCTGCTCAAGGCATTTGAAGGGTGAGAATGCATCGCAGGGAGGTGCATTAATCACAAAAGGTGAATGATAAAGTTAATGGGTCAAATCCTCAGTTGGCATAAATGAAGCGGTGCTGATTGACACCAGCTGAACACCTAGCCCATGTATCGATACCCTCGTTCAGCAGTTTGTCATATGGATACCACCCTTCACTTCTGCCATACTGTACTGGGCTGTACAACTGTTAGTCCAATTACCTTCTTATTCATAAGTGATTGTACAAAAAAGTGAGTCACACAGGTCTTCCCAAAACAATGACAAGTACAAGCTCTGTAACAGACCACGTCATCACACAGCGGACCAGATTTATCACTGATCTAATTACACAGAGCTCAGTGGTGTCATCCCATGGAAGAGTTTGGAACATTTTGTTCATGCTGCTTATTTGTCTTATTTTGTTTGCTTTGTGTGACTTTTCCTTTTTTTAGTGTCCTGCTTTTTTTCTTTCAGTTACTATGGAAACAGTGTACTGGGTGACTCTGTCATAGCAATAGACACAGAGTAGTTAATTATACAATGATTTGTGAGATGATTATGGCAGCGTACATAAGGGGGTGGGAGATGTGTGCATGAAAGCAGGGTGGGCATTGACAGTTGGCATCTGAAGCTGAAGGTTTCCCAAGTGTGTTGTTATGACTCCTGTTTCATTCGCTTGTAACTTTACAAAACGTTCACTTTTTGTGCTGAAACATTTGCCACCACCCTTGATTGAGACCACTAGATCCCAGGTGCCCAAAGGATGTGGGAGGAAGATGCTCCTTAGAAGATCCTAGGCATCCTATAATGTTTGAAAAATGTGATTAGACCAGTTCAAAGCACTTCAGTTGTCTAGTGCTCACCTAACAAGATACTTGTCTGCATTTAATTAGATATACAGTGGAATTCTGTATAGCATGAAGTAAAATTTTTCATGTAACAATTTCACTCTAATATACAGATAAGTCTGTATCCAAACTTCCCCCAGACTTGTGGCTTGGCCCATTTTTTTTTCTTTTTTAAGCACAGTTTGCTTAAATAGGAATTGCAATTTGGAAAAATCTGGGACTTTTATTATACTTTGGGTTTAAAAAAAATGAATAAGCTTTTTATATCACACTTCCCCCAGGTGTGTTCCACTTCTTATGGTATGTACCGTCAGAAGTATCATCATATAGTGAGATTGTTTAATTTGTACTGGTTCTTGGTTCAGATGGTATTCAGATATTTCAAGCTGTCAAAAATGTCAAAAATGTACATTCCCAGAGTATGAAGCAGTTTTAGGCTGAGATTTTCAAAAGGGCCTTAGGAAATTGGGTGCCTAAGTCTCTTAGGCCCTGGCTACATGACAAAGTTTTCCTAATGTACGTTGCCCTGGCATACATCTTCCACAGTTAGTATATCGCTTATATGCATCTTGGTGCTGGGCATAGTCATCAGGAGTGCTTATGTCAATGCACAGTGCAGTGCACCCTGGGTAGGTATCCTAGTGTGCAACCCGCCACCATTCAGTGCATTGTCTTTTGGGATGTTTCAGCAATGCATGGTGGGGCAGAAACAAGTCCTGCAAGACAGGAATCAAAGGGTCAACTTCCATCATGCAAATTTATCCATCCCATAATATTAGATCCCATAATTTTTACACTTATTTTCAGTATCCCACGAACCCATGTGGGACTAGTCACTGTCTGCCATCTCTAACAGAAGCATAGAGCCTGCACAGCTCTGCACTATTGTCATGAGCATATGTCAAGGCTGACTCCCCACTCTGGCACTTTGAGTGCAGAAGGTGGGGGCCCGCAAGGACTCTAAAAATTAATACTGGCCACTCCAGGCTGGTATTAAACTCCCAAGATTACAGCTTTTCTCTGACCTTGGAAGGGTAGATGCTGCCACCATCCAAGTGAAACCTTTCCCCCTTTTGAGAACCCAGGAAGGAGCACTTGGGAATTCCTTCCTGTGGGGTACCTTCAAGCCCTCTCACCCCCACTCCAGGGAAGAGCTGAGAAAGAAAACAAAGGAAATGGAGGAGCTGCAAATGGTAGATAGTCTCTTCTGGACCTGAGAAATGAGCAGGTTTGGGATGACAAGCAGAACTTTCAGATGCGCACGACCATGTTCCTGGATCTGTGTGCTGAGCTTGCCCCAGCCCTCCAGTGCAGAGATGGCAAACTGAGAGCTGCACAGTCAGTGGAGAAGTGAGTGGCAATTGCACTGTAGAAACTAGCAATACCAGATTGCTGCCGATCAGGGGAAGTCATTTTATAGTGAGGAAAATCCACTGTGGGGGCTGTTGTCATATAAGTGCAGGGCCATTAATTGCCTCCTGCTATGCAGGACTGTGACTCTCGGAAATGTGCAGGATAAAATGGATGCCTTGCAGCTATGGGGTTCCGGAACTGAGGTGGAGCAATATATGCCATGTATAGCCCTATTTTGTCCCTAGAGCACCTTGTCACAGAGTACATCAACAGAAAGGGCTACTTTTCCATGGTTATGCAAGCACTGGTGGATCACTGGGGATGCTTCACTGACATCAAAGTTGGCTGGTCAGGGAAGGTGCATGATGCTCACATCCCTAAGAACACAGAACTGTTCACAAAGCTACAAGCAGAGACCTCCTTATCCAAACAGTGGCTTACCATTGGTAATGTTGAAATGCCAGTAGTGATCCTGGGAGACCCAGCCTCCCCCTTACTCCCCTGGCTCATGAAGCCATACACCAGCCACCACAACAGCACCAAGGAAAGATTGAACTACAGACTTAGCAGATGCAGAATGACCGTTGAATGCGCTTTTGGTAGATTAAAAGAGTGCTGGTAGATTTATTCACCAGATTGAATCTCAGTGCAAAAAATATCCCAATGGTTATAGCTGCCTGCTGTGTCCTGCATAATATTTGAGAAGCAAAGGGGAAACAGTTGCTGCATGAATGGATGGTGGAAGTGGAGCGGCTTTCTGAGTTTCAGCAGCCAGACACAAGGGTTAACAGACTAGCTCAACAAGGAGCTTTAGGGAGGCTTTGAAAGAGCACTTTAATAGCAAGCCAGACTAATGTGCTGTTGTGGAATGTGCTATGCCTGGTGCTGCAGTTTGTGGACCTCTTAGGAATTGTGTGGTGCTTGCTGCACAACCGCATTTATCCCTGAAAGTGAAGCTAATAATATTGGGGTGCTTGCTGTACATTTATGGTGACTACACTATTTGGCACTGATCCTATGGGCTGTGAGTCTACAAGACCACCATTTTCACTGCCAGCAGGCATTATACACCATGAGCTGTAAACTAATCAAGATGAATGACTTGCAGAACAAAAGTTTTCAATTACAAAAACAGCTCCAAACAAAATATCCAACCTTAAAAGTAAATACATTTTAACTTAAAAAAAATTGGGAACCTTAATACATAAACAAGAGGAAGGAACACTGATGTCCATTGTGACTACACATACATGCGCTGACCTATGAGAGCCACAGCTGATGTGAAGCTGTGGCAGTCCATGCTTTCCCCTAGTGTGGAGTGGTAGGGGTATGCATGTGAGCCCTGAGGTGATGTGGGATGCTGGGGTGGGGGCATGTTGAGGGAGGTGCTATGAGGCACTTCTCCACCAACTGCAATGGCAGTTGAGCTGGGAGTCCACAAGAGTCTGCAGCACCTGTGTTTGCTGGCGGAGGAGCTCCATTATGTCTTGGTGCGTCTCCCTCTCCTTTTTATGTCCCTTTCTCCTGTTCGCCCTTTCCTTCTCCGTACAGTCTGCAGTATTCACCCTCCAGCCCTCTGTTCAAGGTCTGATGCAGAACTGGCTTGCAGAATCTTGCAGAACATGTCCTCCTACATCCCCTTTTTTCTTCACCTTTTCTGGGTTAGTCATTCCACTGGTGTACTTCTCAAGGACACAATGGCTGCAGCTACAGAAAAAACACACAATTACCATTGTCAGTATAGTAGGAATGGAAAGTGAAACTTTAGATTCAGAACTCCCCTTTTCTCATGCTCTCCTGAAGTGCTAAACAAGACATGCTCACTGGCACTTTTTTTCTTTTGAATTTTTGTTCTCAGCACCACTCAGCATCGGCCATGGTGAGTATGAGCCGCCAGGGATGCAGGAAACCAGGAGGAAATTGCTCGGTTGCATGAAACTATGAGTATAGGACACTGGCACTGACTACCAGTACCATTTTCCACAGGTGATATCTGACTCCTGAGGGTAACGAAGAGAGAGAGAGCACAGTTGTTGCTGGCATCCCAAAGCTGCCTGGGCCCGTATGTCACTAGCCTGTTAATTTTGGCACGCACCATTGCCGTAATTGCCACATGGCATTGGAAAGTGTGGGACTGCAGTGTAACTCCATGAAAGTTTCACTGGGATCTTTCCGCAGGATTCAGGGACATCCTTGTTTACATAAACAAACTGTTCCACGTTGTCCCCTCTGATTAACTCGAGAGGGGAATGAAAAGCAGATAGCAACTCTACCTTTCTTTGTTGGACCTGCTACCTCTTGTACTACAAGTAAATGAAGGAAAATTCAATATCTGTGTCCTTAAAAATTGGGGCACCATCACTGTAATGGAAAATTTATTTACACACTTACCCGACTTTCCTTCCTCTGCTTCAAGCTCACCTATGCTTGACTGCAGGGACTGGCTGGATTGTGGTGGAATCAAAAACAGGTCTTGGCTTGTGGCACAACTCAACCTCCACAGTTACTTGTCCCCCATCCTCTTCTTCCTCATCCACCTCCTCCTCCTCTTCGCTGTTCACCACAGTGGCCTGTGACTAGGACTCCTTGGAGGTATCTGTGGTGGTGTGCAGAGTGGTGGGGTCTCCACCAAGTATGGTGTGTAGCTTTTTGTAAAAGTGGCCGGTCTGAGGCTTGGCATCGGTCAACTGTTGGTCTTCCTGGACTTCTGGTACACCTGCTGCAGCTCTTTGGCTTTCACGCAGCACTGCTACTGATTCCTGTTGTACCTCTTCTCCTGCATCCCCCAAGCAACCTGCTTGTAGATGTTGATGTTGCTCTGTCTGGTTTGGAGCTGTGCCTGCATAGCCTTTTCTCCCCATAGGCCCAAGGGATCCAACATCACCTGTCTACTCTAGGCAGAAGTGCATCTGGAGCATGTAGCTAGCATGGGTGGCTGGGCAGTCGTGCTGCATCAACCTCCATACATCAACCGTGACTCAGTGCTGCTTGGGAAGCTGGTGTTACTGTGGCCATGTCTACACTTACCGGGGATCAATGCTGTTGTGATCGATGCAGAGGGGGTCGATTTAGCGGGTCTGACCTGCTAAATTGACCACAGAGCGCTCTCTGGTCGACCCTGGTACTCCACCGGAACAAGAGGAGTAAGGTAAGTCAATGGGAGAGCGTCTCCCATTGACCCAGCAAGGTGTAGACAACACAGTAAGTCGACCTAAGCTACGTCAACTCCAGCTACATTATTCACATAGCTGGCGAAGCGTAACTTAGGTCAACTTAAGTTGCGGTTCAGGTTGTGGGAGGGGGATCTGGGCTGGGGCAAAGGTTGGGGTACAGGGGAGGTGAGGGCTATGGGCTGAGGGTGCGAGTTCTGGGGTGGGGCCGGGGATGAAGGGTTTGGGGTACAGGAGGGGGCTCCATGCTGGAGGGGGTCGGGGCTTGGGTTTGGGGTGTAAGCTTACCTCGGGCGGCTCCCAGTCCACGGCACAGTGTGGGGGCTAAGGCAGGCTGCCTGTCCTGGCTGGCACCATGCTACGCATGGTCCAAAAGCAGCCAGCAGGTCCGAGTCCTAGGCGGGGGGGCCAGGAAGCTCCACGCGCTGCTCTCGCCCACAGTCACGGCCACCTCAGCTGGCCAATGGGATTGTGGAGCTGGTGCTCGGGACTGGGGCAGCACGCGGAGCTCTGTGGCCTACCCCACCTAGGACCCGGACCTGCTGGCTTCTTCCAGGGTGTGCGCAGCATGGTGCCAGCCAGGACAAGTAGAGATTAGCCTGCCTTAGCGCTGCAGCACTGCCGACTGGACCTTTAGTGGCCCGGAGGAGGTTCCAGGGTACCTTTTCGTCTGGGTGTTCTGGTCAAAAAACCAATTTCAGGCCTCAGACTTTAAAAATCCCAGCCTTACTATCTCTTGCATCTCTGAAATATCAAGAGGCGTGCTTCCCAGTTAAAAAAAAAAGATGCTCAAATGTTTTCCAGGGTCAAATACATACAATTAGTGAAAGGTTATAGCACTGACTGTATCTGCAGTCCTTCTCTGTTTTAGACACAAGTGGCTTAGGTGTTAATTAGTCATGCAATTTAATTTTATGGGGGTGCTACTGTATTTACATTAAGTATGGTTAGATATCATTACTTAAAGAATAAGTGTTGTGGAGGCATTCACTGCTAGCAGTAGGAAAGGAGTCTAGATAGCTGGGATAATTTTTTCTGCTACCGCTCCTGACACAAACAGAAGACACTTGGGTGATTTTTTTCTTCTTCTTCTTCTGCAGAGCTTGAGTTCTTTCCAAAAGCAAGTAACCTGTTTTGGCTGCTAAACTGAGTAAATCGACTTAATTGACTACATTGGGTATTTCTTTTAAAAAAATGAAGGAGACCGGGAGGTGTGACAGAGAGAGAGAGAGAGAGAGAGAGATCCTTCCCAGTAAACAGTATTCATATTGGTATCTGGGTGAACTGCTGTACCAGCTTCCTCCTCTTTTGGCAAAGGGAAAAAAATATACCTTGCCAAGCTTGGTGAGTAGTCAAAGCTCCCATATGCCAACCAAACCCAACTCTGCTGCAAACGTCATTTTGGGGGTGGGGGTGGGGAGGCTGAGTCATAAAGCTGTGATTCAGTTGTAGCTTTTAAAATTGCTGTATGGGGTGGATATAGTTTTTAGTAGGTTGTTTATTAGATATGTACTGTAGTTCATAAGGTTGAAACAATAATCAGCTTGCTAGGATAACCTGCAAGCACTATGATATTGATATAGAACTTTTTTGTATCTATCTATTCTCTTCACACACAGCTCTCCATTAATACTCATTGCAGTTTTGTACCTACAGTGAAGGGAGAATGTACTCCTAAAAGAGCATGAGTGGGAACTAATTTGTCTGGGAGCAAGGAGACAAAATATAAAGAGCATAGAATGGAAATTTGATCTTCTTTAAATATGTGCCACTCTTTGTCATTTTCTAGGATTCAGAAATTTACAGTAACTAAAAAATCAGATTCCAGTCATGGGGCTATGAGCTGGGTTAAATCTTGTTTGTGTTGAGTTCATTGAAACTGATGAGTGTGAATGCACCACCCTTCATTTAAGATAGTTGTAAGAACAGTTAAGGAGTCCCACCTAAAGCAAAGTAGATTGCCCAGAAATTAGCCCCTTGTATGGAAGGGTTCCCCTGGGTATTGTTTTGTTGTGTGTGCCTGTGGGCATGGAAAAGACTAGCTTGGGGGGATGGATAGAGGGAGACAAGAAATAGAGAAAGAGAGCAAGAGATCAAAGGATCAGCCAGTTGTAAGCATGGTGTGGCCCTGGGACAAGCCTAGAGAGAGGTTTGGTGTTGGAGTGGGCCAGGCTGAGAGAAACTTGGACCTATAAGCAAAGAATACACCTTTGGATTTTGGTTCCCCTTGCATTCACAGAAGCAGTTCATTGTACGTTTCTTGTAAACAAACAAAATTGCATCAAAGAAAATAGTAGACTTATCAATTTCTACCCCCAACTGGAATAACCAACAAGGCCCTGAACTTTACTAGCCATTTGTGTCGAAAACAGGGAAAAGGTGCACAATGCACAGGTGCGAGGTTTTTTCAAAGGGGTACATGCATCAGCTACATGTCTAATAGCCTGCTTGTATGCACAAATGTGGTAACTGTTGATGCAAATAGGTACAGGTCAAAATTAGTAGTTCCTTATTTAAACATATGGCCTTGTGATCAGATATTTCACCTGCTTAATGAGTACAAATCCTTAGTATGTATAATGAGTACAAAATACTGACTTTAGATGAAACAGGGCTGCCCTTTGAGGTTTGCTTGTAATAAAATGCTTGTCATCTATATCTTCCCTTGCTTTCTGCCAAGCCCCCATCCTGTTCATACAATGAAAGCCTCCTTTCCCACAGTACTATGACCTCTAGAAGGTACTTTCTCAATGAAATGCAATTTTCACATGCAAAAAAAATCATAATTTCCCTAGGGTCAGATGTTGATAACTTTGCTCCAGTTTAGTGCTTTATTCCAGGATTAGTCCTATTGAAATCTGTTGGTCTATCTATGGAATAAGGAGCTCACATTGAGTAGTCAGGGTAAGTATGTAATTACTTGTTGATTCTGCTATCTGAATAAGACTATGGACAATTGACTTATATTTATTAAATTGTCATTTTAAAAAAGAGTTCTGAGCGTTAAAGCTTTTGCTTGTCAGGACCTCAGTTCAGAATTGTATATTTCTAATCCCTGCCTCAGAAAAGATCCCCTTTTCCTTTCACGCTTAGTGCCATTGTCAGCAGCTGTAGGAAAGCACACACAGCTGTGAGCTTTTTAAAGACTTAGCAGTCCTGTGAAGGATGAAATAATTTCTGATTACAGTATTGTCAAATGTGTTTGTCATTTTTAATACTAAAGCACATATGAAGGTAGAAGAAACATGGAGTAAAATGTCTAGCCCTGCTGAAGTTAATGTGAGTTTTGCTATTGTTATCAGTGGAGCCCAGATTTTAACCATGACTAGTGGTTAGACCAAGAGCCTGGGAGTTGGAATTCCTGGTTTCTATTCTTGGCTCTGCCACTGACTCATTCTGTGACCTTGAGTGAGTCACTAAAGCTATCTGTGCCTCAATTTGCCCATTTATAATTGGATTGGTAATGCAATAGGTATTGTCTCTCATAAGGATGTTATGACAATGAATTCGTAAAGACAGATAAAAGAGGGTATATCAGTGCAGAGAAATATTGCGTCTGTTTTTATTTTACCATATTCTCTGAATGTTTTGGGATCATGAACTTTTTTGCAGTTTTTTAAATTTTAAAGCTATAGTTAAATTCTTAAAAAATGTTAAAAATGTAACTAATCAATAGTTACAGTAGAGTACCTAATTTTTTTAAAAAATATGCTTTCTCTTTATAAGGTAAATTTGGGTTTAAATTTTTGGTCCATTTTCTTTTCTTGGTTGTTCCCCCCCCCCCCCCGCAAAAAAACCCACAAAAAACTATTATGCTGTACAGTTCCAGGGTAGTTTTGATTTATTTACCTTCACAGTCTGAAGAGTGATACAGCAAGTTGCCTAACACAGGATGAAAAGAGATGTAGAGTGACCATTTGAAATAAACCTTGTCTGTTTCTTGCTTTTCATAATCCAAGTAAGCACACTACAAATTTCTAGTTTATCACATTAAAAGCATAGGGAAGCACTAGCAAAACAAGTCTTTGTATAGCATCTAGCACAATGGGATCCTGATCCATGACTAGGACTCCTTGGTACTATGGTAATATAAATAAAAATGAGAACTTTGCACTTTCCTTAATACTGCTTTAATTATTCCTTCAGATGATGGGACATAATGGTTAGTGACAACTGTAGCAACCAATGATCTTTTGTCCATATGTCAGCCTAAATGAGAGAAAACACCGGTTAATAGTTCCACCTTGTTAAAAATAAATGAAGTTCATTAAAATATGCTTTATTATTCTTTTCCACAAAACGCACCAAATCCTGCACTGCCCTGGCATGTTTGTGAAAGATGAATGACCCCCAGTGGTCATGTTGTAGATTACCTGCTGTCAGTTGTCGCTTTTTCTTTTCCCCTGTTAAAGAGTCAGAAATGGAATTATTTCAGACAGACTAACTTTGATAAATGATTTTGACTGAAAAAAATTGTTCAGTCTGAAATTTCAGCAAATCTGTCCTGACAAGTATTTTTCACTTGCTAAGGTTTTCTGATCACTGTCACATATTGAAGGCAGTGAAAAATCTGAAAATATCACATAACCAGAATTGTTCACATTAGGCTTCACCTGGATGAAGACAAGAGATGCAATCAGTTTTGTTCTAGTATTTCATAGACGTGCTTCTTTTTGCAAAATGTGAAGGGAGACTAACCGACTAACAAGAGACCCTAAGTGCAAAGTGGAATGGCATCAGAAGAATCTTTATAATAATAAGTAAATGACCTTGACATCTGCACCTCACAATGGAATGTATATATATTTTTTATTACAAAATATTATTCCCTTAGCTAGATAGAGAGATTCACACACACATAAAAAAGCAAACAGCCCAAAAGCTCCAGGGAAATACTGTCTCAGATAATTTTCAGGAAAGACTTTATGGGTCTGATCTCATTCAAGTCAATGAGAATTCAGGACATTCAGCACTTTGCAGGAGCAGGCTCTCTATACTGTATAGATCTTTGCTTTAGTAGCCACCTTGTTTTGTATGCAATAAGTTCATGTAACGTTTCTGTAATATACATATCAGCACTGTTTTATATACAATTATAATATACCCCATATATTATCAATGTCTGAAGTACATAATGCAATGCACAAATATGTTGCTTCTACTAAACAAATGCATTGCTTTAAAACAAGTGGCAAGAAAATAAAGATCTACAGTATACATCTATAGTACAGTCCAGGCTGTATCTCTCTGTCACTATGTGTATGTTTTGCCTGGGATCTTCGAAAGATCCTGAGTAAGTTAGACATCCAACTCCCATTGACTTGCAATAGGATTAGGGTGCCCAACTCCCATATATTCCTTTGAAAATCCCAGCCATAAACATATGAATGTGATGTCACTTCGAATCCACCTGTCTTGCAAGGGCAACACACAGTTAGAAATCTAAATGGCATCAGATGCAGCCAGACACAAAAAAGAGAATTCATGTTGTGGGCCAGTTAAATTTTAGGTGCAACTCTCTCTGTTTATGTATATATAGATGGGAATAGAGCTATGTAAATGCGTGTAGATGTATATTTTTTTATGTTTGTATCTTTAAAAACTCTAGTCTTAATTTTCAGAAAGTGGAAACTCATATCCGAAACTGTTGTCAATGAAAGAAAAAAAGAAAAATTAAAATTCTTTATGCTGGTGCCTTGCCTTGCTTTTTCAGATAATAATGAGCTATGTGCATTGAATTTCAATTCACTTTGATACTGGAAGCAACAATAAGGAAGACTTGCAGGTAGAAATATAATTTTAAGCAGCAGATCAGGTTCTTTAACAATCCCAGGCTCAGCTTCAGATAAAAAATGGAAGTGTCATTCATTGCTGCATTTTGCACACTGGCCTTAGGTTGCTCACTCCCGCTCATGCCAGCTGCCAAGGTCTTTTCCAGCCCACACCTAGGTTTGATGTCAGTTTCCCCATTAAAAGCTGATAGAATGGAAAGTACTGTAATGCAGACCCATACCTGACACAGTGAGGCTCTGCGGCCTATTCCCACAATACACAGGGAGACTCTGCTTCGCTCCCATGTTGGCTGCAGGGGATGCTCTGCAATAGATCCAGTTAGATACATGGGAGACTGAGAGATCCCCATCAAATATAGGGAACTCCCTGATGCAGTCTTTGTCATCTGCAGGGGAAACTAATGTAGAGCCTCACTGGAGACAGAGTGAAGTTCCCCTATAAATCCCTTGGAGTATGGAGGAAGGCACTAGGGGGAAGGGATGAAGATTGAGCTGCTCCAGATTACACATTAGATGCAACAGAGTTAAAATGAGCTCTGCTACACTCCATCAGAACTATAAAAGCAGACATAGATATCCATCAGACACAGGGAAAGCTAATGTAGGACCCAAAAAGAGACTTCAACCTATTGTCAATTCAGTATCAGATTTAGAAGAATAAAGTTGGGGATTATAGAATACAGACTCCTAACAGAGAAAAGGCTCCAGTAGACAAGGTGTGTGTCAGTGTAAGGTGTGCTTATGATATCAGTTCCACAGTTAATGGAAACTAAGATGGGCTGTAATGTAGAGTTGCAGAATCAGTTAATTGCCAGTACTTTAATAAGGGGTTCCCACACACACAAAAAACCCACCACCACCACCTAGCTTGCGAACCACTCCTGGGCACCAGGAATGGACGTACTCAAAGAGGGGAGAGTTGTCATTTTGTTTTCATTATTACAACTGTGGAGGGAAGGCAGCATTCTTTAGGGCAGCGTTTCCCAAACTTTTTTGGCCATGGAATGCTTTTTAGTCTATTACAGAACACTTATAATATTATTTTGTAGTCACTTGGTTTTCAGATAAAAAATTGCGTTATTTATGCTCAAATATATTTTATAAAACAAAGCAAAAAACAAATGTAAAATAACTTGAACTAACAATTTCTAATGGAAAGCATGTACAAAGTAGTACAAAAATAAAGTGCAAGAGTCAAAATTAAAAACAGTGTTCCACTTTAAAAAAAAAAACCTGTTTTTATATATACACAAACAGCAAACGAATTAGATTTTTACTAGGAAAATCTGTTTTTATAAACAGAAATACAAATGTGGGTTTAATGGGATTGGTGTTTCTGCGTTTTTCTATTACAAATTCGCTTAATATTAGGAATAATGCCAGAAAAAGAGTTTTATGTTAGATTATACTATGTTTTATGTTAGATTATACATTCAAAAAGAGTTGTAAACTATGCTTCAAATATGCCAAATTTAAAATTTAAAAAATTTAAAGACCTTTTTTTTCATTATGATTCTTTCACGGAACACCTATTCACATTGTGAGGAACACCAGTGTTCTGCGGAACACAGTTTGGGAAACACTGATTTAGGGACTAAACCTGTAAAGTGAAATTCACTGGAAACTTTGTTTCTGAAAAATATTGCCACTCTTTGTCACCCTTATTGGCAGTTTCAGCAGAGATCCCTCCAGTTCAGATCTCATGCACATTGGTGGGGAGCAGTGTGAGAAAGCTTATACTGACTTTGCTTGTGCTGTACTTATTCTGTGGGTTAATCCAGTAGAGGATTTAATTTCTCAGCCTAAGAACACAATACCCCTCACAAACACTAAATTCATTAAAAAATGTGTAATGCTTCCCAGAGGTACCCAGGGCTTTGAGGCTACCCCCTACAGCCTGCTCTTAGAGTGAGAAAGTCTTGTCCATGCTGCTCTGGATCAGCTCCCTAACTCCACCAGCCTCTGGCAACACAAGCACTGCCCGCCTGGCCTCACTCTCTGTGTGCAGGTTAGCGATAGGCACACACTAACCCCTGACTTCTCTGAGGGTCCCTCTGGAGTACCCAGCTCTTGTGCTCCTGAATACCCATGGCACTCTCAGATTTGCTACTTCCAAAGCAATCATACACACCAGCTTAAGAGTCAACTCAGCCCCTATACTTAACACACAGCACTTGGATATAGTGAAAACCAAAGTAAGTTTATTATCACAGAACAGAGATTCAAGTGATTTGAAAGTAAGTGTATTGGAAACAAATGGTTACATATAAAACAAAATCAGAACACAGTCTAGATCTTAACCTTAACTCAAAAGACATTCCTCTTCCTTATACAAGATCGCTTACTCCAAACCTTTTTCCAAGATTGGGGAATGCCAGAGTGGGGCTCTGCACCCTCAGCTACACCAGACCAGACCTTTGATGTTCACCTGAAAACATAGTCCCTCTCCGCTCCCTGCTGTTTACCTCTTCCTGTTGGTTTTTTTTGTTTTGTTTTTTGAAGTCTCTGCAAGCTCTTCATTAGCATTTGACTCACGATGCTAATAACTTCTCCTGTAAGACAAAATGGTCCACCAGGGAGATAAGGGACTCCCATTTTCCTTCTGGAGAAATTTGTCTCAAAGGCACGCTACCTTGAGTGATCTGCCATTAACTACAAGGCCTAGAGAACCTAATTTTGAGCATATATACTTAAGTCCACACATTTTCTATAACATCTTGCAGTGGCTGTGATGATCAGTGTGACACACACTTTCTTTAGAGACCTTATATGACATGCTTTTGGTGAACCTAGGGGACACCTGTGTCCCTTGCACCCGTGATGTCTGCCACTTGGCATCCAGAGGTCCCTGGGTCACACAATGCAAGTAAGAAAGAGAGAAAACACACTAACCCAAGCACACTAATACTAACAGGAGCCTCAGCTTCCCGAGAGATTAGTATATGAGAGTTACCTCCATGGAAAATCAGATGCCCTACCTTTAACAGAGGATACTCCCAGAGTGGTAGTGAATGAGGACATAAAATGGCGTTATTGACTCTCCCAGTTCTGCTACGCACTTAAGCTCGTACATTTGTGAATCAGGGCCTATATTAGCATTGTTTCAGAGTAACAGCCGTGTTAGTCTGTATTTGCAAAAAGAAAAGGAGTACTTGTGGCACCTTAGAGACTAACCAATTTATTTGAGCATGAGCTTTCGTGAGCTACAGCTCACTTCATCGGATGCATACCGTGGAAACTGCAGCAGACTTTATATACACACAGAGATCATGAAACAATACCTTCTCCCACCCCACTGTCCTGCTGGTAATAGCTTATCTAAAGTGATCATCAAGTTGGGCCATCTCCAGCACAAATCCAGGTTTTCTCACCCTCCACGCCCCCACACACAAACTCACTCTCCTGCTGGTAATAGCCCATCCAAAGTGACAACTCTCTACACAATGTGCATGATAATCAAGGTGGGCCATTTCCAGCACAAATCCAGGTTCTCTCACCCCCTCACCCCCCTCCAAAAACCACACACACAAACTCACTCTCCTGCTGGTAATAGCTCATCCAAAGTGACCACTCTCCCTACAATGTGCATGATAATCAAGGTGGGCCATTTCCAGCACAAATCCAGGTTTTCTCACCCCCCCACCCCATACACACACAAACTCACTCTCCTGCTGGTAATAGCTCATCCAAAGTGACCACTCTCCCTACAATGTACATGATAATCAAGGTGGGCCATGTCCAGCACAAATCCAGGCTTTCTCACCCCCCCCCTTTTTCCCAGGGACACACACACAAACTCACTCTCCTGCTGGCAATAGCTCATCCAAACTGACCACTCTCCAAGTTTAAATCCAAGTTTAACCAGAACGTCGGGGGGGGGGGGGGGAGGAAAAAACAAGGGAAAATAGACTACCTTGCATAATGACTTAACCACTCCCAGTCTCTATTTAAGCCTAAATTAATAGTATCCAATTTGCAAATGAATTCCAATTCAGCAGTTTCTCGCTGGAGTCTGGATTTGAAGTTTTTTTGTTTTAAGATAGCGACCTTCATGTCTGTGATTGCGTGACCAGAGAGATTGACGTGTTCTCCGACTGGTTTATGAATGTTATCATTCTTGACATCTGATTTGTGTCCATTTATTCTTTTATGTAGAGACTGTCCAGTTTGACCAATATAAATGGCAGAGGGGCATTGCTGGCACATGATGGCATATATCACATTGGTGGATGTGCAGGTGAACGAGCCTCTGATAGTGTGGCTGATGTTATTAGGCCCTGTGATGGTGTCCCCTGAATAGATATGTGGGCACAGTTGGCAACGGGCTTTGTTGCAAGGATAAGTTCCTGGGTTAGTGGTTCTGTTGTGTGGTATGTGGTTGTTGATGAGTATTTGCTTCAGGTTGCGGGGCTATCTGTAGGCAAGGACTGGCCTGTCTCCCAAGATTTGTGAGAGTGTTGGGTCATCCTTTAGGATAGGTTGTAGATCCTTAATAATGTGTTGGAGGGGTTTTAGTTGGGGGCTGAAGGTGACGGCTAGTGGCGTTCTGTTATTTTCTTTGTTAGGTCTGTCCTGTAGTAGGTAACTTCTGGGAACTCTTCTGGCTCTATCAATTTGTTTCTTCACTTCCGCAGGTGGGTATTGTAGTTGTAAGAAAGCTTGACAGAGATCTTGTAGGTGTTTGTCTCTGTCTGAGGGGTTGGAGCAAATGCGGTTGTATCGCAGAGCTTGGCTGTAGACGATGGATCGTGTGGTGTCGTCAGGGTGAAAGCTGGAGGCATGTAGGTAGGAATAGCGGTCAGTAGGTTTCTGGTTTAGGGTGGTGTTTATGTGACCATTGTTTATTAGCACTGTAGTGTCCAGGAAGTGGATCTCTTGTGTGGACTGGACCAGGCTGAGGTTGATGGTGGGATGGAAGTTGTTGAAATCATGGTGGAATTCCTCAAGGGCTTCTTTTCCATGGGTCCAGATGATGAAGATGTCATCAATATAGCGCAAGTAGAGTAGGGGCTTTAGGGGATGAGAGCTGAGGAAGCGTTGTTCTAAATCAGCCATAAAAATGTTGGCATACTGTGGGGCCATGCGGGTACCCATAGCAGTGCCGCTGATCTGAAGGTATACATTGTCCCCAAATGTAAAATAGTTATGGGTAAGGACAAAGTCACAAAGTTCAGCCACCAGGTTAGCCGTGACAGTATCGGGGATATTGTTCTTGACGGCTTGTAGTACATCTTTGTGTGGAATGTTGGTGTAGAGAGCTTCTACATCCTTACCTGTCCCTTTCCTAGTGTGTGCATTTGAAAGAATGTGCTGTTGGAATGCTGACCAGAGCCCAAATCTATCTCACATCATTCTTGCATTTTCATTAGACACTGGGGAAGATGTGGATCGATTTGAAGATTGTCTAGCTTTGTGCAGTTTTTCCTTGACCACATTGAGAAGCGCTTTATAACCGGTAATCCCCTGGAGTCACCTTTTGCTCCATCTTTCATAGCTTTCAGGAGAGTAGTTATGTCGTACACTATTTAGGAGTTTGGTGTCTTGTTTAATTTGCAGTGTCATCCATTACCTACATAGCTAACTGCTGATCCTCACAGACGACTTGTGTGCAAATAAAATCTAAAAATAATCAAGTCACTTTGTATTATTATCTTTGATGTTAACTTCCTATTTAACTTTATAATGAATTTACAGTACTGTAAAATTGTGCAGAAGTGGGTTATGTTAGAGCACCAGAAGACAAACCGTTCACTCTCTCAGGATTAGTGCATGTATTTAAGCTTTCATGGGCACTTTTTTTGGCACTTTCCTTCCACTACGTAGAGCTGCCACCTTTAAGAGGTGCCACCTTTAAGACTCCTTTGGTACCAATTTGTGCATCACAATCTGGTGTTGTGATGCAAGCCCTAACAATTATTTGCACAGATGGAGTCAAGCTGCACATTTCATCTCTGGATTTCTATCCAAGCTCTCCCAGAATTTGGTGGATATTCAAATCCAGAGTTTTGGTGTGGGCCCACCTCTAGTTATTTTAGCAATCTAGCCAGACTTACAGAGCATAAAACCAGAGAAACTGAGATGGGTGTCAGGGGGAAGGGATCATGTTATGAGGTTACTGAAAGAAAAGGAGACTGATTTGCGCTTATTATAAGTCAAAGGTATTCAAACCCCAAGGGATCTCATGCATTTCTCAGGGACATTGTATTCCATGTTTAAATAGGATTGTAGTTTTGTCTTTCAAGTGGTACATGAGATGACTCAGAGACTTACAAAATTCAGAGATTTCTTCCTTCAATATATATCTTGCAAAGGCGGAATATTAGCCACAGTCTCTGAAGAATAGCTGTTATAATCTGTGTTGCTGAATGTTTTAGTTAATTGGTCTTATTGTTTTTGAAAGGCTCCGGGACGTTTACACAAAGATGGTTGAGAAAGCAGAAGAATTTGATTGTTAGCTCAGTAGTTTGTAGTCTGCATAATAATGAGGTCAGACCTTTTTAGAAACAGGCTGTAGGAATGAATTAACTAAGAAGTTGTACAGACAGTGGGGAGAGTCATTAAAAAGGAGGATTTTGGTCCATTCTTACATGAGATTGATAGTGCTTAGCCTTCAATTTTCTTTGAGGCTGTACATCAAAAAAATAAAAATAAAAATTGAAGTTTTCTTTTCAATTGTCAGGCTGATATAAGAATTTGAGTATTTTTTGCTATTGCCTGTCCTGAAACCTTCAAATTACTCTACTGCATGCACATTTCAATAAACCTGACCTGTTTCTGATGTAAAGCAGCTCCTCTCTCTTTTTTTGCAGTAGGCCTTGTCGTGTTCAACAAAGCATGCCAAGAAATGTATGCTGCTGTTTTTCTTTTTTTAAATAGTAAAAGAATAACTATTAAGAGGTGAAGAAAAAAGTATTCTAGAAGGTCATTATTTTACTATTTGGTTTACAGCCTTCTAGCTATATAGGTAGCTGCTGGTTAAAAGCAGGAAAGACTGCAAGACTGCACAAAGACAGCACTGTAAATGTAAATGTCAAATAATTGTGCTGAAAGTTTCTGAGGTTGAATACAATAAATGCATGAGGCACTTCCAGATATTAGTCATACGTCTATTAACTGGTTCACACATATATTTACGCTCAGTGGGCCAAATTCCCATCTCTATTATACCAGCATAACTCTGTGGATTTTAATTTTTGTAAACAAATATATTAAGTAGTTGACTGATCAGAACTTTGTAACATGCACGTTTGAGTCTGTTAAGAATCAAGTTCTGCAGCACTCAGTAGTTTTAATAAACTTGGTGATGGCCAAACTGCAAAAGTTTTGCTTTGCATCAAATAAGCACACACCAGTTCAGACATTTAAACAAATGGCTTGCAATGTAGGTAGGGATTTTGTGGGATCAGGCATCTCTGTGAGACTTCCAATGGTTCCTGCTCTCAAATAGCCCAGAAATAATGTCTCAATCTGTTTAGGCACTTCTTGCAAAGCTGTATAGCAAATAACAGAAGCAAAAATTAACCAAACTCTTTGAACTCCAAAAGGGGTTGAAGCTAAAATGAGTAGAACAAACAAAACAATCGTAATAATGATATTTGTCCATTACTAAATGGATATGGTAGAATTATCAATGATAAGGCAGAAGTATTCAATAAATATTTCTATTCTGTACTTCGGGGGTAAAACACTATTTCCATTTAAAAAGTATCTCAGGAGGATGTTAAATAGCAGCTACTAAACTTAGATACTTTTAAATAAACATGGATAACTTGCATCCAAGAGTTTTAAATGAGTTGGCTGGTTTAATGAGGAGGTTGTTTGGCCATTAATGCTGATTTTCAATAAGTCTTAGAACACCAGGAAAATTCCAAGAGACTGGAAAAAAGCTAACATTGTGCCAATCTTTAAAAATGGTAAATGGATGTTGGGTAACTATAGGCCTGTCAGTCATAGAATCATAGAATATCAGGGTTGGAAGGGACCTGAGGAGGTCATCTAGTCCAATCCCCTGCTCAAAGCAGGACCAATCCCCAAATAATCATCCCAGCCAGGGCTTTGTCAAGCCTGACCTTAAAAACTTCTAAGGAAGGAGATTCCACCACCTCCCTAGGTAACACATTCCAGCGTTTCACCACCCTCCTAGTGAAAAAGTTTTTCCTAATATCCAACCTAAACCTCCCCCACTGCCACTTGAGACCATTACGCCTTGTTCTGTCATCTGCTCCCACTGAGAACAGTCTAGATCCATCCTCTCTGGAACTACCTCTCGGGTAGTTGAAAGCAGCTATCAAATCCCCCCTCATTTTTCTCTTCCGCAGACTAAACAATCCCAGTTCCCTCAGCCTCTCCTCATAAGTCATGTGTTCCAGTCCCCTAATCATTTGTGTTGCCCTCTGTTGGACATTTTCCGGAAAATTTTTCCACATCCTTGTAGTGTGGGGCCCAAAACTGGACACAGTACTCCAGATGAGGTCTCACCAATGTCGAATAGAGGGGAATGTTCACGTCCCTCGATCTGCTGGCAATGCCCCTACTTATACATTCCAAAATGCCATTTGGCCTTCTTGGCAACAAGGGCACACTGTTGACTCATATCCAGCTTCTCGTCCACTGTAATCCCTAGGTCCTTTTCTGCAGAACTGCTGCCGAGCCGTTCGGTCCCTAGTCTGTAGCGGTGCATGGGATTCTTCTATCCTAAGTGCAGGACTCTACACTTGTCCTTGTTGAACCTCATCAGATTTCTTTTGGCCCAATCCTCTAATTTGTCTAGGGCCCTCTGTATCCTATCCCTGCCCTTCAGCATATCTATCCCTCCTCCCAGTTTAGTGTCATCTGCAAACTTGCTGAGAGTGCAATCCACACCATCCTCCAGATCATTTATGAAGATATTGAACAAAACCGGCCCAAGGACCGACCCTTGGGGCACTCCACTTGATACTTGCCCAAGGGGTGGTGTAATTGTGAAACTTGTGGGTACACAAGACAAATCAGACTCCTGAAAAGGGTACAATGGTCTGAAAAGATTGAGAACCACTGGGCTAGATGATCACAGTGGTCCCATCTATCCTTGAAATTTATGAATCTATTGGTGAGGGTTAGGATCTGTTTTTTATCCGTCCCTTCCTAATCTGAGCAAAATAAAGGAATATCTGAGAACCAAGCATATGTTCTATTTAGGTGCATTTTACAGAGCGTTTTATAAGAGACTTCAAAGTGAGGAGGTGAACTATAGTTGGTTTATAATGGACAGATTCATAAAGAGGGAGCATGGTATTATGAATCTGATCACCATGTAAAGCCATTACACAAGATAAGACTCCTTTTTTTTTTCTCCCCCCAAGTGTTCTGTTGTTTGAATCAGTTCTTTCTGGTTCTTTTCCATGTTAAACGTAGAGATGAGCCAGATCCAAGTCTCCTTCTAGAGCCCACAAATGCCCTGGAACTTTCAGGATGTTCAAAATTGGAATTGGCATCCAAATTTTCCAAAAGGTCTCGATTTTTTACAGTACTCCAAGCCAAAACACTGGGGGTGGGACACGGGTGGCCTTGAAATACAGATTCAGATGCTTTATTTTGAGCTCATATCCACTAGCAGGTATCTTTATCTCATAGGTGATAGAGATGACACCAAGATCATTGGCATTCTTGTTGTTTTCATTGAGGGCCTTATTGCAATTATGTTCACTTTCTAATCCCAGATAGTGCTTTTGGGGATAATGCAGGGTACAGGAAATTGCAATGAGTTTTAACCCAACACAAATACTCAGTGTCTTATATGAGTATTATACCTGTGAATTTAATGAATGAATTAATATAATATGTAGGCACTTTCTATTTTACATACATCCCATTTAGGTTCCCTACAGAGTAACTTCTGTTTGTAAGTGTAACCCTTGGATTTATGTCCAAGTGTTCCCAGTAATGCAGAATCTAGCTTCATCATTGCCCTGTTCTTTTTAAGATACGATTTATATTTAAGCTGCAGAGACAGTTCTGCAGAATTTCATCACTCCAAAAAGTGGTTTTGAAATATTTTCCCTTTTGTATGGTAATACAGGTTTGTAGCGCTACAAAGATGTAAAACAATCATTTTACATATAAAGTACCTAAGAATGCTCAATCAGATTATTGTGCTTTAAAAATCACCCAAAATAGAACACCCCCCCCCAAAAAAAACCCCAACACTTTTAATGGATTGGTAAAGCTACAGCATAAATAACCTAAGACCTGCTGCTGCTTCTCAGCTTGTCTCAGTCCTTATTCACTTAGTTGTTTGGCACAAAGCCAAAGCTTTTGGAGTAGAGGATCTCTCATCCACCATAATTCTCATATGTTAGCTTGTGCTGGCTCATAGTTTTGAGCTGCCCATTCTTCTAAACTTCTTTCATTTCTCTTTCACTGTCATGATTTCCTTCAGTAAAACAATATAGGTGGAGCTACCATAACATGCACCACAGTGCTGCTCTGTGGCTGATCTTATGCCTGTAGCCTTGTCACCTTGTGCTCTAATCACATCAGATTTTATAAACTAAGTCATGATGGGCCTGGCCAGCACTTAGATGGGAGACTGCTAAGGAAAATCCAAGATGCTGCAGGAAATGGTGGTGAAGATTCAGTAGGTTCCATTATTGACTCCAAATCCGTACACTATTGATAGCGTTGTCCTTTGGATATGCTCACACTTTGAATTCCTCCTGCAGTTTTAGTGCTTGTCTACCTGGCACGGTAAAGGGATGTGATTTGTAGAGCATTCTAATATGCTGCGCTCTAAACTGCCCTGTGCAGACTTGCTGATGTGAACAAACACCCCCTCTAATGTGCTGATGTGAACAAGCACACCCCTCTAATGTGCTTTACAGCACCGTGTAGCCAAGCTCTTAACCAAATAACTTATTTTTCATCTCTTGTCCTTCACTGTCATACAGTGTTACTATGTGTTGTTGTCAAGGTTCCTCCCCCACTCTGAACTCTAGGGTACAGATGTGGGGACCTGCATGAAAAACCTCCTAAGCTTATCTTTACCAGCTTAGGTCAAAACTTCCCCAAGGTACAAAATATTACACCCGTTATCCTTGGAATGGCCGCTACCACCACCAAACTAATACTGGTTACTGGGGAAGAGCTGTTTGGACGCGTCTTTCCCCCCAAAATACTTCCCAAAACCTTGCACCCCACTTCCTGGACAAGGTTTGGTAAAAAGCCTCACCAATTTGCCTAGGTGACTACAGACCCAGACCCTTGGATCTTAAGAACAATGAACAATCCTCCCAACACTTGCACCCCCCCTTTCCTGGGAAATGTTGGATAAAAAGCCTCACCAATTTGCATAGGTGACCACAGACCCAAACCCTTGGATCTGAGAACAATGAAAAAGCATTCAGTTTTTTACAAGAAGACTTTTAATAAAAAATAGAAGTAAATAGAAATAAAGAAATCCCCCCTCTAAAATCAGGATGGTAGATATCTTACAGGGTAATTAGATTCAAAAACATAGAGAACCCCTCTAGGCAAACCCTTTAGTTACAAAAAAGATACACAGACAGAAATAGTTATTCTATTCAGCACAATGCTTTTCTCAGCCATTTAAAGAAATCATAATCTAACACATACCTAGCTAGATTACTTACTAAAAATTCTAAGACTCCATTCCTGGTCTATCCCTGGCAGAAACCAGCATACCCACAGACACAGACCCTTTGTTTCTCTCCCTCCTCCCAGCTTTTGAAAGTATCTTGTCTCCTCATTGGTCATTTTGGTCAGGTGCCAGCGAGGTTACCTTTAGCTTCTTAACCCTTTACAGGTGAGAGGAGCTTTCCCCTGGCCAGGAGGGATTTCAAAGGGGTTTACCCTTCCCTTTATATTTATGACAGTTGTTAAAGAATGTTTCTACCCAGCAAGCTGTATGTTTTAGTGATAGGCAAACTGATTTGAACATGGAGTTTGTAAAGCAACTTGGGATGCTTAAGATAATTCTGGTCATTGCAAAAGTAACCTACCTCCAGGGATGGCCGGCACTTGAAAATAAGAATTCTTAAATTTACCTCTTATTGTAAGCGTTCTTTATGATCTGCATACCATTGTTTATTGCCTACTAAGCTATTGTTCCAGCTCATTCTTCTCTATCTTGCTCTGAAAGCAAGTGACAGCATTAGTTATAGATTGTGAGTGCAATGAGATTGGCAGATGATTACTTGCATTTATTGATCTTACAGAAGAGGCTCAAAGGAGGCATCATTGGAATAGTAAGCTTCCTTTGAGTAAACTGAAATATCACATTAGACATATAAATGTATACTGATTGCAAAATGCATTTCAACTTTATTTTGACAGCAATCAGGGGAAACCAGTACGCTTCTGAATAGCCTAAGCATTTCCTTTGCATTGTATAGAAATAAACTCATGTATAGAATTTATCAAGCCTACTGTCTGAAGTACCTCTTCCATAAAATGGATGACAGCAATAATTAGCCTGAATTTGAAAAATTGTAGAGCCTGATTCACAGGCCCACTCTTGCACTTGGTTACCACTTCAGTGGTGCATATAAATCGGTCATATTGGGTCATAACAACCCAGTTTAAGAGGATTTTCCAAGTTGTGCAGAGCTTCCAGAATGGCTCTACTCTGCTCCTGGGCTACAACTGAGGGAGAATGGCCAGAGTGGTACTGTGCTATTCCACATCTAATATCCAGCTATTCTTAGCTGCCAGATAGTTCACTGAGGCCATTGCAGCTGACCATAGTTTAAAGCATCCCTGAAAGCATGATCTTGAGGCCAATGGGAACTGTTGAGTGGCAGCACTTCTGAAAATCCTGGTCACTTACACAGATGCCTGGCTTTGCGTACTCAATTTGAAAGTTTTGGAATCAGTTCTGAGAGTAGGTGTATATATATGTTTGTGTATAATATAATATGAAGTGTGCGTGCACACGTGCATATTTTTAGCAAGGCATGGTGGGGCATGGTGACAATTGAGGATGGGTAGAAAGAAAACACCAATATTTCGTGTTATAAAAGCTGAGTGAATATTTTTTTCTCTGAAGTCAGACCCTAACTTTGTTAGGATGCATGCTAAAATTATCATCCCTATGGAAATTACATATATGCTGCTACGCCTTGAATATTAGGCAGGTTTTATACAGACTTTGACAGAGTATGCTTCTCAGAATGGTATTGTGCTGCTCACAATTTGAGAGCCATTGCATTATGGGGATTGTCTTCTATCATGTGCGCTCGCTCTCTCTCTGAGATATCTGCAGTCATGTTTTAAATTTTAATCATACAAAATATTTAAATAACTTTTAGTCACTTGTGAAAAATGCCATGATGAATTTAATACCTGCACATCTACCAATGTGATATATGTCATCATGTGCCAGCAATGCCCCTCTGCCATGTACATAGGCTAAACTGGACAGTCTCTCCGTAAAAGAATAAATGGACACAAATCAGACGTCAAGAATGATAACATTCAAATTTCAGTCGGAGAACACTTCAATCTCTTTGGTCACTCGATTACAGACCTAAAAGTGGCAATTCTTCAACAAAAAAAGTTCAAAAACAGACTCCAACGAGAGACTGCTGAATTGGAATTAATTTGCAAACTGGATACAATTAACTTAGGCTTGAATAGAGACTGGGAGTGGAAGGATCATTACACAAAGTAAAACTATTTCCCCATGTTTATTCCCCCCCCCCAACCCGTTCCTCAGACGTTCTTGTCAACTGCTGGAAATGGTCCACCTTGATTATCGCTACAAAATGTCCCCCCCCCCGCTCTCCTGCTGGTAATAGCTCACCTTGCCTGATCACTCTCCTTACAGTGTGTATGGTAACACCCATTGTTTCATGTTCTCTGTGTATATAAATCTCTCCACTGTATTTTTCACTGAATGCATCCGATGAAGTGAGCTGTAGCCCACGAAAGCTTATGCTCAAATAAATTTGTTAATCTCTAAGGTGCCACAATTACTCCTTTTCTTTTTACGGATACAGACTAACACAGCTGCTATGCTGAAACCTGTTAATACCTTCAGTTCATTACACATCCTAGGACACCCAGGCAGCACTACCCGTGTGTAATGCTGACTTGAAGCACTATCTCTAGGGCTGAGATGATCGCTCTGTCTCCATGAACCCTTCAGTCTGACTTCTTTGCTGAGGCTGCCAACAAGAGGTATTTTTCTGATGTTTTGGGGGTCCTTTTAAAATGTGAGCAACACCAGCTAAGAACTAAACGGAGATTCCACAATTAATTTCACATAGATCACCAAGCCCCCTTTATATAGTAACAATGTTTGGTTAAATACAGATCTGCGCTATATTTTGATCAATGCATATTCTTCCATTGTTTCTCTGTAGCTGCAGCTCTCCTCCACATCTGAGATATGGTGATATACTGGGATGCTATCATTCTCTTACCCTAGGGCCTTACACTTTGTACCATTAGAAGTTAATCACTACCTGGGAATCAGTGGAGCTATGCTGATTGACACATCTAAGGATCTGACCCAACATTTCCAATAAAATCTATTTTCTTGGTGCAATGCTTTTAGCAATGCTGGTGGTAAAATAAATCCTCTGAACCATATATTAATACCATGAATCATTGTTTAAGGTGGAAATCATTCCCATCTGTCCTATTATTTGTATGTAATGCTGTCCCATTATTTATGTTTAATATGCCATACACATGTATGGCATGATACAAGTAATATTAATAGTATTATCAGCAATAATAAAAAATGGCATGGGTTAATCATGCCACAATTAGAATTTAGTTCTATGAGTATTTGGCAAAAAGCTTCTTTGTAGACTGAGTGATCCATGTGAACTTACTCATTTTACATTATTTCTGATGAATCAAAGCTAAACTATTTGGCAAACAGTTAATGAAAATGTCTTTCAGCCTTTTGGTTGTTCATGTTGGTTATTTCCTATATTTTGTCATGATATGTGATTAGTGAGATGGTATTGTCTGCTCTGTAATTGGATGACTGAAACATTTTAAAGAGAATAACAAGTATACTTGTTCCTGCATCTTGAAGATGGGTATTGGTACAAAGAACAGCTATTCTCAGACTTATTTTGACCAGGTTTAGAAGAGATACCCAGCTGAGCTGCCCAGGACTGTGGGACACTAAGGATAGATGGCGAGGGAGCGGGGAGATTTCATTTAGTTTAAAGAACAAACAAATAAAATAAGCCAAAGTTGCAGTACCTTATATTTGAAAAATGAGAGTTGAACTTGTGTGAATTGCGAAAGCTGAATGCCCAAAGTACTAATCTGGGAAAGAAGGGTTTTCCCTATTTAAAATATGTAAATTAAGGTTCCGGGTGGAAGTCAGTTTTGACAGCATTTATTGGGGAAGACAGATTAAGAAAGCAATCTCAGATAGCACTTTTCAGTTTTTACTTACAAGTAAATGCAGTGATTTGTATTCCAGCAAATCCCAGAAGTACTGCTATAGCTGAGATTTTGTTAATACTTCCATTATAAAAATTCCTATTTGTGTAGGTTTGTATCTCAGCCATTAAACTTTGGCCCTGGGCTACATCTTAGTATAAAAGGTCATAGCCTGGAGGCAAATTTCTTTCTTTCTTTCCTTCCCAGAAATAATTTTAAAAGTAAATTTTTCCAATATCTTACTGTGGCAAAAAAGTACTTCTGAATTTTTGGGCAATGTATACGCTCCAATAGTTGACCAAAACTTTGTTCCTAAAACCCAATTTTGTAAGTATTCAGGGCCCAGTTCTTCTGTCAGTTATAGCCCATTGAGTTTGTTGGATTTACACCAGGGTTAATGAGTGGAGAATTTAACTCTTAGGCTATAATAATTTAGGCTTTTGGTATTCAAAAATGTATTTGAAATTGCCAGTGTTTTTAACTTACAGGGAGCCTGTCAAGATGAAAATCATATATTTAAAGAAGTGTACTTACTTTGGCTACTGTTACTATGGGTCTACATTTTCAAAAGTGATTAGTGATTTAGGTGCCTCAGTCTTTCATGCCCTGTCTGATGGGGCTTGATTTTCAGAAAGCTTCCAGTACACTTTGAAAATCAGGCCCTTTCAAGGTGTCTCAAGTTGGGCACCCAATAAACTAAATGAGGCCAGCAGCTTAAATCAGTGGGAAATGGTGGGAGCTAAGCAAAACATTAGAAATTATATAGTATGGGACAGTCCTGAACTGGCAACAGAGAGTGAACTGAATTCTCCACCTGTCTTTTATTATTAATAATAATATGGTAATAATGCCTAGCTCTGATATAGCACATTTCATCCATAGATCTCAAAGCACTTTACAATGGAGGGCGGTATCCTTATCCCCATTTTACTGATGGAGAAACTGAAGCACAAAGTGGGCTATCCAGTAGGCCTCACTTCCCCCTCCATTTTCCATCTGTGATTTTTTTTTATTCGATCATAACTTTGTTTAAGTTGTGTGTTTCACATACATAGTGAACTAGACTGATCAGTTTAATTTTGTATATAGTGAATTTCTGGTCCATGTAGTGTTAGCAGAGAGACCCAAGACTCACAAATGCTATTGCAAAGAGCTAGAGAATGACCTCTTACTCAATAGTCCTGACATTTATGAAGTTCCTCCTACAACATATCCTAGAGCTCTCTGGTAATTGGAGGACTAAGAACTCTACAACTTCAACTCAGCTGCACAGTCCATTTCACTTTCAGGGATTCATGGAATAGCATAGTGCTCTTGTATTTGGCTATAACAAGTCTCAGGGAATATTTAAATGAAAATAATTACAAAGCTGTTTTCACTAGAACAACAAGCAGTTTTCTGTTAAGTTTTGCATATTTCACCCCCCATCTTTGCCTTCCCAACCCCTCTTTTAAACAAGAATTTAAGGGTACATTTACACAGCAAAGAAAAACCCATAGCCAGCCTGTGCCAGCTGACTCAGGCTCGTGGGCTCCAGTGATCCTCGTGGGACTCTCCCACCTTGCAGGGCTCTAGAGCCTGAGCTCCAGCCCACACCCGAAAGTCTACACAACATGGAACAGCCCTGCAGCCTGAGTCAGCTGTCATGGGTCAGCCTCAGGAATCTAGTTGCTGTGTAGACATACCCTAAGTTTTAGGACAAGTGCAAAGCTACTTGACAGTGTCCTTGTAAAATATTGGCTACTGGCCAGACACCCTAGATTTTTTTTTTGGTCTCTCAAATATTCATAATTATTTTTACACATTACACATCAAAATGGTATCATTATATGTCATAATGTAATTTTAGGCAATTATTGTCATGCTTTCTAACTGTTTAATAACTCAGACTTTTACCAATTATATAATTAGATTTAATGCAGTTACATTAATTGCACAAATAAATGGTAGTCTGCTACAAATGGCTTGAAAAACCAAGACTTTACTTATACTATAAAAGCTGGAGTTTGCAAAGCAAACTCAGGAAATCACAGACCTATCCTGCTGGCCTCCATGTTGTTACCACAACTTTTCCTATAGCGTCTGGAAGGTTTAAACCGTTTTGTTTGTGTGTGTATTACAGTAGCAACTCGAGGCCCATTATCCTAAGTGCTGTACAAACACACAGTAAAAAAAACAGGCTCTGCCCTGAACAGGACAAGACAGACAAAGGGTAAGAGCAAGGAAGTTGTCATTTTGTATTTGGAGAACTGAGGCACAAAGAGAGTGATTTACCCAGGGTTATAAAGGAAGACTTTCCAAACCTCAGTATTCTTTTAATATAGTTTAGTGCTGATAGTGAAATGTGTTGTATTCTGCTTGTTTAACTTGGTTTATAATATAGTTACATTCTTGTTAAATATGTTAGTTGGTCAGATTGCTGCTTCATGATTAAAAATGTGATTACAAATGGGAGTGTGCATGTCAGAGAGAGATTATTTAGTGTTGTGAAAGATCCTTGATTGTTAGCCCTGAAAACAGTCTTCTTTATAAGGAGATGGTACTGCACAGCTACGAAAGTGCCAGGTCATTTGCCTCTCATCTGATCTGGGGGACCAGTGTCTATTGTAGATGAAAGCTCACTCTTGATGTCCATCCAACCCTTGTTGCTGTGCGAGGGCTACCAACAACAACAAAGATGGGGGTGTCAGTTGTGATGGCAGATTCTGTGCTGTAATTATTATTTGTATTATGTAGCATCTATAAACGTCAATTAAAGATCAGGACCGTACCATGTTAAGTGCTGTTCAGAAAAACAAAAACGAGGGCTGTCCCTGCCCCCACAGACCCCAGATGTCAAATAGAATGTGACAGGTGGGCAAAACAGACAAACGAGGATGCGTGAGGGTCTGAAGTAACAAGATGAAAAGAAAACAAAGCAGAGAAATGAGTCTCTGCTCTCCCTTTACCTAAGTGAGGTGGGCACTTTGTCCCCTGAGAAATCGACTGCGACCTCCAAGACTATTTCATGTAGGAGAATGTGCCATGTCTTCTGAAAATGTGGGCTCTGACTTAGTGTGTAATGATTTGTTGTGTTACTTCTGGGGTTGCCAGCTCTCAGAAAAATATTTGGGACTGTCACAACTTTCTGTCATTTTTGGCAGCTGTCTCTTGAACAGCTGCTGTCAGCTCAGGAGTTTCTGGCTGATTTCCTTGTGGGGCTGCTGTTGCCGCTACAGCTGGTGACTGGGCTGCAGTCCCACCTACTGCCAAGACTAGCTGTTTGGTTGTTTTACAGCCTCATATTCAGCTTCCTTCACTGGGTTCAGAATGGGGAAGCAGAGGGGATTTGGCCACAGGGAGCCCTAGGAAGGGGCATCAGCAGAAGCAAGAGCCACCCTTGAGGAGCCCCAGGCAGCCCAACCTATCTCCTCTGGCACTGAAGTTAAGTTTGGTGTTTTACAGAGTAAGTGGGCAATGGGAGAAGGGGTGGCTCCCTGCTTACCTAGTTATCCTCTTCTCCTACAGCTGCTAGGCAGAGGGGGAGAATGACAGGGGAACAGGCCAGCAAGGTTGTGCGATGGCAGGGCAGGTAGACAGCAAAGAAACAGGTAAAGGAGCTGGAGATCATGGTAGTAGGAGAGTTCTGGAGTGTCCCCATGAGCCAAGAGTACATGTAAATAGGTTTACAAACAAGGATGGGTGCGCTGGTTGAGAAATCCGAAGGAAGACTAAAAAGATCAGTTGTCCTAGATGCATAGATCCCAAGGCCAGAAGGGACCCGTTGTAATCATCTAGTCTGACCTGTAAAGACAGGCCATGAAACTTCCCCAAAATAATTCTGAGAGCAGATCTTTTGAAAAACGTCCAATCTTGATTTAAAAATGGTCAGTGATGGAGAATACACCATGATCCTTAGTAGATTGTTCCAATGGCTAATTACCCTTGTTGTTAAAAATTTATGCCTCATCATCTGATGAGGTAGGGGATGGGTTATCTCCTAACCCATCAGGGTATTAGAACAACAGTGCAACAAAACCATCCTGCCCAGAACAACTTTTTAGCTGTCTGATTCTTGTCTCTTTAGCTTCTTGTTAATCTCCTAGATAGCTTACAAGTAGAAGTCGCAGGCAATTTGAATCTAAAGATATTGTGACAATTAAGTACAGCTATTGCCATGCAACAGATGCATTCCAGGAGATCCCATTTTGGCAACAGGCTTAGAATCCCGTAGATGCAAGTGTGATTGAGGGTGGGGAGGTCAGGGTACACACTTGCAGAGACAGCACAGTTATACTATCAGTTAGCTGTGGTGTGCCTTTGTCTAACTAATTATTAGTACAGCACCAGCCTTCACTGTAAGTTTTAAGAGATGTCAATAGTGGCTATTGATGAATGAGAGGGAGAAAATATGATGTGGGTTTAACAAATGGAGAGCAGAAGTGTGAAAATTAGGTGTGATTAGAGTCAGCAGTACACACTCTGCTCTCATGGATTTTGATAGGGTTGTTCAAGTGTAACAAAGGGCAGAACTGAGCTCTATATATTTAAATTATTCACTAAATAGGACTGCTGTTGTAGAGGCATCAGGTAGGAATTGCAAGAGCCTGTTGTTGGAGAGATTTATTATCTGGTTTTGGGAAGCAAAGTCTGTTTACCTCAGTATTAAACCCATAATACATGAAGATCCAGCTCATAAATACACATATGCAATGAGAAACCCAGGAATTTCTTCCCAAGTTGCTCATATATCATATGAGCAGGACAATTTACAGAGCTATGACTAATAAGCATGCCATTCTGGAACTTGGCACCGTAGGCTGGACTTTTTCTGACAAGAGCAAGCATTGTCACGGCTACTTTAGTGCCTAATTAAAACAATCGTCTGGAAATATTTTGGGAGAGGAGTAGGGTAGTGGGGATGGAAACATGAACACATTTGGCAGCAGACTGGTCAGAAGTCTTCCCCTGCAAAATATATAATTATATTGTAAATGTGCTTAAATGGCATCTATGGTACCATTTAAAGAAAATTACAAACTGTACTTGGCTTGACACCCCCAAACTGCTAAACTATAGACCTTCCCTGTAGCCATTGTGGAACCATTGAGGTTCCAAATGAAGATTGCTTAAAGTGTAAATATATTGGTTATGGTGTTTGACACATTTGAGACCTGGGAAGAGTAAGGAATTCAGATGACACTGAAGCGTGCCAGACATACATGGACTTTTGGGACAAGAAGTGTTAAGTGGGTTTCCTGGGGAATCCCTGGGGAGTGGTTAATGCAAGTTATACAATCCCAGTTATGCAAAAACCTAGCCTTTTGGCTCCTCTTTTGCCATGAAGAGAGGATCACTGACTGGTGATTTACCTGTTAGCAGAGAGTGTTGATCAAAGGCCTCAGCTGTGTAAAGAAACCGCTGAACTGTCCACTGAGAGTCTGGTTCCTGCTCTAAAACCAGGCATGATCTTGTAACCAAGAAGCTAATCCAGTTGAGGGGTGTGAAGGATTGAAACCTACCAGAGTCCTATGTTGGAGGTGGGGGTGATCTCTGGAAAGCTTTTAGCATGCATTTAGGTTCTTTCATTGCTTTTGTGTATGTTATCTCTGTAATGCGTTTACCCTAAGAATAAATGCAGTTTGCTTTGAGAAGGCAATTCAATAACTCTTATGCGTTATTGGAGCCCCTGGAAGAAGAGTTAACCATAGATGCTGGTCCCCTGTCAGACCTGCTGGAAAATCGCGGTGAACTGCAGAGGGTCTGCACCTAAACCTCAGTCTGAAGGGAGGGAGATGCAGGCCTCTGCCCCAGGAGAAGTAATGGTTTGGGAATGAAAACCTTAAGTGGATGTCCGGAAGATCATATGGGGGAGAGAGGTCAAAGGTACAATTAACCCTGAAACTGTGGCAGTGTTTGGTTACAGTGTGTGTCAAAGGAAGATATTCTGGTTACATACACCAGAGGATTTTTTCAGTTTATTTGGCTGGGCTTTAAAGGTGCTTTAAGATCTCAGTGAACCTCCAGATCTGTAATAGTACAGCAAGCCAAATAGATGTCTTTTCTTTAACAAGAGTGTTCTGAATTGATCTTCCTTTATTATTTATTTGTCTAGAAAAATTCTCCCAGAACCAGCCAAAATAGGCTGAGGTCTAAATTATTAAAGCAATCATTTCTATTTGTGTCTTGGTATCTTTCAGAGGTGGTTGTTCTTGACTGATGCACAGGAGGGTTATGCACATGATTCCTATTGATATTCACAAGAGTTACTTGCATAAATCTCTTACTAAGTGGAAGACTAATAGAACCCTAGGGCCTCCTCCTACCTCATTGAAGTCAATGGGAATTTTGCCATTGACCTCAGTGGGAACAGGATCAAGCCTTCAGTGAGGTTGAATGCTGACAGTTAGCATAGAAGGACAAATAAAATTCCTTATGAAAAACGTTGTATTGCTTAACATCACCTCATCAAATTGGCAGAAAGTCAATTTTCTTTAGCTTTGTGTCAAATGCACTTCTCTGATGTGCATGAGAAAATAGAGGAGATTTTCAGAGGCATGTAGGCAGTCCCCTTTGTGCCTTTGGAAATCTCCCAAAGTCACTAAAGCCAACCATTGAAATGTGCAGGGTCCCACTGACATGCTCTGGTAGAATGCCTAGACACAAGTTGGGTTTAAGAGTAATTTAGCTGCTCGGGTTAATCCTGTCTCCTCAGTATTTGTTTTTACTAATCATTGTTGATTACTACGTTTTCTAATGAAACACACTGTCTCATTTTAGATAAACAGACTGGGTCCATTAACTCCCAAATCTATCCCCAAAAGCTGATGACAACAGAACGTTTGCATGGAATACTGCTACCTTGTGGTGCAGCAATGAATAAGATTCTGAAAATGTTTCTGCAAATTACAGTTTTTCACCACAGATAAGGGATGGCTAGTGTGTGAGGGAGTTGAATTTGAACTCCAGCAGAGGTTTGTCATGTCCCAGGTTGGGTACAAAGGTGGCATTGTGACGGGATCCCCAGGATTCAGCCTGGGACCGCTGTGCCCTCTGAACTCTTTCCAGCCTGGGCTGTTTGAAGTTGGAATGGAAATCTAGGAACCAGCTTCCTTTTAGCACTTCCTTTATTTCCCGCTCCAGGTCAGAGTGGTGGTATTTGAACATTCTTTGCTTCTAGTCTTGGTTGGAACCCAGAAGTGTATGAAAATGAAAATCAATAGCAGGGAAAAGATAAGCAAACTTTTTTGAGCCCCACAAAAGATTTGGTTTGTCTGAAGATTTAGATTTTTTTTTTCATATAACCCGAGAGGCTTCACCTATGTCTGACAAGAACTGGGAAGATTATATTTTTGTTTTGTATAGGAAAACCACTAAGGCATGCTCATCTATTTATTATAATGTTGTCCTCTTCAAAGCAACGCAGAGACTCCAAACTAATCCTTACAGCGTCGCAGTGAGGCAGGTAAGCCTGATGTTATTTTCCCCCCATTTTACAGATGGGGAAACTAAAGTTAATAACTTGATCAAAGTCACATATAGAGGCAAGGTGGGTGAGGTAATATCTTTTATTGGACCAACTTCTGTTGATGAGAGAGATAAGCGTTTGAGCTACCCAAAATTCATCCTGGAACCAACATGCCTACAACAACACTTTGTACATCAAGATCGCATAGTGAGGCAGAGATTAAAATTCAGTTTTGTTTCTCATCCTCATGCTTGTTTCCCTAGACTAGGCCAAACGTCTATTCCACCATATCTTTTCCAGTATTTTTATACTTTTAATTAAATAACATATATTTTGTCGGGACTCCAAAAATATTGGGGAAACATAGAAGAAATAGATCTTTTTGATTGACTAGATTATTGCTGCAATAATTCAGCATAATTTATCATTTAACTGGTATTTTACCTAAATAGCAAGAGAACAGATGTCAAATGTTCAAGGACAATTTTTATGTCCTTAATATGAATTTGAATAGATTCTTTCCCATCCATTAAGAACTGCTTTGTCAGCCTTCAGCAATTTGTCAAGCTAAAAGGTGAAGCAAGCTGAAAACCAGAAGTGGTTGTACAAGCAGTCAAGACAGGCTCTGATAATTCTGTAGCCATGCCATTTTGGGTTTTGATTTTCTTAGTTCCCACAAGCCAAGAAAACTTAGACCTGTTCAGAAATAAGAAATAAACCAACAGGTGCTACAAGTAGTGGTGTGGAAGATCGAATAGATGGCACTCTTTACATATGAGACAGAATAGAAGAAGTGCATGTTGTCAGGCCCTCTGATGACAGTGTTCTATCTTTTAGATGAGATGTAAAATGAAGGTCCTGATTTCTTGGCTATTTAGAGATTCCATGACACTTTTTGGCAAGAACGTATATAGTGTTAACATGTGACGCCAGCCAAATTCCAGGTTGAGGAAAAAATAGTTCATTCACCTAAATTATCCTCTTGCTTTTCTTGTACAAGGTGTCCTTTACTACTTTAACATAAAATTGTTGTGCATTGTTTCTGGTTGGTTATGAATTTTAGGTTATTTCCTTCTTAAATGAGAGAAAAAAGTAGATAAAAATCTTCCGCCACTCTGCAGAATGCACATGAAGTCCTCCAGTGGCCACCGGACCATTGGCTGACTTGAAAAGTAATGTCTTGAAAATGTTTCCCTCTCTCCCTACCTCATAGTTTCCCTCTTGTTGCATAGTGTCCCTCCCCCATTTCCATCTTGCTCTGGTGAACTCAGTGCTCCATGCACTGTACTGCCTCCTAGTAGGATACCAAGGAAGTTCAAGGTCTCACTGTTAATCTTCAAGGACCTCAGTAGAACTGACCAAAATCTCTCCGAATATGCCTCTTTTTTAGTGTCAACAACCTTCCCTGGCAGTTCTATTCCTCAAGGAATGACGTAGCTCTAAATTTCACGGATGTAAGATTGTCAGAGCTGGACTCTTTCAGCAACAGGGCCAAGCCGTTGGAACATCTTACTGGAGAAAATGAGTATTAATACAGATCTGCAATGTGCAAAGCTCACTTCTTAAGTTTAGTGTTCACTCAGAACAGCTAAGCAAAGGGAAGGAAGACACAGAAGTGGGGGCAAGAAGGAATAAAGGGGAAAGAAATAAATTAAAATCAGAAACAAACTCCCTTAAGTAAAGAGGAAATTTAGACAATGAGACCATTGACCAATTGTAACTTGGGTTACTGTCTCTTTGGAGCCACTTACAGGCCATAGCGATGGGCTCCACTGTAAGAACTTACTTAGCCAGTTACATGAATATGCCTTTCAGCTCTGCATTCTGCTGATATGGGCACAGATCTATAGGCAGTGATGTAACTCTGGTAAAGCTGGGAGCAGCTGAGAAACAGCAGGCAGAAAGCACTAACAGACTGCCTGCCACACAATCCTTGTATGTTGGCTAGGCCAGCAGTTTCACAAGATAACTTTTCAATACCCAGGACTGTTCTGGCTCAACAGGGCTACTGGCAGTTATGCTGCTGGCTTCCCTTCCCTGCCATTACCCACCACTAACCAGAGTTACCCATGCAGGGGGAAAGGGAGACAGGATCACATGGTGCTTCTGTGCTATCTTGGGACCAGGATACAGAGTGGGTGGAAGGTTGTTTGAGAGAACATGGAGAGAAGACAGGCTGCCTAAAAGGAGCCACCAGGGAAACAGCCTTGACTCCAGATGACTCTAGGATCGGGGGTATTTATGCTATGGAATCAGTTGCCCAAAGTGAAGCCCTGTTGCCCACGAATTATTCCTTTGTCAACAGAAAACCAACATAGGCCACAACATTAAAGATATAAATTATAATGGGGAGAAGGGGGAATTATTAGTCTTCCATGCTTTGCTATTATTGCTTCTAACACACACAGAAAACACAACATCAGGCTTTCAAATGTTTCTTGTTGCAGCACAGAGATGATTAACAACAACCTGCATATATATTTGAGAGTTCATATCATATGGGTATTATTTGCCTGTAAGCTTAGATTCAACTCCAAACTGAAAACACTGCAGCTAAGCCCATGGAATTGAGGACTAAAATAGAATGTGCTCTATTCTGCCATTAAAGTGCTAGTCAGACTCCCACAGAGAACTTTCTTACACTTCCAAAAGGAAAAGAAAATGCCAGCTGCATGTAGCAGCTGAAGTACTGTATGCAATTTTTCATTTATACTTTGGTGTAGAAAAGAATAGTTGATGAGAAATCTAGATAATGAGGAATGGAAAAAGATAAGGACCTTTGCTTGGGTCAAACAATATACTTACAGTTATATCATTTCTAACATGAAAGGAAGAACTGAAAGGAACAGTTTGAATCTAATTTGTGCCCCAGGGATTGGAGTGGGTCTGCCAGGCAAGCTGCTTGTCTGTACAAGGGTTTTATTGTATGCAGTTTTCTGTCAAATGTGAAGCTGTCGTGACATAGGGCACAATTATATTTGATAATTGAATGTCTGACTTTTCACTCTTTGTACTTTTTAAAAAAACAAAACAAAAACTGCAGTCCTACTCTTGCTTATATAGGTGTCTGGAAGTTTTTTGACTTGAAATGTATGTTTGAGAATCTTCAGCAACATTTTGTAAAATTTTCAGCCTCTAGAGTTGTATCAATAATCTGTACTCCATATCAAGAACATGCCATGATGCATGCACTCATATAACACCTTTTATATTAGAGTCTTAAAGTGGATTTGTAGACCTAAATGGCCTGAGCATCACAGCACTTTCTGGGTATTATCCCCATTTTGTGGAAGGGTAAACTGGTGAACAGAGAGGGTAAAATCATGCAGGGTAGCCAAAGGATACATTGGCTCATTTAGTCCTGCCTGTTTTCTTTTAGTTTGGCTCAAAGATTGTCTTCAGTTTGTAGTTCAGATTAATTCAGTATAAAATTTTTAAATGTATACATCAATTTTATCGTTTATTATTTCTTTAAATTTATGTATAGACTCTGTTTGTAACAGGCTGTAGGTGCTTTCAGAAGTATTTTTAAATATACATAAATCATTTGTTAAAATATACAAACTGCCTATACAAACCAACACAGACCAAGAAATATACTTATCAATAAAAACTGCAATCACCCATCGCATGTCCCTAATCCACCCCCAGTGTAAAACAAATTAGCTCTGCCTTGTAGCATGTCCTCAAGGCTGACATATCCAGGATCCCTCAAGTTGAGGGGAGGAATAAATTTCAGATCCCCCACAGAAGAACATAGGCCAGCAGCCCCCTTTCAGCTTGCACAGTAATATATAGCAAGAGAGAGAGTCCCTGAGGTAACCAGCTCCCAAACCCATTTATGGCTTGTAGCTCCTCTGAAATGTCTTCAACTGCTCCTGAAAACCAATTGGAATCCAGTGCAGCTTACAGAGCACCTATGTTATGTTCCCTTTGGGTATATCTACACTACCCACCGGATCGGCGGGCAGCAGTCGATCCAGTGGGGGTCGATTTATCGCGTCTAGTCTAGACATGATAACTTGACCCCCGAACGCTCTCCCGTCGACTCCTGTACTCCACCATCGCGAGAGGCGCAGGAGTCGTCGACAGGGGAGCGGCAGCAGTCGACTCACCGCAGTGAAGACACCACGATAAGTCGAGCTAAGTATGTCGACTTCAGCTACGTTAGTCACATAGCTGAAGATGCGTAACTTAGATCGATTCAACCCCCCCTCCCCCGCCCAGTGTAGACCAGGCCTTTGTGTGTAACACCATTTAAAGAATATTGTCAACTTGAAACCTAGTCAATTTTAAAGACTTGACTAGAAAAATGAGTTAAAGGTAATTTTAAGGACTACCAACTTTTTAGTGGTTTTCAGATTTCATACTTGTATTTTTCAAATTGGTTTTCTCTCATTTGTTGCTGCATGAAAAGCCCATATCAGCTGTGGACTGACTACATGGAAACCATGTAACTGAAAATGCACAAAAGGACACATTTCTACAGGTATTTAGGTGCAATAAGATTCAGTTAAGCACCTAGTGGGATTTCCATAAGCAGCTAGGCATTTGTGTCTTCACAAATCTGGCCCAAAGTGCAAAAACTAACTAGACTGAAGAAATAGAGAGGCATATTGCTGCTCACCCTATAATTTCTTTCAGTTAGTCATTTTCAGTGTCATTTGCAACAACAGTTGGTAAAATATTTTCAGGCAGAAGGGTGGTTTTTACATTGTCATTGGCCATCTAAGTAAATGTGCAGCTGTGTTCTGTGCCAACTTTGTGGTGTATATAGCTATGAAGTTATTTTCTGTGTACTGTGCCTTTAATGTAAGAAGTCTGCCTCTGTCACCTCGGGGGCAGTGATGAAAGGTTTAAATATGAAAGTCATTATATATTGAGAGACACTCTAGTTTTTTTTTCCCATGGAAATACTATATTTGTTTTTTTCTTTTTACTTAATCTAGGATAAAAGTAATGGAGACTGAGAAATACATATCTATGGAAAACATAGTTTTGATTCTGAATTGTTATAAGATGTACCCACACCCCTTTTATAACATAATCCACTTGTCTAATCTTTAGGGGACAAAGGCATAGTTAATTATAGCAAAGTCTTTATCCAAAAGGTCCATCCTATCGCAGATGAAAAGAGTGCTGATACTTTACAGATGCAGTTATTGAAGAGATTGTATGAATTGTGCTCATATTTGAATATCTGTTATCCTATAACTATTCATTTCCATGGTAGTAAATACTTAGGATATTTTAGCTGTAACATTCCTTGGTATGCATATGTAGCCATAGATCTGTTATGAAAATCATCAAAATGCTTTTCAGCAATTGGAGGATGGTGATGGACATTTTCACTATGCTTTTCTTTCTTGACTAGCTCGATGTTAAAGATTTTTGTGTGTCAATATGAAAGACAAAGGTGTGCCTACGTTAGAACCAGAACACCTTACATTTCGGAAATGTAGATGACCTCTAACTTTGATATGCTAATATGAAAATAGGAGTTGTTCAGTGTTGTATTTTATTGTCTGGTTGAAGTTCAGCAATGTCACAATTAATAGAGAGGATGTGTCTCAAGTCTTGTTTCTCAAGGCCACAATTCACTCCCACAATGAGTGTGTGCACAAAACCAATGCTGTGGGTGACGTTGCAAGAATTTATAATCTTCAGTATGTTACTACCATTGTGTGTGATAAATATAGCTAATCTTAAGGCCTCAGGGAGTATGCAGGCTTCCAGAAGAGGCTGAATGAATCACAGAATGTTGTTTCTAGTAGTATGCATTATATTTAAACAAGCAGCTAGCTGTAAGGAAGGTAAGCTCTGTATTGACCTATGGGGGCAGGGGGGCAGCTTTATTATTCGTACTGGGATAGGACAAAGAACTACTATACTGATGGATTGATGAGTCAGTGGTTAACGAGGCTTGAGGTTGATTTGCTGTAGTGTTTGGATTTTTAATTCTTCCATTAGCTCTTTGAAATCACTCTCATTTTGTGGGATGTGATAGGGAGATATCTGAGAAGCTACATAAGTAGTAATAGAATAACAATACCACAGATACTTAGCACTACATGAACCAGATGTGTGGAGTTAGCGGATAGACATATAAGAATGCACCTTCCTTCCTTTTGGTGTCATTTGCCGCAAGATTAATTAAATGAACATGCAAAAAGTTTCCTACTGCTGTCCTGGTTCTTCATTTGCGCTGATACCCAAAGATGTTTTGCCTACTCTGAGGACCCTGATAAAATGAAGCAGAACATTGGATATAAACCCCAGAAGCCTTTACAGGAAGGTTTAAAGAAAAAATGCTAGGATAAGTTATAATGCATTAGACAGCTAAATGGATATTTCCTAGCAAGAAATTCCAAACTTGGGTGTCTAAAGTTAATCACCTAAATTCATATTTAGTAGTAAGTGGCCTGATTTTCAGAGGTGCTGAACACTCACAACTCCCATTGAATTCACTGGGAATTGTGAGTACTGAGCACTTCTGAAAACCAAGCCACTATCGATTTAGGTGCCTAATGTTTGATGCCCAAGATTGAAAATTTTAGCCTTAGTTGAACTAGTCAAAAGGTATCCTATTTAAATTGTGCTTTTCTTGTTTGGCTTTTTTTTTCTTTTTTTTTTTTGGTTTGGTTTCTTTTTATGAAAACATGGGAAAAAATTCATAAAGCTTTTCTTGATTTCCCCCATCCCTTCAGCTTTTCATCCAGCTCTAGATTCCAGGGCCAGCCATGTGACACCTTTGAGAATCATCGTGTGGCAGAGTTATCATGAAAATAGATCCACTCCCTCAATTTTTTGCAAAGCAGTTGTACACGTAGATCAGTGCAGATGCAGGATTTTGCCGTGGGGAGGGGAAGGTGGGTTGGCTAGTATAAAATAAAACTGTACAAATGAATGCTATGCACATCAGCTGTGTCTTAATTAAAGACAGTGACTTGCATAATATCTAATGCTTTACACAAGAAGTAATCTTCAAGATCCCTGGTTGTTTTGTAAAGCAATCAGTTGTATTTACTATCCGTTTTAGATTCTTAGATGGACTCTTGATGAACATACATCGTAGATACTCCATTCTAATAGTCCTAAATTGTTGTAATACACTGACAGTTTCTCTGGTAAGCAAGAGAAGAAAAGGAGTGTTTTCCCAATAGCTATAGTCACAGGAAAAATTGCAAATAGTTTGATCAATATATGAATATTGGGTCCCCAGCTGGAGCCTGTTTTCTGCTACTGCAGCCTGCTCCTTCTGGGATCCCTAAAGTCTGCTCCTTCCTCATTCTATAACCAACCCTGCCTTACTCACCACTACTTTTTGTGTTTAGACAACCCTCTGGAGGTTCAAGGTGTTCTCAACATTCAAGGAATGCGCTGTATGAAATTCCAAGACAAGTCTAAAAATCACAGGAAGTTTAGTAAATCAAGGGTTTAATATAAATTTTGTGTCATTGCAGGGGATAAGCTGTAGCTTACATTTCTCATCTGCTTGTTTTTTTGTTCTTCTTTCACCCTTTGGCAGGGCAATGTGTCAGAGATCGAGCCTCTGGGGTCAGATGTCTCTCTTGTCCTCCTTTCCTCTCTGGTGTGTCCCTCGGTTATGCCTTTCATGCTGTTTTGATCTCTTTTCTGCCATCTCCCCGGCCAGGGTGTTTGAACAGATGTGCTCTCTGAGGAGGATATGAAATATATGTTACATGTTTCTCAAATCCATTCCAGGCTGTATTTGTTGCTTTGGCTAAACGGTGGTGTGGTTCTGTCATGAAATAAATTGGTCCCAGTTCTAAAATGAAATATCTGTTGTTGTCTATCTCCAGAAATCTCTTGTGTGGAACCATTCTGTATTTTGTATCTCATAGAATCAAATATTGTTAGCTTTTGGCACAGTAAAAGCAGTTACTGTTACAGGCATGGCTTGTTTTAACTTTCCCAGTAAATTTCTCAGTGGTAACCAGTTAAAGGATATGAAAGAGAAGAGATCAGAAATAGTATCCTAGGGTAGAAGTTCTGTTGGCTTTAGTAATGCAGATGCCTAGATTGTGTGATGATGGAGACCATATAAATACCTTTGTGTTTAGGTAGACTTGAATCCACTATTCATTGTGTTTTAAATGTAAAAGAATAAGAAATTAGTAAGGAAGCTTTGAGGCAAAACAAAAAAAGAAACGGAGTTCTGAAGGATTGTATTATTAAGGTGGAAGTTGTTTCTCCATTAAACTTGTCTGATCTAATGGCACATTAATTTAAACTGCTGAACAGTATTTTCTGAATAATTCATGAAAGAGACAGAGAGAGGAAAAGGCCCATATTTTGAACTGAATCTAAAGTTTTCTTATCTGATAAATTTGCAGTCAAGGCTTTCCCTGACTAGCCACTTATAGGAGAAACCAGTTTTAAAAAGTCCATGATTTCCAGGGCAAATAGTGCAGTGGCTGCTATAGAAAATCTATTTTGAGTTAATAGCAGGAAACCTTACCAGCATCTTGAGGTCCTTCTCTGAAGCTGACAAGGAGAAAAGCTAAGTATCTTAGCATGAATCTGGTCGGTTCATTACGGCACAAAGCCTCAGTATTCTGTGCATTGCTGAGGTCTGTGAGGGTCAAAGAGAGAAGGAATTTTCATTCACCCCAGGGATGCAGAGTGGCAGCAGAACTATCTCACAACCATGACTGCAGTCTCAGCTCTGCAGTAGCCTCTTCAACTCTGGGGTAAGGGGAAAAAGGCAGTGAATCCATGGAATGAAGGATCCACCAGCTCTGCCCATTCCCGGTCTCCCTTTGTACTGACACATTCTCTTTATGATGGCATAATAGGAGACCCTGCAGAGCTGTGCTCCACTGTCTGCAGTGTGGAGGCCCCTTCCATTGGTTCCTTCAACACCACCTCAGCCCAAGTTGTACAATTGCAAAATTTTAGCGGCACCTTGCCTGTCCTCCTTGCCTGTAGAGGGTAGGGTAGGGTAGGATTTGCCTCTAAATTTAGGTATGTAATCTTTTTAAGGTTAAATCTTGCCAACTTTATTCTCAGACGTATTTTATCATTGTTTTTGCACTAAATTTACGGTTGCTAGTCTTCCAGGATTGTCCAGGAGCCTCCATGAATTAAACATTAATCTTTAATTAAAGATTGTCATGTGATGAAACCTCCAGGAATATGTCCAATGAAAATTGGCAACCCTAATTAAACTCCAATGCTCACAGATCTCAAAGCAAATTCCATGCATGGAAAGGAGCGAGGATGTGATTTCAAGGGGAGTGTTGTCCGAGTGAACATTGAGTAAAGATTGCAGGGTTAAGGTAATAGTTTAGAAGAACTGGATTTTTTTGTGTGTGGCTAAGAATGAATTGGCTATCAAACCTCACGTATAGTCCCAGTGTCATACCTACTTGACATAAATTCTTTCACAATTTTTGGCCCTAGATTTTCACCGTATCCTTCCTTTGTCGTCATTTAGATGGGTAAGCCTAAGTAGCTATTTTAACATTCCTCATAAATTGAATTTCCTCCTGCTTGTCAACATTGCTCTGTTACTGAGGTGCTCAGAATTGAATTGTGCTCAGTATTCTCACCCATGATTGATCTGTGACTTGATGTCCTTGCATATGCAGCCACACGTGACATTGGCTTACTTTCTTTCCTTTATTTTTTTCTTCTGCTGCTGAACTGCACTGCAAGTTCATATCCAATGTACAGTTAACTATTTTTTTTAATAAATTGTCAGTTCTTTTAAGTTTTTTGGCCAGCTATATGAGCTAGGGGCAAATTCTGTCCTGAATTACATTCTTTGCAACCCACTAGTGTTATACCAATAAAATAAAAACCAGCAGGATCTTATTAAAGGGAAAAAGGCAAAATACCACATTTATTGTGAATACAGAAAGAATCATAGTAAGCAGTTAGTTCTAGTTATAACATTCCATTCAATCTCATATTTATTCACACATTCATTCATTCATACAAACACACACACACACACACACACACAGGTTCTGCAAGGTTGTTATCATAGTTACCAGCCTTAGAGTTGCTCATGCCAAGCCACTGGCCAGGTGGCCTGGACATGAGGAGGGAGCAGGGCCTTGTCAGATGCTCATCTGATGCTCCTGGAAGTTGGTTTGCAGAATCAGACCCCAAAGTTCTCACTTTTTAGAGTCTATTTTTATAGGAATTTCTTCCTATGCCAGTCTATGGGAATTGCTTCATCATGCTGTTGCTGAATCAATCAGCAGATAGCACATTCCTGACGGCTCCAAGATGTTATCTTGTTCTTTGGTTCTCCCATTCTTGAGGCTGTTGGGTGGATTCCAGTCTGCCCTCCGGGGGGTCCTCTGGTTATTTCCACTTGACGCCTTCTTCAGCCGATGGACACTGGATTCTTAGGCTGGCACCTCCCTGATCATTCAGTTATTACCCACACCAAGCATCCATCCACATACATCCTCTATCTCTATTTTAATCACAATTGTTAATACAACAAAAGGGTGGGGAGTCTCTGGGTGCTGTTTCTGTTGTTAGAGTATTGCTTTGAGTCTCTCTCTCTGAATTGCTTTGAGAATAGACTCTGTCTTAGAATGTACTAACACAATTAGCAGCTTGCAAGTTTCACACATAGAGGGAGAGAAACAGTACCAAAAACCAAGAGACCTCTTAATTAGTAATACCCTGGAATTTAAACTCTGGGGAATCAAACTCATTTGTGATTTTAATACAGAACTTCTTTAATATGATCCAACATAATCCCCCTTTTGACACTAAGATTTATAATCGTCAGTGTCACTTTCTATGTAGCCTATTCAAGAGAAAGTACTGTGAGGCAATTTGAGTTTGTGATTCCAATTCATGCCACATACATGATCCTAGTGATGTATCTTTACTACAAGGTTCTGGGGCAACAGGCAAGGTGAGGCACACCCACTTTTGAGGAGTCCATTCGGTACAACCTCTAGTGTCCAATAGCTTCCCTCCCTCCCCAGCCCACTGGCTCAAGGTCCAGGGTAGCCAAAAGGATCCCATGTGTAATATGGGGAGTGGGTTAACCTTCAATATCTTTGCCTCCAGGGACTGTTGGTGTGCAATTTTGACAACAATTTCTCCCATTAACAAGTCTGGTTTACAGTACTGGAAACATATTGCATCCATTCATATTGATAAGTGTCAAACAATGATCTCTTTCTTTTTTTAACAAATGCATCAAACCCTTAATATTTCCCAATATGACCCAGAACATTTTGTGTTCCAAAGTAGCTAGTGCAAGTATCTGCATTTCAGTGCATCCCATAGCTATGGCTGTGTAGTTTCCTATTTCTAATATTTTTTTTTCTTATGGATAAGCCATGTGGTAGTATTAAGCCATTACTAAAGATTCCATCGGCCTTTTAGGTTACCCAGACCAATTTGGACCAAGTCTACATTGGCATGTACTTGTTTTTGTATCAGGCTGTCCTGTAGCTGGGACAGAAAGCTTAATTTATTTTTAAGTTCCTGCAGGTCTTCAGTATTTTTTTTTTAAACACACAACAGTGCTAGCAACAAGACAAAACACAAGACAAAACATAGAACACAGAACACAATTTCTATTGTGACAGTAGATTCATGGTATTGGGTTGCTTTTCAGCTGGCATCAGCTTTTCCTGATTTTCTGAAAGACAAAAAGAACATGTTTCTACCCCTTTTGGGATGGCAGATTATTGCTTAAAATATTTCTTTTACAAATACCCTGGCTGATTGCAGGCAAAACAGAGAAATTGCCCCCATATTTTCCTGTTTTTGTTCTATAGGCAGGCCAGGTTTCAATGGCTTTTATCTTTTAAGGGTTATGGGGAAATTATCCCACTGTTTAGTCATTAAATCCCTGAGTTTTCCTTCTTATACAGCAGACCAAGTTTATAATGTTTTTCCTGCTGTGTTAAGCTTTAAGTTCTATTTACAGGTAGTAACTGAGAAGCATCATTACCATACGACCTTAAAGGATTTTTCCAAAAATCATACACACTATACGTTGTTACAGGGATACTTATTATCATTAAATGTATTAAAATTATCTTGTTATCCCATGCCTTTTATTTAGACAATTTGTTTGCTGACCAGGTATGTCCTTTATCTGCAGCTCCTTTGTGCTGCTAGTTCTTTCCTTCCTTTATCATTTAGGTAATTTGCATTTTCACAGAAACTTCCTGCTTTTGGATTTAAAGCCATCAGCAGCTCAGAGACTCTATCTTAAAAGGGACACAATCAACTTTCACCAGAGTTTTGATTACTTTTAACTTCTGCTTCCAAAACACACAGCAATCTGAAAAAGAAAACCCAACCTATTGTAAAAAGAAAAGGAGTACTTGTGGCACCTTAGAGACTAACCAATTTATTTGAGCATGAGCTTTCGTGAGCCACAGCTCACTTCATCAGATGTGTACCGTGGAAACTGCAGCAGACTTTATATACACACAGAGAATATGAAACAATACCTCCTCCCACCCCACTGTCCTGCTGGTAATAGCTTATCTAAAGTGATCAGCAGGTGGGCCATTTCCAGCACAAATCCAGGTTTTCTCACCCTCCACCCCCCCACACAAATTCACTCTCCTGCTGGTGCTAGCCCATCCAAAGTGACAACTCTTTACATATCACTTTGGATGGGCTAGCACCAGCAGGAGAGTGAATTTGTGTGGGGGGGTGGAGGGTGAGAAAACCTGGATTTGTGTTGGAAATGGCCCACCTGCTGATCACTTTAGATAAGCTATTACCAGCAGGACAGTGGGGTGGGAGGAGGTATTGTTTCATATTCTCTGTGTGTATATAAAGTCTGCTGCAGTTTCCACGGTACACATCTGATGAAGTGAGCTGTGGCTCACGAAAGCTCATGCTCAAATAAATTGGTTAGTCTCTAAGGTGCCACAAGTACTCCTTTTCTTTTTGCGAATACAGACTAACACGGCTGTTCCTCTGAAACCAACCTATTGTGGCTCCCTTTGGAGCCCTAATAGCATTTTAATTAAGTAGCATGGTATGTTTGCATTTCTTTTGCCCCTTCTACAATATACCCTGCACATGTTCTGGGGCAAATGCACATTCCTTCCATAGTTTAACTTCTATAACATTATCCAGATCCATTTTTACATAAGGTGTCACTATTTCTTTTTTTGCTTACAGAGTTTTCATGCACCTTTATCAAAGTGACAGTCTGATTACTCAGAGCCATTTTAAGACTCAGTGTTTCTAACATTGCTTCTTTTTGTTTTGTGCACCTCACCCCTGCTGTTGCTTCAGAGAGGCACTGTCTTTTTTTAATTTTTTTTTTTACTATAACTCTCATCTGCTATTTTGTTACAAAAACAAACAAACAACAAACAAACAAACAAAAAGAGTCCAAAAAAAAATTTTTTTTTATATTCTCCTGATTTTGACTGCCCTGCTGCAACCACAACTTAAAAACATTTTAAATTTTGTAAAGCATTGAGTTACCTTTTAAGGGTTAAATGCCAAATCCCAAAGCCAAACAACACTAATTACCTGTGTCTAGCAAAAAGGTCTGTCAGTTTTGCAACTTTGAATTGAAGAGTCAAATGGATTTTTAGTGGCATTATTTAAAACAAAAACAAAACTAACTGGTCCTTAGAACTTTACATATTTACACACACACAGACAGATACATACACGTTTTCTTTTCCTTAACATCCCTTCCACACTGCTCTGTTTTTTACATCTTACATTCCCTTTATACATTTGAGGCAGTTAAGTTCCAATAGAACCCTCTTATGTTCTTTTAGCAAATTTGACTAAATTGTCCAGTCAAATGATTTTAATCAGATAGTTTATTTTTGCCTGGCTAATTTACAGACATTCCTTTGGAAAAGGGCCCATTTTTCTTTCAGAATGGCTGCAAAGAAACCAAGAATGCTCTTTCTCTAACACTTTTCCTTTTTAACATTTTCGGTTAAAAGTTGTTTGGGTGAAATACAAAGTTTAACTGCTTAATTCCCTCCAGCCTCTGCAGAGTTATTTTTTTTTTTTTTACTCTCTTTTCTCTTTGTAATTATGCCTGGGGGTGCCGTACATAGGACCTTCTCCCCCTTTACCTGCCTCCCTCCAGCCTCTGCAGAGTTAACTTTTTCACTCTTTTTGTATTCCTGGAGTGCCTCTTTCACTATTTTCAGCTGGCTTTGGGTATTTGTAGCCAGCACCTTCCAATTGTCTGCTCCCTTTTCCGTTTGTGCCTTTTCCTCTTTACATGAGGACAAGCGGAGGGAAGAATCCTTACATGCCTCCCACAACAACCAAATTGCTGCTGCATCTCTTTTGGCAGCACTAGAAGGTTTGTATATGAGGATATACTGAGCCAATCTATCCTCTAGGTCCGAAATAGTGCAGACATCAGCTAGGGCTTGTTTAGTCCAAGGACTGTGCCCAAATTTTTGAAGGATTTGTTTAAAAGGTGTAATTTCTTTAACAAAAGGTGAGATTGGAGTTCCTTCTGACTCCATTCTTCCCTCTGGTACTGGCTTACCCTGTTTTCTTTTAAACATCTTAACATGGATACTTCAATCTCTTTGTCACTGCTGGTATTACTTAGCAAGTGACACAGCCTAGATTCTGAAATCATAGCTTAATGTATGCGTTTTTCCCCTGCTACCTTCCCGGAGGCCAGCAGGTCCCCTGCTACCTTCCCAGAGGCCAGCAGGTCCAGTTAACCTATTTCTCCCTGCTACCTTCTCGGAGGCCAGCAGGTCCGGTTAACCTATTTCTCCCTGCTACCTTCTCGGAGGCCAGCAGGTCTGGTTAACCTATTTCTCCCTGCTACCTTCTCGGAGGCCAGCAGGTCCGGTTAACCTGTTCTTTCCTGCTACCTTCTCGGAGGCCAGCAGGTCCCCTGCTACCTTCCTGGAGGCGAGCAGGTCTAGTTTAATCTGTTTTCCCTGCTACCTTCTCGGAGGCCAGCAGGTCCCCTGCTACCTTCTCGGAGGCCAGCAGGTCTGGTTTAATCTGTTTTTCCTGCTACCTTCTCGGAGGCCAGCAGGTCCCCTGCTACCTTCTCGGAGGCCAGCAGGTCTGGTTTAATCTGTTTTTCCTGCTACCTTCTCGGAGGCCAGCAGGTCTGGTTTAACCTAATAGAAATGCCTAGCTCACTAGAGCTGGCGGTGTGCACACCAATATTTACAATAACTGAGGTTTTTTACCAATATTCCCCCTTTCGCAATTCTCCACCAAAATGTTGTACCAATAAAATAAAAACCAGCAGGATCTTATTAAAGGGAAAAAGGCAAAATACCACATTTATTGTGAATACAGAAAGAATCATAGTAAGCAGTTCTAGTTATAACATTCCATTCAATCTCATATTTATTCACACATTCATTCATTCATACAAACACACACACACACACACACACACACACACACAGGTTCTGCAAGGTTGTTATCATAGTTACCAGCCTTAGAGTTGCTCATGCCAAGCCACTGGCCAGGTGGCCTGGACATGAGGAGGGAGCAGGGCCTTGTCAGATGCTCATCTGATGCTCCTGGAAGTTGGTTTGCAGAATCAGACCCCAAAGTTCTCACTTTTTAGAGTCTATTTTTATAGGAATTTCTTCCTATGCCAGTCTATGGGAATTGCTTCATCATGCTGTTGCTGAATCAATCAGCAGATAGCACATTCCTGACGGCTCCAAGATGTTATCTTGTTCTTTGGTTCTCCCATTCTTGAGGCTGTTGGGTGGATTCCAGTCTGCCCTCCGGGGGGTCCTCTGGTTATTTCCACTTGACGCCTTCTTCAGCCGATGGACACTGGATTCTTAGGCTGGCACCTCCCTGATCATTCAGTTATTACCCACACCAAGCATCCATCCACATACATCCTCTATCTCTATTTTAATCACAATTGTTAATACAACAAAAGGGTGGGGAGTCTCTGGGTGCTGTTTCTGTTGTTAGAGTATTGCTTTGAGTCTCTCTCTCTGAATTGCTTTGAGAATAGACTCTGTCTTAGAATGTACTAACACAATTAGCAGCTTGCAAGTTTCACACATAGAGGGAGAGAAACAGTACCAAAAACCAAGAGACCTCTTAATTAGTAATACCCTGGAATTTAAACTCTGGGGAATCAAACTCATTTGTGATTTTAATACAGAACTTCTTTAATATGATCCAGCACTAGCTTCCATAGGGTTAAATAGGGTATAAGTCAAGTAAAACTTAGATCTTAATGATTTGGAGTCACAACTCCTTTTTGTTTTAAACTGCATTCAATATTGTTTTGTAAAAGCTTTTCAGTTTACTATTAAACAATTAAAATCATATGATGTATTTTAATGTGGTACATTCTAATTAAAAGGCAACATCAGAAGAATATAATAGTCATAAGATAATGGTCTTCTCCTGCTTACATAAATATCAAACTGAAGCCAAGATATTTACTTTTCAAAGCAAGAAATCCTGTGACAGCAATTTATTACAAAGACTTTATTTCTATTATACCAAATGGTATAATGGACATTTGATAATTTTGGCTGATGAATGTTTTTACGTTAGAGTAAAGGTTGCTCAATGTACCATTAGTACAAATCTCCATTTTAATTGTCAGGCTTCTGTGCTTCAGCCAATCAGCAAAGAGATTATTCATAACCTACAATTTTCTGCAAGTATCATTTTTGAGTAAGCAGGTTTCTGCTTTCATAAGAATTATTGAACAATTGCAGTCTGTAAGAAAGGTTTCAGAGTAGCAGCCGTGTTAGTCTGTATCCGTCTCTCTTGTCAACTGCTGGAAATGGCCCACCTTGATTATCACTACAAAAGGTTTCACACACACACACACACACACACACCCGCCCGCTCTCCTGCTGGTAATAGCTCACCTTACCTGATCACTCTCCTTACAGTGTGTATGGTAACACCCATTGTTTCATGTTCTCTGTGTATATAAATCTCCCCACTGTATTTTCCACTGAATGCATCCGATGAAGTGAGCTGTAGCTCACAAAAGCTTATGCTCAAATAAATTTGTTAGTCTCTAAGGTGCCACAAGTCCTTCTTTTCTTTTTAGTCTGTAAGAAAGTTTCTCCATCTATTTTATCTAATGATCTATGCATTTTATTATTGGAGATGTGAATTTTATCAGATTACTTATTGAAATTCTGCTGCTATGTGCAATACTTTAGGTAAAAAGTATTTATCAAGCTTACAGCTGTAAATTCTTAATTCTGTTAAGCAAAATGAGCTGTGATAATCAGTCTCTGTTCCTTTTAAGATTAACAAAATGATTTACCTTGTTGTGTCCATAGCAGGACTGTGAACTTTAATGAATTCTTTTAGTCGATGATTTTGTTGTGGAGGGGCAGTCTGTCTTAAACAGCATTTCTGACTAGGAACAAGGAGCTGCGTTTGTTGAATGTCAGTATATTGTGTATAGAAAAATGTATTGAATGGAAACATTAATACACATTTCCTAGCTGTGAGCCCTATTAAATTGTGAAATAGTCTTTAAAGGCTGTGGTGGGAGTCTTAACGCTTGAGATATTTAATTATAAGTGATAGGGTAAAAAAATTTTTAAAGCACTCAAGTCACATTTCAAAAGAGACTTAGGCTCCTATGTGCCTACATCACTTTTGAATATGGGACTTCGGCTCCTATATCAATTAGATACTTTCAAAAAATTTACCCTAATTTTAGCAATTTTACCTGCAGCATGAAAGAGACAGAGTCATGTTGGGTGCAATTTTTTTTAGATTATAGAAGCAGAGACTGTTTGAAAGTTGTTTACATGCCAGAAAGTTAAGAGGATGTTTGTTTTTCTGCTTTGCCAATAAGCCAGATAGCAACCTGCAATTGGTCACATATTACAGGGGATAGTTTCTTAGGCTCTGTTCCCAAAAATACCTGGCACATTCTTAACTACACATGAGTAATACCATTGAAATCAATGCATGTGCATAAGTGTTTGCATGATTGGGGCCAAAATTTGGACTATCTGTATGTTGGATGGTGTAATGGGGCAGGACTCACCACCATGGCACATCCTGCTGGCCATCCTGGAATTAACTCTGGTTTCGCCAGAGCACCCTCGTTCAGTGCTGTCTCGCCCATCATCACTCTCGCCTCCACCTCTAGAACCCACATTGCTCCCCAGACTGTGATGTCCTCTTCTGGACACAGCCCCCCAGCTGTGCCCCACTCAGTTCTCTTCCCCCCCCTTCCAGGGGACCCAACAGTCCTCAGTCCAGCCAGTTGCCTCAGTGGCAAACTGCAGCCTCTGGTCTAGCCACTCAATTCAGTGGCAAACTGCAGTCCATGCACTGGCCATGCCCCTTGGTGGCAAATGGGGGGACACAGGAGGGAGGGGGAAACTGGGCCTGCCCACTACTGTGGGACCTGGCCCTGGGACCCTATATCCAGCAGCCACTTACTGCCCCTCCTCCTACTCCGTCATCTGTTTCCCTGGGCCACTTCCCTTGAGCCCTAACACCTTCTCCGCCCTTGTATCAGGGCCTCAGTCTCGCAGCCATCAGGATGGAGCTCCCTCTTGCTTCCCTGACCCTGCCCAACACTGCTCTTTCCGTGGTACTGTCTCTCTCAACCCTCCTACAGGGCAGCCAGTCCACCTCCTCCCATGGCCTCCAGGGAGAGACTGCCTCTGTTCTGCTCAGCAACCCTTCTTATATGGGCCAGGCTGGCCCTGATTGGCTGCTCCCCTAAGCCTTCTCCCTATTGGCTGGCTCAATAAACCATCTTCTAATTGGCTGGGTTCTGCACAACCTCCCCAAGGCCACTTTGACCATTCCTCTGCCTGTGTGGGGCAGCCACCCCACCACAGATGGGTTACACAGAGCTGTATGGCATTTAGAGAAAACTTAGATACTTGCATACACTTGAAGCTGATGTTATAGTTCTGTCAGTGTCATTCACTTTGGAGCTAGTAGTAGTTCTTGGAGTGATTGCACACCTCCATTCCACTGGAGATGAGCGTGCACCACGCACACGGTTGTTGGAGATTTTTTCCCTCATTGTGGCTTTATTGTCCTTGGTGACTGCATGCAGGTTTAAAGGATGGAGCCTCCCCCGTCCTCTCCTCAGTTCCTTCTTACCACCCATGGTGGTGGTTGGCACAATTGCAGCCTTGCTACTGTAAGTTCTTCCCACATGGCTTATAAAATATACTCATTTTTACTTAGCGTAGACTCATAGTTAGAGTTTTAGATCGTCTGTATTTAAGGTAGTGGCTAGTTAATTATCTGTTTCAATTTTAAGGTCTTAGACCGACTGGTCCAGGTTTTGGTACTTGTACTAGTGTTGGAACTATGCCTCGATCTCTGGGGTTTAAATAATGTCGCTCTTCCACCAAACCAATGCCGGTGACTGACCCTCACCCGAGCTGCCTTACGTGCTTGGGGGCATCCTATGTGAGTGATAAATAGCACACTTGTAAAGGATTTAAGCCTTGTTCAGAAAAGAACAGGCTTAACTTTACTCTTATGACAGGTTTCAGAGTATTTCCCCTTGTGTTTTCCTCCCCCCCCCACCCTTCCTCAGACGTTCTTGTTAAACCCTGGATTTGTGCTGGAAATGGCCCACCTTGATTATCATACACATTGTAAGGAGAGTGATCACTTTAGATAAGCTATTACCAGCAGGAGAGTGGGGTGGGGGGAGAGAAAACCTTTTGAAGTGATAAACACCCATTTTTTCATGGTCTGTGTGTATAAAACATCCTCACTGCATTTTCCACTTTATGCATCCGATGAAGTGAGCTGTAGCTCACAAAAGCTCATGCTCAAATAAATTGGTGAGTCTCTAAGGTGCCACAAGTACTCCTTTTCTTTTTACTCTTATGGAGGCAGTGCTCTGTCCTTCCTCTGAGCTGTCCAGTTCGGAGCAGGCACTGGGTATGTCAGCTCCCTCATTATTGGAAGACTCAGATTCTTAGTCCTCTTCAGAGTTGGAGGTTGTGTCCTATGTGTCCCAGCCTAGGCAGGATGTGAATACTCTGTCAGGGACTTAAACCACATGGTTACTACATCAGCAGTGACCAGAAGACAAGGGGCAGTGGTTTGTTTGGTCAAGGGTGAGTCCCAGGACCCTGTCAATGGTCTTTCTGAACCTTATGGGGTTTTCCCCCCAGCTTCTAGGTTATCCCCTCATCTACCCCAATCTGTCTTCTTGGGTGCATGTTGGGAGCATCGGCGCCGAAGACAACATCTTCCTGTGTTCAGTGCCTAGCAGGTGGAAGCCATCCCAGCTGTTCCTCCAGCAGAGGAGATAGAGCAAACTCCACTTCAGCTTCCCTGTACTGTTGCTTCCTCATCACCAGATGAGGTGGGTAGAGGCAATGAGCTACTCTTCTCCACCAGATGTTTATATAGCTCACCAGGGATTTGTGTAGCCACAGTCTTGGATATCCAAGCGGAGGAGGCCTGAGAGAAATCCCACAAGCTGGTGGATATGTTGGCTTCTGGGAGACCCACCCGGGTGGCTCCCCTGATCAGTGAGGCTGTTGTGGAGCTGTTCAAGGCATTGTGGCAGACCTAGTCTTCCCTACCCCCACAGCAGAAAGGGCAGAGAGCAGATACCATGTTCCCTCTAAGGAATTTGAACACCTATCCACACATCCTCCACTAGGCTTCTTAATAGTTGCTGCAGCTAATGAGCGGGAGAGGCAGGGACATCATTTTGACACCAAAAGGAAAGATTTCAAAGAATCCGGACTTTTTTGGCTGTAAACTTTATTCTACAGGAGGCTGCAGTTTAGGATTGCGAATCAACAGGCTCTCCTCAATCGATATAACTTCACCTTGTGTGATAACATTTTGAAGTTCAGGGACAGGTTACCTAATAACTGTGGAAAGGAATTCATTTTGATGGTGGAAGAGGGTAATCTGGTGGCCAGAACAGCTCTTTAGGCCTGCTTGGATGCAGCTGACAAGCAGCTCGGATCATGGTGTCTGCCATAACCATGAGAAGGTGTTCATGGCTGCAGTTATCCCATCTCTCTCCAGAGGTACAGCAGACCATCTAAGACCTACCATTTGAAGGTTCTTCACTTTTTTAGACAAGACAGAAGATAGGCTTCATAGCTTAAAGGGATTCTAGAGCGATGCTGACGTCGCTTGGAATTTATATGCTGGTGACAAAAAGGAAGCAGTTCCCGCTGGAGCTGACCTACAGATATCTGGGATTTATGCCTTAGTTCCAACACCTGTTGAGAAAAAAGGGACAGAAATTATAGGGCGTGACCACCACCACCACAGAGTGCTATCTGCTCTTACCCCTCTTTTTGCCAATCATTTATCTCACTTCCTATGTATTTGGAACTGCCTGACCTTAGATCTGTGGGTCTTAAGCATGGTGAATTTGGGATACACCTTCCAGTTTCTTTCTGTTCCCCTTTCTGCCCCCCTTCCCCGTCCCTTTTCAAGGACACACTCACAAGACTGTCCTTCTGCAGGAGGTCCAGTTGCTCTTCAAGCAGTGGCCATAGAGGAAGTTCTTCTGTTTCTCAGTGGGAAGGGGTTTTATTCCTGCTGCTACTTTATTCCGAAAGTGAAATGTGGTCTCAGGCATATCCTAGATCTAAAAGAGTTAAACAAATTCCAGAAGAAAATAAAATTCTGCTTTGAAAATAAATTAAAATAAAATAAACTTGAAAATAAAATTCTTCCATTATTTTTTCCTTGGAGCAAGAGGACTAGTATACTGCCCTTTACTTAAAAGGTGCTTATTTCCATGTGGCAATCCACCAGAACCACAGGAAGTTTCTCAGGTTCATGGTAAATGGGATTCACAATCAATTTACAGTGCTTCCATTTGGACTTAGTCGCTCCTCACATTTTCATGAAGTAGCAGTGTTCCTTCAAAAGTCAGAGGTCCAAATGTTCCTTTACCTGGATGACTGGCTGGTGAGAGGCAGGTCTCAGGTACTGTCCAGTGTAGCCATTATCCAGTCTACTTTTGCCATGCTGGAGCTCCTGATCAATGTGGATAATCAATCCTGAAACCAGTACAGGAGAATAGAATTTATTGGAATGGTCCTGGGCTCTACAAAAAACAAAGCTTTTCTACCACAATCAAGTTTCGAAACACTGCGGGGCTTAGTTCTGGAACTAAAAGCACATCTGGTCACCACAGTATGCAGCTGCCTCAGACTCCTAGAACACATGGTGGTGTGTACCTATGTAGTGCCGCACACCAGACTGCACCTCAGAGAGCTTCAAGGATGGCTAGCTTCTTGTGTATTCCCTGAGCCATCATTGTCTAGATACGGCAGTTTGACTACCAATGCTAATCCTGTCCTCTCTGGACTGGTTCGTAGGGGGGGCCTCTTTTCCCCACAACTAGCTCTCACTTTAGTCACAGATATGTTGGCCTTTGGTTAGGGAAAGAAATTAGGGGAACTGCAGACTCGGGGTCTTTGGTCTTCTCAAGATTTGAAAGCTCATATAAACATAAGGGAATTGTGAGCTGTTTGTCCAATTTTTTCACCCTTCCTTCCATGTATCAAGGGGGGAAAAGAACTGCTAGTGTTAACAGACAACACAGCAACTATGTTTTGTATGAATAGACAGGGAAAAACTTGAGTCACTTGATTGTGCTGGGGAGTGATTCTCCTTTGGGAGTTCAACATAGCCAGCTCTGTTCACCTCAGATCTGTTTACCTTCTAGGGGTGCAGAATATATTGGCAGATCAGTTGAGCAGCTCCTTTACTGATCACTACCAGTGGCTGTGACCTGGGTGCCTAGGGCAGCCCTCACTGGAAATGCCAAGGTCAGGGTAGGCTGCAAAAGGGAGGGCAGACACTCCCAAAACTGGTGGTTAACACTAAAGTTAAACTCTTCAACTAGTCACAAACTGTGCTCCTGATCCCACACATTGGTTATCAAGAGCAAAAAAGGAAATCACACAGCCCCCTTTATTACATCCCAGTTCTCTGGCTCCCAATCAGCACCTAGGTGCAGGTAGGTGAGGAGTTATTTTAAAACTCTGCTCACTAGACAAAATGTTCTTCTGACCCCAAAAGGCCAGTCACATTGCCAGGTCAGTATTAGGTTGGATCTTACCCAAAATACCACACTGCTAGCCAATTCTTTAGCATCTAAAACTAAAGATTTATTACAAAGAAAAAAGAAAACAGAAGAGACTTGTTAAATGGTAAAGCAATCACATACATACAAAGACTTCAAAGTCCATATATTAGGTTCTTAGTAGTATTAGTGAGTTTGCTGGCTCAAAAGTCTCCCTGGAACACATCCACAGCTTGGATGGGTCATTCCGTCCTTTGTTCAGATCTTCAGTTTGTAGCAAAGTTCCTCCAGACTGGTAAGAAGCAGGATTGAAGACAAAATGGAGAAGATGCACATTCCCTTTATAGTCCTTTTGCCATGTGTCTGGTACTTCCTTTGTTCCAAACACAAGATTCACAGCATGGAAATGCTTTAGAGTTCTGTGTCCATAGGCATACCACATGCCTTGCTGATTTGACTCATCAGGTGTAGTTCCTGGTCTTTCAATGGGGTTCATTGTACAGCTGATGTCCCTTGATGGGCCATCCAGTAGGCTTAATGCTGATGCCGCTCTGTCTGTGGGTGTCACCCAGAAATACAGCACAAGTTTGAAAATATAGATATACCCTACATATCTATAACTCATAACACAAAGGTAATACAAACATATAAATAAGATTATCATACTTTGCAAATCATAACATTTTCACTGGTACCTTTCATGGCATATCTGGTCAGATTCCTTGCAATTTTACAATATTGGTATCACTAATATTATAATGGGCTCCCATATTCCATACAGGATCACCATACACCCTTTATACTTGTACACAGTGGCATGCAGCAGCAGAGGTCACTCCAGCCTCCCTGACGGGCACCACTGAGGGGAAAACATCTCTGACAATCATGCATTGGGCGTGCACTGAGCTTCAGCAGAATGGGCATGTGCAACATATCTCAGAGAGCAACAGTTATGTTCTTATATTGTGCATTAAGGAGATTACCTTCTCAACAGTGTGAAGAAGCTGCACCCCAGATATAGGGCAGCACCCCCCCCCCAATGAATTAAGGAAAACTGTATAGTGTTAATTTAATTTAAATGTACAATATCCAAAATTATGATAATTTTCATTTAGTGGGGTCTTGTTTAGACTATATTAAATATAAATGGCTCCTGGCTGCACCAGAACCAAAAAGCTTTTGATCCCAATGCTTTTTCTGTCATTTGAGTTTGGGAGGGGATTAATGAGTCTTTCATTTTCCTCCCAAGGAATGTAGTACAGCTCACCTAGAGTGAGGCTGGCAAACAGCAACCAGCTGAAAGCTGCACAGCCATCTGTTACTAGGAATAAGATTTACTGCTCCCTTTCATTGTGGGACCTGGGTTCAAGACATCCAGTGATCCTACCTTAAATCTGTGCTTGTCTTGTTTAGACCAATTAAATATGCCATGTATATTTGTATAGAGTATGGGAAAAATCATACTGAACTGTTTTTAAGGTACTTTGTAGGTATCAGATGATACTTTGGGTCCTATTTTTGTCAAGTAAAAGAAGCATAGAAAAGAAGAGAGCATTTTGGCTAGATTAAGACAGAAAAACTTCAAGTGAGAATAGCTTAGTTAAGGGCAAAATCCACAAGATGCAGAAAAAGATGCCCCAATCCCTCCCCCAACTCTCTGCAGGAAACCCACAATAATTACTCCTTTAGGGAGAGGGTTTAGTAGTTACATGGAGGTGTAGGGGCATGAGTTCTCAGCTACAGGAAACCCTGATGATCTGTGGATATTGACATCAAACCCTGTGGATTCAGTGGCATCCATGCTGTGTATCTTCCTGTCCAGATTTCTCCCAGCAGCCAACCCATTTTATCAATTTGAGGTGTATAGTACAACCCCTGGCCCCACTGGCGTGCTCCTACTCTGAGGGAAGAAGGAGGCATGGAGAGGCATTCAAACTAGAGTGTTCTCCCAAATATGTGAGTTCCTTCATGGAGCATATTATGGAGAGCTGCACCCATGCTTCCACTTGAAAATGTTCCCCAGTATCCAACAAATCTTCAGTCATTCTTTGATCATGTGGAAGGCTTCCACAAGTTTGGGGAAATATAGTACCCTAGATACTACTCCCCTCTATTTATATTCTTGCTCCTTTGCTCTCTCCTGCCCTTTTTTGCCCTTCATGCGGCCCAAAAAGTTACACAAGCCATAGTACTTCAGGGTATAGCTGACATTAAGATGTAGAATCCATGTTGTCCTCTTGGACCCTGTTTGATTTCCTGGTAGTAGTCATTAATAGCCAATGATGTTATTGTGCTCATGCTGATAGACTATTATTGGGGACCGTGCTGAAGTTATAAACTGTAATATCAGAGCATTCAGAGGTGCTGGCACTTGAAGCTCCTGTTGACATCAGATGGCTTTTGTAACTACTCAGCACCTCTGGAAATCTGGCCCTGACATTTTCTTACTCAGACTGACAGGATAGGAAATCCAGGCAAGTTGCCTGGATTACAAAACTCTTGCGACATTTCTATAATGTCTAGATGAAAACAGTAATTGTTAACTGTGCCTGATTTTTACCATGGATGTAATTTTTGTGAATAAAATCCATTTTCTTAGCTGGATCAACATTTGTCAAGTAGAAAAGGAAAGAGATATGAGAGATCTATTTTCAGACCTGTAAGACAGTATCACCTGGAATGCAAAATGTTACATATATAATATGTATATATAGTTTACATCATTTGTATAGTGTATATTATGTATGTTGTAATTTATATTATGGATATATAGAACGAACCTCAACTATATGGCTGACATTCCTTATAAGTTCACAAGTTTTATCGCCCCTCAGCTGTTTGCCTTGCACAACTTAAAAGGGCTGCTAGTTTTGGTAGCAGAGCTTATAAATTTATTTAATCAACAGGTGCCCACCTAATTAGCTGTGTGTGCATGTGCAGTGCCTATATGTGTAAGTGTGCATCTGTATGCCTAAGAAAATATTCTTCTCGCTCCCAGTCCATAATTTTGAACAGCTATATCTTTGTTAAATTAAAACCAATATTTTCCAAACCAAAAAAAAAGATACTAGTGATAGTTACAGACTCTGTGTCAAGTTTCAGGTTTGAACTTTTAAGATGGAAACTTCATTCACATTTTCCTTGTCTAAATGTAATATGGTTAGAGTTTTTAATCACCCTTGCCAACCTCAGAAGTTGCTGACCGGGAGTTTGTTCAAACCTTTTGAAAGAATTCAGCAGTTTGTAGAAGTCAGAGGTTCAATTCTGCTCTCAGTTAAACTAGTTTCAGTTGTCTTTAGAATTTGGCCACAAGTATGGAAAAGAGAAGTCCAAACCAAATACTTTAGAAAGTTCTGAGGATGTGAAATTAGAGACTTTAAAGACAATTGTTTTGCAACATGAACTCGAATGAGTTCTACCAGGTACTGTAAATGTATGAGATGTTAGGTTTGTGTATCAGTAAAACTGTTTTTGATGTTCTCTCAAATGCTCATTTATGCTATTAGGTAATATGTTTGGGAATTACAGTGATCACACCTACTGTGGTCACCTAAATTTTGAGGAAGTAAAGGACAGTTGCTTGAAAACTAATTGACAACTAATAAAAATTATGGGACAAAGCTTATTTGTAATAAAGCAGCATCACACAATATTTCATTCTTGGTACAAAATCGTACATTTTTGTAACACAGTATGATCCTTTGCATGAGTATTACTTGAAACAAACTGTATCTGATCAAATGAATTGTAATGGCAGCTAGTTGCATTTGGGCTGTGAGATATTGGGTGCCAAATATTGGCTGTCCCTTAAAACATAGGATAGGTGCCACCCTATTTTCCAGGATATAGTTTTATATTCATAACAGCCATGAAGGTGAATAAAACTAAAGGCTATTCAGAGTTAGTGCTGTTTATGCAATGTAGTATCTTGTTCAGAGAAAATGATGTGGCTTACCATTTAAGGAGCAGAATGATTGCTGAGTAAACCCTTCACACCTAATAGTTTCCTTACATTATCAATATTCATGCAATGCAATACATTATGCATTTAGATCAGTGGAAGTTGTGTGATTTAAATCCTGTGTGCCTCTTTGAAAATTCACTGCTGCTATATGTTTGTGTATTTACTAGCTCCAATTATTCCCCAATTACTGAATCTTGTAGGCATTTTGAAATTACAGTGTATATCATTATTAATCTGTGCCTTGTTTTTTCTGAATTTTCAAAACATCTTGAAATTAAGTTTTGGTTTGAAAGCTCTAATAACGTTACTTTTTTAAACAACATACCAAAATGCATAGAAAAACATAGATTGGATTTCAAGCTCATTAATCTTTCTCCTTCAGAGAGCTTCCTTTTCTAGTGTGTAAAGCTGGTGCTATGTACAGTATTTTTGTTTATAGTAGTATAAACATTTTCAGCCTGTGTCTTCATTGCTGAAATAACCCACCTCTTTCATATCAACTCTTACCTAGGAGCCGCACTGCAGACTCATTGATGTAGGTTTTTTCTGCATGGCAGCCAAGGCTAAATTGTGATTTCATTGCATGATGCAACTTCACCTTTTTGGTTGTCTATGGGATTCATTATATTTTATTCTTGTACTGCCTGTGCATGTCAACGTGCTTATCCTAATGGCCTATACACTGAATGCAGTCTAAGCATTAAATGCATGAACCAGAATTTTAAAAAAAGGAACTTTGAACAAATATAAAGTATGGTGATCAGTATCTGGAGTTACTCTTTTTTACAGAACTAAATTAGTCACAATATATATCAGGTCTGTCAATTTAAAATGTCTGGCATCATATGGTAGCTAACCGAATGGATAAGTGCGAACAGAGGGGTTGGGACGGCAGGAGAGAGTGAGAAAAACATACTACCTACTTGCTATTATTCTTAGATGAGGGCTGAGTGAATGCTAAAAGCATTCAGAAGTCAGGTAAGCCTCCCATTGATCACAAAGCCTCTTCACAGTAGGCTATGCTGGCAATAGCTAGGATTAAAACACCAATTCTTATCAAATATAAAGCTTTGGGAAGAAACTGAAAGTACTATCATCTACTGTGTTTAACCTGCAAAATAATTTAAAATTAATTCTGGTAACGAATAGCACCAAAAGTATTAACTGAGATTTGACATGAAGAATCACAGTCCTGTTCTAAACTCCTTTTGCAAACTGTTTGGACCATCTAAAATAGCACTTCATTAATATTTGTTCTTAGATGTGTTGACAGAAAGCTTTAATATAAAGTGGCAAGAGATGTGTGATTAGTACTAATTCTAAAGGTTGGGTGTCAATGGAATAATGACATATCACCACTGGGAAACTTACTACCAAAATATACGGTATTTTGAGCATCTTCTCTAAACTCAGTTTGGTGGTATTATTGATTAGCAGATGTAATCACGCGAATCTTGTGATCAGTATGTGTCCAAATGTTATGCACTATATGTTTTCCTTTCAGGATTGATTAAATATTCTCTAGCAATCTGTGATGAATGGAGCCTATTCATTGCCCACTCCCCCACCTATACACCCACACTTTGCATTAGTATTCATTTTAATGGTATTTTAAGCATGAAAAATTGTAGATAAATGGAATTGTAAACGTGAAAAAATACTTTAAAAATTGCTTTTAAAGAATCCAGTGAATACAGACAAATATATTCAGAATGGAACAGAAATAATGGACATTGCTTAAAGAACATCATTTTACAACAGCTGTAGTATGACGTCCAGTAATGTCTTGCAGCTCCGAGGATTCTCTACTATTTTTCGCCTTTATTTTTTACATACTCAGGATCCCATATAATACCAGTTACCCTTCTGCTGAAGAGAGACAGAGGATCTTGCCAGTGCTGTTTCTGAATTGACCAGAAGTGTCTTTGTAGAGTAAAGGAGGTACTTCCTTCCAGTGTGGAAGCGGTGTGAGCAGGGTTCCGTTTCTGACTCTGACACTGTGTGTGTGGTATTGAGCAAGGCACTTAACCTTGCTATTCATCAGTTTTCCCCATCAACTTGGATAAAAATACTTCCCTCCCTCAGTTATAAGGCTTAACAAATGTTTGTAAAGCATTTTGATATATTGTCAGATAAAAGCTGTAAATATTTTATTCTATCAATATAATTCCTCATATCGTCTCCCACCTTCGGCATGAAGTGGTTCTGCATCCTCCCAATTCTGCAAATGATGGAGCTCAAGTCTCACCGTTGGAGCCCTTTTGTGATAGCTTGTTACATTACTGCAAGCTGCCAGCCCTTAACCCCATTTTGAAAAGGGAGATAAAGTGACTGGTTAAAAGCAAATGTGGTAGGGTTAATCTACTTCAGGGTTCTCAAACTGGGGATTTTGACCCCTCAGGGGGTCACGAGATTATTATTATATGGGGGGTCGTGAGCTGTCAGCCTCCACCCCCAAACCCAGTGTTGCCTCCAGCATTTATAATAGTGTTAAATACAAAAAAACGTGTTTTTAATTTATAAGGGGGGGTTGCACTCATAGGTTTGCTGTGTGAAAGGGGTCATCAATACAAAAGTTTGAGAAACATTGATCTACTTTTGCAAACCAGGCTTTGGCTTTAACAGATCACCAGGCATTAGTATTTGTCATTCGGATTTAAAACAACTTTCTTGTCAGAAAAGTTGAAGTAGGACTATTAAGTTATATGCTTCTAAAATTACTTCTCTATTTTATTTCTGTTTGCCATGTTGTATTTTCAGGAGCTCATAGTATTCAATAGCTATAGACAACAAAAATGTAACTTCCCTTACATTGTTATTCATTACATTTAAACAAATAGGACAGTCTCTCAGGCAAGGTAAATGTGACTTCTGTGAATGTTTGACAGGACTGGCATTTTGTTACTGTATCTTGTCATAACAGACGAGTGTCACATTCTAATAGGATGTAATCTGGTCCCCCAATTGGAGCAGTTCTGATGTCAAGACTTCCAGGAAGAAAGGTTTACTACTGTGCTTGAAATATGCATAGGGAAAGAGGGTCACATAAGATGAGTACAGGGATTTAGTGTGGGGGAAATGGGGGATGCTAAAAGTGACAAAGACTAACTGGACTCAAAGGGAAGAGCCAGGGAAACAGGAGTCAGTAAAGATGAGACAATCACAAATGTTTATATGATCTGGGGGTAAATGCTGCCTGGATTTCCTAGCCCAGATTCAGTGTAGAAAGTTTATGCTATGCTGCGATGCCCAGGAGATTGCCAGAGTGCCCGATGATGACCCTTGAGAGTAGGGAGGATGTTGCATCAGGATAAGTAGTCAGGGAACTTATCTCTGCACGTGTGTCAGTGAAGCAGATGAGAATAAACCAGCAGGGCTCCCCAGGGCGATTTATAAAAAACACTAGCCTGGTACTAGCTAGGGCTTGTAGTAGCTGAATCACACAGACAGCGTTCCCAAAAATTTCTAGGAAGAGCTAGGACACTAGTTTAAAGAAGGGACCACCAGATCATCTAGTCTGACCTCCAGCATAGCACAGGCCACCAACACCACCCAGCACACACACAAAGTCCAATCACAAAAATTAAACCAAAGTTTTACAGCCCATTGGAGCCTAAACAATTATGTCGTCACAGGAAGAAAATAGGAGGAACTGGGCTGTACCAACGCCCAAAGCTCCTGCAGTGGCAGGGAATTAATTAAATGGGATATACCCCATAAACGATCTGGAGGATGGTGTGGATTGCACTCTCAGCAAATTTGCAGATGATACTAAACTGGGAGGAGTGGTAGATATGCTGGAGGGTAGGGATAGGATACAGAAGGACCTAGACAAATTGGAGGATTGGGCCAAAAGAAATCTGATGAGGTTCAATAAGGATAAGTGCAGGGTCCTGCACTTAGGACGGAAGAACCCAATGCACAGCTACAGACTAGGGACCAAATGGCTAGGCAGCAGTTCTGCGGAAAAGGACCTAGGGGTGACAGTGGACGAGAAGCTGGATATGAGTCAGCAGTGTGCCCTTGTTGCCAAGAAGGCCAATGGCATTTTGGGATGTATAAGTAGGGGCATAGCGAGCAGATCGAGGGACGTGATCGTCCCCCTCTATTCGACATTGGTGAGGCCTCATCTGGAGTACTGTGTCCAGTTTTGGGCCCCACACTACAAGAAGGATGTGGATAAATTGGAGAGAGTCCAGCGAAGGGCAACAAAAATGATTAGGGGTCTGGAACACATGACTTATGAGGAGAGGCTGAGGGAACTGGGATTGTTTAGTCTGCAGAAGAGAAGAATGAGGGGGGATTTGATAGCTGCTTTCAACTACCCGAGAGGTAGTTCCAGAGAGGATGGTTCTAGACTATTCTCAGTGGTGGAAGAGGACAGGACAAGGAGTAATGGTCTCAAGTTGCAGTGGGGGAGGTTTAGGTTGGATATTAGGAAAAACTTTTTCACTAGGAGGGTGGTGAAACACTGGAATGCGTTGCCTAGGGAGGTGGTGGAATCTCCTTCCTTAGAAGTTTTTAAGGTCAGGCTTGACAAAGCCCTGGCTGGGATGATTTAATTGGGTATGGGTCCTGCTTTTGAGCAGGGGGTTGGACTAGATGACCTCCTGAGGTCCCTTCCAACCCTGATATTCTATGATTCTGTGATACCTGGATAATACCAACAAGTGACGCACATGCTGCAGAGGTGAAAACCCCCAAGGTCATTGCCAATCTTACCAGCAGGAATTCCTTCCCAACCCCGCATATGCTGCTCAGTTAGACACTGGGCATGCTGACCAAGAACCAGCCACCCAAGCACCTGAGAGAGAGAATGTTTGATGCCCCCTGAGAACACTGGCCTACCCTGTCCAATGTCCCATCTCTGAAGCTTTAGAGGAAGAAGACAAAAAATCCCAGAATACATTGTGGGGGGGAGAAGAAGCCATTCTTTATCCCTGCAGGTGACCAGCTGAAGCCCTGAAGCATGAGCTTTGGAATCGTAAGATCAGTAGGGGACTCCAGGGCTGCTGAGCCCTCCTGCCCACCATCAAAGCAACCCCATCATACAATCTCACTCCTAAATTTGTCCAGCTCTCTCATAAGATTAAGTTGTTTGTCCCCACAACTTGTATTTGGAAACTGTTCCAGAATCTCACTCCTCAGATGATTAAGAATTAAACACTGGGTGCTGGAAGACCCGTGACATTGGTGAGCACAGAGCAACATGGTTTCCTACAAGGAATGAGAGTGATAGGACCATGATTGTTGAAGATTGTTTGTGTGTAGTGTGCTTTATAGTTTCATACAGAGTCATTTCCTAGTTTAAAGTATGAGACTGCATCATCTCAGGAGTGGCTACTTATTCACTATTGGAGTTGTTTTCAGAAGGTATAATTAATGCAATATGAATAGTTTGGGTTTCTGTAGATAGTAAAAAGCCTGGAGCTATGACACCAGGACACCACAGCTGGGGTTAATGCAAGGCTGTCTTTATTTTCTGCTTACACAGATTCTTACCACCTTACAATATTTCCCCAGTTGACATCCTGAGTAGTGGCTGTAAATGTTAACCATATAGCAAAAGAAAATGGCAGGATGTCTGGTCTGGTGGTGTAACTACCCATTCCTACCACTCAGTTAGTCATTTAGCTTTCATAGCTCACTTGCATTTTCTTCTGCACTCGACAGAATTACTTTACTTTAGGCTCTGATTTATTACTACTTTGTACAAATTAGTTACATTAAGCAGATGTCTCCCTTATGACCTGTGACACAATATTATCTAATAGGATAATTCAGAAAAGACATACAACAGAATGAGGTGGAAATCTTTAACTTTCCCACTCTGTCATTTTCCTGTGTGATAGATCTAAGTTAGGTTGTAAGCGCCATAGGGCAGAAACCTGGATTTTTATTTGTTATATAAACAATTATATGTTGATGGGCAACAATTTGATCATTGGCAAACTTCTTTCAAAGAAAACCATATGGTAAGAGACAGCAAGATGGACAGCTTGTAGATGTTATGGAAGTGTTCCCATTCCAGAAATGTAAGGTATTTTGAGGAAAATTGACAGTACAGTGGATTGTCTACTTAGGGTGAGGCAGGGCAGTTACTTATCCATATGTCAACAGGCAAGGCAAAGAGGGAAAGAGGTCTTGAAGCAGCTTAGGGAAGTGGAAACAGAATCCATGGTGGAGAAAAGTCAAAGACGGAGCATTGGATGACCAAAAGGAAAAGGCAATATTCAATAATAAGGGTATAAAAGAGAATATTCTTTTGGTAAATCTATGAATAATTGTCAGTTCATTAGATGGTACATGAACATTCACCACTGCCTGTTAACTATGGTTTGTTTTTACATGTGCAAATTAATGATTCTCACAATGAAAAACGAAAGTTAGATTTCTGCAGATCAGCTAAAATTTCCACATTTTGGATGTTCTGACTTTTCTAAGCTGTGGTAAAAAGTCCAGTGCCAGGCTAGGGTGGGAGGGATAGCTCAGTGGTTTGAGCATTGGTCTGCTAAACCCAGGGTTGTGAGTTCAATCCTTGAGGGGGCCATTTAGGGATGTGGGGCAAAAATTGGGGATTGGCCCTGCTTTGAGCAGGGGGTTGGACTAGATGACCTCCTGAGGTTCCTTCCAACCCTGATATTCTATGATACAGAACATTTATAGGATGTAAGACAGAGAGAGAATGTACTTATCCTTGCAGTGCAAGCCATTGAGATCTATATCCTTTCTAAGGTAATTCTATTTGAAGGGCTTTGTTGAGAATCTGACTGCCTCATTTCTGAGCGTGAGAAATATACTGTTTAACCTTGCCAAGGATTTTCTGCTTGCTGTCATAATGCAGTTTCATGCCTTTTCGTAGTGGCCTGTAGGCTGCGGACAAGTGGCATTAAATTATTATTTTAAAATAATCTGAGTGATGGCAATACAATTTTAGAAGAATGGTGCTACGATAACCCTCAGAGATATGGCATTTTTATGGCATAATTCTCTCCTGTAAAATCATTGCCATGTGAAATTACTCTTTAATTTCATATTACTGCAGTTAGCACTATATAGGCTCTTCTTTCTGTGTGACAAACACTGAATATTAATCCACACTAGTTATAATTATGTTGGCACCTTACATTAAATTTGCTATTCTTCAAAGTGATGTCCCTATTTATTAATTTAAGCAATTGTTATTTTGCATTTTTTTAAATTGCCAGGTATTTGCAAATGTAGTACTGAGTCTAGAAGAGATGTTGCATGTTTATCAGAATTGTATACGTTGAATAATTCTGTGTGCTTGGAGGGAGACACATAATTTGGTGGTTTGGGATTTTGTTTGCAGCAGCATTGTAGCTTTTGTTTGGCTTTTCAGAAGGATGGTGTTACGGGAAGTTTATCCCCTCCTAAGAATACTTACAACTCAAGGAAAACTTGTATTAGGGGAGGACGAGGGCTTGACTCCCTCATATTGGGGAAAAGTTTCCAATAAAAAAAGATGTATCAAGTGGGGTCACAGAGTATCATGGACATAGTAAGCCAAATGCATGCATGAGTTTTACACTGGTGTAACTCATCCGACTTCAGTTGTTGTTCCTGACTTACACCATTTTTAGTGACAGAACAATCAGTGTGTAGCTGTGTAAATTACACCATCACATCACTGCTGAGTTTAGCCAAATTGCACTGGTTTAGCTAGGCAAAGTTAGCAGCTAGCAACTGACTGTTAGGTCACTAAAAATGGTATAAATCAGGAATAACCCAGTTAAAGTCCTAGCCAGTTCCCCGGGCTGTGTGCATTTCACCGTTGTGTGTGAAAACTTGGTAATCGTTCATCTAAAATGTGTCCCATCACCATTAATGTATTTGGAGATTGTGGTAGGATATTAGTCACAGGGTGCTGCTAGTATGCATTCATGTTTATCCACAGTGTTACCTAAAGGATCCCATCATTATTTCGTTACAGCATTTGATATTCATTAGTATTCCTGGGTGTTCCACGTTGCACACACACAGAACAAGATGTGGCCCCTGCCTCAGCAAGATGACAATTGAATAGATAGTGGCCCCTGGTAGGGAACGCTGGCTGCTGCATTGTATCTGCCCTCTCCAAAAAAGGGAGAAAGGAAAAGAGTCTGTCTGCAGCCTCTTCTCCTCTACTGCACCCACATTGGAGTCATAATTTTCCCATTCATGTTTTGATTTATTTTCCAATTCGACTCTCATTTACTCAACTCAGCTGAAGTAAATTTATAATGGGCAGAATTTAACCACTAAAACCTAAAAACTGATGGTTTTGTTAGTCTGTTTGCTGATAAAAATGCAGCTTTGTTATAGATACTCAAGTCCAAAGATAAACGAATTCTATACATACTGGTTTAGCATAAAAGTGGCCTCTTTGAGTGATATGGGTGAAAGAATATGAAACAAAGATGTGTGGTTTTGGCCTTGATTTCATGAAGACCAGTTCATTTATGCCATAGGAGATACACTCAGTAATATGGATTTATTTATTAACAATCATATTTTGTTTTTTTCCTAATAGCATTATTGTTTTCTGTACCTTTATTTGTTATAGTAAGGTGAAAACACAATGTTTGTTTTACCTAGAAGAAATTGCCACAAGTCAATCAAGCTTTCCCAGTTCCCTGAGAACTTGGTAACATATTGTAATAGTTCTTCATGGGGAATAGCATCTGCAGAGATGAGTCGAGATGCATTTTTTAATCAGGTTAGACCTAGAAGGTTATTTTTCTAGTGCCAGTTTGTACTGTGCCAGATCATAAATGGTAGAAGGGGATGTTATGTTAGGAAAAGGAAATAAAGACAAGATCTTGCTTTGTTTTCTTGGGGAGCGGCGGAGAGAGGAGCTGTCTCAAGAAGCTTGCAATTTACATGAAGTCAATTGTACATGTATCAAAAACACACTGGAGACCCAGAAGATATTTGTTGTTGGTTTTGTTTTGTTTTTTAATTGGGTGAGTAAAGGCATCACATGATGGTGTAATGCTGAAGTGTGGATTAGTGTCCTGGCATTAATGGATTTTCAAGAGGAATTTGAATCACGCGAGGGAGGAATGAGATAAGGTAGGCTATTCCAGCTGTGGGGAAGTAGGCTGGGGAAGATGTTGGTACGGGGTAGTACTGTGTAGTCTTTAAGGTGGGGAGGAGAAACTTAAACTTTATTTCATTAGGCAATGAGGAGCCAGTGGAGAGTTTCGAAGAGGAGAGTGAGAAGGTCCAAGTGGTGGGCATGAAATTTGATTTCAGCTGAAACACTCTGAAAGAACTGGAGTGGAGAGAGATGGGAAATATCTTCCTCCAAAGAGGAGGAAGCTGCATAACCCAGGTGGGAGAGAGACATTGAGGGCATGGCCAGTGTCTTAGCTGTGGCGACAAAAATATGTTGTGTAAAAAAAGAAACAACAGGGTTTGGCAATAGCAAGAAACAGAATGGGGAGGATTCAAACATGTAGTCTAGGGATTCGAGCCTGGGGGAAATGAGAATGTTAGTGTCAGCATCCGTAGCAAGGGATGAAGGAAGGATAAGGAGCGTGGGTGTCAAAGCACCCATAGAATTCAGCGGGACCATAATTGGGGCCTCTTCTACTAACTGGGTTAAACTATAGCTCCCTGCATTGAATCATATTTTAGAAAATACTGTAACCATAGAAATAAACACATCCCTTTACCAGAGTCCTAAATGTGCTTCTGTTCAACCCAGGGCCAGATTCTGCTGTCTTCTAGAACAGCGTGGAGAATGGAGTTCTTCCATTATCTTTAGTGGACTTACTCCAGATTTACACCGGAATGAATGAGATCAGAATCTGACCCTGATTTTGTAAATTAAAAACAGCAATAATTGGGTCTTAGGATAAAAGATTGTGTCACAGCAAGAGTGTGTGTCATTTATGCTTAATCTCAGAGGATGAACAAGAGGAAGCTAATACTTGTAAATGTAGAGCCCTGAGCTTTTTATCATGTGAACATTTTGTTCAATGGATCCCAGTCCTAGGGGCTGCTACGTTGCTTTTAGATACGAGTATGTATCATTTGTGCTATGGTGGGTCCTCTCTTTCCTCTGTTTAAAATATTGTTCTGATCCAAATGGCAAGTGTTCCTTTTGACAGAAAACAGCCCCTTCCTACATATCCTTTGTAGTGGTACCTAAAAGCACCATCAATGAGGAGACTTCCCAGTTATTTGGCCATATAATGTTGGTCCATCAGAGAAATAATTAAAAGCCTTGGGGTGCTGGAGAAATTATTGAGTCAGCTTTAAAGTGAGGCCTTCCAAACTTAGCCACTTAACTAACTGGCTTGCATTTAGAACAGATCAATTAATATATGTGTTGCAGGAAAGCAATGTTTGCTTTTCAATTAAGGAAATTTGCTTGGTCCAGAAAACATGGTTAATAAATGAAAGGCACTTGAATTAAAGAAAAAAGAAAAGAAAAAGAAAATCTGTCATGTCCCTTATGGCTGTCCAACACTTTAGATTCTTACTGAGAGTCTCACTCTGATTTATTTTAATTATGATATTTACTTCACCAGGATGTAAAATTTGCTTGCTAAGAGTCCATTTTTATAACTGCACAGCGGGTTCTTGTCTTTCATTATTTGCTTGTCTTTGCTAAGTAGTTATTCTTGGTATACCTGACCAGGGTATGTGATGCTATCCAGGGTAAGAGTAAGCAAAGACACACTTCTTCAGATGAACTTCTGCCCTCATAAATGATAATTCTCGTCTTTGGCATAGTTTCATGTTAATATTGTGTCACTGAAACATAGTAAAAACAAACAAACAAACAAACAAAAAACGAACCCAAACCTTTAAACCAATCACCTTAACTCTGTCTCCCTCAAAATGTATAAATGGATTTAAGGGGACATTGCCAGGTCAGACTTCCTCCAAATTTATGTGGTGCTTAAAGTCTTGCAGAATCATGCCTATGTTTTGTAATGGGAATTGGGGGAGTTCAGCACCTCTGTGAAATGGTCCTCATAATACCAATATAATCTTTTTTAATGTAAATTTCATAAGCAAATAAATATTTCTTGCAGCCCAAACTTTGCAGCCCTGTGCTAGTGTTTTCCTTCCAAGCCAAACCTGTCATGTGGATTCTAGGTAGGTTTTAGTTACAATATGCAACGCCTTTCCTCCATCTTTCCCCCTATTGCGGCAAGCTCCAGTAGCTATATTTAACATCCAAAGACACAGAATTTGAAATACTGTACTACATTACAATAATGATCAGTGGTCACATTATAATAACTGGGATCAGTTTGTATCCTATACTTAGAATAGTAAATAACTATATCAGTGGGCAGAGGTAATAGAATCATGGAACTGGAAGGGACCTCGAGAGGCCATCTAGTCCAGTCCCCTGCACTCATGCCAGGACTAAGCATTATCTAGACCAACCCTGACCAGTGTTTGTGGAGTCACCATCACTGGAGATTTTTAAGACAATCTCCTTAGCAATTTATTCCAGTGCTTAACCACCCTGACAGTTAGAAGTTTTTCCAAGTGTCCAACCTAAATCGCCCTGCAATTTAAGCCCATTGCTTGTTGTTCTATCTTCAGAGGTTAAGGAGAACAATTTTTCTCTTTCCTCCTTCTAGCAACCTTTTATGTACTTGAAAATTGTTATGTCCCCTCTCAGTTTTCTCCAGAGTAAATAACCCTATTTTTTTCAATCTTCCCTCATAGATCATGTTTTCTAGACCTTTAATCATTTTTGTTGCTCTTCTCTAGATTTTCTCCAATTTCTTCACATCTTTCCTGGAATGTGGCACCCAGAACTAGACACAATACTCCCGTTGAGGCCTAATCAGCATGGAGTAGAGCGGAATAATTACTTCTTGTTTCTAGCTTACAACACTCCTGCTGATACATCCCAGAATGATGTTTCCTTTTTTTGCAACAGTGTTACACTGTTCACTCAGTTATATTTATTAGTTAAGTATGCCTTGAAAGCTAAAAAACTTTAGTACTTTTATTTTATTTGTATTTTTTCTAAAGTTCACTATTTCTTTCTGTATTCTTTGAACTTATACAAAAATAAAAACGGGCACCTATCTAGGAGCCTATGCCACAAATTACAACAATAAAAAATAAAATGTAACTAGCAGTTTCACCTGACAGCTGGCGGAATTAATCCCTCTAAAAAGACCCAAAAAAGTCCCCTGGCCCCAGACACAGATATAACAGAGATTTAGTAATGAGATATAGAACACCAGTTTCAATTTGGCCTGGGTTGAGGTGATCAACTGCTACTGTCATTCGTTAGGTATCTACCTCACAATAACTCCCCCCAAAAAGTCAGCATGATTGGCTGGCTCCGCAAAGAGATAAGGATTGAATGGGCCAATTGAGACTGAATTTTCCTCTTCCCACTATATATGGTCTTCCTAGGTCATGGCTAAGCAACAGTGCTGTAGCATCATGATGGAGCATGCTCTGATCATGCCCATATTTTACCCATCCTGTGGATAAACACATGGGCTCCACGGCTTTCAATCAAGCACTGAAATACTGTGAAAACGGATATTCTTGTGGTATTTTCAACCTGGCTTGAACCAGACAATACTATACATTTCACATGAAAACCTGTTCTCATGAGGCTTCTTCTTTATACACAGCTTGCAGGCCCCCTTCCTACCCAAAAAGGCTTTAACATTAGAATGTTTTACCCCTTCCCCTCCATCCCAAAAGGGAAATGAGTGATCTAAGAACAGGCACAGAGTAATAGTCTCTTGTCAGGGCTCCCCAAATCAGAGGAAAGTGAATATGAGAAGTAAAATTAAGGAAATCCCTGATTCTTGTTGTGGAAGTAAGTAAAAGAAAACCCAGATTTAGTCTTTTATTCTTCCATTTAACCAAGGTATGCCACATTCCACCCCGAACTTTGTGATAAGCATTGCATTGCAAGGGATTTGGGGGGCTCCTGGGAACCCCTTGTTAAAATTCTGCCATCAGTTGAAGTTAGGTTCAGGGTAGTGGTTTGGTCTCTGGTGTAGATGCCTTATTTGTGGGACTTGTAAACATATATCTGCAGGCATAACATCAATACCTCGGTAGAACAAAAAATTTTGGTCAGATTGAACCAAATAGGAAGGGGTTGTGTGTGTGTGAGAGAGAGAGAGAGAGACTCCAAGCCTGTCAAACCAGATATTTACCACTTCAAGTTATTCAAGGTGGACACTGCTACTTCTCCACATACTCAGCCTAGCACTTATTTCTGGTAACACAGTTCAAACAATTCCAGCAATGTGCAATTTAATATGAACATTCACTTTTTTGGATAGATCCACCAGTCTTACAACTCTCTTGTCTGTAGCATGTGCATTTTTTGTACACTAATTTTTACAGGCAAATGGGATGGGAAGCAATTGGGGCCTATCAGAGGCTGCCTGGCCCTTTCAGAGGAGTTGTGCCCTGCCTTGCTATGTAGCAATCATCTCCCAGCTGATGCAGATCAGGGGATTTACTTACAACCAGTGGTCCCAGTTGTGAATGGGTCAGGGAGGACTACATAGTATGGGAAAAGAGCTCAGTGAAGGCGGAGACCCAGAGAAGAAGAACAAGGTAAGTGTCGTCTTGAGAAGGGCCTGCTGAAGGCAGGATATGGAGAACCACAGGGAACAGGTCAAGCTCCTGTGGGAGGCTGTGGGATAGGGTCTGTTAGGAATAGGGAGGTTCCTGAGAGAAGCTGCCAGAGCCCCTGGGGAGGAGAGGGGAAGCAATGGGAAAACCTGCTAGGAGGAAAGGCCTTCAGGGAGTAAGCCCTGGGAGGCAGTGCTTTGCCAAAGGAGCAAAATACAACTCTCCAATGCCTGGGAGTCAGGAACTGCAAAGCAGGGATTTTCAGTGTAGCACAAGAGGAGCAGAAGGATATTCTGTTTGGATGTTGGTGTGGATTCTTCTGTTACTGCAGAAGGGGACGGAGCTGGAATGAGGTGGCCTGGCCACAGGGCTGGCCTATGGAAGATGTAGTCAAAGACAGGCCATTATAGGGCCAAAGGAGTTGTTAATGGGAGTCACTAGAGAAGAAGACCCTGCAATGCCATGCTCTGACACCAGTGGGTGCTACGGCAGTGAGTGCAACTGCTTACAGAGCCCCTTGGTAAATTGTCAGGAGCATGTCCGTGTGTAATATGAAACAGGTGCTGTGTGTGTCTGTTCTGAAGAGGCAATGAGCCATAGCTGCTTCTGCTGTTGCTGGCTTCTTGGAACCATCTTCAGATCAGCATAATAGAGCCAGGCTTTTGGGGAGCAGATAAATGTTGCAATTAGAATGACAAAATTAGTTCAGATTTGATGGGGTTAGACATTCTGCCATTGAGCCTGAATCTCAAGTCTGAATCTCAGTATTAGAGTTATATAACTCCATCCACTGCAGTGGAGTTTCTCTTGATTTACACCTGTGTCAGTGAGTAGAAAATTAAGTATGCCATCGTTCAATTCCACTAAATTAAAATATTCTGTATGTTTTTTATATTCCTAAAAATAACTCCAGTGTAAAAGAAATAATTCTAACATGATCTCATGCCTCCTGGAAATATGAATCCTGCCCAGGTACAGAGGGGAGAATGGAGCCTTTAGTATGAGCTGACCAAATTGTTTTGTTTCTAAACAAAATGCAGCAGTAACTCTGGGACTACATTTTCCACTTGGAGTACAGGGAGATAAGCACAGCTCCCATATTGTTACTGGGAGTTTCAAGTCTGATACTTTCTTCATATTACACTGAAAAGATGCCCCTTAATGTTTTATTGGCTGAAGAGAAACGGAAAGAGTGCTTATCCCTGGTTCCTTTAAGATTTCCATGCATAGCTGTTGGACATGTTCTCCTAGGCTGACCCTTTGCAGGATGTCATGGTGAATTCTTTTGTACAGTTTTTTTCTTTTTCATGGACTATATACTGTTTGTAGACTTGAGGGAGAAAAAAGGAACCTGTGGTAACATTGTATTTTCTATAGCACGGGGGAGGAAAATGGTTACAGTTAAGAGTGGTATCATCAGCAACATAGCAAAGTGTCATGGCCCAAAGGTCAGGCACCATGGATGACAAAGACCGAACCCTACATCATTCATTCGGGAAAGTCAAATTACTGTGGAATTCATATTTTTGGAGTAAATAGCTTTCCTTCCTTTCCATGATCCTGCATTTCTGATACAAATGATTTTCAACAATAAAAGTGAAAGGACACCACATTTGTGTACAATGGAAGTAATTTTGGGACTAAAAATGAAGGACTTGAAATAAGGGACACTTGAGAGGTATGAGTAATAGTGGTGGTATTTATATTTTGATAACACCCAGAGTTCTGAATTTTGCTAAGTGCTGCAGAAACACGAGAAGCCATGGTTAGCATTAGCTAACCTGTACAAATCTTATGGATTTCTGGAAAGGACAGTGGTACAGAGATGCAGGCATTAACTGCAACCCTGGCTGACTTCTTCCAACAGCAAGCACTCTGAACACTACGTGGCAGGGGAGGGGAAGACAATAGGCCTGATTATTTTTGTCTGGTGTTACACCTGTGTAATTCCATTGACTTCAGTGGAGTTACTGCTGATTTTGCAATGGTGTAACTGAGAGCTAGAGGTCCTCAGACCCTGTGTTGGTGCAGCATAATTTGTCCTGTTTCTATTGTACTTCCTTTGGGTTTTGTTGCTATGGTACATAGTGACTCAAATGTATATCCTGCCTTGTTATAAGAAGATCCTTTACTCTCAAAAATGCCCTCACACAAGGTGCACTTACTGGTTCTTTGCTTACATCCTCCCCTTCTTTGTAACTAAATCTGTATGAGTAGAGTGTCAGATGCAAATTTCAATACCATAAATTAATTTTTGGCTGTTTTTTTCTTTCTCCCTGCTTTTGTAAATCAGTTTTTTCAGCTATAATATAGGTAGTATGTTTCATAATGTTCACATCTTAGCAAAACAGTCTTTCTTTATAAACATTTTGAATACAGTTTCCTACAGCACTGAGGTTTGTTAAAACACTAGGCTACTGTATGTCAGGGAGACTTTTGCCATATTTTTATGCATCTAAAGTCAAGAGAGGGCATGCCATACTTAACTTGTTTGACCTGTAGTGTATACAAGAAATGGAGAGAACTTGACTGCATGCTAAAATGACCTGGTAGCCTAGCTAATTTCTTTTATGCCTTAAATTAGGTTACTGACATTCATAATGCCTAGAACCTTGCTTGTTGAGCAATTCAGCATCATATTTGCGGAGGTACAACTATACTAACTGGTATTACACTCAGTGATTTATTTGCACTGGGGAAGCCAAGAAAATTCTGCATCTCTGTCTTAAAAGTGTGTTTTCCAAGGTTCTAAATGATCAAGAACTTTCCAGCTAGGAAGTATATTTTCCCCTTCCTCTTTATATAACTATGATGATTAAATGATCATTTGCTATACATATTGGGACATGCTGTTTACCTTGGCCTGCAACTTGAAGACCTTTCTGTGGCTTCCCTAATCTGATCTAGGAATTTCAAAAATAAATCACTAATTATATACATAGAAAAGATCTCCTTCCTTACCTCTCTGAGCCTGTAGATCTAAGTATGTCATAAAGTACCAGTTTGTATAGAGTATGCTTTGGAGTTGGACCTACCTTACTCTTAATATAATATGCTAGAATGTGCAATGTCTGCTTGCACACACAAAGGTAATTAATTAACCTGCATGCAAAAATTAACCCTTAGAGTACTGCTTCAAATTCCACAATTTTGTTGTTGTTTAATTTTACTAGTGGGCTATACTGCTTTCCTACTCAGGTCATAGTACTGTACATAAAGTATGTAACTAGCCATGTTAAAAAAAATCTTTATGAAAACAAGGAATCCTATCAACACAAACTCCCCCAGGTTGCTAATGGGTGATGTATTCATAAGCAACTAGAGTTTTTAAGGTTTTGACATTAATTTGAAATGTTTAATGTTTCAGTGTAATTGTGTGCCTGTTAGATTTAGTTCCTAAACTACTGTAGTTAAATAAAAAGAAGTCAGTTCTTTAAGGGTTAATGTGGAGTTAGGGGATCCCAAGGTATTCTCCTGCTTGTCTTTCCTTAAGATGTCTGCATGTTTCTTTTCAGGTAGTTACCTGAACATGTGAGCACTGGGAATGAATGAGTGACTAACTGAATGAATTAAATGTTCTTTTTGGAAATGCCTGCTTGTACTTTACAGGGGGATGGGAAAACAAAATGGTAGCTCCTACATTCAGGCCTTTCTCAAAACAAAGCAGGGGGGAAAAGAAAAAAAAATAGTTTTTGACATTTTCCACGCACTCTGATGCCACTAGTTTATTCAATTTCTTTTTCTTTCAAATAGCCCAATAGAATCCTGCCAGAATTTCTACAAAGATTTCACGTTACAGATAGACATGGCTTTCAACGTATTCTTCCTACTCTACTTCGGCTTGCGTGTAAGTACCTTGAATTATGTTGAGTGGTTCAGGGTAGGGAATGCAATGATTGTACTTGGAGATTATTTGACAGCTGCCTAACTCTTCATTGACAATTGATGCAAGAAATTAACGTGGTTTCTGAGACCTGTAAGTAAAGATTTTGGCTGAGGGCTGAGAGCCTCTAAGTAACAGTGGTGAGGAGACTGGGTAAGGGGATTGCAATTGACAATGTAGACTACTGCCAATTCACTATCATCTGATACTGCACAGTGGCCAGTGTGGAATTTGATCTCAGTCCAGTTCCCAATGCACTGATGTCTACATCACCAAAACTGCCCAACAACTGGCATTAAACACCCATCCTTCTTGGCAATCTCAGGCTGAGTGATTGAACTACCCTTGTGGTCCTCAGTGTGTTTGCTCCAGTTTAAGTTTCAGGTTGGTGAGGTAGCATGGGGAAGTTCACTGCTGCATCCTGTTTCTGCAAAGCTGTCAATCTAGCACCTGTCTGAAGTGCTAGGTTCTTAGAGAACATTTGATTTTGAAAATGTATCATTGGTCGCTTTCTTAAAACCCGGTCTCTTTAATGGGAATCAAGTTGGGCATCCAAAAATCAAAGAACCTAAAATCACTAGTCATTTACAAAAAATATTTGGGCCAATTGTACCCATAATGCATGCTGGGGTTTTTGGCTAAATTCAGGGGAATGGGCTTTGCACTAGAAATTAACATTACTTGTTGCTAGCTGTGAGAGCAGAAGCAGTGGAAGTTTTCCAGGACTGCATGGCTACTAATGCTGATGGGAGAACCTGAAAAGATTTGAAGGTCTGCAAAATTGGGCTGGAAATCTTTTAAACATGCTGTGATGAGCTTTCCTCTGTATCCTGTTTGTGGTTCACACAGTGTTTTTTTTATTTTGGCATGTCTGCTTTTGTTTCTTCTCAGAACCTGGAAGTGCAGCAGTGTTTGAGAATAAAAAGTTAAGAAAAAGTTTACCAACGTTTTAGGAACCAGTAAAAAATTTGGTTTGTGATTTGAACAAAAGGACTGGGTTGGTTGTTATTTTATCTGTTCAGTTTGACCTGGGCTAGATACAGTCATTAGCCCTTTGATAAATAGATTAGAAAATATTGCAAATACTGAAATGATCTATACTTCCCATATTCTGCATCACAAATACATAATGGAATGTATGCCAAATACTAAGATATGATTATTTAAAGGTGACCACTATACCATCAAGATATTCTGACTCCTTGTCAGAATAGATTCAATACACAGTACCTGTAAATTGCCAGCAACTACAAATTCAGAGGCGTCCTAATCTCTTCTTAGGTCTGTGACACATTTTGCACACAGAGAATCATTTATGCATGTATTACCCATGCTGATTTACGCTGAGTATGGAATAAGTTTTTACTCAACTTGAGTAAGGTGGCAGAACTGGCTTACTAGTGAATTTGCTAGATATATAACAATTATTTCCTACCTGAAGTTCTTTCAGTATAGTCTGACAGACTAAAGTGCTTTTGTGAAGACTTACTGGCAAGTTAAGTTATTTGAAGAAACATTATTTAATGGTACCCTTCTCCATCTCTTCCCTCTGAAATAATGAAATGCAACTCACAATCGTATAAATATTCCTATATCTACAGCTCTAGAAGATGTGTCCAAACACATGCATGCATCCTATGTAAATTCTTAGTCAGCCGGCATCCAAGTTTGCTGCAACGGAGAAATAATGAAGACAAAACACAAATTTAAATGAATTACCAGATAGTCAGGCAATAAGGCATGATAGAGCTATGGTTTTCAAGAGCTAATCATGGCTTTGGGAGGCACAAAATATTGCCAAGTACCTCACTGACGGCATGCAAACACTTGAAGCATGATAAGGATTATCCCAGGAGTTTATCCTGCTGCATTTATGGAATTTGTTTGAGAGTTATTAATTATTTAAATGAATTACCTTCACCATACTTTCACAGCATTTCTATTCAATACCATTATAGTAAAACCAGGGTATTTTGCAAACAGCAAACTCCATTTGAATGAAGTCTCATTTACAGTTTGACTTAACGCCCCCGCCCCACTGCCCCTGTGACTTTTTATAAAAAAAAGATTACCTGAAATAATCTTGCTAAATGCTAAAAGAATGATTTGTTGAATCTGTCTCCTCGCAACAAGTCTGAGAACTCAATGCATAAATGTTCTTCATTTCTCTACTTGATATATGGCCTCCCTTTGTTAATTTAGTTTTGCCAGGTAATGTTGTCAGGTAATAGTTTTATCCTCCAGATAAAACCACTGTCTAGTTGTGATTGATCTGAGGACACTAAATGTTGCTCCACTAATTCCTAAAGTAAAACTGGAACTTAATCTTTAGAAAGGAGAATATTGCACACAGATCTATCAACATGCTTATAAATTGATTCTTTCTCCCTTTTCTTTTTCTAGTTCATTGCAGCCAATGACAAGCTGTGGTTTTGGCTGGAAGTTAACTCGGTAGTAGATTTCTTCACAGTCCCTCCAGTGTTTGTGTCAGTGTATTTAAACAGAAGTTGGCTTGGTAAGTAAATTGCTTTTTTCATTTTAATCGCTGATATCAAAACACACACACCAGGCCCAGTTTGACAGAGCAGTTCTTCGTCCTGCACCCCAAGTAAGTGAAGGAATGTAACAGATGTTGTCTTTGCAAGCTGTCCATTTCAGCAGACAGGTGGGTTATATTGCATGGGACATTTACCAGGCCCATTTTGCTCTTTATACATAAGTTCAATTCCCTAAGAGAGGTTGTGAGAGATACCGTGTGACATTTGCATGGCAGTGAACACCAGCTTGAAAGGAGAAGCGTCTGAGATTAGGCTGCTTTTTTAAAAGGTAAGTTTGATTTAATTGTCACTGCTCACAACCTGGGCAGACAATCCAAAGCATTCATTTATAGACCTTCATTGCCATAAATAATCATTGACCTATACAATAATGAAATCAAAAACAGTTAAAACTTGAACTAATCTGGCCCAACTCACTTGAACAATGGGAAAGATTCTGATGTTGTTGGTCTCATCTTTTGCTTAGGAAAGACGGTTAAGGGTGTGGAGAGAACAATAAGGTGTTGAGTAAAAATAGAGGGCACAAAATGAAGCTGAGCAGTCAGGGTTAAAAAGAAATATAGAGAAAGAATGGGGGAAAAAGTAGAGATGGCAAGAGAAATATTAATGGAATTAATGTGTGCCAGCCTACTATTTGGAAGCTCTTCCATCCTTAATACAAAACACAGGCTTCCCCTTTAGTTCAAATCCTGAAGTACTTTTTCAGGCAAAGCTCCCAGTGAAATTAATGCAGTGATGGTTACTATTATTTTTAACAAAGGGACCCCCCCACACAAATAATTCCCACTTTGCTCTGTGATAAACCACATGCATCAGGAGTGTATGTGTTTATAGAGAAGCTGAGTGACATGTACCCCATTGTTTTGGGTCATGGACGAGAACAAGATGGTTGTTTGATGGTTGTTGTCCACCAGTTGTTCGCCGTCTGCATCTGGCTCTGAGTAACCCCAGTGAGTGTGGTGGCTGTTGAATTCATCCACATACACAGCTGGGTGAGTGAGAGTGGGTAAGACTGGCTCTTCCCAGTTCGCACTTGGTGGTTATTTGCAACCTGGAAGTCAGCAACCTGAATGGTGTCACAGTAGTTGGTCAATGACAGTGGGGCAGCATCAGAGATGTCTGAGAGAATATATGTTGCTCGAATGTATTTAGCATGTGCAGTGTGACAGAGCCGATCAAATTAATTGATGGCCTCTTTTTATATATATATATTTGGGGTCTCTTGTAAATAGACAATGTCAACGCTGTGACGATGAGTGATTTAGCTGATTATATTGTGCTTGGATGCCAATGTTTAGTTGGAGAACTCTTAAAGCTGGATCAATGACTAGAAAGCCTGGGGGTGGCACCACATTCAGGATGATGGCTGGAAAATGATCAGAATTCAGTGAATCCATAGAATTTGGTCTGCTAGGTTGTATCATTAGCTTCCCAAGGGTTAGCCAGGTACTGACGGGGAATGCAACATGAATGATGAGCCAATGCCCCCCACTACAAAGGGATGATTGTTTTCACTATATGTTCTTGGGGGCAAGGAGAGCTTGATTTACTTGGGGTGGTACCACAATCTAAATAATAAATAGTAATATTAGAGAACTCATGCACTTTCTACAGTTTTTAGAAACTAGTTTTGCTAAAGCAGACATCATTTTATAGGAAAAGTAAGTTAAATACTGTATGAGACTCCTTCCCATTAGGTAGGGAGAATCGTCCCTGATCCAGGCAAAAGCATTTGCCCCCTGATTGTTTTTTGCAGTCTCACTTTTGCCTGTTGCCTGGCTACATCTTTTTGAAGTCTCTCCTTCCTTGTTGAGTGACCAAACTTGTCTGTGAAGTCAGCCTAAGGTTTGTGTATAATGTTCAATACTCTAATCCTTCACTAGGTCTTCTTGTGTCTTTTTTTTCATTTTAGAGCAGAAGGGTCCTTAATGAAAGAATTCACTCTGATTCATCAAAGTTTCCTGCCAGATCTATCATTTACAGCCATAACCTCAGCTCCTTAAATGTTGTTCCTAGATGCTGTGATAAACAAATAATGTGCAAATCCAGCAATATGTGTTAATGATGAATTTTTGTTACCTTCCATCCTTTAGATCGGGGTGGGCAAACTTTTTGGCCAGAGGGCCACACTGGGGTTGCAAAACTCTATGGAGGGCCAGGTAGGGAAGGCTGTGCCTCCCCAAACAGCCTGGCCCCCGCCCCCTATCCGCCCCCTCACACTTTCTGCCCCCTGACTGCCCCCCTCAGAACCTTGACCCATCCAACCCCCCCTGCTCCTTGTCCCCTAACCGACCTCTCCCGCCCCCCCCAACCAACCCCTGGGATCCCACCCCCTATCCAACCCCCCTGCTCCCAGTCCCCTGACTGCCCTGACCCCATTCACCCGTCCGCCCCCGACAGGCCCCCCAGGACCCTACACCTATCCAACCACCCTTGTTACCCATCCCCTGACCACCCCCTCCCCCCCCCCGCAAACCTTTACCCCATCCAACCGCTCACTGTCCCCTGAGACCCCATGCCCCTTATCCAACCCCCCCGGCACCGGTCCCCTTACCATTCCACTCATAGCAGCATGTCTGGCAGCTGTGCTGCCCGGCTGGAGCTAGACACGCTGCCACTCCACTTGGCAGGAGCACGCAACCCTGCTGCCCAGAGCACTGCCCGCGTGGGGGCATGGCTGCAGGGGAGGGGCCGGGGGCTAGCCTCCCCAGCTGGGAGCTCAAGGGCCGGGCAGAACAGTCCCGCTGGCCGAATGTGGCCCACGGGCCGTAGTTTGCCCACTTTTGCTTTAGATAGTTGGTTCTGCCTAAGGAACCCAATTATGGTACAAACATTTTTTTTTCCTTTTGCCACAACAAAGCACTATTCCAATAGCCCTTTGCAACTCCCTGGCAGTGTAAAGGGACTATGATGCTGACATAAGCAGGCAGTGGAAGGATTCCCCCAGCACAGGAGAATTCCCAAGCCCTAGGTATAAAGGGTAGGATGTGGTAGAAGGGGAAGTATCCAGAATGCACTGTACACCAGTGTTTCCTGAACTGATCCCTGGCTTCCTTCAGGTTTGAATGCATAAAGGAAGGCTTCAAGCCACCTTTGCCCTTCTTCATTTTACTCCAGCTGTACTGAGTGGACCTTTGGCACAGCAAAGGATATTAGTTACCAGGTTAACAGATAAACTCAATGACCCACTAGGGAATATCTCTATTATTTAAAAGTTAATCCAGGTTATACAAATGGAATGACGTTCAGCATTTTATCACACCCTGATGTTCATCCCAACAATCCAAACGTGTTTTTTCCTCAGAGTGATGCTTCCATGGGCTGTAGGATTTTCAGATACAGATTAACAGGATTCCCTTATGTATAGGAGGTATACGGAAGGGCACATTAATGTGGTCTGTTTAATTATTAATACATCAGGTATTTCCAGTTGATTGCACTGCACTTTCGTGTCATTCAGCTGAGGTGAGTTCACCTAAGGTAAAGATACTGCTGGGATCAGATATGACTTCCTGCAAATTTATGGTGCCATCTCCTTAATATCACTAGAACTGGCCCAGCTGGTTAAATAGGTTAATTGATGTCTCAGCCTTGGTCTACACTGGGGGTGGGGGGAATCGATCTAAGTTACACAACTTCAGCTACGTGAATAACGTAGCTGAAGTTAAGGAGTACTTGTGGCACCTTAGAGACTAACCAATTTATTTGCTGAAGTTGATGTACTTAGATCGATTTACCGTGGTGTCTTTACCGCGGTGAGTCGATTGCTGCCGCTCCCCCATCGACTCTGCCTGCGCCTCTCGGGGGTATAGGAGTCAACAGGAGAGCGCTTGGAGGTCAATAAATCGATCCCCGCTGGATCAGTCACTGCCCGCCAATATGGTGGGTAGTGAAGGTATACCCTAAGTCTCTGTGAATGAGGCAAAGGGAAATAGACAGATGGACAGTATAATCCAATTAAAACAAAACAATAGAAACCAAACCCCTCTTAACTCAGGATTAAACTCTGTCTCCAGAGAAGTAAACGTTCATAGCAAGAACTGAAATATAGCCCCTTACATCATGCATTGCCACAGTCATCAAGATAAAAAAAGGACTCACATGATCTTAACGATCCGTAGCTTATTGTTCAGTTATAGTGGGAAGCCAGTTAGTTTCTTTCCTCCCCTCCAGTGGTCTAGAAATGCCACATTAATGGAGAAGCAGCATCAATAAAGGCTTTACTTTTTAAAAAACAATCTCTGGAAAACATTTCTAAAATAGTTTTACTATGGATGTGGCATCATCTATGGAAAATACTTGCTGGTGTGGGTTAGTGCACAAAATATTTATCAACCATCATTTGGAATGAACTGCATGACTCATGCATTTGTCATTTGTGAGCACTGGTATCCCAAACGTATATCGATAAAACCTTTATCCTCACCACATCATCATGGATTCCTTCTCACTCTCTTCACCTCTAGTTCTCTTTCTGTCTGTCTTTCGTGCTAGTTTATTTGCATTTCATTTCCTGATTGTTATTTTTGAAAGGAAAGTTGGAGTAAGGTGAAACACAGTGAAGAAAAAAGTTTTATCATATCTGGAGCCAATCAGTTTGAACAGTGTATAGGTTGGATTTACTTTGTTAGTCAGTGGAGTTGTACCAGTTTTTTCTAGGGGTTGATTTAATGATAATAAGATCACAAATATTCCTGTGTTTTCTTTAGGGAGGTTCACTTCTAGTTTTCATCTTAGAAAAGGAGACTCCCTTGCCATTTCTTCCATCCACAGTTTTAGAAGCAGTCATACCCGTGCTAGCACCTTCATGTGAACTGAGGTCATGCTTCATAAAATCCTCAATATTTCTAGCATAACACTATACCAAAAAAATGATGATGGTAATAAAAGGGAAATTCTCCAGTCTAAGCAAACACTTCTGTGGAGAGGAGAGTCTTCCCAAGGAAACAATGCCAACAAAAAGAACAGTTTGGGGTTTAAAAAAATCATTTTACAGATTATTTCAACCAAATGACTACAGTGCATTGTAATGTGTGTAGACTGTATTTCCAGTTGTAGTGAAGCTAGGTTGAGAATGAAATTGTTCTGTGAAAACAGTGACATCAGTCTTAGAGGGCTGATTCTTCTTTAATATTTTACTCTCATTTTGTAACACACAAGAGTTGTGCTTTATCCAACACAGCTAAATTTTCAACCCTGAAATCCTCATTGCTTTGGGTGGGCTTACAATATGCTGAATTAAATAGCATTGTAAAAAAATGAATACATTCCAGTAATATGTTGAGCAGTGGTTTACAAAAATACCACACAGTATTTAATACTTCTACTTCATCCTCTGTGATAGGAAAACCACGTTAAATGTCTGAAATTGCCTTTCAATCATAAAGCTATAGATGTTAGGAAAAAAGGAAGGTATTGATTCTAGTTGGAGCTTTGTGTCAGAGTTAATTGCTCAGACAGGATAGTATTGATGGAGGTGGAGTAAGCAGATAGAAAGGAATCTAGCACCAGCTGTGGCAGTATCCGTGTTTGAAGAACAGCCACAGTGAGACACCATTAGGACTGCCATCATTTTAAATAAAGCCTAAGCATTTTATTGCTTTGATTTCTTCTCTGGTATTCTAGAATCATAGAAGTTAGAGATGGGAAGAGCCATTAAATCATCCACTCCTTTTGCCTCCCAGTGTGGGAGTGTTTTCTACAATGTCCCTTCTGGTAGTAAAAGTTCCAAGTGGTGAAGACTATTTCTTATATATATTCTATTATAATTCTAATATATTCTACTATTTTTTCTTCATAGTCAACCTAAATTTCCCTTTCCCTAACTTTTAATTAAATTATTCCAAGCTATGTACAGTACCCCTTTGGCCCAGCCATTGAATTGTCTTTCCTCCTTTGGTGTTTAGACACCCTTCAGACATTCACAGATTGTTGTTATTGTCCCCCTTAGCAGTAGTTTGTCTTAGTTTTTTAAATCTTTTTTAATAAATCTAATCAATCACTTGCTGCTGTTGACTGAATTCACCCAGAATTCAATACAGCCAATTTTTCTGCTGTTGTAAATTAAAACTCCACTGAAGAAAATGTCTCAAGTGGAGCATTGTCAGTTGTTTGCAGGTATACCAGAGCTGTATGGAGGGACTGTAACTTCCTTACTTCAAGAAGGGATACATTTGCCTGTGTAGCCCAAAATTGCATTTTTGCTGCCATATTGAATGGGAAAATCTGTATCTGGAACTTGGCGAACAATTTTCAATGAACAATTTAAGTAGCAGATTTACCCCTTTTCTGTTCATAAATTATCCACGAACAGACTTCAGTTGTTACTAATTTGTCCATTAGTTGCAGTTATGGAATATGAAAAGGAGTACTTGTGGCACCTTAGAGACTAACCAATTTATTTGAGCATGAGCTTTCGTGAGCTACAGCTCACTTCATCATGCAAACAAATTTCAGCCTGTGGCTCGCTCACAGATTATTGGCTGTGAACTATTCCTTTGAGTATTTGCAATTTGTGCCACTTAAGTGGTCACAAAAGTCATGTGGTTTTGCCTTTGATCCTTGACTGCATCACTGAACCAAATATAAACAGTAGGAGGCTTTGGATAAATCACTTCTGACTGTTTGTGTGATCACAAAAGTGAGATGATTTGTAAAACTTCTTTCTGTCAAAAAAAAAATCGCTTCTGTGACTATGGCAGAAAGAGATCAAGAGTGCATGCAAAGCAAGCATTAACAGGAAGATGTAAAATAAAGGGCGAAACTGTGAGCAGACTTTGCTCAGTGGAGGCATGCAAGAAGCCTCTTTTTCACCTGTGCCAGGGCTGACCACAATAATAGTTCCTGCAAGCAGTTCCTCCAGTGAACAAGTTGCCATATCCCTGGACCAGCTCACAGAGCATCCGGGGTAGTAGCTTGCATTAGAAAACTCCAGGGGAGATTATGCTGACGGGAGGGGACTACATACTTCCTACATAAGAGTGTATGTAATTTGCACCATTTATCCTAAAATGACTATGTATCAGGTGATCTGCAACAGGTGTGAGCAGACTATGGTAAAGATAGTGACTTGGTGACTTGTAAATAAAATAACTTGTTGAAGAATGGCTTTTCAGACCATTGATGCAGTAGGTTTGAAGGAGAGGTTACATTGTATGTACACAGCCACCTTTGAAAAATGAAGTAACTGTTGTTTTGTTTTCCCTGAATACCAAAAGTTATTTTACATTAGGGACTTGTTTGCCTGCAACATTTCAATTAAAATAAACAAAACAAACATGAACTTGTTTTTGAGTTAGCAAGGGGGAGAAAAAAAGCAGTAAGAATAATTGTTCTGGGTGGGTTTTTGTGTGTGTGCGGTTTTTTGTTTTTTTTTTGGAGAGGGGAGTGGTTTAGTTTTTGTGTATACCATAGTACTATCATCTGTGGTGTTGTTTTTTTTTAATTAACTAAATTTCTAAATGAAATGCTGTTTTGAAACAATAGTTTTGAAAATATCAAAACAAAATTTTTAGACTTTTTCTAAAATAATAATAATAATTTTTTTCCACAAAACATTCACTGAATTCAACCCAAATTCACAAATTGTTTCAGTTGTCATGAAACTGCATTTTTGACAAACTATTAGTCAAAAAAATTTCACTCAGCTCGATGCATGTTTGTTTCTGTGTAAATTTTGCAAAGCAACAAGAGCCCATCCATGTTTTATATTTCCTTCCTGAGCACATTTTTATAAATCTCAGAAAATATTGTTTTAGATGGGATTGTGACAGCACCTAAAATATTAGTGGCCAAATAAAATCGCAAGGATAATACGTGAAGAACTGTGAGCTCCAAAATGTTTATTTTTGATCTGATGGCCTAATAATCAGTTTCCTCCAGCTCCTGTTTCTGTAGCCTTACAAAAACTCACTTTCTTTTCATCATAAATTTGCTCTCATTTTTTAGTGCTTTTGTTGGTTAAGTATTGTGCATTTCTGCCATCTAGTGACCAAGAGGAGGATTGAAAACACTTCTGAAAACCACTGGTTTATGTTTTCTAAATAGATTCTACAACATTTGTAACAAGTAACTCTAGAGAGCAGTTGTAATGTATCCAGTTTATTTGTTTATATTTTTAAAAGCATACTGCCAAGATATTTGGAGTCTCAAATTTAATTTCCTTAAGGGAAGTCCCATGTATTAGCCTTGGAGGACCATACATCATATCTATGTACTGTACCTTTCTCTCTTATATAGGCACAGCTGTTTGTGTACCTCAGACAGTTTCAAATAGCTACTGAAACTTTTATTGAAAGTCTTTCTGAATGCCCTCCATATGCTGCAACTTGGAAATAATATGGCATTGAAAGGAGTCTAATATCTCCATATTATATTGCAGACCATATTTTTCAGCTTTCCTCATATTTTTTTAATAGAAAAAGATAATTATGTTCCTTTAGGAAATATTTGAATGTGACTAGACAAACATAGCTCCAAACTAGAAATACAGATGCTTTCAGTTCTCTACCACTTTAGCTTGTCTTAAAAGAACAAATGCTCTACTTAAAAATATGCTAGTGCCCAAATTCTTACATGTGCAATAAGAAAAAAAATCTAACAAGGCTCTAACTGAATTTCTAAAATTAAAATTGCAATTATAGATCTAAATATGCAAATCATATTAAAATACTATATTGTGATTGTCAGAAAGTGATTGGAAAGAGGAGACTTGAGGAAATGAAGCGGGCAGTATGTATTGCAAAGTAGTTCAACAGCATCTTTCATGTTTGTTTCTTTTTATGTCTTGTATATCTTTACATTCTGTGTGGTTTTAAGATGGAAGATATTTTGACATAATTAAAGTTTGAACTGATTTTTGGCATCTAACATAAAATTAAGTGAAATAGGTGTTTGAATACAATAATTGTCCAGATTTGAGCTGGAAGTGAAGCATCAATAATTAACTCTACTTTTGTGCCAAAATCTGTTATGCAATAAAGGAGCAGGCATATGAAATGCAACCGAAGGATTTAAATCATGAAGTTGCTCTTTATTAGCCTTGTAAGTATTGTTGTTTTCCCCATGTCTCCAGGGAAATAAGTTAGCATATTATTATGAATCTGTAAGCCCAAAAGACAAGTGTTACTATATGTCATAATGCTTTTAAGGAACACTTTAAAATTCTTCACAAAAGCAGAATAATAAGACCAAAACATTTTCTGCCTGTAAATACTGGTGCATATTATCGTTGTCTTGTAATGTCTTTCTCCTCCTCATTCTCAAGTCTCTGTCTCTTGGGTGCATATTCTAGTGGTTACAGAAGGAGACTGGAAGAAGGGACTCCTAGGTTCTGTTTTCCTAGAACTAAAATTGAATCCCTTTGGGAATTTTTGCAAGTAATTTAATTGCTTACTCCTCGGTTTCTGCATTTGTAGAATAATGCTATACGATTGGCAGGACCAGATTCTGTTCCTTCACTCACATTGAATAGTACCTTACTCAGGAGTATTTCCAATGAAATCAAAAGGACTTCTCTAGTACCGCTTGAAATAAGTAACAATAAAAGCAGATATTAAAGGCCAGATTCTTAATCAACTGGTTCCTGATCCTCAGATGAAAAGTGTTTTGTGCCTTCTGTCTCTTCTCAAGTGTCTCTCTGTCTCTCTCATTGCAGTCTCACATCTACAAAGCACTTACACAATACAATGCAGCTGGCTAATACAGATACACAGGTTGATAAGGACCTTGGGTCAAACCCTGGAAAATAGAGCACAGCCAAAGTAAATTGGCTTTGACCAAGAAAAATGCACTGGAATATCACAGGACTTGGAAGCTGAATCTACAAGTAGTATGTCCACTTATCGGGAGTCTGCTAGTGTCTCTATACAGGATTTTGGTTCTTATTAGCCCTTCTGTGTGCAAAAACACAGGTGTCACACTACTGCTACACAACCTGACCAATATTTAGTCATACACAGACTTGTATGAAGAGCTGCCACATATTGCTGAACTGTAGATACAAGGGAATGTGGAGTCTATTTATGCAATTGCTCTGCTATTTTGTCCGCCAGTGCAGTAGCAATGTAAGTCTCTTGCAGCGTTTTGCCTTTATGTACTTACTCGAGTGTGTTCCAGGTAGAGCTGTATTTGCAGGCTTTAAAACTCATTGCAGAGAAGTTTTTAATTATTATTACAATATTAATGGCAAAACATTAATATTACCATGAAAGCTAGTTTGCTTTAGCTCTTAAGAGCATCAAACTTTTTGTACACACAAAACATACTTGCTTAGATTTTTCCATCTGGCTTGGGAGTGTTTTGGATGCAAAATTTTGCCACAATAATCTTTACTCAAACTTGTAAAATGAGTGTATTTAGCTACAAGAATGATGGCTTTATCCTGGCTCTTGCCATAACGTCTGAGCATGGGAATGATTTATTTCAGAATAGTTACAAGGAAAGAAGTCTAGAGAATTCAGAATTCATTAAAATACCTGCAAATATTTATGACTCACATCATATTTAATCCCAATTTGCCAAAACATGGAATTCCTCCCAAACCTTCAGGATACAGCGTAATTGTTTGCCAAAAAGAAAAAAAATGGAAGCATTGATTTTTGCCAGTAACAGCAAATTCAAAAAGCCTAGCTTGCTATATATTTATATTGCTTCACTTCTGCACCATGGACATCTGGGCTTTTTTCAGTTTAGAGTGAGGGAAACAACAAATATGTGTGCTGCAGACACTATTTTGAGGGGTTTGGGGGGCTAGAATCCTGGTTCTAGAACTCCTACAGCTACTGGGATAGCAGGTATAGTAGCTTAAGTGACCCACTACTGATATTAGCAGGTCCATTCTCCACTCTGTGGATCAGCTACACAAGTGCATAATCATTCATTCATACACCCAAAGCCAGTACACTACATGGGACAAAGACACTAAGGAAGCATTTATAAAAGGGGAACTATGGATGGAACGATCTAAGGGAGGGAAGGGGTGAAGACAATAATTACGTGGTTCTGCTGCCTGAGTTTGTAGCATCCAGCTCCTTGTGAGTGTGAGAAGGACTAGGAACAGTGCCAAGTTGATGTTGAGACTGAGGAAGTTGTCATTGTTTTAATTATAAGCTGATGTTTACAATGATGCAGCACTGTCTGTTTTTTAACCTTGAAGGCACAACAATAATGACCAGTTTTAACCAAAAAACATATGTCTTTAGGCCTTAAAAATCTGACAGCTTATGCTTCAATAATTTTTACACGTGGAAATGACTTTCAGCTGCCATTTGAACTCATCAGCCTTAGCTCTTTACATACTTTGCAGTGTGTAACTTCACAGCATAGAGATCCTCCTCCTCACTTCTAAGCCCTGGAACAAATGCTTGCTGACGTAAGTGGATCTCTCATTAATTCAGCAGCAGTTACCTATGGAATTCTCAAGAGTGCTTTGTGTTGTAGGGTTTGGTTTATGTGGCATTAGAAGGGATGCAGAATGCAGCTGAGTCATTTAAAAATATTTTTTGTAATTTTCTGAGAACGAATTAATCATAAAGCAATCCCTGGTGAGACTTAAAAGGCTATAAAAACATGCACAGAGAGCTTGGCATTGCCTAGAGAGGAGCTTTAGTAGATCCCGGTATTCCTGAGAGGAGGCTTAGTAAGATTGCACCTAGAGGAGATTGCTGAGTAAACCTCAGAGGGATCTGAGCTTGTATTTAACTAAGCTCTGATGCTTATAGCAACCCAGTTACTCCTTTCTCTCAGTGTGACCTTTTGGCACTTCCTCACTTCAGCCCTTTCTAGACACAAGTTTCCAAATGCAACAGGCTCTTGCTGCCCTATGCCCAGAACAAATTCCTGTACTCCTTCTCTCCCTTCTCACGTGCGCACACTTGGCAATCTACCAGCACTCATATGACACTCTCTTCCTAGTGAGTAGGTTCCACAATCATCCTTTTCTTCATCCTGGCTCTGTGACCCCACCTGACAGGCTCCTTCCAGCTCTCCCTGTCTCTGCAATAAAGAGATTATTTCCTAGCATCCCAGAGCCCTCCTTCCCATACCCCTAAACAGGATCTCTACAATCCTCTCTGCCTTACTTCGGTCACCACTCCCCCTTGAAACCCAACATCAGGCTTTCAGGTTTACATGAAACTCTTGCTCACTGCCCTATACATACACACCCATAAGCATTGATTCTTCCTCTTAAATGGTTAATAAAGTTTCTTTGGCTATGAGTTGTGGTAGCCTTTCTACTGGAGATTGACAAGTACATTTAAATTTTGCATACTCTAGAGTTTCCTCAGTAAGCATTAGAGTCTCAAAGGGCATGTTGTGGTAATTGGACCTTCAAATTTACCCAAATTCTGAGCTCAACTGTAAAAAGTACATGAAGGTTCATAACCTATAATAACAAATGTTGATGGCAAAAGGCAGTGATGCGCTGCCAAAATCTTAACAACGGATTCCCTCCTCAACCCACGAGGGAGTCATTGCCCACCCCCGCCCCATCCACCCCCCCTCCCCTGTCCCCTGACTGCCCCCAGAACAGAGCAGGAGGGTCTCGTGGGCCACCGTAGTGGGTGCCCACCCCACCGCTAAGAGCCAGAGGCACCTGCTGGGGGGCGAGGTGGGGAGTCCCAGCGGTGCTTACCTGGGGCAGCTCCCAGGAAGCATCCAGCAGGTCCCTCTGGCTCCTAGGGGCGGGGGAGCGTAGCTGTGGGGGCGGGAAAAAAGGGGAGCGGTCGCTCCCCCACTGATCACATCAAAAGTGGCGCCTTAGGCGCTGACTCCCTTGGTGCTCCGGGGCTGGAGCACCAATGGGAAAATTCGGTGGGTGCAGAGCACCCACCAGCAGCTCCGCGCCCAGCCCCAGCTCACCTCCGTTCCGCCTCCGCCTCCTCCTCTGAACGCACCGCCCAGCTCTGCTTCTCCGCACCCCCCCTCCCCTGCTTCCCGCAAATCAACTGTTTGGCGGGAAGCCAGGGACGACTGAGAAGCAGGCCGCGGCTTCCTTCCCGCTCAGGCCGAGGGTGGCGGAGCTGAGCTGGGGCAGGAAGCAGTTCCCCTGTGCGCGCTTCCCCCCCCCCCCCCCCCGGGGTTACCTGCTGCAGCACAGGCGGCCCAGCTCGCACCCGCCCCCGCCCAAGCTCACCTCCGCCCTGCCTCCCTGGGCCTGAGCGGGAAGCCGCTGCTCGCTTCTCAGCCTGCCCCGGCTTCCCACCGAACAGCTGATTCACAGGAAGCCTGGGGTGGGGGGAGGAGAAGCAGAGTGGGGCAGTGCGTTCAGGGGAGGAGTTGGAGCGGAGGTGAGGTGAGCTGGGGCCATGGGTGGGGCAGAGAGCTGCCGGTGGGTGCTCTGCACCCACCACATTTTCCCCTTGGGTGCTCCATGGTTGGAGCACCCATGGAGTCGGCACCTAAGGCGCCACTTTTGGCCGGTTAAATTTAGAAGCCCTTTTAGAACCGGTTGTCCCTCGTGGAACAACCGGTTCTAAAAGGGCTTCTAAATTTAACAACCGGTTCTAGCGAACCGGCTCCAGCTCACCACTAGCAAAAGGTATAAAAGGGAGACACTGAATTAGTCCAAACTAAAAGGTCTACTGATGTGACTCAAGGACTATGTTAAAATCATTCTCAGTCAGCAAGAAAAGTGTGGAACCAGAAAGTAGGAGGAAAGATAGGAAGTATGCCAAGAGACCACCCTGGCTTGATAAGGAGATCTTCAATGATCTGAAACTCAGAAAAGAGTCCTAGAAAAAGTGGAAACTAGGTCAAATTAGAGAGGATGAATATAAACAAATAACACAAGTATGCAGGGACATAAGACCAAGGACAGGGTAGGCCCCTTACTCCATGAGGGGGGAAAAACTAACAGAAAATGTGGAAATGGCAGAGGTGCTTAATGACTTCTTTGTTTCAGTTTTCACCAAGAGGGTTGGTAGTGATTGGACATCTAACATAGTGAATGCCAGTGCAAATGGGTAGGATAAGAGACTAAAATAGGGAAAGAACAAATTAAAAATGACTTAGACAAGTTACAGAGGGGTATCCATGTTAGTCTGTATCAGTAAAAACAATGAGGAATCCTTGTGGCACCCTAGAGACTAACAAATGTATTTGGGCATAAGCTTTTGTGGGATATACCCACTTCATCAGATGCATGGAGTGGAAAATACAGTAAGCAGGTATAAATATACAGCACATGAAAAAAAGAAACAGATTGACAGAGCCAGAAGGGTACCCAGAAGTCACCTATTACAGGACAGGCCCAACAAAAAAAGTAACAGAATGCCACTAGCCATCACCTACAGCCTCCAACTAAAACCTTTCTAGCACATCATCAAGGGTATACAACCTATCCTGAAAGACGATCCCTCACTCTCACAGACCTTGGGAGACAGGCCAGTCCTTGCTTAAAGATAGCCCCCCAATCTGAAGCAAATACTCACCAGCAACCACACACCACACAACAGAAACACTAACCCAGGAACCAACCCCTGCAACAAACCCTGTTGCCAACTCTGTCCACATATCTACTCAAGGGACACCATCACAGGACTCAACCACATCAGCCACGCCATCAAGGGCTCGTTCACCTGCACATCTTCCAATCTGATATATTCTATTGTGTGCCAGCAGTGCCCGTTTGCCATGTACATTGGACAAACCAGACAGTCTCTACACAAAAGAATAAATGGACACAAATCAGACATCAAGAACTGTAACATTCAAAAACCAGTAGGAGAGCACTTGAATCTCCCTGGACGCTCAATAACAGACTTAAAAGTGGCCATTCTTCAGCAAAAAAAACCTTCAACAACAGACTTCAACAAGAAACTGCAGAACTGGAATTAATTTGCAAACTTGACACCATCAAATTAGGCCTGAATTAAGATCGGAAGTGGCTGGGTCACTACAAAAAATAATTTTTCCTTTGTTGGTATTCACCCCTTCTTATCAACTGTTGGGAATGGGCCACTTCCACCCTAATTGAATTGGCCTCATTAACACTGCCCCCCCCCCCCCACTTGGTAAGGCAACTCCCATGTTTTCATGTGCTGTTTATTTACACAGGGACTCCTCGTTGTTTAGACAAGTTAGATGTCTTCAAGTCACCAGGGCCTGATGGCCTGCATCCTAGAATACTCGAGGAGCTGACTGAGTAGATATCTGAGCCATTAGCGATTTATCTCTGAAAAGTCATGGAAGACGGGAGAGATTCTAGAAGACTGGAAAAGGGAAAATATAGTGCCAATCTATAAAAAGGGAAATAAGGACAACCCAGGGAATTATAGATCAGTCAGCTTAACTTCTGTACTCAGAAAGATAATGGAGCAAATAATTAAGCAATCAGTTTGCAAACATCTAGAAGATAATAAGGTGATAAGTAACAGTCAGCATAGATTTGTCAAGAGGAAATCATGTCAAACCAACCTCTTCTACTGGAAAATTGTTTTAACGGGCATGTGTCTAAATCTGGAATGGTTTAGCAGTTCGACTGCATCCATGTGCCTTTTTATTTGCTATCCATGACCAGCTGTGAAGTTTGTAGTGTTTAGTTTTTGGTTTTTCATGTGACTATGGAGAGTGGATGTACTTCATGACAACCCCCATTTTCACATGGGCACATATGTGTGAACAAGAATATTTGCTATTCTTTCTTCTTCTTCTTTGTGCATCATTCATCACTTTCTTGCTTAAACATTTTCTGTCAGTCATTGAGCGTAAACAAAGCAATGTGACTTTGGTGACTAAACATGCACCACAAATAGCTCACAACAACCCAGAGGTTGAAAATTGTTTGCCTAATGTATTCAGTGCATACTTAGGAATTACATTCATAGAAATCATATTTGATTCACGAAGAGAAAAGGGGCTACCTTTACATAATACATTCAAAATGAATAATTCAGCCAGCTCTCCTCCTGATGAAGGCATTACTAGACTTTCAGTCCTTATATGAGGGTGTTCCTTGCACACTGTTCTAAGTGTACTATTCTTGAGGGGTTTGGGAAGTGGTATATGGGAATGGCACAACTCTCTGTGTCTGCTGGAACCGTTGGAGTTAGTGGTTTCAGTTGAGTTAAGTCTTTAAACTGTCTTAGAGAAGGGCCCAGTATACAGTTCTGTTCTACCCTCATTGGATCTTGAAGATTTCACCAAATTGTTTGGTGCTCTGTGTACAGAGAGGGTTTTTTCACATAGAAGAGGGGATTCATTATTATTTCTGTGAACCATTTATATCACTGGCCTTGGGAGATTATTAATAGAAATAAATATGAGACAAGATTAGAGAGTATTAAGTGAATTTTATTTTTTTAAATGTTATGTAATAATATAAGCCATTAAAGTGAAGGCAATAGATACATATTGTTATGAAACAGATGAACATATGAATCCTTTTGGTGAGTCTTTAATAAAAAGCTTCTTTTTCAATTTTTTCTTAAAGTATAGCTCAAACATATGGCTTTGGCAGAAGTCCAAAAGCAAAACACAACTACGGGTCCACAGCTTCGGTGCCTCAGGATATTTTGGGGTGCCATCAAGAGCATGAATTGCCTGGTAATAGGAGTGGGGCAGAATATATATTTCTATAGAAGTTCTGACCATATTTTATTTGAAAATAAATAAGAAATAAAGTAGACAAGTCAGCATTTAACAGCAAGTGTAAAAGGTTACATAGGGGCTTCTGGCAACATCAGAATTCACTGGTGCTTTGCTCAAATGGTTTATGATGGCACCAGAAATCTTTTGATGGAATTATAGCCCTGTAATTCAGTTGTGTTACATTTATTCTGCAGAACCGTATAATTTTATGTATCAAGCCAATCAGTTTAAAAAAGCAATTTTTTTAAAGCAGAAGGGCTGTAAAAGTGTATGGCTTTTTGAAAATCTCATCCCTGGTAATATATTCAGAAAGAGGCCCAGCTGGGTGAAGGCCTGGCCAAAAGAAGATGAATGTGGGGAGAAATTCTAGTTTGGATTACTCGATAGAGTTGTTGCCTGTGACTCAAGGGGAATATCGGTTTGAGATTCTAACTCACATGACCAGTCCGAACTGAAAACAGGATAATTTACTCATACATTTAGTTAGCTCCAGTGTTTAGCTATCCATTTGCTGGCCAACAATCCCATCAGGGTTGGGTGAGCAAGGACGATTTCTCTTATTTCTGTCAACTCAGATGTCGGTCTGAGCAAAAACTTGACCCTTTCTATGCAGCTGTGAAGCATGCCAGAAGCAGCAAGAATGGTACAATGCTTGAGTGGGGATGAGATACAGGATTTCTGGAGCCTATCAGGCTGTAACCCCTTGCCTGTAGGTTTGGAGGTGGTGCAGAGGTGGGATTGGAAAGGAATTGTGGTGCTGGTTAGTACTATGTAGATCTGCTGGTCATTGCCTTCTATGAAACAAGGGCACAGCTGTCGTGAGGCTTATTGCAATAGTGATTATACAGCAACTCTGATGCTGCTCCATTTCTGGGGAATGCCTTCCTGCTCTTTCCTGTGAATCAAGCCTGGCTTGGGGTAGGACTTGGGCCTTCTGCACTAATGAATTCTTTAAAATGTCTGGGCCCAATAAAATACCCTTTGTTTCTAGCTTGTGTTTTCCAGCACTTCCCCCACCATTTTTGTTCATGATCTATGATAATTGTTTGAAATAATGGTGTCTCCTTCATCCTCTCAATCTTGCAGCGAGGACATATCGCTGAGTTTGTAACATCTCAGGTCTTGCTGTCAAGAACAGCCTGTGACGCCACAGACTTAGAATGATGATCTGCCCTTTAGAGAAGCAAAGTGCCTAGTGGAGAGGTCTCATTCCAACTAAAGTCTCTCAAAACTGAACAGGGAATCCAGGCAGTTACCAACAAAGTCACTCTTGAATAAACATGATTTATTCACTTTTGCCCCAGTATGGCAATTGCTTCTAAAAAGTGATGATCACATAACAGCAAATACCAATGTATCACCTTCTGGGATGCAATCCAGACTAGTGAGGGGCTGAGTCACCACCAGCCCTGCAACCTTGGGTGTCTCACGATGCCTAGCTGATGTAGGTTCCAACCTGGACAGCTCACAAACAGTCAAAGAGGATGCAGATCACTCCCTGAGTGTCTGTGTATAGCTGCAGCCTGTCAGCAATACACCAGTCAACACTCTGGCTTCCACCAGCTTTGGTGACCACTTGCAGGGTGACCCCAACATACTCCCAGACCTGGACTTTCCCCACCAAGTGTGGTCTGCACTGTCCAGCCCTCTCCTGGACAGTTCAGATATTATAGGTCCATTGCCCCTGTACTGGGTCAATATGCAACAGTTTGCTACATTAATGAGAGTTACCAAACAATTCAGTTTAACCACAGCACTGGATTAGTTTTGATTAAAGTTTATTTAACTACAAAGAGATTTTAAGTGAGTACAAGTGCAAAATATTAAAGTCAGAAATGGTTACAAGAGAAATAAAGATAAAAACCTTTCTAGTAGCTAAAATTAACAAACTAGACTTGGTTCAAGGTAAAATCCTTACCTCGTGTTCCCATCAATATTGCTGACCAAATTCTCAAGTCAGGATCTGCCCCAAAATCCAAAGCACGGTTTCCTTTGTTTTTTTAGGTGAAAGAGATAAAGATTGACTGAGATTTTTGCCCCTCACTTTTAGAGTCCAGTCCACCTTTGAAGTGGATTCTTCTGAGGATTACTCCTCAAAGCAAAGTTTATTCAATCAGTAAAGATGGCAATATGGAGTCTAGGGGTGAAGGTGTTGCCATATGCTTTCTTCTACGCTGTGTATGCTGAAATGCAGATTTGCCTTGTCTCCCTCTGGCTGTCTCAAGGACCTTGTTTACTACTTATATGCAAATTGAGGTAAATGCACATTCCTTTGTTTAAGATACACCTGCTTAACCTCTCCTGCCTGATAAGGGCTACATTTCATCATGATGATATTGACCAGTGAGTTACTAGTTTTCAAATGATAAGTCACAAGACATATTTTGTACAAAAATTATTACAATAATGTATAGGGAGTGAATACAGGAGTGCATTCAGTCACACAACTTTACTGTGACTTACAGATACAAAGCCCCTCTCAGGATCAGACCCTGAGACTGTGTATTCTCCTTCTGGGAAACCCTCTTTCTCCACCAAATAATGATTTATTCATAACTCTTTCAGCTGACTCAAGAAATAGTTTTTGTTTTCTCCTTATATGATCTGCCACTTGTTTCACCTTGAGTTCTCTGAGTTGCCTAGGACTTAAAGTACTCCTCTTTTAAAATATCCAGATTCAGTCTCATTATGCAGGGTTGGTACTCCTGACTGAAAGCTGGCCTCTGGGCATGCAGCATTCATTAATCCTGGTATCACCTTCAGTTCAGCGTCTGGTTTAATACTGTCTGAAGTTTCAAATAATAAAACAAAAACACATTGGAGAAACTATGTATGTCAAATCCACAAATGAGAGGACAGTTCTCTGCTTCACCAAGGCTTCCTTGAAGTTATTGGCTTTTTGGAAACAGTTTGTACTGCACCTGACTGGTTGCCAGGAAGCCACTACCATTAAAGCTAATAATGCTTAGAGGGCAGTGTTTGCTTTCTCTTTACATCTCCATGCTCTTGGATCTTCCCACTGCCTTCCTGTCTTTGCAAGCCTCTTCTGTGAAGGGAGCTTTTTAATATGGAGCTCTGTTAAATCAGCTGCAGTGAAGTTTCAGAATTCATTCTTTTCAGTCATGTGTTTGATGCTTTCTTTTGATCAAGTCAGTGCAGTTTCTTAGCAGATTCAAAAGTAAAAATACATTAATTAAGTGAATGCTTTCCATTCTGTAAGTCTCTTTGACCTGCTGGTTATGCAGGGGTGAAAATAAAAAGTTTTGGCATTCATGGTGAGTTCAGATTCAAACTCTCCAAACCTGTCTTGTCTGCACAATTGGACAGGAAATTGCTCACAAATAGGCTTCCTAATGAAATCTCTCTAGCTTCCACTACAGGTCAGGCTAGAAATATTGCAAGGGCAGCCTCCTTAACTATCTCAGCTGCTCCATCCTTTGCCAGCCAGAATGTAGAAGTCACTAGGGGCTGGTCAAAATGGATTGACACTGCTAATAATAAGTTAACTAAACATTTCAAGAATGCTTGTTTCTAAATGAGCAAAAATTTCAGCGGGCTTGGTTTTTATTTTTCTAATCCACTTTGCCTTCTCTGGCAGCTGGTCTTTCATATTGTGTTGCTCTCAGCTGTCTTAGAGTGTCTTTGTAAACCAATTAAGAGAAGCAAATCACAAATGGAAATATTTGCGTACAGGTTTGACATTCCAAACAGTAGAGGGCAGTTTGTGCAACGTTTGCCTCCAAAAGGCAACGGTACTGTTGGTAGTAATATTTCAGCACTACTCTATCAGTCTGTCTTACGCCATGTCCTGGGTTTCTGTATTCATGAAGGTGGTACTTCCAAAAATTATGATCTGCATACTCAAGAATATAGGGATGCCCCTCACAAACAAATAGTGTGGGGAGCAATTCATTTGCTGTGCTATAGTTTGAATCCAGGAGATACTGAAATCTTCCAGCAGTTACATCTGACATCTGGATTGACCTCCAATTATGTTGTTGCTTGGCATACTTAGCATCATGGAGGCAGATTATCTCATTGTCTTCCTAATTGCTGGTGGTGTTTTTCTGATCTGCTCCTGGAGACTGCCTAGAACGTTTCCCATCAAAGCCTTGTGTGCATACGTACACATATGTGTATGTGTGCTCCAGTTCAGATATGTTCCAGTTCCTCTTCTTTTGATGTGCTGCTGATAGCCCCTGTCATGTCTCCCACCTATCATCACTGCAGGCCAACACAAAATCATGGTGGTGTGACATTGTGTCATGTGCTTGAAGGTGCAACGGCATCTTGTGCTGCTGAGCTACACATACGCTTTTGCCACAACGCAGTGGGAAAGGTCTTTTTATCGCTACAAGTTAGTCATAATTCCAGGTGACTGAACCAGGCATTTACACTGAGTACTGCGGTCAGAGTGAATATTATTTTCATTTTAGATCAGTTTTACCTAATTCTGAGGCTGGGATGCTTTTATAGAATATCTTCTCTGGGATAAGTCAGGTTTTTCAGTGACATTCAGGGATTTAATGTTTCTGCTGCATTATTATGAGAAATAATCACAATATATTTGAATGGATTTTCATGCTTCCTCCTTATGCAACCTTCATGTTAATTCTTCCTCTTTCTGAATCTAGTCTTTGTAACCCTTTCATGGTGAGGTTCCAGCTCCCATAGCAGCTGTTTCAATTCTGAATTCTCTTGGTATGTTTGGAAATGAAATGGAGTTGCTGTAGGTAAATAATGTTAGCAAGAAGTTTTATGCTAATGATGACCCTTAAAAAGCTTTGGATTGGAAAGGTTACATTGGCTTGGAATGGTATATTGACAGTCACATTTCAGTGATGAAGAGTAACAAATGAGGATCATTTAGTTGAATCACCATGCATAAGAAAATAAAAAGTCAAAAGTGGATAATTTGTGAATGGAATGACACTGTTCCAGTTCTTATTTCTTCTTTGCTGTTATCACTGAGTTCAAACTCTGCTGCATGGTCTCTCCTTCCTTCCTACCCTATGGAAGCCCCACTCCAAGTCTGCTGCAGGGCATGGGCTCCTCAAAAGTGAAGAGAGTTAAGAGGATGAAAGGGAGTCAGCCAGGCTCTTCTGGATTCTCTCCCACTTATCTCGGCTTTTGGAAACCCCTTTACTTGGAATGGTAGTGGAGAGGACATGGAAAATGGCAGAGTTGTGCTGCCAGGGGCTGGCAGGCAAGACAATAGGAAAGGGCATCTTCCCTTTTGCAGATACACACAAATTAGGGGTGGAGCATCTGTGGATAGACATATACTGTCTTAAGGACCTAGCTAGTGATCCATCTGGGTGGCAGTTGATATGCAAAGAGGCTATGTCCCTTGGGATTTGTGATGATAATGGTGATGATGATGTGAGTTAAAGGCAACTAATAATGGGAAACACCTTTTCTCTTAAGACACTGGTTCAAATCCGGCCAAGTAATGAGTGGAGGTCATTGCCATCAATTAAGTGTTTGGTGGTTTAACTGAAATAAACTGATAGTCTAGTCTAGTATCTAATAGCTATATATGTCCACATCACAAAACCCACAACATCTTTGTGGAAGTCTCAGCAAGAGGTGGATGGTTCCTCCAAAACAGGGCAGGGACATGGAACCTTGCACTGATGCTCCCTATGCTGGAATTATTCTAAATTGGGGGGGGGGGGCAGTGTTAAGTGCTGGATTGGCTCCCTCCAAATCATAAATCCTTTAATGATAAATTTAAGTATGTAACAAAATCCAGGCAAAGGGGGAGATTTGTGTGTGTTTGCTGGCTTGTAGAAGACTAGGAAGAGCTTATGATTACATGGTGCCCAGGTTCACTTTTTACAAACATTTGTGTCACAGTATGCAGTGAAAACAGTATGTTTTATTGCCTTCTTTGGAGAGTATGGCCTGGATCTGTCCTTGATCTGACACTTGGCATGAGATATTCTGTTTCATGTGACACTAAGATTTTATACCATGAAACATGGATCATTCCGTGTGGTGAATGAATGTGCATCCCTTCTTGGTGACAAATCATTTCTAAAGTGTTTGGCACATGTTTGTTCAGAATACTATAAATTCTTATTGCTCTTGCTAGATATCTCATGTGCCATCTTACAGCAGATCAGTTTTTATCACCCACCCTATACAAATCTATATCAACCATCTTGAATATCTCTTTGAAACAGCTACTTATAGGCATTTCAGAACTGAACTGAAGTTCTTGGCCAGCATATATAACCTTTTACAAATTGAAAACAATGGAATTATTTTGACTCCTTTTCTCTTCTTATTTTATAGCATATCCATCTCTCTCTTGGCACTTGTGACCCATACCCTGTGAGTCACAAGAGCAAAGAAAACGCCACTGTGGATCTTCTTTAAAACAGCACCCTGCAGCATGAGTCAGGCTTTGAGTCTGGTCTTTGTCCTTCTTTTGCCTTTGTCCTTGTCATTCTGTCCTGCCCCATGGTTACAACCTTTCTGAATAGTATAGTCCTGTATTAGGGTAATTTGTTCCTGGTGAATGCCAAGGAAAATTACAAAACATGCTGACTTGTGACTTCTCTGTGAAGTTAAATTACATCATAATGCGTTGTAATGAGTACATTTAAAAAAAAAAAAAACCTCCTCACCCCCACCTCTCTACAAGGTTAGCTTACTGAAATGTAACGTCTACTTTCAAGTGCCAGCTTGATCATAGTAGGATCATTAAGAAACTGTGCATCTTAAGTTTATTGCTCTGGAAGAAAAGCATTTAATGGGATTTTGTTTAGTCAGGACTACAGCATCAAAAGAGGACCACAAAACTGTAAAATAAACCAAATTACAAGGAATCACCCACTCAATCAATATATCCCCTTTTCCTCCACTATGTTCCTCTTTCAATGGGGTGCATATCTCAACTTTTTTTCTTTGTCAAGCTTTCTCTCTCCTCATCTGAAAGATGGCACTTGCTTTTACCTAATGGGGTTAGAGTGCTTTAATTCTGACTCCAGGGAAGTATGCTACTTACAAAACTTCCATCCAAACAGTGCCCTGCTCTAAGTCTGCCTCTAAGATAGGGTACAATCATAGCTTGTAGCACAGCTGTAACCAGCTGTATGTTTAGGGATACTTCACAAAGTAGCAGAAGGCTCTGTTTACATGTTAAGTACCTAATTTGCATGGTGAGGTTTCCTGGGTGCGATCTAACATAAGACTTTTTGCCTGAGGTTGTGAGATAATAAATAAATACACAACTCTGTTCATTTCTTAAGGAACTCAGTTTGTATTGTCCATGTTAGCTTCGCCTTTTTCACTGTGTAATGGGATGGCTGTCTTTTTGTAAGGACTTGACAAGATTCACACTATAGAGAGAGGTTTGCAACATAAGCCTCACAAAGAAAGGGCCCAAGAAAAAATACACATGGGGCTGGAGAATATGTTTTTTGAATATTCAGTACTTTTTTTTCTGTGCGTAATATTTTATGGTGTTTGGATGAGGACCAATAACAATAAGAGGGATAAATACGAGTTACGCTGCATATTCAGTAACACCGCCCTGAGATGGTATAAGTAATATTGCAATCTGTTAAAAATGTTAAAGGGGAAAGAGCACCATAGATAGTACTTCGTGCTGCCTTAGTACAAAATCAGTCAATAAAATCTATTCTGTCAAACAGTAAAGAAATCGTGCCAAAGTGATTCTCCCTGCATAGCAGTGTTCTTGCTGGATTTAGTTGTTTTCCAAGTGTGGGCTAAATCATGCATTTAAGCACTGCCCTGAGCCAGAAATCAGGCCATAAGCTGCCTGCCCCAGGGGGAGCGGAATCAGTCACTTCACCAAGGCACAATTCCCTCCCTGCTTCCCCCTTGCTCTAGGAGGGATAATTTTATTGTTGGTTTATACGAGATTCTGGCCAGCGTGTTGGATGGCATTGCCAAATTTCCACCCAGGCCTTGCCCCTCCTCCTGTCTTTTCCCCAAGAGGGGATAGGAAGTGCACCACAGTCACTTATTGCTGCAGACCCAGAGCCAAGTTTAGGCCTTTCTGCTGAGAAAGCTCTCTTTTTCTCTTCCACAAACTTGGCCGTTTATGGCTCCACACTTCCAGAGGAACATAGCTTTGAAGGGAAGTCATCCTTGCAAAAAGAGAGGCGCTCTCTGAGGCATCTTGACCTATTTCCATGTAGGGCCTTGAAGGTTAGGGTTTGACCTTGATTTTGACAAGATATCCTATTTGAAGCTATTGCAGTGAGTGGGACACTTGGGTGATATGCTGTCAGTAGATGCTGTTGTTGAGGAGAGAGGCTGATGCATTCTGGGCTAACTGAAGAGTTTTTAATGTTGGTATGTTCATGCTTAGACACAGTGAGTTGCAATAATTCAACCTGGAGATCACAAAAGCCTGGATTGATGTCGTCAGGTGTATGTTAGGTAGGACGGGAGGCAGTCTTCTGAATAGTCATAGGTTGGAGGAAAGCATTCTTTGTGGTCATCTCTATCTGTGTATCCAGCAGCATCAAGAATGGCAGGAGCCCAAGGCTCTGCACCAGTTCAGCAGTCTGTGAGTGCTTTCTCCTTCAGTGGTGCTTGGGATAACAGTGACTTCTAGAGTTTCAGTGTCTTTCTTTTCATCTTCCTGAGAGCATTGCTGCTATGTGCTGAGTTTAGCTTCAGACAGCTGCCTTTTGGTCAAGTGCTGATCTCAGCCAAATAATGAGAGAGCTTAAAAATGATGCTGTTTGTATTAGAGGTAAAGAAGCTGTTTAGATTCTGGAGCACAAACAGTCAGGACCTCTATTTTACATCTAATTTGAAAGGCAGGGCACCCATCAACACAGTGGCCGCTAAAACTATGCTGGAGAGTTGGTCAGTACTCAGTAGAGGCTCAGAGGGAAGAGCAACACCAACAGAATCACTGGCACCACTTCCAGCAGCACTTTGGGTAGCCTTTGGTGGTCTCCCATCCAAGGACTGACTAGGTGTTATGCTGCTTAATTCTGAGAATTTGGGAAGATCGGCATCTAGGTCTGTGTGCATGTCCAGATACTGATCGATATACCATGTTTCACCACCAGGCCATCCCTTCGCTCTTTTGGGCTCTGGCTTGTGACATATTTGATTTTTTTCTTTCCAAACATGACGATATACTGTTACGTATAGGTCAGACTATCTGAACAGGGGACAATGATAACCAGCAGCTACAGGTGTTAAAACAAACAGTGTCTGAACTTTACTGCAGTACAAGTAGAAATAATGCAAGCCCTATAAAACTTGTTAGATGGTGTGCTCCCACTTCTGAGAGCGGAGTCAGCTGCAGCAAGGCCAGGCATGTAGATACCGTGGTGATGAGCAAAATAATGGACCCTGAATGCCCTAGAGTAGAATAGAAGGAAAGTCCAATTAGACTTAACTCTGCCCCTTCCAGCAGCCGAGATAAACCACATTATAAAATACGCTTCTATGACAGAGGGATACCTACATAGTGACAGATAGAAATTGTTAGAAATAAACATTATCGAAGCTGATGACCTTCTTGTTGAAGTTTTTTGTTGTTGTTTTTACTCTAACATATTGTTCATGCTGCTCACAAATTCATATCCCTGAGATCAAGGATTATTGTTTAAGTGTTATCTACCTTCCTCTGATGAGATAATATACTGTAAGGCTTTTCAAGACTGTATACAGTGCAGAATGTATAAATAAAAGCTAGTAATTTGATTTACCATCTATAGTGCTGGGTGTTGCAATGTGTTGGTTCATTGCTTTGTTGTTTGAAAGTTATTTTGTTTTATATATTTAAATACATTTTTCTCTGATGTCTTTCATGTTTCAGAATAGTGGCAGTCTGTAGGATTTAGGAAGATTTGGCATGATTAGTGAGACTTTCACTTTTATGCTTTTTCTCTGCCTGGAGGATATTTTATAAATATCTTTGTAGTACTAAGACAAAAATTGTATGATCATGTCTTAACTTGCATATTCTTTCCTCCATGCCTGTAACAGTATTTAGCACTTAGATGGTACTTTACATCTTCAAAGTATTGTACAAACATTAAATAATCCTCATGACAAAGCTGTCACTTGGAGAAATAAGTATTAGCTCCATCTTACGGATGGGAAACCAAGAGAGAGAATATGGTCTTGTCTTCACTTCATAACTGTCTCACAATAGAACTGTAATAGGTCACTGTAAAGAAGGACAAGTCAATGTTCAATGATGTGTCAGCTACTCGTGATTAAACCGTGCTAGTGTTCAGGTTCACTATGACTATCTGACAGGATGCTGAACACATCTTGTCCTTGTTCTAACACTGTAAAATTCTGTTATGAAGACAAGGCCTAAGTGATTTGCTCATGATCACACAGCAAGTCGGTTTAAGAGTGGAGATTGGAATTCAGGAACCTCTTGACTCTGAGCCTAGTATGCCATCTCCTAGACCAACCTACCTCTCTGCATTGACAAAATTCATACTGACAGTCAATTCAATGCTAAGGCATTTTTCTTCCCAGTAACCTGTAACATCATATTGTGGGATTGGCCCATTGCTGAATCAGAGGGAACGGGGTCCTCTGCTGAATCCCCAGCATACACACAATGCTTTTAAAGTGCTGATCCCAAAGGGAAGTAATAAGATTTGTTCCATGACATCTTCTTAAGCCAACCCTCATTTACTTCACTGGTTTCAAATAGATGATCATCCTGTGAGGTAAACAATATTGTTCCTCAGTGCACTTTTTAGTATTGCTTTAACTAAAGCAGTTTTAAATGAGTTGTTCAATTTAACCTGGGGGATATCAGCTTCAGTGCCCAGTATTCGGAAGAGTCTTTGAAGGCAGTGAAGAAGATAACAGCAATTTTCTACCTTCACACTAAACAGTAACCTGCCTTACATAAGACTGAAAAGCAAAGCACTACTAATTGTCCCTATGGAAAATAGGGATCCCATCGCAAAGAGACTGAAAGTAGTACAGATAACTTCTCCTGACACGTTCAACTGGCACTGAATGTTGGAATCCAACATCATATGTCACCATCCTGCCAACACAGTAGTTCAAATTCAAGATATTACCATGTGGAGCAGGCCTTTTGGGGGGAGTGGGGGGGATTATTTCCTATTTTCATGACTTAATTCATGTTTTCGGCTTTTGCTCTACAAGTAAGATTTAGCAGACGGGGGAGGGAGGGGGGAAGAGATGAGTACAGATCTGAGTATAATCAGTCCCTCCAGCTTGTACCATAAAGCTGAGGAAATTAAAGGGACACTGTCAAATTATGAAGGGCCAAATGGTAGATTCTGTAATTTAAATAAGAAACTTGTTTGTTGCTATTACTTAAGTACAGACTGTGCTCAGAGCTTTGTATGGCTCGGAAGACACATGGGCTCTACCTCCAAAATGTTATGATCTAAACGCAATATAAAGTCCAATAATAATAGGTTTATGTTTCATACCAGACTAATTTTGTTCCCCAAGCTGATTGAAATGCAAACAGAAAATAAAAAATGGTATAAATGGTATAAAGTTCTTGCATTTTGACTTATGCTAGGTGCAATCAGTAACACTGTTAAAGATTGCCTTTTGTAAAATCCTTCCAGTTCTGAATGGGATTGTTCCAATTGCCCACATATCTGAATATATTTAAAGGGCCCAGTCTGTTCCCATTGATGTCAATGGAGCTTTGCCATTGTCTCCAGTGGGAACATGACTTAGCCATGTACAGTAGCATTGTGTAGAGGTTAGACCGTCTGGGAATCAGAACTATTGGTTTTCCCACTGGCTCACTGTGTAACCTTGTGCAGGTCTCTTAATATCTCGGTGCTCCATTTTCCCTGTTTATAAAATTGGGACAGTGGTTCTTTACCAACATGTTTCTGATGTGCTTCAAGATCTTCAGATTGGAAATGCTATATACTGCATTGTAAATGCATAGTATTGGGTATTATTATGCATATATCAGTCCTTATGGCATACAAGCATATAGTTCTTTATAGCACATAGGTATTTATGGCATCTTTTGCATGCAAAGAATTTGAAATACAACTATGCACATTCTTCTGGACAAAGACGAAGTATTTCTGTATGTCACATTCACCATGAAAAGGGAGTTTAAGAAAGCGCACTTTCTGATATCAGTGGTTTGTGAAAGTCACATCAGCTTGAAGGAATTTATGGAAAATTGTTGGATTCCACAAGGAAGTAAGATCACAAATTAGTAATATTTTAAAGAGCATTTTTTTAAGCTAAGCCATTAGGTGGGAACCAAGTTGAACAAAAACCCCTTTTGTGACTATCCACAACAAGTCTGCCTGAGAGAGCTAATGCTGCCAGTTTCCAGTACTCTTGCTTTACAGCTAAAGACAATTTTTTTATTCAGTACTATAGTTGTCATTAACTCAGGATTAGTTGAAGGTCGGGGTTTTTTTCCATTTCATTGGATCAAAATCCTATAAGAGTTGGCTGATTTATGTGACCCTTGGCTTCAGTATACAAGCTTTAACCAGAAGACGAGACATGTACTTCAGTCAAAGGAACAATTGGAATAACAATCGATGCATCTCAGGCATGTGGTACAAATGTCTCCGTTCTTCTACCAGGGTAAACTGTTCTTTCCCACTGGGAAGCAGCAGCCTTGTGGATTTCAGTGTGAGGGGTTTCTCCATTTATTCTTCCTTGGTGTGTCTGAAAGAAGCTTATGTGGTAATATCCAGATAGAAGATGGCTTTTAAGCTCTGATACATCACAAATCGGATGAGCTTCTGCACTGCCTGCCTGCCTGCCTGCCACTCTGATTTGGCTTTGCACTTGATGATGTTTCCGGTTTATTTTTAGGGGGTGTGTGAATTTGAGTGGGGTAGGGATTCATTCTGTTTGTTTCATGTGAGCAAAGATGCATCTCAGTGACATGTTGAGTTGCTTTTTGATGACAACGTGCAAAGGAGAATCTTGCATTGTCTTCTGACCAGCAAAACTGATCTGCTTCTAGAGAGAAGTGGTATTAAAGAAAGAACTTTTCTCATCAGTCTCTCCCATTTGGTACTGAATTAGAAAAAGGAAGGGTAAAGATATACTTATCTTTGCTATTAGGGCATGCAGTGAATGGAGAGTGGAATACAGTTTTGACTACGCTCAGCCTTTACTGACTCTGAAGCTCCTTAGTCATGATACCCAGCAAGATATTAGTCTACCACAACCCCACGGGGGGCACTCAGACTGAGACTTTCAGAACAACCAGGCGGCGTAAAAAATCTCTAGGAGAACTGTTCCAAAATGGATACCGGGTCAAAGGTGGACATAGTGTCCCTGAAAAGGATGAACACCACACTTTTCGGCACTCCTTGGTGTCTTGCTATAGGGTCGGCACCTACTGGGGTAAGGTCTAGCTTTCTGCTTGAAAACTCTAGTCTGGATGATTTTTCTGTGATCCTGCACATGGTGCTAATATAATCCTTCCCTAAGGAGAAGCTTTTTATAATAATTTTTTCAACTTCAAGTAGTGAATTTGCAAGGCTACAGATTTTAGTTAGCTTCCAGCAGAAATACCCTTCTTAAAGGCCCATTATGCAATATGCATTTCTGCATGAGATGTAAAATGCTGCCTCTAAAGGGGTTAAGTGTTCATCTGAAAATGACTTTTAATGCACTCCAAAACTGTTTAGAGACAGGATGTAATATTCTGCAATAAGGGAGTTATTTGGCAATTATTCTGGTTATTATTAAAATTGCCCTTATTGTTTTAATGGGCGTGAGTGTAGGGAAAGAAGACTTCAGATGTGTGCATCAGAGAGCTTTAATAAAGAATTTTGTGTCGCACTGTCTGAAAAACACTGATGTACAACCTTTGCAGATTTAGGACTATCTAATGCTCTTGATTCAATTTTTCCGCTGTGGGTCGTAAGCAGTAGATTTTCCATGTATAGGCAAAATATTTTGGGTCTGTCTTTTTATTGCTTTTGTTGTTGTTAGTTCCATCTTTGCTCCCATGCAAGAGCAGACCCTGGGTGTACCTACCCCCACTTTATTGATCCTTTTTCTCCATATCACAGTTCTTTGTTCTCTTTTTGACCCCCATCCTCCAGGGAGGATCCTGTGTGATTCTGCAGAGCCAGGTGGGAGATTCAGGATTTGGGGAACCTATCTAGAGGCTTTGCATCCTGGAAAAGCTCAATACCCAGAGGGAGGCTAGTCTCTGAGGTTCACGGTCATTGTGTTATATAATATTCAGACCAGATCATATCTGGTTCTCCAGAGAGGAGTTCTTGAGTTTTGAGTGTTGAATAAAATATCTATATCTAGTATTGGTCATATACTGGATAGAATTAGTTATTGGTTAATATATTTGATGATTAATTAATTTCATTGAAAATATTATTCAGCTTATTCTAGAGCTGGTCAAATATTGGAAAAAATATGTAATTCTTTTGATGAATAAGAGCATACCTGGATATTTAGTATTTGACCAGTGTCAGAAATAAAATGGCAAACCTTGTGAGAACACTAATAACCATATAGTTAAAAAACCACAAACATGAAAACTTCTGGAGGAAGCTTAGATTATACTGAAGGCACAACTCAGTTGTGAAACTCCTCAAAGTGTGGGAAGCAGGAAATGGAAGTGTTATGCCACGGTCTTGATGCTGTGGACTGAAATAAATAGTGTGTCCCAATATATTTGGAAAACGATAATGCAAACTACAAAAAAAAATACATGCATGAGAAAGGGAAAATGCAATACCTTGATAGAAAAATTATTTCATGACTGAGCTTGCAGTCTACATACAAACAAAATCTCATTGAAATAAATGGGTACCTGCAGAACATGGGAACGTCAGGGGGAGTTCGGCACCCCGCTCCCAATTGTGGCTTTTTCAAATCCCCTGACTAGTTTTTTATGCCAATGAATAGTTTATCTGTGGGGATTTCCCTGTGTTCTCCTTCGCAAATTACATTGATGCTGAAGAGGAGTTCCCTTTGTTGGGATTTGTAACCTTTGAGTAATCCTGATTGATATTGCTTACTAATCCTCTTGAAATCATTAATTTTGTAGACCAGATTGCATCAGTGCTTGAATGACATGCAGAGAACGTTATATATACTGCATCTTTTAGAAATGTAATGGAGACTAAGACTTAAATTTATGCTGTTTGTTTTGCAAGAAAACTTTCTGGGGCAAATGTCTTTTTCTTTGCTAGTGAAACCACTTTGTAAACAGCCATGCATTTTCTATTTTAAAGTATCTGCCTTCCAGCTCTCAAGCCTTGATGCAGAGATCAAGGGGGTGTTGAGTACTCACATCTCACAGGAAGGGGCCCTTATGAGGTCTGGTATATCATCCACTGAAATCAATTGACAGACTCCCATTGGCTTCAATGGACTTTGAAGCAGTCCCTTTGTGATGCAGCAATTCGGTTTCCAAGCACACTGGACATATCACTGACGAAAACTTGAGTGCCTGGGACTTCACTAAAATGAATGGCTTATTTGGGACCAAAGCTCAGCCTCTAAGCAAATAGGTGAAGTGTGTATCTCCTATCAGAAAAAAAGAGAATTCTCCCATGTCAGTTCTGGAGATTGAAAACTTTACTTATGGCCAGTTTTTTTTATTAAAGGCCTGTAATTTTGTGCAAATCTAACAATTGGATGTCTGCCTTCCATCCCTTACACCTGCTATTGGTGGCTTCTGTACAATTAGAGACTGTTTCAGGTTCCTTTGGAAATTTGTCCTCCAATGATTACTTTCCAAATGTGTATTTTAGTAATCAGTTTGAGAGATTAGTGGCCTGAATATTAAGGTGACTAGTGATTTTGTTGCTTCAGTTTTTGGGTTCCCAACTTCAGATAATTGGAAGGGCCCTGATTTTCAGAGAGGGGGAGAAAAGCACCTGCCCTCTAAAAATCAGGCTCCTTTTAAGGTTTCCTGAATTAGGGAATCAAAATCAATGGGCACTTTTGAAAATGTAGGCCAGGATAGCTGCATCTCTTATTACTTAGAATATTTAATTTATAATTGATTTTTATTCACTTCATTGTATTAAAAGCAGTCTAACTCCTGAACAACCTTTATAAAAACATGTAACATGCAAATATCTAATTTATCCAAACTAAAATATAGTCTTTCCCTCAATCCCATTAACCCACAACACACACTGTGTAAATACATACCCGTCCAGTAAAAATAATAGAATGTAGCACTCACATAGTGCTTTAATCCTTCAAAGCTCTCTGCAAACAGCTGGTTAATCCTCACAACCACTCGGTTAGGTAGGCAAGTATCACTGCAGTCTACAGTAAGAAGGTATTCATGTGATTACTAGGTGCCCCAAGTGAGGAATTAGTACAGCTGAATCCAGATATTATTGGACTTGATGCAGGAACTACTGAAAGTCTGGCTTGATTATCACAATGGTTCCTTCTTCCCTAAAAACATATGAATCTGTGAACTTTGTCCTGGACATACCTCCAACTGGGAGAAGCCTGCAAAAACACCACAGTAGTCCACTTTACAGTTGGTGTCCCTGGTAGCCTAATCCTGCAGCCATTGCCTGTTTTAGAACTTTCAGTGAAGTATACAGTAGCTGCAGGACTGAAAGGCTCTTGGGTAAAACACTACCCAGGGGGTACAAATCTCTCATCCAAGAGAAGGATTTTTATTATTATATGTCTTTTGTGACTTGAAGTGTGGTTCTCTTTGTAAAGTGGCATTGTGGAGTTCCATGTTTATTGCAGATCAGTGGTTTCTGTGCTCAATTTACAACTCAAACAATGTTTATTTCTGGCCTTAGCCCTGCACGTTCATCCTGAGATCTGCAAGTCAGCTGGGTTCTTTCCATCTAGCACATCATCACCGTCATTCTACTGTAAAAGTTCTGACGGCCAAAATATGCCCCGAGTTGACGTATGTACAACCCCTCTTGTGATCAGTAATTTGGTGCACGTGGAATTGCTTGGACTATAGGGCTTGTCTGTATTAGAAATTGCACTGATTGATCATTATCCATTGATCGAGTTAAACCTATGCAAATGTAAACATACTTAAACTGGTTTAACCCTTGTTTAAATCAAGTTAGCTTATGTCAGTAAATTATCAATTTAAACAAAGCAGTTGAAGTGAGGATTATACCAGTTTAAATGTGTCAGTATTAGGAGCTTGCACAGTTTTAACTAGATGGATTTAAATTCAGTTTAGTTAAGCAGTGCAGTTTTTCTAATGTAAAGAATCCTCTTAATGGTACACTAGAAGGAATAGAATCCAGTTCATACAATCTCTTGTGTTGGATCTGCAGGGTTGGGTGTTGTGAAAATCCTAAAGACTTAGTTTAATCACTAAAGTAAGCAGAGATCACTATGATTACACATAGAGAACAGATTTGTTGAGTAAGAAAATGCCAGTTTAACAGAGTCACTTTCTGGAGTAGAACTAGACCATCAGACCATAGGCTTTATGCATTGTGTCCTCTAGATAAGAGAGGTATTTTCAGATTTTTTTTTTAAAAAGGGTAGGGAAAGATTAATCACAAATTATATGGCAGTAGATACCCTGTGTTTCTGCTCAAGTCAGCTCACATGTAGAAGACTCCAGCATAAAATTCAGCACTTGAATGAGGGAGAATGAATTGAAAGAAAAGCATTTGGAGTACTCTTCTGGGTGATTTGAATCATTAGCTTCACCAGGCAGGATCAGGATCCAAATTAAATATCTGACACACAGAATCAATCTGAAATCAGAATGGCGTTTACTAAAATAAATAGTGATTTGACCTAAACAGAATATATAGAGATTATTCATCATACAAACAAGGCAATTTAGCAGTTATTCCATATTATGAAGTAATAAGATAACGCATCACTACACAGACAGAATAATTTCCCAGATAGTTTTTGTTAGGTAGGGCTACAAAAATTCCTGTTGTTATATGCAGAGCTGATACGGTTGTGGGAGAGCAAGCTAGATTCCTTTCTGCTTGTTACATCTTCAGAAGTATTGTTAACAATAAGTCCCTATTACAGAATCTTCATTACTGTTGATGTACAAGTCATAAAGAACACGGCTTGAATTTCAGATCCTTGGTGCATTTGTAGGGCTGACAGAGAAATCCTCTTTTTAACTATCGACTGAGAGAATTTGACATGGGATCAGCAAGACACAATAAATAGGGAGCATCATGTTACTGGTTTAATGCAGGTTTCAGAGGAACAGCCGTGTTAGTCTGTATTCGCAAAAAGAAAAGGAGTACTTGTGGCACCTTAGAGACTAACCAATTTATTTGAGCATGAGCTTTCGTGAGCTACAGCTCACTTCATCAGATGTATACCGTGGAAACTGCAGCAGACTTTATATACACACAGAGAATATGAAACAATACCTCCTCCCACCCCACTGTCCTGCTGGTAATAGCTTATCTATGTAAAGAGTTGTCACTTTGGATGGGCTAGCACCAGCAGGAGAGTGAATTTGTGTGGGGGGGTGGAGGGTGAGAAAACCTGGATTTGTGCTGGAAATGGCCCACCTGTTGATCACTTTAGATAAGCTATTACCAGCAGGACAGTGGGGTGGGAGGAGGTATTGTTTCATATTCTCTGTGTGTATATAAAGTCAGCTGCAGTTTCCACGGTATACATCTGATGAAGTGAGCTGTAGCTCACGAAAGCTCATGCTCAAATAAATTGGTTAGTCTCTAAGGTGCCACAAGTACTCCTTTTCTTTTTGGTTTAATGCAGTTACTTTTCAGAGCTGAGTGGCACTTCATGGAGTTTTTGTATGCACCTGTTGCTGTGACTTAAATTAGACTTGTCATCAAATTAAAGCAAATGTAAGCAGAACAGGTTGTGCTGGGCCTGGACTGATCGTAAGCTGATTTTTTTATCAAGGCACTGAGAAATTCAGCTCATTTTGTTTCTGACAACAGTCTCGGTACTATGGAATACTGATCAGTGTGAGTAAAGGATTACTGTGTCCTCTCTCAAAGGAGCATCTTTGATTGTGAGCACGCTTTTGGCATGTCATTAATACAGCACCAGTATGAAGTGGTCTATGGTCTCTCCCTTGAGGGCATACTCAGTTCATCATCTCCTTGCTAAACACAAGATGATGGTGACAATCATCTACTCAGGGCAAACTCATTTTATCTGAGTCTGCCTCTTAAAGTTCATTTCCAGCAGCTGCTGTTTGAAGTCTATTTGAAGAAAGGATTGAAACCTCTGAATTACTTCAGTCTTTCCAGATGCATGTAATTTAATGCACAGGCTAGAGCAGTTAATGCTCAAATGCTTTACATCCCCAAACACATTTACACACATACACCCCTTTCAACAGTAGTCATTTAAGAATGGGATTTCCCCTTTTTCTTTAGTCTCAGTTCAACTAGTTAATTCTACTATCAAGGGGTGCAATTCACTCTAATGCAGAGGAGCCAGGGATGGTCCTCCAGTCCATTTCAGCCCCATGATGAGTTATTTGCACACCCTCTGCATGTTGGCATTGGGCACTGGGATCCAGTGTAACCACCCCCACTGCAGGGAGTCGTTTTGAGTGCTGGGGTATGCAAGATCCGTCTGTGTTTGGTTCTGCACACTCTGAGGCAAGTGCTGTCGGTGTTCTCAGCACTAGGTCCTTCAGACTGTACGCTTTGGTACATCCCCATAAACACTCAGAGTCTGATGAATGACAAATGGTTGTTTTATTAAAAGCTACCAGAAATAAATGTTGCTGTTACCGTAGACTTCAAGGTACAAACACAAGATGCACCAACAGTTTCCAACTCAGCATCTCATGGGAGTGGGCAGGTGGGGCTCCCCAAGCCTACTGTCAGGATTGCTGACTCCAGGCCACCCCTCTCCCAGAGGCAATCATTCATGGGCCTGAAGATGTCCCAGCCAGAGTTCAGTCCTTTTGTCCATCTTCTTCAGACTGATCTGCACAGCCCTTCTTGTTTACAGGCCATTCCTGAGTACTCATCTGTTGTGACTGCTGCTGGCCCTTTTACCAGAAAAAGGCTGCTTCCCAGCCCAGCTGTCAGCCCTTCAGTCCCAGCTCCCAAACTGTCCAGTCTTCTCACCATAGTCAGCTGTCAGGATGCTGCCTCCAGCCTTCTGCTCCTGCTCCCTGCTGAACCAGGGCCTACTGACTCTGGCAGTCCTTCCTTTTCCTATTCTGGAAGGATTATAGAGCATTCAACTGGTTGGATGTTCACTGAAGAATTAACAAAGTGTCCAGAGGTGAGCCAGCAGGTTCATTAGAAATGATTCCATGGATCCAGCAGCCCTAACACTCAATGCAAGTGAAGCAGATTTCAGTCACTCTTCTAGCACATAGGCTATAGTTGTGACCATTGGTGTGGGGGCTGTGATACATTTGGGGTCAAAATCCACAAGTCACTAATAAGAGGTTCTTTTACTCAGGTGTCTACTTGAATGTTTGGTGCAGGATATAAGATTGGTGAATCATAAAATTCTGGGATTGGAAGGGACCTAGAGAGGTCATCTACTCCACTCCCCTGTACTCATGTGTAGTGTTTAGATGCTGCTTGTAATTATTAGAACTGGGAGTATTGGCTATTGAGAGTCTGAAAGGACAGGAAACAGGAAGGAAGGGGGAGGAGTTGAGGAGGTTGAGTGAGAGCTACCAAGGGTGCAGCAGCAGCTTGGTAAAGAGGTTTCCACTTTAAAAATAAAGTCCTGTTGAAGTTTGTTAGTACCTTGCCTGGTTGCTACAACATTCTGGCGATGAGGATGGATCTTCTGCCTCTGAACCCACCTGTACCCTTTCTGCAAAGCCCAGGTGAACCTCCAATTGTTTTTACTGCCTGGATCCATATGTTTGAGATTTATCTGCTTGCAATCAGTGCTACAGAGATTTCTGAAGTAAGAAAGCATGCTCTGCTAATCTACTGCCTTGGAGCAGAAGGGCAGCATATATTTTACAGTTTTCCCCTTGCAGATGATAAATATGAGACTGCACTCACTGCACCAAAGAACTTTTTTGTGCCAAAAGTGAATGTAGTAGCTAATCGCTACAGATTTTGCCAGTGTGAGCAGAAACCAGGGGAGACTATAATGCAGTGTATTGCTTCCCTGAGGAGTTTGATTGTAACTTGTGACTTTGGGAATATGGCAGATGAGATGATTAGAGACCAGCTGTCAAGGTTCCTCCCCCACTCTGAACTCTAGGGTACAGATGTGGGGACCTGCATGAAAACCTCCTAAGCTTACTTTTACCAGCTTAGGTTAAAACTTCCCCAAGGTACAAATTAATTTTATCCTTTGTCCTTGGAATATCCACTGCCACCACCAAACTCTAACTGGGTTTACTGGGAAATGTAGTTTGGACACGTCTTTCCCCCCAAAATCCTCCCAACCCTTGCACCCCACTTACTGGGAAAGGTTTGGTAAAAATCCTCACCAATTTGCATAGGTGACCACAGACCCAAACCCTTGGATCTGAGAACAATGAAAAAGCATTCAGTTTTCTTACAAGAAGACTTTTAATAGAAATAGAAGTAAATAGAAGTAAAGGAATCACCCCTGTAAAATCAGGATGGTAGATACCTTACAGGTAGAATAGAGAATCTCTCTAGGCAAAACCTTAAGTTACAAAAAAGACACACAGACAGAAATAGTCATTCTATTCAGCACAATTCTTTTCTCAGCCATTTAAAGAAATCATAATCTAACACATACCTAGCTAGATTACTTACTAAAAGTTCTAAGACTCCATTCCTGGGCTATCCCCAGCAAAAGCAGTGTACCGACAGACACAGACCCTTTGTTTCTCTCCCTCCTCCCAGCTTTTGAAAGTATCTTGTCTCCTCATTGGTCATTTTGGTCAGGTGCCAGCGAGGTTACCTTTAGCTTCTTAATCCTTTACAGGTGAGAAGATTTTTCCCCTGGCCAGGAGGGATTTTAAAGGGGTTTACCCTTCCCTTTATATTTATGACACTAGCTCATTGAGAAAACAACCATGCTTCGTGTAAGAACCACAACTTACACTAGAAAAAGCAATAACCATTGCTACTCAGATTGAGTCAGCTACAGCTGAAGCCAAAATAATGAACATGGATACAGGAGGCACAGTCCAGGCTGTGACTCCTTTGCAGAAAAGTTCACTTTTTGCTGCAGACAAACAATTACAAGAGGAAAACTAATAAAAAAACCCCACCAAATCAGCAAATTCAAAATACAGTAAAAGCATGCTTGTAGATCTCCACAACACCTTGCAAGCTACACAGGATGTCTGGCAAAAGTAGCTCAGTGCAATCATTACAAAAAGATTGGGCATTTTGTTAAAGTATGTTGCAGCAGCCAGTTCACTCAGCAGGTGCATGCAGTTACAATACCAGATGTTACTGTGCTGAGCATGGACAAAACCACTACTGCACATATTCCAGAACAAATAAAGTGCACTGTAAACATTTCCACCATACCCTTGGGCAAATTGCACTCTATTCAGCTAATCCTAGAATATCAGGGTTGGAAGGGACCTCAGGAGGTCATCTAGTCCAACCTCTTGCTCAAAGCAGGACCAATCCCCAATTTTTGCCCCAGATCCCTAAATGGCCCACTCAAGGATTGAACTCACAACCCTGGGTTTAGCAGGCCAATGCTCAAACCACTGAGCTATCCCTCCCTCTTTGATTAGTAACTGGAGAAGTGCTGTAAGTGGGAGCGACAATAAGGTTTCCACTGTCCTGTCATCCTGATGTCCCAACTAAGGACTGGCCATACAACTCTTCTATACACCTTTCCCTTATACCCACACATGTTTGAGACCATATCTAATTAAGTCTTAGTCTCCTTTCCATGTTTGGTATTCCGGGAGACCAATGTTGGGATTCCGGCTTGTATGGCCAGTTTATGTCAATGCATTTCACAATGTTTTTGACATGTAAACGTGGGTTTGTTCCATGGATATATATTCCAAAAGCCCATACAACTCTGTCATTTTAAATTTAGTCTGTTATGTAGCCTTTGATTGATTGATTAAATTAATTTAGATTAATTAATTTAGAGTGCAGGAGGTTTGTTTACTTAAGTGGTTATGCAAATGTATTCTAGAAGATGAGATTGGTGAATCACACACAGACATAAGGACTTTATTTAGTACTTAAATACATGCAAGTAAAACAGAAATGCAATATAAGTTTAGGGAAACGATCATTATGCATACTCACAACCTTCTGAAGACCATCAGAAGCATCAGAGAAGGGAAAGATGTTAGGAAAAGTAAGTGGGAATGATGTTCCAGGTTTCCACCATCCTGTCATCCTAGTGTCCCAACCAGAGGCTGGTCTGACTGTATTTTTGTATCCCTTTTCCTTACTTCCCCTACACATTCAAGACCATATTTGTTTTAGGTCTCAGCCTCCTGCCCATGTTTGTCATTCCAGGGAACCATAATTAAAGTTCTGTTTTCTAGCATAAGATTCTTGCATCACAGATTTCCCAGTATTTCCAACACATTAATACATTTAACAAAAATCCATTATTTCGAGCGTAAAATCCCCTTCTGTGGTTTTCTTGTTTATCACAAAATCTTATAACCTTTGGACAAGCACTGTAGGCTAAGAACAACAGTATCTAGGTCTCATACTTTCGTAAAGCCTAATACCGTAATTTTACATTTTTTCCCTACTTGCATTACAGCCTTAATTATTTTTATTATCAACATCTGGAAGCATTTTCACTTTCCCTAATATTTGGATTATAGTTTGATTTTAAGCTTAAGCCTTCCAAGATATGTCTGGGGTCACAGGTCAATAGTTCCTTTGTTGTTGATTTGTTTATCACAAGATACATATTGTTAAATCTTATAATTCTAGGTCAAGCACTTATGTGAAAAATTTAGGCCTTCTGCTAACTTGCTAGCCTCTATTAGGCCTCAGATTTATTGCAAAGTCTATTTCCACTATTTATACATTTTGTTTTTTACTTCTTATGTTAGAGCTTTAATATTAGCAATTTTAAGCATGTTAGGTTTTCCTAACATATACATTTTAGTTTAAACATCAGCGTAAACCTTCCAAGATCAGGAATCAAGGATCAACAGGGGTGTTTCACTATAGGCCCATGGTCTGGCTCCATTTTGGAGGATGTATTTATCCTCCCTAAATTGTTCTGATTAAGTGTGCTTCATGTAGGGGAATTTTATCTAAGGAAAATGATGATGTCCCAACTCAGTTTGAATGGTGAATCCCAAACTTTCAGCAGATGTGCAGGGTTTCAGAAGATGGCAATTTTTTATATAATTCAAAAACATTTTTGAATATTTATAATGTATTTTTTTCTCCTAAAATATCAGCAATTAATTTTTGTAAAAATCAAAATAAATAAACAGTTTAATTGGGAGCACTACTAGTAATACAGGTAGAAAGCTTTGGGTTCCATTCAGAAAGGCACTGAAAAGACTGAGTTTTCCCGTGCTTGTCCTTAATACCTGTACCTATTAATTCCAGAAATAATTAGCTGGAAATGTCGTCAGAGCAGGTTGCTTTAAAATTCCCTCCGTGCTTCCAGTCAGGGTAGTAATATATGTAGGATAGTCTGCCTTTTTATTATGATGGCACTTCCTGTCCTGGCTTCCGTTTGGAAGTGTAGCGATGCATGAAAAATAAACGTTGGCTGAGGAACCTAAACAGGTATTTCAGGACCTTTCTGAAAAGTTTGTTTTAGGGTTTTAGATTCAGGTCCACAGATGAGGAAATATCAGATGCCATGATGATAGTGTTATTTTTACCACATTATTAGCTGATACTAAATTTAAAATGTCAGTAAGGAAGATGCATAAGTTGACATTGCCCTAGGCCCAACCCTAGTGGTCAAACTTCCATATTAAGCAATTTTTATGTAACTCTTGCCCTACTGTGCAGTTAAAAAAAAAAAAAAAAAAATCCTCAAAAGCCTTCCATTTAACTTTATAAGCTGTATATATAAAATACACAATGTACCTTTACTCATATGCCAAAGATCTTCAGCAAAATTGTTTACTACCAGCATAAGACTCTCAGTAATTTAAGCCCTTAATCTTTTATGGTATTTTCTCTTGTGCTCTCTCGCTCTCTGTCTCTCTGTCTGGTTCTGCAGCTGTCTGAGAACTAAATTGCTATTCAAGCAACCTGATTTCAACAACTCAATGCTATCTCTTTATAAATATTGTTACTTTTCTAAGAACCAAAGTTCAGTTATTTACTGTAATTGTAACCTGCTTGAAGGCAAATGCAGTAGTTTTACCTTTTTTTAAACCACAGTAACTACATAACCCTGGCTGAAGTTTTAGAGTTTGGGGTGGGGATATGGAGCATTATAACCTAATAAAAGATTTTACGTCATTAAGAATTACCAATTTAATCAGGCCTACTAATGTCTAGGTTTTTGTTTTGTTTTTTTCCCCAAAAAATCAGGTTATCAGATCTCTTGCCCATAATCTCTTAGTTTTTTGCAAAGCACTGGGGGAGTTGTGAGCTTTCAGCAGTTGTATATCTATATTTGCAATAGTAAGTCATTCTAGAAGAGAGGAATATGGGCACTAAGACTACCAACTAACCACTAAGTAAGGTTTTTTCTCCTTAGCTCTACTTAGCTCTGAGGTAATCATAGCTGTTTAAATTTCCCACACTGTAACTTAGTACTTGAAGTATGCATTTCTGGTAGGGTATAGAAACAGATCTAAATTCAACTGAAAAAAGCTGGTCAAGATCTTGGGACTATTAAATATGGAAGAACACTTCAAAGGTATTTGACATTCAGTATGCTACATACCATTGATTTCATTGATTGTTACCATCGTAAGTCTGATGTTATAACAGTATGGGTCACTGTGCACTGGAGTTATGTCTGATTCTCTTTTTATGCAGGTTTAAGATTTTTAAGAGCCCTTAGACTGATACAGTTTTCAGAAATTTTGCAGTTTCTGAATATCCTAAAAACAAGGTAAGACTTTAATGCATACTTAACTTGTCTGTAGTCTGTCTTCTCCAGTTTATAGTCATAGTCACAGGTAATTTCTCCTTTCATAATGCCATTGGAATGAATGGAAGTTATGGTTTGAAGTTATGGTTTGAATAGCACAGACTGAAACTCAATTTTTTTATGTATGTGTACACACACACATCTTTATATATAAATAAAATACCTTTTTGATTTTCTTTCTGTAATGTAATTTTCATTAAAGATACTAGACTCTAAGGCATGTTCATGAGTCAAGTCATGTTTGAGCCTCATCCACCTTTTAGTAAATGTGATTATTAGTTTAACTGGTGACTAGTTTCATTGGTGAACCTGCTGCATTGGTGAACTAAGTGCCTCCTAATATATGGTCTTATTTCTCATACAAATATAGGCATCTCTTGTTTTCTAAATTTCCATTGCATCCTGTATTTCTAATGAATGGTTTATCAATTTCAATGTCTCTTTTATATCATCTGTTGATATTTCACTTGATACATTTTTATACCTGTAATATACAAGGGACTGAGCAATTATAAATGTAAAGGCAGATCTACACATTGATTAAATAATCCACCCTTTCACATTCTGAATCCCTAATTTATTGCCTCATTAAATTAGAAATAACTTGCCCATCAAAACACCCAACAGGGAGATGGCAGTTTAGAGATGATCATTATGGTTCTTCATCGTTATGAAAATCTTTGATTTCAAAAACATATTTTACATTGATTTTTCCACTCTGGATATCTCATTCAGTTCATTGTCATAAATGTTCCTTTAGAAGGATGTTTAAAATACTTCAATTAACTAAAACATTGTTCTTATTTTAACTGCTTTTGTGTGGCTGAACATACTTGGTAAGGTAGGCAGAATGCACATTAGCTGCTACTATGCCCATTAGTTAATCACCTTGAAGCACCATGTGCCATGTTTCACAGCAGCAAAGGGATTAATTTTTTAACATGCATTAAAATACACCAGCTAAAGTATTGGTCTAATGTTCTAGTAATTATTTTTAAATGCTAGAAGTTCAGTTCCACATTAAAATCCCCCTTCTCTTTCCCTATTCATTCATCATCCCATATTTGAGGGTGTGTCACGCAGTTGAAGTTTATTACCCTTAATGAGCAATGAACCCATGTAAATCACCATACTGTTGGTGAGTAAATAGAACCTTCATGTGTACACACTTTCATGACAACCAGCATGCTCTGCCGCCCTTTAAACCTTAAAACTGTTCTCATTAGTCAGCCTTTCATATTGAAAGAGATCCTAAATGACCTAAAGAGATCTGCCTGGAACTGTGTGAGAGTATAGCAAATGTAGTTTTTCTTAAAATAATGAAACTAGTTTAATAAACATACAGAGAAACTACAGTCCTGTAGCCTTAAAATGCCACTGGTCCCGCAGGGAGAAAGTGTAATTGTTACAGAAACTCAGTGTTTCAAAATCTCCTTGCAAAACACAAAGGGTCTTATCCAAAGCCCACTGAAGTCAGTAGAAAAACTCGCACTGACTTCAGTAGGCTTTGGATAAAGGTTCAAATCCCCTTCAGGAGTGGTGGAATTTTAAGGCTCCAGAACAGTAAGTGAAGGGGAGATGCATGAATTAAATGTGTTCCATTTAAAGCTGGCTTAGGATTTGACCCCTTTGTTCATAATAACATTTGTCTGGTGCCAAACTTTACTCCCAAATTAGGTGCTCATCATCTTTGTAATTATTTACATGAATATGCAGACATTCGTAAATCTCCTGATTACTATAAAGCCCTTCAAATCCAGCTTACTTATGTGGCTGCCTTTGTTTTACTCAGTTGATTAACCCAAACTGGTTTATCACTAAACAATTCATTTAATTTAAAAATCATCAAAGGCCTCAAAATAAATTGTTTCATGTGTCCCGCCCTATTCTTGAGCATACAGTAATCAGGCACATCTAATATCTCATAAATATCTGATAAACCCAAAGACAATTTAATAGTATAAAATACTACTGGTGTCCAAAAAGTATCATTTTATAAAATTTGTGGGCCAAACTGGAATAAATGGGTATTATTTTATTGACTTCAATGCAGTTGCCTTCAGTTATACTAGACCTGAAATTAGACCTGGAAGCTTTAGTGGTGGTGGTGATGGTGGATAGAATGTGCAAAATTAACCCCAAAACCTAAAAACAAAAGAAGAAAGAGGGAGGAAAATGTATTTGATAAGCATTATGAATAATAATGGAACAAAATTTACTCATCATGCACTTAAGTATAACTTGTAACCAGACACATCTAGCATAAAAGCCCATTGTGATAGGCCACACATCTGTTGTCATAATAGCAGAAAAAAAATTGTGTGGAATTCTAGCCAGCACCAACAAATGCTATTTCCATCAGCGATGCTCATAGGTGCTATATATCAAAATTATTCTGTAAATAAAATCAAATGTGGAAAAAGAAAGATTTTCATAATATTTTTGTATTAGTCTTTCAGATGAGATGTAAAACCAAGGTGCTGACCACTTGTGGTTACTAATCATCCTTTAGCACTTTTTCAAGAGTTAGAACAGTTAACTCACTGAATTCCTGTTTTGATTAAATACATTCTGCCTACATAAGTTTTAATAGAAGTTTGTTATATACAGAGGTGTTCCTCACTTTCTGCCCTAAGCTGTGATTTAGAACTGTATGCTGTAAAACAGCTGCTGCATTCTGTCATGCAGAAGACTTCACTTCAGCCACAGGTGAAGTGTTTCCTGGATAGAGAGCTGTAAAATATTGTAGGATCCTGTATTATGCTTCTGTAGACATTTTAAAGTATTGTTGTTCATCTCTGAATATGAAGGCCAAATATTGTTGAAGCCAATGAGAAATGCATGCACACATAGCAGCTGATTTGCAAAATAAGCCAAATATCAAAAGTCTCAGGATAGAGCCTGAAATGTCAGCTGCAATAATAAATACAATTTATCATTATCAACACTGAAATAATTGTATTTTAAACATTAACTTTTTGGATTATTTAAACAATTCTGAATGTATTATTTCATATTCCTCTCTTAAAAGTGATCCATGCTTGTGTGAAGAATGCTGTAAACAAATAACATAAGGGGCCATTTTAGTATGTTGTGTGTTGAGTAGCAACATCTATTGACAAATATGGTGTAATACTGATGGGTTATGCAGCACATCCCTTCTTCTCTATCTCATGTGCAAAGACAGTGCCTGTAATATTTGGTCTTGCTGGGGAGGAAGAGAATTCTCCTCCCTTGGACAATATGATTGACTTTAACCCCTAAATTAAAATTACTGCCTGCAAGGTTTTATTTTCTAAATACAAAGTCAGAGAGAGACGCTGAGTGAATGTAGCAATTGAATGACTACGATTAAAGGAACAAATCTCATTCATACCGTCAGCAGAAGGGCCATTCATAATACTGTGATCCACAGAGAGCAGCTAGAACACTTTACAAATGGAAAGGGAGTATATTAAACAGGTAGTTGTTGGGTGTTGTGTAAGTATCCGAACATTTAAAAAATGCCTAACTGTTCTTTAGCAGACCCTCTATGGATGCAGAAAGAGTTTACAGCTGACTAGTGTAAACTGAACCTCTAGGAGGCTAACCATGTCCCATATTAATTTAAAGTTTATGTATTTACCTATGAAATGTAATATATCTTTTTCAGAATTGTTAATTTTTTTCTCCCATGTTTTAGAAGATTGAATATAGTTAGGTTTTTTCCCCTCACCTTTTTATACAAGGTTGCAATAGAACTACAGGGCTTTAGGCAAGCCTCACAATAAGGGATTTTGCACAGATGTTGGAAAGAGCTTAAAGAGCAGGAAAATGTTCGTGACTAATCTTTCATCTATATTTAGTCTCTGGCAGAAAGACAAGGGTATTTCATAAAGGACAGACAAGGTACAATTATGAATAAACATGCAAAAAAATAAAATAGACCTAAAGAAGAATCAAAGCAATTCTTCAATACCAGTTGTTGTTGTTGTTTGTTGTTTTATTTATTTATTTTATTTATTTGTATAAAGATAGCACCTGGAGGCAGGTTGACATATTATTGCATTATTGAGAAGCTTTCCCTCTCCCTAAAATTCATGGATAAGCAATATTCAGACTTTGATAATGAAGCACTGCATCCTTATGAAAGATGCCTTTTGGTTAAATTTAAGGACACAGAGATTTGAATCCTATGTTATGATCAAACATAACCACCGATAGGACAGGATGTGATATGATATAATGTGATATGATATAATATAATATATTAACCATCTACCTACTCCAGTTGGACAACTCATGTACTTAAAGTTATCCGCATGCTGGATTGGGGTGTCAATCTATTTCAGAGTATGTATTGCTGAAAGACGTTCAGACAGCTGAATATGAAGGTCCTTGGCAAACTGAATGACAAGCATTTGATCGATCAGTAAATCACATTGTTGAATACATTATCTTCTACCAGTGTGGAAGTTAGTCTTAAAATAAAAAACACTAACAGTACTTTCACCCTCTTTTCTTTAAAAAGAGTTTTGAATTTAATTATAAAACAAAAAACAGATGTATAAAATATATTTACAAATAAGTGTAAAAACCAAACCTTACACCAGAGGTTCTCAACCTGTTTACCATTGTGAGCTGCATATGTTCTATGTGTTATGCAGGCCACATCCACACAATATATATACTACTAGGGTGACCAGATGTCCCGATTTTATAGGGACAGTCCCGATATTTGGGGCTTTGTCTTATATAGGTGCCTATTACCCCCCACTCCCTGTCCTGATTTTTCACACTTGCTGTCTGGTCACCCTGTATACTAACTGTAGGGCCCTGAGGATGGCACATGGGCCAAAGCCAGTGGTGAGCTGGAGCCGGTTCGCTGGAACCGGTTGTTAAATTTAGAAGCCCTTTTAGAACCGGTTGTCCCACAAAGGTCTCATGGGCCTCATCCCACGAGGGACAACCAGTTCTAAAAGGGCTTCTAAAATTAACAACCGGCCAAAAGTGGCACCTTAGGCACCACCTCTATGGGTGCTCCGGGGCTGGAGCGCCCACCCAGCCCCAGCTCACCTCACCTCCGCTCCGCCTCTGCCTCGTCCCCTGAACTCATGACTCCTTTCCTCCACCCCTGCCCCCCCACCCCGGCTTCCCACGAATCAGGAAGGGGGGCACTCAGGGGGAGCACGAGGAGGGCCGCCTGTGCCGCAGCAGGTAACCTGGGGGGGTGCACTCAGGGGAACCGCTCCTCGCCCCAGCTCACCTCTGCCTCCCTGGGCCTGAGCGCGAAGCCGCTGCTTGCTTCTCAGCCCTCCCCGGCTTCCCACGTGAACAGCTGATTCGCGGGAAACCAGAGGGGAGCCGGGCGGCATGTTCAGGGGAGGAGGTTACGCAGGTGGTGTCGGAGAGAAGGCTTTGGATTCTTTGACCATGGGATGGTGTTCCATGAAGGAGGAGTGCTGGGCAGAGATGGGCTCCACCTAACGAAGAGAGGGAAGAGCATGTTTGCGAGCAGGCTGGCTAACCTAGTGAGGAGGGCTTTAAACTAGGTTCACCGGGGGAAGGAGACCAAAGCCCTGATGTAAGTGGGCAAGCAGGATACCGGGAGGAAGCACAGGCAGGAATGTCTGTGAGGGGAGGGCTCCTACCTCATACTGAGAATGAGGGGCGATCAGCAGGTTATCTCAAGTGCCTATATACAAATGCACAAAGCCTTGGAAACAAGCAGGGAGAACTGGAGGTCCTGGTGAAGGCAAGGAATTATGACATGATTGGAATAACAGAGACTTGGTGGGATAACTCACATGACTGGAATACTGTCATGGATGGTTATAAACTGTTCAGGAAGGACAGGCAGGGCAGAAAAGGTGGGGGAGTAGCACTGTATGTAAGGGAGCAGTATGACTGCTCAGAGCTCCGGTATGAAACTGCAGAAAAATCTGAGTGTCTCTGGATTAAGTTTAGAAGTGTGAGCAACAAGAGTGATGTCGTGGTGGGAGTCTGCTATAGACCACCGGACCAGGGGGATGAGGTGGATGAGGCTTTCTTCCGATAGCTCGCAGAAGCTACTAGATCGCACGACCTGGTTCTCATGGGCGACTTTAATCATCCTGATATCTGCTGGGAGAGCACTACAGCGGTGCACAGACAATCCAGGAAGTTTTTGGAAAATGTAGGGGACAATTTCCTGGTGCAAGTGCTAGAGGAGCCAACTAGGGGGAGAGCTTTTCTTGACCTGCTGCTCACAAACCAGGAAGAATTAGTAGGGGAAGCAAAAGGGGATGGGAATCTGGGAGGCAATGACTATGAGTTGGTCGAGTTCAGGATCCTAACACAGGGAAGAAAGGTAAGCAGCAGAATATGGACCCTGGACTTCAGGAAAGCAGACTTCGACTCCCTCAGGGAACTGATGGGTGGGATCCCCTGGGGGAATAACATGAGGGGGAAAGGAGTCCAGGAGAGCTGGCTGTATTTCAAAGAATCCCTATTGAGGTTAGAGGGACAAACCATCGGGATGTGTAGAAAGAATAGTAAATATGGCAGGCGACCAGCTTGGCTTAACAGTGAAATCCTTGAGGATCTTAAACATAAAAAAGAAGCTTACAAGAAGTGGAAAATTGGACAAATGACCAGGGAAGAGTATAAAAATGTTGCTCGGGCATGTAGGAATGAAATCAGGAGGGCCAAATCGCACCTGGAGCTGCAGCTAGCAAGAGATGTTAAGAGTAACAAGAAGGGTTTCTTCAGGTATGTTGTGCAACAAGAAGAAAGCCAAGGAAAGTGTGGGCCCCTTACTGAATGAGGGAGGCAACCTAGTGACAGAGGATGTGGAAAAAGCTAATGTACTCATTGCTTTTTTTGCCTCTGTCTTCATGAACAAGGTCAGCTCCCAGACTGCTGCGCTGGGCAACACAGCATGGGGAGTAGGTGGCTAGCCCCTGTGGAGAAAGAAGTGGTAAGGGACTATTTAGAAAAGCTGGACGTGCACAAGTCCATGGGGCCGGATGCGTTGCATCCGAGAGTGCTAAAGAAGCTGGCGGCTGTGATTGCAGAGCCATTGGCCATTATCTTTGAAAACTCATGGCGATCAGGGGAAGTCCCGGACGACTGGAAAAAGGTTAATGTAGTGCCCATCTTTAAAAAAGGGAAGGAGGAGGATCCTGGGAACTACAGGCCAGTCAGCCTCACCTCAGTCCCCAGAAAAATCATGGAGCAGGTCCTCAAGGAATCAATCCTGAAGCACTTACACGAGAGGAAAGTGATCAGAAACAGCATGGATTCACCAAGGGAAGGTCATGCCTGACTAATCTAATTGCCTTCTATGATGAGATTACTGGTTCTGTGGATGAAGGGAAAGCAGTGGATGTATTGTTTCTTGACTTTAGCAAAGCTTTTGACACTGTCTCCCACAGTATTCTTGTCAGCAAGTTAAAGAATTATGGGCTGGATGAATGCACTATAAGGTGGGTAGAAAGTTGGCTAGATTGTCGGGCTCAACGGGTAGTGATCAATGGCTCCATATCTAGATGGCAGCCGGTATCAAGTGGAGTGCCCCAAGGGTCGGTCCTGGGGGCGGTTTTGTTCAATATCTTCATAAATGATCTGGAGGATGGTGTGGATTGCACTCAGCAAATCTGCGGATGATACTAAACTGGGAGGAGTGGTAGATACGCTGGAGGGGAGGGATAGGATACAGAAAGACCTAGACAAATTGGAGGATTGGGCCAAAAGAAATCTGATGAGGTTCATCAAGGATAAGTGCAGGGTCCTGCACTTAGGACGGAAGAATCCAATGCACCGCTACAGACTAGGGACCAAATGGCTAGGCAGCAGTTCTGCAGAAAAGGATCTAGGGGTGACAGTGGACGAGAAACTGGATATGAGTCAACAGTGTGCCCTTGTTGCCAAGAAGGCCAATGGCATTTTGGGATGTATAAGTAGGGGCATAGCCAGCAGATCGAGGGACGTGATCGTTCCCCTCTATTCGACATTGGTGAGGCCTCATCTGGAGTACTGTGTCCAGTTTTGGGCCCCACACTACAAGAAGGATATGGAAAAATTGGAGAGAGTCCAGCGAAGGGCAACAAAAATGATTAGGGGTCTGGAACACATGAGTTATGAGGAGAGGCTGAGGGAACTGGGATTGTTTAGTCTGCAGAAGAGAAGAATGAGGGGGGATTTGATAGCTGCTTTCAACTACCTGAGAGGTGGTTCCAAAGAGGATGGTTCTAGACTATTCTCAGTGGTATCAGATGACAGGACAAGGAGTAATGGTCTCAAGTTGCAGTGGGGGAGGTTTAGGTTGGATATTAGGAAAAACATTTTCACTAGGAGGGTGGTGAAACACTGGAATGCGTTACCTAGGGAGGTGGTAGAATCTCCTTCCTTAGACGTTTTTAAGGTCAGGCTTCACAAAGCCCTGGCTGGGATGATTTAATTGGGGATTGGTCCTGCTTTGAGCAGGGGATTGGACTAGATGACCTCCTGAGGTCCCTTCCAACCCTGATATTCTATGATTCTATGATAGGTGGAGTGGAGGTGAGCTGGGGCTGGGCGAGGAGCTGCTGCTGGGTGCTCTGCACCCACCAAATTTTCCCCGTGGGGGCTCCAGCCCCAGAGCACCCAGGGAGTCGGTGCCTAAGGCGCCACTTTCGATATGATCGGTGGGGGGAGCGGCTGCTCCCCCGCCTAGCTATGCTACCTTGCCCCTAGGAGTCAGAGGACCTGCTGGATGCTTCCTGGGAGCCACCCCAGGTAAGCATCGCCGGGACTCCCCACCTCGCCCCCCGGCAGGTCCCTCTGGCTCTTAGGGGTGGGGCACGGTGAGCACCCAGTACAGTGGCCCATGAGACCCTCCTGCACAGTTCTGGAGGCAGTCAGGGGACAGGGGAGGGGTGTTGCTGGGGCAGGGGTCCCGGGGGGGCATCAAGGAATGTGGGGGGTTGGATAGGGCAGGAGTCCCGGGGGACAGGGGCGGGCCACGACCCCCTCGTGGGGTGAGGAGGGAACCGGTTGTCAAGATTTTGGCAGCTCATCACTGGCCAAAGCTGAATTCCCATTTGAACTAAAGAATATCTTTTAGAAGAAAACATCCAATCTTGATGGGGCAAAGTAGCTTGACTCCAGTGGGGCTGCAGAGGTTCATCTGTACAGAGTAATTTTGAAAATGGGGCCTTATGTATGAACTGTAAATGTAAATGTAAACATTATTTAATTTGGAAGCCGAATCTTTACCACATCTGGCCACTTTAGTACATTGCCGCATCCACAACTCCTTTTTCCCCTAATGCAGCTGTACCTTCAATAGCTACAGTTTAGCCACAAATTATATATGATTGGACAATTAAAAAACACCATGTTATTCTCCTTGTCTACCTTCTATCCCTCAAGACCCAGTATAGCTACAGACTTGGGTTCTGATCCTATAAACACTCAGAGACTTGCAAATACACATCCGGAGGGGACTGAAGGGTCAGGCCATGATGTATCAGTCTTTAGGAAAAAAAAGTCTTGTAAAAGCTTTAGGAAAAAATAGTTCCTACACAAGAACATCTTCCAACTTAGATTACTGCAGCCACTAATAAAGTTTTCCAAAACACTCCAAGAGTATGTAAAATTAAAGCATTAAAATTAGGCTTCCTTATTAGCTGGGGGGATTGTTATTAGCTGAAAATGAGATTGAATTACAGCACCATGGACTCCTAAATCTCTAGTTTATCTATGGATTCATAACATTTTTGTGTGTTTATAAAAAGGAAAAGTATCTTATCTGATACTTTGTGTAAAGTTTTAGCTTGATGTTCGCGGAACTATTAATATCAAGAATAGAGGTGGTCAAATCATTTATAATATAATAAATAATATTCATTGCTATTTAACCCTTTCTCCTATATGCATATTGTTCTCTAACTGATCCTATCTAGTCATGTATTTGATACTTGCAAACATTAGTCAAATAATTGTAAGAAAGTTTATGCCATGCGTTCACATCAGCTAGTCCTTATTCAGAACGTGCAATCCATCACCCGAGTCACGTGGTATTGTTATACTCTCTGTCTGGATGATTTAAACTTTTTAAATAGGAAAATAATCAACAATGCATTTTCTGGTATGAATTTTGGGACAAACCATGCACAAAAATAGGTGGAACTTCCAGGATTAACAAATATGTTCGCACATACCTACTGACCATTTGAATGCTCAAGAATAATGAATAAAATAATCTCACAAAAGATAGCAAATTGACCTTCTTGCTTTTATTCCTTCATACAAGGAAGTGTTTTCACCATCAATGTGTTGCAAAATCATAGCTTATATGGGGAAAACTGACAGAAGCACCAGAACACTGCAAATTTCATCATCCTCTTGCAGAAGGAGAATTCCTCCCCTCTTCCCACAAAGGGGGTGGGACGGTCACATGGAGACCTAACATCCTTACATTATCCTAATTCCCATGACAGCATAGCTCCAAATTTACGAGTGAGAATATGGCAACTGCAGATTAATGCAATAATCTGTTCATTGATTATTTTCCATACGTGCAGAATAAAACCTCAATCCTGCAACAATTTACATAGGTGTTTAACTTTATACGCAATGAGCTATTCCACTGAACTCAGTAAATGCATTTTTCATGAATGGGGCTGCTCACAGTATATAAGGTCTCAGCAGGGATGGAGCTAAAAGCAAAAAGCATACTAAAGAAACACACCAGGCAGAAAAAATGAAACCAATTGGAAAAAAAGCAGAGATGTGCAAATAAATGTTACAAGTTTAAAAGGTCTGTTTCCAAGCTGATGTAAATTGATGTAGCTCCCCTGACTTCGTTAGATCTACACTAATTTGCACCAGCTGAAAATACGGCCCAAAGTATTTACACTGAACTAATTGCTATTCAGAATCCAGGTAGAAATAAGCAGAGGAAAAAAGGGGGAAAGAGGAATAAAGAAAAGAAAATGGGAATGTGGAAATAGGGAAAGAATGGATGTTTTAGGCCTGTGGTGTGTCCTATTTGATCATGATCAAATCTTCTAGAACTTTTCTAAAATATCATTCATTCCATTTAACAGCTTCACAAAAGCTGCATGTAAAGCTGTATAAAATCTGTGAAAGCAGATATTGCAAGCTATGTAATAATATTTTTTGCATATTTTTTTTCAGTATTTGTTAAATTCCCAGGCAGTGCCTGCTCCTGTTCCCACTAAAATCAATATGAGGAACTTCAGGTCTAACGTATATACACAGCAAACTCTTTCTGTGTACAGATACTCATTAAAAAGAGTGTTTATATAACTTGTGTTCCTGTTACAACTTACCTGTAAAATATAATATATATTTGTTTGTTTGTGCAGTAATTCCATCAAGCTGGTGAATCTGTGCTCTATATTTATCAGCACATGGCTGACAGCAGCTGGGTTCATACATTTGGTAAGTTAACTTGAAAATACTTCATCAGGTTTATTTCATGGATTACCTCCTCTGAGCTACTTTATTACCTGAAATTACCTTGCTTGGGATAATCCTTTGACACTGTTACAGAGTACAGTAAAGAAAGGCATCACAGCTGGCTGACTTTCCAGCCTTGTACCCAAAACGAATTCACTTCACTAACCTCCGTGTTTAGGTTCAGAAATAGTTACATAAGTCTGGGACTTGGATTTTAATAGAACTCTTTTAATAATCACATCCTACCACTAGGTGGCAATATTGCCTTAATAATTACCAAGAGTACTTGTCAGAAAAGGCTGGTACAGCATAAATGGTAATGCATCCGATGAAGTGAGCTGCAGCTTACGAAAGCTTATGCTCTAATAAATTTGTTAGTCTCCAAGGTGCCACAAGTCCTCCTTTTCTTTTTTACGGATACAGACTAACACGGCTGCTACTCTGAAACCTGTCATAAATGGTAATGACATCCTGGAAAACACATGGCTTCGCCAAAAAAGCAGTTTTGTATTTTCAGAAGAATTAATCTGATTTACTAACATTTTAGAGTAGGGTTCTTAGAGATTAGTTCTCTGCCTTATTCAGTTTTTTTAAAAAAATCATATCACTTTCAGCCCCTGACAAAAATATTATCTACGTTTGATGGTTTACGCTCTTATTCAGTATTGATTAGCTGTATGTTTTAAACACTTCTATAACTAAAAAGATCTCAGTTATAAAATAATGGCATTAATATGCATTTTAAAAGTTAAAAAAGCAATAACAGTTTTGAAATGAATTGTTTACTGTCAATTATATTTTGTAAATACAATTTAATATGACTTTAGATGTACATTGTGTAGCAGATAATTTTGCCCAGCTCAGGGTCAGTAAGATATCAGGTTGTTAGCAGCAGCAATCTATGCAACAACAGATTTCGGGCCAGATTCTGATTTCAGTTACATCGGTGTAAGTCTGGAGTAACTTCATTGACTTCAATTGAATTATTCTGAATTTACATTAGTGTACATGTGGTTAAAATTAGACCCATGATCTTTTAATTATGGAAGGTAGTCGTTTGTCCAAATGTCTGTTTTCCACTCTAAGAAAATATTCATATCTTACCTACCATTTCAAAATTTGAATGCCCTATAATGTCCTTATTTCTGTGGATGACTACGTTTCTGACACCTATATCACACAGGAAAATGATAAAAGACAAAAACATCCTGGCACTTGCGGGTGAACCACCTTTCAAAAAGTGATTGCTCTGTATCTGACCTATCAGACCTCATCCTCAAAGGAAATCTGCACAACGCTTTCAAAAGATGAGCTTAAATTCATTACTCTGCTAGACACCAAAAATCATGGACTGAACAGAGACACTGGATTTATAGCTTATTATAACAATCTGTAAGCCACTAGCCCCTTCTTTTGTCTTTTGACTGCAGAGGCGTTAACAGGCTATTCTACCTTGAATGGTCCCTTACAATATGTGATAAGTACTTATGCTAAAGAATCTGTTCCACCTTCCATTTAGCTGTGATGTGGGAGTTCCTTTCCGAGACTTTAAAAAGAGCTGTAGGTGGCTTGAATGCTTGTTTCTCTCGCCATAGGCGCTGACTCCATGGATGCTTCGGGGCTGGAGCATCCATGGAACAAAAAATTGTGGGTGCTCAGCTCCCACCAGCTACAGCTGTTCAGCAATGCCCTCAATCAGCTAATCTGGGGCATCCCTGATCAGCTGATCGGCAGTGCCACCAAACAGATGATCGGCAGCTGAGGGAGGGCCTTGGGTTAGGATGGAGATTAGCGAGCAGTGGGAGGGTGGGGACCTCCGGGAAGGGGTGGAGTGGGAAGAGGCGGGGCGAGGGCTGGGACTCAGGGCTAGTGTGGGAAGAAATGAAGGGAGGGCGGAACCTTGGGGGAAGGGGCAAAGTGGGGGTGGGTCCTTAGGGTGAAGTAGTGGTAGAGCACCTCCAGGGAAAAATAAAAGTCAACACCTATGTGTCTCACCAACAGAAGTTGGTCCAATGAAATATATTATCTCACCCACCTTGTCTCTCTCATATCACAAATCCTCCTCTGTGACTTTTGTGATACAAGCGTCATCATCAGCCTGCATTTAGTGGCTCAAAAGACCAGACTCAGGGTAGGTCTACACTACCGCCTAAGTCAATCTAACTTATGTTGCTCAGGGGTATGAAAAAAACACACCCTGAGGGACGCAAGTTACAGCGACCCAAGCACTGTCCACACCGGTGCTATGCCGGCGGGAGATGTTATGTTGGCCGGAGATGGACAAAACATGTTATAATTGTGCCATGCATTGTTGTTAATTATTTATTAATAGTTCAGGTATTATTTTTCTAGGTTTGAGGAGAAGCAGGTTTTTAAAAGTTTAATAAGTTGTTGATAAGTATTAATTTTAAAAGTTTAATAAGTTGTTGATTTTCTGTTTCAGTGTTTCTCACACTTTCTTTTCATGCTTTTCAGTACAGGTGGTCTAATTCTACTGCAGGGTTTCTCAAATGTGTAATATCATAATGTGGACCGATGAAGTGAGCTGTAGCTCACGAAAGCTCATGCTCAAATAAATTGGTTAGTCTCTAAGGTGCCACAAGTACTCCTTTTCTTTTTGCATCTTATGAGCTGTAGTTCACGAAAGCTCATGCTCAAATAAATTGGTTAGTCTCTAAGGCGCCACAAGTACTCCTTTTCTTTTTGCGAATACAGACTAACACGGCTGTTACTCTGAAACCTGATCTTATGGAAAGATTATCATATGGATAGTTTCCTTCCCATTCATAATCGCGTATCATCCCTGTGGTAACTGCAATAGCTGGCTACATGGGAAAATAAAATTTGGAAATTACTTACTGTATTTTAGCTGCTTTTTAATAAAATTTCTGAACTGGAAAATAAGAGGGGGAGCCAGACCCTTGGAACCAGCCAGTTCTCCTAGGACTACCAGCAAGTGATCCACAGATCACAGTTTGGGAACCTCTGCTCTATAGTAATTTTAAACACAGATCTCTGTTACCTTGTTTGGAATTTGAAACCATTTTATTTACTGTTAGGAAACAAGATAAAGTCACTCTGGTTTGCTTCCCATTCTTGTAGCCTGAGGTGCTCAGGAAGCTTGGGAGGAATGGTTAAAAATGGCAAGCTTTTTTTTTTTTAATTGGTTTGTTTATTTCCATATTCAGAAGTTTAAGAGACAACTTTTCAATTCTGTGCCTTTTAAATTGTGCCCAAATATTTTCAAGTGCTTCTATTTGTTGGCATGTACTTATGCATGAATTGAATAACGGAGACTATCACTTGAGCATGCACAGAATTCTCCCAGAGTTTTGATTGCATACATCAATGCACTTACTAGCATTGCAGGTTCACTTCAAGGATCCTTTAGAAAATTTGCTCCTTGATGAATTTCAGACTGGAACCAGTCTTTGTAGTCAACCTAAGTTGTTATTGGTCACTGTCAGAGAAAGAATGCCAAACTAGATAGACCTCATGTCTGATCTAGCATGGCAATTCTAGTCTTCTTATAGATGCATGAAAACAGGGGGTTATAAAAGAACTCTAGCTTACAAGATCTCAACCAATTCGTTGGTCAGGCCATAACTCTTGATATGTGTAGCAGTTCTTTCTGCTGGGTATAGTGAGATCTGCTCAACTGTTTAGTCATCTATAATTATCTTTCCTTCTGATGGTTGGGCATAAATCATGCTACTGCCGATAGCTAGTAAAAACTTGAGTTTTGATTGTAGAAGCTTGTGATTGTGGAACTAAAAGCTATGAGTTTTTGTAACCAGAGATCTGTTTCTCATGATGTATACATGTGGTTAACTAACAACCATTACTATGTACATGACATCATTGGCCATGCGTTATTTTAGAAGGAAAAGGAAGGTGAGATTATCTGGATTCCATTATAAACTAGATACTTTAGTAACGACTGGTGACAGCGTTTTCCACAAGTAACATAAGCAAGAGGACCCTGTATGGTAGCAATGGAATTGTACAACTCTAATTAAGGCAGAATTTGGCCCTTGATTAGTAAAATGTTTCCAGCATTATATGCATGCCAATTAGACAAAAGTAAATAATTACAACTAGTATTAATCTGTTACTGCCCTATTAAATCATTCTATTTGTCCTTTTATGTTGTAGGTGGAGAACTCAGGGGATCCATGGGAAAATTTCCAAAATAACCAACCACTTACATATTGGGAATGTGTTTATTTACTAATGGTTACAATGTCCACTGTTGGCTATGGAGATGTTTATGCAAAAACAACCCTTGGTCGCCTTTTCATGGTCTTCTTCATCCTCGGGGGATTGGTAAAATGTCTTTATTGCTACTACTACTTTAATACCAGCTCTTTTATATCCCCTAAAGTTTATTAAGCAGCAACCTGAACTGTAGTGTCTGATTTAGTAAGTTAAAGACGTAAGAATTTTAAACAATTCAGCTACATACCTTTTTCTTTTTATAAGAAAAGTATTTTGTTAAGCGAGATCATCATATTTTTGAAGATTGTCATTAATCTACAGTAAGAATAACTCTAATATATTTACGATAGTAATGCATGTAAATACATGAAATGCCTTAGCAATTCTATTTACAGTCCATTACTTTTCAGTGACACTAACTGTTGTGCATTGTTTGATGATGGTCATTGATATTTTGAAGGAAGTTTGCGGTTTCAAGAGCCCTCCCCCACCCTCTGTGTTCCTTCCCAGAATTCCAACAAACACTGTGGCTTAGTACTGCCTTAAAGAGCAGCATGCCTGATACAGACATTAGCAAACCCTGTTCTCTTTAATTTCAAACATGCAACCATGTCATAATGTTCACTCACAGTAGACTACGTTTAGTATAAACACAACACATTTCCTTTAACTCCTTTTAACAAATTGTATTGCTCCTTTTCCTGTTCAAATAAGTATGTACACAGCACTAAAATTACTAATTGTTCTATGTCAAATTACCCTTTTTTATCATTGCTAGTACCACTACAGCAACTGCTGCATTTTGTCTTTTAAAAGAGCAGTTTATGTTAAGATTTATGCTCTGTAAGGTAAGTGTGAATTAAAATTCAGTCACAATATATGTATTGTACGTTTACGTGCACATGTGTATTGTTGTTATACACATATATTTATTGTACATACGCATATGTCTCTCTGTAGGAGGTTTTTGTATAACAGATACATTATCAATGCAAAATGTATAATATATATGCACTTACATACAAAAGACACACATATTTGCATATGGATAAAGAGACCAAGTTGACTGGCAGCAGCTCTTAGAAGTATCCAGCCACAAGCAAGATGTTTGTTGGACAAAACATGGCAGATCATTTTTTTTCTCCTTACTACCTTTTTCTGTCACATGTTCTTTCAAACCTTTTGAAAACAAAACTTTTGAAAAAGGTTGGTTTTGTTTTGTTTTTTTGAGGGGGAGTTGACACCATTTTGATTCTTGAGAGCAGGCAAACGCCTGGCACCATATTGTTTTTTCTTCTTTTGAATCTTCATTGAAAAAGTCCACCTATCTCTCCGCCCACACCCCCCCCCAAAAAAGTAACAATCGTAATATCCACTTTTGTTTTTTGCAGCATGAATAGTCTTCCCTCCTCCCCCCCCCACCCCCCCGCTTCAGGAAGAATTAGACACAGCCAGTATTTTACGATTAGATGCCAATTTGACTTTATTTTGTTCTTCTTTTGTTTTGTGTGCTTTTTTCCCTCTTTTGACCATTACTTTAGTTTATCAAGTATACATCTTCAAGACCAACTTTTACATTGAACCCTCTTATTTTGTTTTATAATTTGCTTTTTTTTTTTCATTTTAAAAATACTTTTATAGGTCTAATTCTTTTGCATTTTCAGATTTTAAAAGATATATATCTTCTGAAAATATTCATCATCCCCCTTTCTTTGGCCTCTCTTTTTAGTCTTTTCTTCTGTCTCCTATCTTCTTCTTAGGCCATGTTTGCCAGCTACGTCCCTGAAATCATAGAGTTAATAGGAAACCGCAAGAAATATGGTGGTTCCTATAGTGCGGTTAGTGGAAGAAAGTAAGTATTCCAAGAGGCTCTGCTGCCTCTGCTGCAGTAGAACACTCTCTGCATGCCATTTTCTTTTTTTGTTTTTTTGTTTCATGCATGTAGGCAATGTTTGCTCGCTACGTGCCAGAAATTGCTGCTCTCATCCTTAATCGGAAGAAATACGGCGGGACTTTTAACTCAACCCGAGGCAGAAAGTAAGTCAAAGAAGACCAGGTGTGGTGGTGACACGCTAAAGAACCCCTGGGTGTGGTGACATCTGACTCATGGACATACACTAGTATGCTTGTGCTCTGTGACATCAAATGTCACCACCAGAGAGTTGTCACACTATGTTATTAGAGACGTGGGCCATGCTAAGGTACAAGTCGCAATATTTTGCCCCTTTTTCTAGAGAATATCTGGATACCACTAGAACTAAATTGATACATTCTGGAAGGAACCCTGCTATTGCTTCTGCAGTTAGCTTGTGGAACAAGGTCACATCACACTTTTCTAAGCACCAACCAGCTAGACATCACTTGATTGTCTCTTGAGCAAGTAATTATACTGGTCATCATTTGAAATTACTCCGTCCATGAGAAAATTGGGTATGGCAGAACATGACATGGGCGCTTTATGTTGTCCGGGTTATTTCATTATGATGGCCACACTGGAGGATGATATTGCTACTTTTCATTGATCAAATCCTAAGAGATGCTAACTACATGCAACTTCAGTTGACTTAATTTGGCGTTTGCAGGTGCTCGGCACTTCTCAAGATTTGGAACAGTCTTTTTAAAACCATTATATGCCCTAGCCTGAAAAGCATGCATCCGATGAAGTGAGCTGTAGCTCACGAAAGCTTATGCTCAAATAAATTTGTTAGTCTCTAAGGTGCCACAAGTACTCCTTTTCTTTTTGCACATAAGAATAATTCTTTTTGGCTGGTAGCAACACTTATGCTTAAATAGGCCACATAAACCTTCAAAAATTAACTGCTTTACATTTCCATTGAATGCCTGTTTTTCATCTTGACCATGTTACAACCAAGTCTATCTGAAAGCCATGATAGATCTGTTGGGAAATAGCCTCAAATAAGGTCTATATACTCAGAGAATAATATTCTCTTTTCTGTTCCACTCTACGAGTATTTCCATCTTCTCTTGAGTTCAGCTCATCCTTCTGCCATTCCAGTGCAGAAATGGAGAAAACTGGCCTCAAGACTTTTCACATACACTTTTCCACAAAACATAGTAGAGGACACTCTGAATAATCCTTTTTAGTGGAATCTAATTGTTTGTCCCTCCCCTCATCTTTGAGAATTAAGCATTTCAGTTTAGTCCCTTTGAAACCATCACTTTACACACGATGTTCATGTGACATGAATATGGTAAAATCAAGTTATTTCTCTTCCTTGTTGAGTTGAGAGACTCTAAAGACCTGTAACCATTTACCAGCTAATTCCTGAGCACTGGTTTACACCATGTGATCCACAAGTAAAAGCTTTTCCTTCACTGATTTGTTACATCATTGAGCATTACAATGTGTCCCAGTTAAGCAGAGGATCCTTAATCACTCTTTTTTCCTTGGGTTTTTTTTTTTAAAAAGATACTTTCAAATGCCTAAAATACATAACTACTACCAGTACCAGAATCTGTTAGTACAGTTCACCCAGACTGGTTGGGTCTATAATCCTCAAGATTAACAAAAGCATCTTCATTGGCATTTGCCTTCTCTGACCATCAAAGAGAGAGGGAGATCACTAGTTTCTCCAAAATGTTTAGTTTTAATATCTGTCTACTCAGTTTCCTACATGTAGTCTTAAGTCTAGAAGCTTTTCAAACATAAAGCCACAGAATTAGCTGGTATAACTCTTATTGGAGTTTCATCAGCAGAGAATATGACCCAGTAAATACAGTTATAAAAATACAATTTCAATCCTCCTAGTCTAGTCTTTTTTGTCACTGGTACCCAGCATTGCTCTGTTGTCTCTAATCTTGGACCTGATCTTCAGTCAAACTCCAACACCGTGAAGACCTCAACTCCCAGATCACAGGCTTCCCGCTAGCTTTGGGCCTTGCTTCATCTTATTTTATCACAGCTTTTTCTTTTTGCTTTATTTATATGTGCTCTGTTTGTTTTTAGCTCTTTCTCTGTTGGTCTCTGCTGTCCATATTGCTTGTCAATTGTACTCACTCTGTCATCGGCACACAGACTATTCAATTTACTTTACGCATTGTTTCCTGGTTCAAAAGCTAATTACTAAGTACTTTAAAGAAGTCCTTTGCTCACGTGGATCTATCATCAGAGAATATAAGCTTGGGAACTGCTCAGTAAAAAGCCATTAGCACCCCTTGTTTGATGTTGCTTTTGCCGTCAGTAGAACAAGATTGATGAAATGTTATGCTTGGCCAAAATTTGAGTTTTCATTTGGAATTCAGTGTTGAGAGAATGGGCTGTCAGAACCAATATGTTTTCCTTCACTTGGGATATGGGCATGTGGAAGTAATTAGCAATGTAAGGTCTTCAGTTGAGCAAGCAAGCATAGATTCTGGCAGAAAACATAATGAGAAACTACAGTTGTTCTATTTCTAATGTCAAAAAGTTTCCAGATAAAATTAAAAGTGTCTACAAAATGAAAGCAGCTAAACTTTGTTGAAAGATGTTGTTCAGACTCTTAAAATAGCATGTGTGTTTGATTTTCTCTCTGAGAGAAACACATAAAATGTGTGTGGTGTGTGTGTGTGTGTGTGTGCACAGATGTATACAAATCACAAATATTGTATATATAAAATAAGATGTCTATCCAAATTACAGTATTACACATAGTAGGATGTTAAAAAAAAGATTTCTCAGTTCTTGTGTCAAAAACAATAGAAAATTGCATTATCCAATTTCAAGCCCAAGGATGTATTTTGGGAGAAGTATGCTGTAAACTTATACCTATTGAAGTAGCTGGAACCTATGCATATAAAATATTCCCAATACCTTCAGTCATTCAAGAAAAAAACATTAATTTTGACCATGTTTACACAGTGCTTTTCAACCAAAAAGATCCCAAAACATTTTACAAACTATAGGAATCGTTTTGCTTATTACAGAAACACATTCACCCTGGGGTGAGATGCGTAGATAGCTTGGGAATAGAAGGAGCTCTATGTCGCAAAATGTCCTGTGAGTTTTTTTAATTACATCAAATGTGTAGGACCTCAACTTTGCAACCTGTTCCAATAATGAGATCTCTAAGAGTACAGTCGATAGAATACCATGCAAGAGAATTTGTTCAACACTGACTTTGAGCAAAGTGTCATTTACGGATAACCAACACTATTTATTTAATATTTCATTTGTCACAATATAGCACACTGAGGTATCCCATATAAATATTGACCTTGTTCACCTCATGATATCTGATCCAGTTGCAACCCACTGTACTATGGCTGCAGCACACAAACGAGTAAAAAAAATCCTCAATCCATAATTATCTTTGAGTTTACAATTCTTCTCTATGGAGAATGAGAGCCATGTTTAATAACTGGAATGGAATGACCATAGATCATTTAATGAGAATGCTGTAATCTGCATATTGTAGGAAGAGGACAATTTAAGCTAAAAATAAAAAATAAAGTTCATTCAGTGGGACAATCATAAAGGGAAACATATCTACTTTTCTAATGTTACTAATGGGAGTAATGATAAAAATATTATTATTCACTATATTTTTCTACTTTCATTGTGAGTATATAAGGAACCTGTTCGTTCTGTCCCATAAACTATAGCAAGCACCTATTCTCCCTCCTTTCCATTAATTTCTAGTGACTAGATTTTGTATGCTAAACTGTTTTGCCCTTTTTTGCAAATATTTTTTAAAAGATCATTTAAGGTGGATAGATGCAAAGAAAGTACTATATATGACATTGTCTGTGACTTGTGGCATTCCCATTGATGTCTGTGGGAGTTTGGTTCTCAAATTGAGAACTTTGGTTCTAATTTCTGTATTGCACTATCAGTCTGTAAAGTAAAGAATGGTCTAGTGGTTAGGAATCTGAATGCCTTGGTCCTGTTTTTAGCTCTGCCACAGATTCCTTATTTGACTTTAGGTAATAATGTAATTTCTCTGTGACTCAGATGACCTATTAGTATAATTAATAGACTAATACTTTCCTCAGAGGGATGTTGTGAGGATTAATTGATTCATGTTTATGCTTTCTGCAGATGAAAGGTGCTTTCTAAGTGTGAAGCAGAGAGAAGTTTAAAGTCATATTATAGTCTGCTATGTGCAGTATTATACACAGTTTATTTCACTATAGACAACACAAGTACTGTACAAGAGCTGTGTTTTATGTATTTAAGCAATTTCATAGGTGGATTTTAAATATAAAGTATATTTAGCAGGCAATGTGGTATTGTACTGCTGAATACTGTATTATGTTACCAATGGCAGTGGTAACATATGATCCATTATAATATCTGGACATCAGGCACTTAGTGATATATTGCATGCTGCAAAGGATGAGGGTGTGGAAGTAATTGTTAACTAAATTAGTAGCATGCTAGGATCATGAAGAACAGGCATAGTAGTTTGCAATGATTAATACTGGACAAAAACAGATGGAGAGAAAAAGTTAGATATAACATGAAGTGAGGAGGGAGAAAAAGCAATGTGATCTGGGAAGTGCAATATAATAGAGGATCTGTAGATCAGGGAACAAAACAAGAAAGATTATAAACACAAGAAAGCAGGCAGTCATTTTTTACCATGGGTATCACCAGTTACCAGGTGATAATTTATATCTTGAATATTGTGATGTCATTATTTCCCCTTGGTGATTGCGCTCTTCTGAGGAGTTCTGAAATTACCCTATACCCTATGTATAGTCCTTCTCATTTTAAAACTTTCAGCTCAACAGAAACTACAAGGGGCTTCTTTTGGAGCCTGTCAGCAAGCACTCCTGGATTAGCCTACAGGGGACATTTTAGAGCACAGCATAGCTGACCATATATGGATGAACAGGACACCACCAAGTCCAATGTCTGCTGGCTGATAGGGAAATAGACCAGGGACTCTAGATCAGTGCTTCTCAACCTTTCCAGACTACGGTACCCCTTTCAGGAGTCCGATTTGTCTTGCATACCCCAAGATTCAACTCACTTAAAAGCTACTTGCTTACAAAACCAGACATAAAAATACAAAAGTGTCACAGCACACTATTACTGAAAAATTGCTTACTTTTACATTTTTACTGTATAATTATAAAATAAATTGGACTATAAATATTGTACTTACATTTCAATGTATAGTATATAGAACAGTATAAACAAGTCACTTTATGAAATTTTAGTTTGTACTGAGTTCGCTATTGCTTTTTATGTAGCCTGTTGTAAAATGAGCCAAATATCTAGATGAGTTGATGGTACCCTCTTGGAGGACCTCTGTGTACCCCCAGGAGTGTGCATGCCCCTGGTTGAGAACCACTGCTCTAGAGTGCAGCCACTAGACTTCAAAGTCAGTCCATTCGTGCCAACCTCTGAAAGGCTGGGAGAGTCTCTTTGACAACTTAGTGTTTGGATGCTCTTCTGAACTTTTCCAACCAACTTTTTTATTATGAAATTCGGGCTGGTGTTCTCATGAGATCACTTTTTCTCATTAGATTTTCAGTGATTCTTGGTTTTGTCTACACAAAATTCTGCAAATGTATTCTTCCTTGTGTTATTTTGGAACTTCCCTTTCTAGTCCAAGCCAAAGTACAAATTATAGAGGTATCTGAATCTTAAAAAAAAAGCCCAAAAGCCAGATTAATGTTTCTGAAATTGTTAGTGCCAAGTTCAGTTTGAGTTTTGGATGAAGATCGAAATCAGTTCTTAATTGCTCCTTCCTAAATTAACATGTTATTTTACATTTATGATGTTCTCATAGGACGGCCCGCCCTTTCTTAATTGTTTTCTGTATGCATGCACATGCTTTGCAGCTCACATGATCAGGATTGATTCAAACACTGAAGAATAGTCTCCCAAAGAACGTTAGTGGGCAATTTAAAATGGGACTGGACAAAATACTAGAAAAAATACTGTAAGGAATAATCCTGCAGTGGAGAGAGAGAGATTTTTTTTCATCTCTGATTTCTATTTTATTATTAGTCTATAGTTCTTAGGGCCAAATGCTGCTTGCCTTACTCATACTAACTCCTATCGACTGCTATGGTTGTTTATGAAAAAAGTGAGCTAAATGTGACTCTATATAAATACATATTATACATAAATCCCTTGATAGTAAAGATTAATGAAAGATACTATTTTAAATTTTCAAATCAGAAACATTTTAATCATCTTGAGATATTGTTTTAGTTAAGACGTGCTTAAGATGTTTATTTTAATCAAACCGCAGTGCTGTATAAGCTATTAAAATCTCTTGTTTCTCCTCTCTTATGATCTGCTATGCTTCTCAGAGATTTCTTCAGATTTCTTACATTTATAAGCTATATATTAGCAAATCATCAACATATCATCAAGAGGGATCATCTGTTAGTGATTCCTTCCAGAAGGAAACGTGGGACTCAATAACTGAACTTCACAGAGATTTAAAAAAGAACTGTGGACAGACAGATACAGTAAACAGACAGACAAACAGATAATTTAAGTTGACAGGCCATCTTGGACTCATTAGACATACTGGTTTGATTAGGAATTAGAATGATTTTTTTTTAACTTAGCTGAATACCTTGGCAAACATACCTTTGATTTTTTTTTAGCTTTAATAATAAGTGGCATAGCTCCAAAGAAAGTGACATTAGATTATTATATTAAATAATTTGATACAATATGTACGATTATTTTCCACTAGGATGTAAATGGTAATAAGAGAATGTGACATGGGTTGTTCTATGGACTTAGGGGTGTGTATCATTTTCTGCTAGGTATTCTTCTAAGCCCCCAATTTCAAATGAAGACCCACTTAGAATTACAGAAAATGTGATGAGTGTGAAATAGTTCTTGTGTCCTCATACTGCTTCCTGCCACATCTATTCACATGTGATTGCCCAACCGTTGTACTCTGCGAGACCACTGGAAGAGCATTCCCATTCAAGCAGCTGGTATGGAAAGAGATGTTTCATATTTTGAGGCTCTGTGTTGAGTCACAGGTATTGGGGACAGTGATGTAACCCCACTTGTTAAATAGATTAACAGATAGAACAAATAGGTCAGAGGACAGAGTCTTTCTTCAACTTTTCTTGTCTCCATTTTTTTCTGCATGCTCGTTTAAAATCTATTCATTGTTATGAAAGCAAAAATGGAAATGTAGGCAGAGATATGTAACAATGTTTATGAGCCTCCCTAAAATCTTGTAGTCTGGGTCTCATAACTCATGCCCACTTCTTAGCACAATAAATTTACATTTCTAGGTACAAATCTAAAAATGCCATCTTTTCCCTTCCCATCCCTATTTTTTAAAAGTCTTTACTGTTCTGTTTTAGCACAAAAGTGGAAGCTGTTACTGTCCAAATTCTTGCCCAAGAAAATGAGTCTGATCAGTGAGGTATTCAAATTGCAGTGACTTCCCATGTTCCACAGAATATACAGGCTGTGATTTACTAAGCAAACATTCCACATGGAGTAACGTGAGATGGCAGAAGTGCTGAAAAAAATCAGTGAGCTTTGGTAAATTATGACCTTTTATTTCCACATAAGCTCTTTTGTGGAAAATTAGTCATGAAATTTTGGGGGTGATTTCACTTGCGAGAAATGCATTGTTTTCAATCATACATAAAATGCTTTAAGTCTTAAAGCCTTGATAACTTAATGCCATGCAAACTGCACAAAAGTTGTCTTTTGACAGATGGAGCATTTTAAAAAAAAGTTTAAAACAATTAAATGAAAGAGCACCTTAAATGGTGGAAGTGGGCTGGGAGCCTTTTATGTTCCATACTGAACAATATATATACTGAATATACAAGAGCAAATAATTTCAGTTGATTGCAAAAGTAATAGCAGGGTATATTCTGCATGGTAGCTCAAAAAAATGTTGGGATTTGGAAGGATTAGAGCAGTAGACGGAAGTCTGGTTGATTCTGAAATGCTGATGCTAGAGTTGTGGTTTACTCGTTTGATGTCTTGTAAACCTTCTAGCATGCTCTCCTTTTGCATGTCACAGCACTCCACAGTTTTTACTAGTTTTGCTAATCCTTGAATTTATTCATTGTTATTATGCACGTGTGTTGTGTGTTTCAGTATATGATGTGAAAGCAAGAATATTCTAGTAGTAGACAATATTATTGTGGTACCTAAGTAAGAAAGCAAGTATTCATCCCCTGCTTTGAGATGAGGTAGAATCTGCTTAACTAACTCAGACCCTGGTGGAAACAGAGGCATGTCAGTTATACACATTTTTCATTATCAGAGTTTCAGAGGTATACATCATGCTGGGGGATATTAATTTATGCTTCATGACTTGTTTTAAATATAAGCCATGTACAAATCTTCAAGTTATTAAAAAAAGGTAGAATTAACTCATGGGAGCCAAAATTGAACAAGGAAGCTGTCTGAAGTGAATAAGAGGACTCACAGTGGATCATTCATGCTAGCATACTATTGTGAGTAGGCTTGCAAACAGCATCAGATATGCTGTTTAAACAGACTAAATGTATCATTTATCCAAGGTTACAGTCACTGAAATGTATTCCTCTGCATCTGTTCCCTGGCAATAATCCCAGTTAGGTGGGCACAATAACAGCGATTTCTCCTGCATTGTAGAAATGTTCCAGGTGGTGCTAGAGTGCATTGTCACATTTTTAGAAAGTTCTCTGAGGGGGAAAAAATACCATGTCCCACTTCTGCCAATCTTTATTCAGAGTACTCTGGGAAAGAAAGAGGATTTCCTGTTTACACATAGGACATGTTTGATGTATTCCAGTAAAATCCCTCAATCAGACAGATCACTGTACTTCTGGTAGGATACAGCTGATCAAGTGTACATGGACTCTCACAGCTAGAAATTAAGCCTAATTAAAGCCCTATACTGACTATTCGCCATATACTATCTATTAATCAAATTTAAGATACCCTTTAAAAGAGCTAGAAGCAGCTGAAGACGCACTTATACTACATCTTTTACTAGCACAGCTATGTGTCAGGCAGGGATGGGTTGTGGGCAGCCTGTGGGCATAAAGTGAACTGCTCAATACTGGGGCCAGAGGTCAGAGATCAGTCCAGTGGGCAGGCTAGGTCAAAACTGTAAAGTCAGAGTCCATTACCAAATAGAGAGCATGAGGCAAGAATCAGGGTTGGGTAAGGCCATGGTCTTTCATTGGGGTCAGCAGTGGTCTGAAGCCAAAGACAGTGAACCAGGATCAGTGCTGGGGTCCAAGCCTAGATCGAGAGCCAGAACTCTAGAATCAAGGCAAGTTGCAGCGAGGACTGGTGAGAGCAGGTCTAAGGCAGAAGCACACTGGAGGACTGTGTTGCTCAGACAACTCCCAGAAATGGCTTTCTGGTTTATACAGGAAGTGCCAGCCAATCAGGAAATCTCAAAGAGCTGTTGCAAGGCAGGACTTCCTGCAGGGCTTAGCTTCTCAGTACCTAATGGTGGCAGCTTTGCTGGCCCCTGGTGGTAACAAAGAAGCAGCACCTGCCTCGAACCCCACCGACCCCACTGCTAGGTCTGTCGTTCTTACACTATGTCAGTAAAAAAAAAAATCATACCGCTAACCGATATTATTATTAGACAACCATGCCTAGAAGGTTGGTTGGACCTTAAAATGACAGTGATAAACAATTAGGGCCAGCACATTTTAACAAGTCTTTTAAGCATATTTATAAGAAATAAGTACATAAAATTAATCCCTGATGAATGTCAACATTTCTGTCTGGGATGTGTGGTATGATGTAGCTGAATATACTTCTGGTAAGGGCAACAGGAGATGAAATAATCAGTACTGTCCAGGAGGTGCTGAGCTCCTAGCAAGATTGGTCCCTTGCAGCCTGATCCTGCTGTCATTGAAATCAGTGACAAAACATGTTGACTTCAATGTGAGCAGGATTGAGGCCTTGATAGGTACATTAATATGCTATAATGGTCTAGCTCAGGAGATATTCACAAGTCTCAAGTAGCATATCAAGTATCATATATATAACCATATATTTCTCTTATGCATCAACATTTTGCAGTTCACTTTTCAAATATATTTTTATGCCAGAAGAATAAAGGAATGTGTAGCATATTGGCAAAATAGATATCAGTGGAAGTTCCCAGTTTCTAAATGTATTCAGGAGTGGAAAATGGTAAATGCACAGAAATAACGCATAAAATAATGCTTATCACAGTCTAAAAAAGAATGGAAGTCCTCCATTTCTGCATAGATAGTATAGCAATATGGACTAAGAAAACCCACCTACCTATTCAAGTCCTGCTTTTATAATGAGGAAAAGGAAGAGTTTGAGATTACTCTTTCTTGGTTCTTAATTCTGCATTGATTTATTGGCCACAGAAATAAGTAAAATCCTGTATCAGAGGTAATATTTAATGTTGGTACCTGATATTTATGATCTTGCTTTTTATTTTATTTTAATCTGGCACATGACCCATTGCTTGATAATAATACACTGAATGTACTGTCTTATAGCACTTTTCACTTTCAGAGTGCTTCACAAATATTAATTAATTCCCAAATCACGCCAGTTGCTTTTCTAAGAACAAGAGATGATCTTAAAAATCTGTACCAGTTTGAAAGATCATATAGTTTCAGCAGGATTCATGATTACAGAGACAACAAACAGCACTGGAAAGAGGAAAAGCTTCCAAGATGTTTGCCCACATATAATTAGTATATATGTATGACTGATGGAAGAACTCTGACACCAAAAGTTAAGATTTACATTTCCAAAACTAGACTCTTCATTTCGGCACCTAAGTAAAAGTGGGCAGATGTTCAAAGATGCTGCTCACTTGCAGCTCCCAGTGATTTCAGTGGAGTCTATGGGTGCTTAGTACCTCTGAAAATCAGGTCACTTATATTTAGGTGCCTAAATATGAATTTAGGACCTGAACTTTAAGCACCAGAGTTCAATTTTTTTGCCCAAGTAACTAGTCCGGGCAAATGGTGAGTTATTGAAAATCCCACTAGATACCTCTCTGCCTCTGTAGATGCCTAAATACCTTTAAAAATGTAACTGAGTCACTTTTGAAAATGAGCTCCAAAGAAACTTCACTTTTGTACATTTTACTCTTTATTCATTAGAGCATATTGTCTTTCTATGCACAGTGTTAGTGAAAAGGTTAGAGGGGCTCTGATGATGTTCACAAGTGTATGAATCCTTAGTGTTAATTCATGTTTTGAGTTGAAGCATTATACATAGTACAACTTTCCTGGAGTTAGTTTCAGAAACATTGAATTTCCTCAATTTTCTCCCTAATTAATTAGGGCCTTCAAAAAAATTTGGTTTTACTGGAAAAACGTCAATAGCTCAATTCCTAAATACTCCATAGACGCACTGCACACATGCTTCCCCTCCTCCCACATTACTTCAGTGAGAAAAGAAGGGAGGAAATCTGTAGCCTCACATCCATGTTTAACAGATAAAGGGGCAGAATATCACTTGAAATACTCACTTGAAAGCCTTTGTGGCACATGAGCAATTGCCCAATAGTAAAATCTGGAATATCTCTGACAAAATAATCCACTCAAACACAGTTCTACATATCCCTTCCAGTTTCTTGTGGAGATATCAACTTGTCCACAGGAACATCATTGTCAATGATATTAAATACTGTTGACTGACATAGAAGAATCAGCATGAACACCTGCCCTTTGTGAAACCACAGGTAGAAATTAATGACCATCTTATTCTCCAAGCCATAACCAAATTTGAAATAAGACCAAACAACACAGGTGTGCTTCCAACGGGGGTCCACAGGGATCGGTTCTTGGCCTCACAGTATTTAACACATTTTTTTTTAATGACCTGGATAAAATATAAAATCATCACTGATAAAGTTTACAGATGACAGAAATTCAGGGAGTGCTAAATAATGAAGACAACAGGTCAATGATAAAGAGCTATCTCTGTTGCTTGGTAAACTGGGAGTAAGCAAACTATATGTATTGTTATATGGCTAACTGTATACATCCAGTAACAAAGAATACACGTCACAATGGGAGACACTTTCCTGGGAGGCAGTGACTCTGAAAAAGATTTAGGGATCGTGGTGGAGAATCACTGAACATGATCTCCCAGTTCAATGCTGCGGCCAACTGGTCTAACGCAATTCTAGCATGATGGACCTCTATCTATTTTGTTTAACAAAGAGAATGTGAAGGGGTGACTTGATGACAATCTATGATTTCTCTGTGGGGAACAAGTATTATAATGGGCTCTTCAATCTAGCAGAGAAAGGTATAACACAGACCAATGGCTGGAAATTGAAGCTAGACAAATTTTTAATAAGTGAGAGTAATTAAGCATTTGAAAAACTTAGCAAGCGTCATGGTAAATTCTTTGTCACTGACTATTTTAAATCAAGATTGGATGTTTTTCTAAAAGATCTGCTCTAGGAATTATTTTGGGAAGTTCTATGGCCTGTGTTGTACAGGAGGTCAGACTACATGATCATAATGGCCCCTTCCGGCCTTGGAATCTGTGAACCATGAAAGGGCTCAGAAAAATCTAAGAACTCCAGACAGTGCCACAGCAGCTCCAATACAACCTTCTCAGCACCTGTTTCTAAATGGAAGATTAGAGGGTGATGAGACTGTTAGCGTCATTGGACAGTTAACTGGGCACAGGCCTATAAATTACTCATTTGAGGGAAGCTGATCTATTGCGTTCCTGAAAGGGGACATTGGACAGTCTCTCCAATAAGGGACCCAATATCCCTTCATTACAATGACTGTTGTTGTAAGTCACAAGCTGAAGCTTACACAGTCTAGAACCACAGAGAGCAAGACATGCTGAAATTCAAGTGCAGATGATGTTACCTTAGTACCTCCCCCCACCAAATAAATATCTGCTGCCAAGGATATAGCCAATCCAGTCAGCATCCAATCAATTTTGTGTACTACTAAGTAGACTGAAGACTACTTGTTGTGGGAAATACTCACCTCTGCTTCCAAGTAAAGACAGCCCAAGTTCACCAAACTCTCTGCCATTTCAAAAAATAAAAAAAATAAGGTTGGCTAGATTTTATTATGATACACTATTTACCATTACATAAGATTTTATGACTGGTGTGGCATGAAATGCTGTAGATTCTGTCAGTGATCAAGCATAGGGGAGATGTGATGCTAGGACTTCAATGCTTGTAAAGAGGGAACATTCCTGCTGAAGGAATAACACTTGCAGAGTTCTTCAGGCTGACTATGTAAAACCTACTATTACGTGGTAGGCTGAAGGCCATTTTAACAATGGGCATGAATGCAGGCATCCAAGTGACTATATCTGAAGCATAGGTGATAAAAGCTAAGCACACATGAAAAAGCTGTCCCCCTTGATCCTCTGTACATTTATGGTAAAACTTTAGATTTAGGCAGATATACGTAGTGAGCGTTCTTCAGTCTTGAGAGACATATATCATTACTAAAGACCATCTGAACAGGATTAATTTTAAAATGAGACGCACTTTCCATAACCACATGAATAGAGATATTTCAACCTGCCTAATAAGGGTATACTTACAGGTCAGGAGACTGGGCAGTGCTACAGAGAGGTTTTATAATGAAAATCTATTTCATAACAAATAGCTGAAGGAGAACAGAGGCAGGTAAAAATAGTAGCTGTAATTCCACATGCTTGCAATAAAAATCAGTTAAGCAGGAACTTAAAAGCATCAGTGCATAATATTTTTAAGAAATACTATTCAAGCTTTGACTGTCACAAGATATGATACAGTATACCAGCAGCATCTCTGCCAAAAATGAATTAGTGAGTGGTTCAGCAATAGCTAAGTTGTTATAATGTCTGATAAAGGTATATTTCCTGGTTAGCTCTTATTGCTTTGCCATGTAATGTGGAACCCTGATCTGAAAGTCCTGATGCAGACAAAAATAGGGATTTTTGCCTGTGTCAGGACTATAGTTTTAGGTTCAAAGTAGTGTCACACAAACTGCATTTTGTGGTATATTCTTGTGTTTTTCCATTATCCCTTTCTGAGGATAGGAGTTCTTGGGCCTGATCTTGGCATCAGACATTTAGCAGCATATTACACAATACAAAGGTTTAGGAGATGCAAGTCATTTTTGAAATTAAAATACCATGCTCTGATTTGGTAGCATTTTACATCCTCATTTCACAGGTGTCAATGGCTACATCAGATGCAAGACAGTGGAGAGCCATGTCATTTGTTTCTTGTATCCTCTGCAGTATTAAAAATAAATAAAAGGACAAGCTCTGCTCTCTTAATCTATGTACGTGGGTCTCCTCTGTCCAATAATAATCAAAATTATCAGGCTGAGAGAGAATGCAATGGTGGCTTTTCACAACCTATTGCCCTGCTCTCCTACCTCAGAGAGGGGGGTATAATCAAATTAAGGAGATGCTTAAGTGAATAGGGATGGACTTAAGTACATGCATAAAGGCTTTGCTGAATCAGAACCTGTAAAGTCTTGAGTGATATTACATAAGTCATAAAAAGCAAAAGTACATCACATTGTAGTTTACTCTAGTTTATTTAGGGAGCATGTTCAGCTAATCTGGTATATAAAAAAAACCTAGTATATCCAGTCTCTGATGAGAATCATAGATAGTTTTTACTGGAACAGAGTGATCCTGATATGTTTGAATAGGGAAAGTATAAACATTTGGTACTATGAAACTCCCTTCACCTTACAATGATAGAATACAGGTAGGCTCATCAAGTACCCCACTGTGTTTCATTTCCAACTATATCGTCCTGCTACTATTGTGCAGAGAGAGGATGGTCAGTAGACAAAGGCATGACTAGAAGACTAAGCAGGAAGTTAGAAAAGAGATTAAAACATATGTATTTGATATAAATATTATAGTTTTAAAGAGACATCTAGATCAATATCTGCCATATTTCATTAACTTGACAAAGTGAACACAATATATTCAGAGAATATTGAATGGAATTTTCAGTTCATTCTCTCTGATTTATTATGACAGAATAGGTAGGGTGATTTTTCCCCCCGTCCAAGTGCTTTATATTTCTGCCAATAAAAATGGATATAACTTCTCCACAAATAAACAGCTGAGACATTTGTATTTCATATTGGCTTCTCCGGAGGAGGCACAAGTAAAGAGAAAGGAGATCTGTTTTGCAGAATCTTGTTCTGGATGGAGCTGTTTTCATTTACAGTGCAGTTTACATGGATTAACTGTGTGTTCTTAATTATCTTACTTCAGGAATCTGGATGTTTTAGTTATTCTTTTTCTTTGCTTTAACCCACCGTACATTTGGTGGTAATGGTATTGGTTTAAGGACCTTTTATCAGAATTTTAACTTATGTTGTAAGGAACTAGTGCCTCTCTAAGAGATAATATAAGCAAGTGAACAAATATACACAAGTGAACAAATTCCATCCCTGATCATGCAAAGGGATTCACCCATGAAGAGCCCTATAGTTCTGTAATGTATACTATCTTTATAATGCTAATAGTAATTTTGAGATTAGAAATTCTGAGGAAATGAGAGGTGGTGAATTGGGCTATGTCCTTGTGAAAACAATGGACTCCCAGAGGCACAGAGAATCTGTGTAAAGAGTCTATAGCTCTAGCTGCTTGGCTCCTTCAACCTCCAAGTAAGCCTTTGCTCTTTCCGCTGCTTCCGCCCCCAGAAGACTACCAAAACTGCTTCATCCAAGTTTGAACTCCCACAGGCAGAACCTGTAAGAAGTGCTCTAAAATAATTAGGTCCATGGCTTTCCCCAGAGAGTTTGTCTCCAGAGTCCGCCACCGATCAGCCAGGTCCTGCAACCTCTGGGCTACCACACAGGGTTGTGGTCCCCATAGAAATGGCTCATTGTGGAACTTACACCAGTATGCTTCTGGTGAAAGTCCTAATCTAACATGGCTGCTTTCAATTTGGGGTACAAGTTTGACTGTGGGCCACTCAGAGCTCTATAACCAGCCTGAGCCTCCTCAGTGAGAAATGGTGTTATGCCGACTGTGCGAGTGGAATCTTCCCAGCCTGCCACACAGGCGGCCCACTCAAAGATTCAGAGAAAGGCCTCAGCATTGTTCTCAGGCCCAACTTTCCCAACACCAGGACGGGCCTGCCCTGTCCTAGTACTGCAAATTTCTCGAGTTGCTGTAAAAACTGCTCAGGTTGTTGATGTTGAGACTCTTGATACTGCTGCTGGGTGGCAAACTATACCTCAGACTGCTTTTGTTGACTTTTCTAAAGTTGCAGGAGGAGCGTCTGAGACTTGCTGCCTTCTGCGAATAAGCGGACAATGTCCTCCTTCTCTATTTACTGTTACTCTTTCAGTTTCCATTTCCCTCCTAGGTGGGCAGAGATCACAAATCCTGCCAAGTACACCAGTTGCAGAGGAGCTGCCTCCTGCTGAGTGCCCTTTTGTGGCCAGGAGTCGGTTTGCAGGCACCCTTCCCCAGTTATCGGCCTCTTGTGGGGCCCATAAGAACTCCATGCAGTCTCTCTTGTGGCTAACAGTGCCTCCACCTGGGGCTGGTTTAATAACAGGAGTGGTTCAAACAATCCTCAGAGTCCCAAAATAAAGCCCATGACCATAGCACAAATTTTCATCCTTAGCCCTGGTTCTTCTGTCACACACAGACTTCTTCTGTCCCAGTCTGCTCCACCCAAAGCCACCAGTCCCAGCCCTCTAGGCCTGACTTCCTTCTCCTGTCAGCTCCATCCTGCAGCTTCCTGCTGCTTCCATATAAGGAGGCCCCTCGTGCAACCCAGGATTGGCTAGCCTCAGCCTTCCAGTCCTTAGGGGGTGAGCCACCTTGTTACAGATACTTTTGCAGGACAAGTACCTCACATGCTATGAAATTGCATTGATTTATTAGAACGGTTTCATCATTGGTGTAATTCCACTGAAGGCACTGATATTACAGAAATAGGATGACTTTAGTCTTCATGAACAATTAATAATACAGATATCTGAAATACTCAACCCCCCCTTGTTTCTTTTTCAAAAATGTAAAGAATCAAATTAATTCGTTAAATTAATATTATGAGAAATGATATCAAAGCTTTAATTCAACTTTTAATTCAGGTTAAAAATCATGGCCCAAATTCTGGGATGCATCCAAGTCATTGCAAGGAAAGTTGTAATCTGACTGTAATATTTCTTTACTTGTGTTACTAATTGTTTTGTTTTTAAAATCTAAATTACTTTGACCCATTTATGGTGGTGTTTTACATTTCCGTGTTACTCAAAGAAATGTCATTGCTCCATTTATATAGCCAGGTTCAGTGTCTTGTTCTAATGCACTAGCCACTGCTCTCCTTTTATAATCGGATTCACTCAGACACACATGGTATCCCTGGGAAGTCAATTAAACTCTGCATGAGTGCTAGCATCTACCTGTGTAGATGAAATTGCAGGATCAGGACCTATAACCTAGTGCTGTAGTGCTTGAGTTTTCCGCACTGCAAGGTGAATTTTGAAATTGGAAAAAGAACCTGTCAATTGAAACTTGAAAGTATAATACAACAAAGTAATTTTGATTAATACTGTGTTAGATTTTGGCACTTTTTAAAAACCAAAACCTATATTTCAGACTAAATTTCTTGGATAATGCCTCTTAAAGTATACTCCCATCAAAGCAAGTCTGTTAGCCCAGATTCTGAATTACTACAACGTTATTTTACTATCAATCAATTCTAACTGAATTCAAAACACTTTCAATATGTTGGCTTTTTTTAAATGTTTACTGTATGGAAAAAAATGGGTGTTGCAGGGAAAGGGAATGATTATAGGCACAGAAAGGGGAAGCTATAAATCTTTAAATCAGATACAGGACAGATTGGAACAATATGGGTTTTTCCAATGTTTCTAAGATAATGTACCTAATAACTCTCCTTGGGCAAGAAGGCAATCTGTTTTCAATCAATCTCTCTCCTATGCAAAAATATCACTTATGTTAAAGGGAGAATTTTATTTATTTATTTATTCTGAACCCAGAAGATTCCCTATCCCAATTACTCTGATTTGTATCTGACAACTAGTACAATATAAGAAAAAGCAAAGATGCAGAGGACAGATAATGAACTTGTGTGTATAAGGAATACATAGTTCCAATGCATTCTGCCACTTTCATATGATCCCAGTCCTTCTGCTAACGTACAAGAAATCTATGTTCCTGTTTCTCCACTGTCTTGAGCCTTATGTAGTACTATCCACTAAGGTAAAGTGGGTGTAAAATGCTACTGAATCAGAATTATGACACTTTATGCATGACTAAATGACTGACCAAACTGCAAAGCAATTGAGAATCTAACCTGAGTTTCTGCTGTAGTAGTCCACCTCCATATTGCAACCAAGTTAGCTGATGGCTTTACAGTCAGTATTTGGTCTTCACTTTGCTCTTATAAAATGTGGAAGCTATTTAAAAACATAAAAAAGTTACTGTTGTCTGAGTTAAAGTATGTCTTCAGTCCCACCTTGCATCCAGGAAGGAAATGTCTTTTTTGTGCAAGAAATCAATATTGTTCTATGGACTTGCCCCTGGAAGTCTTTGCAGAGCAAGTGGAATCTGAAGTCTTAAGAACTGTAAAAAGCAATAATAAAATGCCGTTACCTAAACAAAGAAATTTTCCTGTTGCCATAAATATTATACCAATTAAACAAGATAAAAAATGCAACTCCTAAATAGGGATGGCAAATAAGTCCCACTTACTATGATTCTTAGGATCAAAATTGCTTATTTTTTGCTATTATTTTTCATTTTCTTGTGCCTTTGCAATTCCGGTTGCTTTTGGGGAACAGATGCAGGAAGAGTGCCTGAATACCCCAAGAAAACTACTACTTCCAAAGCTGTTACTTCAATTTGGCAGACTCAGGAGGTTCAGAATTTACATTTAATGTTCTCTTAAGCATAAAGAATGAGCGTATTCGAACACAACCTCTGAAACTTTTGAGGTTTGCTCATCACTAATTTGTAAGTTTTTAAGTAATGAACTAGGTTCATCCAGATATTACGTGGTGATTTGTGAGGCATAATTCATCTATGACTCTTGCAAAGCTAATTTATGCAACCTCAAAAGTGGCTAGGAAATGGGTCTGGCTAAGGCAACCATGGATTGCTATTTAAACCTGTCCTTCACTGGCAGAACCCCCCAAGGAAGATCAGCAGTACAAACACCACATGGCAAATTTTGGAACAAAACTTTTGTGACAAGCTGTAGTGGGATTTACAAAACTGAGCATAGACATAATGGAGAGGTGCATCTTCCCCATTTACAGGCATCCAGGCTGACCACATCCCCAGCATTGCTGCCAGAACTGCCAATCATGGGATCTTGCAAACATAGGTGGGACCAATAAGAAAATCAAGCCCAACTATTAAGGAAGGAGAACAGAGAGAGATAGGGAGGCAGAAAGGCCTGGGAGAGGGGAGGGGCTACAGTCCCATTCCATGCTGCCTCTAAATAATCTGACAGGGAGACAGAGATTGCAAACCCTGAATTTAGGGGCTTATAGACTCATTTTAGGTTAAGCTGATAGAAACCAGTTAGATAAACTGGGAGGGAGATATGATTGTTCTCTATGTATGCATTAGAGCAGCGGTTCTCAGCTCAGGGTCCCTGTTCCCCTGGTTGTCTGCGAGTCCTTTCATGGGGCCCATGGAGCCCTGCAGCTGAAACCCAGTGCCCCGAGTCCCAGCACTGAAGACAGGAGCAGCACAGGGGTGAACCCTCTCCCTCCCCGCCCCTGAAGCCAGGAGCGGCACCAGGCTGAAGCCGGCTGACCCCTCGCAACGCCCCGAAGCCGGGAGCAGCGCGGGGCTGAAGCTGGCCTACCCACTCCCCTCTCCCCCCGAAGCCGGGAGTGGCTGGCGGTTGAAGCCGGCCGACCCCCGCCCAAAGCCAGGAATAGCAGGGGGCTGAAGTTGGGAGCCCCAGCACCCCACCCCTGCTGAAGCTGGGAGCCCCCCTCCGCCTGTACACAGCCTCTAGCTACCCCCTGCCTGCACCCTAAGCTACTCCCCTGCCCGTACACAGCCCTTAGCTACCCCCTCCCTGCACCCTGAGCAATTTTCAAACTTTTTAAACTAAGTCCCCCCTTTGAGTTATATTTTTGTTTGCATCCCTCCACAGTCTAGACAGGTTGGGTGACCTCCTGAGTGAGTCGGAGTGGAGGTGCACTGTGCCCCGCCAGCCCTTGCCCACCCAAAATGGAAGTAAAACTATGCCTACGCCCAAGGGTCGTCCTCCCCCTCAGCCCTGAGTTCCCCCCACCTCTGCTGGGCTCTGGCATTTTTATGGCGTGTTGAGGGGGGCCTCAGCAAGAAAAAGGTTGAGAACCCCTGCATTAGAGGGCTAAATACGAGGGAGGGAGAGGAGTTATTTAAGTTAAGTGCCCATGTGGACACAAGAACAAATGGATATAAACTAGACATCAACAAGTTTAGGCTTGAAATTAGACAAGGGTATCTAACCATCAGAGGAGTGACATTCTGGAACAGCCTCCAAAGAGGAGCAATGGGGGCAAAAAACCCAGACTGAGCGTGATACGTTTGTGTGATGAGACTGCCTATAATGGCATGGAGCCAGTCTGCGACTGCTAGCAGCAAATATCTCCAATGATTGGTGAGGAATACTAGATGGGGAGGGCTCTGAGTTACTACAGAGAATTCTTTCCCAGGTATCTGGCTGGCGGGTCTTGCCCACATGCTCAGGGTCTAACTGATTCCCATATTTGGGGCCAGGAAGGAATTTTCCCCTGGGTCAGATTGGCAGAGACCCTGGGAGGTTTTCACCTTCCTCTGCAGCATGGGGCACAGGTCTCTTGCAGGTTTAAACTAGTGTAAATAGTGAATTCTCTGTAACTTTAAGTCTTTAAACCATGATTTTAGGACTTCAGTGAGAGATTAGGAGTCTATGACAGAAGTAGATGGGTGAGGTTCTGTGGCCTGCAATGTTCACGAGGTCAGACTAGGTGATCATGATGGTCCCTTCTGGCCTTAAAGTCTATGAGTCTGACTGCCCCAAGAGAATTGACAACATGGTACCAGAAGTGGAGTTGACTTTAACTGTAAAAAAGAGAAGCCCTCCCCCGCAACAAACTACACATTTTTTGTTTTTGTTTTTTTTCTGGTATATATGTAAGAGAATTATGGAGGCGAATCAGCTTCTACAATGACTGGTTGATTTAGAAGCACAGGAACAACATAGGCAGCAACAACTGTTTAAACAGATGGCATTGAACCAACAACTGTTGTTACAGCAAATGGTGTACCTGATGCTGGCTACTACTCCTGATGGTGTTGTTACTACAGGGAATGCATGTTCTGTACTTCAGGGGACCGTGACATTTCCCCAGATGATGACCTGGAATCATTCTTGGTAATTTTTAAAAGGTTTTCACAGTCTCTCATGGCCCTCAGCCCAGTGGGCAATCCGGCTTGCTCCACTCCTCATTGCGGAAGCCCAGGCAACATACTGGGGACTTGACACCGCGGCCTAGGACTATGAACAGGTGAAGTCCATACTGGACTGTGAAGAAACCTACTGTCAGCAGTTCCATCATGAGCAGTATCACACCCCACCTCCTCAAAAACATGGCCACGGATGATCGCCCAAAGGCTAAAGGACTTCTGCTGGTGTTGGTTAAAGCCAGAGTCTCAAATGGAATCCTAGATAGCAGAACTCTTAGTTATGGAGCAGTTTGTACAGATTCCTCCACTGGCGGAGGAAGATTGTGTTTGCAGTCAGCGACCAGTAACCCTAGCAGATGCCTCCCATAGGCCCTCTTGTAGAGGACTACATGGCTGCTCGCACCATCCAGTGGCCCTCTGCTGCAGAAGTACCCACACTGAAGAAAGAAACTGAGTAACCAAAGGTGGGGGTGGCCCATATTGGGTAAACCCAAGGAAATCCAAAAAGCTGGCTGGTTGTTGGGCAGCCTTGGTAACCGGCACTCCTCTCGGGGTCCATGGGTAAGTTTCCCCTGAGACAGCAGGGTCTATGACTTTAAATGCCCTTCCCAGCCCCCTGCCCCACACCAATACAGGAACAAGGGCCAAGAGAAATTCAGAAAGAGGACAAAGTCACTAGAAAGACAAGGGACAGACTTGGTAGTTTTTTACTCCTGTGGAGAACAGGCACATAGGTTTTGTAACTGCCACTAGATGAAGTGTAATTTTGGGCATGTCTGGACAGGAGACAATAGGGCCCAGAAAAAAGCCCCATGGAAACTCACAATATCAGAGGTGAATGGCCAAGAAACATTGGCCCTTGTAGACTTGGGGTGTGACCATACATTTGTATGGAAGTGGAAACTGGGAACAGTAGGGAAGCTGGCAAAGGGGGAAATCCCCATTAAATGCACCCATGGAGATATTCTTGGGTATCCTAGCATGACAGTAAAATTGACTGTTGATGGGAACAAAGGTGAGATGAAGGTATGTGTGTCTCTGGATCTCCTACCCAGTGATATTAGACCAAGACTGGACATATTTCCCTGAACTATTACAGAAGCTTCCCTTAGCATAGGAGCCTGAGGATGACATTCCAAAAGAAATGTTAGGGGTCCTGTTCCATTTAAGGACTCTGACCTACTTTCCTCCCAGCCTAGAAGGAAAAAGTTCTGAAGAGAGAAGTGGATAGAAAGGAAAGAGCAGAGAGAGGTGGCCCCCCTCCACAGACATAATGGAGACCACAAACTATAGTGGATCCAGGCAATGCAGAAGATTCCAAGGCAGGGCCTTCCATGGCCCTAAATGAGACACCCCCTCAGCAACTGGACTCAGAGAAGCTAACAGACTTCTCAGATTTCCATGTGGAGCAAAAACACCACCAAGACTTTGAAATGGGCCTTCAAACAAGTAGCAGTGATAGATGATGAGGAGGTGGACCCCCCTGAAGGCTGAATAGTACCCTTATTTTGCTATTAAGATAAACTTGTTCTATTGCATAGACCAGGACAGGCAGACACAAGAGATACAGATGCAGTTACTAGTGCCCCAGTATATCATTGCAAGATCCTGCATTTTGCACACCCAATCCCATGTTCAGGACATCTTGGGAAAAATAAGACACTGTCTAGGATCCTAGCCTGATGCTTTTGGCCAGAGGTCCTTAAACAAGCCAAGAATTTCTGTGCATCATGTCCCAAATGCCAATTAATGGCCCCCAAGAGAGTTCCATGGGCTTCATTAATATCCTTTCTCTGGGCAGAGACCCACTTTGAATTAATAGGAATCAACTTTATAGGCCCCCTAGAAAAGAGTGCCTCCAGACATGACATGATAACAAGTACATTCTGTACATGACCTGATACTCGAAAGCCATATCACTGTCTTTGTGTGGGTAGGAAGTCCCAAAGACATCCTGACAGACCAGGGAACAAATATCATGACGAGATATGTCTGCTGCCCTCTGAAAATCAAAGTATTATGCACATCAGTATGCCATCCACAGATGAATGGTCTAGTGGAAAGATTTAATGATATGCTAAAGAGAATGCTCAAGAAATTCATTACCCCAGACCCTCAACGCTGAAACCAAGTACTTCCAGCCCTACTCTTCACCAAAATATGTTGGGGAAGAATCAACATGGCTTTTGTAAAGGGAAATCACGCCTCACCAATCTATTAGAATTCGTTGAGGGTGTCAACAAATGTGAGGACAATGGTGATCTAATGGATGTAGTGTACTTGCACTTTCAGAAAACCTTTGGCAAGGTCTGTCACCAAAGGCTGTTAAACTAAATAAGGAATCCAGGGGTAAGAGGGAAGGTCCTCTCATGGATCAGTAATGGGTTAAAAGCTAGGAAACAAAGGATCTGAATAAATAGTCAGTTTTTACAGTGGAGAGAGGTAAATAGTGAGATTCCCCCAAGGTTCTGTGCTGGAGCCAATGTTGTTCAATGTATTCATAAATGATCTGAAAAAAAGGGGTAAACAGTGAAGAGACTGGGCAGCAAAATGACAGATGAAATTCAGTGTTGATAAGGGCAAAGTATTGTACATTGAAAAACATAATCCCAACTATACACACAAAATGATGGGGTCTAAATTAAACTCTTACCACTCAATAAAGAGATATTGGAGTCACCATGGATAGTTCTCTGAAAACATCTGCTCAATGTGCAGTGGCAGTCAGAAAAGCTAACCAAATGTTAGGAAACATTAGGAAAGGGATAGTTAATATGACAGAAAATATCATAATATCTCTATATAAATCTATGGTATGCCCATGCCTTGAATATTCTGTGCAGTCTTGGTCACCCCATCTCAAAAAAGATATATTAGAATTGGAAAAAGTACAGAGAAGGGTAACAAAAATGATTAGGCATATGGAACTGCTACCATAAGAGGAGAGATTAAAAAGTCTGGGACTGTTCAGTTTACAAAAGAAATGACCAAGGGGGGATATGATAGAGGTCTGTAAAATCATGAATAGGAAGTGAATAAGGAAGTGCTATTTACACCTTCACATAAGACATGAACCACAGTCACCAGTGAAATTAATAGTCAGCAGGTTTTAAACAAACAAAAGGAAGTACTTCTTCACAGAACACAACTTGTGGAACTCATTGCCAGGGAATGCTGGTAAGGTCAAAAGTATAACAGCGTTCAAAAAAAGAATCAGATAAGTTCATGGAGGATAGATTCATCAATGACTTTTAGCCAAAATGGTCAGGAATGCAACCCCTTACTCCGGTGTCCCTAAACCTCTGACTGCCAGAAGTTAGAGCTGGATTACATGGGCTGGATAACTCAATATTTTCCCTCTTCTGTTCATTCCCTCTGAAGCATTAGGCACCAGCCATGGTCAGAAGACAGGATATTGGGCAAGATGGACCATTGGTCTGACCCAATATGGCCATTCTTATTTTCTTAAGAAGCTCACAGAGAGAAAAAGGAAGACTGCAAGCCTTGGAATTTAAGGGCAGGTTGACTCATTTTGGGTTAAGTTGATGGACTGGGCTAATTTGAGATGAATAGAAGGGGAGCAGTTAGGAGAAAGCTGGGGTCTCTAGAGAGAACTGTTCCAAGAGCAGTTGACACAAGCCTTTCTGCTTTCAGAGCAGCCTTTTACTGAGACCCTTCTTTGCTGCTCTGTATAAAAGCCAGAGATGGTGAGAAGAGTTAACAAAAAGTCTGTGCAGTCGCTAAAAGTTTTGCTTACAAGTAACTTATTGACTTCATGCTACTGTGACCATGTTTTGTGTCCCTCAAAGGAAATATTGACCACTGTGAATGCTAGCACTTAACTCTGTGTTCAGTCATTCTTGTTGTTTGCCTCAACCAAGATCATTGATTACCTAAGTCTGACTACTCCCCCAAGAAATAACATGGAGATATCTGTTCTGCTGTGCTTATGTTCACAAAGAGAGAGCCTACAGGATGAAACAGCCATGGGGACCTAGCCCTTAAAGTCATATTTGTACTCTCCATTCATTTACATTGAGTAATGAGTTTGCTACACTTTCTGAGCTGATGCAATATCTGAATTTAGTGTTCTGTTGCATGAGAGAGACACAGACTCTTCTCTGAGCTGATTAGGTCTTAACTGGAGTATTGTGCCCAGTTCTGGGTGCCACATTTCAGGAAAGATGTGGACAAACTGGAGAAAGTCTTGAGAACAGCAACACAAATGATTAAAGGTCTAGAACACATGACCTACGAGGGAAGATTGGGAAAAAAAAACGAGTTTGATTAGTCTGGAAAAGAGAAGACTGAGAGGGGACATAACAGTTTCCAAGTACATAAAAGGTTTTTAGAAGGAGGAGGGAGAAAAAATGTTCTTAACCGCTGAGAATAGGACAAGAAGCAATGAGCTTAAATTGGACATTAGGAAACATTTCCTAATTGTCAGGGTGGTTAAGCACTGGAATAAATTGCCTAGGGAAGTTGTGGAATCTCCATCACTGGAGATTTTTAAGAGCAGGTTAGACAAACAGCTGTCAGGGATGGTCTAGATGATACTTAGTCCTGCCATGAGTGCAGGGGACTGGACTAGATGACCTCTCAAGGTCCCTTCCAGTCCTATGATTCTATGATCATTGTAGTCAGCTGAACCCTCAGCTGCACCCAGCGAACACTGGGCACAGCTGAAGGATGCTGCAGCCAAGAAGTAGTTTGCAGCTCCCCAAACTAGTGACAATTTCTACACCAGCCCTGGCTCCAGCACAGAGGCTGCTATGAACTGCCAGATTGTGAAGGCCCTACAGGGCAGCTCTCAAGTCTCTTTTTGCCTGAAAAATGGGTCAGATATTTGGTTTATTGTATTTGTTACTTATTGCATGCTGATGCAGTGCTTGGTAACCTATGGAACAGGGGAGGAAGTTTTTGTTTCCTGCTTTGAGGAGTTCACCATCTGTGGGTCCAGGTCTTCATGCAATTCTACCAAACATATAGCTTATGATGTCGTTGAAGCTATAGCAGTCACTCATGGTAGCAAGCACTGCACTTGGCAAATACGTATTTGTAGGACCAGGTCCTAATTAGACATAGTATAGCCTAAATATAATTTTATATAGACCATTACAAATTGAAGGAAAAAAACAGTCTGTGATTTTTGTTTGTTTTCACAAATACATTAGCACAAGACTTTAGATCTGAATTTAGGAAGACAATTATCTCAAACACTTCTTATATGGCCTTTCAGTGACAACCCACCAAGCCATGAGCACATGGAGTATTAGAAAATAAAGCGGTAATAGTAAAGCAGTCCCCTATAGTGTGCTGGATTGGTATAATACTTCATTGTGCTTTGCTTTCCTAGTCACTACCGGCACCACTGCGAACGTAGTAGTACATGATGGTGATATTATTAACTGCATCATGCATATTACTGATTTATTTTTTGTTCTGCATCATTATCCTTTCACCAGTGAGTTCATTGCATTATTTTCATATACTTAGTCAAGCACCAAATTATGAAGCAAGTACAGGCTCCCATAATAGTCCCTTATGGTACATTACATAAGCGATTATTGCTGCTACCTATTATTTGTTGCTTCCAGCCAATGAGGTTTCTACATTAATGGAATGCGCACAGAACAATTATGAAATAGGTAAGACTTGGGCAGTTTAAATTTTGCCCTTGAAATTATTTTGCTTCATTTTGGCCACCTGCTGGCAGCTCAGATGTCAGCCAACAAATAAATTGTGCCTTTGTTGCAATCAGCATATAGGCTCAATCAGCTGTAATGAGGTCAGATTACTGAATGACTCTCTGCTACCTTAATAATTAAATTGAATCCACACTTCTACTGCCCTCTCTTTCCCTGACAGCTGTAAGAAATGTGGCAAGCAACAGCAGTAGCAATGGAAGTACTGTAAATACCAGCACCTCTCATGAACTCATCTGACTAATGAAAGCCATGCTTTTGTCTGTGTTGTGGTAGAAACACTGAGCCACTGTAGAGCATGCTGGAGCACAAGTCCTTGGACAACACTTTATAATAAGTGGCTTAACAATCCATTAAGCAAGGAAGCAAAGAAAGGACAGAACTGTAGACATTTCACTCAGTGTGTAAGAAATCAATCTATAGAAGTGGACACTGTTTCTGTGTTGTATATTTGGGTTCTCCCCTTTGACACTGCTGGAAATTGCATGGAGCATAAGTGTGATAGCACTCTGTACAGATTCTGGTTCTGTGAGGGTGTTCCATTGCATTGCAGAATTAAAAAATGTCCACTTATTGTAAAGTGCTCCCACTGTAGGACTTACAGTAGAAAATGCAAGATTTCTCTTTTTATTGCTTATGGCCCATAATATGTCAAGCTTCTCACTGGCTTCACTGATATAACTGGGAAAATAAGTAGAATCGTTTCAGGGAGATTTGTTGTCTCATTACATGATAAACTCTATGTTTCTGAACAAAAAATTTAATAGTAAATCTTAGAAGAGGAGGTGGAAGGAGAAATATGACTCTGAGAGGGACTGGATAATACAGCATATAAGTGTATACATAAATAATAATATTTATTGTTAAATGTTTAAAACCACTTGGCCAAATGGTTTTGCTTGTAATAGTCTTTTGCAGCATCAGGTGAGAGCCCATATATAGTTTCAATGTCAAAGTACCTTCTAATATTGATGGTTTCCTTTGATGACTTCAGGGAGTGGGATCAGGAAGAATGCTTCCTTTTTCAGCCAACAGTTTATTTTACCCTTTTTGTTTGCATGCTTGTTTGTTAGTTTTCCCTGCAAAAGTAACTGTACGTTTTCTGTCACAGGCACATAGTTGTCTGTGGTCACATAACACTTGAAAGTGTGTCCAACTTCCTGAAGGACTTCCTGCACAAGGACAGGGATGATGTGAACGTGGAAATCGTCTTTCTGCATAAGTGAGTAATCTTTCCAACCAAAACCTTTCTTGCTAATCAAAAAGGTCTGAAAATGTTCTAAAGTCTCCTTGGAGTCAGTGTTGGTTTGAGGGTAGAGCAGGGGACAATGAGACTGTTAGGGTCAAACTTATTCAGTGACGTTAGACCAGAGATGTCTTTAACCTGTGCGGTGAAATCCTGATCCCTTTGAAATCAATGGCCAAATTCCTGTTGACTTTAATAGGACTAGGATTTGACCCAGGATGTCAATTTGTGACTCTTCTACTAGCTTTTTATAAGTCTAAGGTTGGGATTTAAGGAGGCTTACTTCTATTGAATTTCAGTGGGATTTAGGTGCCTGACTCCCATAAACTCTTTTTGATATTACCAGCCAAAATCTCTTTGAGCCTTGCTTTTCACATGTGTGAAATGTTAAAATACTTACCTAACATACAGCACAAACCAAACATGTATATAGGTGTGAACTACTATCTCTCCCGTTTATCATGATGACACAAAGGCCAAGATTGCATTATGAAGTCATACATTGCTGTTACAGTTTAAAAAGCCTTATTTCATTTTCCAATGAAGCTTTTTTAAGTGTGTAGTGTCAATCCATGAATACTTCCCAGTCTTGCTGTCAGTTGCTATTCTTCATTGGTTGCACGTTATCTGGTAGTTCCCTGCAAAATATCTTGTTAAATTACTGAGGCCTAAAAATCAGTTTCTAAATATTTGTATCCATTATTAATCTTAATCAGTGTCTTTCCTAGGAGAAGCTCAATATCTTTCTATAAGAAAGTCTCAAGAACATCCAGGCAGTTGCACAGAAATTTTTCATTTCTTTTCTGGGCCCAAATTCTGCCATCAGGTGCATGGAAGATCTCACATTGACTTCATTTAGAGCCGTACGCATCAAAGGGGGATATCTGGCCCTAACTGATTTTAGCTAAGCCACAACAAAGACTGAATTGGTCTGGTATACAGTTGGTACATTGTTCAATAGGTGTTTGTGTTGTTCTGCATCCAACAGCAAGTGGAAACAAATCATCACGGAAGAAAAAAGGAACAGATTGACCCAGCCTAGTTAGTTAAAACTTGACACTTAAAAAAAAAAATGCTTCCTACCATTCTCAAAATAATGCCTCTGCAAAAGAGGAGGCCTGACCAAGGATATTTTATACATGTCGTTAATAAATTAAGGAAGCAAATGCTGTACAAAGAATGAGAAGCCTTGATTTAATAGGCTGTACAAGAGAGAAATACCACTACATGCATCCGACGAAGTGGGTATTCACCCATGAAAGCTTATGCTCCAATACAGCTGTTAGTCTATAAGGTGCCACAGGACTCTTTGCTGCTTTTAAGAGAGAAATAGTTTAAATAAATTTCAAATTAATTAAATAATTAGTGAATGATAATTAATGAAGAATAATGAATTAAATACATATATCTGAATTTTTGAAGAAATAAATACCATGATAGATCAGATCATCTGTGGTTATCCTGATTTGAACAGCATATTTGCCAACATTGCGAAACTAATGGAATGTTGAGAATGAAATCTTGTTTTCCTATTTCAGAGTAACAGCCGTGTTAGTCTGTATTCGCAAAAAGAAAAGGAGTACTTGTGGCACCTTAGAGACTAACCAATTTATCTGAGCATAAGCTATTTCCTATCGGTTACCACAATTGTTCCCACCTACTAGCGTACTTAATAGTACCGGTACTTGAAGCCACTGGACTTCAGACTCATGCTTCTTATAGTAAAGAAACACTCAACTGTATGTCACTAGTTTTATAGATAAGTATATTTTAAAGAGTGCATGACACTCAGAAATAAGAAATAATATTCAACACATATTAATAACTACTGCAGAAGTTTTCTTTGGCCCTGGATAGTTCTAAATTTAGTTTATGGAGATTATATCATGCAATCTATGATGCAGATTGAGAACTCATGTTAGGAATGCCCATTCATAGGTATCTATTTCCATCTCCAACTTTTATGCCTCATCTGTCTAACAGTTGCAAGCTAAATTGCAGAAAAGCTGTGTTTTCTGATTCTAACCATATATTTTAAATATATGCTGAAACTTACTTAAAGATGTGCATAACTGGCTGCTTTTCCAAACACAAACATCACAAAAGAGATTCTGCTGCATTTAATCTTCTCTTCGGGAGATTACGAACCTGCAGAAGATGAGTACATCTTATGTAAATTAACAGAAATATCCCATTCCGATGACTTTGTTAAAAGATTGTTGGATTCTAAAATTTTGAAAAATGACTGGCATCATCCTGTAACAAGAAGTGCTCCATGGTACACTGCTGCTGCTTTTAGCTGCTCATAGAGTCTGAACAGTTTGGAGAAGTCCAGGATGCACTTTGAATTGTAAAAATGAATGAGATGATGAGCACTGAATGATACAATCCACGTAGATCTATGAAATTGGTTCAGTCACCCCCAGGTATTGGGGCTCTCTGGTTTTACTCTATTAAACTGTGACTGCTAGCAAAACAGCAGTACTACAAAAACAAAATGCTGTTGCACAGGCATAGTGATGCTGCAGACAGATAGAAATAGCAATTGCTTTAAATTATTTAAAACTATATGTTATCTGGTAATATTAGTGATCATGTTTAGGTCAGGTATTTCCTGTCAGTTAACGACTGACTGGGCCACAACTTCTCCAGCCAGTCATTAGTTGCTTGGAATGCCCTTCCCGTCAGCAATTTTGCTTAAAGGTAGTTGCTGTTTGTCACTAGCATCCCGTTACACACAATTCAACATCAAATTGGCATGTCTTAGGGAGAGTCTGTTAGAAATAGCTATTTACTTGAGAGAAATATGGTGTTAACTGTCTTTTCCTATCAAGAGCAGCATGCATTTCTAAGTGCCATGAGCTGTTTTTGAATGAGTGATATTAATACACTTAACAGCAAGCAATCCACTTTCCTTCTTGTCAAACAAAATGATTAAAAGGTTAAGAATTATTTGTGATGATTGGATAACGGAAGTTGAAAATGCATAGAGTTGCTACCTGGCTGATTTTATAAGATTGCCATTAAATTGGAATAATGGATACAGTTGATATCCCCTGGTAACTGCTCGTATTTTATTAGGATAGGAGGGAAGTTTCCCTCTACATGACCACATGGAACTTAATTTCCAAAGGTTCCGGCACAAAAAAAGGTGTGACAAACTTGCACCCACAATTGCATATGCACTTTCAACAATTGTTTATAGAACTCTGATAACTGCCCGTACGCAGGATGGGTGACTAAGCAGTTACTACTCCTTTGCATGTGCATTTGCAGTAAAGGCACACACAACTGCAAGTAAACATTTTTTTTATTTAATTGACGCTGTTTACCTGGCAAGTAAATGCTTTCTTTGTTACTAAGAGAGCTAGATAGGTATGTGCCATATTTTTATAATGAATTACTTTTCATTTGACTACTTGCTTATGTGAAAATGACCACTGGTCAAAAATGACATGACAAAATTATAACGAATGCACTTAGTAACAGTTAATACAATCTAGAGGTATTATCAGGTCCTCTTGGTGGCTGTTAACCTACTGTATGAATTATACAGTCTGACTGTATGACTGGAATTGCATCAAAGTGCAGGTAGATAACTGTGTGGTGTGGTCTGAGTGAGCAGCCCATACACTAGGCAGATTTTCCTTTCACTCAACAAAGCCGAGGAGTTTCTAGGGCTCAGTGTTGTTCTTGTATGTATGAATTGATATTGCTAAGAGCACATCTTTGATGGATAAATTTGTTCCTATTTTCTAGGTTTGTTTGTGTTTCTTAATTAACCTGGGAGCTGTAGAGTTGATAAATAATGCTAGCTGCCAATGTGAACCTTTTCTGTGCTGTTGTGTATGATTCCTAGATCTCAGCTGTGCCAAGCAGTATGGATACTGCATCTATCTCAATGAGACAGAATAGTTACACATCAAATATAATAGTTACACGCACCTCACTGTGTTTGAATTGATGAGAGCTACTGTCATGGTTCCATGACTAGCTGCACCTCTGTCCCCTTTTCTGGTCTCTCTCAGTGCACTCCCTTCAGATGTTAGGCCACATGTCTTCCTCTGTTCTGGGTGGAGTTCTCTGATTCTTCCTCTCTTAGACGGTCCCTGATCTACATTACCCTACATGCCAACTGTGATTACTCAATAGGCTCGACCGGGTTAGGCATCTGCAAGTCTTTCCTTTGGGAGCTTCTGACGAGTGGCTAATGCAGGCCACTGGACAGCTTTCTCAGACCAAAGTATTGTTTACTCTTAAAAGCAGGAGCAAAGCACAAGATAAGAGAAAACAGCTAACCCTGTAACCATCACAGCTGCTACATTCAGGGAAGCTGGTCTTACCTCCATTTGGTAGGCCACATTCACATGTAAGTGGGGACATATGTAGTGAAAGGAATGGAGCTGTGCTAACAGTAGGTGAGGCCCACTGTTTTCACCCCACAAGAAGAGTATCAATGGAATTTCAAACAGTTTAAAAATTAACACAAGAACAGGACAGATATGTTGTGCAAACTTCCTGTTTGTTTTTTCTCCCAATGCAGTATCTCCCCTAACCTTGAGCTGGAAGCTCTTTTTAAACGACACTTCACTCAGGTGGAATTTTATCAGGGTTCAGTTCTCAATCCGCATGACCTGGCGAGAGTAAAGGTAATGATTCTGTTGATTCTTTATTTCTACTAGTTGTCGTCTCTTAAATAAGCAGATTCTACCTCCAATCCAACATCCACTGAAGTTAATGGGAGTCTTTTAGTTGACTTTAATAGGAGAGGTCCGATGGTTGTTAATATTAATGTTTAACATTTTAAAACTTGATGTTATAAACACTATTGGCACGTTTGCATAGGGGCAATTAGAAAACATTTTTTCACCCTTTTTCTATTGTCTGGTGTCCTGAAAAAGTAAATACAATTTGAGATATTTGCTAACTATAATAAAATGGCTGTATTGGTTCAAGTATTCTGTGCTAAATTATTTTATCCTCTTAAAGCAAACCCTGAAGTTCAGAAGAGTAAAAGATACCAAACTTATATACAGCATTACCCCATTTCATGTCTTTCTAATGGGACGTGAACAAGCTTCTTAAATCGTAAAGATCTTTGCCTAATGTTAAGCTGTTCTAGTGAGCAGAAATTAGGATTTTTGCCTGTGCTGGCTACAAAAGCTGTTTGGTCCATTTTTATACAACATATGCTGAGCTGAGCTCCAATCAGCAGCATAAAATGATGTCCTTGTAATGGCTATACAATTCAGTCTGATTATCTTCTCTCTTCCATTCCCTGCTTTACTGTGTGGTATTTGCCCAAATGTACTGAAAAAAAAGTAATTTTGTTATATTTTAAATCTGCTACTTTATGCTAACCAGACCAGAGGTTGATGATTGTAAGTTTTGTCACTAGATTAACTTTGCCCCTAAAATCATTGATCTTCTGTTATTTTTATGATGTTATTGCCCAAGGACCCAAACAGCTCTGACCCTGTTGTAATAGTCACTGTACAAACAACAGAAAGACAGTCTCTGTCCCTATGGGTTTAGGAGCCTGACCTGCAACATGGAATTTTAAAACTTTGGCATTTAACCTGTTGGTACTTCGTTTTCGGTATCTCTGAAAGAACATTAGTAACTGGTAGTAGTAATAACTAAAGTCCTTACCTACCATGAGCACTATAATGTTTGGAAAGTGTTTTGAAAAGTTACAGTGATCAGTTCCATGTAAGTATTGGCACTGATATCATAAGGAGTCAAATCTACAGCTTACCCTAAGCTTTATACTCAGCAAAAACTATAAACTATTGTTCTTGCTCCTGGAGGAAGAAGCTGATTTCTTAGAAGCCGGTGGCTGTGAGAAGAAGTTGGAAACAAAGATTTATATTTATGTTTGCTTTTTTTTTTTCCCCGGTGTCTCAGATAGAGTCAGCAGATGCATGCCTAATCCTTGCCAATAAATACTGCGCTGACCCAGATGCTGAAGATGCCTCCAATATTATGAGGTAACCTGAAGAGGTTTTAAATATGGTTGTCATTCTCATTTCTGACCAGCAAATTGCTGGTGTCTAGGTGGACCATACCCACATCGGTTACAGTTGAAAACTTCTCACTAATTGCTTCCAGAGAGAGGGAGTTAAATTGGGGGAGTGCACGGGATTGCCTCGATAGTGTGGAGAAGTCCAGTGTGCCTAGAGTGTGGGATGCCTGTGGAAGGAGCAGGGTTTAATTATGCTCATTTCATTTTCCATAACCACATTTGGGATGTGATGGGAAAAACCCTGGTTTGATTTTAATTGCAATACATAGATTAAAGAGTATTCCAGATGCAGATTAGTGTGTTCTTAAACGGATTCAGTATATTTTAATATAATAAAATGCAGAAGTGTTATTGGGAATAGAATTATCTTCTGTGTTCTCACAATAAATGAGTTTGATTCAATAAAACTGGATTAATTAAACACTTCAGTGGGAAATGGGAAATTAATAGTGGGAGGGGAGCATCACACTCTTCTCTTTGCTCTTCAAATCTCCTCCCTACAAAAAGAGATTCAAACAACTTTATTGGACAACTTTATTCTCTGATCTTGGGAATAAGTCAGCAATGTAAGTTTTCCCCGTATGCCTGCAGTGCAACTTCTGGCAGCACGCTACTGTAATAAGCTGTTGCTCTCAGAAGGTATGTGTACTCTGAACACTAAACCTGGGCTCTGTCTCAGGTTGGAGCCCAACTCCCCCTTTCATCCACACACAGATCAGTCTGACTTGGGTCAGCAAACATTGAGGACTCAGGTTCTTAGAACCCTGATGGGAGGGTTGGATTAGAGCCCAAGTCCAGCTGTGGTATGGGTCCAAGCCCTGTCATTTTGCAATGTGGACACTGGTCAAGCCGTAGGCCTGTGTCAGAAGGTCTATCTAGTGCCGTGTGTAGTGTAGTGTAAGCATGGCTGTGAGACCCAGGTCCAGAAATTGTAAACCCAGGTTTACAGTGCAGTGTGGATGTTCAAGCAGAGGCTCAGAAACACCAGGTCCACAAGCTAGGACTATAGGAAGAATGGTAGAATGTCCAAGATGTTAATTTTTTCTTTCTTTTCTTTTTAAGAGTAATTTCTATAAAGAATTACCATCCGAAGATAAGAATTATCACTCAGATGCTGCAGTATCATAACAAGGTAATGAGAAGACCAAGGGATCTCGCTCTTCAGAGCTACCACAGTATCCCACATCCACTTATTTTAGCTGCCTAAATGGAAAGCATTTTCCTTTCTCAGTAGGAACATGTGAATACAAGTTGTCATGGAATCCACTAAAGAGTTAATTCTGTTGTATTTACATATGCCAGGGACCTTATCAAAACCCTAGGATGTTTGTTACCCTGGGGTGCTGAGCTTCCACAGCTCCCATTGATTTCAGTTGGGCTTGTAAGCACACATCTCCTGTGAAATAAGGCCCAGCTTGATTCACTAAACCATGTATGATGCTGGTATTACCTATACAGATAGGAGAGTGTTTGGGATTACTGTAGAACAGTGGTTTTCAACCTGCAGTCTGTGGAACCCTGGAGTCTGCAGACTATTCCTAAGATTTCCAAAGGGGTCCGCACCTTCATTTCACTTTGAATGGTCTCGTGAAACATACGTTAACTTCTATGCTAAACAATCTGTTCTGTTGTACTTAGCTGTTACACTCTGATTAAGTTTCCCAGACCTGAAGAAGAGCTCTGTGTGGCTCAAAATCTTGTCTCTCTCACCAACAGAAGTTAGTACAGTAAAAGATATTACATCACCTACCTTGCCTTTTTATAACTGTAGCTAAAGAAGTTTAGGCCTGCTCAGGATCCACCTGGTTTTACACAGTGTGATTTCTACTGCCTGAGTTAACTGCACATACATGAGTGGAGGGCAGCTAACATACAGAATTTGGTCCTCCTTCTTTTGTGGAACAGAATCATGCTATTTCTGTATTTTAAACGCCCTCAACAGGAAGCATGTTGTATTAAAAACATGTTTTGTCTTTATATTTCTAATGAAAATTAATGAGGAAATGAAGAAAAAATGATGAATGGTGATAATCCGATTATCAGGAGGAGGAAAGCATGAAGGACTCAGTGTTTGTGTTCATGTGCACGCATATGTGTGTCTGGGATCGAAGGATGAAAGTGGCCACTAGAGTTTTGCATTTCACAAAAACCTCTAGAACGTTCTGTAAAATTTTTAATTTGGCAAAACATATTTTTCTAATGCTTTTTCCCAAGGAAAAATTGATATGAAAACAATTATATATGGAAGTACTTATAACATACTATACTGAATAGTATTAAAAACAATATACATAACTTGTTGAGCAGAGTCAACAATGGATGATTGTTTTTATCCACTATTTCACTGTGCACTAGTCCCATAATCAAAAGCCGGAGAAAAGAGACTCCTTACACCAGGCTCTGTGCTTATTTGATTCTGGGGGTGGGAGAAACCAAAAAAGTACAGGTTATATCATATTGTTTGAGGGCTAGGCTCGTGGACATGTGATTGGGGTACTGTATTTCCACATTAGATTAGATTAAAAACCTGTGTTTGATTTCTGGGGTCTATGTGTGTTTCTTATTTGTCAGGGAGTAACTGAGGTTGCTGTAAGAGGGAGTATACACGGACCTAGGTGCAATGAAAACTTCATAGCACTATGTAACAACTTCAGCTCTGTTGATGGGCCTTACAAAGCCTCCCATCCAGTTTTCCATGGTTGACAGAAGGTCACCATAATATGAGATCTTGAGGGATGCTGGGAGATTTGAACTGAAAGGTGTAAAAGTGGAGAAGTTCCTGATACAAAAACTCTACCGGAAATATTTTGGTTTGAAGGAATATTGATTTAAACCCCCTAGTCCAGTGATGCTCAGACTGAGGCTTGGAAGCTGCAAGTGGCTCTTTAATGTGTCTCTCGTGGCTTTTTGCAGCACATTGATATTAAAACACTTTGTGCTTTTACTATGTTATTAACCAATTGTAGAATACTTGGTCAGTCATTTTCCTGTGAGAATAATGTTTATAAACAATTAATTCACATTACTGTAACTCTTTTTGGTAATGTTGATCGCTGAGGTATGAGTATCACTGCCCTAATCGTATTTTTACCTTCTACAGGAAAAGGAAGTCCAGCATTAAAGGAAAAGATTAGTTGTCACTTGCTTGGATATTTCCTGTGTTAGCAGAATGCAGGGAAAGTATTTGGAGTCCTTTACCTTTGTTTCTTCCTTCAGGCCCATCTGCTAAATATCCCAAGCTGGAATTGGAAAGAAGGGGATGACGCAATCTGTCTTGCTGAACTCAAGCTGGGTTTCATAGCCCAGAGCTGCCTGGCACCGGGCCTCTCGACAATGCTAGCCAACCTCTTCTCTATGAGGTCATTCATAAAGGTAACGTCTTGTCTCATTAGAGTGTGTTAGCCTGGGATTCAATTTGGCATGGGGTTGAGTAGAGAGCACAGCTTAAATTCAAAACAGATAGGGACACATTAACCAGTTTGGTAAAACACACACATACATATACACACACAAATTCTGTTATAAATTGGGCAGTGGGCCAGGTTCTTAAAAAATTGTGTTTTTATTTTTATTTGGCACATCTATGGCCATTAAATGATTGTTCAAAGCACAATCCATTTCAATTCTTTTTTTTAGATAAACCACATGTTTATCAGGAAAGCCTCTGCTGTTAAAATAAAAATATGATTTATATACATCTCATATGGCAACAAAGCGCCTAGAGAAAAAGAATGATCATTTTGCTCTTTTACATCAAGTGGCTAGTGGACCTCTCACTGTGAGAATAAATGTGGACCATGTGTTTGTACTTAAGCCCAAACCTCCTACAACATAATTCCTTTATTTATTTCTCCTCAGTCAAAGAGACCCTTAGGGCTTTATTTGCAAAAACTTGTAGTGCTGTTGTTCCCACCCTTTTGGGGCAACAGTACCATCTCACTAGACTAAGACCTCACCTGAGTTAGGCCACGTCTACATTACCACTTTGGTTGGTAAAACTTTTGTCGGTCAGCGATGTGCAAAAACACACTCCTTCATGACATAAATTCACTGACAAAAGCGCCGGTGTGGACAGTACTATGTCGGTGGGAGACACTCTCCTGCTGACGTAGCTACTGCTGCTCATTGGGGGTGGTTTAATTATGCCGGCGGGAGAGCTCTCTCCCATCGGCATAGAGTGGCTAACTTGGAGACCTTACAGCGGCATGGCTGCAGTGGTACAGCTGTGCCACTGTAAGGTCTGTAGTGTAGACATAGCCTTAGTCAGTGTTCCTTTCCTCTTATTCTGTTTTCGGGCATTCTTGCTAGATGTAGAGGTTGGCCAGTTTCCAGTCCTGTGCTTGTGATCAGAGGCCAGGACAAGATGGAATGTGAGGTGGGCCATGGCTCCTGAAGTTCATCATGAAAGTGGGCAGGGGTTTCCTAGAGTACTAGGTGGGGAAGCTAGGAGGACTGCCAGTTTGGGTGCACATTCCAGTGGTTAGGAGCCTTTGGTGCAGTGCCGTCTGATATTTATTCTCTTGGCATGAGGTAGAAGCAGGGGTTTCTGAGGCTGCTGTGAGAAACTTCTAGGTGAGAAACATAGAAAGTCATCACAGATCCTCAGGGGCTGCAGACTCTAGTGCAAGAAGCCATCTTAGGTAAGTATATGTGGTCAGAAGAATTCAGCTTTTCAATATGGCAGTCAAATTATATGAAAGCAAACGTGGGCTCCTCACTTTAACATGTGCAATTAGACCCTTTGCTTCTTTTATCAAACCATTAACTTTAACTCCTCTGTCTTCACAAGCTCAGCTTTGCTGAACTCTCTCTAGTTCATTGGCATGCTGCATCTCTGAAGTTAACCACTCTCCTCCTTTTATCCCAAAAAGAAAGTGTAGCAAACATGAAGCAGGTGCTTGTCTCTTCCTTTAATTACATTCTTTAGGGCTGCTGTTCACTTGAGGGTCACTGTGTTGTCCCTTGCTCTGCTGCTAATATTTGTAACCAGAATCTGGCACACTCAAGGGTGTTGAGCTTCTCTGCACCCACATTGGCGTATACCAGCTTTCTTGTGGCACCTTTTTAGGGACAGGCCCTTCTGTGCCTTTGCTTTTGACCCCTTGTATAGGCCATCACCTCTGTTCAGTTTCTGCATTCCTCAGGGCCAGAAGTGAGTCAGCCTCTCTCAGGAAGGACATGTGTGTATCCTCAGTAAGCACTACCCCAATGCAGGTTACTTTAAATTTAAACAGAGTTCACTGAGAAAATTGGGGACAGCATCAACAAGTAAAAATCATGGCTTGGGAGGAAACTGTACCACCTAGATCTTGTAGATCTTTCGATTAAGCAAGATTAAAAATTGTGCATCTTGATTTTAATTTGTCCCTCTTGCCATCGGCGTGTGTCTCTTTCAAGGCTCAGTGGAACACCAGCAACCTGTTCTGCCAGTCTCTTGTTCCTCTTTAAGCCACCCATTCTGTATTTCCTCCATTTCATAATGTATTTCCTCCATTCATACACTCCTTTTCAGCAGTGTAATGAGATGGGACTGACTGATCAACACTGGGTTATCCTTTATGATTTCTACTACAACCTACAGGCCCATTCTGCAAGGCTCTGAGGACTTTCACTGAGGGTTTACAGCATTCTGAACTTCCATTGAAGTCAGATGGAGTCTTGCTGATTCTGAACAGGTGTTTCTAGTTGTATAGTATAATCATGGGAAGATTGCCTAATTTGGTTTATACCAAGGCAACAATGTTGCTAGTTCTTGTTGTATCTGGCACTTAGATACTATTGTGCTGTGCATAGTGCAATGCGTGGATAGATCATAATTTCTGTTGTTCAGTTTCTGGGAGGCCAACAGGCAAAGAGAACATGTCTGTGCTCTTATGAGCAGGCTATTCAGATACTGCATCAGCAGTGTTTTAGGATTAAAACAAAAATATATAGTTTTATCAATGTTTTGAGAGAAAACAGTTAATATTGGTTAACATCAATTTCTGCTATCACTACTCAGGAACGATGGATTATTCATGTGGGTAACTGGGTGTAGATATTATCAGGGAGTTCAGATTTCTGAGTTTGTTAATATCTGGAACAAAACAAACACATGAGAATTGATGCATATTAACTAAAACCAAAATCCTCACTCTATCAATGCCAAGACGACGTTGACTGTTTTTAATTGAAATAACATTCTCCCCCAACACACACAAAAATTTGTTTGATCTCAGTAACCATTAATTGATGGAAATTGTGAACCAATACAACACTCAGAGCCTTTGCAACTGCAAGTGGACTGTGTTGATATGGATTGTCAGGAAGGGCTGTATAGGAAAGGGAGAAATACGTTCATAAACTGCTAACTGGGAGTCCCTTTCCTTCCATTGCAAAGTAGCACTCTTTCTAGAACATTTAAGAACTGTCAGACCTTTACAAATTCTTTAGGCAAACATCAGTCGTGGAGTTTTGTACACATCTTAGAACATTGCCAAAAAATCTTACTGAAACTTCTGTATTAGAAAAAAAGTTGGAGGTGTGTTCCCCCTTCTTCCTAACCTGATTAGAAAGTTATTTAATGTGTTGTATATGTTTGGTCAGTCAAAGACAAATGAACTTCATCGGTGGTGATCCCACACACATTTCACTTGTTATACCTTAATCTTCAGCCAAATGATTTGTGTAAACTGTCTGCCCAACATTAAAGGCAAAATAAATTTATAAACCTCAAAATGTTATATTTAAATCTAATATTTTCCTTTTGGTTTTATAGCTGTAGTCTCATATGGAATCTTTTAGTTTGCTCTTGGCAGTAAATTAAACCAAGGGAAAATCAGTTCAAAAATGTTGCATAACATGCAGTTGTAACAGAAATAGTTCTGTAAATACTTAAAAGGAAGAAGGAAAAATTGCGCAATAAAAAGATTTAAGAGAAAACAAATCAAAACCATACAGAAAGGTATATTTTAATAGGTCCATTATTTTTATTATGTTGAATATTCTCTGAGTTATATAAAAAAATGAAATGATATGCCTGTTCATTGCATACATGATCTCAGCACTAGATTGAAATATTGCTCTATACAGCAATTAGAGCAATTACTGTTTATGGTTTGGATTAACAAACATTTGTTTACCATTGTAAAAATATTTTTAAAAGTAAGTAAATAAAGCATGGGATTATGGAGGGCCAAATTTTGCCCTTGGATACAAGCGTGCAACCCCACTGAAGTCACATGATTCATTTTTTTTTTACAGAGTAGAGTTTGGCTGCAGATTTCAATTGGAGTCTGTAAATTATGAACCATCTTTGTAGCTCCCTGATGCTTGAGTCACTGGGCATCATTTTGGTCATGAGGAACAATTTAGAACAGCCTCATGGCTCTGCTAAGTTATATTGACAGCAAGAGCTTCCTAGAGGCTCCTTTGACAGCTAGCATTGGTGATGCCCAGCCATGCCTCCCAGCCTAGTCAGGTTTATGCCACCCAGGCACTCACCTGCTTCAGAGGAAACCCCAAGCTGGCTTTCAGGTTACTGTTTGACCCCAGAGCAGCACAAAGCAGTCTTAGTGTGGAGGTGGGGGTCTGGCCCTAAAACTTCGTTTATCACCAGGAGATCATCAATCAACACCACCAGTGCAGTCTCAATTACTATACCGAGGCATAAACCCAAACTGAGTGGGACTAGGGAGATGATGCTGGAGTATTTTCACCAGAAATTTCTTGGGAAAATTTGAGACAGGTCAACAGACGCTTGTCATCTTTAGGGTGTGTTGCAAAATTTCTTTGTTTTGGAGAGTCTTCTGTTGAGTTGAGGAATGTCTCAGGCCATGTACTATGTGAAATAAACCATTTAGATCTGATTCATCTAAAGGATATGGCTTCAGTTTGTGTGCATTGGGACATCTGTTCCTCTTTCTTGAACTGAAGCACATCAAAATATATATAATGCATCCAGATACTATAGGGAGGGGACCTTAGAAATATGTACAAAATTTTAGCAAAAGCCAGCTTGAGTTGCAACATTTTATTTGCTGTAAGATGCTCAGGATGAGGGAGTGATGACCAAAATGCATGGTAGGTAACTTATATATGCTATGCCTAATATGTCCAGTACAGTACTTAGGGGGAAAATAACTGAAGGTATTTCCCTAAGTGCCATATCTGTGTTTTCTGATGTGCCTAAATCAGTTCAGGGTCTATTCATGGAGACAGGACTTTGAAAATTGGTGGGAGAGTCAACTATTAATGTAGTACATTGAAACTGCCCTCGGATGGGAGTAAGAGCCACACATGCTCTTCAGTCTTGTTGTTCTCTCCTAAAGTATATAGTTACTAAGCCATTTAATCATTTGAATACATTAACACCAATTTGCATTAACAAGTGTATTTTTGTTCGATGTGTTACCTCCTCTCCTCCCCACCCCCCAACCTGGCTAATGCCCTCCCTGCATTGTAAATTTTGTGGTTAAAGACTAAAATAAATTCTGTGGGCCTATTCTCCTCTTAGTTGCATGGGGTCCCATCACATGGGGTCCTCTTAGTTGCATGCAAGTCCCATCACTGCCCGTAACTGAGGGGAGATCTGGTTGTCAAAGTATTTCAGTAGTTGTTTGTTGTAGTGTAAAACTCCACATAGAATCATAGAATCATAGAATATCAGGGTTGGAAGGGACCCCAGAAGGTCATCTAGTCCAACCCCCTGCTCGAAGCAGGACCAAATTCCAGTTAAATCATCCCATCCAGGGCTTTGTCAAGCCTGACCTTAAAAACCTCTAAGGAAGGAGATTCTACCACCTCCCTAGGTAACGCATTCCAGTGTTTCACCACCCTCCTAGTGAAAAAGTTTTTCCTAATATCCAATCTAAACCTCCCCCACATAAGCATGTACAGATCATTTCCGTATACCATGAAAAATGCACATACATCTAATCCTGTCCAATGTTAGAGCTAATCTTGATTTACACATTTGATATTAGATACAACATACCCAGGTTTCATTTTTGTATCTGGTTCTGGAAAAAAGATCCAGGTGGTAGGAGTATTTGGCACTCACTATGGAATTTATATTGCTGTAGAAGTTTGTTAGCTCTGATTGACACAGACAAGAGTAATTGAGTAGGAAGGTAATGGTTATTGTATAATACTTAGTACTGGGCAGTTTACTTCCAGGATTCTAAATATAATAAATTTGGTAGTCGCTAAGGTGCCACAAGTACTTCTTTTCTTTTAGCTACAAATGTGTGAACTATTTTCGCCAAACAACTTATTACTCAGTTTTTGCCCTTTTTCCTGATGATGAACAAATGTATTATATCCATGCTTAATGTATAATAAATCTATAATCACACGGCTCTGTTAGATTGAGGGAAATTTTGTGGGATGTTCAAGCATGTTGCCCTGCCTTTTTAGTACTTATGAATATGAGATAAAGATAGAGGAGAATTGATTAACTGGTGCTCTTGAGGAGGAAAGTGACTTACAGTAAAGAACAAATTGATTGGAGCTTGAGAAGCTTGACTGGAGCTTCCAGGCAGTTCTAGAATATAATCTCACTAGGAGGTAAAGGCCTGATTCTGAGAGACATTGGGCACCTCTTAGACCCAGGCCGTGCATTTATTTTAGAAAAAATTGCACATAGTAAAAACATTCCCTGTTGTTTTTACTAGACATCTAGTTTGTAAACAGAGGTTCCACCTTTTGGGTACTTATTCAGCTCAAAGGAGGTTCATGCACCTCAGCAGTATCCCACACATTTGGTCATTTATATTGAACAACTACATTATGCCAAAGGGACCAAACTTGCTAATTCTAATGGCTCAAAAATATAAATATTTACAAGTTATTTTGAAGCTACAATAATCTGAATCAATCGTATTTTTTTTCCATGTTTAATATAGTTAAAATGTTTAGCATCTTGGTATATCATTTTTTCCCCTTGTGAAATAGGGTTGTCTGTTAATATGTGTTCATGGCAAATGTATGACAAAGCATGAGAGACAATTTTTCCTCTTCAAAATGGTTGAATTGATTCTCAACAGTGTTAGTGAGGTTTGTTCTTTTCTGCATCATGGTGGCCTGGACATTACAGCTTGCCCTGTAGCTATAAAAGAATTTCAGATTGTTGCTTCCTTAATCTTTATGAGAGGCTTATTTTTTGATTAAATACAAAATATAACACAATATCCCAAATCAAACCAACTCCATCCTCAGTCTCTTCCCTGCTGTTGGTTCCTATTCCTTGACAGCACTGAAGATATTAGATAGGATCATTAAGTTCAGGTATAGTTGATCTCTTTGATGTAACTATTTATTTCATTATGTCGAGAAGTAAGTGCTATGAACAAGATAGATTGGTTGAAACTGCAGAGCTGCTGATAATTACACTCCACAATGTGGGGCTAGGTGGCTTTTTTAACAATATTAATGGTCATACTTGTGATACTTGCATCCTTTTTTCATCCCACTGTCACTATTTATCACTGGTAAGTGACAGCACTATGTAAATATGTTTGATGATATCAAGATTGTATCTATATATGGATAGAGAAGAAGGTAGCAACATTGCCATTTATTTTAAAAAATGATTCAGAGGAAAATTAAATTTCTTCTCTTGGGGCATACTATGTCACTTTCCAGCTATTCTTCAGATGGGCAATTGAATCGATGGATAAGGTGTATTACTATTATCCAGGAGACCAGTGCAGTAAAGTAATAGAGAAGAGGAAAGATGGGTTTGTAGTTAAGGCACTTAATTAGAACTCAGGAGATCTGGGTTCAAATCTCGGTTATGCAACCGTCTTCCTCTGTGACTGTAGGAAAGTCACATAATCTCTTCTCTTCTCAGTTCCCCATCTGTAAAATGATGGTATTTCCTTTTTATCGCCTTTTACTTATTTTTTTCTATTTAGATTGTAATCTCTTTGAGGCAGAGACTGCTTCTTACTGTATGTAGGTACAAAGCACAGCACAGTGGGGCACCAATCTCAGTTGGGGCATGTAGGCACTACCATAATGCAAATAATAAAGAAGAAAACGTGTATCACTGAATCTGAAGTTTGGTCACTATTTGGGGAGAGTTATAGATGATTCCTTGTTGGTTCAAATTAGTTAATGACTTTTATCAGAAATGGTTAATTGTGTGCATCCTCTTTTTGTGTCTCTAGGATCTTATATTACATACATCTTTGTAGTATCTGTCTGAAATGTCTTATACTTGCTTAGCTGCAGTGATAAAAATGACAGGGTGACCTCTGAATGCCTTTTCTTGGGCTCATTTGGGGCAGGCTCTTTCAAGCCGTGATACTCATTCTCCATAGGAACAGGGCAATGCGGTGCATTCTGTCATCATCCCTAGATATGACAGTGCATAAATGAGTAAAGGAGGAAGTACACATTCAAAAAGGGAAAAGGTATGATGAAACCCCTCCTTGACACCCTTATGTAACTATTAATGTTGCTTGTAATACCATCGTTAGCCCTGGTTAGAAATGGAAAGATTGAGCATTTGTAGCTTCAGCACAACAAAAACACATCAGTTGGGAAAGATACTTTTTCTTTTGGATGTAAATTACTCTTTTACATAAATTGCTTTGTCACAAGTACCAGTAGAATATCTTTAAAAGGTAATAAGCCAGGCTTCTCCTAATTTATCCATCTCATGAGGTCTCCTTCAGGTTGCATCTGTGGCTAAGCTAATGAATCATCCTTGTTGGTTGCACCATGTTGGCCTTACTTACATGACTAGGTGCCCAATAAACACTGGACATGCTATGGAAGGGTATAACATGTCATCACTGTGGGGTAAAAGAGATTCTCTGTTGCTAGACATTGTGGAAGTGTACAACTCTCATTGATTTCCGGGGAGCATTTGCACCCGCAGATCTGTGAGGTTGGGCCTTTAACTGTGCCTAGAGGACTCAAGTCAGGATAACCTTTATCATGTGACTAGCCAAATCAATCTGCAGCATTCAAAGGGATAAACAGTTTTTTGTGTGTGTGACTGGAAAGGAAGAAATTAGACTATTCAAGCTTTTGTCCATTGAATGTGCCGAGTTTTTTCTCGTTTTGTATCTCAGAGCAGCTAGCAACTTGTTGGGGGAAAAGGTCCTGTTTAATTCTTAGGCTATCAGATTCTTCAGTAATGAGTAAATATGCTGATGTGGTCTCTTGAGTCTCTCTAACAAAAAAGTAAAACATAAAATTAAAAAACAGCTTTATTTCCAGTGCAGATTCCCCACCCAGCTTCCTAACTAATCTTTCTTTCTGAACACTTAAGAAAGGCCAAATTAGCTCATCTGAAAATGCATGCAAGAACAAACTACATCTGTTTGGCTCAATCTAAAACCAGGCAGTTAATGACAATTGGAACTAATTCTGTCAATTAGCAAATGTCCCCTAAATCAAATACCTGCTTTTTTTCCCCTTGGGCAACACAGTTAAGAGGGGGTGACATGAATGGGGTTCTATTTAGAAATGACTCTAAAAATACGTAGAGCTTGATTACACAATCAGCATAAAGCTCTTGTTGTGGAAGAGTGGGAAGCTGCCTCACTCCTGGAGAAACAGCAGGATAGATTTTGCCTTAGGATACAATCTCTTCTGAGCTGCTCAAGTGTGCACTGGGGATGTACATTCAGCACTGGCTTTTAGGGCAGTGAAGATAAATAGTCTTACCTGAGGACTGGTCAAAGAGGGGATTGCGGCCATAATAAATATTCCCCTCCATTCTTTCCTAGCTCAATGTTGGGTCATTTGTTTCCTGAGGGTGGCAAAAAGCAAACAGGTCCTACTCACAAGGACTGCTATTGTTACAGGACCCCACTGTGCAATGTGCTGTACAAACACAACAGAAAGCCAGTCCCTGCCCCAAAGGGCTTGCAATCTAAGTAGAAGACAATACACAACACATTGAGACAGATGGGAGAATACATGGAAACACTGAGATACTGTTGGTCCATGCAGTGGGCAGTGGTACCAGTGGCCTAACCATTGTGAAGATTTTTATAAGCATCATGACAAAGGAGAAATTTAAGGAGTTTTTGCAGGATCTTGACTGACTTTGCTGATGTGGACATTCTTTTATTATCATTCATATGAATTAGTGGATGTATAAAGTTATTAATATGTCTACATACAGATGCACAATTCTGAAATGACAGATACCCAATCCTGGGGAGTGTTCAAAATCAAAGCCCAGATCTAGAATTTGCAAATGATCCCAGTATTTTAACAGGCTAAACTAAAACCCTGGATTGAAATACTCCTACACTTTGGATTATTTGAAATCCTGTTCTAAATTCTGGATAGTTTGAAATTAATTTCTGAATTTTTTGTCTATAGCCTGCCTCTAGCTATATATTTTCTTCACTTTCTCTTGGTACAGAATGGGTCAGATCCTCAACTGGGCAAATGTGCAGAGCTTCACTGAAGTCAATGGTGCTATACCAGTTTAAACCAACTGAGGATCTGGCACAATATGTTACTCTGATTTCAGAACTTCTTTCATTCTTATATGCAGACAGATTGAAAACAAAGAGTCAGCAGTGTTCATTCTGTAACAAGAAAAGTACAGGTGTGGAAGGGGTGTTTTTGTGTTTATGATTATTAAATAGGCAAGGTAAAAACAACTAGATATTAAAATAGGGAAGATAAATGAGAATCAACCAGAGATAAAGTGTGTCCAGTATCCATCTTGGGTTTATAAACATGCCCATGGGATCTCCTTATAATGATTGTCACTTGTATTTGAGTATGACTGTGCCTGGAAATCAGTTTCCACATGTAGGGTTCAGGAAATGTGCTGAGGCAAGTTGGTGTCTACGTTCCTTCCTGCTGTCGGCCAAACTGGGACAATGGTATTCTACTGCACATTCTGCTTCCTTCGTAGCAGAGTGCCAGGCTCACCTGTCATGGGCTGTATCCTCTCAGATAATTAAGTCGAGCCCGGCAGACTGTATGTGCCGCTTGATGCAATCCTTGTAGTGGAGTTTGAGATGGCCAACCTTCTTATTGCTTTTTTCAAAGAACTCTCTTAGGCAGTCTGCTGTTATTCATATGTGTGACATGGCTGACCCAAGTAATTTGCCTCCACACTTAGCTTAGCTTAGCATGGCTGCCAGCCGTAGTAGCTCACAATGAAGTACTATGGAAGGGATCTATATGTGTAACATATAAGTCCTAATTGTACCTCATTTGGCCATTGAACTATCTAGCCTTTCCAGAATTGTTTTTTAATGTACCTACCACCTTTTTGTATGGCTGAAAGGTTATTTTTGTGTATTTCAGTGTTTGGTACTGGAATAAGACTAAGGACCACAGGGCTATAACTATTTTCTAAATGTTTTGGCCACTGAAACCAGGTACAAGAGAAATTTGAATGTTCTGAAGCTTTACACATTGATTTGGATCAATTAGCCAATGTGTCAATGGACAGTATTTTAACTTTTGTTGTGTAAATATAATACATTTTAAAACTTTTGCTGAATTCATTTCAGTTGCTAACAAATTTGGACCTTTGAAAATATATTTATGTAATCTTAAATATACGTGCACATAAAGCCATTAGGTAGGTAGGTTTGAAAATTTGGATCAATAATTAGCAGGCACTTTATTGATTATACTTTTGTTTTAGAAGTAGTGTTTAGCATAGAATAATGTGGCATATAGTTAATGTAAGATCAATATAATGGTATTCATGAAAGTAACATTTAGGATTAATATCCAGGAAAAATACTGAATTGCAAGTGTTAAACTGAGAAAAGTTGTGGAAAGCCCATTTCTTGGAACATTACAAACTTGACTGGAAAAAAATGTTTGCAGTATATGGGGATGGACTCGATGACCTTAAGCTTTTCTACCTCCAACTTGTTTGACTTTTTGACTCTACAATGAGAGACTTAATTAAAGCCCTGCATTTTGTTCAAGAAGCTCTTGCTTTAATGCTCTTCTAAAACAGCTGTAGTTTGACATGACAGGCAGAGATATATTGTTGCCTTGGGATGCTTTTCTTCTTTTGATTGATCACTGAATGGCTGAAAAATTAATTTTGGCATCTTTCCCTGAATCACTTGATGTGCATTAATTTAGTTGCTTGAATTCATATTATGATAAGGAATATATATTCAAGACAGAAATGTATGCCACAGCTTAAAAATACCAAAACTCTTAAATATACTGTAGTGCTTTTTACATTAAAGATATACAATCCTCTACCACCTCCTGGTGTAAAGCTTTACACATGGTCTCAAAACAGTTGGCTTGATTCTAGTCAAGCCATTTGATATGGTGGACCAGTATTTCAATCACATCTTTTACAGCAGTGATAAATTGTTTATCTTGTTGGGTATCTTATTGAAACTAGCTCAAATATAGCTGGTTGAAGTGGTATAAATGCCTTTTATGTCCACCAGCCATCCCACCTCCAGCAGAAGTGGGAGAAAAGAGAAGGCATGGCAGAGCCAAGTTCCACAAACCTGAATCCTCTGTTGGCTAAGGGAGCTTATTCTAGCAGTGCCAGCAACGAAGATTAGAGCAGAACCCCTCCTATTATAATTTACACTGGGCTGGGCATCCCTGAATCTGGAAGCCACAACCAGCTCTCTGCAACTGCCCTCTCAGTTGTGCATGAGCAGCTTAGTGTAGCGAAGAATCAGGGTTATTGTTCTTTGCAGACGTGCGTAATGAACCCCTCCCCCCCAAAATAACATTTTATGAACCAATACTAAGATTTTGAAAGCTATCTAAGGGATTTAGATATCCCAGTCCTACTAAAATCAATCAGAACTTGCCATCCAAATTCCCTAGGTGGCATTGAAAATCTCAGCCAAAGAGCTTCACAAAAATGCCTTCTGCTTCATCTTATATCAAAGCTTTTCTGTACCCATTGGCCGTTAATCTGAAAATCTCTCTGTTCTCATAGTCTCTGCTGTGTGATGCATATCAGAATAGGGATGCTTGTAAGAATGGAGTTAGGTGTTCATATTTGCTTATTAATGTTTCATTGCAACATGACCAGAATTTTCTTGCAGCACAGGCTCAGTTTAAAAGAAGAATTTCCAGATCTATAAATATGTATGTTGGATCAGCAGTTTTAAATCCACCCTTTCTCAAAAGGCATGATACTGCTACTTTCTGTTTCATTGTGTATTGAACAATTGCATATCCTCTGGTTAGTGACCGTAACTTGCGGTGATGTCAAAAAAAAAAATGTTTCGTATATCATTTCCCCTACTCTGGTGTAGCTGGCAAGTTCTTTTGGTTACTCTTGTGTCACAGTTTATTAATCTCACCCCCAAGGAGCATATGTTCTCTCTGTTCATCATTATTACTGTTTTGATGCTGTCATATGTATTTGCAATTATGAAAGGCTCTGTTTCTGATAACACAATTCACTAATATTCAAAGGACTAATTATATGAAGGGATGTCCTATTGTAACTGAAACTTTTAAATATTTTAATGAAAAGTGATAAACGAACTATGCAAATAGACATTTTGGTAGTGCCTATGATCTACATACACAGATATGAGGAGGTGGCATACCAGGTGCAAAAAAAAGACCGATGTTATCTGATTCACTTCTCTGGTCTATATGGACTTGAATTTTAGAGGCGCTGTGTGCCTGCAACTCCCACTGAAGGCATGCAATTTTGGCCAAAGGCTGCAGGACCATTTTTGGGTAACCATATCTATAGCCCCTTTTCTCAGTTTCTGTGGGCAAATCTCAGTTTGAAGGACAGGCCATTTCCAACAAACTTTATATATGGGATCAGACTGTGGGTTCTGCTACTGATATTTCATCAGGGATAGAGAGTTTGAAGGGAAGCTCTACCACCACCAGAGAATACCTTTGTATTTGGACCCCAAAATCCTAAAAATATTCCTGAAGGCATACCCTTCTAAGAGCTCCTTATGAGACTCTGCTGTTGGGCACAGCCCATAGCACCTCTCCTTATCTTTATTATTGAACTGTCCAAGTGTAAAAGTGTTTGTAATGTTGTTGTGTGATCCCAGAATATTAAAGAGACAAGGTGGGTGATATCTTTTATTGGAACAACTTTCATTGGTTAAAGAGAGACGTTTTCAAGCTACACAGGGTTCTTCTTCAGGTCTGGGACAGGGAACCAGAATGTCACAGCTAAATACAAGGTGGAATAGATTGTTTATGCTAAATCTGTTCCACCTTGTATTTAGCTGAGACACTGAGTACCTTTCCCAGACTGAAAGAAGAGCTCTGTGTAGCTCAAATGCTTATCTCTCTCACTAACAGAAATTGGTCCAATAAAAGACATTACCTCATCCACTCTTGTCTCTCAAGAGTAAAAGATCTTTTGTGCAGTATCAAAGTTTCTCTCACACTGCAGTACCAAAACAATGGAGACACTTTTAAAAATTCTATTGATCTAGTTGTTCAGACAGTTCATGATGCAGCAGCAAGATGGGGTTTGGGGAAAGAAAAACATTAGAAATTATGGTGATGATTGATAAATATTGGCCAAGTGCTAAAAAGTTGTGAAAACAAGTGACTCTTTACACAAGCATGGTCAAATGATAAAATTATTCCACATATTCACAGAATTTTCACAAAACAAAATCAGGAACTTTTTTGACTAGCTCTTTCCACAACTTTAATTCAGCCACTATTATAATATACCTGCACAAAATCCCAAAGAAATCCAAGTAGAGCAGTACTTAATTTTACTTTGCATTGTTTATTGGTGTTCAGTGGAACTCTGCTAACCAAGTATTATTAATTGTCAAAAAAACAAACAAAAACAAACTGGGCTACCAAATTCAACTAACTAAAAATTGATTCATGTTAAATCCACTGGTTATATTTTTGCAGAAAGCATTTTTTATTCACGATGCTACATCTGTGTTTCTTTTTCTTAGATTGAGGAGGATACGTGGCAGAAATACTATCTAGAAGGAGTCTCAAATGAAATGTATACAGAATATCTATCTAGTGCCTTTGTCGGTCTGTCTTTCCCTGCAGTTTGTGAGTAAGTAGATATATATTAATTGTCATAAATTCCTTGCCTGCTCTCAAGTGAAATCAAAGGTTTCCACAGGAGACATTTCCACTCTGTTACAATCCCAATATCATTGCCTCATCAGAAGGGATCCAGTAAAATAAACATTAAAGCAATCACTGTATGGAAGTACTCCAAACATTTTAATGTCTTTTTCCAGAAGAGACTTAGAACTAAGTGAACATAAATGAAAGACTAAATGCCAAGTGTGTTCAAAAAAATGAATCCGCAATCTGTTTAAACGGAATTATTTATTCATAACTGGTGTCTGATTGTTTCTTCTAATAGTTCCCATTCTTTGGATGGTTCTTGTCAGCATCACCCTCTTGATTCTTGCCCAATCTCAAGAAAAGTATTCATTAATCTGAGCAGCTGTAAAGGAGTTGTATATACCATAGGGAGATAGTCATTTAACACATCATAGAACTGCCTGAAAAGTGCTTTGAACAAACATAACTTCTGCCAGCAAAAATAGATCCTTCTGACAAGGAGAGGGGAACATGTGGGGCATGGACTGAATATCCATGCATAGTCCATAGGACACTGTTATGCCTTACTCCTACTGGGGACTGAGTAAGCTTTTATCTATCCAGGAAGTGCTCTTTCAGAAAGAAGTGAAAGTGCACTAGGCCAAAGTGATAGAAATATCCACTCCAAACACTTTCAGAATAGTGTAGGCCCATCAGGTTTCTATTATTGATTATTATTATTATTATTATTATTATTTTCTATTCGAGTCACACCAAGAGGTCCCACTGTGTTAGGCACTGTACAAACACACAGTCCTTGCCCTGAAGAGTTTACAGTCTAACTAGACAAGACAGACAGGGTGGGAGGGGAGATAGAGTCACAGAGAAGTGAAGTGACTTGGCCCAAGGTTACACAGATCAGCATCAACAGATCCTTAGGGTATCTGAGTCCCAGTCCAGTCTGGCCTTATCCAGTAGACTATGATGACTCTCAGACCTAAATCTCATGATGACTCCATTCTTGAGTTGAGACCAGGAGAGAGTGGGAATGGGAGGGGCCAGGTTTCCGAGGAGTTGCTTGCTCTTCTCCTCTGTAAGTTAGAGTGACATTCTTTTTACATCCTTGCTTCTTTTCACATGGTGTAATATCACCATAGTTTACAATATAACCTCTGAGTGAGAGAAGAACATGATAAACAAGTGATGGAGTTTTGGTCATAAATAATTTCTGAGTTATGTAGATTTAAACTGATCCAGACCATAAGTCAATGGGGATTTGTGTAAGGAAGGGGTTCACGATCCAGCCCTTCACTTCCAGGGCTTGTGACTGGCTTATTAATAGGTAGTGTTTGTTTACCCTGAAAATTGTATCAGAAAATGTCTTCCCCTATGTCAAATGCATTAAACAAAAAATCACAAAAGATACCATTCTACATGGTATTGAGCGAAGCCTAATGTGCACTGTCCACATGAATCAAGTTACAGGAACAAAATCCCCAAGCAAAATCCTTTGTCAAACCCAGTCGAGTTTCCATATGGTTCCTAGAAAAAGGTAACAGAGAATGTATTCAGCATAGAGCTATCATTCATTCAACACACTGATATAGCTGAGGTAGAATAATCAATAAAGAAAGGCTATTTAATGAGATTTAGGAACATCCCAAAACATTGGCGCTCTCCTCAGGCATTTGATTATCTAGAGGCTTAATTATCTGTGTTTTCTAGTTTAAATTAAAGAAAAAGATATAACTCAAATGTACCAGCAGTATAATGATAACACTATTCAATTCAGGTTAATTAAAGCATAGTGGTAATTAGAGTGTAGTGTTGTATATCACTGTGCTTGGCACATAAGTATTTTCATTACAGTAAAAAGTGTCTACTCAATTTCAGATGACACCTAGGACACTAAAATGTGCTTAAAACTGGTTTGTGAAAAGGAAAAAGAATTGGTGGACAATTCTATCTGCAAAATATAGAGACATTTAGAGCAATTTTTCTCATCATGCAGGGATCTTAAAGAGCATGCAGCCAATGACATTTTAAAACACTGAAGCTGGATGTAATGTGCTGTCCTTGTGGGCTCTTGGTATTCATGACTAGCCTGGTGGATTTTCAGCAAACCAGAAACATGAGTGCTTGGTCGGTGGTGTGACAGGGGGCTATCAGCAGCACCCTGATCACTGACATTGCTACAGCCTGGAGAAGCCTGCAGGCCCAGTTGAGGGCAATTCCACACTTTCTGGTGGGGATTGTGAGCACCTGGGTAACAATCACAGGGCTAATAACATAATGGGGGAGACTATAAGGAGAGGAAACAGAAAGCAAGGGGCAGCTCCAGAGGAGCTCAGAGAGTGAGCCTGGGCTGGGGAGTGAGGGCTGTAGGGAAGCCTGTCTTTGCTCTAAACCTGTTGCATGGTATTGTTATGTCAGAGAGAAATAAATGCACACCCTGGTGAAAGACAAACAGCCAAGTGTGCCTTTGTGACTGAAAAACCATCCAACCTGGTTAGGCGGTGAGGTTCACCAGGTAGCAACAGAGGTGCCCAGTGACAAAAGGGCTGCCACTCAGTTCAGACAACTGGACGCAAAAGGGTGCAGAAATAGTAGTAGTTTCAAAGGAGATAGGACATTAAACATTTTAGAAGCATTGCCAGTTTTTTTCACTACTGTAGATGGACCCTCCAAGTCAGAAGGGGAGGGTATTCATAACTCATTGTAGTGGCTTTACCTGTTAAAAGATGGTGGCCAGATGCTACTGCATAAGTTTTGTTCAATCTAGAGACAACGCAAGACTTGAACAAACAGAGATTCTTAGCTGTAGGATTCTCCAACAGTTTGCTCTTCAGTAGATTTCTTAATGCATCTTCTCTTCTTGTTTGCCATGAGGGTCCTGTGAGTTCTCACTTCTCTCACAAGATTGGAGGCTATACATAGACATTTCCATTAAAAAGTCAGCATTTTCCAGTACTTCCTGCACCAGAGTATGTGACATTTGGTGGTATGTCCGTATATTTAGGGTCTTAATTATCTTAACTGCAGTGTCTCAGATACTGTGGAGTAAGAAACACTGACCAAATGCTGTGCTGTTAATGGCAGCCCTGCACATACCATACAAACAGCTCCCATGTCCCTGACCTGTTGCTTATTCAACCTTAGTTTGATAGTGCCTGTTCCTGTATCACCAGCACAGTCACTATGGGTATGTCTTCACTGAAGCTGGGACTGTGCCTCCCATCTGGAATAGACAGACTCTTGCTAGCTCAGTTCAAGCTCAGACCCACCCAAATCCTTTGATCTGAGCTTGGAAGACTATCCTGAGCCCCGGTCTGTGCTACAACATCCACATGGCTATTTTTAATGTGCTGTCTCAAGCCAAGGTAGCGTGAGTCTGTCTACCCGGGCTGAGAGGCATGCTCTCAGCTTGCAGTGTAGACATACCCTAAGTGCCTAACTCTTCCCAGTAGGTGGAGTCATAGAGCTGTGCCTTCTCCCAGCAGCTGTACCCTGAGCCAATATACTCCACTCCTACTTGCTTTAATTGGCGCTAGAAAGAATTGTGCAACAACAGCCCCATAAATCAATTTGAGAATATGTAGAGGTCTTGGAAGACAGATATTCAATACATGGAACTCCCCCTTTTTGAATATATTACATCTGTTTGTGAAGCCTATTCCTTTACCTAAATATGAATGAGAGGGGGACTAGGTTCCCCCACATTTCCCTTCATTTTTAGCCCCAAACATACCAACCACATTTGCAGGGAAATGGTTAGCTAAGATTGTAAATTCTTTGGGACAGGGACTGTCATTTATTATTTGTTGCTCCTTTTTAACCACAGTGCCTATTCAAAATTTTGGTTCCCAGGTGTGTTCCAGTAGGAAGTAGAAATTGGTGATAGCCAACTATTTTTTTAATATGATTTTGTTTATTTACAAGGAATCTGTGAAGTCCTGTGTCTCTGAACACAGAAGGAATCAAAAAGCCAGAAACTGCTTTTTCTTACAGCACCAAGAGAACAGTTTTCAGCTTGCACACTGTGATGGGGTGCGACTCACTACTGTGACACCCCCTGCTGGATGTCCTGGGGATCCGCTCTGCTAGCTGGTGCACCCTCTTCTGGTGGTGTCTTACCACTGTCACTTTTGCTCCAGGGACCCATGTCACTCCCAGGACCGCGGCATCCTCTTCATGACACAGCCCTCTGGCTGTGCTGCACTCTGTGCTCCCCACTTCTGGGGGACAGTATCACAGTCCCTTGGTCCAGCCACTTACTCAGTGGTGAGTGGAGGCTGGGGGGCATTCCAGACCTGCCTACTACTCCGGGTCCTGGCCCAGGGACCCGTAGATGGCCACTGCTTGTAGTGCCTCCTCCAAATCCTAAGTAGATTTCACTGGTTACTTCCCCATGGCCCCAGCATCCTCTTTGCCCTTGCCTCAGGGCTTCAGCCTGCCAGGAGTTGCCTTTGGCTCCCCAGGACTGTCTGCAGCACTGCTCTGTCCAGGGTGCTCACTGTCTTCAGCCTGCAAGGCAGCCAGTTTATCTCCCTCCTCAAGCTCCAGGGAGTGACTGAAGCTGCTCTGCTCTGCAGCCCTTCTTATGTGGGCCAGCCCATCCCTGATTGGCTGCTTCTCCCAGCCCCTCTCTGATTGGTCACAGCCTCGCAAGGGCTCTATTAACTCCTTAGAGCCCAGTGTGGGGCAGGCGCCCCATCACACACCCCAACCCAAAACCTTTCTCCAGGGTCAGCCACTGTCCATTCAGCTACTCCTTAAGGCTGTCTCTCTCCCTCAGTCTGTTTGTGTCTGACCTCAGGCCAGTTCTACACTACACGCTTACTTCGGTATTACTGCATTGCTCAGGAATTTGAAAAATCCACACCCCAAGTGATGTAGTTATACCAACCTTAATTCCCCCCCACCCCCCAGTGTAGTGAGCGCTATGTCATGGGAGAGCTTCTCCTGCCAACCTAGCTACCACCTCTGGCAGAGGTGGAGTTATTAAGCTGGCAGCAGAGTTCTCTCCCGTCGGCTTAAGGCGTCTTCACCAGAAGCGTTTCAGTAGCACAGCTGCATCAGCACAGCCAATGCAAGTTTGTAGTATAGACCTGTCCTCACTTTCTGTGTCATCTTCTCCCTGCCAATCCATACCAACCCAAAACAATACACAGCAAAAGCTCCTGCCTGGGTTCACACACACCTTTTGTTTTAGGTGTGAATTTATGTTTACAGTTATGCTAATTGGAGAGTGAGTTCACACCTGCCAATCTCAATGGGGTTTTAACTCAACCCATAGCAAGGTTTCATCCAGTCATAACCATATGTTTCTATAATGCTTAGCACAATGGAGCTCAGCCTGGTTGTGGCCTACAGGAATTACTGCAATATATAAACATTATTAATAAAATTAATACAATAAATTTTATAGATAATAATATACTACACTGTCATTGCCTGCCAGTGGTTAAAGCTGTGTGAAACTCAGTGATTTCACATCACAAAGGTGCATGCAAATATTTTTCTGAAATTTCAATTTTCATGGATTTGCACCCTGCCTCCCCTTTTAATTTCCTTATGAGCTTGAAAGAACTCAACCATCCCCACCCCTCCCACCCCACATAGAAAGAGAAACTCATTCAAAGCTACCAAATTTTAACTGATTTTGTGGGTGTGAAACCACATAAAATTGCACAAAATTGATGGAAGGGTGTGTTGGGTTTTTTTCTGTCTCATGCACCAGCAAATCTGTCAGCTAAATTTGGACTGCAGAACCATCATTGTTGCAGATGGTGCAAAAAGGCCAAATGAATACAGTTTGATTTTCATTGCAGAGCTGGTGGATAGAAAAAATAATCTTTTGACTTGTAAACTGAAATAATATTTGATCTGGAAATTATGGAGAGAAAATGAATATGAAACCCTACGATGTCATTTTTTTAGATTCCCTTTTCTGACTAATAGCACTGACAGATAAGACACCAAATATGCTTACTGTTAAGGCATCATTCTTATCACCCACCAAATGACAGCCTTTTCTCAGATTCATGACTGCTGGCAGCAAATGTCTCAACTCACCTACTCGTGCCCTTGCCAACCACCACTGATTTAATTGAAACTGTTAAAATATATATTTATGATGACTTGTGGAACCCCCTTGAATATGGCCATAGATTTGGGTTGTCTTGAAAATGTGATTCTCCACCCTTATTTGTGTAGCGTTAATGAAAGTGGACTCAGATTTACATCTGGGTGTGCAAGGTCACTTCCACAGCCACCCACTTTTCTCATCACCATGGACCAATCCCACATTTACCTTTAATATCTTTAAATGGCGACCCTTTCTGGCCATGAACCCTTTCCACTCTCCATGATTTAAAGAGGCTAGTTCTTTGGCTCATTGGGGCCACATTCTGTGGATCACTTACCACCACTATTGTAAAATGGTTTTATATGGGGATGGAATTTGATCCAAACCTCCCTGATGCCAACGAAAAGACTTTCATTGATTTTTATTGGGTTCTGGATCAGGCCCACAGAATGTGGGCGTCCTGCTCTATCATTGAAACTAACAGCAGAACGACTGTTTCCCCTGCCAGATGCTAACTATGTGAAGAACAGGACCTGATAGGTGCTCTGTGATCCCCAGAGTGCAAGCTGATCCCTGGTTACAAATCAGTCCCACGGGAACCCATCAGTGCTTCCCTTGTAAACATGCCTTCTCAGTCACTGCACACCATCCTGCTGATAGCTGTTTCCTGCTCCCACTGCATGATTAGAACTAGGTTATGTTGTATATGTCCCTGAGCCAGAAGACCCTTTTAAGAGTCGGGGACAGTGGCCTCTTCCAGGTGGTCCCTACAGTGAGCCTGCAGGGATGAAGCTACTTAGCATTATCATGAGTTTTAGCAATAATGCCCTGAAAGGAATGAGAATTTATGTATTATCTCCCAAGACATCAGGGAAAGTATTAACTGAAGGGCTAAATTACGTTAAAAATGTTGCTGTGCGAAACCATTCGACTTTGTTTGTAGTAAAATATTTTGACCAATTTCAGATAATTTATCTCCAAATCATCTATTGGATTCAGGCTGTGGAAATGAAAAGTTGCATACTTCCATGCTTTGGCTGTGAACACGAACAACATTTTCCATGCACTGACTCTGTCAATGGGTATTTTTTTTCAATCAGCCGTTCATCACTTGCAAAATATAAAAGCTAATTGTGTTTCATTTTATTGGTCAGAAGGGATTAGGACAGAAGACGTGCCTTGAAAATATGGCATCTCTGTGTCTCTCACAGCTGAGACTGTAGTTAAAATTCTAATTTGACATGGAACTGTTAATGCCCCATTAACTAAGGTCTGTATAATAGATTATATTGAACTCCCCAGTAGACTGATTCACCTCTCATTTACCTTGGTGTAACTCCAGTGGCACTGCTACTGATTTACACTGGTGTAAAATGCATGGGAATCAGGTCTTAGGACTTCTGTATGACTACCGGTCAATATGGATAGGCTTACATATTTCTTGATCCACCTCATGGTATGTCCCTTGTTTGGATTTTTTTGTTTTCCCCTCACCTCTTGTCAGGATACATGGAAATTTCTGTTTTGCCTCTTATAATTCTCAGTTTAACCACTTTTCCCATTTAGACTTCAGTAATGTATGTTTGTGAACAAATTTGTGACAATGTGATGATTGATGATTAAAAATTATTGAGGTAATGGAATCCCTCTCTTGTCCCCCTTACCTCTTATCCCCCTCCACCCCACCCAAAAAAAAGTTAGCTGCAAAACAACAGTGGAGCTGCTCCATGGCCATTATTATAACCTCAATGATGCAGTAGTGTTTGTGTCCCTGCACTGCCTTGGCATTGTGGATTTCGACAAGTGGCTCCACATAGTCATTCATTGGCCATGCCCCTGCCTCACTCCACCTGCAAAATTTCCCTTCTCATTGCCATAGATGAGAAACTGAGTTCCCCTGTCGCAGGGCCTCTTCATTTCCTGCTCTCTTGCAGCAGAACTTAGGGAGGTTCTGCTGTTTATGACCCTTCCCACTCACAAGTGGAAGGGAGGGCATATAATTTGGCTTGATATTAATAAAAATGATATAGTTAATTATATACTGCACAGTATCTCTCACATATTGAAGCATAGAAATCTAGAAATCTACCACCCTCTGCATTTACTGGAAATATATGGGATGTGCTCACATAGATCTGTTTTCACAGTGCTGAGAACTCTGGTGTGAGCCAATAAATTACCTAAGCAAGTACTTACCTTTAAGCATATGATTAGTTCCATGAAGTCAATGGATCTACTTACATGCTTGAAGTACCTGCTTAAGTACCTTGCTGGATCTAGCTAGAATGCGCTACACCGTACAGGTCTGAGCCCCTAATCGGAATGTCTGATCTCAGTCCATTGCTTCAGAGGAAGGCAGAAAAGTCCCATATTCCCTGTCAGTATAAAGTAGTGGGCTGCTGACCCTGCATTTAATAAGCTGTCCGTGGTATTTTTTTCATGGATTGTATGCAATGTGGTAATTTCCACTCCACTATACGAGCCTTTCTGAACTCACAATATTTTCAGACAATGTCTTTATCCAGCAGGAAAGAAGCATTTGAAATTTCTGTTTATCAGACTCTTAAAGGACACAAAGTATTTGGAAATGCCTGTGTTAAGTGATAAAAGGGAAAGCAGCAGTGATTAGACCTACTTTAACATCCAGAATTATCCACACGGAGTACAATCAATTTCAAACAACAAAAAATAATATATATACAAAATAATTCCAGCATTTCTAAATGCTTTATTTAATTTAAGAGACTACAGTCAATCTGTTTATCAATTGGAATTTTATTCATGTGTTATTAATATTAGACAAGAAAATAAAATCTCAATGCACATATTTTTGATAACTGCAACAGGATTTTTGGAAAAAAAGTAAATGGGAGATGCTCTCATTTTTTCTGAGGGTAGGATCTGGTTCTTAGTCAAAAGTAGTTTGTAGAAAATGTAAATGGCCAGAGCTGGCTTTGAGAAAAAAGATATACCAAAAGAAAAACCCTTTCCCACCCAATAGCTTGTTATATAAAATACCTTTTATATGTTAATGCTCTATGTATATTAATAGCTCACAAAGATTACATCTTTGTGCTCCACTGCTCAGATACCGTGGTGATAGGTGCCTTAGAAATAGGAGATATCTGTACATACACTCATACCCATATATATCCCAATACTTTAATATACAAAGAGTACAGCAGGTTTCCATGTCTAATTTATGCCAATTACTAGCCTTACCAGTCAAAAGGGCTGATTTAGTGGCAAGAACAATTTATTTCCCTCTGGGTAGGTAGAAACAGTTGGACTCAGCTTCTTAAGAGCCTTTGTTCATGAACATCTGTGTTCAAACTCCTGTAGTTAACAGATGATGCTCACAGTAAAAAAAGGAGATTAAGGCTTCCTGTAATGTCATTGTCAAATTTTGTGAACCTCTATGTAATCGTTATTGGGAGGGAAAGTGATCTAACTTCTTGTTACAGCACTTTATGCTACTCTAAGATCTTTGTGTGACAAATGGCATTTTTCTGTTTCTGACATTATTTTGCAGCCAGCAACATACTTTATGTTAGTCTTATCAGTTTCCAGAAGTGGTCAGGCAGTAAGATTTGCCTGGGCAGTTGTTGAATTGCACAAGCAAGTACATGTAACAAAATATTTATTGTTACAGCTTAAAAACACTTTTAGCCATGCAAGTTAATTTGAATATTAAGTACTGTAAATGTGAATTGTATACTGATGCTACTACACTATGCCACTTTCCAGCTGACAGGGAGCTAATTGTAGCTCTCTCAGACTCAACTATCTAGCCCCTGTATAAGTTAAAGCTTGTGGGCTGGGGTGAGGTCCGATCACAGTTTTAATTTACACCAGTGGAGAATTGGGCACAGCTTTGCTCTTGAATGGCTTCTTCGGCATGCTCTCCGACCTCAACACACACGTTCCCTTCACTTACAATGGGAGAAGTGGGATGTTCCAGCATAGGAAGCTGCAGAGCCACCTCTACCAGCTTTGTGCTGGTCAGAAATTCTCTCTATATAAGGGGAACTCACTACTGCAATTTTCTCTCTGCTTGTGGTTCACTTTATGCAGCTTAAGCAGTACGGACAGGAAACTCTGGCTCTGTAATGTAGTGTCTAGTAGCCTCCCCTCATGTTGCATCTTTCTGCTTGGAGGTTTGATTTGTGGGAGTCTAAAGAACTCTGTTCTTTTACGATTATGTACTTAGCACCTTGTCCACTTAGTTTACTTCGTATACTGTCCATGTTTTCGACATTTACTGTACAAGAATAGTGTACTAGGTACATTCATTGTACACAGTCCTAAGTACATAATTGTAAAAGGGTAAAGTTCTTTAAACTGTATAAACCCATAAAAGAAACACTCCAAGAAAAATATGTGAATCTCATTCCACAAGTTAATAGCATAAGGACGCATGTAACTTAGTATTCATTTAAATTTGAGTGATGAAAATGGGATGCAAATACTTCCTAGCTAAGAATTTTAGTTGGTTTTCCATATGTTTTATTTTATAATTCTGATACTGCATTTAGGAAGATAGTTGATTGGGTGTTGGACTAGGTGGGGACACACTGGTGTAAAGGTGGTGCTTCCTGGAATGTATTAATAAATAACGGCTTTTCACAATTATAGTGGTGTTTGTTAAAAAGTCAGTATTTGCCTTTCCACACATTTCCCCCTACATTTAAAATAGGAGATACTTTTGCTAACTGAGGTAATAATTGGCAAATATTGACTTTAGTATATCTGTCTGTGTTTAGGGTTTTAATACTGGAAAATACATTATCTAATGAATGTGCAGTACTGGCAACAGGAGTCCTATAGCTAAATTCCAACACAGATTTTAAAACTTGGCCCTAGATATCCACAATACAAAACAAGCACATGTTTGGTTTTGAGTATTGTGCCCTTTACTAGTTAATTAAAAGTGATGCTGGTGCTGTCAACTTGCTAGAGTGATATATGAATGAGGATGACTATTGTTAACCTTCACAATGGAAAGGTCTTGATAAGTGCTATATCTATAGCCAGTTGAGAAATTTTGTACGTTTTTAGCAAAAAGTCTCATGAAAGTCTTTTCGTCACAAAGTGTAGAATTTTGAAATGTTGGACCAATACTAGATATAGGATGATAATCATGAAGAAGTACTGAATCTTGACTTCTTTTCTTCCTGCAGACTGGTGTTTGCAAAGCTAAAGCTCTTAATGATAGCCATAGAATACAAGTCAGAAAAACGGGAAAGCAGGTACGTTAATGACTACAAAATTTAACAGCTTTTCAGTATGCACCATGGACAATTTGGTCTTTTCATTTTTTTTTCTGAATGAACATAGCTCTTTTTATGCACATGAAAGCATTTCAAAGCATAATTAACGTGGCATCACTTTACACCAGTTCACATAATACTGGCAGGCTCTGCCTCTCTTCCTCTCTTCACCTGAATTAACGTTATGTCAAATACTTTGTTGGAAGAAAGGTAGTTTTATTTACAACTTACTTCAATAAGTGTCACTTGGTATCAGTGAAACAAATGGCTTCCACCTTTTTTTTGCCCTGGCTGACCGCACAAGGGAGCCAATCTGCTCTAATCAGAAAAGCAGCTTATTTTACTGGACCGTCAGGAATAAAAGATTGCAACAATCTCATGATAATATGCGCTGTATTATGTACTGCATGCATTTCTCTGCATCACAGTTTTAAATGAATGAGATGAGAAAGCTACTCTTAGAATAAACATGGAAGGTTTGGACAGTATACATACAATCGACAGCTATAGATATGTATCATATTTGTGTGTGAGAGTGTATAAATAATATGATTGAGCTGGGAAGGATTTGTTTTAGTTAGAAAATCCAAATATGCTAATTTTACCCTCCATCCAAAAATTGAAGGAAAAAATCTGTATAGCCAATAACAAAAATTTACAGACAGAAAAAGAGTTGTTTTGTTTTGTGTATGAGAGCTAAAAAGAGTCCCAGCTTAATGTGCATTGGTGTCAAAATTCTTTCTAATTTATCAATACCTCCACCTGTGCATTCACACCACATTCATTGTTACTTGAGATGGTGGTAAAACCTCCTGGTCTGTTACCAGTGTGCTCTAAAAGGGCATGATTCAAAGTAATTGTGGACTTACAAACTGTATTAATTATTTCTGAAATATGTTATCAACATACTGTAGACAAATCCATTACAACATTCTGTAGTAAAACTGTTAACATACGTAGAAGTCTGTCATCATGTCTTTTTGGTAACTGATCACCTAAACCTAAGATGGAGGTGATCTTGAGTTTATACAGCTTTAGACCATGTCTACGCTACCACTTCTGTTGGCAAAACGTATGTTGCGCAAGGGTGTGAAAAAACACACCCTTGTGCGACATACGTTTCGCCAGCATAGGTGGTAGTGTGCACAGCATTATGATGGCAGGAGAGCTTCTCCCACCACCATAGTTACCACCGTTTGTTGCGGGTGGTTTAATTATGTCAACGGGCAAGCTCTCTCCTATCGGCGTAGAGCGACTACACAAAAGATCTTACAGTGGCACAGCTGCATCGGTACAGTGTAGATATAGCCTTAATCTTCACCTGAACAACCAGTTCACTTCTTAAACCATGTATCACAACTTTGGACATGTTTTTATATTTTTTAATTATTTGTTTAAAGAATGTTTAATCATCCCTAAATATCCATTTTTCTTATTAAAAAGAATCTATTAAAAAAGTCATGGGGCATCCAAGACAGTCTGAATGTTTCCACTTGTTATGTGGATAGTTGAAATATAGCTCCCATTGAATGTTTGATTTTACATCCCTCTTTTTTTTACAGTCCTCTGACAAGTAATATGTGAAATGGTGTATGTGATGCTGGATTTTCTTTTTGTCTAATACCACTGCAGATTAAGGGGACCCTTCTTTTAAGTCAGAATTTTGAAATGTTTTCTACTCCTATTGGCTTATCTTAAAATAGATACCTTCCAATGAATAGCCTCATTCTGCATTAGCAGGTGTAAAGCGAACAGTTTATTGTTTTTATGTTTGATCAGTTTCATCCATTACTAGAAAGGACAATACAATAGAAACATTATTGGTAACTATTTACATGAAGTTCTTGGTTTATACTGCTTCTCAATAAGAATTCATACCCAAATCTTTGCTGTCATTGCTTCCATTCTCATTCTGTGACATAAGTGTTGATATTGTAGTTTTTCTTCAATAATTTTGGAGAGCATCCATCTCCCATGTAGGTCAATGGGAGCCTTTCCACCAACTTCAATGGGAGTTGGAATGGTCCTTATTCACAAGATGGTATAGAAAAGTCAAATAAAGTAACACAGCATGAAAGAGCATCCACTTATATATATATATATATATATTCATTACCTAATGTCACAAAAGTTAAAAGTTCATAGTAAAGAAATATGGTAGAAAGTGAGGACAATAGAATTTGTAGGAAAAAATAAAATACTAATGAAGATGAGTGAACAGTTTTGAGACTGTGAGAGCACAGTATTTGTTGTAAACGTCCAACAGTAGAGAAATCCACTAGTTGGAGGGCCAGCTTTTGCTCTGCTAAAGTAGTGCCAAAATAGTACTGTTGGTCTGATGAACTGTTTTAAGAATAATTACCTTGTGAACCACCATAACTAGAATATTTTCATTTCATTAGAAAGCTTGGAATAACCACTTCCCAATGACATGTAACCTTAATTCATAGTTCTGCTTGTTCATGTGATCCTGGACCTCAGTGTCACATACTTCTGATGCCGTCCTGCATTTCTACCATATACTTTGGCCCCAGTTAACCAGAGTATTTAAGAATGTGCTTAAAAATACCAGTAAATAATGAATGTAATAAATTAAATGAAAGCTATGCTTTAAAACCAGGTGAAGTCCTATTGACTTCAATGGGATCTCAAAGTTAGCATGTGTTTAAGAGCACTGCTGAAGTGGAACATGTTAGTCTAACCAGAAATGTAATCGTAGAAACCATTCATTTCTTACTTTTTAGAGTTTCTTGAGAATTTTGGCTCCTAGAGTCATGCCCAAACTGAAGCAGAGAGATGAGAAAGCAAGACAGTGATCAGAATAACCGGATTTTAAGCATGGGGAGTCAATTTATTGCATTCATTATTCACCAGTATTTTTTGTTGCTATTGATTGTGGTGAAAATATCAGACCTTTTCCTCCAATTCTAATGTCTTCAGCATTTAACTGGTCCTTAATTGGTAGTTCCTCTTCAGTGTGAATAGGGAAGCTGCCTATACCATGGAACCTGAAGCCAGCTTCTCACAGTTCTTGGGCGAGGGGTCCACAGTGGAGGTGTACAAATTAACTTTCCTCCTTGTTTTGTGAAACTTTTAAGAAGTTCTCCATAGTTCACATTCAATGGCAACAAAAATGTTCAGAGAAAAAAATCTTTAACTAGATGCCCTTGCTTCGACAACCAGTATAGCATGATGTTCCTGAGTCTGGAAACATTTTGAAGCTCCAGTACCAATTTTTTCAGGGCCAGTGAAAGGTTACTTCTTTGAGTAGTGTCCCTGTGGGTGCTCCACTTCAGGTGTGCATGTACCCCTGAAATTTTATCAGAAATTTTTGGTAGCAGCGCCTGTTCAGCCCATGCATACATCCTACACACACTTGTGCCCCATACCGTGGCTATATAGGGCTTCGCAGGCAAACCACACTCTGTTTCTTTTGAAGCTCCTTCAGCCAGAGGCAGAATTTAGTGTGCACCTGTTTCCTGTTTTATTAGTATTCTTAGCATTAATAGTTCTTAGTAGTAGTAGGTTTAGTATCTTATAGATGTTGGAACGCTTGTTCCCATTTGTTTTTCTCTTTTCTTTAAAAAATATATATATACATATTTTTGTTTGTTTGTTTTTCCCCTCTATTGAGGGGCCCTAAAATTTTTTCTTGTGTCTGGGGTGCTGGTCTCCCTGGGGTTTAAAAGGTGCCTCTCTTGTCAAGAAGTAATCCCCATCAGTGACGGGTACTCCCAGTGCATTTGTTGTTTGAGAGATGCTCATATTCCCAGCAAGTACAAGATCTACACTTCTTTTAAGGAAAGGTCCCAAAAAACAGGGAAATAAAGTATAGGCTCTTAATAATGGAGCTAACTTTAAGACTGGCTTCTGACCAGATACAGAAAACCCACCTGTACAAGCTGTTAGTGCCCTGTCGACATTGAGATTACAGTCATTGAGAGCTTCCCAGGTGAAGATGGCATCAAAACCCTGGTCTCTGACAAGCTCTATGAGCGAGGTACCAACAACTGCGCTGGTGGTACCAAGAGTTTCCCACTCTAACATGAAGGAGGGGATAAGAGGAGAACAACAGCAAGTTCCTCCTTGAAGAAGATTCAGTCACTGGAGGCCCTGAGATGGCTGCTTGTGAGGCTCTGAGCACTTCAGGTACCATGAAGCACTTCAACTAAGTCCCATACTACAGTGGTAAAGGCCACAGCAACAAAGACTACTATTACCAAGAAAGTGGTGTCAGTGGAATGCACCATCCCCTTGGTACTCACATCAATGCCTTGGACAATGGCATCTAGAATGTCATCAGTGCCTGTATCAAGTTCTGTTGTGCTCCTGGTATCACAGACATTCTGGTACCTGAATGAGCCTGAGTCTCCACTCCTTGTGACTTCTGGACACCTCTCCGTACTGAGGTCTGCTGAGTCACTGACTGCTCATGTTTCTGTGAGACCTACATCTTTCCTAACTTCTACTATCCATGAAGAGGGGTTGCCACCTCTCATACAATATGTGGAGGAGCATTCTGACTCAGACTCTGAACTTTCAGTTCAGGGCTCTCCACTTTATTTCAGAAGACATTATTCCCTGATGCAGATGCAACAAAGCAGGATATCAGACCCCTGCCTACAAATATTTGGGATGACCATTGTTGGATACCTTCCCCCACCATGGCTTTGGGTTCCCCTCACTGGCCTTCCTGAGTAGCAGACTGTCTAAAGTGGTTCACGACCATAAGTGCCAACCCATGGAGAGACTGTCAGAAACAGGGCAGATACCCCAAACTGTTCGTATGTTCTATAATTCAATATCCCCAACCCAGTAACAAATGTGAACTGAAGCGCTATAATAGTCCTATCATGGAATCACAAACAGACTGAAATGCCCAGGAGGACTATCTTGCAACTGAGGCAAGCTAGACTTTGTAATAGTTGGTTGCTATATACCAAAGATCACTAAAGATTCAGGTGGCTTCCATTCCCGAGAGAGCAGTCACTTACCTCAAGTCAATTTGTACCTCAGATCTGACATCAGACAATGCTTGTAGCCAATCCTATAGTAAACTAACTAACGATTTATTAATTAGGAAAAAGAAATACAGGTTAAAGCAGACAAACAAATATACACGAATGAGTTACAGTCTGTGGTTCGAAAAGCTTACAGAATTGTAGCAATCTGTCAGCACTGAATGTCTTTTAGGGCTAACCCAGGTTCACTCTGGGGGTCTCTGCTTCTGTTTCATAGCTCCAGCCCTGTCAAAGTTCAAAAAGCAAAAGAGATGAAAAATTTTCTTGTTCACTATCTTTATGTCCTCCTTCCAGAATCAAAGCTGATGGGATGAGCCTTTTTCCATGTAGACCTCTACATGGGTGTGAAGGGGCAATTAACAAAGTCTTTGTATCGTGATGTCCCACAATGGCCCATTTAGTTTTGATGGCCTTTTTAATCAGCAGGAGACAATCTCATCTGACAGATCGATGGTTTTAGGACAACCATTTTTTACAGTTATAAAGCAAAAACTTAAATCATGTGTTAAAGATATTATAAATGAGATTAATGCATGCAGCAATTTACAAGCATTTCATAAAATCTAAACACTAAACATATTGTTATAAGTTCAGTATCTATACTGACACACAGGCGAAAAGAGTGGTTTACAGCAATGAATTTCAGTCCTTGACAAGAGCTGGCACCTGGTTTGCCAGTGTCACACTGGGATCCTCGGGCAATGTACCACCAGCGATTTCAAGGGACCATGATTCCCAGGAACACAGAATCCCTTGTTCCTGGATACTACCCATCCATCCTCTCCACTCTGAGCCAAAGGAGACCTTGAAGGAGCAAGAGGCAAGGGCAGAGAAGGAGTTCCCCCCGGCCCCTTAAAATATTTCTTTGTCATCACCTGATGAGGCAGTAATGCCACAACTGCCTTCATTAGCCAAAAGACTTCAGGCAATTCCAGGACCTAATGAAAACAGGTTGCTGACACCCTGCAAATTCCCCTGGAAGAAGTCCAGGGTTCCCAGCACAGGCTTTTGGACATATAGCACAGTTCTACCACAGCACAGGCATCACTGCCAATTAATGAAGCCCTTTTTGAGCCAGCCAAAACTCCAGCAATGCCCCCCACCCATGCAAGTGGGCTGATAAAAAAAAAATACTACTTTCTGACCAGGGATTCTGAGTTTTTATTTTCTTGCCCAGTACCAAATTCTCTGGTAGTGGACACAGTCAATGAAAGGGGCAGACAACATACCCCAAAAGCCACTTGTTATGATAGGGCCAGAAATGTCTAGACCTTTTTGGTTGTAAAAGCTACTTATCAGCAACCTCACAGTTCAGGCTACTGAACCACCAGGTGCTGAGGTCAAAATATGACCTACCTGGCCATTTGCCACAGGAACACTGAGAACAGTTTGAGCAGCATGACAAAGGATGTGTCCGCTCTTTGCAAAAATATCACTGCAGGCTTCACTCGATACAATGGACCCTACAGCTGGATCTATTTTCACAGCAGTAGTGATAAGACAAACTTCCTGGTTTCAGTTGTCTAGATTCCTGTGGGAAGTACAATCTATAGTGGAAGGTTTACCTTTCAATGGCCACAAGCTCTTTGCAGACTCCACAGATGACTCGCTTCATACCTAAAGGACTTTAGGTCTTTGGGGATATACACACCTGAAAATAAGAGAAAATTTAGCAGATCTCAGTCAGCACAGAGACCTCACACTGTTCGATTTTTTCCACCTTCCATAGGCCACCATAACCACTAGCTAAGAGATTGATATTTTCAAAGACGCAGCCTACAACTATATTGACTGTTTAATCCCAACCATCAACATCATCCATATGCCAATTTTGGTGGTTTGGTCAAGAGTCTAAGCCACCCACTGACCAGAATTTCTCAGGTGCTCTGCCTCTCTCTACTCTATTGACTATGGGAGGCTATAACGATGGACAAATGGGTATTGGAGGCCATTACATTGGGTTATACTATCCAATTTACCTTAATCCCGCCTCCCACCCCCCTTCCCTGTCCCTCTTCATGGACCCCTCTTACGATCAATTACTGACACAGGAGATCTCATTGCTCCTAAGTCTAGGAGACATAGAACCAGTTCCACTTCAACACAGGATAAAAGGTTTCATTCAATGTATTTTCTGATACCTAAGAAAAACAGGGATTGGAGGCTGATACTAGATCTCAGACCATTGAACAAGCATGTCAGACATCTGAAATTCAGAACGGTGTCCCTAGTAGCTATAATTCCCTCTCTGGAATTTGGGGACTGATTTGTGACCCTCAACTTCAAAGACGCTTATTTCCACATAACGATTAATCCCACTCAAAAAAGATTTCTTCATTTCACAGTCACAATTATTACAAGTATTGGGCCCTACCCTTTGGCCTGTCTTCCACCCCAAAGGGTGTTCTCAAAGATCACGGTGGTCATAGCTGCCTACCTCCATCATCTAGGAATAAGTCTTTCCCTACCTCAACAACTGGCTCCTCAAGGGACAATGATATCAGGAGGCTTGGTTGACAGTTCAAACAACTTTACTATTCCAAAGTCTAGGCCTGCAGATAAATCTTGAGACATAGATTTTGACCTTACACAGCAAATTCTCTTTATAGGATAATTTTTAGATTTGATAATGGGCAGAATTTATCTCCCTCTCGACAGGTTCCTTGCTCTAAAGGACCTTATCTAAAGAGTGCAGCTGAGCCTTCAAGTTTCAGCAAGGACATATCTGCAACTGCTGGGACACATTGCAGCTTGCATTTTTATGACACAGGTTGCATCCTTGATGTCTCCTGGAGAGGCATAGAACACTTTATGTACCCAACAAACACAGTCTGAACAAACAAATATCTGTATCCAGCTGGCTCCTTCAGTCAGACACCTGGTGGCAGAATCCTTCTAAGGTTTGTGCAGGAATCCTGTTCAACCAGAATCCTCCTATCATTGTGTTAACATCAGATGCTTCCTTCTTGGGATGGGGAGCACATTTAGGTCCTTACATAGACCAATGGAAATGGTCATGACAGGAACAATGCTTACTCATCAATATATTGGAGTTAAAAGTGGTCAGAACTGCTTGCCTTCACTTTCTTCCCCTACTCAAAAACAAGTCCATGAAGATCATGACAGACAATGTAGCTTTCATGTATTATATCAGTCATCAGCGGGGTGTGCGCTCCCCCGACACTGAACTGAAGCGATAAAGCTGGAATTGGTGCATAGCCAATCAGATAATCATCTCGGCTTCGTACCTTCCGGAAACACAAAACAACATGGCAAAAGACCTTAGCAGACATTTCTCCCTAAATTGCAAATGGGAGTTGGATTCTTGAGTCTTCAAAAAAAATTCCTAGCTTGAGAATGTCCACAGGTTGACCTTTTTGTCATGGCAGCCAACACACAGTACAGGAAATTCTGTTGCAGAGGGGGACTTGATCCCCAATCTCTAGGAGACATTCTCCTTATTACATGGACAAAAAGCCTTTTTTATGCATATCCTCCAACTCCATTGCCATTAAAGGTCCTCATCAAGATCAAGTAGGACCAAGCCAAGATCATTTTGATTGTGCAAACTTGGCAAAGACAAGTTTGGTTTCTTACCTCATTAAACTCACCTCTTGCCCTGCATGGTGGCTCCCAATCAAACCTCGTCTATTGTCTCAGGATGCAGGTCAGACACTTCATCCCAATCTGAACATTCTGCAACTACAAACATGGTTCCTCAGTGGTTTTCCACTAGAGGCCACCTGTTCATCGGAAGTACAAAATGTACTTTTAAATAGCAGAAAGGGGTTTACCAGACTCACTTATCTTCAGAAATGGAGAAGATATAATCTTTGGTGCATCTGGTGCCATCTTTCACCTATCTAGTCATCTTGTTCCACAATCTTGAATTACCTGTTGGAATTGAAAATTTGAGGCCTTTCTGTGGTTCCATCCAAATTCATTTAGTGGCAATAACAGCTTTCCATGTGCCAGTAGTCGGTTTCTTAATATTTGGTCAGCTGAGCAGAGCAAGATTCCTGAAAGTCTTTGAGTCTTTTTCTGCAGATTACAGACCTGACACTGCTTTGGGATCTCAACCTGGTTCTTAACCATCTCATGAAACAGCCCTTTGAGCCACTGGCTATGTGCTCACTATTACATCTGTCTATGGAGATGGCCTTTTTGGTGGCCATCACTTCTGCTTGAAGGTTTGCAGAGATGGGGGCTTTAATTGCAGGCCCTCCGTTTACTGTGTTCTCCAGGGGGAAGCTATCATTAGGACTCCATCCAAAGTTTTACCTAAGGTTTCTGCTGAGTTTCACATTAACCAAACTAGTCACCTTTTGTTTTGTTTTGTTTTTTCTCGAAGCCACATTGGCCTACCCAGGAGTCTATCTTCCATACATTAGATGTTAAGAGGGCATTAGCCTTTTACTTCAACAGAACTACGCCATTCAAGAAGACCCATAGACTCTTTGTTTCTATTGCAGATGGGTCAAGGGGGAGCCTCTGTTTCCACTCATTGACTTTCTATATGGATTTCTATATGCATTATTGCCTCGTATTGTTTTGCTGAGGTTCTGCCTCCCCTACAAGAGACTGTGTGCTCTACTAGATCATAGTCTATGTTGGCAGCCCACTCAAAGACATTCCAGTTGCTGAAATCTGCAAGGCTGCAATGTGGTCATTGATGCATATGTTTTCTGTCCATTGTGTCTTGGTTCACACTGCAAGATCAGATGCTGCAGTAGGTCACGCAATTCCTTCTTCACCGATGGACTCTGTTCCAAAACTCCCACCTCCTTAAGGGGTTACTCCTAGGGCAGGGGTGGCCAACCTGAGCCTGAGAAGGAGTCAGAATTTACCAATGTACATTGTCAAAGTGCCACAGTAATACGTCAGCAGCCCCCCATCAGCTCCCACCCCCTTCCCTGCTTCCAGCACTTCTCACCCACTGGCAGCCCCGCTGATTTTAGTGCCTCCCCGTCCCTCCCACTCTCTCCCCGCACCTCCCAATCAGTTGTTTCATTGCGTGCAGGAGGCTCTGGGAGGGAGGGGAAAGGAGCGAGGGCACGGCAGGCTCAGGGGAAGGGGTGGAGTGGGGGCAGGGCCTGTAGCAGAGCCAGGGTTGAGCAGTGAGCACCTCCTGGCACATTGGAAAGTTGGCACCTATAGCTCCAGCCCTGGAGTCGATGCCTATACAAGGAGACGCATATTAACTTCTGAAGAGCCGGATGTGGCTCCGGAGCCATAGGTTGGCCACCCCTGTGCTAGGGAGTCACCTGAAGTGGAGCACTCACAGGCATGCTACTTGAAGGAGAAGAAGAATTTACACAGCTTGTGTAGTAATACGAGTTCTTTGAGATTTGTGTCCCTGTGGCTGCTCCACTACCCACCCTCCTTCCCCTCTGCTTCGGAGCTACCTCTGTGGGACTTTGCGGAAGAGAAGGAAATGAGGGCAGTTCACTCATGCGGCCTTATATAGCCTCGTTACGGGGTACAAGGATGTGCGGGGCTCATATGCAGGCCAAACGGGTACTGCTACCAAAAATCTCTGTTTAAAGGTGCACGGGTGCATGCACACCTGAAGTGGAGCACACGCAGGGACCCATGTCAAAGAATTACTCACTCTGTGCAGTGACTGGAAGCTCTCTTTGTGTACTAGTTCGGCACAACAAACCAGATGACAACATTTTTTGTCCCTGATTTCCATTATTATTTTTAATAATACATGTTATTTATCTGCTTTTATAAGCAAATTATACACCTGTTCCTATGGTTGCACAGAAAAACTCCCTTTGAAGTCAGTGATAGTTTTCCTGTGCAAGAACCATAGGATGAGACATACTACTGTACGCAGTTTTAAGAGACACATAGTGAAATCCTGGCCCCACTGTAATCAACAGCAAAGCTCCCATTGACTTCAGTACAGCCACAATTTCAGCCATAGTGTAAACATCCATTTCCCTAAGCAATCATTTGCTGTGTACATATTTCATGATCCTTTTTTACCTTTGTTTCTTATTTTTTCACACTGAAATTTAAAGATGTATTTTATTTCATGAAGAATATGATTAAATTCTCTTTTTTAAATGAAGATCTTTAAAAAGGCTTTTCTTAAAAAAAAAAAAAAAAAGAAACCCAATAGTTTATGCAAATCCAACTATAAATAATACAGCCATATACACATGGTGAATATAAAATATAATTTATGAAACAAAATGGTGAAACTATATAGACCATATTTTATGCTTCTTACAAATTCTTCATAATAAATCTAATGCATAATTATATTTTACCTTATGGAATTTGAAAAGTCACATAAAAACTGAACCTAACTGTAATATATTAAGAGATTGCTCAATTTAAAAATTTGATCCTGATTTGAAATCCACTACCATAGATCCGTGCACCTGTGCAGAATCTTACTTAAGTAAATGGAATTCCCTAGAGGTGCACTCTAGCTGATTCCACTGTCAGATCAAAATCTGAGTTAGCTGCTAGTGTATTTGAAATAACGTATTCTACTCTTGGGCTAATAATCCTGGATACGTTTGGTGTTAACATGCTTGAGAAACACTTCTTTAGATTTACTGTTGTTTCTATGATGTAGCCCCAAAGTTTATTTCTGAAATACTATTTCTTAAACCAGTTGCAGAAAGGCATCATCTCATGTGTTAAAAAAAAATTAGTCCAAAGGGGCATGTAGAGAATCTGTCTGAGATCACGACAGAAAAAAAGTTATTGAATATTCACAAACCACATCAGTGCAAACTGCAAAGACACACACAGAATCCCCATCCTAATCTCTCAATGCCATTTGGAGTTTTCCATTGCCCCCTTTTTTTTTTCCTGCAAGAGTAAGCAAGAATGAAGGCCTAACCAACATTCTTCCCTCATGCACCCTATGTTTTACTCCTCTGTTAAATATTCTCTTTGTCTCTCCATTTATTTGTCCTCATTCTCAGCAGAAAAACCTTTTTTTAATGTTATGGTCATTGAAGAATTTTCAATAAAGGGTTTTTTTGCTTTTGTTTTCTTGTCAGTTGATTTCTTATCGAAGTGTTTGATTTGCAATTTTTTTCTTGTCGTTTGCAGAAGCCGAAAGCGGTATGCCCTCTTCGTTACCTTTCCTTCCAACCTCAACCCTACCTTCACTCCTTCTAACTTCAGGACTAATTCCTTGCCAAGAACTCAGGAAGATAACACCTTTGTCTATCTTTCTCTCTATATATGTATATATATATATATATATATATATATATATATATATATATATATATATATAGTCATGTGTCTATGTGTGTGTGTATATATATATATATATATATATATATATATGCATATTTATATATGAGCCCCCAATTTCAAAGAGGAGAGAAATAGAATCATTTTGTTTCTTTATTGGTTCTTGTGACTCATGCACTAACTTCTTTGCAGGAATTATAAAATTAAATATAAGCATTAGACTTTTATTTTGTCGTGGAACCATTGATGTATCCAATTATTACATTTGGAAATCAAACTCGGTCTGCTGTTCACCGTCCTTTTTTTCTCTTTTTGTTAATTTATTTTGTATTGTGACATGTCCTCTGTGTCTACCAGTCTGTGTGCTGCCATTTTATCTCCATATTTACAACCTTATTAATAGCCTCTCTTCCCACAGAGTCTTTCTGTAAAATACAAGTTTTTACAATACAATACTTTGTGCTCTTGTAGTTTTGCCTCCCGTTAACAATGACCAAATGCCTGATTTTTTTGCATTGCTGATCCAGATTAATTCTAATACAGTACTCATTAAAGTTACCGTACTGTTCCAGTGAAGTACCTAGAGGTAGTTTATGCTGTATGTTCCTATTCATTTTATTACACGAGCTTTTATTGAAACAACTCAAATGAAAGAGTTTGCTTTGTTTGTTTTTTCTTTGTGTTGGCATGTTTTGCATATTCCTTTAATAACCACGTTACAGGCCTCATCTCTAGCCTACATTCCATTTTGTTGTTTTTGGTTTGAATGAAATAAACAGGGCGGGTCCTACCACATCCCTATTTTTTAACAACTTATCATAGTCTGACTCTTTGTGGTGTTCTTTGGAGACTTCTCATTGTCAAGACATATTTCAGTTTCCTACTTAATCACATACTCCAACCTTAATTTCCACATTTGTTCTGTTGTGTGTATTCTGTGTGTTGTGCTTATTTTCTTTATAGTCTTACACGACTGGGCTTTTTGAGTCGATGTGTGAAAAGAGAGGTGGCTTCCTGTCAGTTTGGCATATTGATATGATCCAACTGCAGAGAAGTTACTGCAACACAGCATCTTCAAGGATCTGCAGTTGTTGCACCTCTACTTGGTTTCTTGCTTTTGAGTGTATTTACCTTGTGGTGAAGGCATGCTGATTCTGGCATGTTGAGCAGTGTGAAAAAGTGTGGTACGAAGTGCAGCTGCTTGCTCCCAGAATAAAATGCATTATGCTGCTGAATTCATTTATTTCCATTGTATTCCTAGTTGATTCACATCTTAAACCAAAAACACTAATTGAACTATTTTACAGTGTATTAATTTCAGTGCAATTATTGAACTAGTTCGTGCTAGCACATCCCTGGTAAAGTACCTTATGCACGCATGGCACACTTAGTAGTCATTAAGAACTTAATTCCTGGGAGCAACACTTTGTGATTCTGTTTGCTTGTAGTAGCTAAGCTTTCATATACTGTAGCATGTAATGTTGCAATGTGTCTTTTGCCTTGTATCCTTTTTAGTGTCATAATAGAATTTTCTATGTATAGCTATATGGAATTTGTACTCATGTCAGTCATAGAGCCCAGAAGAAAGAAGCAATGCCTATGAGTTACAAGCGGTGTGCAGCTGGTATTCACACAGATCCCACACGCTGGTTTGTGCACCTACCCTCACACGTGCTTTCAAAATATATTCTGAAAAGCCATAATGGTTCAAATTAAATCTATAATTTATAGTTGTTTTCATGACATGGCACAATTAAGGAGGCCATTGCACTAATATTGTGCATTTCATCTGGGCACAGCATGAACCAGTATAAAATGGTAGCTGTGTTTATATGTGTGATAGCTATAGTCAATAACATCCCATTATCTCGTTTCAGTTAATATGAGTATTATAATATGACTATTATAATATGTGACTGATGAATATGTTAGAGTTACTATTTTAGTTGCATGGGGAATGGTACAGTACATCTACCACAAGGTTTAAACCAGAGTTGTCATGGCCTTTTGTCATTGATTTAGTTCAAAGTTTGCCATTTTTGCTTCATTGAGTTAAAAAATGGACCCGTATTTTTAGACTGGGATCAATGGCAGTTAGGAGTGTATCTGAAAAATATGAAGAGGAATATCGCTGGGTCAGAACAGGTCCCTTGGCATGGATCTCCACAAGTGTTGTGTTATTTATTTATGTGTACATATTACATGTTACACTGTGAGGTTAGATATTAGCAATTAGGGATTAAATTTTCAGAAGTGCATAAGTCACTTAGAAGAATAAATCCCATTTTCCAAAGCTTCTAAGTTACTTAGTGCTTTTGCAAATTTATCCTAATGAAAGTAAAACATAAAGTGCTAATAACACTGTAGAATGAGACATAGTTTGGCTCATGCTGTGGGAGTTTCCCAACAAAGCTCTACCAATACACCTCCATCCTGACCTACATCATCCCTTTGTCTTCCAGTCTTGGGGCTCCACACAAGGTTCCTGTAAAGGTGCCTTGCCTTGATCTGCTGTCCTCTCTGCTATTTCCATCCTGGTTTCCATCTTCCAATGCATCTTAAACTAATTCCTGTCCTGTGTCATCCCTGGTAATGGAGTTTGAGGTCTTTCCTGAACAAATCTGACAGTCACACCAGACTTGGAGGTAGCTTTGTGATATGGAACCATTGCCCAGTGTAGGGACCCAAACTTGTGTTCATTTGTGATCTGAGCAGAGGCTTCACTTGGGCAAAAGGCCAACAAATGAATGCACTATGACACGTTCTTTTTCATAAATTCATTTTCAAAAACTATATGCAAACTAATATATAGAACTCAATAGAAATGCAGACAACAAATCTTATGGTTCACTTTTTCTATGAGTGAGACTGAAGATAGCTGGACAGTATGGGAAGATAGAAAAAGTTTTCTCTTCCTTCTCAAATGTGTGAAAGAGGGTTTTTCAATATATATTCTAATAGCATAACAAAAAATTATCTCATAGTAAGCTTTCTACCAAGTCAAGTAATTGAAAGAAACTATTCTCACCAAAAAGTGGCTGGTCACTTTTTCACAATGATAATTTGTAAACTGAAATTCAGGCCATCCCATGCCTGGCGTAGACATCAGACAATGTGACAGTAGTAAAGATGAGCACCCGAAGAAAGTCTCACAGGTATTTATAAAAGCAGTACTAGATTTTGATACCTGTAGAGAAGGCATTTATACAAGAAACAATATCATGCACACATACTGTATTTAATATTTTATGCAAATCACTGTATTGATACACTGTGTAACCAGTCCTATCCACGTAAAGTGAGAGGTAATATATGCATGGCTTATGGTCTGTTACTGTGACTGTGAGCTATTAGGATATTTTCTGGTGAGTTTCTACTTAGATACTGGCAGTGGATGGTTTGTACATTTAAAACACCAAAACAGAAACTATGTGGTTCTCAATATAACATCCCAGAAGCTACTCTCGGATATCTCCTTCTCATGTAGGTACTTGTAGACCACAACCAAGACATGTCTTAACCTTCTCTTGGAAAAACTAAATAGACTGAACAGTACACAGTATTCCAGTAATATTCTCATTACCCTATCCATTTCCCCCCTTGATAGTCTCCTGCTTGTACATCCAAGGATTGTTCTAGCCCTCTTAACTACTGCATCACACTGGGAGTTCCTGTCCACTTGTTACCTGCCATGACTCTAAATCCTTTAGAGAGTCACTGCATTCAAGGATATGCTTCCTCATCTTGTAAATGTGACCTACATTCTCTGTTGCTAGATTTATGACCTTGCATTTGGCTGTATTAAAATGCAGGTTATTCAAATTAACCCACTTTACCAAGTGACCCAGATTATACTAGAGTAAAAGTTTTCAAACTATGGTCTGTGGGCCACAGAGAAATTGCTTGTGGTCCATGGAGAATTGACTGGTCACATGGTACTGCCTCCTTCTCCCTATTTTCGACTGCTAAATTGCATTAAACCACAGCTAAAAATATATTAAATATTTTTCTAATATTTGTTTTCTATGTAAAGATCCAACAACAGCTGCCACATGACCCACACATTTATGAATGGTAGGGCAGGTTGTCCATGAGAGAATCTTTGTATTGAGATGTGGTCCATGTTGTGAAAAAAATTGAGATTCCCTATGCCAGAGGAATATACTCCTGAAAGTGAGGTCTGCCAAAGAAGCTACATATCAGAAGTGTTCTAGCTAGCTGCTTCTTCATTAGAGCCGAAGCTAACCTAACCTGGAAATATAATAAAATAGGGAAATTCGATTCTCTCTTTAAAAGTTCAAAATTATATAACGTTCCTTGTCTGATTTAATAGGTTGGTATTAGATTAAAAAATGATCAAATGACTTTGTGATATCAGTGTATATTTGGAAAAATCAGGAGATGTTCATTTTTCATAGCATTGTTCCAGTGCATGGCATATAATGCATTTCATAGTTTGTTCCATTCACTGCTATTCACTCTGTGTAAAAGACTAGGGATACCTAAGGGAGATGTTGAGACTAGAAGAAGTTCTGGTAGAAGTCTTCCTCTTCTACAGCCCCAAGATTACTATACCACACCATCTTCTCCTCTGTTGAGACACAAAGTAATTCAAAAAGTTGGTATTATCATGGCCTTGTTATTCAGATACATGTCACTGTGATGATGATGAAGTTATTGTGAAGTTCCCAGTTCTTTTTTTCCCAAGTCTCTCAAAAATCTTTTACTCCTTACCTACTTGAATCAATCCTTAGCATCACTAGCCTGAGCTATGTTTTGATAGCTTTTTGAAGATAGCAGTCCCATCAGAAGTACCTTCATTTAGTTGCTTTTATAAGTCATGCAAACTAGGTAGAACTTGCTTGTGAGTAGCTGATGCTTGTATTGCCTGTACGTCAGAGTGTGAGAATAAAATCAAATCTGCATGAGCCTCTGCTGTTAGTTATTGTTAATAACACTGATAAGACAGATTTCTTCTTATTCCCATCACATACACAGTCACAAATCCTTATTTTGTGGTTATGTCCTAGTGCAGTACAAGATCTTCTGTCAGATATGAAATCAATTTGTGTGAGTTAGTATTACACATATATATTAAAGGTGAAACTGGCCACCTAAAGTAAGTTTGCCTGGAACTTCCCTTTAGAAGACCCTGTTTTCAGGTGCTTGTCACCTTGATAAATTTTTACTGTTTGGGAGAAAATTTTCTATACTGGGTGTCTGCCTCAGGCTGATCAATTTCCAAGAATGAGATTAAGGAAAAAATATGTTCTTTTGCTCATTAAAAACGTTTTTACAGCCATTTCATCTAGCATCGCCATGCTTTGGAACAAGGGCTTGATATTTGTTATAGGGTTTACTGATGTGTCAGGGGTATACCTTTCACTCTTTCTTTGAAAAAACACACAGATTTATTAACATTTGAAAAATCCATTTGCACATGGTCAGTAGAAATTTGTTACCATTTGGCAGCTGAATTCTGAGATTATTCCATCTGCACTGAGCATGCTCCATCCCAGGACTGTCAGGGCTATGTAGGACTTTCCCTGAATTGCTTCTTTTAGCTTCTGTGGCTTCTTTGACACTGGATACCAGTATTGAGAGCAGGCAAAATGTCACTCTTGTGTTCTTATTGTCCCCACTTCCCCTCTCCCACTGCTGGCATCCTGGCAGTATGGAGGAGTAAGCAACCTGACTCAAATGCAGAGGGGCCAAGAACTTGATGTTGCAGGGAGGAGAGTCGTTTAGGATAAGGAACCTCGGGTGGGAAGGCTGGGAGTGGGGAAGAATGAGTGGGGCTGGCTGGGCAAGCAGACTGTGACTGAGATGAAGAGTGTGGGAGTTGGAGACTGGGACCGGCTAGGATGAGGAATTAAGGGCAAAACTAAGACGAGCTGTGAGGAAGAGATAGGACAGGGACAGGCTTGAGAGGGTGGGCAGAATGGGTCAGGTTTGGGTGGGACAGGAGAAGAAAGGTCTGTGACCACAAGGGAACACTCCCCTCCAGAATCTGGAATAGAACCCATGATTCCTGAGTCTCCACATTTTTTGTGTTAGCAAGTATCTGTGAAACCCAGCCACTGGCAAAGTGTGTGTCTCATCCACCTCTAGTGGATGACAACTTACGTTTGCTGTCAGTTTCTCTGTTAGCTTGAGTAGCAGAGGTCTGTGCAGTAGTTCTAAAGGTTCCAGCCTTGCAGGTGTCAATATGATTCCATGTGATGGAATTTCTGATTTTTTCAGTTTGCCTTTTTAAAACCTAGAAAATTGTATTAACCCCTCGGACCTCCCAAGTTAAAAAAAACATTGAAGTTGCTAAGTCAATGAGGAAATGTCAGATTTAAGGTTGCTTGTGCATAGAATCATAGAATATAAGGGTTGGAAGGGACCCCAGAAGGTCATCTAGTCCAACCCCCTGCTCGAAGCAGGACCAATTCCCAGTTAAATCATCCCAGCCAGGGCTTTGTCAAGCCTGACCTTAAAAATCTCTAAGGAAGGAGATTCTACCACCTCCCTAGGTAAAGCATCTTTAATTCAGTCCCCTTGTGCATATGTATTATGATACAGTCTTTAATTACCTACTTTTTTCAGCACCTCTTGCCTCTTTCATTGCAGAGGATGGACTGTATTTTAGCAACAAATTGGAGTTGTGTAGTGATGGAGGCTATTGTCTGTAGGATCCGAGCCTCGTTTGTTGCAGAAGTAGGAGCTGTGTCGTTAATGAGGCAAAGGCGACTTTGTACATATAAAGTGCTATAAAATGCTAAGTATTCTGAAAAATCAGGCTGTTTAGGAAGTACTCAGATACTGTAGTGCTGAAAAACCCATGAGCCAATGAATAACTCTGTATATAGAGCAGGGTTTCCTGCACAGGGCCACAGGACGAGCAATAAGGATAAAACAAACTATTGAATAGCTTTTTGTTCACTGAGCATCATCCATCCTATGCAGCGAATGAGGGAGGGGTCCTGAGCTACAAATAATATATGATCGTGACAATGAGGACAACGTATCATAAAACATATTCCCAAGGGGCTGAATTAAGGTTGCACAGGCAGCCTTAAATCTGACATTACCTAACTTCTAAATGCTGATTTTGCAAGCTTAATATTCTTGTCACATAGGACTTTTAACGTGTAGAGATATGTGTGTGTGTGTGTGTGTGTGTGTATAAGTATATGTGCAGATGCACCCGCACAAGTACATACACATTCAGTATATAAAATACAGTATATGAAAATGTTCTGCATTTGATGAAAACATTCTATACTTACCAGCATTATCCAACCCAACAATTTATCAGTAACTAAGAGTATCTAAACATTTGATCCTATATTTTTCCCCAAATAATAAGGCTACAAATCTTTAGCATTGCATGTACTTGCAATGTTAGCACCTGATGTCCATTCATATATACATCTTATCTCTTGCTACTTTGGCATCTTTCCTAAAAGTCAGTGTCTGATAAGCCTGAAAACATCATAGTTTCTTTTAGTCCTTGTGTACTGTAAGGCATATGTACTCTTATTACTCTTTAATTTACAAAGATTAAACTAGACCGAAAAACAAAAAAAAAGTGAAACGTTTGACAAGCTTTAGTAAGTGTTTTGTCAAGTTAAGAGCTTAGTTATATTACACTTCAAAGTAAAACAAGATGAAGAATAATTATATCTACCTGGTACCTTATAATATTGCCTGAACCAAAAATACTCTGGTGCTAAATCTTTGACAATACAGCAGATATGTTACACATAAGCAGAGATCAACACACACCATGTTAACTTACAATTTCCTCCATCAAACTGACTTGCAGTCACTCTGTTAGGGTGGCTGGATTATTTTATTACCAGGGGCTGCATAGCAATGTTTTTTTAAAAATGTTATATTAATTTTATGTTTTCCTCAGTAATAATGACTGGTTGTCTTGTACCATTCCCTTTGAGTGTATGTGTGTATTTATTATATTATGTATAATAATATAATATATACAGAGAGGGGTCCCATTATTTCTCACTTCAAAAGAAATTGGCACAAAGATGTTTAAAATGGTTTAATTTGACAAATGACTCTTTGTACTGGTATCAAGTGGTGGTTTCCTTGGAGGATCTCTTCCCTTTTCACCATATCATGAACTTTTCCATCAGCCTGAATAATAGCGTAAGAAAGCTAAACTGCTCCGCTTCACATATGGTTTTTCTGAGATGCTTTTTTTGCTTTGTTTTGGTAAAAGATGCTAATTATTTGATGGCTAGAACAGTAGTGACTTAAGAGCTGAAATGGTGATATGATTTTAAGGGAAGTTACATGGTAGTTACAAATTTAAGTTCTGTAATGATACCCATTGTTGATGTTTAAGCGGTGATCTGATTGGAAATGTCAAAGAAGAAAATGACTTTAAATTTCCTTATAGCCTTTCCTGACTAGTGGGTCCCCTAGAATAAAACAAAAATAGAGAATTTTGGAGCACTCAATTAAAAGTGATATAAACTCATAGCTTTGTCTTTTTGTTTCTTTGTGTTTTATTGAGCAGTATATTAATCAATCCTGGAAACCATGTCAAGATTCAAGAAGGTACTTTAGGATTCTTCATTGCAAGTGATGCCAAAGAAGTGAAAAGGTAATTTGTTTATTGCATCTCTTTTAATTAAAAAATGCAGCCTCTTCCTTGTTTTATTCTTTGCATTTAGAGCTTCGCCCCAACTCCCATAGAAGTGAGCAAAAGGATTCACATTTCTTCAGTGGGGGTTGAATTGGACCAAATTCTGCCTTCAGTATGTACATGCCTCTCTTTTTGGACTCTTTCCCATGGCGAAAAAACTTTAACTGAAATAAAATGACATAATAATTTTGCAGAACCTATGAAAAAGAACCAAAGAGAGAAAAGTTAAGTTAGCAGGGTTTTTAACCTCAAAAAGCCCACTTTGGCTATGGGCCAGTTTATCTACTGTTGTAACGTAATTGACCCTAATGGAGTTAGTTGAGCAGATAATGGGGTCCCTAGTTTTGGCCTAAGATTTAGGTGTTCAGAGAAATTCTTTTATATAGGGTCAGTTTCATCAACCGCAACAAATATTTGTTGTGGGCAAACTCAGCAGTGTTCATTCAGCATTACATTGATGGTATGACCATCACCTTGTTACTATTCTTGATGAGAACTATATACTATGTAGGCACATAATAATGAATCAAACTAAAACAGACCAGTACTTCCCATCCAATGTGGGCTACTTTACCTGTTTAGCAGACTAAGAACTTGGCTGTATCAGTGAGATTAGGGCTTGGATTAATTCAAGCTACAGTTATACAAGAAAACTTTGGTCTCATGCCTAGCAGCCCACCAAGGGGTGTCATTATTAGACTCCAGTGCACACCCAGTGTCTCGTGATTATGAAGTCTTTAGAAAGATAAAGCAATGTCAGAAAATAATTTCTAAGATAAAGAAATAACTTTTAAAAACATTTGGAAGATAAATACATTTTTAAAAAGCTAAAAAAGTAATTTGTTGCCTGGTCATCCCTCCCAAACGTGTGTTACTCCAAAATGAAAAAGAAGACACTCCAATGTGCAAGAAATAGAGTTGGCTGCAATTATTATTTTTTAAATCATGTTGAACTTGAGATCAAGAATCAGATTGTTATCTCAGAACTAGCCACCTTCTCCCTCCATAACCATTCCATCTTTTAGGCCATAAAGACTTTCTTCCAAGGTGCAGCTGTGCCCATCCAAACAGTAGGAAGCTGTCTCCCAGAACCATCATCCCCTCTTCAGCCATATTGTGTTAGTCAATCCACAAGGGCAGGTCCCATATCTGTAAACAGTACAGAGGTCTAACCACCTCCTCCTCCTCCTGCTTTTACCACAGATTCCTGGGTTCTTGCAGATATACCTGCTCTGATTCTGGCTCATAGATATCAGGCCAGTGAACACCTGTTAAACTCCAGGGCCCCTTCCATCCAGCTGCAACATGTCAGAATTATTATAAACATTCCAACCTCCAGCTGCCTGCAAACAAAAACCCAGTTCTGCCAAATGATACCTGTGGGTTCCATCAATGTCAAATGGCACAGAAGTGATGCACTGAGAGAGGTGAAAATCATCCCTTAATTAAGCCTACTCTGCCGAAGAAGGAACATTCTTTTCCAACTCCAAAGCTAGCAGTCTCTGCGAGCCAGGGAATTTCACCTACCCCCAGCAAATTTGCTCCTTCCCAAATTAACATTCCCCAACAGCCAAGCCAACCACAGAGGGAGAAGGGGCAGCTCCTCTGGTCTCCCTCCCCTTGTAGCTGGCCTCTAATGGAATGTCTCCTAATTTGCACAGGTGCCAGTGAGAGTAGAATTAGGCCCTTTGTGTCTCCTTCCTGATCTGTAAAATGGACAGAATAATACTGAGGTATCTCAAAGGGATGACATGCAGATTGTTCAGTGCTATACTAGTGCTGCATATCCCAAGAGCTAAATTATTGATTTAAGCCCCAGCCCTGCAAGAGGCATGACTCCAACAGATGTTCACAGTTTCCTCATCTCCCTTACACCAATTTTAGACTGAGGTAAGCATGTCGACGTCAGTCTTGTTACTCCTCAAAAGGGCACTACGTGCATTCTTGCCGGTGTAACGTGGTGGCCTGCCCTTGGGCTGGAGAGCCTGGGGCTAAGCCATGCCTGATCACACCTGAGGGGAATCAAGCAGTCCCAGGCTAAAAGATAGCAGGAAGCTGCAGTAGGAGGGGGCTGAGAGAATAACTGAGCCTGACATTAAGCAGAAGAAAGCTGTCCAGACAGTGGTCCTGGGAAACACCATACCCAGGAAGCAGGGCGGAGTCTGACAGACAGACCCTTTGGGAGCAAGGGGCTGTGCCAAGCTGAAACTGGCATTATTTTGGCCTGCTGGGTGAGCGATGGACTGGGGCTGCGGCCTGTGTGCACTTAGAAGTCTAAATAAGTGAGACCCCTTTTGGGTATTGTTTGAACTTTTTGAACTGGAAGAGTTCTTAAAGGGTCCTGAAGAGGTGGAAACACAGGCAGGGTGCTGCTGAGCAATCTCTGGCCCAAAGAGAGAGACAGGAGGTAGCTGCCCTTGCTACAGCTGGGCCCTGCTGTTTCTCATCTCCAGCACCACCTTTGTGAAAGCTATTACTGTGGGCAGGAGCTCCAGCAGCCTGTGAGCCCAGCAGGAAGTTCTTGTTCTCTCTCTTGTCTCTTTCCCTTTCCATGTGCACAAGGCTATTCACATGGTAGCACCAAGACACTAACCTGTGTATTTACAAAGTGTTGTAGCCATGCAGTTCCCCAGGGAAATTAATGGAGACCGCACCAAGAGAAACCTGGCATGATATTTTTGAAATGACAGAAGTTGAATAGTGAAGATATATTTAGAGTAAATTTACTTAGCGCTTTTAAATCAATTTCCATCCATGACAACAGCAAGTTGAAGCAGAAGCTCTGACTTGCCTTTTCCAGAAGTGTTAGGCTAGAAGTATGCATGGTTGCTGCCTCTCTTCACATATTCCCTAGCCATTCTGTACAAAGCAGATCTTGATCAGATGTGCTTCAGCTAATGCAGCCATTTATGAATATTGTCAATTTCACCTTTGTAACTTGATGAATCAGAGTCAGAAAAATTTTTCCAAAATTGAGAGAAACTTAATCCCCCTCCGTGAATTATATGCCTTTGTTTTCAAACAAGTGGTGGATGGTTTAATGGGATCTGAATGGCAATAAAAAAGATTCTAGGAGAGTAAAAAACAGGATTTTTACCTAAGTACAATAAAACAAAAGTAAACATATGTATTATACTTGTAGCTCAAATTAAATGTGTTTGTTTATGTTTGATGTGCTTTTAGAGATGCTGGCAAGTCTTTTAGGTTAGATCTATACCATATTGCAATGCATATTTAACACTGTTTATGCACCATAATTTGTCGTAGAGTAATTTTGTATATTGCTAAAACTATGATTTTTTATGTTTTTTTAAATAATAGGTACATATTACACACCTTTATGTTAAGGATTTATTGAAGAGAATGGCTGTATATAAAATGTTGAGTGCTAATAATGTGTCATAGATACAATATGAGTGATGTCTTTATCATTCTTTATCCACTTACATTTTATTATGCAGTATGGAAATCCATTTGTTTTTTAATTCTTTAATCAATATGGTAATTTCATTTTTAAAAGCATCTGTGTCACCTATTCTTGGTCTTGCACCTAGGGTATGCTTGCACTGCAATCTGCAGTGTGACTGGAGCATGTGTAGAATACCTAAGATAGCTTTCCTCATGCTAGCACAGCTAAAAATAGCAGTATAGGGGCGACGGGCTTCAGGGTCCCTGGCATGCTTATACAGCCCCGGCTAAGGCTCATACCTCTGTATCTACATTGCTGTTTTTAGCCATCCAGTGTGGGTATGTCTATGGAAACATCAATCACACCTCGTATTGCAGTGTAGACAGACCCAGAGAGTATCATGCGTAGCAAATACTAAGGCCCTAATTCTGCATTGGGATCTGGCAGTGTGGCTCCCACACCTGTGCAGTGTTCGTCTAAACTTGTAGGGATTTGGGGAAGGGTCTGTGATAAAAGATCCTGCTTCAGAAGTTGGATCTAGAGCTGCACTAAGTGTCTGAAGGGGGAACTGCAAAAACTGGAGAGGAAATTTTGGCCAACAGAAAGAGGAGGAAAATCCAACAGTTAGGAGAGGGGTGACTCCCTGGAGTCCACATGGTCCATAGAAGAGTAGAGACTGCCACTCCTGAGTCCCAGTCCTATCTCTGACAGTGACTGGCTTGAATAGATTATTTAGCTAGTCCACATAGCGGGTTTACAACTCAAGTCTCCTGATGGTTAGTGCCATACTGACCTGCTTCCTGGCAGGTTACTTAAACTCCCTGGACCAAATTCAGATATTTGAATTAAATTAGTTTCAATTGTTTTGTGTAGATTAAATTCACAATTGTTTGAATTAGACCCTCTTATACTAGCTTGAATCCATGTACCTTCCCATTAAACTAATTACACCAGCTGTATAGATAGGAAAAGGAGTCTACAGACATGTCTGCACTACAAGTTAAGTGGGGGGGAGCCAGGAGCCCAGACTGCAGCCTGGCTTGGAGCAGGGAGCCCGGGCAGTAGCCTGTCTCAGAGCCGGAAGTGGGAACACTAACTCTGTAGTGTAGACCAGGCCTACATGGATATCAAGCAGCAAGAAGAATGTATAAGTTTAAGTAGAGAGGGGACTACTTGTAGCTCTGATATAACTGCAAAATATTTTTGTGATTAAAATTTAAAAGCCCACTGAACTTTTACTCATTACTCAAAATGAACAAAACAGTTTCATTTCTCTTTCACTGTATTTTTATCTCAGCTTCGTCTGTGCTTGGGGTTCCAATCTAAAGCATTTAAATGTTCTCAACAGACTGTTAGCAGGAAGTAGCAGATGTGGCTTTCTGACAAGGCTTCCTGCCTAGTTTTGTAGACACAAGAGGTTTGGATGGTCTACAGAGAAGTATCGAGATATTGAGGCTGATATCTGAACCACATCTTTAGATGCTGTCAGGTTCCCCATTCCTAATTAAAAACACCAGCCATAGGTCAAACTTGGAAAATATCCATTGACTCCACGTAGCCTGGCAGTTAAATCACAAGCCTGAGAGCTTGGACACATGTGACAAACTGGCTCTTTGACCTTGGACAAGTCTCTTGATTTCTCTAGGCTCCAGTTCCCCCTTTTGTACAGAGGGGATCGTAACACCCTCCTTAGGTAATGTTCTGTGACGGAGTACAGGAAAACACCCAGAAATAACTCTGCAGGCCTTGTCACCCCTGCACATAGTACTAGTCACTTCCTCTTTACTTGTGCTTCTGGGATCTGGAAGATGGATTATGTTTTTTCCTTACACCAGGAAAGTACCATGCTCCCTGTGCCCTCTCCCTTTCTGTAACATTCCTGCACTGTGTGAAACATTCATAAACCCTTGATATTTTTGTCTAAATGAATTAATAGCCCTTTCATTTACACTGGAACCAAGAATATATTCGTCCATGTCCCTGTGTATTTGTTGCTTATTTTTCTTTCCAGTACCCAAGGACTGTAGGTTCTTCTGTTCCCATGGCCTCTTCTATTTCTGGAACCTACAAGCCACCTCAAGTGCAGGAGCAGTATTACCTGCAAGACCTATGGTGTGGCCTCAAGTCACCCCTCATTTCCATCAGCCTGAATTTGTAGAGAGGAGTCTGGGTCAGAGGAGGCAGGCGATGCGGGAAATTTGGCAGATGCTGAAGTGCAGGATGGCCCAGTTGTCATGCCAGCAAAAATAGGTGTATATTATAGCAGCCCAGACTGGCTCAGTTAGAGGCTAGCTGTGTGATCTTCATGAAATAGACATGTGTCACAGCAATCGTGTGTGACATACTGACTTGACAGGCTTGTGAAATCTCCTGTGGGCAGTTTGATGTACGTTTTTTAAAACATAATTTTATGTTAATGATATGTAAAGTTTTATTGCACCCTTACCCTTCGTCACTTACCCTACATTCTGCACACTTCACCTATCAGTCAGCTCTTTGCTACGCAGTAACAGGCCATGTATAAAAGCCTAAATAGACAGAGAGTTAGGTAGGTCATCTTGTGAATTACGTATTTTTGTTTGCTTAGGGATTTTTGCTGAGGGTTTATAATGCAGTCAAAACTAGTGTGATTCTTCTCTAATTGAACCCTGATGGCAAATGAAAAGAAGTCTGAATCAAGAGGACAGTAGTCCCCATGTTTATTCACTGCTTTTTAAGAACCTGTTTTTCAGACACTGGCTTCCATTTTTACAGGTGCAAATAATAGCATGTATGATATTATTGACCACAATTTAGGTCACAATGACATTGACATTGCTGATTGCACTCACCAGTATGGAGGTCCGGTGGAGGGTAGACTGCAAACTTGGCCTTAAAAACTTAGCTGTCCTTCTCAGAAATCATGTGGCTCTGAATTTGGGACTTTCATGTCAAGAACAGTGAACTCATTTCATATGTGCCTTGACGATGAGACTTATTCTTCCAAAGATGAAAGGCAGATGATCTGATCCACTGTGTCATATTTATCAACCCGTCTCCTAATTATTTTTCAAATGAAAGTTTATTAAAAGAAGCACTAACTTGAATCATAGTCTTGTGTTTGAAATTAATGGTCTTGCAGCAAACATTTCCTCCTTTAAATGTCTAAACCTTTCCAAAGATTAAAGGAAATTAGTGCTGGCATGTTTCATTAATTTGGCAATGTAGCAGGAGGAAATGTGGGACTAATTTCATTTGTGTGGATTAAGAAATGTGTCAGTTTTTCCGTTCTGTCTCTCCAGGGCATTTTTTTACTGCAAGGCCTGTCATGATGACATCACGGATCCCAAAAGGATAAAAAAATGTGGCTGCAAACGGCGTAAGTAATATTTCTTCTCCCTCCCTTTTCCTCCCCCCTCCCCCTCAGGACCTGCTCAGCCTTAAGGAATTTCTTTAAATGTATTTATGTGTTTTACACAGTGGTGCAGAAAGGGTAGGAAATAAATACATGGCAATGCAGTTAAATGTCATTTGTAATTCTGATGTGAATATTTTTAAAATTAAATTTCACACCACTCACTCACACCTGCAGCTTCATTAAAATGCCTGTTTGTGTCCAAAGTTAACAAAGTTCAGATAATTAAATCAAGATGAATCTGTGCCCACGGCATTTATTTGTGGGCAGTGGGAGGTTCTGAATCTGAGTAGATGAACAAACTTATTCACATGGGGCCAAATTCTGCCCTGACTTACGCCCTGTAAAAACCCATTACTTGCAATGGGCTTCCGTGAGGCGTAAGGGCAGAATTTGGGCCTTGTATAATATAATGTAACAAGTAAAGTAAGCTAAGAAACAATACTGAGTGATGTAATAATGCTGAAATAAAATATTATGATGAGACCCATAGGCTCCATCCTGCTGTCATTCTGCAGAGGAAGTCCCAAAGTCGATGACAGTTCTGTGATCAGAAGAAATGCAGGACTGGTTCCTTTAAATAGGACAAAATTCTGCTTTCAGAGGTGTTCAGCAGACTTCAGTGTTTATCACCTGCTTTACCCAGATTAATAGAACTGTGGTTGATGTCAGCAGGAGATATGTGAGTGCAGGGAGAGCAGAACATTGGAGTGGAGACCTGGTTTTGTTTTTGTTTTTTCTTTATATTTATGCAGGAATATATCTGGCTCTTTAATTTTGGTGGACTTTATACAGTCAGGTTACCCAAACCAAATGCCCACACAGTGGATTTGACCAATTAAATATTTGCAGTATAGATTTCAAATGTAGGCATAGGGATTCCTTCTCTTAATGGATATTTGAATATCATGTGTACACTTTACATGGTTTAGATATTCTGCCATTAAAAAGCACATGACCCTGTTTAGAGTCACAAGAAAGGTGGGTTGGACTGTCTCAGCAGAGTCTGCCCGTGCTTCTGCTCCTGCTACTTTTATGATTCCCAAAACACTGTGGCCTACTGATTGCTGTTGTCTCACTACAGTCTTGGCATTTGGAAGAAAGGGCTAGACTTGGACCTTCACACACACCAGAAAAAGGGTACTCTACTTGAACCATACCAGAAGATGAAATTCTTTGTAGAGAAAAACAGTACTATTAGAGTCCTTAAGGACAGCCTTCCTCTTCTCTCCCAAAAAAAGACGATCAAGGAGAACAAGGCTTTGACATTGTTTTCTTAAGGTAGCGTAATAGAGACAGAGGAGCTGAGACTTTAGTGGAGAATGATAGCCACAATAGCCACAGTGAATGCAAAATTCATGGAAATCAAAGATACCTGATGTGGAAGGAACGCATGCATTTGCCTAACATATTGAAAAAAATTGTTCAAGAACAGCTTATCCATGTGAGAGTGTGACCCTGGAACTGCTGCCAAGGTCAGTGATTCTGCTGAGTAAGTTCTGGTCAGGCAAGTGAAAACTACCTGTGGCTTCCTGTAACTCACAAAGCTAATTTTTTTCCAAGATTTCCCAAAATACTAGGGAAGGGGAAATATGTAACCAACGCAGTGGGGGCTGTTGTTGCCTCCCTGCCCTTTATGTATTTTTATTTTCCCCCACCCCACTTTTTGTACCTGTAATACCATGCTGTGCTAATGTATGCAGACTTCTATCAAATTCTCTAAGAGAGTTGGTATCATTTGGATTCGAGACCTACATAGTTGTGCTACATTTAACTCAAATATATTGTAACATATGAACAAGCAACTACAATATAAAGGGCAGAAGCATGAAACGGAATAAAATGTTCAATTTTGGGAAGCCGGGGAAAAGAAAAATTCTTGGAAAGAGACCAACCAACACAGTATAAAACAGCAGTAAGGCCATGTCAGGGCTAGGATGACAGCCTCTGCATGTAGCACTAGGAAATGCTCCAAACGACATGGTCACACACATCAGTCTAATGCATTAAAGGGTGTTGGACAGATGTGGAATGAAATGATGGAGTTAGTGAGGTTGAAGAAGGAGCCTGTCAGAGCCACCATACTGAGCACTGAACACCAAGGGGATAATCTTCCGAGTCAGGAGGAGGGAAAAAAGGCAATGATGGCAAAGTCTAATATGTACTCAGAATATTTTCTTGGTTTGGTTTCTCTCTCTCTCTCTCTTTCTGTCTCTCTCTCTCTCACACACATACACATACACACACACACACACACACTTTTCAGAACAGCTGATAACAGCCGCATGTTCATAACTATTAACAATAATTCAATAGCTTTGTTTTTAAAATCCTGTCAATCAGTGAATGATATATATCAAGATTTTTAAAGGTAACGTGATTTTTGGTCAGTCGATTTTTGGATGCTCATCTCTGAGACACCTTAAAAGGGTCTGATTTTTAGAGGGCAGATGCTCAATAGTGTCTGCAAATCAGGTCCCTTTAAGGTGTCACAACTTTGGCCCTCAAAATCACTAGTCACTTTTGAATATCTTAGCCATCATCTCCACATATATGGTGCCTGAATTGTTTGTCTTAAAAACACAATCTAGCTAAAACAAAGCAGAAATTACAACAAAACATTTCCTTCTAAATTGTGGGGCTTGGCTGTCAACTTAATTTACAATGATATTGTGAACAGTTCAGATATTTTTTTTTAATTAATGAGCAACATAATCAAAATTAGAGACAGTGGAGTACAGATGACATCTAAGATGAATTGAAGGGATGAAGATAAAACTATCCGCATGTACAGGTGAATGAAATGTGAAAGAATATCATCTTTACATGGAAATCTTAATTATTATGGCATTAATTACATGCAGCTTCCTGGGACAGTTGAAAGCCATGTTCTTTAATAATGCATCTGAGGTTTCATGTCCCTTTAGATATTGTCTGAATATTAACTGTGGTATTGTCAGGGTCTATAAGTGAGCCTGACCTACATAGCCATTTGTCCAAACCTCTTAGGCCTAGTATTAATAATTCAAGTAAGAACTATGCATCTCCACGAGGCTAGGGATAATTAAAGTAACTATGCTTTCTTTTCACAGTTTTCAGCCATCCGTCCTTCTCCCTCCTCTCCTTACTGCCTGAATAATCTGTAAATATTCATATTACATTGTCCAGAGAGAAATATAGAAATTCTATTCACAAACCATTGATAATTTTGTGGTATATTTAGCTTATGTTTTCAATTTCTTTCTTATTTAATTTCATTATATCTTTTCAGCAAAGGGCCAAATGTATATACATATATATTAAATGCAGCCACGCTGGGATGAAATCTCTGAGCTGGATGATTCACACTTTCTGTTTCTTTCATTCTGTATAACAACACTTGTCTAATTCTCTATACATTTTTTCCAGCCACTTTCTTGCTGCAAAGGGTGGGGGTTGAACCCCAGAGGGACAGATCGTGTGTACGTTGATGTTTTTAAAGGAATGTGTTGTAACCTGTGAAAATTGACAAATTTTTGATTTATTTTTCCTCTTGCTGCCTTGGAACACGCTCCCTACTATATTTTAACTGCACACTGATAGTGATCTATTGTGAGTAAAAACGGGTTCCCTGTAGCCCAGAGTACAGTCCAGCCTGTCTTTCTCTAGCAGAGAGTTTTTTTGTTTTGTTTTGTTTAGTAGTTTGGTTCTTTTCTTTAATATTTATGTTGCATGTAGCAGTGACGTCATACTCCCACCTTTCTCATCCTTTACACCCACACGGATCAGGGCGACGTTGAAGAAAATACAGCAGTTTCCTCCACCTCCCTCTTTCCTCCCCATTTTCTCCCCAATCTTATTTTTTATCTCCAATGGAAAATGAAGCCTTTACAATGGCATTTCCTTTAAATGACTTTGGACTTCTCATTACTTTTTAGGGACGCCAGTTAGGCTGGAGTAATTACCACTATAGCACTGTTTGCCTGGTTAAGTGGAATTCATTGTCGGGCTTGTATTCAAGGTCTTGGGCTTGTATCCTCTGCAGCTCAGCGTCATTTCATGACAGAAAAGGCATACAGCAATTCCCCACTGTCCCTTCCCTCCATCCCCAGCACCAAAAAAAAAATAAGCCAGGCAATGAATTATTTGTGTGATCAACTTCTGATGCATAAACCTAAACCTATTCTTAACTGGAGACAAGTGACTCCACAGTGGTAATTATTTTCCCCAGTCTATGAAATTTCCGTTGCTGTAAAATTAATGATACATGTGTATGGCCCAATTATGCATAACTCTGAGGCTTATTACAGACCCAGTATGAACTTTATAGACCACTCTGTCTGAATCTGAGCCGCAGCATTGTTAATTCTACAGTATCTATGGAGGCCTTCAGTCATCAACCATTTCTTAGTGCACACATGGTCCTGGTAGTTAAAATAAATACAGCATTTGGGAAGTGGAGAATAGTTTACATTTGCACTGATTTGTTGTACAGGCACTCCAAAGAAAATACATTGGGGAGGGGTGGGGTGCTGCTACCATACTTACAGGACTATTCGGAGCGTCTCAGTATGACTAAACTGTTCCCCAACAGCTTCAGGGACCAGGATTAGATAGATCAAGGGTATAATGAGCCAAAGTGGTACCACTGGGAGCCCACTAACCACTCACTTTAGCCATGGCTACTCCAAACCTGTGAGGTTACCATGTTTGGGTTTTTTTACCATTTCCCCATATGTTACTGTTGTTAATTTGTTTTATGGTAACAAAAGCTTCTGGCCTTCTTGTGCTAGGTGCTGTACAGTCACATAGGAACACAAGGACCTAAAGCATCCAGGAAAGGCAGTACTTCTGGGAATAACATCACAGTGTTAGCCAATCAGCATATCCAAATGCTGCATTGCCATTTATTGTTGGGAGGTACATTGAGGGAATGGGAATCTACCACTCCACATAAGGTGCTGAACACCACAGTTGAAAGCATTAACTAGCTCAGGAGCCAAGTTCACCAACCTGCCTATTTGAGACCATTAGTGATGGCAGAATTGACCACTTGCATATTAACTATTTACAGTTCAGCCAGATAAAAGCTGTGTTCTTGGACATAGATTTATAAGTGATTTTTACATGTGTAAATTAATTAAGTAATTAAGTAATTAAGTAATTAAGTAATTAAGACCCAGAAATTTAGTACTCTGAATGAGGATTTTATTGTTGACATGAGTAACTCTAGGACCTAACCCAGCATCCTCAGGGTCTTGCCCTGATGTCAGCTAAAGGCAGTGATCCGATAGGCCTGCATGGTTCCCCAGTCTCTGTTTTGGTTTTAATTTCAGTTCCTATCCTCAGTAAATCAGCATTTGAAAACAAATGTCCAGTTCCTAGTGCAATAATCTTTGGTCCCATAGAGATCAATTAGCAGTATCAGGACTATTAAGACAAAAATAAATAGGTTTAAAAGTGAGATTATAATCAGAAGAGTGAGACTGTAAAAATGACAAAATGGGGGATTTGTTCATTATTTCTCAATTATTTTCATTTCAAATTTGTCCTTATTTTACAAGATGAGACTATTTTTCTTTCTTTTCACCTTGCAAGTGCCATATAGGATCTAGGATTCAATCTGTGTTCTTTCTGTAGTGTACATCATCACCACTAATAAAGATTCTGCAGTCAGAACTTAGGTGACTGTTTAGCTAATGATGCAAAAGACACAATACGATTCTTCATTTTTGCAATTGCAAATTATTTTGATTGCCATCAAACTACTAATATTACTGCCCACAATTCATACTGGGCATAATTATTCGCAGACACAAAATTGTTCTGAGAAAAAGAGGGCTAGGTTGAGTCCGGGTTGGAAGACCAAAGCCACAGAGAACAGAGATATTGAAGAATCCATTTTTACATAGCCAGTTTTCTGAGTATAATTCATCTCAAGCTGAAAGAGAAGATTTAAACAAGAATATATTTTTTTAAAATAAATATGCAGCTTTGTCTTAGTTCTTCTAGTAGTTTCAGCCCCCTTAGAAATGAATGGAGGAAGAACACATTGGCTGAGTGTCCCCCAAAATATAATGTAGGAAGGGTCGTGAAGATGTATGAAAATAAAAATGAATTGGTCTATAAAAAGTCATTAATTAAAAACATGCAAGTCTTTTCTAAAGTTACTGATATACAGTAGAATGTGCAGATTGTCCACTCACTTCACCTGCTGCTCCTGCGGTTTTGGCTGAAGAACAAGAACACCCTGTGAATTTCAGGAAACAGCTAACAAATTGCCTATGACTGACATCACTTAAAGTTAGAAATTTGCAAAACTTGCAAAATAGCTTGCAGGCTGCATTTGGTGATCTTGAAATTACCCTGGAACACAGTGAAATGATGGAGAGCTAGCCTTGCCTGTTGTGTTAAGAGAAAATCAATTGTCACCAGTTTGACATGCTGCTGTATTTTTAAGAAAACTGAAATTGTGCTGTGGGAAGCCCTTTCAATTTTTTAGACTGATGATGTTAACCAACGTCGCCAAAAGGCAATCAAATCAATATGGTCTTCCTTTAATGCTGCTAGTTGCTTTATAACATAATTTCTTTGTAAAGTTCCCCTTTGTTGTCATTTTACTTGCTGTGGATCATGAGAACTTGATGACTTGAAATGACATCATATCCATTTCAATTCTTAATGGTAGTTGGGCGCTTTTTTACTCACTGCCAATCAAGTGACCTCCAGTCAAGATTCTATTCTATTTCAGTAGCTGTTGTTTGATAGAGATCCACTAGATGTCCTCATAGATCTATTTTTTGTTACCATTTTGGTCCATGAGTAAAGCTGCTGTTAGTGACGGGTGGAGCAATGAGATCAGGAAGACTGTATGGTAACATAAAACATACAAACAAAAAAAAGCAATCAGCAGAGAAGAAGGGGTGCTTTGTCCTGCTTGCTCTAGACAAGGAACTGTTATTTGACAACTTATTTAAAGAACAATCGGCAATTTCCCTTGCTTTCTTTTGTGCCTGAAAATATTCCCCATTACTCTTTGTGAATTTTAAATGACACCTCACTCAGACAATCTTAGGTACTTTCTTCTAGACATTTTGACAGAGCTTGGGGGACTTTGTGATCAGAAAATGAGGTGTTGCCAGAGTGCTAGACACTCAGCTTTCTCCTCCAAAGTAAAAATGAAGAATGTCGGTCTGTTTTAAAAACTGCAACAAAAACATTTGTGCTAATTTTAAAATTATAAAACAAATGAAAACTGCGATTTGAAGTCTAAAATGTTGATAGTTTTGGAAACATTTTTTTCCAAATAGCTTAAAAATCTTGCCTCAGTGTGCTGCTCTTATCAAATAGTTTGTGTCAGTGGAACAGCAACATTTTGATTAATTAAAACCAAATTTCACTGGCTCAATTTCAGATACATAGGAAAGTCCTTTGTTTGTTTTTTGTTTTATTTTGGGGGCGGGGGGTGGTTATACCAAGAAGAGAGAGCTGCCATTCCCTTCTATCCATTTGTTTTTCAAGAACCTAAAATAGAAAATTAAGTTGTTTTATGTTCTGTTTTTATTTTCACCAGAACTGCAAATAACAGTTCCATTCTGCATCCTGATAATTTCTACAAGGGTATGGTAGAGAATGATTGGATTTTTATGCAGCTGCTACAGGTATCATATGAATTTAGCATCCATCCAAAAGGCTGTACAAAAAGAGCCCCTTATCCCCTGCTGATTACCATTTTTTATTAATATTTATGGAGGTTTAACAGGAAACAGTATGTGTGTGGCTGAACCATCTTTAATCATTTCTGTCTTGTCTTTGATCTTCTCACTAATCATCCTTACTAATATTCCATGTTTTAATTTAAATTTATTTCAATATTGTATTTGGTATGAATGTAAAATGACTGTGTAACAGGAATGAAGAATTACAGCATGTTTTCTTTACAAAATGTATTGCTTTAATATGTGATTGCTTATATACTGGTTTAAACCCTTATAGCAAGTCTTTTTTGTTACATTTATTGCCAGGTTAAAGCCTGTTTCTTGCATGTTAACAATGTGAAATATCAAAAAATTATGCATGGTCTCCAGAACAACCAATAATAATAGTTAAAAACAGTCCCTGAAAGGTGTGGGTTTTAAGATGTACCTGACAAACTTTCCCTTATTGAATAGAAGGATTTAAATTGTCCATATCGTTGGTTTAAGTCTGATTAAAATGGTTCCAAAAGTTTTCCTTCCCATCTTTCCCTGCCCTTAACAATGATTTTTTTATTTTAATAAATGTCATAGTTTATTATTTTCTGTTGACAAAATATGGCTATAAGTAATTGAAAACCAGGGACTGTTACTAACCAACAACATAGTATTACAGAATTGTCAGATACTGTGTTTTGCTACAGCATTTGATTAGAAAAAATCCTTCAAAACAGCTGTATTTTAAACCCAAAACGAGTCTTCCTTTTTTCCTCACCTAGTATTAGTGTGTTTCTGACAAGTACCCTTTATCTTTTTTCTATGGAACTCCACATGTTGTTAGAGTGAAAAACAAAATAATAAAATAAAAAGTGGTGTAACAGAAACATCTAATCAGATTATGAACAAATGTCTCCCCTCCTTTGTCCCCAACTTTTAGTTTTAAAGGTACATGCTGGGGAGAATTAGGAGAGGGAAATATGGATGAATCAAATGCTGTTTTGAATTTTCTGTATTGTCTAAATTTGTATGGATCAAAAGCTGCAGTGGAACCCTTTATACTAAAAGCCAAGCTCTGAGGAATGATGTACCATGCACTGAACGGGCCTGATGCTGCATGATGACTTTCTGAACAGCTGCAAGATAACTTGACTAAGATGCTAAAAGAACATGTAACTAGAAATACAATTAACGTTTTAGAGGAATGGAGTCACTGCTGAAGAGATCACTCATTCATCTCCCTCAATGCCTGTTTTCCACAATCATAACGTTACCCTTGCTTGACAAATGTACTGTATGGCAAGTCACAAAGGTCTTAGAACAGGACTTGACCCATTTGAGAGAGATAAATCCCTCTTTCCTGGTGACTGTAGCATTCAAAAATGACAAAACTGAGGGGAAATAATTTAAATAACACCACCATTGTCACATAAAAAAGACTTCCTAATGGGAGGTACAGGCCAAAGAAACTATACCTTTTTGACTACTTTTATATTTGAAGGTTTTGCTTTTGGCTGTCAATGTTCTGTTTAAGTGGCAGTATTACTAAGCTAGTTCATGCTAAGGCATTACCAACAATGACTGTTCAGTGCAACATCTGAAACTATTTTCAAATGGCATTTATTTTCATCTTCAGATCCAAAGTGTGAATAAGGTAAAATTGGGCATTGATACTTTTGAGTAATTTTTAAATTAAACATGTTACGTTTATAGCAAATACATCACAAAGATAGTATCACTCTTTTGGGTCCGTTGCCCTGCTTAAAAGATACAAATGGATTTTGCTGCTGCTAGCACATCTTTTTGAGTTGGTTTCTAAGTAAGCATTTATTTATTTGCTTTCTGGCTTGATATCTGAAGACAGTTGTGATGTTCAATCACAGTTCTACTTGGAGCAGAAAATATGCCGATGATTGGTTCAGCATGTTCCAATGGACCAATGTTCTGTGTGCTTTTGGTGATGCCTTATTTGTGAATTGACTTTAATGTCAAGCACATTTGCCAATATTAGCTGAATCTTTCATATGGACAAATTTTGATATTCTGTCGAGAGTCAATTTCAGTTCCTGAAAGCATAATGTAAAGTCACTAAATCTTTCAGGAAGTTTTGTGAAGACATCTTGTAACTCTCCAACAACATGTAATTTAACGCAATGAAGAAACTTCTCAGGCACTGTTTAATACTGAGAAATTATTAGCACTTTTGAGAGCCTCTCTGTCTGTTTTTTAAAAATAACTTTGATGTTTGCCACAAGCAATGTAGGTCCAAATTATATGATTGATTAACATCTTTAAATTTTTCTCTCTCTTTTTGGCCCAGCAGTGTTAATTGTGCCAGAGGAAAAAAATGTTCTTAGGATTTTCTGTTTTTACTTTTGTTCTTTTTTTAATCCAAAAATCTGATTGTAATTAGCAATTCTTCCTTATGTCTATGGTCACCCTATAAGACTTAGGGAGAATATAAAGAGTAATTGATCTTTTCCCTACTTTTGATGTGCAGCCAAACTGTTATCAATAATCACGTTGCATTTTTTTCCTGGGTCAAGACTGTTAAACATAAACTAAGGCCTGTACTAAATCCCTTAAGTTACCTTCCAGCTGCCTTGTTATATATATATAACCTTGCCATTAACCTGCTGCTCTTCCTCTCCTCCCATCCAACATATGGTTATAGCCAAGATGTCCATCTACAAGAGAATGAAACTGGCATGTTGTTTTGATTGCGGACGCTCTGAGCGTGACTGCTCTTGCATGTCAGGCAGTGTACATAGTAACATGGACACCCTTGAGAGAGCCTTCCCACTTTCTTCTGTCTCTGTTAATGATTGCTCCACCAGTTTACGTGCCTGTAAGTTTTAACACCAACACATGCTGTTCCATGTCTGTGGTGTCTGTGGTACCATCCCTGTCTTGTGTCGTACATTGTAGTTCTGTGAGTTTTATGGGGCTGATGCTTTTTTTCAGAATTAGTTTTAATATAGCTCTATATTTATGTATGATGTGGTTTGGGGTTTTTTAATAGCAACATTTAATTTATTCATTAATTTGCTTAATGTGCTTCTTAAATAGTGCGTCTTTGCGGCAGCATGTGGGACCTTAATTGTGCAGCTTGGTGATGTTTTTGTTTTTATTTCATGCATACAGTATAAATTGTCATTAATTAAACAGTAAAGTAAATGCCTTATTAATGGTTCGGGGGTGGGGGGGAGAGTCTGTCTAAATCTGTGACTACAAACTGGTAAAAAAAAAAACTATTAATTCAGTGGGCAGTTATGATAGCAGTGTGGTTGAATGGCATACAGTAGGCAGTGGAAGCCTCCTACAGAGGATACAATTTGTAGCTGAAGTTGGGGTTGTTGTTGTTTTTCTTTTTTCCATTAGCCTTGCTCTTTGTAACCCTTCATTTGCTGTAAGGAAGGAAGTCCTCATTCAAGTCGGACACCCCAGAAGGCTTAGTAGAGTTGAATGTACCCAGTGTAGAGCTATTTCATCATCAGCTGCTCTTTAATGAGTCTACCCTGATGCAAGCTCCTGTGATGTAGTCCATCGCAAAGTACCCCTGAAAAGAGGAGGAGCGTGTCACTGTTTAAAAATGTACCTCTAGCAGGTGACAGTGATTAGCACCTGTCATGAACAAACCAAAAATGCTCTTCTGAAGACACAGAGCAGAGAAGGAGGAGCAATGCAAGTGACTGTTAACTACATTATTGGGAGCCTAAGCATACCTGTTCCTTCAGTGATTGTCAGCGGTTGAGGAAGATTATTAATGACAATAACTGCCACCCTGTTCAAGTATCCATAATAGGCAAAACTATGTCTCAGGCAGGGATTGTTTTCCTTCTCCCTGTCAAAATGGATGGGCAAAATCAGAGTGATCTGGTAGGAAAGATATAGTTTTGATCAGGAAGAGCAATCACCTGATATGTATGGCATGGCACACAGGAACTCCACCAAGTGCTGAGTACAATGAGATTAGTGGATGTTGCATCCAGTAGCTTTTTGATACAACATAAATACAGTGTTTAGTCACACCTGTGGAATGCCTTGGATCCAGCTATTTTGGTCTGTGATCCATTGATCCAGAGACACAGATTCCTGGCACAGAAACATAAAAGCCTTGTCATTTGAAGCTTTATCTAGTGGGGTTTCTTGGTGATGCAAACCCTCTCTGTGTACCAGTGAGGTACACTCTGAGGCTATGTCTATACTGCACACAGTTGGCAGCCATATGTTGGCTACATGCCACAGTGAAACAGAGGCTGTGTCCACACTGCAGTGTGTGGCTAGACATGTCAGTGAAAGGCTCTGGCAGGGGAGAGGCAGCAGAGAAAGGCTCTCTCCACTGCTAGAGTCTTTCCCTGCAATGGGGAAAGACTTGGGCAATAGGGAGGCAGCGGGACACTACACTGCTCAAATAGCAGTATAGACTGGGGAGGTGCTGCTTGGGCATGTAGAAAGCTGTGTAGACTGTATACCCTAAGGCTTTAGGCATGTCTTTACCCAACTCGCCCAAGCAGTGTCTCACCATCTATATTGCTATTTATACGCATGCTGGGGGATGTGACCTGTATGTACTATACATACTGCCATAAGGCGTATGCAGCATAGCTGTTGTCTTTCTTTTCCAGTTAGTCATCTCTAATGCATCATGTCCAACGGGTGACAATTTCCACTAGTAACTCCTTTGCTCTATATTAAGAGGTTGCACCCTTTATTGAGCCCTGTGTCACTATGGTGTACAGTAAAACTAACTTCCCTGTGCTTAGAACAGTGAATGAGAATCTTCCAGTACTGAGAGTTACTGCAGACACATTTACTTATATAATCTCCTAGTCTCTGCAACACAGCCCACAATATTTTTTACATTAATGCAGTCTCGTGAAAAGAGATTATGTGGTTGAGTCCTGGTACTGCTGTTAACAGCAAACAGACAGCACTAAATGAATATGTCCCCTACAAATGGGTGACATTTCTACCATTAGTATCATCTGGCAAGCAAAGAGAAACCCTAATTTGAAGAGTTAGTGTAGCTTTTCACTTCACTTAAGGCTGTAGAGGGGAAAAACCCTGGTTTTGATTTCATTGCCTATTCAACCAAAAACATCCTGTGTATGAAATCATTGCCCTCAATAACACTTTTGGAAACATGTTAGACCCATGTTGCATTCTGAATCTAAGGGATATTGACAGCTCTAGGGATTTTTAGCATCCTCTGTTTCATCGGCCTTTCCCCCTGCCCCGTCGTCACTCCGTCAAATCAAGAGATCTCATTCTTCCCCATGTGAGACCACTCACCTTTGACCATTAATAATAAGTAAGAAAAATCAATATCAATTCAGGCCCTTAACAAACCAGCATAGGCCTATATATATATATATATATACACACACACACACTCTCTCACACACACTAAATTCCACTGGCAGGGCTTCAATAGAAATCACCATGTTTTCTTTGCTTTGCAGAGGGGTCGGATGATGCCCATCTTGACAGAGCTAGTTAACTCAAAGAATGGTGGTGAGAGTCGGCTTTTCATTAAATATGAGCAGATGTGAAATTTAGAGTGTTTGACAATTAGAAATGGCAGCAGCAGGGCCCTGGAATCAAAGTGAGGTCAGATTGGTAGATCAGATTACCTCTCTTACATTCTTTAGTTGTTCAGAAAATCATTTTGAATTAGTGTCAGTGGAGCCATGATGAGTTTTGCCCTTTGTCTTTTATGCTAGAACTGTATTGTTTCCCAAGACACTCATTAAAGGTCATTATACTATTACAGGGCTTGCTTTGGTCATGGTTTCCCCAGTTGAGCTGGTGTGCTTCTAAGATTGCTTAATGTGTTTTTCATTTTTATTTTTATTTTATTTTATTTGTATTTTATTATAAAAGCAGGCTTTCCATTTTCAAGGTAAATAAAATCAGAGACCATTGTCTGTCGTGTCTTCAAACAGTGAATAACGATTATAAGAATTAACGGTGTTTATAGGGATCTGGTGCTAAGTAGAAGCTTATGGCTGTATCAAGTTACATATTCATTGATGTACATGGGATTTTTGTGTGCTAATTGTATGCCCTTGTAGAGGAAGTGGAGTTTACAGTATATGTTGCACTGTAAGTGAAAGAGATTATTTCTCTGTTTATTTACTAGATTGAATTTTACTGAACTTTCAGTTTATGAAAATCACATTTTCACATACACCAACATCTCTTTTGGCATTGGTGGCAACCGTCCAAAAGAAAAGAGGTGTTTTTTGCAAATGTAGGGCGATATAAGGTGAGCAGCAGTTTTTTGTTTTTGTGTTTTAACTGCATTTTGTAGGTAGACACAATACACAGCAATTCAGTGTTGCTTCCAAGTCTTGCTTTGGAGATGCACCAACACTGAGGTGAAGAGTGGTACCTGGAAACCTGGGCTAATTCAAAAGGAAGAAACCACTTCTTTGATGGAACAAGACCACATGAGACCTGTGCTTAACAGACTGTGGCAACTGCATGGTGATGTTCACAGAATTAGTTAATATGTAGAAAGTCCTAAATGGAAGAGGCACAGGTTGACTTAAGAACCACCTCACTACCTCCAAATCACAGTATGACTGATATTCCTCAGAAATTGATGGTCCAAGAGTAAAGGTTTACTGCTCTGCTCTAATCTATGTAGGTTACTTTACCATGCCCATCTTCATGGTATCTAGGCTTGCAGGTGCTCAAGGAAGGGCATTCATGGAAGTGGGTCGATATCTGTGTAATTCCCTTCCTCAGGAAATACACTTCAGCATGCACCTGGCTATGTTTAGAAATATTTATGTGATGGCGGCAATCTTGGCCACCATCATGGATTGGGGATCTACAGAGAAAAGCATGGGTCTCGGCATCTTGAACTAAAGAGCCAGGCTCTGTAACTGGGGTTGTAACAGATTAACATCTTCTGTGGATCAGGCACAAAGAGGAACACGTATTGACCAGTGGGTTATAGTTAGAAGATGCATGTCTTTGTCTAGGTTTACCAAACTGATTAAACTTTGAAATCCTGGGTTCCTAACTGACTGGTTAGATTAAAAGCTGCGGGCAGTAAGAAGGAGGCATAGTTTTTTGTTTCCCTTATTTGGAATGTTAATGATTCAGTGACTTCTAAATGAGTGCACATATCATTGCATGGGAGCAGCTGCTGTCTGCTTTCCATGTTAAAAGGTGGGACTTGATGCCTAAAATCCACAGTTCCTTGTCTGCTGCCATTTCACCCATAAAACAGCTTAAGGACAGAAATACCTGCTCTCGTGGAGGGCTAGGAGCCATGCTGGCCTGTGCTTGCTGTGACATGGAGCGTGCTACAGAGGTAGCATGGTTATTTCATTCTATATTGGCAATGGATTCCCTTGCTAGATACTAATGTATACCCCCTCTGTAGCATGGAAAAACTATGGTTTGAGGAGTTAGTGCTGCTCAAGGTAGCCGTAACTTGTGTTATTGTTACCCCATAGACACCTTTCCCCTCCACATGGCCCAGTGACCCCCTCTTTGCTCATGCTGTCTCCTCTCTGTGTTGCACAAAAAGCAGACTGTATGCCATCAGTGTATTGGGAAAGGAGAGATTGAGGGGGAAAATCGATGGGATCTGTTGAGGGAGGAAAGATGGATTTGGTTTAGATCCCCCAGGATATGCTTGTTAGGTGTTAAGTAAGTGATTATGATAAGATGGGTATGTTTTTCTAACTCAGTTTTATGAAATGACCCAACCTCTCTGTAGTGTTGGAGAATGTTAGTGTTAGCCTGTTCTATCCTGACATTCCTTTAATGAGACTAATATAAAAGGACAATTAAAATGAGGGCATAGTGACACAATAAAAAGCTTATTAATTCAAACCCAGAGAGAAGATAAATCATGCAGTGTTTGTCATGAACATCCAACATTTGTGAAGTAACCCAGTGAACCACTCTGTGGGGAGGAAATTGACTTACATAAAGCTATTTCCAAAAAAAAATTATTCCTTCCTCCAGTGGGACAAATTTTTCCTTCAGTTACTATTGAAATTGACAGAGTTATTTTGGATCTATTCTTGTGTAACTGAGGGCCAAAATGTGTGTGATGTTTCTCCTAGATAAATCTACAGGATTGTATACATCTTCTTCAAAAATCCTAGAAATAATTTTAAAACATACTTATGTATGTTATAATAAGCATTCAATTTTACCAAGGAAATAATCAATATTAAATAACATAGATATGCTAGAAAGTCCAGCACAATAAAAATCAAGGCACCATACAAAACAGCATCTTAAATGTAATCTTTAGTGCTACTGGATAATAAAACCAATTTATTTTCATTAGCTCTATGCACAGACTAAGCTACTGTCAACAAAGCTGATGTCACCTAAATGCCCTTTTAAGTATTACAAAACAAGACAATGGAAAGAAATGACACACAGGGAAAATACTTATGTAGGTCCCAGGGCTGTTCTGTTCTATGTAGGTTCTTATACTATGCTCCTCACTGTGGCATCTGAGTTGGTAGGTGCTGGAGGCAGGGCATTCTTGATAGTAGTCCCAGGCCCCTGAAGTTCTCTCAAACCACAGAACCAGTTTCCATGAGATGTATTTTTCAGACAAAGAAGACCCCACATAATTACTCCTTGGTTTTATGCTTAAGCTTATTTGTTGTTGTTGTTGTTTTGGGGGTTGGGGGGGAGTGATTTGTATATTTTTGTAAGCTGTCATGCAGTACTGCCTGCAGCTTCCCTGATTGATAGAGTTTTAACCATCATTCCAGAGCTGAATGTTGGAACAATGATTTCTCTGAACCAGTTCTCAGCCAAGTTGTCTGCACCTCTGTCAGATGCTAGACATTTGCACTTACTGCTGATGAGTAATCCTCTCACCACTGCCTCAGTATATTTCCTCCCTCACTAACTTCCTAATATATAGCTAGAGGTACATACAGACATTGAAATATTTTCTTTCTGGTCACTGGTCCAGTGCTTGGAATGGTATACTGTTCCTGAAAGTGTATCTAACTCTGCAATGATGACGAGGCTTTGAACTTTAGAATCATATCAATCAGTCTGCCATCTTCTGTACCTCTTCATTCACAAGATTTTAGTGGCACTGAAAACAAAAGCTGGAGCTAAAATCTTGAAACTACATAGTCTGAAATGTTTTGGAGATATGAGATGTTCAATATAAAAGTCATACCAGAATTAAAGTAGGAAGTAAAAGCAGGATGGTGCTCAGAATGAAGTGATTATGTAGGGCCTGCTTTCTCAAGGTTAGGAATGTTTAGGCAGAGCAGTGTGAATGCTTTCAGACAAAACCAGTGGTTGTAAAGAATTATTTAGTATCAGTGATCAGAAGGGAAAATAATTCCAGCCCTGTATACTCTATATTGTGTGGATTTGTTTATAAGAGAGAGTGAGTGCAAAAGGGAGAAGACACTGCTGCTCTGAAGTTTTTGTTCCTCTTTTAAGAGCAAATAGTTTCTGTCCATATGTGTGCATGTTTGAAAGAGGGATGTGAAAGAGTGCATGTGAGCGAGTCTGTTGATGCACATGTACAAGAAGTTCAGCATTTGTGTGGCCTAGAGTGTTCATTTCTAGCTCATGGGCTAGCTGACCTTAAAATTATCATTGATCCCTCAGTCTAGCAGTGTTTTTTCATCCCTGGACCAATCTTGGATATATACTGTATGAACTAAACCTTGGACCAGTGTGATCTTTGTTCCTTGCACACTATGTGCAGTGTGTGTGTGCGCACACAGTGCATATGTTCAGATAAATAAGAATTAGAAGTTTAAAATCATATGGCGTACTGTCTCTAAAGTTTAGCAACAGAGTTTAGCTCTCTCACCACACTTTGCTCTCATCCATCTCTGTGTAAAGGATATTATCCAACAGTTTAAATATTACTTGTTACTTTAGACTAATTACAGTAGAAAAAAGTAAGATGAAACAATATTTTTCAAATATCTGACTTCCAGTACACAGTCAGTGTTGGATTCTCATAAAGATGGAAATGAATCCTTTTTATAGGTGCATATTTAAATGTAAACCTGTGCAATGCTAAATGATTTGGCTTTCCGTTCATTTGGGGATAATATGAGGATATAGATTAATAGTGATTTATAGAAATGCAGGAGCAGAAAAAAACAACAACCCAGCTGTTCCTTGTCAACCAGTAGAATAGTAAAAGCAAGACAACCTGACTAGTTGTTCTACATGACCAGAATATATGAATAATGAAGCAGATGCCTTTTCAAATGAGTTTTGTGGTGCAGTGATTACCAGTGGGCTGGTGTGAGGGTGCTCTGCCTGACTCGTGATGTCTGTGCAGCAAAAAAATACATACAGTAGCTTCAACACAAGACTCAGGCACTGCTAAGTTTAGCAGCAAATCTTTTTTTGAAGACTTGAGAGGGGGAAAAAGAGACCAAGAAGTCTTTTTAAATTCCTTTAGGCCTTTCCATTGGGTAGTGTTTCTTACCAGGGTCACAGAGAAGTGACTAGTGAGGGGCTTGCCTTGATGGGGACAAGCTAGGAAAGATGCTGTCTGCATCCTGTGGAGTGAGTTTAGCAGAGGACCTTATGCAAGGTGACATGGAAATTATGTTTGCATTTTTATTTCCTGAGTGTGGCTGGTTGTCATGAAACTCACCCTGACAGTTTCTTACCACCAGGCAGCAGATTCTTCCTGTTACCTCCTTGGTGTAGGACAGATGCTAGCCAGTTAGCTCTCCGTCTCTCCTGCTTCTGAGCTATCTCAAGCGACAGATGCCAGGGCCAGCTTGGTTTCCACTTGAGCATTTCTGTCATAGCCCTGCCTTGAGCCCAAAATCTGACCTTTACTATATGAAATAAAGTACTTATGAACAAGCAGAGGCTTGATCCAGAGCAGGCTTAGAGCAAATGTCAAGTCAGTCTTCTGCCTCCTTGTTCCACCTGCATTAGGAACCTAGCTTAGACCCTAGACTAGAGCGTTGAATGCCTTAGGCTTTATGGGTCTAAAGAGACATAACTTATTAACAAAGAGTTATTAAATTTTTATCAGTTTTACAACACAATGTAAATGTCTCATCTGAATCCACACTGTATTCATTATCATTTAAAACGTTAATTAAGTCAAAGTTGCATTTAATTTAGTTCTAAATGTGCCTTTGGGAGGAAGCTTTTAGAAACAGCTGCAGGATTGAGAAGCACATCAATGCTGGGAAGTTCTTAGTTCCACTTTCAGGATAGGCGCCCAATTTGATTACCATTTTGTGTCTGAAACTAATTTGTTGTGATGTGATTGGGCATGGTCTTACGTTAATATTGGACCAAAATCAGTGGAAAACTATTCCATAAAACCTTGCGCTGGTCACAGAGACACTTTATAGTCTGTTCTTGCCCTCCTTTCAAATTGTCTTCAAATCCAATTGAACATTTAATCTGTAATGACTGCATTCCTAATATATTATAATACTTTGCCACATGATGCAGCTGTCATTGGTTGAGTATTTTCCTACTCTTAGGAAAGATTTAAATAATGTATTTGCATAGATTCAGAATGTTTTCAATCAAATATATAGGAAAACACATCTCTTGGCCCTGAGTCTTCCAAATTGTGCTTGAAGTACAATGCATTGTGGTCAAAATCCAGTACAGAATGGAATATGATGCAGTATAACAAACTATAAGGAAAGCCATCTAAATCAGAATAATAAACAAACATGCATGTATTTGCTAATGTATTTAGTATTGATAATGCAAAATGCCTCTTTGTATCATACTGACTGTGTCAAACGCATATCAACACTGGAATTAAAAGTATAGATCTCTGAAGAAAATAGTTAAAAAATCATCTGTAGTTTTTAGTCCCTTTTGAACTCTAATTGAAATACAGAACATCTTTCCTGTGAAAGAACTCCCACCAGAAAACTTAGAAAACCTTATAGCTTTTCTGAGCTTTGTCATGCAATTTCCTTTGTTTGTTCTTGTCCAGAAGATTTTGTTTGCATTAAATGTATCACCATTTGCATTGCAATGTGCGTGGCATTATCTTTATTCTCTAAACTCCAGTGGTGATGTGTGTTGTCTAACATAGTTGGTACAATATGGAGAGGCATTTTGCATTACGGTAGCTATGCTGCTAGAGAAAACAATGGCAACTAGAAGCGAAAGTTATCTCCTGTTAATGTACCACAAGATCATTGGTCTTGCACTGTTTTTAGCAAACCATTTACAGAACAGATTAGCATTTGTCATTTATTTCTGCTCTCAGTTCTTTTTATAATTAGCCTCTTCCTTAAATAGTATGTATTTGAGGAGACATCTTCCTCAGACTTTTGATAATGATAGTAGCTGTGACGTGAATCACAACTTAGAAATCAAGTAAAATATTAGCTTAGCTGGTAAATCCTCATGGGCTACTAAAACTAAGATTCTTCTATCAAAGAATAAATGCACTGCTACATTAAAAGGGATGGTTCCCTCCTATCTGTAAGTAACATTCAGATTCACTCCCACAAACCTATACCTTACTGGTAAATTTATTTCTCCCCTAATTGTTTTTATTGACACTGGTGTAATACCATGGGAATGATTCCTGATGTTCTCATGTGTGAGTGAGAGAGAGTTCATGCTCCTTCGATGTGCATTGGTGAGGATATTGGTGGAAGGGGTAAAAAGTGTCAATTGCTCTCGTTTGGCATACAAAGAATAAACTGACATGCTCAGAGGGCAGAACGGTGGGGTGAGATGCACATCAGTGCAGAGCAGGCTGTACTTTGTTGGCTTCCACATCCAGTTAGTATTTTGAAATGTGTGAAATAATTCCCAGAATCTTCAAAGGGCCTTGTAATAACTGTGGAGTTTACACAAGCTAGTGGAATTGGTGTTGTATCCATTCTTCCATCAATTTTTCTTAGTAAAAACTATCCAACCAAAATCTCTGAACAAAAGAAGGTATATCCCTGCCCTGAAAAGCTTACAATTAAGGAACTGACTATTAACAATGTTTTACAGGAACTTATGTACTGTGTACACATTTACTTTAATATCTGCTAGCAAAATACCTTTTGTATTATAAAATCCAAAGATTGCCTCTTTGGTATCAAATGCTATCTTTGTCTGGCCCTGCTCTCAATGTCTTCTCGCTTTGACTGTGAACAAAGAGCGAATCAACAAGTTTTCCACTATTTGGGAAAGAGCAGACTTGAGCTAAATCCACATTTTATTTGATTTTATATTTTTGGGTGCAGGATGTTTTTGAGTATTCCACACAGAATTGTTCATCCTATTATGTGATTTCAAATGATTAGTTATTTAAACTGACTAGTTACTGTTGCACTGAAACATGAATTTTTGCTTGATTTTTTTATGCAAAAGCCAGCTCTGCACAAATGTGAACCTATTTTTGCTTTTTAAAAGGTCTGATTTTGCTCAAAAACTGGCCCTTGAAAAAGCAAAAATAGGTTCACATTTGTGCAGAGCTGGCTTTTGCATAAAAAAAATCAAGCAAGAAAAAGTTTCTTTGAAAATATGTAATCTTTAAATTTTAGGCATTTAATTACAAATACTTTGCACAACTCTAGTCAGTAGTACTTCTAGCTCTGGTAACAGGGTATGCCTTATTGTTTCCTTCATTCAGTTGTAAGTAGTATCTCTCTCTGGAGATAGGATGAGGAACAAACCACATGTGACTTATTAGTCACTTTGCTAAATGCCCCCACTGAAAGGTTGCTCAGATACAAAGGTGATAAGTGCAATATAAGAACGTACATAGAATAGAATAGTCTAATCACATCTACTCTGCAATATCCTTCCTGGCAATTCACCATTGCCCTGCACTTTGTGTGGCAAACCACTTACACTGCTTTGAACTGGTATAAATGACGACAAAACTTGGAGGGCAAAGGTGAATCAAGCCCAAGGTCTAAAAGGGATTTGCTTGGTCGTCTTATATGATTCCATATTTCTCTACCTGCTATCACTGTGACATTCTATATGATGAAATACTGTTATTCTTATGACTAACTGGCACTGGTCTCTTCAGCATGTTTTTCATGTGTTTATCAGTCCGGTGCATCCATGATTTACTGTTCCTGATCCAAAATACACCTGCAATCCTTAGTACTCCCTTAGCTGGGCTAAACATAAATGTGTTGCTTTCCTTAAAAAGGAAATATCATTTTAATTCTTGCATAAGAGCTCCGTCCCCGACCCCATGGTCTTTACTGCAGTTTCTTCTTTGGTACTCAATTCTTTTTACTCCTTGAGTGCTTCCAGTTATCACCAGCCCATACTGCCCTCTTCTTCTCCCCCTGTATTTTGGCTTTCCTGTCCAGCAGAACCATCACTGAAGAGATGAAGCATACCTATTTCTATCCTGGATAGCATGGTGACAAATTGTCACCTTTGCTATGGTTGCGGATCCCTGCCTGTGGTGTAGATAATCAGCATATCAAGTCATTCTCTCATTATAGTGGTATTATACCTTCAGATTTGTCTTGCTAGGTGGTACTATCATGACTTTTCCGGTTGTAATCCCAAAAACATTCTCTTCCAATGGCGTGAAGATTAAATGTTCAGTCTTTGGATTCTGGATTTCTAGTGTTTCCATCTCTAGGACCAGATCAAGATCTGAAGCTTATTTTGATTGATGGCTTGATTCCTTTTGATACTGCAGTTCACTCATCCACGGTTGTAGTGAGCACTCTCCTCCTCCCAAATAGGTCAGCAGCTGGTTTTGAGTCAATACATCTCTAGTCATAGGCATTTCTTGAGGAAATGCATAAGCAGAAGCTTTAGGCTTACGCAGCCTGCTCCAAGGTCCCACATATCCCTTACAGAATATTGATATCCTTAAGGTTCTGCCCACAAGGAATTATAAAGTCTATACGTCTACAAAGTAGTTTTTATCCATCTTCGGCACATGATTCTTTGGTCTTCCCTCTTCCACCTCATCTAACAGGAGCAAGTAAATACCTCAGAGCTAGAACGCCAAGCAACTTGCTCTTGGAAGATGTCTTCCTTGACAGCTGTCAGTGTCCCTTGAGAGTTGGATTTCTGGATGCTTTTGGAATCTCACTCTCAAAAAATCAGGCAGCAACACTCTAAATCTATTGGCATCCTATGGTGTTTGCATTTGCTATAGTTTACTTTTAGGGAGAAAACCTACCCACAAATCTCATTAAAGCTAGCATAGTCCCTGTCTTTGTGTTGGAAACAGCTACTGCTTCTCCCTCTTGACTCTGTTGGCCTCCTGATCCCACTGAAACCAGTAGGAAAATTCCCATTCACTTCAGTGGGAGCAAGATCAGGACCTATGTAATGGCCAAAGATCTTATCGGGTTTCCTCATAGACTTCTGTTGTGTTGGTTTGGTCAGTCGTCTTTTCCCCATCTTGTGCTGCCTGCTCTGAAAATGAGTGTTTCTAATTTTGAATACTCAGATACCTAACTCTCAGTGCTTACAGACCATATGGGCCTTTTCTAGCAGCTGTAATACTGAGAACTGAAGTGTTCTCTTAGGCTTTGTCTAGACAGCCTGAGCTGCTAATTCAGTTCCATGGCAATCCTGAGCCCTGCCACAGTTCCACCCCCCACCCCCACCCCAAGCCCTTTTCCTCTTCCGTTCTTTCAGTGCCTTGTTTTCAGCTTGGCCATACTACCACCTTGTCTCCTTCACTTCCTGATGCTCTTGGCCAAACTCTCACCCCAACCTGATTAACGAAAACAAACTCTGTTCCATGTAACACACATCTTTAATGAACTTTCCTTCCTGAATCTGCTCCTTTTGAAGAGATGTGACTTGGCCAGATAGTCCCACTCATGCCCATGGCCAGTGTCAAATAAGCAGGTTTGAGTTCCTTGCATAACTGCAATAACAAAAGAAAAATAATAATCCATTCTAATATTGTACTTTGGCAGTGGTTTCAGTATTATATTGTTTTTTGCTGTTTGCCATATAGAGATATGATCTCCATATTATAAAATTATAGTTAGCTTCCCATTAGATGTATGTGAAATGACGTCTATTTCCTTCATGTACCAACACTAAGTAGTCTGGTCTACCCTCTGAAAGTACTAGAGTGTTACCGGTGTAATATTTTTGTTAGAGATCTAATCAGTGGGAATGTATAACAGTAATTTGTTATTTCACAGAGGCATCTTGATTCTATTTTGTTTTTGTACGAAAAATATGATCCCTGCTACATACATCCATCCTTTAGAGTACTTTTTCTGTTAGAGATCAAATCACCGTTGTAAGTAATGTTGTCATTAGTTATCACCACTAGATTTCTTAGCTTACACTTTATTTTCCACTCTTAAGAAATTGTGAGCCTTTGCTCCCCCGCAACAATCAATTGTAGCCGAACTACTGTATGTTTTGGCAGATGTTTTAGCATTAATTCTTTGTGCCGTTGCTTTTGCAGCTATAATCGGAGTTAGCTAGCACATATCCATTTCTTATTATTATTGTGTTACTTTGCCTCCTCTCTTTTGCCATCGTTTACCTAAAAATGACATACAGAACTTCTCTAATACTCCATATCAGTGAATTATGTTCCAGCTCTACTTTGTTGATTGCCATTTTTTACTATGATTTTATAGATTTAATCTTAGTTATGTGTTTCTTGGGTGTTCATTATATTAGTAAATTTACTAAATGACGCTTCTATTTTAAGTGTGTTTGTTTAGAAGACAACATAATTTCATAATGCTGAGATCTGTAAAATATATCACTGGAATCACTAATAAAGAGAGTGCTCTTTCTTAGGGGTATATTTTACTGATTTCTTCATGTCGTCAACTGTATTTAACTTTATTTCTATAAGCAATCAAGTCAACATATATAATAGGCTATTGATGCAACATGATCATTCCTTTTGATTTATTTGGATGTTTACTCAATGACTTATGGTGTTTTACATATTAGAATTGGTCTGTCAACAATTAACATTCACTGCTTATGAAAGCCATACTTCAGGTAATGGAGTATTATTAAACTGCAACCAATGTGCTAGAAATCTGTCTTCTGATAATAAAATTTCTATGTATAACAGCAGCTGAGAAGTACCGCTATATATTTATGCATAGATCCCAGGATAGCTGGGGAGTAAAACCACAGAGGGGCTTGAAACTCAGTACAACCAGCAGATGGGGCTGCTAGCTTACAAATAAAACAGCAACTGAGAAGGACCCAAGATCCTGTAAGTTTTTTTTTTTTAAATTGTTTGAGAAAAACAATTTCTAATATTTAAGATGCTACTTGGCAATTGTATAAAAGTATGCACCAGTTAAATATATATTCAATATATGTATATGTACATAAAACAACAAGCCTATATGCATTATATAAACATGTGTACAGAAGCTTACACTTGGCTAATATATGTTTATGAAAAACACATATCATCCACACATGATTAAGAAAAAAATTATTAAGTCCTACATCCCAAAAGAGTGTTGCAGCTCAGCCTGAGAGAGCCCTAGGGTCATTGAGTTTGATCTTGCCCTATTCCACTCAAAGGGAGTTTTTCCATTGACTTGAATAAGAACAGGATCCTAATGAGAAAGTCAGAGTGAAGTGTCAGGAAGCGTTCCTTAGCTCTTGTTGCTGATAGAACCATAGCGTGGGAGTCTCTGTAAGATGTATACATTTATCTGCCCTTCAGTATGGCAACAAGGAGCTGCAGAAGGGGAAGGAAAAATTTGGGGTGGGAAACAAGCTAAAGGCAAAATCAGAGAATCAGAAAGGGGCACTGGGAAACATTGAGGCAAGAACCTAGGCAGGGTTCTCTAAATAGAGATGTTTGAAAACAGACTAGACAAAGCCCGAGAAATAGAGAAATTTTCATAAGTGCCTAAGGGACATAGGAGCACAAACCCATAATTCCCTTAAGTTCTCTTGAAACTTCCCATATTGAATGGTCTTGTACTGGCAAGAAGATGGTAAGATGGTTTAATAGGACTTATCCATTAAATTTGTTAAGGAAAACCCCCTCAGCACAAACATGTTAAAGCATGCTTTAAATGAGGACTGAAATAATTGGAGTAAAGAAAAGGTTATTTCCTCAGTTTATAAATTCCAGAATATATTGATTGGAATTTTACTGGAAATGTATATTTTAAAAAATAGATAAAAATTGGCACTTGGCACCGGAAAACAAAGTAATGACTCTAATTAGGTTTCTCTAGGGTGAAATCTATACTTCCCATTGCTCTTAGAAAGGAAACAATTTCATCCAGCATCTAGATTAGATTTATGGGACTCTGCTATGAAGAAGTAAGATGTGAATATTGCAGAATCCCTTGCCTATGCACTACATAACCTTCTTTCCTGTCAAATGTGCTATACACAATAAACACAAGATTTCTCAATCCAGAGGAGGAAAGCAACCACCAAGGGCCCTGTTCTCATTTTTAGTATAGTACTCAGCATACAAGTACATTATATTTTTCCCACTGAACTTTAATGCAGCTGGAAGCATGCACACAGTTAACTACACCACAGGCTGTTGTGGGTGTGGCTTAGGAGACTCATTTTAAATATAGGCTACTCTTTGTTTGGTTTTTGACCATGTAGGAACTGCACTGTTCTTAACAGTGATTGATCACTCTGCAGTGTATTCAGCCACACAGGGGCAACCTCCATTAGTGTGTAATTCACAAAAACAACAGGACAGATTCCTAGTACAGTTTGACAAAATGACATAATTGTAGTCTATTCTTTCTACTGCTGCTACTTCTTCCTCCATGTTCTCTGTAACTGGTGTCAAAACCCTCTCTCAGGCAGCAGGTCAAAGACTGCTGTGCTTTGGCTTACAACATATTAAGACAAGGACAATCTATACCAATTCATCGAGCCCAGAACTATGGGTGTGGAAAAGCTTAACGCTACAATTTGCACTGTGATACTACTCTTAAGAAGGGACCCAAAAAAGACATAGCTTTTGGCTTAATATGTTTCACCTTAAAGGAACTGTCAGAGGACCACTCAAAAAGGAATGGCAATTTCCTTTCTAGATACTGTATGTTTATTCAAGAAGAAAAGCACAGAAGTAACAAATCATATTTATATTGTTTTATATTAAGAAGAAACCTCTGTTTATCCAGTACATCAAAGAAATTGACCAGTATCAACTTATCCTTATCACACATTCTTTTCAAGTGCATTTCATCTCAAGGTACTTCACAAAGAGGGGTATTAATATGACTATATATAGGGAAATTGAGGTACAGAGAAATTACTTACTTCCGTGGGAGATGTGAGTGCTCAGCACAACTGAACATCAGGGCATATGGGACCTGATCAAGTTCTCATAATAAATCAGTGTTATAGTTGCCACTAAAACCCCAGATCTCTCAACTTCCGATCACCAACTTGTAACCATTAGACCATCAAACATCCCATATCGAAAGGGTAACCCATGATGCTGTCCAGGTCAGGCTGTGAGCGATCCACTTGCAGATTTCTCTCTCTCACTTTTGCTCCTTCCTATCATTTAAGGTACCAGGATAATAAGACCCTATACAGTGTGTAAAATCTACTTGAGCGGATACTTACTCCCAACATATCTGATTGGAGAATTTGTGTTTCTGCATTCTCTAGCTGCAGTGCCTTCTGTGCTTCTCTTCATTGTACTAGTCCTCTCAAAGGAGGTAGACCTGGAACAGAATAACTGTGGGCGTTGAGGGAGTTCTATTCTAAATCCTGGAACTTTGGCCCTTGTCTAATCCTTCTTTCCCCATCCCTATCTTAAAAGTCTTGGAATAAAAGCTCCTTTTTCAGACCCCAGTGATACTTCATATAGCCGGGATGTGTGGAGAGGTCAAGTGGACTGTTAAATCGAAAGAGGAAAATATCGTCTGGTGGGTTTTTTTTTTAACTTTTCATTCAGCAGTTTGCCAGTAACTGTTTAATGGCTTGAATAAAAAGAGTGAATAGTAAATTGAGACAGCAATGTGGAATGGGGATCTGAAAAACGGAGCTAAATGAATGGGAGAGGACTAAAATCTGAACCACAAATATGTACAAGGTTCAGGAGAACCATAAATAAACCTGACTATAAATTAAAATTTGATTATGGATTTCACAAATTAGCTCTTACTTTTCACTGTGTGGGAGCACAGTGATGTACAACATGGCGCTCCTGTATGCAGTAACCGTGTCAGAACATACCATTTGCCATACCAGGCCCAGCAAATCTGGTGTCCTTCCTCTGGCGTTGTCCTATATCCGAAGTCTATATAGGCACCTAAGTAGTTGTGCAATGCTGTGCATGTAGGTAAAGCTTTCTTCCTGTCCCGTTTCATCAGCTCGCTCCTTGAAGCATGAAATATGAACAGCTTAATGCTCCAGATCTAAAGCCCACTAAGGTCAATAAAAAATTTTTCTGTGATTTCCATGGGCTTTAATATGAACAGCCTTAACCTAGTTCCTCACTTTGCTTTGCTGACATTATGGTCATAGAGAGTAGGAGTGATAACAACAGGTATCTGTGGGAAAGCACTGATAACATGCTGCCCTTGGATTAAACTGGAAAAGCAAGGAAAAATCAAAGCTCTACAGTTCCCTCAGAGGGTTACTCTACCCCTAAAGAAATATCTTAAAGGCTGTATGCAGTGTAAAATCTCAGCCTGGCCTTTTTTTTATCAAAAGACTAAGGTTAAACCAAGTGTCTTTGCAGCATATCCTTCATTGTGCCAAAGTATGTACCTGCCTTACCCTAAAAGCCCATATATTTTAACTTTATCTTGGTTTAATAGAAGATCAGAGCAGCCATCTATAATACATAACAGGATTCCACCGACCAGCATTTCGCACCTTGTGTTAACTGCTTATATAGAGCATTCAAGAAAAACAAAAGAAGAAAGAAATCTAGCTCTCGTAAAATCACTTTAATGCTGTGAGAATTAGAAGAGGCAAGACCACTGTAGTGTTAATACAAAATTTAAACAACAGATGCCTGCTTAAAAAAAAAAAAATTGGAGTGATTCATTCGGAGGTCAATCAATTTTATATACTTTTAGTCAAAAGATAAAAGCCTCCAAAAAACCCCCGAATGACTGGCTCCTTGGGTCTTGTTGTTTCATAGAGAATACCTTATACAAAGGTTCAAAGTGCATTCAGTATTTCCAGCCATTTGTAAAACATAGAGAACCCTTACGTGCCTGACATTCTTGGATCTTTATGTTTTCTTATCTTCTTGCACATGGCACAAACTGAAACTGACTGCCATTGAGCCTCACCTGCTTTTATATTGGCAGCAATATGCGTGATATCAGTTTCCTTTTACACAAACAAACAAAAAATTAAATGCATCTCCTTGAATTTTGAAGGCACGTAGGCAACAAGTCTGCAATCCTTTCCTTTCATTCAGAATTACCATTTCAGACACCAAACAAATACTGCTCTGCAGTTTTCTGAAATTAATATTCTTGTATCTAGTCAGGCACCATTGCCTTGTAGTCTAGTCAATGATTTCATTGCATATGCTACTGAAAAAAATCAAGCCATAATTATAAATTCATAAAATAAATAATTCATTGGTATAAAATGATTTTTAAAGGGATTTAATAAGATTTATTTTCCAGACAAATAACACAAATGTTCTGATTAAACCATGTTTCAGTGTATGTTAAACTCCAACCCAAACTGATTGGGTACATTTTCTTTTTTGAAACTACCTTTGATAAGAAATACATTACAAACTCATCAGTTTAGCTTACTGTTAACAAAGAGACAGCAGCCGTCTGGATTATTCTAGATCCGCCGTGAAACTGCCACACTACGTACGCTCAAACTAAAGCTGTGCAAGTTTGACAAGGGGCAGATGAATCCAGGAGTTATTGTGCAGGGGTTTAAGTCTATGCGGCAGCTGACGGTTGAAATAATCATCTATACATTGCTCTGAGCTAGCTGGGGAAAGGTTGAAGCTGTATATTTTCAACATATCTAGTCTAATGGTTAATCTGTTGTCTTGTACAGGGGGTGCTGGGTGGAATCACAGCAATAGCTGACAGTTTGGAGAAATTGCAGTGGGTACCGTCGGTTGCCTGATTCACAAAGTGGTAGGTAGAAATATAAACAGGCTTGCAATTGAAAGAGGGAAGTCTTGTTCACTGTCACTCAGACCAAAAGAATTTTGGTACGCAGAAGCTCAATCAAAATATTGATTATTTGCATTCAGCAATAGGGAGTTCCATGTCATTGTATTCTACCACCCCAGGAGTTTGAGGTACATAAAGCAGGTACATCAAGCATGCCAGATTACAGAAGAACAGCGATTGCTGTGATTGGTGATAAACGGAGAAGTTGCTTAACAGAAAGAGAAAAGGAAAGTTGAAGGGGTGAAAAATCAACTAGTTATTCAAACCAAGGATTGGTAGACTGCTAAAAACTCCTTGTACTTCAAGTGCTGATGTGGTTTCTCTGTTGAGTGATGTAGTATCACCCTTTTCAGAGATTAAGAGGATGTAGTATGCGTTAGAATGAAACCAAAAATGAGGTATCTGCAAGGTATCTGATAGCTGTGAGAGAAAATGCTATGTTAGATTCTGATGAAGCAATGGTATTGAAAGCCTAACAATTCCAATTGATCATTTTATTTTATTTTTTTGGTATTGTTCTGGTTTGTCGTCGTCCTCTTCTTTTAAACGCATCTTTATCTCCCCTTCCAGGCAAATCACACTGAAGCCAGATCCAGCCATTTCTCTGAAAGAACTGTACTGGTATTCTGCCTTGTTACATTTAAATTAAAGCTAAGAATAAAACAGAAAGTGTCGTGGGCATGGAATTAAGCACATGGGTTGTTTTTTTTAAAATGTTCAGTATTTGCTGGTTATTGTTCAAATTAATTTGGTTATAACAAATATAATGTATAGAAATAGAACAAGTAAATCTGCAGATATGATTTGATAATATAGTCTTTAGGCAAAACCTTGTATTTTCTTCCCAGGGTGCAGCTTGGCTGAGACCTTTTGTGGGGCTGCATGTTACTATCTTGAAAATAAACCTCTGTATAAATCAGTTTTGATCCCTTGACATTTGATAGGCATTATTACCATTTAAGATAATGCTAATAGGATTTCTGGCCAAGAGACATACAGTGGTTTTCATTAAATAGACATTTGCCTACAGTTACCACACAGAGGTATTAGAGATGCTAGTTTCTTATGCTTAGATTAGGAAATATCACACTATCTAATCCTGAGTGTGGTAAAGGTTGACTGACTTGTGGTGACCACTCTGTATATCCCAGTTTTATCTTCCCATTTTCTCTCATCCACTGCCCCTTTGACTGCAACCCTCAATAATCCATTGATCTTCTCTACAAAAGACTGATTTATGGATCCATGGCAAAGGCCCTGTGCTCTAATAATTAACAATACAGATGCGGTGGTCATTATCAGAGATGGAGATTTGACTTTTAGCACTAAAATCACAGGGCTCTACAATTTGAGCTAATTTGGCTGTGAGTGCAAGGGAGTTGTTCTTTAATTCAAATGGTAGAGTCATTGGGGCTAACCACAAAATAAAGACTGGATCGCATATACACTACACTGTATGATGTTAGCTTGAAAATTATGCAATGTTTCAGAGAAGAAAATGCCCCAACACAAATAGGTTGGGTGCCAAGCCTGCTGAAGTGCAGAAGGTCTGTAATGACATATTTAGCTCTATATCATTAACAGTGATATTTTCCCCATATGTGTGTCACATCAAAATCAGTATCACATCCATGCAATAGGTCAAACACCCTAGCCAGATAAAAAATGAAGCATGTAAATAAGCTTTTATTGTACAGTAGGGCACATTTTAAAACATATGTGCTTAATTCATGCACATAGAAGTATTTTATGCGCATACGGAGGTACTTACATGTGCAAACTATGGAATTGCACATGTAAAACTTAATTATGTGTGCAGCTGTAATTAGCCATGAGGCTCAAATATATACTTTGTGCACAAAATTGCTTCTTTATGCTTGTACATGTATTTCAATATGTAAATTAGGTACCCCATTTTTTGAAAATTTGGCCCCATTTTGCCATGCTATCTAGACTAAAATACCAAATCTGAATATCTCCCAGATGGACTTCTGGTCTGGTAATTTATGTGTTTCTAGAAGAATTAAATTAAAAATGGGAACTCTTTCACATCACCCTAATTACTAAGTTTGTAATATTTATTTTGATGGTATAGTGGGTAATCACAGTATATGAGGTAGAGCTAGAAGTCATAAAGTGAATTTGAGCCAAGGAAAATCTAGGCTGAATATCAGGAGATAAATCCCTAATGATAAGATCTATGTGGGCATTTATACTACCCAGTAACATGGTATCTGAGCACCCAAGGCCTACTATGCCCTGGAATTGTCTCCCAAAAAAACCTGGGCTGGTCCTCACATGAGTTGATTGGAAGGGTTTGAGAAGCCGATTGGTAGATTTTTCCCTCTCTCCTTTTTACTTCAAGTATTTTGATCCAAAATGGTAGCTTTTTATGGATTATTTTCACCATTATTGACTGTGGACAAACATTGAAATGAGATTGTTGTGTTTCAGAAATTGTTCAAATAAGCGCATGGCTCACTGGACCTGTGTAGAGAAGTAGGCTATGCGGATAGTTTTTATTAAATGAAAATTTGTCACTGGAGAAATTCCAGAATTAGAAGCATAAGGTTTGACAAACAGCACAATCTGTCCAATGCAAGGCTGATGATTCCCTGAAAATTTATTCATTCAGTGTGGTACACAACGTTTCGTGATTTTAGTTAATCGAGGTCATGCATTGTCTTCCAGTAATTTAGGATCACTTTGAAATCTTATCTATTAGTACTTTACCATATTTTATTAGTAGTAGCAAACAGTAGAAAAACACTGCAAGTTAGATTCTGATCCAGCTTTCATTGATATAAATATTTTCATCCATATCAAAGGGAGTTGGATCAAGCCGTTAATGTAGAGACCCTTCTCTGACTAATAGGTACTTCATTCAATTCACTGTGGTTGAACCTTGATAATCAGTGCATACTCAATCTGTCATAGGTCATATATGATAAGCTTTTTTGAATCAAGACAGAGTCCTTATTTCTTGGAAACAATTGGCAGGTATCTGAGTGCCTCATATGTATCCCATTTCCAGTTGATGGTAAACTGAGCAAAGAGGTCAAAAACATGTTGGCCTCTGAAACCGCCTTTGAGCTACTGCCTATTCACTTTCACTGGAGAATGTTGTAAACCGGTAGAAATAGGTGGAAATAGTGTTGCAAGATGAGCCCATATATTCCTCCCTCCAGACCTCCTTCACCTATGACAATGTAACAATGCAACATAGACCTTTACCAGCTCAAGGGTATACTCACCTACTTTTCTATGATGTATGCAGTGTTCTTGTAGCAGTGTTGATCCCAGGATATTAGAGAGACAAGGTGAGTGAGGTCATATGTTTTATTGGACCAGCTTCTGTTGGGGAGAGAGAGACGTTTTCGAGCTTACACAGAACTCTTCTTCAGGAAGCTCTGTGCAAGCTTGAAAGCTTGTCTCTCTCCAACAGAAGCTGGTCCAATATAAGATATTACCTCACCCCCATCTTGTGTCTCTACTTTTGTATCAGACTGAAACCAGCAATACGAGATCATAGCTGCATAATTTTATTGCAAGACTGAAGCATGTTTTACCCTGTCCTTCACAGAAGGTTACATTCATTAAAGATTTTATTTAATGTGTTGGTTTTTGTTAAGTTACCTTCTGCTCCTTAGAAGAGGAAAGATTAAGCCTGACAATTTCAAACTGAAACCACATTCGGGCACTTAAATTGGTTGGTCTTGTTTTTAGAGATGCTGTACATTGACCTTTGTGAAATTTGCTACTGCTGAGCTCCTCTGAAAATCAGGCCGCTTTTATTTAGGTGCCTAAATATGGATTTAAGTCCATAACTATAGGCACACAAGTTTGAAAATGTTGAGCTTGCCTCTTTTCTGATTCCTTCTATACTTTAATAGCAACAGAGTACTGTACCTTCCCTGACACTTTCAGCAGGTTCAAGGGAATAAACATCATCTACAAGCTAATAAATCTTGAGATCTTTATCAACTTTTGGGAAATAGGTTTGGCTTCAAACACACTTACTCTAGGGTAGGATTACTGCTTAAAGATGATAATATTATGGAATAATCCTTTTATAAGGGTTGATTTTTTTAAACATATACATATAGAGAGAGACATTTTTTAAAAATGTTAATAAGGCTGCAGATATAAACCTATACTTCAGCTACAGAAACTGATAGTTTAAGCTTTAAAGCTATAATTCCACATAATATTAAAATAGATTTATCCTGTGGTTTGAATCCTTTTTTAGTACACAAAACATTAATTTACATTTTTTCTTATCATTTAGAAGTAAAGAATGAAGCTAGATCAAGTTTTCCAAAATGTTCATTTCAGTTCAAGAATGCAACTACTAATGCACTCGTTGGTGCCAAGCCCACTGAAGGAATCCCGGAACCTGTTCCACTTGTTAATAACCGTAAAGGGAGCCTCTTTCTACCCAACAATCCCTCGCTGCTGCACCTTAACTTGTTGAGATCTGTTGAGCATGGAAAATCTACCTACTGTAGATTGCAAAGGACACTCAGTTTGCCTGTAAAATACTGCTATCACCCTCAAAATCCTGGGTTGAACCAAGATCTCCGTAGGTAGCCCCTTAGCTGGATGCATAAGGCAGTACAGATTGGTTTGTGCATGGTTTTACAGTTTGAGTGTTTTCAATGTGAAAATGACATTACTAATGCTCTGTTAAGTGCTTACAGATGTGGGTTTCGTGAGATGTGGTGATTAATAACTTAAACAAGATAGTTAGTAACTAATGGTTCTGGGTGGTTGATGTTTTATCTTTCTTATGTTTTATTTGCTTTGAAACACATTCTAGGCAATGAGTTTACTAGGTGTTCCATTTCATGTAGTATTTGGTAGCTGAAAGGTTGTTAGATAATCCAGCTCATTTTGGGGGTCCACAAAAGGGAAGCACCCATAAACTATATTGTTAGTAACCTTGCAGAGGCAATGAAAGAGACAGATGTATTTAAAAAAATAGTAACAAAATAATAAAAGAAATGTTATGAACTTGTCCAATGTTTCTGGAAGACATTTTCTTTATTTGGCTTAAAAACTAAATGAGGATAAAAGTCAAGTAATATGTTGTTACAGATGTTCGCCTCTGCATTAAGGCTGTTAAAATTACCAGCACATCTTAAATCAATTCATGGAACATTGTCTGGGGGTTATGTCATTGAAATAATGAATCCTTTTTACTCAAGAATAAGCAAACATGTTAAAACATCAGCGTAACTCCAAATTAAACTCCAGCATAAACCAGAGTATCTGAAGCCTCATTAGACTTGCCTGACATTTTTCTAGCTCTGAGTCTTCCTGAACTGTAAAACTGTTAGATTCTGTGCCTATTAGACAAGCAAGCACTGGGTTGTTACAACAGTACATTAAGTGTTATACTTAGGGATGTGCAAAAACAAGTTTTTGAATTTTATGAGAACTCAAAGGCTGGATTGAGTTCACATTCTATAAAATTCCATGTTGAATTCCTGAACTTGTCTGTACTTTCATGAAAGCTGGTAAAGAAGGTCTGCATAACATAGTATGACTGTATTGTAATACAACTCCCATAGCATTAAATGAATTGAAAATATTAAAAATAGGGGCATATTCTCATTAACGGAAGCAGTAGGTCAAATGTACAACATTAGTGTTCAGTTGTCGTATATCACAGCCAGTTACTCAAATACAGTTGTCTTTCATGAAAGTGAGTAAATTTAAGATTCCCTTTCATTTAAATTTTTAATCCTCTCATGCAGAAAAAGGAACCATGAAATGAAAATATTTTATAGCTTAACTACAAGTTTTGCGAGATCTACTTTCTTTAAATATACAGGAAATTAATAGAATATATTAAAGATAATAATTAAATATGGTTTATATCCTACTTATGACTAAGAACCCACCTGTGAGTTAGCATTATAACACTTTTGGGAACCAAGCCATAGGTAATGATCTCCATTACATACCATTTGTATATTTCAGCTTCAGACAATTCTCCCCTCTTCCCCCTCCTCCCCCCGCAATACCTACCCACACACATACACATTTAGGGAATAAAACTGCATTTCCAAACTGCAGATACACTATAAACTCTTTGCATACAAATTTCATTTAAAAACAAAATCCTGATTCATCCTGTGACATGTTTAAAATAGGTGATCTTTCATTGCCACAGTGAAAATAAATGGCTCCTTTGCTTGAGCAAGGCATGGCTTTAGTACAGAAATGAGGTGTCTCTGAGGGCTTTGCTAATAGGTATTAACTTATGAGCCATGTTACCCTAGAACATTGCAGGTAAACACAGACAGTAATACGGCATAAAGATGATGGGCACTTAATGAAGAAAAGAGCTTGTTTATTGTAACACTAAAAGACACTGTACGCTTTGTCAGGAAATCCAGCTGTGGAGACCATCATTCTGGAAAGTGGTACTAATAAGGCCTAGTTTCACAATTGGCCAGTATGATAGTAACGTCTGGTAAGATTGGAAAAAGCAAATGCTAGACCATGTAAGATGAAAGATCTTCATTGGACTTACCTTTTACATTTGAATCAGCAAGCATAACTCATTTTAACCAACTGAAGGGTTGGAAAAAAACTTTTTATAGCATTTTGCACTAATAGAAATATTTCTGTATATGATATCATTACAGCTGGTCTGTATCAAAATAAGACTTTACAAATGCTCCTACTGGGTACAGAGCTTCCTTATTACTAGTGAAAGAGGTACAAAAATGCATTCCACTTGTACTATGTTACTGAATTTCTTATAAACGTTTTCTAGCCCCGTGGGGGCAGATTAATTTAGATGAACTTTGAGCTTTTATTTACTGGCAAAGAAAAACATATCATTTGTAGGTGATTTCTGCAAGCAACATTGTGCATGGTTATTTCCTTTAATCTCTTAAGTGGTGTGTCCATATGATTTGGACTGACTATTTATATCCAATAAAGAACAAGAGAGTCCTGTGTATGCATTAAAAGCAAATTATTGCCTGTGTAGAATAGCTTGTGAATAACTGTTTTTGACAGACAAGTTTAAAACAAGATTACACCATTTTCCAGAGAATGACTTGCCAGAGATTGTTATGGAACGAATAAAGAACCACACTTTATTATAAGTAGAGCTGGGCAGATACCGCTAAAAAAATTTCGGAGAGTTTACAAACAGCCAAATATTGAAGTGATTAAGGTTTATTGAAACCAACTCTCCCAGAAAGTTTTGAGTATTCGTTGAGGAAATATTTATACTCTCAGCCAATCAAAGAACAGTAATGGCGCTATGTGATTTAGCTAACGAATCACAAGTAGGCAGCACAGCCAGAAATGTGCATGTCAAATATATAACAAATTTCACGATTATGCTATGGATTTCTAAAACAAAAAATGAAATAGTTAAATATTGAGGAAATTTCATATTCTTTATGGATGCTCTCTAAGCAGAAAAGAAGACTGCATTAGTCCAATAAATTATTTGTTGTAAGTTGATCATTGCTCAGTTCTAATTACATCTCCTTTTACATCACTGTTTTGAGGCTTTAAAAAAAAAATCCAGGATTTGTTAGGCAAAGCCAGGTCCTTTAAGAAGACAGCAATGTTGCCTTTCCAGTGTCCAGTTCTGTAATCTTGATGAAGGCAAAATGAAGTTCCATAACATACTCTGGAAAACAGACAGACATGACAAGCTAGAATGTGGACTGTAAGAAAATAGTATCAGAAGAGGATTGTAGCAGGAGGATATTGCTTAATTCATTCTCAGATAAATCTAGAGCAGGTGACATATGTCCAGGTCTGCTTTTTCTTCCTATATAGTTCATTGCAAATAGATTTTTTTTCCAGCTGATGCTTGTGCACTGCTAATGTGTATTAAGCTCCTTTAATGTAGCTGCTACTACTAATCTCTTTCTTTTTATCTTTAAGGTAACAGCTACGTAGGCCTCAGTTACATTGTCTTCTAGCGTGTTTTTCAATTAACTATAGGATGGAAATGAGACTATTTTTCATTCTTAATATTACAGCATTAATCTGAACTTGAGAAACCACCATTCACAGATGATTCCCTTTGATAGCAAACATAATACTTGTGTGCTAATTATCAAGTACAGTAGTTGTCCTTTAAACAGTAATGATGAAGGTTAATATTAAAACATAACTGATTAGAAAACTGTGCTTCTTTAAAGCAAATAGTATTATGTTATAGGTAATCCGGTGATGTACACTTTATAGTAATCTTAAGTTATTTTACATTTGGAAAATGATCTTTCATTTAAAATGAACTCTATCCTCATTAAAAGATCCTGTGCTGTAACACATCCTCTGTTATACAGGTACTATCCCCCACTTCCATTCAACCATACTCTGCTCATTCCTGTTATAACAGCTCCCCTTTGTGAGAAAGGTGGAGTGATGAGGTCTGAGTTGTGCTGGAGATCTGTGCACAATTGCAGGCAATGTTCACAATCCTGACTAACTGAAACATTAAACATCAAGGCATTGAATATTTTACCTCTCTTCATGAAGATTCTGTTGTCTGGCATGTGAGAAGCAAGAACCAATTTGTATCTGGTTCATTAGCAAAAGCAGGCTGGCAGCTATTATGTTGGTATTTCAAATAGCACTTTATCTTTCTGTGTATTTAGCAGAACACTAATTCTACTCTTCAGTAGCACAGATTAATTGAAAATAACTCAGAGAATAACATAAATGCTGTTCCCCGAACCAGTATGAAACCAATTTGAACTTCTGTGTTCAAACCCCTGGTTTTCTTCCCTTCTCCAGCTCCTCCTCCTCCAAACCAATCTCTTTGACTAACCCATTTGATTTTTTTTTTTTTTTTTTTACTGTTGGGCCTAAAAAGTTAGTAATGAAGTATCAGTGCGTGAATGGACATTGAGTGTGTGTTCTTTGCTATGTCATTTGTATTTCATATAGCGCTCAGAGTGGTCCTTAATCTCATGAGTTGCCTCTATTTCCAGTTGAAGATGAACATCCGTCGACACTGTCACCCAAAAAAAAGCAGCGAAATGGAGGCATGAGAAATTCACCCAACTCCTCGCCCAAACTGATGAGGTAAGACTGTAAGAAACTCATATCTTTATCTTCTTTCGTTCCTCTACACCTCCCCCTCCTCAAAAAAGGGGGAGGGGGGTTGAAGAAAAAGATTGTTAGATGGTTTCTGAAAGGCTGAAGTATTTATTCTGTCAGCTTGTCAGCAGTTAATGATAGAGCTGAAAAAAATTCTGTCATGAAAAACAGTTTGAAAAGCTGTTTGAAAAATACATAGGCTTTAAAGTCTTAGCTGTCACCCTGTCCTGTCCATGTGTAGTTCTTAAACAGCAGTGGCACTAATGATAGCACTAACCAATCAGAGGAACTCATGTGGTTAGTTTGCCTCAGGCAATTCTCTTTTTGTTGGAATCCCTCTGAGTACTGTTTTCTGTACTTAAGGCCATATGTGAGATGTATCATCACAATCAAAAATGAACCTGAATATTACCTTCCTTTTATCCTGTCGATTGAAATCAAATTTCTGTTAATTGATTTTGACTGATTAAAAAAAGTCTAATAATCTATGTACTTACCAAAGCAAAGTTCAAAACTAATGCAATTTTACTCAGGCTAAAAGCAATATCAATTATGAAATACAAGGATTTTTTTTAAGAATAGTACCTACTCTGAAAGTGGATGATAAAAATAGCTTCTGGTTGTTAATGAAATTTTCCCACTGTTGTTGGATATATAGTATTTTACAATAAGGAAACCCTTAGATATTTGAGTCATTTCTTTCCATAGGACAATTTCCCTTTAAGCAGAGGTTCTCTGTAATTGGAATTGCAATTGGGACATTGTACTACATGAAGCAATATAGCACTTTCATTCTACTTCTTTCTCTGCCTTACCCTTCTCCTGTTGTAGTCAGTGGGCGCAGGATCAGGCATGCTAAATGCAGTTGTATTACATCTGAGTTCTCTACAAGCAGCTTGTTCTATTCTGTTTTTGTGTATATATAATAAGAAAGGGGCCAGGCTGGAACTCCTGCTCATGTTTGGATCCAGATCTGAACATCACAGCTCAGACCCATCTCTCGTGTATGTGGCTGTATACATGTAGGGAGACAGGCATGCATGCATGCTTTTGTGTATATATGTAACATACATACATCACTTAGCACCTTTCTCTGCTTCCTGGCAGCAGCCATGTTCCTCTAACGGTTATGGATATAGCCAGATGATTTCCCCCTCTCTACTTCAATCAGTGCAGTGGGAATTTCCTTAGCCAATTCAATAAGCATCTTTTTCTGTTTATCGTTCCTGCAATCTAGGGCATATTCAAGGGCATAACTTCTTTAAGTCGTCTTCATTTGTGTTTAGACTGCAGGACCAAAAGTGAGATTGATTCACTGAAGAAAATGCACCCAGCTGTGTCTTTTTTTTCCCCCCATTGACCATCTATTTCTGTTAAATGTATCGTTAAAAGTTCTCTGCCTTCCTGGTAGCTCAGCCTTGCCTGTGTGACACTGATTTACATGCTTGTTTACAGTTTCTGAGGAAGAATAAAATGAGCATACTGCCAAGCTTCTCATTTTTATGACGCCAGTTGTCATGCTAGCATCATTTTCAATTTACTCACCTTTGGGTAATCTTCTTATCAGGCACTAATAGTTTTATCTGTTTAAAGTTTGAAAAATGTGGGAGCTTCCCCCTTCAACCCCTAAATTTGGGGAATAAAACATTTTTTTAAAAAAAAAAGAGAGCTGAAACATTTGTAGCTGAGTGCACTGTCCCTGTTTGCTATGTAAAGTATGCCTCATTTCTTTGATCTTGAGTAATAATAATTCTGGGGAGCTATACTGTTTTCATATGCTTCAAAGCTGTGTCAAAGTTTTGCTGCTTAAGGGTACTTCTTTATTCTACTGGCTCTTGGGTACTGAGATGACAGGTCCTCTGTACTAGGTGGAGGCTTTTTCAAGTCATAGCCTTCAGCAAAACATCAAATTACCAAATACAGGGTAACATACTTCTACACAAATGCCTTTCCTGTAGATATATTATACCATATATATTAAATACTTTAGTGTTACACGGTGCATTTTATGTGCAATAGAAAGTGATGGTTTGAGGTAGCCTTAGGGGTACTTTTTTTCCACAAGCAGAAAAAGCTAGTGTATACCGTATCAAGTATGGTTTTTACAGGACTTTCTGCCCGAAGGCCTTTGTAAATAAGTAATGATCAACAGATTGGCTGTGGGTTTTTGAAAAGCATGCCTGTGTCAGTTTGCATGATGGGGGGAAATTTTCAAAGTGGAGCCTGCTTTCATTGCCTGCCGAAGAGGGACTGAGGGAGAGTAGTCATCCCAAGCTCGAGCTGTCTGCTCAGTAGCACATCAGAATTGCTAAACGTGGGTCGAGCAATGAGTGGAGAACTTACCAAGCCTCTGAATCCAGACTTTGTTTTCTTTCTCCTCTGTCTTGCTGCTGAATTTACTTACCCACCCTATGCCCCCACCCTCACCCCTTTCCCATACCCCATATCCTCTCTGCCTTATATGTCAGGAACATAGTGGCAGACTGAATTGTAGCTCAGAGCTCTTAAACCCGAGCAAATGGAATAAATATCTATTTTCCGTGCAAGCTGTGCAGTGGTCAGATCCTCCTCTATGCACAGCAAGTTAGGCTCCATTGCCTATTTTTTTACTACTTTAGTGACTGAAATTGAAATTTCTTGACCACCCCCCACAGAAGCCCTTGGTTAATATCAGTTAGAAGTATACAGTGTTTCCTCCTAGGTAAAAGCACTCAGATGTCCAAAGCTGATACTTTTAAAATATTTTTCTCCTACGTTTGAATGAAAAGTACTGTGACAGGGCAGATAGGACCCACACTAGGAAAAAGGGGGTTGAAGAGAGCCTGTGGGCCCCTGCCTGGCTAACCCTGCAGCCAGTGTCACACATGGAGAAGTGAGTTAAAGGGAGGAGACCCAGCCCAGGACTGACCAGGAGGGAGAGCAGAGTTGTGCTACTTCCTCAGTGAGGGAAGCCTGGTTCCAGCCAAGAGCTTAAGATGGCTTGCTACCTAGATGAGCCATTTTGTGAATAGGACAAGTAGGCCCAGGAAGATGGACAAGAAGGGACTAGCCACATGTAGACAACCCTGGAGCAGAAGAGCATGCTCCGACCGCTGAATCCCCAGCCAACCCAGATTTTTAATTCTCTCTTTCCTTTTGGTTTTGGACCCTTAACACCCTGGACAGTGTAGGACTCCAGTGTACCTTGACCAGACTGTGGCTGTGGTCCTATGAGTGGTTACATCCAACTGTCAGGGACCCACAGCAGGAAAGTCATGTCCTTAAGTCCACAAGCGGGAGGGTGGAGGCACTTAGATCACCCAGTTACATTGCATAAGCCAGGTCTTTTTCAGTTAACAGACTAGACCGTAAGATTCAGTCCTGCTGTACTGGGGATGAATGGTTGGAAGGAGTGAGCATATGGAGTGGGAAGAGCATGCACAAAATTCCATCAGAGAATTTAATCATAGCTCTATAGAGTCACTTCCTGCTCAGCCTTACAGGTAACATAGAATTCTACAGCAATACTGCATTTCTACTGTACAGAGGGCAAACCAGTGGAAGCTCATGCAAGGAAGAGGTCACTGTGCTTCCCTGTGTGCCGTGGGCAAAACACCCATGACAGCTCTTTCCACTGGAACGCAAAGGATAAGAAGGGATGTGTTGTGAGCATGGCCAGCAGGTGCATGAGCAGAGAGCTTTGGACAGGTCAACTAATTCTTAATTTGAAGTGAACCTAAGCTCAAATATTTTTGAGATTCACCCAGCACTATACAAATCCATATTACCTAATATGATGCAGAACACAAAGACTCTAAAACTCTATTTTTACAATGCAAGAGGCAAATTAAATTACTAGCTGAAGTAAATAGTTGTAAAATTTGCAAATGGCCTGTAGACGCTAGAAATGATTTATATACCGAGATTTACATACCGAGATTCAAGAAACTGAATATTAGGCCAGTATTATGCTAGTGCACATCCAGTGAAAGTCAGTGGAGTCACACTGATATAAAACTGGAGGTATGTGGTGGTGAATCAGGGACAGAATAGCTGTATTATAACACTGGGCATATACACTAGGTAAACATTTAGAGAATACAATGAAAAATACATATTGAGCCAGATTCTAAGCTGCTGTAAATTGGCATAGCCCTCTTGATCTCAGTGGAGCTACACCAGTTTAAAACAAAACAAAAACACCACAAGAACAAACTCTAAAAGGGAAGAGAGCAGGCTTCTTATAGAGACTTACCTTAGACATGGTAAAACCTCCTGTGAGGCTGCCTCACAAAATGAAAAGGAAGAATGAGGGGGAGGAAAAGGAAAGGAAGGAAACAATACATAGCAGAATAACAGTCACATAAGGCATATCAGGTTTTCCTTTTCATGAGACATTTGCAGAAAGGAAATGTGGAAACATTTGGTTCCCCCAGATCATTAAGAGACATAAATTCACTTGCTCATCATCTCAGGGTCTCTTTTTTTTCTTGCATGTCACTGATGAATGACATGTTAAATGTGACTAACCCAGTGTATGTGGTAGCCAAGCTGGTCGAAAAGTAGCCCCCCTGGATTCAAGGGTGATCAGTAAACATTTTGAAAAGTCCTGGACCCAAACCAACAAGCCACTTAAACTGTTGACAGGGTCCAAGTCCTCACTTAATGATTTGGTAACTGCTGCTGCATGAGTGGAATGCACTGAGTAGCAAAAAATGTCAACCCAGCTGAGTCAAGCTATTAATGTAAGAACAAATGGCATGTGACAGGGCCCAAGGGGCCTGAAAAGCAAACAAATAGTTTGTCCCTGTCCACTCTGAACTGACATAGGCCTCTAGACAAGTAGCATACTCAGCAAAGGGTCATTATCCTTAATGTCCCTGATCACATAAGAATCAGAGGCAATAGGAAGCTGAGTTTTCAGTTGGTTGCCAAGGAGAATTTCATAAGCCTTGAGGATTTTTCTTGATCCAAAATCCAGAAAAATACCCAGCCAAACAGCAAACTTGTTCAGAGACTGTCAAGGTCCAGCAAAGTGACATGGAAAAAGTCAACTTTTCTGCTGGACTTCCAGAAACCCAGTGGGCTTGTTTATCTAATACAAATAAATAGGAAAACATCTACAGTCTCTTTTAATGATAAAACATATGTTAATCTAGCCATAGTATGGGCAGCGGCTGTACAACATCCCCATCGCCGCTCCCCGCCCTCTGCCCCCCGGCCATGGGGACACAGCAAGCCAGGGATGTGATTCCCCTGCTTACATGCACATACCTGTATGTGTGCCAGCTCTCATCGGGCTGGTGCACGGACACATAGCAGTGTAGCCATAGTAACACGGGTCGTGGCGGCGGCAACATGGCTTAGCTGGGTGAGTACGGTCTCCAGAGGGCGAAGCTGAGCCTCCAGTGCTACGTATACGTGCGCTCACTCGATGAGAGCCAGAACGAGTATGTGTGCGCGAGCAGGGGCATTGCACCCACCGCTCGCTGTGTAGACGTAACCTCTCACGCGCACACACTCTGTTCTACCAGGGCTAGTCAGGGTTGACCCGCATTATCCCTGCCATTCCAGCTGAGATGCTTAGTTATTCATGTCTGTACCAAATAAAGCGGTAGTGGGGTTTTATGGAGAAACCTGTCAATTAAGAACTAGGAAAATGAGGTTACTCGTCTTTACCTCGTGACTTAAGTCAGATATGAATACCAGGTCTGCAGAGGTGAAAGCTTACTGTGTTAACCAGAGTAATGGCTTACATTTGTATAGTACCTTTCATCTTTAAGAATCCCAAAGCACTTTGTAAACTTTGCAAGTACTCTAGTGTATGTACAAGAATCACTTGACACTGCACTAATATGCAAGCCATCTCTGAGGTGCTACTCAGCAGTTGTTTAATAGCATCAACTCCATGCAATCATTTAGGAATCCATTATATTAAGAGGTAGCAACAGTAGTAGTGTAGGTTTTAGGCTGGCCACTGACATTAAAACCTCCATGTTGTCTAGACCTGCTCTTAGCAAAGTTAAATGACAGTGGTTTAAATGGTTGGGAACAGTCTATTCTAGACCTCCAACTTTTGCTACAATTGGGGAACCTGCATTCGTGATGTTTACAAACCATGGGAATAATAAAGTGTCAGTTTTTACCCAGAGTTTTCTGAAACCTTGCACAAATTTATCTGAGTTTAGAGAAGGGCTTTCAGGAAGAATTAGGAGAGTCTGCCCGCAGAGAAAACAAGCAACTTCTTCTATAATGACAGGTTTCAGAGTAGCAGCCGTGTTAGTCTGTATTCGCAAAAAGAAAAGGAGTACTAGTGGCACCTTAGAGACTAACCAATTTATTTGAGCATAAGCTTTCGTGAGCTACAGCTCACTTCATCGGATGCATTCAGTGGAAAATACAGTGAGGAGATTTATATACACACAGAACATTAAAAAATGGGTGTTATCGTACACACTGTAAGAAGAGTAATCACTTAAGATGAGCTATTACCAGCAGGAGAGCAGGGGGGAGAAAACCTTTTGTAGTGATAATCAAGGTGGGCCATTTCCAGCAGTTAACAGGAACGTCCGAGGAGCAGTGGGGGGTGGGGGAAATAAACATGGGGAAATAGTCTTATTTTGTGTAATGACACATCCACTCCCAGTCTCTATTCAAGCCTAAGTTAATTGTATCCAGTTTGCAAATTAATTCCAATTCAGCAGTCTCTCATTGGAGTCTGTTTTTGAAATCTTTTTGTTGTAATATTGCAACCTTTAGATCTGAAATCGAGTGACCAGAGAGATTGAAGTGTTCTCCGACTGATTTATGAATGTTATAATTCTTGACATCTGATTCATGTCCATTTATTCTTTTACGTAGAGACTGTCCAGTTTGACCAATGTACATGGCGGAGGGGCATTGTTGGCACATGATGGCATATATCACATTGGTAGATGTGCAGGTGAACGAGCCTCTGATAGTGAGGCTGATGTGATTAGGCCCTATGATGGTGTCCCCTGAATAGATATGTGGACACAGTTGGCAACGGGCTTTGTTGCAAGGATAGGTTCCTGGGTTAGTGGTTCTGTTGTGTGGTGTGTGGTTGCTGGTGAGTATTTGCTTCAGGTTGGGGGCTGTCTGTAGGCAAGGACTGGCCTGTCTCCCAAGATTTGTGAGAGCGATGGGTCGTCCTTCAGGATAGGTTGTAGATCCTTGATGATGCGTTGGAGAGGATTTAGTTGGGGGCTGAAGGTGATGGCTAGTGGCGTTCTGTTGTTATCTTTGTTGGGCCTGTCTCGTAGTAGATGACATCTGGGTACTCTTCTGGCTCTGTCAATTTGTTTCTTCATGTCAGCAGGTGGGTACTGTAGTTGTAAGAATGCTTGATAGAGATCTTGTAGGTGTTTGTCTCTGTCTGAGGGGCTGGAGCAAATGCGGTTGTATTGTAGAGCTTGGCTGTAGACGATGGATCGTGTGGTGTGGTCTGAGTGAAAGCTGGAGGCATGTAGGTAGGAATAGCGGTCAGTAGGTTTCCGGTATAGGGTGGTGTTTATGTGACCATCGTTTATTAGCACCGTAGTGTCCAGGAAGTGGATCTCTTGTGTGGACTGGTCCAGGCTGAGGTTGATGTTGGGATGGAAATTGTTGAAATCATGGTGGAAGTCCTCAAGGGCTTCTTTTCCATGGGTCCAGATGATGAAGATGTCATCAGTGTAGCGCAAGTAGAGTAGGGGCATTAGGGGACAAGAGCTGAGGAAGCGTTGTTCTAAGTCAGCCATAAAAATGTTGGCACACTGTGGGGCCATACGGGTACCCATAGCAGTGCCGCTGATTTGAAGGTATACATTGTCCCCAAATGTGAAATAGTTATAGGTGAGGACAAAGTCACAAAGTTCAGCCACCAGGTTTGCCATGACATTATCAGGGATACTGTTCCTGACAGCTTGTAGTCCATCTTTGTGTGGAATGTTGGTGTAGAGGGCTTCTACATCCATAGTGGCCAATTTCCCCCCTCCTCACCCTCCACTGCTCCTCGGACGTTCCTGTTAACTGCTGGAAATGGCCCACCTTGATTATTCCCGCCCCCACCCCGCCTGCTCTCCTGCTGGTAATAGCTCCTCTTAAGTGATCACTCTCCTTACAGTGTGTATGATAACACGCATTGTTTCATGTTCTCTGTGTATATAAATCTCCTCACTGTATTTTCCACTGAATGCATCCGATGAAGTGAGCTGTAGCTCACGAAAGCTTATGCTCAAATAAATTGTTAGTCTCTAAGGTGCCACTAGTATTCCTTTTCTTTCTTCTATAATCTAACCCTGAATACATTAAGGTCAAGGCAAAAGATGTTGGAAGGAAAAGGGTAAAATCTTTAAACCAGGTGAGCAGAAGAGAATATTTCCTCTCACTAATGACTTAGAGAAAAATAAGTCTCTAAAAGTTGTGACTTTTACCTTAAGGTGTGAAACGTATAATTTATTTAGGTGGAAAAGACTACCTCATCGTCGTCTTTTTCTTAGCTGCTGGTTTATTTCCCATAGGTTGCTTTTGTCAGGTAATTTCCCCCATCCCCAATTCCCCCCCCCCACGCCCCCAAATTCTTAAATCCTAGGCATGCAGCTTGATAGAATCTAAATGAGAAATGCTAAAAACTAACTACACACTTTCTGGCCCCCACACTCTCTTCTTTGATTTGCTTATATGCAAGAATGAGAACAAGTGACCATTTCAGAACTCTTCTGTGTGGGAATTTGAGGAGTATACTTTGAGCAGCTCTTGACATACCCAAGGTGTTCCAATTGGAAAATATGTTTACTCAGCAGATTCCTAAAAGAAGATAATCTACGTTTACACCAGGTTCCTTAGTAGTCATGATAAATTAACCCTTTGGAAAGGCTTCTTAAAGTAGAATATTGTGACATTAGGCAACAGAGATGCTATCAATATTTTAAATGGAGATGGAGGAAATTCTTACTAGCTCCCAGAAGTAAACCTCAGCCAGAACATATATTACATGATCAACTACTTGTCCAAAGGCGATAACAAGACATTGGCTACCACTGGCTGTATTAGTTAAGTTCTGGCCATAGTAGTTTCAGGAGGATAGTGCAAGAAGAGTGGGACTTTAGACTCCATTAGCAATGATTTTGAGTATGACAAGAAAGAGATTCATTGAAAATATAGGTTTTCTTTCTGTTACTGTGCCATTTTTTCCCTATAAAGCTTCTTTCATCTGTGCAGTAAATCTGTAGAAATTTCATTGCTGATTAGCTGACCTTTTCTTTCACAAGTTAAAGAGTGTCATTAGTGTAACACACACATTGGCAACAAATTCTCATTACAACTTAATGCCATCCACACAGACTGCAGAGGGTCATAGGGAATGGCTAATGGTAGCCGACAAATGTTGGGTGTATTAGTCACAAAACATTTGCTGAATTCCACCAGAGCGGCGTGACAACCTTCACAGCTAGTCCCAGCGAGCTGCAGAAGTCAGTGGAGTTTGCCTGTGACAAGCCGTCACTCTATCTTGGTAGAGCTTTATAGCACCAGTCAAAGCAGTCAGGGAAGATTGAAGTGACAGAGGCCCACTGAGTAAATAGTGAAACATGCAGCACATCATGAAATATTCAACCTGGGTGTAAAAGCTCTAAATGCTTTTTCAATTATTAGCACCTGCACTGGCTGCATACATCTAACACTAACAGCATGTTAATTGCCACCATTTGTAAGGGTGGTTGTAAAAGATATTTGAAAGGCAAGAGACATTTTGCAGTGCATCTTTAGTTGGCATCTTATCCTTCGCAAACCCTTCCCTTCCCCCTTTAAAAGAAAAAAAGGACATTCATGTATGAAGACTGAAAACCACTGGCAAAGGGCACAAAGTGATTTCCAAACCTTTCAGTCTCTAGGGGGGACTGCCATTCATGTCATCTTACCAAAATACAGGGTACCCAGGGAAAGGTGTATTTCCAGAATTAAGCATGCCTACTGAGGCTGAAAGGTCTACTGCTGTTTGGGGAGTTTTGCCATTGATTCAGTATGGGTAGGATTGTTCTCTAGGTGAGAACAAAAAGGAGGCAAAGATTTACACAGCACAGCTTCACTCTCAAGCGCTGTGATGGCCACCATAGGGTGTATATTGCCCTTATTCCCTCTGCTTGGCTGCTGTGGGAGATCCAGCATGGATCCATGGGAGTATATAGCCCTGATATAAAGAAGCATATGACAGATAGCAAGAGGTTTGACATGAAGGTGAGGAAATCCAAGGAAATACTAATGTTAATTAAAGAGACAGCAATTTTCAGCCTTCTTTTTCTTTTTTAAAATTATTTTTATTCCATTTCCACATTTGTTCCAAAGTTGAAAACACAAACTGAATATGTTTGGAGTGGTTATAAATGTCTACAACGATAACAGTGCTCTTTAAAATATAATGCTGGCTCCCTCGCAGCAGGTTTGCTGGAAAAGGGATTTGTGGTTTTGCTTTAGGCTGTTGTCTTCAAGGCAGGCTTTTTTGGTTTGCTGCTGTAGCATGGCATTTAGTGTCATTCCCAAGTTTAATTGATGATAAGTTGCATTATATGCTCCGCAAAACCTTGAAAAGACTGTGTTTATTCTTCATTTTAAGTCATGCACACATAATTTTTGCCATAAGAACTAGAGAAGCTATTTATAAACTGGAGAATATAGATGTGAGAAACCTGACTTGGTTGCTTTTCTAACACGTGTACTGTAGGTGCCTGTATTCTCATTGCAGGACTGATCAAATCTCTTTGGTCATTGCTGGCATTAAAAGGCCAAATTCTTTGTTTGACATCCAGTTTAAAACAGACCCTTTTAAATTGATAGATGATTTTCTCCCCCAGATAATGGGAATTTGTTAGTGCCTTTGTAAGCTGCTGACTTCACAGACTTGGACAGCGCAATGGCCACAGCACTAATGCAAGGTTCTCCATACTAATCCTATTTTGTGACTCCAAGCTTACCTTGACACAGTCATGTTTAAGGGTGACAGGATGGAAGTCTCCAAGAACACTCAACGTTTGACCTAGTAGCTAAGAACAACGATTGCACTGTTTTTGTAATGTGGATTGTAATGGGAATTGGGTATTCCAACGCCGCAAGTAGTATTGAAAATCTCAGCTTCTGTGAGTCTGTCTGTAAAATGTCTTAATTAATTAATATTTGTAAAGCAGGATGAGATCCCCAGCTTAAAGGAGCTGTATACATCCAAAGTAATAGTAGTAGTATTTTATTAATACACTATTTCATAAAGTTGTCATGGTCCAAAGAAAAATTAGTCCATATATCTAAATAGTTGGAACCCTATTCTGTCCTTAAATGCATGTGATCATGTACAAGGGCAGAGTTTGACCTGAGTTCTAAACAATTCTTGAACTACTATATAAATCTTCAGAGAATGCTTTATTTAGGACAAAGAGACAAATTATAAGAGACAAGAAAATGGCAGTACACACAGTTCGATACAGATTTCCAAATAGTAGGTATATCGGAAGCCATTGTTGTTAGAGTTTACCAAGGTAACTTTTACTTTCTGCCAATTTCTGTTCTCTGATGATCACATACAAGTCCCATGAGAGTTGTACAATGGTATTGGCTGGCATATGTTAGCCATTTGTTAATAAATGGTAATATTAGACTTTAAGACAATTACTCTCCATTTATTATATCCTGTCATTATTTTTCCTATTGGGCCTCTCATTATCACAGCTTGAAAAGGTTAAATTAGAGAAACAAAGTACTGAGCACGGTGTAAATAAGTGCATTTGTAGTTACAGAATTATAAACTGACCAAAAGCTTCATTAACACAGAGTTAAGGTTGACCAGAATTGCCTTATACCTCTCAGAATATTGAATGTACTTGTACTTAAACCAGTGAAAACCAGAAAACAGCAAGTTAAGATGCACACCAGCCCCACCCCACAACCCTAACTCTGCCCCATGGAGCTGGCAAGATCTACAGGAGATATACTGTAAGTATGTTTCAGCCAGGACAGCCCTAAAATAAAGCAGACATGAGGAATGGCTGAGTAAATGGGCCATTTTATATGACAGGTTGTGGGCCACAGAATCATATTCATTCATTTGTCTGCATGAGTTCCAATTGCCCTTCACTGTGTTAGGGGTAGCAGTATTGACCTGGTGAAAGGATTACTAGGAGCTGGTCACCACAGTTCACATCACCAGATGAGGAGAGGTACAGGTGCACCCAGAAGTCATGGACCCCTTGTGGCTGGGCTGAATTATGAGAGTTGTGCACATGAAGGAGCATGACGGTCTGTTCTTGACGTGGGGATTTGTAGCAGTCTGATAGCAATCATGATAGTGCACTGGAGATCAGAGGAAGTGCAGCTGATGTTCCTGAGAGAATCCTTAGGACAAAGGCCATAAAGTGGTAATATCTAGCAGCTCTGGATTGATTTGTACATAGTAGGTGAAGTGGTTGAATACAGGCCAGGTATAGCCAGGTGAAGTATGCCCTAAATGCAATTTTTGCCATAGAACACAGTGTGACAGGTTCTCCTATTGTACTCACATGCTGTGTCCCTGCACTATCCCATATCATCTGGAAGGATAGAATGCTACAGTGTTTGTCACGGGTGGGCTGGGATATCATTCAAAGAGAGGAGAGTTAAGGTTGCGGGATGACGCTGGTATATACTTTAACTCTATATATCCTGGTTTTAAGAGGTCTGAGAATAGGTGCATTTGATGTTCTGGAAGCAGGAACTGGTGGTCAACCTCAGCTCTGCAGTAACCAAGTTTTTGGGTTACGAATTTCCCTAGTTTTTTGAGGAGGTGGTTGTAGTCAAAGGGCACCTATGGAGGGGCACGTGGAGGCTTCCTGGGAACACCTCACTGACACTCAACTACTAGCTTTTCCTTTCTCCTAACTCCTCCAGGCCCTCAGTATGGGAGGGAGGCTCCTTACTCCATTTCAGGGGCTAGGGTAGGGGAAGGAGCTCTGTACAACCTTCCACATCATGAGAGATTTGCAAAGGAATTAAGTGGTTCATTTGTCTCCATGGGTTGTTCTCAAATGAATCAGAACACCCCGTGAAGATTAATTCAACCTGACACAATCAGTCTGCGAGTTGTGAACTGACCCATTCATCTCAATGGGTGTTCTTCCCCCTGTTGTGGATTACTAGTTTTCAAGACAATTTCACTATGCACATGGCTTTTAGAGCAATTTGAATATTAGAAGCAGTTCCTTGTTTGGGGAGAGGGCTGTATCTGATTACAAGGAAGGGGTCCTTCACCACAGCTAGGGCCCCCTAAGTGCTACAGTAATACGAACAATAAATAATGGTGTAATACCCAATCAGAGAGCAAAAACAAAACCACATGCCTTAATTGCCCAGTTAGACACCACAAATAGCAAAAGACCTACTCTAAGTCAACAGCCTATTTGCTGAATTATATATTTACATAAGGTTTTAATCAAACAATTATCAATAACAGATAAATCCATTAAAATCCAAGTCTGTTCGCACATAATTCACAAACAGAAAAAGGGGCTACATTCCTCAATTAAATTGTTTACCATGAGTAATTCATTAAGCTCTAGTTGTAAGTTTCTATCACCAGCTCACATGGATGCTCTTGTATGAGGCAAGGCCCTAGCTCAGCAAAGCACTTAAGTAAGCACTGAACTGAAAGCACCTGCTTAAGTGGTTTACTGAATCAAGGCTGAAAACAGTTAAACCACAGAACAAACTTTTATCATGCAGTCACCTGCTTTTATTAAAGGATTCCTTCTGACTTCGGGCATTGCTGCGAATGAGGCAGGGACAGACCTACAAATGTTGAATAAAAGCTGAAGAGGGCTATCTAGCCCCAGACCTGAAAGCAAACAAGAAAAATTAATTGGAAAATAAAATGGAGTAATTTTTAGCAACCATTTTACTCTTGTTTCTTAGTGAGTATGAAGGGAAATTTATACATCACATCATTAATGTACCTAATTATTTGAAAGAAACCATATTAAGTGGGGGCTAGAAGGAGACTGGATTAGTGACTTCTGCTTTCAGGTCAGTGATGTGCTAGAAAGGGCTCATGGGGAATCACTTGTTAAAATTCCACAATGAATGTGAAGAAAGGCTTTGGAGATTTCCTAACCGATGATAACGTCTTTCCCACTATGGACACTGTTAAACCTTCTGCAATAGAGATGACTTATCATTGGAATTCATAAAAATACCTCTGAAGACCCAATCCTTTGCCTTTGCAAAGGACCCAGTGGAACCAAATGTCAGGTATTAAAAAATTCTTTGCCAAGCAGGGTGCTCCCTGGGTTGGTATTCACCCCACTCACCCTCTTACCAATTGCACAAGTGCTGGGGCTTTCAATATATTTAGTATTTCCATCTACAAAATCTCAGGATTGTTGTGCTCCTCTTGGACAAAATGCAGATTACAAAGCCTGGAATGAGGTGCAAGATGGCTGGGGACAAAGCACCATCAATTGAAGGGCTCTAGCTGTGGTACAAACTTCCAGAAGAGATTAGATGAATCCACAGTCTGACCACCTTTAGGAAATTCTGCACAACATTCCTACTTGATACAGCTTTTACGCCATAATAAGAATGGCACTCTCAGCATCAACCACCCTTTTCTAATCCCACATTCCTCCTCTCTCCCCTATCCCAAGAGTGAGACCCTACCCGAAGCAGAGCTTTCTATAACCTGAAAGGGAGCAGAGCCAGTATCCATAAAGATCAGTAGGGACATCCCTGCTGCCAATTTGATTAACATGGAAAGCACTCCTCAGATATTACGGTGCTGAGTACAAAACCATACACGTGATTAATGATTTTTCAGGAGAGGTTCACTAACTACACGTGTATTTGTCACATGTTAAACTACTTCCCTCCTTGGGAGAGAGCATGGAAGTACTTTGTTTTAAATGGGGTAACCAAATGAGTAGATTCTTCAGTCCCGCTCACACACTCTGTGGGTTTGTGCCTGTGAAGTGAGTAGGAATATTGCAATGGACTTCAGTGGGAGCATGATCAGGCACTGTAAGCATTATGTGTTATCCCTGTTATGTTGGACTGATAGCTGCCAAAGTGGGCAAGTTTTATAGAAGCCATCTTCAGGCACCTATTTGTGAGCATGTTTAGCATAGTATCACATTATGCTGATTGTGCAATTCAGGGAGAGTTAACCTGTGCATATGCAGAGGCAGAATTTTGCCAGTATAGACTATTCTAGAGGCAGAGCCTTACTGTATTCTGTTGGTTCAAAGAAATTAAAAACTGGGTTAAATTTTCAAATATGGTCTCCTATGTAGAAGCTGCCAAATAATAATAATGTGTGTGTATCCGTGTCCTGCACAAAACACGCAGTCATGTGCATGGAACAATATTTCTGAGCACATTTAGCTCATTTCCTTGGCATGTCAGTGCAGGCTTTGTGTGTACAACAAATATGCAGGCCCCCCCTTTTTTTTTCCCGAAGGGCACAGCTTGGACAACTACATTTGAATATCATGCCTTTGAGTAGGTGTCTTTTTTCACATTACAAATTTATTCCTCTGTGAAATGAAAACTCATTCCTGGAGCTTCATGACAGAAAGTTCTGTGCAAAATTGTGTGGAACATGGGGGCTTTGTCAGACAAAACTCTGTCCCCTGTTTGGTTTTATGTTCAGTTCCCCCTGCATCTTGTAGTGGCTATACTGATTCTAATGATGCCATATCATGCTATGACTAAGACTTCTTTTATTTAGCATCTTGTTGTGTCTTTGCAAGGTCACTTACCCTCGTCCCTCAATAATTGTTTTTCAGCAAATAAATTAATGAAGTGTGTGTTTGTGTATATTTGAGTATGCAAGTGCATACACAATTATATTTGTCGGAGGGCAGTTAATTAAAATGTCTCTTATTTGTGTCTCCTTTGAGAAGCCCTGGGTTTTAAAATCCTGCTGCAGAAACACTTAGAAGGTTACCACAGATACAGTTGTCACAGAAAATGGACACTGTTGTTTAGTATTAAAATCATGTATTCCAGATGTGGGCATTTGTTAGTCAGTCTACTCTAAAATGACATACTGCTGAATCTTTAAAGGGCTTCAGTTTGGGAAAGCAAAATATGATTGGGCAAATTGCTAAAATATTTAAAGTGCAGCCTGTTAAAGCTTTTACTGTGAAGAGCATCACGTCAGAAGTTGTATGTGGTAAAAGCAAGTAATTGGCTTTCCATACTTCTGCCAGTCAGTCAGCATGGGGCTCTATTCCGATCCCTTCTATTTCATTGCAGATGCTAATAGCAACTCTTTTGATATTATTTTTTGGAGGGATGGGAATGGGAAGAAAGAATATTTATGGACATGAATGTGACAGACCTTTTTAAAATCAACTGAAAAGCTTACTGAAAATCTTCCAGGTCCCAACCCAACATTTAAAAACTTTTTTTCTTATATTATTAGCTTTTTTTCCCTAAGGCAGGTGTGTTGAAAACATCTGTTTAAATGTAAATAAATTTCATTTTTGACTTTTATCCCTGTTTGGATATAGCTCTTGGGATATTTTCCCATCCATAATTCATAACGTTTTCCATTTACATTATCTGTGACTTGTTTTTTTTTTCCCCCAGGCATGACCCCTTGTTAATTCCCGGCAATGAGCAGATTGACAACATGGATGCCAGTGTGAAAAAATATGACTCCACGGGGATGTTTCATTGGTGTCCAGGAAAGGACATTGAAAAGGTCATTTTGGTGGGTGCTTTAAAAGAATGTCCAACAAAGTTCTATCCAAAGAGAGCCCATTTAGACAATAGGAATGTCAGATGTTTAATGGGTTACCATAGTTATCTATATCGTTTTAAAAACCATTGTACTGAAATCAGAAATGCAATATGGATGGATTTTGAGCCATCATTCTGGCAAACCCTGGTGGGTATACAAGCCTATAACACTTCACTGAAAATTGGCCCCAAATCCTGAGACTACATTTTCATATGGGTTAATGGGACTACTCAGAAGCTTAAAATTATACATGTACTTCAGATCTTTGTAGGATCAGAGCTATGGTGAACATTCACCATGTACCATTCATCTCTTTGAAACAAGGTGCTAATGCGTTATTCCTTATTAGTCAATGAGAATTTTGCCCTATTTAAATTTATTGCTTGGTTCTCAACATGTTAAAGCACTCAAACAAGCTTGAGTAAATGGTACTGCTATTCTAGGCATCTACCGTAGTGATTTGGGTCTAGTGTGTATTCATTTCATTTGTTAAAGTGGGAGGGCCATCAAACTGACTCAAGTAATTAAAAATAATTAGAAGGCCTATCACAATCTGTTACATTCAGTGAAAGTTTGTGCTGTTTGTGTTCATGTACTCATACCTAAGAGTAACAAGTAACTCACTCCAGATCTCAAACACAAAACTGATGATCTATGAAATGAGCTCCCTGGTGGATCTTCACTTTGTCGCAGTTTATAAAGCTTTTCTTGAGATCTCTGTCTTCGTTTTCCCTATGCTATTGCATGGTGTAACCAATAATGGTGACAGCCCTGGTTTATTCTAACGATCGGGGCGTAAAAGGTTGTTTCCCGTGCTCCTCCGGGGCTATAATAACCGTGACATTGTTTGGAACTGCAATCTTGGCATTTAAACAATCAATAAACTAGTCAATTCCAGTGACTAAATTGTTAGCCAGAGTTTGGTCTGAACATTTAAAATTAATATTCATTCCAGGGTGTTCAGTAGGCCATGAGGAGGCAACCTTACTGTCCATTACTTCATAACAGAGAGGGATCACTATACATTGCTTTATAACAGAGGGAGACAGAGATCAGCTGTAATATTTTAAATATTTTTTAACAGGTCAGTCAGGAATGACCTTAACATGTTCTTCTACTGTGAAAAGTGTTTCTATAAAATGGCATTGTGGGGTTTCCTCATTTATTATCTCTTCTCGACGCCATATCAATTTTTCTCCGCTTGCAAGTAAATAGATGTGGGTTTTTTTCCTCTTAACTGTCTGCTTGGTAAACTCAACCTAGGATCTACAAGTTTGGCTGAGTTATTTCTTGTTCCGTGCATCATCACCAGTGGTAAAGATCCTGCGAGCAAAAGGCTGCCCTCACTTACACCTGCCACAAATTATGTCTATACGCACATCAGTGCAACCTTACTGCAAGAGTGCAAGTGAGGGCATAATCTGAAGAAGATGGGGTTGTTTTGAGTGTCCTATAATTGGAAGTTGTTTAAACAATTGTGCAGATGATGCCTGAACCAGAAAAGAACTCACTTCTCTGCCCCAGAGCTGTGTTGGCTATGCAGGGCTGACAGCAGTATAAGGCAGTGTGTCCCTCAAGAAAGCAGACAGGACTTTGAATCTACATAGGGATTAGGTTTGTCAAGTGGAAAGGTGCCATTTTTACATACTTACCTTTCAGACAAGAACCATGGTTTGGGTTCAGTCTTGTAAGGGCCTGATTCAGCAAAGCACTTAAGCACATGCATGGGACTACTCATGTTCTTCAAGTTAAGTGCATGCTTAAATGTTTTGCAGTATCAAAGCCAAGGTGCTCAGCATCTTGCAGGATCGAATCCTTCAATATTTTTAATGTGAAAGCTCCATTCTGCTCTCAGTTACATGAAAATTAATGGAGTTGCAGCAGTGTAACTGAAAGCAGAATATGGGTTTTTTTTAAACTGACGAGAAACCTTTTGGCCAAAACTGCTCCATAGGGAGTTCCTCTGCAGCATATTCGACATTTGCATTCCATGTAGTCTGTGAAAAGAATAAACAGCAGAGAGCCACAGCTTAGTGAAAACCTTTACTCTGTAGGTTAACAAAAATAAAAAAATTACTATGTGCGGGCTTCAATAAATGTGCTACTTTGAACATAAGAACAACCATACTGAGTCAGATTCATGGTCTATCTAGTCCATCCTATCTTCTGACAGTGGACAGTATCGGAGGCTTCAGAGGGAAAAAACAGAACACACCAGAACAGTTTATTGAGTGATCCATCCCCTGTTGTCCAGTCCCAGCTTCTGACAGTCAGAGGTTTAAGGACACCCAGAGCATGGGGTTGCATCCCTGACCATCTTGGCTAATAACCATTGACTGGCCAATACTCCATTAAATGTTTTTATTCATCGATTCTTCACCCTGTTCTCTGTTTTATTCATCGATTCTTCACAACCCGTAGCTAAGTTTTGTTGAATATCCACCTCACTGGCATCATAATTTTGATGCACATAGGATGATTTCCATTAGTGGAATGCAACAGCACCAAGACTGGATCCAGATGTAAAAGTCATCATCAACTAATGACTTTACTTAATGTTCATCTCAGTGTGTGAGCTGCCTTCAAAACTGACTGGGATTACAGCACAAATTTAACCACTGTCATTGAGATAAGCAGATAATTCTGAACACCATTTAGATGTACTTCTTTGGATTCTTCCTTTCATCCCCTCAGCTGCTCTTGTCAATGAAAAGTCACCATTAGTCAAGTTCTTGCATCATGACTATTTCTCACTTCCAGAAGAACCCTCTGGGGCTTTTGGTATCCGGTAATTTAGGTAAATCCGGTATCCGGTTTTGGTAAACTAAAACAGCACAGAGGTTTCTCCAATTTGGTGGCAGCTTGTCCAAGGACATAGGCGAGGTCTTTGAGTCCTCCCCTGAGCTGCACCAAGCACGGCTCAGTCACAGTCTCAGATCCTGGACTACAGTCTTAAAACATTTACACACACACAAAAAATCTATAAATCTACAAGAACATCTCAAAACATTTGTGGCCTGAGTCTCATTTACACGAAGGCTCCTTACATTGCTGGGTAAAAGGATGTGTAAAAGGCTGAAAATTCCATTAGCTCAGACCCACCAACACTGCTATGAAATGGCAGTGAGCTGGAAAAGCATTCTGGGTTTTGACATTCTCATTTTGCTACAGAAGCTTTAGAACCAGTCCTGGCAGTCCAAGAAAAACACTCCGGACCAGAGAATATTTTACTTATGCCAGCTATAAGCTTTGGAAGCAAACCGAAAACTCTGGGTGTGGACATATAGAATCCTTTTCTATATGCTTTTGTAGCCAGAGTTGTTGGAAGTGTTTCCCCACATCTAGGGGCATCTGATCCTGCTCTCACACCGGTGTCCGTCAGGAGTTACTGCATTAAAGTCAGTGGAGTCAGAGTGATGTAAGTATAACCAATGAGAGAGGAGACTCAGACCTTTAGCCTCCAGACCTTATTGTGTTTGAGTTCCAGAGTAACAGCCGTGTTAGACTGTATTCGCAAAAAGAAAAGGAGTACTTGTGGCACCTTAGAGACTAACCAATTTATTTGAGCATAAGCTTTCGTGAGCTACAGCTCACTTCATCGGATGCATACTGTGGAAACTGCAGAAGACATTATATACACAAAGACCATGAAACAATACCTCCTCCCACCCCACTCTCCTGCTGGTAATAGCTTATCTAAAGTGATCACTCTCCTTACAATGTGTATGATAATCAAGTTGGGCCATTTCCAGCACAAATCCAGGTTTTCTCTTCCCCCTCCCCCCAACTCACTCTCCTGCTGGTAATAGCCCATCCAAAGTGACCACTCTCTTTACAATGTGTATGATAATCAAGGTGGGCCATTTCCAGCACAAATCCAGGTTTTCTCACCCCCCCACCTTTTTTCCAAAAACCACACACACAAACTCACTCTCCTGCTGGTAATAGCTTATCCAAAGTGACCACTCTCCTTACAATGTGTATGAAACACATTGGGGCGGAGGGTGAGAAAACCTGGATTTGTGCTGGAAATGGCCCACCTTGATTATCATGCACATTGTAAGGAGAGTGGTCACTTTGGATGGGCTATTACCAGCAGGAGAGTGAGTTGGGGGGGGGGGGGTGCGGAGGGTGAGAAAACCTGTCTTCTGCAGTTTCCACAGTATGCATCCGATGAAGTGAGCTGTAGCTCACGAAAGCTTATGCTCAAATAAATTGGTTAGTCTCTAAGGTGCCACAAGTACTCCTTTTCTTTTTGTGTTTGAGTTGTGGTTTGTTTCCCACACTCCCTCCATTTATACCCTCATTCTATAGTTGGGGACACATTATCCCGAACATCGTCACTTTATTCTTTTTCAGGTAGACCACTTTTTGCTTCTTAACTAGTTGTATTTTACAATTCACAACTATTCTTTTTACTCCTCGTACTGGAACATAAAGCTTTGCTGTGCTAAAGCAGTGCAGATTTGAATACCAAAGTTAAGCCATCCGTATCCCGAACAGGTCCCTTTGCACCAAAATGAGAGTGGCAGAAAGATACATTCTTCCATGCTTCTCATTAGGTTAGAACCTCCCTCATCTCCCCCTCCCCCTGTCTGCCTTTTCTCTTAGTTTTTAATCACTAGTTCACCATACAGTGTAGTGCCCTGAACTCTTTGAAATAAATCCATCATCAAATGCATGATGGGGGAAATTCAGCCCTCAGTTAAATCCAGAGTAAATCCTGAGTGACTCCAAGTAGTAGAGTGTTACAGGTTTATACCAACGTATTTGCCCAGAATTTGGTCATATATGTCTGCATTATACTGTCTGGGCTTGTCTACCCTTAAAATGCTACAGCAGCATAGCTGTAGTGTAAGCACTGTCTATGCCAATTGGAGAGGTTCTCTCGTTGGCGTAGGTAATCCACTTCTGTGAGCGGCAGTAGCTAGGTTGATGGAAGAATTCTTCCATTGACCTAGTGCTTTTTACATGGGGACTTAGGTAAGCTTAACTATGCCGCTCAGGGGTGTGGCATAGTTTACATTGGCATAGTACATCTTTGACCGATGTAGTTAAACCAACCTAATTTTCAAGTGTAGACCAGGCCTCTGCCTCTGAACTGCAAGCTTCTGGTGGCAAGGACCATGTCTCCCTCTGTCTATACAGCACTGACCACACTCCACGCTAAATAAATAATAAATATAATTATGAATTACTAATGTCATCCTGCTTCACTGTACATGAATGAAAGTACGTTTTTTTTTGGCTTTCGAATTCAGTTTATGATTTATGCTTCTTTTTGCTTTATCTCCCCCTTCCCTTATTGTTTTTCTTCCAGACCCGGAGTGAAGCAGCGATGACAGTTTTAAGTGGTCATGTGGTCGTTTGCATATTTGGGGATGCTAAGTCTGCATTGATTGGAGTAAGAAATCTAGTGATGCCATTACGAGCCAGCAACTTTCACTACCATGAACTCAAGCACATTGTGTTTGTGGGTTCACTTGAATATCTGAAAAGGGAATGGGAGACGCTGCATAACTTCCCCAAGGTTTCAATCTTGCCTGTAAGTCCAAAGCCAAAATATTCATACTTTTTTTTTTTTTTTACTGAAAGTCACCAACTGGACAGATTCATATTGACTTTAATCATAGGCTTTTACTTTTGTCTGTTTATAGGCCTCAGGACTTAGCCCTTCCCCTTTACTATATCTATGAAAACTGAGCCCTGAGAGACCTTATTAGAAGAAATTTGCAGCAGTGTTCAGTCCCTTGTCAAGGATGAATTTCAGCTGCTATCAAATGTATTAGCTGCGTTATCTATTGAACATTCACTCTAGTGCCCTGCGTGTAGCCTGTTCTGATGTTGTGATTTTTCTGACAGAATGACAGTACTTACTTATGACATTATTTATGCCTGAAAAACCTTTGAAAACAATTTTTATTATTTGTATGTCTATCTATAACTGTAAAAGCTTGATACATGCTGGCCTGCTAACTCTCTTGTATATAAGAGAATGATCATAGCATTTTCATTAAGAGCCCTTCCTTTTAAAAGGGTTCACAGTTTGGTTGTAAGCATTTACTAAACACAGTGGGTGAAATCCTGGTCCCTTTAATAATAATAATAGCAAAACAGCCATTGACTTCAGTGGTGTCAAGATTTCATCCTCTGAGTCCAAAATTCAAAGGGCCTGATTCTCCACTCTCTCATATCATCATTCACACTCGTGCAATGAGTGCAGAATGCTACCTCCAGTGTAAGTGAATGATTGATTCCAGTTTGGTATGGCTTTATACCCATGGGTGTAATTTACTTCACAAAGTACAAGCAGTGGAGGCTCAGGCCCTTGGTCAGATAGCAGAAGTGATGCTCTGTGCTTTACAAAAGTTCAGTAAAGCAAGCTTGGCTGTTCTATTGTTTCAGCTTTTGGAATTCTTTAATCCTTACTTACCAGAATAGAAAAGTAGAATAGAAGTTTAGCATTTCTTAGCATTTTTTTTAACTAACAAAAATGCAAAGCCCAGAAGCTCAGAGAGACCAGTGATAAATTTAGCCTAATGTGTGTAGGGATGACAGCATTTATTGAATGGAAGGGCAGCTTTGTCCAATATATGCTGCAGTTCGTGGTTACTCCAAAGCTAAGATTTGTTGTTAATCTTTGTTTCTGTTCTGCAATTGCTGTACAGTGACATGGCATAGTTCTGTATTTAGTGCCTCACAAATGGCTTCAAGATCAAATTTTTCCTGTGAAAGATTTTTTTGCCAGCCCTGCAAATTCAGCCTGACATCTGAAAGTCAAGCCTCTTACCAGTAATAAAGATTCAGCATCAGAACTTAGATGATAATATTCTTGATGATGTGTGAGAGAGCAGAATCCAGCTGTTGCTACAGACCTATCCAATGTGAAATGTTATTTTTGTTAACAAAATAAGGAGATATTGTAAGGTTTTGATCCTTAGATCAAAAGGCTCAAATTTGACTCCCTTGCACATATGCTTTATGATTCAGTTTTCAATTACGTGATTACACACTACTTTTTTTCTATGGGTCCACTGCCTCATTTAGTATGAAGGATGGACACACCTTGGGCAGAATTAACGTTGCAGGAAAACTTTAAATCTGGCATTTCCTAACTTTTGAGTGCCTGACTTTGCAACCTAAATAATGTTCTTTCAATGTAGGTGCGGGAGGGGAAGTATGTGGTATGAATAAAGGGCTGCAGCATTAGGCCCATGTTCTTGTGTGAAAGCTCAAATAGTTGGCTTTGTGCCTGAAACTAGTATAGACACAAATATTGAATTGGTTTTACTTTACAAGCTACCTGGAGTTGTGCACTGGGCTGTGCCTTGGGCTCTGCAAACTAGGGCACCATGCTTTCCACCAGGCTTAAAATTCAGTCATCTTGGTTCTCTTAGAAGACGCTGTGGCTATAATCTGCAGCAGGTTGCTGCTGATCAGCCTGCCTTGGAGAACCACCTCCCTTTGGGGGATGTTGGTGAGGGATTTGGGAGGAGATTTTCAAGGGCACAAACAGGAGTTGGGTTCCTAAGTCCTATTGATTTTGAATGGAGTTGGGGCTCCTAACTGCCCTTTGTTCCATTCAAAATCTTCTTTTTGAAAATGCTTCATTTTCAGCAGCTATCATTCTTCCTGATTGTTCGCCGTGAATGAACATGAGGTGAGGGGTTGGGGTCTTGTCACTCAGTGTTTAAGGAAGTTGGGGCTGGGCTCTGGATACCCAGGGACACAACTCAGACAAAGGGAATATTTAGTGTCTCCATCAGCATTAGGGTCTGTGAGTATGGGTCTGTGGAAGCTGACTGACTGAGCTGTCTCCAGCACACATATAAACCCACTATTTATTGCACAGGGTTCTGAGTACTGCCCCTGGTACCTAAACATAATATATTTTGCCTTAAATAGTCCATATCTTAAGTTTCAGAGTAAATATTGTCTTGTGTATAATATGTAGCAGGTTAAGTGTTGTATCTTGGTTGCCTTAGTTATGAAAAAAAAAACCCCCACTAACTACCACAACATTTCATTTTAAATACTGCATTCTCTGAAGGTAATTGTAGCTCCAGGAAATATTATATGAATTGTGCCCATTTACTTAACATCCTGTTTCTGTTTCAAAGGGTTTAATCACATAAGTTTAAATATCAGTGTGTTTTGTTGGTAGAGGCACCAAAAACATATACTGGAAAGGATTAACCTTTCTTGTGTATTGCTCCAGGTAGTAAGCATTTTAGAAAAATAGCTTCATCTTGATTGCAGTTAGAATGTGTAGGACACACAAGGCTTTCCTGTTTAAATTGTTATTTTTTTGCCCAAGACCTGTATGACCTGGTATTAGATAAACAGACATTTAGAACACACCCCTTGTTATGTTCAGAAAGCCAGAGGTTGCCACATGATAGTGACTTAAATCAAGACAATTTCAAGTCACAGATGAGATGCAGAATGCTGGCATTATTCCTATTTCTTGTTTGTTAGTAATAGCTTGACTGAGTATTGAGACTGAACCTAAAATGCTGCCATCAGCACCAACTACCCTTTAGATTAGCACACATCTCCTATTCCCTGGCACATAGTTAGACCAGCTTAATGTCAGAGCATAAAAAAGATACTTGTTAAATAATTTCCCAAAGCTCCTTCTCAATCTTTAATTTGTTTTTCTTTTTCCCCCCTCTCTCTCCTCCACCCTCTTTTTTTTTTTCACGATGCCGAAGGGTACGCCATTAAGTCGGGCTGATTTAAGGGCTGTCAACATCAACCTCTGCGACATGTGCGTTATCCTGTCAGCCAATCAGAATAATATTGATGATGCTTCGCTGCAGGACAAGGAATGCATCTTGGCGTCACTCAACATCAAATCTATGCAGTTTGATGACAGCATTGGGGTCTTGCAGGCTAATTCCCAAGGTAAGGACTGCCCTATAATACTTCTCTGCCATGCCTACAGGGGACAGGACCTGGCAGGAAGAATATCCCTCACTCAGTAATTCAAAGAACCTTACATCAGCTTGCTTGACAGTTAAACCTGCTGATTGGTATGATGGCTTTTAAAGGGACAGTCACATAGTTTCCCTGCTGTATCACAAAGGAAATCTGGAGCAGTTGGGAATGAATGAACCAAGATTTTAATTTTTAAATGTGTTGCTCTTTCCTTTTTTTCCCCTTTAATCGTTGATTGGTAAATCCACATGATTCTGTGTGTTCTAGTTACACCAAATAAAGTTGCATTTTTACACATGACATAGCCAGAGATGGCTTATCTTCACTCTGGATGCAAAGTGGCATGACGGTAAATGCTGGCCCACAGGTTTTTCGCTGTGTACGCCAGACGGCAGCCAAAAAATAGCCAAATGCCACGCAACAAAAAAGAAAAGGAAAAGAAAGATCATTTAAACAGAGGTTTCTTTACATTTTCTGTGCTTTCTTGCTCAAAAAGCCCCCCAGAATTAACTCAGAACTGATTTCTGCCCTTGGATTGGCAAGCACAGCTCCTATAAAGGCATGGAACAAATCCTACAGTCTTCACTGAAGTCTACAGGCCTGATTCATAAGTACCCCCAGGTCATTTTACACCAACTATGCTTGTAAGCAGCCCTAAGACACCCTATCTAATACCATCAGTGTAGATCCAGCCATCTTTAGTCCCTGCAGAAGTGCAGGCAAGAGTGGCCTCCGTTAAGCCTTTTAAAACGATGCAGTGTGTTATCCCTCCAGAACCAGCCCGACTGTACTGGCTGGGGCAGAAGGGTGGTGCTACGGCCCATGCTCTCCTTCCCTCCTGTAAGCATCAACCTTGTGCAGTATTTACCCTCGAGGTACACGAGAACTGAGATTAAGACTCGTTCGTGCATAGAGAGCGTGGCTGGAAGGAAGGCCTCTTGTGACCTCTCCTTGCTGCTCTGTACAGTTTAGCACAAAATCCGTACTTGGGTTGAACTGTCACTGAAGTTAATGCAGTTAAGCCTGAGCAAGGAATGCAGGATTAGGCCCTGTAGGAGTTCCCCTCAAGGGCCAAATGACAGAATGAAAACCTAAAGTGCATTGGTAAATGGATAGATTTAGAATCATAATCTCAAATGGTGGGATTGTGAATGCTGGCACAAGAACCACTTGCTCACCTCAAATATGATCAGCAGCAGTGGAGGGAGGAGTTCTGAATCAGATCCAAACCTTTGTAACTCCTTGTACATGGGCTAGCAAATATACCTTGTGTGAAAATGTAATTAGACTGTAGATCTCATTGCCACAGGATATCACAGAGGCCAAGAATTTAGCAAGATTCAGAGGGATTAGATATTTATATGGGTGACAAGCAGGGAGATAAAATTTCATGCTCCAGAGTTTATGCCAATCTCTAATTATTAGTCATTAGGATAAGACCTCCCTAGTGGGGCTGCCTGCGGTGGGGTTTTTTACACCTTCATCTGAAACATCTGCTGCTGGCAGGGATATTGGACTAGCAAAACCACGGGTGTGATCTGGTATGGCAGTTCCTTCCAGAAGGTGTGCAAATGGTAATGGAGGGGACCAGTGTTTGTTTTGATTTATTTGTTTGTTTGTTAATGGTCATAGAGCAGATAGTTTTCGCCCCAGTGATCTGGTCTCCTTCCGTAGGCTGGTGCAGAAGGGAACATTTTGGTTATAACAGATGGCCCTCCCCAACAATGTGCTGACCAGGAGCAAGCAGGGGAAATTTCTTCCCAGCCTTGTGCATGAGACTGGGGGTTCACAATCTGGGACTGAAAAGTGTGTGCCAGTTTAGAGCTATGATAAGCTTTCATTGAGTCTACCCTTTATTTGCTATGTGTATAAATCAGTCAGCATTCCCATAAAAAGTTCCCTGGATCACATAGCTCCTGAGTGGCAGGATCCAAAGGAACACAAAGTATCTGATCAGTCTGGTGCAGTCACAGACTCATAATGTCACATGACACCAAGACGGGAAAAGGATATCCAGAGGGAGAATCTGGGCAAGAGGGGCCAGATAAACTAGGAAAAACAATGTTCACCAAAGGCAAATCAACTGAGGATAGCTGCAGAGGAGAAATCAAACAGCCACAGCTTTCTCAAATTTCCATCACTGCAAGCACAACCAACTTCCAATCAGTTAAAAACATCACAGTAACTCACTGCCACTCACAGTGCCAGCTGTCCAGAAATAATCCATGCCACCCAGTGAAAACAGTAGAAAAGTGGCATACCAGTAACATGGAATAAAGGACTATGCCCTGCCAAGAATTCCTTGCAGGCAGTAGAAGACTACAAAGGTCCAAGGACCCCAAACATCACCGTTACCCAGCCTTTATCATTCTACAGCCCTTTAAACTTGTCCATGAATCCGTCATTACCAACATCTGAGCATGACGCTGCCATTGTAGCATTACTTTTCAGGATCTGGGGCTGTCGGGGAAGGCTTGCTTTCCTATCCCACTAAATGTTTGGGTTTTTTTTCATTTGTGGCTCATAGAGATTATTTGGACATGTGGAAGCTCCATTTTTAAAATCAGGCCTCCTCTCTGTTTGCACCCTCAATCTAAATACTTGTGTTTCATGCATGTCAACTTAGCTCCATGTTGGTGTGCTTATTGTGCTTATGTGTATATTATTACATAAGCTAAGCAAGCTCACATCCTTATCCTTCTCTAATCATGCTTGGGTTTGTTTTATTTTTATTTTAAATTCTATCTCCCTCCCTGCTGTAAGAGACCCCCTCCGTTTTGGCTAGCCCTATTTAGGATGGCTAAAGAGCAGAAGCCTCCCCCTTGTGCCCCAGCACTGAGGTTAGCAACAATCCCAGTCCTTGTATTCTTTGCATGGAAAAACTCTGCCAATGCAGAGAGGAATTTTCCCTCCCAGCAGCATACAGGGACTGCAAAAGCCCCAAATAAGGGGATACAAAGTTGGCTTTTGCAGAAGAGAATTTCAGCCGCAGTGCCATGACCACGAGTCAAAACTGGTTGAGTGGGGTCACAGTCTAACCCTCATTGGCACCATTTGGTGGAGGAGGAGTGGATTGTGCTACCTTTTATAAAAGGCTTGGGGGAGTCCCCAGTGCCCCTGGACACATTCTTCAGGCAAAGATCAATGTGCATTTTAAACATGTGGAGGGTTATACAACCTTTTCATGGAAGCAGACATTTCCATGTCTGCTGACTGCAGAATTTGGCCAATGGCTTATTCCACTGGCAACAATATTTTAGGAAGGGTGGAAGGGGGTATTTTAAAAGCAAACTACTGGGTTGGAAAACAGTTACCGTCTCAGTGGGTTGCACCATTTACGTATCTACAACTTCTGAATTGGTTACATTGCTTTCAACACAGGAGGTTTTCTTGAAAGATCTTGAATACTATGGCTAGGTTGTCAGACACAATTAGATCAATAGGTGGCATAAACTTTGCAGGCAATTGTATCCAATGTGACATTTTGTCTATGAGATGCAGTTTTAATGTAGAGTAGGCACAACTATGGTGACAATTATATGAAGCAGGTGATCTAGCTTCTGCTGGTCAGCAAATAGCATAACAGAACCACTTTGCGGCTCCTTGTTGGCAACAAAGTGCCTTTATTTACAGTGAGTTGTCACTAGCTTTGCTTAAACATTTGTGTATTATTTATCACACTCATTTATCCAGGAAAACATTTCAATTCACATCAGCCTGTACAATCTCTCACCATTGCCAAACTGGGCTTTTCTAGTTCTGAATATATGGTGTTTGAATTCCTACCCAAATAAAGATGGCCTTTGATACGGTATTGAAGAGGGAAGAGAAAGCTGCATATGGATTAGGCTTCCCAATTTTTGACCAGGGAATTTACTTCTTAGTTTTTTCAATGCTCTTTAAATAGCATCTGGGGGGTTGCCATGTAATCAGTACAATTCTGTGGTTAATGGTAAGTGCAATCTCACATGCAAAGATGATGTATAATTTATGCTTGTCCCATCTAAAAAGAAAACAATGTAGCAATAATTTCATTGATAGGTTTTTCTATGAGCAAGGAATGCCACCCGTTTGTTCATGTGAGGTTTTCCCACCACCTCTGACCCCTATCTCTCCCCCTTCACACACGACCTTTTCTTTTTAAGTATTTGGCCTCCCGGAGATTTATTGGAGCAAATATGTTCTGTCTAGGGTGAAGGAGCTTTTGTGACCTAGAAAGAGAACTGAATGTGGTATGCATGTATCTATCATGTCTTCAGTACATTATTTAAGACATATTTGTATGCAAATACTGCTCAAGTTTAGTGTGGTGTGAATGCTGAGGTACCCACTACCATTTTTCTGACAGCAGGTGTCACTAGAATAAATGTTCATGAGTGGACTTCTGATTTTTTCTTTAATTGACAAAGCTTACAGTTAAATGTTCCCAGGCTTTGAATGTAACCAGGAAGTCTTTAAACAGCGGGACTAAAAAAATCAGCTTAAAAAGGGGGCAGAGGATATTTAATAATTGTTTGTGCATGTAACATGTATAAATAAATGTAAACACACACTCTGTAATCTAAATATTATATATGTGATGGTCCTTGGTCCTAAAATTCAGTTCTGGACTCAGGCACAAACTTCCCAAAGTTTCTGGGTATTTTGGATCCAGAGTTTATATTTGGGCTTAACTTTTGTAGCACCATCGATAATTAAGGTTGCCCAACTCTTCTCATTACAAAGACCCTGTTCTGAGCTGCTTATAAATTTGACAAACTTTAATCATTTGGGCAGAAATTACCAGTGCCAGGTGTCTGCCTGAGGCTGAACTGCTTTGGAAAGTTTCAGCGAAAACTATTTAACTGCTTCTGAGAACAAGGTGAGGGAAAACATATGCTGATGACATTTTCTCTGAGCTCTAGCACCTTCATGCTTTGAAGCAAGAATATAAAAATTGGTAGGGCATGGATGTGTGCTGATCTTGTGAAAATCTGCCCAAATTTGGCCAAGTTATAAGCCTTTTAGAACTGGCAGTTTACACATGCTCAATAGAGACTTCTTAGAGTTTAGCAGCTAAAATATCCAAAGATTCCATCCTGACTGAGCATGCTGCAACCCTTCACAGTTCCTACGTGTGCTACGCTCACTGAAGATTCCATCTTCACTGCCAGACTGCACATGTGCTATCCCCACAGAGTGACTGAGCATGCTCAATTCCCTTCACCCCTCCTATGTGTGACAGCACTGCATATGCACCATACCCACACATCGACTGAGTACCCTTCAAATCAAGTACCCTCTTGGCCAAGCCAGGCTTCTCCTATAATCACTGCTTCTGGTTGCTTGGGACAGGGGTGCTGGGAGCCTGTTTCTCCTGTGGTCTCAATTTCTGGGTGCACCCCCACAAAGAGGCCTATGAAACAGGTGTTGCAGAGCCAGCTACAATAGCCCTGTGCCAGCCAGGGATTCCCCCACAGTGAGACAGCTCCTGAACTAGCTACTATTTAAGCCAACATTACAGTCACCCTTCAATGCTCTTTAAAATGCTGAGGTGCATTCAACTAAACCAAAGGCAGACCACATAAGACCTGTCTTTTTATAAATGGGGCTTCAGCTACAAAGGGATTATATGTTTTATATACATCCAGAAGTGAAAGTAAGCCGGTATGCCCCGGTACGGTGTACCGGTAAGAGCCGGTGCGCCGTACCCGGACCGGCTTTCCCAGAGGGCAATTTAAAGCCCTGGGGTAGCGGCGGCGAGGATTTAAAGGGCCCTGAAGCTCCAGCCGCTGCTACCCCCCCCGGGGCCCTTTAAATCCCGGCCTGAGCCCTGCTACCCGAGGCCTGGGGTAGCGGCGGCGGGGCTCTGACAGGGATTTAAAGGGACCTGGAGCTCCAGCCGCCGCTACCACCCCGGCCCTTTAAATCGCCGCCGGAGCCCTGCTGCCGAAGCCCTGGGCCCTTTAAATCCCCGATGGAGCCCGACCACCGTCACCCCAGGGCTCGGGCAGCAGGGCTCAGGTGGGGATTTAAAGGGCTCAGGGCTCCAGTAGCTGCTACCACAGCGGAGCCCCGGGCCCTTTAAAGCTCTGCCAGAGCCCAGAGCCGCGGTGGCAGCCGGGAGTCCCCAGGGCTCCTCAGTGTTTTAAAGGGCCTGTGGCTCCGCTGTGGCAGCGGCAGCTGGAGCCCTGGGCCCTTTAAATTGCTCCCGAGCCCTGGGGCTCCCAGTTGCCTCTGCAGCTGGTAGCTCGGGGGTGATTTAAAAGGCCCCGGGCTCCCAGCTGCCACTACCGCAGCTGGAGCCCTGGCTCTTTAAATCAAGATTTAAAGGGCCCGGGGATTTAAGGCCTCTTCCGATTGAGGCCATGCCCCCTGCTCAGGACTCCGGCATACCGGTAAGTCCTCTAACTTACTTTCACCCCTGTATACATCTTATCTGAAGCCTCATGTATCCAATAAAGCTCTATGTGACCTGTTTGGTTTAGCTAAATGGCATTCTAATGTATGCTACAATTTGCATTGCAAAGGTTCAAGTGATTCCTATGGATACTTGCACACGTATTTAGTGTCATTTTTCCATAGCAGCTTATCTAAGAATGTGGTGGTTCTCCATCACTTAAAGTCTTCAAGCTAGATCTTTGTTTTTTGCAGGGAGAAAGAGGGGTTATAAATAGATGGTTTCAGTAGAGGCCATGAAGGCCTGCTCAGGTAATTGAAGATTCCATTCTTCCCCTGATTCAGTGCTTAATTTGTGTCAGGGCTTGACAGACCGGAGCCCCAGCACCTCTAGGCTCGGCAATTCATAGCCCTGGCACCTCTAGGCTTGCTGCATCAGTTATGAATGTAAAAAAATTGTTTGAACCATGGCACCTAATTGATTGAGCTCCGGCACCTCTTTCATTAGAAATGAAGCACTGCTCTGATTTGCCTGACTGGTCCTTGTCTGCCTCCTTAAAGAGTCTGACCACATGCCATTGGGCTTCCCCTGTGGTTTGAGTTCCTAGTGTGCTTATTTCAGTGTTCTTTTGCCCAGTTCTCACTGCTATAGATGCTGGGGCAATGTAGCCCACTTGTGTATATTGGTTTTTATTGCAGGACTACCCTCAAAAACCAAAGATGTTTGTGAGCTTCCTAGGACTTCCTCTTAAACAGAGGCAGACTGAAATTCATCATTCCCACGAAGGGTTTGGTCCATCTCAGAGATGGTCTTTTGAACTCTGAGGGGGGGAAGAAGCGGGTAAGATAATGGAGATCATCTCCCCGCTCGCTTCTTCCTCCTCTCCTCTGTGTAACAGCTGTGAAAGTGCAATTGACTGCTGCTGTATATTGGCCCATCACTTTGATATTTAGGGCTCTAGCCAATTTTGGGCTGCTGCATACTTATCCTCCTACTTATCTTCCTGTGACATTGAGTGCTCTAAATCTGGCTTTACCAGATTGCATGCTCCTTCTGAGCAACTGAAAGATTGTTCTTTGCTTTTCCTTGTACCCAGTGCAGCATTTTAAATTGCCATTTCCTCAGTGAGGCGAGTAAGTGATCTCCAAGCCCTGTTTGTAGATTTGTCTCCTAGGTTATTTCACAAAGCTAATATTGTGCTACACCCAGATCCTAAATCCCGAATGTGCTATTGGATTTACAGCTAATCCAGTCTACATCATTGCCAGTTTTCCTCTAAGCCTCACATTATGCCAGAGGAGGCTACACTGCATTGTATGACTGTCAAAGATGCCCTCCCCTACTATTTGAATATCCTTTTAAGAAATCACCATGGCTGTTTCTGGCTCTTTAGGAAAAGCCCAAGGGAAAAGTGATCTCTGGTTATCCACATGCTAATCCAAATGGCCCAGAAATGTTCCAGATGGCCCAAAATCTAAATGCAAACCTGTTATAAATGAGCCCAAATGCCAAGGCCAGGAGGGCTTAAAGTATATCCCACTAGAGGAGCAGCTGCCTCTATGGCTTCCTTTCAAAATGTCTCAATTGCTAAAATGAATAAAACTATGAGTTCAATCCACACGTTTAGAAAGCATTATTCTCTCAGCACACAAACTCATCCTATGCCTGATTTGGGGCAGCAGTGGCCATCATTATCTGACTAACTCCTCCTGTTGGCTGCTTGCTAGTCTCCATAAATGGAGCTATGCAGAGGTACTTCCATGATGGAGAAAGAAGTTCCTCATATATATTGCTTTCGAAGATCCCTGCTGACTCTCTCTCCATCCTCCTTTATTCACAGTGTCTTTATTTTATAGATAAATATTTTGTAGAAAAGACCATGAAAAATTTGATGCATGATGAATGTGCATGCACCCCAAATAATCATACTGCTTCCAAACCTCCAGGGTGCAAGTGTGGATCTGCATTGGCAATGTATTGCAATAACTTCAGTAACTCTTGTTTCTCCTCCCTCTGTTCCCCACTCTTCCCCCCTCCCCCCAGGAATATTTATCAAGTGCTCCCACACAGCATTTCACTTTCACAATATTTTCCTTTTGAAATTTCACATGTTGGGAATTTCACTTGTTGTTTTACCCACCAGACAAACCAAGCTCAACACAAAATATTTGTCTTCGGTTGTAACTAAAACTGTTATTTTGCTTCCTTCCCAAAAACCAGGAAGACAATTATACTTAACTGTTTAGAGATTTATAAATGCCTCTGGGTAGTAATTTTAGATACTTGGCCCAATGATTTTCTTTTATTGGTTAATGATTTAGGTCTTATTTTGACTCCTATATAATAAGAGCAGCACATTTCATTAAAACCGCTTTCTAAACAATAAAGAAAAGCCATCTTATGGCTCCAAGCAGGTCTAAAGTACTGAAGGGAAGGCTGTACAATAGCATTTCTTCCATGGATATTACAAGACAGATAACTGTAGCAGTGCAGATGTATTTCAGCATAGCAATCATTGCAGCTGTTTTCTGAATGACTTCAACTTATGAGAATTTTCCCTAGTAACAGTATTTCACCACATGAGAGATCTTTGTAAGGCCATTTATAATCCTGGTAATGGATCTTCAAACAAAAAAAAATCAAGGGAAAAAAAATAAAGTAAAGAGGAGGGAACTCCTGAGTAATATGTTTCTCATTCATCATGGAAAGGGTCTTGGGGGGAAAATCATATGAAATCAAGTAAATATATTCAAAAAGTTTGCACACGCTTTACAATGTAGCAGATTACACAGGTTAAAATAACTTTGAATAGGAAAAGCTTACGGTTTTGATCTAGTTCTTTTTGAAGTTAGTGCTGTTTTCACCATCAATTTCCATGGAAGCAGGAACAGGATCTGATTGAGAGGACAGAAATACACCTTGGAGTTGTTTGTTAGTCACTGAGTTAGATTTCATTAGATTTGTTTCACAATGAGAAGATACAGTAGTTGTAAAATGACTGCACCCTTCTGGAGCCCAATCTTGCACCCTGTATGCAGGAAAAGTCCCATTAAAACGAACATCAGGTTTAAGTTATATCCCATTGGTAATTAGTGTTGTCTTTTTTCTACTTCACATCAATGATTGTTGATCTTTTTTTATCCCAGAATTGTTAAATGAAAATCATCTACGCTATTACCAGGATAAGTATTAGAAGTGAGAAAATATCTTTACTTATCCCTTCAATGTTGTCTAAAAATACTTGGTCAGTAAAGGTTCTCTCTCAGTTCCAAGCATTGCAATGGTGAATATGTAACACTTGCATGCAATGTTGAATTGCAATATGTTGGATATGTTTCTAACAAGTTCAAAAAAGGAAGTGGTTGGGAATTAATTGTATCATCAATATTTATAGAAGATGCTTTTTGCTGCATGTTGAATATTACTACTTTCTTGTATTGTGTCTTAGTTTAATGTTGTGAAGTACAGAATAGTCAAACACATAAGACAAACACAAGACATTCTTCAGAATCCATAACATTGATAATCAGCATATCAGGTTTGCCATGAGAACTTTGTATATAACAACCAAATTCCATTCCCCACACAAAGCAAGGGGGACCTGCGCAACTAATCGGGGAATGGAATTTCCCTCTTAACCAATAGCCAGTGTATACAGCAGCAGAATTTTATCTATAATAGAAGCTGCAGCCCTCTATGGACCTTGCTTGTTCACGTATCCACCAGCCATATCCACTCACCAGCATGCCCCAAAGACAGACATACCCACCTTATGGTGCTCTGCAGAGAGCAACTATGAAGCAGAGCAAGTGCTTCAGGGCATGCAGGAATGTGGATTAACTCTAGATAGCCTCTCTGTGGCTTCCACATACAATCAAAGGTGAAAGGTTAAAAAAAAACCCCTGAGAACATGACATCTGATCAGCCCTGAGAATCTATTTTTAAATACCTGGGTTTCAGTGCTAATAAAGCAATTTATTACTCAATTGCAAAAATGAGAAAAAGGCATCTCTGGCCAGTTTTCAAAATAATTCTATAATTTTTGCCAGGGATTGCTGGATACAGCTGGTTCTTATAATGTCTGTTGAGTAGAATCTGCAGTAATAAACATGATGAAGTTAGTGTGAAAGTTCATGATATAAAAAGATCAATGATGTTTATTTTGCAGAAGTACCGTAAACCACTGGCTACAAATCTGATCCATCCTAAACCTAGAATTGACCTTTACTTTGGGGTGAGGGAAATGGTTACTCGTAGAAGGGCTTGCGATTTCCTACTGGGCAAAGTTATTTTAATTTCTAAGACTTTAGATATCTATCATCCTTTCCTATGTCTAATAACAATAGAAATGTGGATAAGGGGTGTGCATAAATGAATGTCTCTTTTGGATGGCACATATACTAATACATCTGAAACGTAACAGTGGAATATTCAAAAGTGCTCATCTCTAGCCCAACTATGTTCCCATTCAAGCCAACGGGAGTTGTACCATTGACTTCAGTGGGAGAAGAGGTAGGCCAAAGCTGAACACTTCTGAATCTCACATTAAAATGTCAACTATTTATTATGTATTCAGATTTATACCACATTATAGAAAAGTGCACTTATCCCAGGTAGATGGAATATTAAAAACAAATGAGTAAAGTAGCCAAACACAAATTCTTGGGATCAATTTTCAAAAGGGCCTAAGTGAGTTCGGAACCTCAGTCCCATTTTCAAAAGTGACTTAAGCACTTAAGAGCTTGGTCTCATTGAAAGTCATAATGCTCAAGTCTCTTGAAAAATGGGAATTAGGCTCCTAAATCACTCAGATCATTTGGAAAATTATATCCATAACCAAAACCAGAATGCCCCTATAGCCTTACTAGCAAAAATGCTAGGATCACACATGAACGATGCTAGGAGCTTTAATTCGAGGATCACGCCTAGTTAAGAACACTCTTGGATTGCATCTTTCATGGGTGATCCTGGAACTTTTACTGTCATGGATGTCTTCCCTTTTCCTTAAGGTATCCCAAAACACTCCGATAGGGATCTCCTGCTGAGTTTACTGATTAATCCCGCACTGGCCAGCTGAACTTGGGCAGAGGTTGGGTTTTTTTCAATAGTCAATTTGCAGTTCTTTTTTGCAATAAACATACCAAAAGTCGTGAGCTGGGCATCCTCAGTGAAATAAAATGTTAGGGATGCTCAAAATTTCTCAGCACCTGCCCCACTTCAGCACTTTGCTCACATATAATACTATTCAGGTTCCAGGTCTTCTAAATAGCAATAAAATAACAGAGCATTAACTGCCTACAAGACAAATGTAAAAATAAGCCCAGACAGTTTTGGCTTCATCCTTATTCTAGATGTTGGGTTGGTTGGCTATTATAATTTTATTTATTTATAGTAGAGACTACAGCTGGGATCAGGGCCTCATTGTGCTAGGCACTGTACACACACACACACATAGTACAGCCCTGAAGCATTTACAGTCTAAGGCCCCGGTCCTACCAAGACTTAAGTGTGTAAGTACATTGACTTCAGTGGAACTAGTCAAATGTGTGCAAGTCTTTGCAAGATTTGGGGCCTAAACAGATAAGACAGACAAAGGGTGGAAGGAGGCAATACATTCAGCCGGGCTAACTTCTTGCTTTATACCCATTATAGCCATTTTCTTTTTTCAAACAGAATGTCCTGGTCCTCCAGCCTTTACAAGAAACCCCAGGGAGGAGGGAAGTTTCCACCCAGGACCCTTATCCCTTCTTTGTACTTTCCCCGCAGCTTGCACGCTAGTATACTGGGTAGATTCTCTGGTGCCTGAACTCAGGTACCCTGAGCACTTTCATGCCTTCTGCAAATATCTCCTTGGAGAGCGAGGGGGAAAAAAACATAGGTCAGGAAGTTTTCGGTCCTGCTGCTGTGTTGGGAGAAGGAGGGAGGGATATGTTATATGGACCCCCTTTCATTGCCTGTATTTGAGGGATGCAGCTAAATCCTGGCCCAAATGCCTTCTAAGTTTCACAGCCACTACATCTCTCCCCCTAGCTTCAGACTCCTCCTCCTGGGTCTATAGGAAGATAAAACTGGACAAAGGAAGGAAACAACATGGTACATCAGATGCGATTTCACACTTAAACTATAAATGCGACTAATAGTCCCAGGACCATTATAAATCCACTGTGCCTCATTTCCAATTATTATTTTTTGTTCAAAGTCTCCAAAGCAAGCCCCATATTATGCAGCGATAGGTGTGTCTGCGTGCTTGCGCAGGCGCATTACTGATGCTGAGAAATAAAAAAGTGAACATAAAAACCTCTCTTTTTATGAGCATTAATTATACACCAGGCAAGGAAGCAATTGCCTCTATGTTATGAAATATTAAATCAAAATGCTTCCTGCTCCCAGATGTCCTAGAGATAAATACAGCAGTATTTTGAAGCCCCACTTGGAGCTGTTTTGCCTGCAAATTTATAGTTTTGTGTCCATTTTCAGAAAACCCTGTTTTATGTGAAGTATAGCACTCTTGGTAGTTTTTAAGGAGCGAACTCCTCTGGAGTTGCCTATGTAGGCAACAACTCTTATGTAGATTGCACACAAGGGATCTGAAGTTGTAAGTCTCCTTTAAGATGACAAATGGGTTGAAAGTGTTATTGTCTTTGATTGCATGCTTTACATCATCTGTATGTAGGAATAAGAGGGCTATACTTTATCTTTAGCCATTTTATAAATATTTAAGTCCTTATAGTTGCCTAAAGATATTAAAGCATATTTTAGAGTAGCTGGAATATAAATATTATATATAGCACAAGATACCAAAGTAGTTTAATGAATTCATAATTTTCTGTTCACTTTTATTGGAATGTGTTTTATGTTCTAAAAGTTCCATTTAAAGAATAAGATACCATTCTGCTCCTGGACAACATATGAACTAACAGTAATTGTCATCGTGGCTGCTTTAAATGAAGATTATGAGGCTTCAATTAGCAGGAAGAAAGGGAGTATTGGCATTAGGGTGTATTTGCTTTCCCCATATTTCAACAAAAAATAAATATATTTTTTGAATAAACAATTTTGTAGTTTAAATTTTAAATAGTTTCAAAACTGGAAGTTTTGTATTAGGTAGTTTGTTTGCACTGTCCCTATATTTGTAAAAGCTGCTTATGTCAGGGGAAGAGACATATTTAGATCCAATTATGTAGGAGCATTTCTGTTTAAACTGGCAATTAACTTTCCAAAATAGTCCTGTATCACCAATCTTTTTGGTGACATTAAAACCCTTTAAAGGTAGTATTGTTCAGCTCTATAAATACAAAGGTATGCTCTGGGCATACCTGTGAATATTTTCAATTTCCAGTGAAATATAAAGAGTTTCCTTTAATATTTCACAAAGTTTCTCTAGTTCCCAGTGGGAGTCCTTGCTGGGTAATGCTTGCTAATTGCCAACAACAAAACTAGACATACAAAGCTGGTAAATTACCTGACCCCTTACATTTTAATGAGACAACAAGGATTTCATGAAGTGATGTTGTTTCAGTGGTTAATGGTGTCAGCAATGTTGTAATTGTAGGTTGAGACACATTAGCTGAACAACCACATGTAGGAAGGGTTTCTCTCGACAGGCCCTTTGGAGAATAGAATGTTATTATCATTAAGCCTATGTCATTTGCATGCTGCTAATCACTTACTTTATTATCCTGTGTATCCATTGTCTTTCTTTAATTGCTCTTTAAATTTAAATTAAAAATAGTTCCAATGCCCACGATAGTAGTGATAACATCTTGATTATGAAGATAACTTCAAGAAAATGAAACATATAGATAATATATTACAAGATTACGAGATAGTTATGTGCAGTACCTCATGAGCCTCATAAGCATAATTTTGGTATCTTCCCTTACTTTGGCACATATTGTTTGTTTAATAAATGGTTATTTATATCCATTGGAGCAATTGTTTTAGGAAAGTACAGTGTCACTGTTATACTTCTCTTTAGTTTGGAAGGCTTAAGAGAGACTAACTTGGTTAGTGCAACATCAAGAACAGTCCATCCAATCCATTAAATATCCATAGGCGATCAAAATACTTTAATCCAGGCATCTGTCCTTTTAATTCTTTGGTCTGTTATCCAGTGCTGGGAGTGAATCATAATACCTGCTATTTGGCTGTAGAACTGCCATTGAGCCTTAATAAGTTCAGTGCAAACCCTTTGAAAGAGGTGAAATTTTTGTCCAAAGGCCTTATTTGAATTAACCAAGTTTCCAATGATCCAATGTCACTTGGAACCAGAGACAAGGTTTGGCTTGCAAGAACCAGAATTTGAACTAATGGCAATATTGGAAAAAGCCATGTGATTTGACCATACTGATTTGTACAGCAAAATATGGTTTGAATCTAAATTTCATTGGGGAGCAGCTACCTCAAAATGTACAGCTAATGTTCATTTTAAAAAACCCCAATCTTTGAGGAACAAATCACAGATGCAAAAAAACAAAAAAAACCCAAAAAAACAAAAACAAAGAAAGAAAGAAAGAGCCACTGCAGATTTGTGTATGCAGACTGAACTCACACCAAAGATCAACCTGCATTTGCAAATCAACTTCTTTTGTGCTTTGAATCAAGCATTTTCCAGAGCTCAGTATTCTTACAAACCAAAACTGAAATAAATTCCTACACCTTTATAAAACAGCTTCTTTAAAGCAGTAGGAGGAATGGAGTGTGCTGTTGAGTCGTATTTCTGGGTATCTGATTATTCTTATTTGACTTGATCTGGTATTATTGCCATTAATGGAAATTTTGCTTTTGAATTCAGTGGGTCCAGAATTTGTCTAATTGTTTTTATATGTAATTTATACAGTGCCATAGGTATACCTGAACCTTTACAGGCATACTACCTGGCTCTGAAAAGCTTACACTTTGATTTAGACCTTACACAAGTACAAAGTAGAGATGGATTGTTTCATTTAGGCATTCTGCTTGTTGATTCTAGGTTTGGCTGTTTTGATTTGTTGTTTTTAACTTTTTATGTAACATTAAATAATTCAGTGTTTTCTGGTATCAGCAGGGGAGCATGACTGGAGGTTAGTGATGAAAGGCAAGACAGTAGACATGCGTTTGACAGACAAAACTTACCAGCATGTATTTTCTTTACATTTTATTTTTGGTGAGCCCCTACCCACACACAGTAGCAGAGAGCATCAACTACAGCATGCCCTTCTTACATGGGTTGATGCGCCCATAGGGGTTGACTGACTCCATTATGTTTGAGCAGCAGTGTGTGCTAATAGGGCTTGGAAGAATTACAGGGCTCACAGAGAAAATGTGTTGAAGTAAAAATACCACTAGATGATCAACACGCCTAAAAGAAAATAAGCAACTTCAACAGAGACAATCAGATATACAGAAATGAAAGGTTTCAGAGTAACAGCCGTGTTAGTCTGTATTCGCAAAAAGAAAAGGAGTACTTGTGGCACCTTAGAGACTAACCAATTTATTTGAGCATAAGCTTTCATGAGCTACAGCTCACTTCATCGGATGCATACTGTGGAAAGTGTAGAAGATCTTTTATACACACAAAGCATGAAAAAATATACCTCCCCCCACCCCACTCTCCTGCTGGCCATAGCTTATCTAAAGTGATCACTCTCCTTACCATGTGTATGATAATCAAGGTGGGCCATTTCCAGCACAAATCCAGGTTTTCTCACACACACACCCCCACACACAAACCCACTCTCCTGCTGGTAATAGCTTATCTAAAGTGACCACTCTCCTTACAATGTGTATGTGTATGTGTATGTGTGGGGAGGAGGGTGAGAAAACCTGGATTTGTGCTGGAAATGGCCCACCTTGATTATCATACACATTGTAAGGAGAGTGGTCACTTTAGATAAGCTATTGCCAGCAGGAGAGTGGGGTGGGGGGGTATATTTTTTCATGCTTCGTGTGTATAAAAGATCTTCTACACTTTCCACAGTATACATCCGATGAAGTGAGCTGTAGCTCACGAAAGCTTATGCTCAAATAAATTGGTTAGTCTCTAAGGTGCCACAAGTACTCCTTTTCTTTTTACAGAAATGAAAGAAAGACAAAACCCACTGGTATTTTGGCTAGGAAGTCTTTCTCAAGCATTTGAGATGGGAATGGAGGTTTTCTTTAATTAATTAATTTTTTTGCATCCAACAGCTTAGGCAGATAAGCCATCAAGGAATAAACTTTCAAAAGAGAGGTGCAGTCTGAGTACAATATTGGGAGTCAGGAACTCCTTGGTTGTATTACCAACTCTTACCATGACTTTCTCTGTGGCCTAGAGCAAATCACAAACTGCAGGCAAAGGTAGCCAGGAAACTTTAAAAAGAAAAAGTCATGGGGGAAAAAATTGATCGAAATCTGTCAATTTGATCAATGTAATTAGGGTTTTATCAGATATTCTTTGTAACAAATATTGTATGCATTCAGAAAATGATTGTAAAATGACCCTATACTAGAACCATCTGATATTTTGAATCATAAGCTAAGTATTAAAAAAAACTATCCACATTGGAAGAGGCCAGAGATTTTTGAAGTGCTCCTGTTCCTGTTTCCTACTAAAAAGAGGTCCTTCTGTAAAGAGTAACTTTGGCCTGGTCAGAAGTAACTCTGGCTATGTCAAAATCGTTGTTGAATTGTTATATCTAATTTTTCCTCATTTTGAAATCAATTCTTAACAGGGCCTTTAAACTAAAGCTGCTTTAAACTTTAAACTGCTCTGCTTCTTAGAGGAAGAATTCAATCAGACATTTCTGTGATATGTGACTATAATTTACCAAATTGCCTATTTTGAAATGTGTGTAGGGAAGTAGATAAACCTCAGATACTCTATTAAAATGCTATTTTGTTTCCCTGTTTACACCCTCATTGCACAGACATGCGTACACACACACACTCTCTTTAAATTCCACAAAACTCTCATCAGCTTCAACACTTGTTCAGATTTCGTGGTAAAATTGTACCTAAAGATTCCAGAATTATGACATTATTTGTAATTATACCATGGCTAAAAATTGAGCTTTAACAGTCCTAAAGACAGTTCTGAAGTTTTCATTTTTCAGTATTTTTGTAGCAGAAAATGAGAAAGACTGGGAGAGAGAGAGAGTGCCTTACTGGATCCCCCTTACTTATTTCTTCTGACCAGAACTGAAACTTGTTTGATTAAAGACTAATTTTAAAAATTATGCATTTTTAAATTTGTAACAGCACTATCGAATGTAGGCATAGTAGGCTCTAGTGAGCTTCATATAGGACCAAGGTCTGCTGGAAACCTAAAATTTAATTAAAGAAAAACATGTCTCTAGCCATTTTCTTTGTGCAAATAGATCTCACAATGTAACTTGATTGTAAGATGACATGTGAATAAGGAAGAAGAGCATTGCCACCCAAAGGATCACGTGGGGGATGTGTAGAATAAACCTCCTGAGGCTCACTGGGGGTTCTCTCCCACAGACCTGAGAGTGGCGGCAGGAGAGGAAGGGAAGGGGTGCCTTTCTCAACTTCTCCTCCAAGCCCAGTTCTCACCTAGTCCCTTGTCCGTGCAGAGCTCCTGAAACCTCAAGTTTTTGTGTGAAATGGAATTCTTATTTTCTGGCCAGCCCTACTCCTGACGTCCTGTTATGAGCCACAAGAGGATAACTTCCCTCTGACGAACCACAGGAAGTTTGTCTGGTGGAAAAGGCAAGGAAGCACCAGTGCTTCTCTTGTGATTGTTTCACACTCTAACTGTTCCTGAGTGCTCCCCCTCTCTACCTGGATGCCGCTGAATACAACAGCTTGCCTGCCCCCAACCAAGACACTTGCTCTCTCCCCATTACTCAATAGGCCTGCTGCCCTCCCTGTCCCATTGCCTGTCCCACCAATGACCTGGGTAAACCACAGGTGGTTCTTTTGGGGAAAAGAAGGAGAAATGCTAGTGCATACCCCTCAGCCTTTTGCTCCTGCAACCCAAACTGGCTCCTGGGTGCGTCCCTCTGCTCTTGACGGCCCCCTATGAAATCTTTGGGTCTCTGGTGGGGGAAGTAATAATGGGAGCAAGTTTCTGGAGAAGGGATGTGGAGATATGAGGACTTCCAGGGGAACAGGCCTCTATCTGAGAGTTGTGAGAGGATAGGCACTCCGAAGCTACCAGTGGTGCAGCAGGAGAAGGAAAAGGGGAAGGTCTAACATTTGCCAAACTTCTCCAGCCAAGACACCACTTGTGCTTCATCACAAGGGACTTTCACTGGAGTCTACCACAGAAAGTTCATCTGCTTTGGAAGTCAAGGAAGCACTGCTTCTCTCCACCTTCTGTGCAGCACTGAGCTGCTTCTCAACCCCCCATTCCCCTCCCCCACACATTTACCCTATCAGCTCCTACATACCCCCTCCCAATATCCTGGGGCTAGCATGGGAACCCATGCTTAAAGATCTATAAGGACAAGGGGGTTGGAGGTCTCCTACAAACCAAATGATTGGAGAGATTGTAGAATACCTGACAAGTCTCTCAGCATTAAGCAGGGGGTTGATAAAGATGTGCATTTGCAAGCCTTTCCTCCCACACATGTCAGAAGGGAGGAGAAGGCTCCATGTCCATCCCTTGCCAAGCTTCCTTCACTCCCTAGTCCCAAGGGAATGCCAACACCAAAGAATTCCATTAAGGAGCAGTTAAAGTTGCACGCAGAGATAATTAATTTGAGTGCTTAACATTAGAGTTTAAAACAGCAGCCTCGCCAGGGAAAGCAAGTTAAAATTGCACTTTTCAAACAAGGCTCCCAAAATACCCTTTTCTCTACCCCCAGAGTGAAGCAGTTCAAAAATCAGAAATTCTCACTCCCTTATCTGGCCATGACCAAATTTGATGTGATCAGTGAACGCAAAACCCAGAATGCCTTAATGCTTATCATAGAGTGTTTGTGCCATTTTATGGCCTTCTTCACGCCCAGGGATTGGGTTAGAATAGCTATGGCGCTGAGGGGGTATGAATTTTTCACACCTCTGAGCGCTGTAGCTATGTCAGCCTAATTTTTAAGCATAGACAAGGCCTAAGTTTCACAAGACACAGAGTTCGTACGCCTCCAAACCGCATGTGCCCAGATCACAGAATTGCTGCACTTAAGGAAAGGAACAAATGTTAATGTGGTGACAAAGCAACACGTTTGGTATTGGAGCTATGAACACCATGTATGAAACAAATGTTTTAATCTATCTTGTGGTGCACATTTCCCAATACTCTATGGAGGAACCATAAAGGTTTATGTATCTCTGAAGGTAGAGTTTAAAGTGGTTTGGCTGGCTTCTTTGAGCAGTACAGCCTTAACTCTGAATTCCCCAGCTTTCTAATATGTAAGGACTCTTTTCTTGTTTTGTTTTGTTTTTTTTAAACTCCCCAATTCTTGAAAGGTAATATGCCCTCAAAGCATTGATATGTGCCTGCAGCCTTTGCATGTAGGATGGATGATTAGCTAGCTACGGGTTAAGTAGCTTAAATTTGGGATTTACTTTTTTCTTCAGCTATGTTTGAGTTATGCCACTAACATGCTGTACAAGTGTTGGATTTTGTTTTATATTTTCACCCTCCAAAAATTCAAAAATGGCTGGAGGAATTTTCTCAAACTTAAAGATCAAGAGAGAGAGAAATTTGTGAGCTGTGATTGAAGGATAGTTGGTTTTGCTTGTTTGTTTAAGTGAAAAATGTAAAAAAATAGTTACAATGAAATCTTAGTGTAATCTTAATTTTAACTTTCTATATAGATACATACACACAAGTATGTATAATTATCTAATTTGACACTCTGGGCACATGTATTCATCTTACATAATTAAAATAGCTATTTACAGCTGTGTATCTTATACACACCAACACACTTATATGTGTGTATAATTATTTGTATAGAGGCAACAGTAAGCATGGTGTGAAGACAAAGAGTGAAATCCTAACTCCCTAACTGCCCTGGTCCAGTCAACTCAAACTCCAGGGTGGGAATGCAAATGGTTAGAGCTATAATCAAGATGCTGGAGCAATCTTATTCCTTCAGGCATCAGATAATAATTCTACAGTTGCCCTAGCAAAAATCCAATTCCATTCAGCCAGACTAACTTCATGATGCCTTTTACATTCCTGGGCTACTAGTTACAGTTACCTTTACAAGTAATTAGGCTTTGAAATGAAAGAATAAATTATAGAAAAACAGAAAAATCTGCAGGAAAACAATGTCTACATTTATTTTTATGGCCTCCGTCATCCATCCAACCTAGAATTCCAGAACTAATGTGGGTTTTATGGCAGCCATCCTTGACATTTGATTTCTGGTGGTAACTTACATATTAGTACAGTATGACCTAGACTAAGCATGAGCCAAAATCCCAGTGCAGAGCTTTGGTTTCTAATTTTACACTGCGCCATCTTTCTCAAACAGGCCACTCCAAATCCAAGCAGTCCTGAAATTTCTTCTAACATGTAAAAATCCACATTTGGATCTGAATTTTGCAGATCCAGCCCATCTCTAAATTTTATCCTTATAGTTGTATCAAATAATGGGAATATGGACAATGAAATTCAGAAACATTAGAAATCCCTACTTTAAAAGACAGAAGTCTCACCTGCATTTGTCATTACTGTAAGTAAAACAAGCAAGCTAACACACATTTAGCTATCCATTTTCCTCTCCAGTTAACACATTAGGTGCTATAAATAATAATAGATGAATATGTGTAGTTTAAAGCTTTACAGAGATTATGCTGGTGTACATTTTTAAACTCTATTTAGATGCATAAGTGATAGCCTATACTTTTACAATAAATTCAAAAATTGCTTGTTGGGAAAGTGTTTTCAATATGATGTTATTGTGCTTGATACCTTGGCAAATATTTTATTCCTGTCAGTTAATTTTCACTACATTAAGACTATACTATGGCTTTTTTTGTTATTGTCATTTACCAGTTTGGTTTCTACTACATTGGTTATTGACCACCCTATACTTTTAAGTGGGGGGGGGGGGCTAATTCTGGTGATGGGGTTCCCTGTAAAGCTTTGGAGCCCATTTGTTTTGGCCAATATAAAAGGGGGACAGTAAAAGATGTCTGGGAACCTGACTGGGTTTAGGGAGGAGGCAGCCAAGCTAATTGCTGACACCTCCTTGTGGTGGATGTCCAGTGCAGGTATTTCATAGGAAAGGTATATAGTGACTGAATAAATGGCTTGGAAAAGGACTTTAAAAGGCTTTAAAAAGGACTTAAAGGAACAAACAGGGTGTGGTTGGGAACTCCTATGATTGGTACAGCAGGGAGCCAACCCCCCATTCTTATAGCCCACGTTAACCCTTCTACAAGGGGGTGGATGGTAAGGTGCCAGCAATCAATTTGCTGGAGAGACCTGGATGGAAAAAGAGGGGGAGCTGGTAAAAGCCCCCTGGATAATTACGGAATAAACATGGGGTTACCTGCACTGTACACTTTTATCTGCTGGGTGGTCCCAGATATCTGATAATAAAGATGTGGCCTAATTAAACCCATGGCAAATGTCTCCTGTCCTTCTTTTGGTATAGCCAGACAATGGATCCCAAATAAGCGAAACAACTGGGGATCTGATGCAGAGATGTTTTTGCATGCACTTTTTAAATGTAAAAAGGCATTTGAACTGCATGACAGATGCTAAGAAACCCAACCCATAAGGATATTAGGAAATTCTTTATAATGTAAAGGTAGGTATCATTTCAGTCACTCTACTGTTTTAAGGAGCTACATGAATTTCTGTGATTAATATTCAATGAAGTTGGGAAACATTAGCATAATGGGAACCAAAATAGTGTGAATTTTGCAATATGAGGTCTCCTGTTACTTTATTAGTAGACATTATATTACAGGCTTAAGTGTCATGTTTTTCTCTTTGTCTTGGTATAACTGAGCAAATTTTGCATTCATTTACACTGGTGCAACTCCATTGATATGTGTAATGGAAACCAGAATTTGGCCCAGTATACAGCACCTGTCATTTACTCCATGTGTGATCAAGCATAAAGTTGAAAGTTTTAACTGCTGAATTAGATTTAATTATAAAGTTATGGTTATACTCAGAAAAGTTACTTTGCAAAAGTGATATGTTCTTAGCAGACATATTGGTTCCCAATGTATCTTCAAGCCATGTCATCTCACTATATTGACAGAAATGAGTTTTGACAACTGTTAGCACTTGCAGAGATAATACATATATGGATGAGTGAGCTTGAACAATTTCACTAGAGCAGTTCATTGTCGTCACTGCACCAAATAATTGATGATGAACCATCATCTACAAAGTACAATACAAGAAATTACACTTGCTCAATAATAGCTATTATTCTTCATCACAGTAGATCCATCACAAGACCACATATATCCGTATTCCAAATAATATGTCTACGTAAAAGGCATGCCTTTGATGGGAAGCAAATGTCACAAATGTCCTAGGAGAGAATTTATGTAGTGCATTTTTTTTCAATCCACTTATAAAACAGAGCTGAAAATTTGTTGTCATGGTCACGGTTATGCTCTGTACCTTGAAATTTCCAATTTAACATTGAGATGTCAGGAATTTATCATAAAACAAACAAGTTCCAACAGTAGTCTAGGTAAACTAGTGTGTTATCTTAGGGCAAACATCACTGAGATATGGGTATAGCCTGGGTATGAAATGATAGACTCTCCTGGCTTTCACCCTGACATCAGTCCCACAACTGCAGCATCTCAATAGTGGGAGGAGTAAATCTCAGCTAAATCTGTCTGCTATCAGAAGCGTAGGGCCAGAATTCCAGTTGGGGCCTTTGGGGGCTATCATAATATAAATAATTACGAACGTAGTAATAATTCTTGCTGCCTTTAATACTGAATTCACTTCTGATTTTACATCATCAGCAAAATTGTAGCTATGCTGTGGTTGTAGGACACAGAAAGAACAGTGCTTAATTTTCAGATTTAGTGTGGAGTTTGCAACACGAGCTGTTAGAAACATTGGGCCCGATTCTTGGATGCTTTGAGCCTCTGAATGAGGGAAACAGATGTTAAAGCCAGCAAATAATGCCATCTGTGAGTACTATTCTATGGTCTGGCTGCTCCTTGGAGAGAGCACCCTTCTTACTCCCTGATTCTAGGGCCAGTGTAGATTAGATCACCCTTAAGGCTACTCTAGTGTATGCCCGTCTTCCCACAGAGGGCATAATTGTATAATCTTCATAGTCACGTTTTAGACTATAAGCTTTAAAAATAAAAACGGCATTGTGTGCTACTTGTATGTTGCAGTCAGTAATAATCAACAGTTACTGTAGCTAACATCAATTTTAATATTGGGTATTGAGACTGGAGTTTTCCAGAACCGTGGAATATGATCCAATGTACAGAGATAATATATTGGGCTGAACAATACAGGACAAGGTTAGAGTAAATATGAGGTTTAGCCAGAAGTGTGCACTTCTGCAGTAGAGGATGGGCATAATTTCTTTTCATGGAGATCACTTCTTGTCTGTATACTGTTATATTATCTTTGACAGAGAAAGCTTTTATACATGGAGGTTATAAAAATAATTCGGAAGTGCAAATATCTTTGCCTTTGGAATGCACCTTGTGTAAGATATTGCGAAAATATTTCCTGACTCTCCAACAAGGTCTCATTACATTCATTCCAAATTGTGTAAGTTGGGTGCTCTTCCATGACCAAATTAAAGTTTTCACAAGAGCACTCATTTTCCATGTGGTGGTGCCTCCTGCAATGGTTCCTCAGGGAGTTCAAGGCTATGAGTCAACTTGTTACCCCCTGCCTTAGCGAGACAGAGAGACGTGCTGGAGCTAATCTCTGATCCCCAGTGCCCCTGTCTGTTAGCTCCTGAAAACCTTTACTAGCCTTCACTCTGCTTTGCAGGTTAACTTCAGATGCTGTCCAATCCCCAAACCTTCTTGAAAAGGGTTCCCCTGCAGTACACAGCCCCTGTCTGGACACGCACAGAAATTGCCAAATCCGTTGCCTCCACAGAGACAGAATACACTGTCATACAACCTATTAGATCAGCTGAGGATTCACACTTTAATAAACTTATTCTTGGTTTTACCATAAGTTCTTCCAAGTGCAATACATTAAACAGAACAGAGATTTAAGTGATAATAAGCAAAGATAGTAGAAACAGAAAGTGGTTACAAATAAAAGAAAACTATAACATGCTTTCTAGTGACCACAACTTAACAGACTACAATCCCTATCTAATGCAGTTTCTCAACTAAAGTCACCAACCCACACGGCTGGGTATCCTCCATTCATGTTTACAAAAGGCGCTGCTGATCTCTTTGTTCTATCAGTGATGGATAACCACAATGTCTTCCGCACACCCCCTTCTTATAGTCCAGTAACTCTTCAAAAAGTGTTCTTGTTGTTTGTTCCCCAGAGTGCTGGAGCCAAGTCCCCTTTTCTCATCCTCTTATGAATTTTATTTTATTGTTGATTTCAGATGCAAATGTAATTTCCATTGTCTTTGGCCTATCCTGCTCCATTTACATTTGAGACCTAAGCAGACAGGCAAATCAACATTCCTTTGGCTGGGGCAAACTTGTTTACCAGCCCTACCTGGTTTCATGGTGTCAAGGTTCCTCCCCCACTCTGAACTCTAGGGTACAGATGTGGGGACCTGCATGAAAAACCCCCTAAGCTTATCTTTACCAGCTTAGGTCAAAATTTCCCCAAATTACAAAATATTCCACCTGTCGTCCTTGGATTGGCCGCTACCACCACCAAAGTAATACTGGTTACTGGGGAAGAGCTGTTTGGACGCGTCTTTCCCCCCAAAATACTTCCCAAAACCTTGCACCCCACTTCCTGGACAAGGTTTGGTAAAAAGCCTCACCAATTTGCCTAGGTGACTACAGACCCAGACCCTTGGATCTTAAGAACAATGAACAATCCTCCCAACACTTGCACCCCCCCTTTCCTGGGAAATGTTGGATAAAAAGCCTCACCAATTTGCATAGGTGACCACAGACCCAAAGACCGACCCAAAGACCCTTTGTTTCTCTCCCTCCTCCCAGCTTTTGAAAGTATCTTGTCTCCTCATTGGTCATTTTGGTCAGGTGCCAGCGAGGTTACCTTTAGCTTCTTAACCCTTTACAGGTGAGAGGAGCTTTCCCCTGGCCAGGAGGGATTTCAAAGGGGTTTACCCTTCCCTTTATATTTATGACACGCCCCCCAAATCTCAGCTAGGGTGAAACACTGGCTGGGATTTCTTCCTGGAGCTCTAGGAAAAACAGAGTTAATAAGACACATGCATCTCTAAATATACTACCAAGTACATAAAGACTAACAATATTTTCCACATCTCAAGGACAATTTTAACCAGTTGATTCTGGGAAACTTTCACGGGAGAGTGCATCAGCCACTTTGTTAGAAGCTCCTGAGATGTGTTGGATGTCGAAATCAAAATCTTGGAGAGCTAAACTCCACCGAAGAAGTTTTTTGTTAGTTTCCTTGACGGTGTGAAGCCACTTCAGTGCAGCATGGTCGGTTTGCAGGTGGAAACGCCGTCCCCAAACATATGAGCGTAGCTTTTCCAGAGCGTAGACAATGGCGTAACATTCTTTTTCAGTGACTGACCAGTTGCTTTCCCTCTCAGACAGTTTTTTGCTGAGAAACACTACAGGGTGGAATTCTTGATCAGGTCCTTTCTGCATTAAAACTGCTCCCACACCACGCTCGGACGCATCTGTGGTTACTAGGAACGGTTTGTCAAAGTCTGGGGCCCTTAGTACTTTTGGATAGCATCCACTTTGGCCTGTAGGGGGCTGATAGTTCCTTGACCCACCTGGTGTCCAAGGTAAGTCACTCTGTTTAGGCCTATTTGACACTTCTTAGCCTTAACAGTTAGTCCTGCCTCCCTTATGCGCTCAAGGACTTTTTGTAGATGTTCCAGGTGGTCTGCCCAGGAATCCGAAAATATGGCCACATCGTCAAGGTAGGCGACTGCATATTCTCCTAATCCCGCTAGGAGACCATCTACAAGTCTTTGGAAAGTGGCGGGTGCATTTCGCAGCCCGAAAGGGAGTACATTAAATTCATACAGCCCGAGATGTGTGATGAAGGCTGACCTTTCCTTGGCAGATTCATCCAGCGGTACCTGCCAGTACCCCTTGGTTAAGTCCAAGGTAGAGATGAACTGGACCCGTCCCAGTTTCTCTAATAGTTCATCTGTGCGTGGCATTGGATAGTTGTCTGGGCGAGTTACAGCATTTAGTTTACGGTAGTCCACGCAAAAACGTATTTCCCCATCTGGTTTGGGAACTAGAACCACTGGAGATGCCCATGCACTTTCAGAGGGGTGGATTACACCCATCTGTAACATATCCTGGATCTCCCGTTCTATAGCAGTTTTAGCTAGAGGAGAGGTAAGGTTGGACCCTAATTGGGTGAGCATTACCTGTATCAATGGAGTGGTATGCCCGTTCAGTCAGTCCTGGGGTGGCTGAGAACGTTGGCGCGTAGCTAGTGCACAGCTCCTGGCTCCAATCTCTCCTGCCTCAATTACAGTTTTGGGTTTCCCATCTAGGATGTATCTTTCTATTTCCTCAGGAACACCCTCTAAGAATTGTTCCATTTGCATTAGGAAGGGAAAATTTACTGGAGATTCAACACTTGCTCCTGATATCCAGGCATCCCAATGTTTCACAATGTGGTAGGCATGTCGGGTAAATGACATGTCTGGTTTCCACCTTAGGGCTCTGAACCTCTGACGAGACTGCTCGGGTGTTATCCCCATTCTGACTCTTGCCTTGGATTTAAACAGTTCATACTTGTTCATGTGTTCTTTAGGCATTTCAGCTGCCACCTCAGCTAAGGGTCCACTGAGCTGCGGCCTCAGCTCTACCATGTATTGGTCAGTAGAGATGTTGTACCCCAGGCAGGCCCTTTCGAAATTTTCTAAGAAGGCCTCAGTATCATCACCTGCCTTGTAGGTGGGGAACTTTCTGGGATGGGAAGTGGTACCTGGAGAAGGATTGCTAGGGTTTGTTGGTATATCCTGCCGGGCCTTTATCCTCTCCACCTCCTCCACATGCTTCCTCTCTTTTTCCTTCTCCTCCTCCACATGCTTCCTCTCTTTTTCCTTCTCCTCCTCCACATGCTTCCTTGCCTCCATTTCCCTCTTGTGGGCAGCCTCCTGTACCTCCTTCTCCAGCTGCATGAGTTCTATCTGTCTTTCATGTTCCCTTTGTTTTTCCTCAGCCTGAAATTTGGCTAATTCCAGCTGTAGTCGAGCTGCAGATTTGGTCATTCTAACCTCTCTGTTTTTAACTAACTTTACACCCGAGGTTTAGAAATAAACAAACAAAACTTGGCTGTAAAATTTTGCTGTGCTGGAATAGAATACCTATTCTCTGATAGTGATTGTCAGCCTACAGAAAAAGACAATTCCCTTGTCTCTGCTCTGGGCCCAAATTAAAGCAAAAAACCTCCAACTACTTGGAAACCTGCTTACCCAGCCCAAAGAAAAAGCAAATGGGTAGAACACACACCCCCTATTTACTTTTAGGAAGAAAGAAAAAAAAAAAAAAACTCTGCCTTGGAAGACTGTGAATTTCCCTGCAGGAGTTAAGTACCCTGCCTCCAGGCAAAGAAAACCTGCAATTCACAAAGATAATCCCCTTTTGTCTCTGCTTGGCCACAAAGCAGAGAAAAAACAAGCTGCTTTCAGTTTCAGCTGCTTTCTGGACTTCCTTTCCAAAGGAAAAAAAAATTTCCTTTTTAAAATCTGTATTTCTAGTTCAAAAAATCTCAACTGGATCTCAAAATGATTTCAGGTTAATCCCACCACTATGCCACCATGTCAAGGTTCCTCCCCCACTCTGAACTCTAGGGTACAGATGTGGGGACCTGCATGAAAAACCTCCGAAGCTTATCTTTACCAGCTTAGGTCAAAATTTCCCCAAATTACAAAATATTCCACCCGTTGTCCTTGGACTGGCCGCTACCACCACCAAACTAATACTGGTTACTGGGGAAGAGCTGTTTGGACGCGTCTTTCCCCCCAAAATACTTCCCAAAACCTTGCACCCCACTTCCTGGACAAGGTTTGGTAAAAAGCCTCACCAATTTGCCTAGGTGACTACAGACCCAGACCCTTGGATCTTAAGAACAATGAAAAAGCATTCAGTTTTCTTACAAGAAGACTTTTAATAAAAATAGAAGTAAATAGAAATAAAGAAATCCCCCCTGTAAAATCAGGATGGTAGATATCTTACAGGGTAATTAGATTAAAAAAAAAACATAGAGAACCCCTCTAGGCAAAACCTTAAGTTACAAAAAAGATAGACAGAAATAGTTATTCTATTCAGCACAATTCTTTTCTCAGCCATTTAAAGAAATCATAATCTAACACATACCTAGCTAGATTACTTACTAAAAGTTCTAAGACTCCATTCCTGGTCTATCCCCGGTAAAGACCAGCATATAGACAGACCCAAAGACCTTTTGTTTCTCTCCCTCCTCCCAGCTTTTGAAAGTATCTTGTCTCCTCATTGGTCATTTTGGTCAGGTGCCAGCGAGGTTACCTTTAGCTTCTTAACCCTTTACAGGTGAGAGGAGCTTTCCCCTGGCCAGGAGGGATTTCAAAGGGGTTTACCCTTCCCTTTATATTTATGACACATGGTTTGGGCATATTTTTAGTATGTGCCTACAACTTTTTAATTGTTACCCGTATAGACATCTCATGGTGATTAGGATGACTGCATAAGGTATCATATGAAAATTCACAGCCATGTTCTTTACCGCTGATAAAAACCATGACAGCATTGTTAAGTGTAGTGAGTTTCTTAGGCCTAGTAGGAGTTGCTGTTCTGATTCCAGTGGGCAATGCGGGGCTCTTAGAGTCAAACCTCCATTCTTGAGCAAGAAGTTTTAAGTTTAAAGAGGATGACAAATAAATTCCCCTGTCCTTCCTCGTTCCTGTCTGCAGTACATCCACCTGATTTATCATAGGCTACGTGAAAATATTCCGTGATAGCATTATGTTAAAGTATTGGGATTGTATCATTGACATAGCTCAGAAAGCCTTAGCATTAGTTTTTAAGTGAATAATATAATGCTAAATGCCCTAGTCAGCACAGATGTTCTGAAGCCTTTGTGTTATGTAAGCCAGTATCTGAGTGGAAAAGGCCATGGGATGTATTTCTCTAAACTATGACAGCAGGTCTGTAGGAATTCTGGCTTTGTGCAAAATCTTGGTGTTAGTCCAACCGAAAAGCTAAAAGTGATGGGGATACACTGAAAGCTAAAGTGATGGGGATAAATACTGCATCATTGTGCCTTTCTTCACAACTACTCCCACAAAAAAGCTAATCCTTTTTGTATAATCATTTAGCTTTAGGGAACAATATTTGGGTGTTTCAAGCTGGGCCTTTTATCTCATTGTCCAAAAATTCTTGACTGGCACTTGACTATGCACTTCCATGATATCTGGACTACCAAAACTGGTCACAGTGTTTGGCTGAGACATAGGTACAAAGCAAAGAACAATTTAAACGATGGGCCTAATCTCTAACAGAACGGAAATATTGGTGCTATCCACTGTTTGGTCGGCAACGTTTGCTGGCAGTTGAGTTTTATAATACTACTGCAGGTTGGAGAAAAGTTTTGGACCCCTGTATACAGATTATAGTAAGTGTGCCTGGAAGCCTATGGAGAATAGCTGGTGTACGTATTAGAAGTTATCTTGCTCTGAATCCAAACTGTCCCAAACTCTGAGCAGGCTTGGATCTGGGATTTTGGTTCCGACCCATCAAATATGGCACATAATAGGGTTTTACTCTAGGATTCCAGCTCAGGTCTGCCTCTAGTAATTTACAAGTCTGCTATTTCACCCATGCAGACCAGGAAGTCAACCATAAAGTCAACCATAAATAAGCCCAAATTGATGGAAAAACAATATTGCTAGCATAAAGTGACAGATGTTGATGTTCACAAAATGTCTGTTTATGCACTTTGCAAGAATCCATTTCCCAATTACATACACCTGAACTTTTTGCAGAAGTTACGAAGTAATTGTACTCAGAGACGTGGAGTTTTCTTAGTTTCATCCGCTAAGGAAATTGTCAGAATACATGTTGCAAAAAATGACTGCTGTGGTTATTACTGTTGCTGCTCAGGGGAGCTATTCAGATTCCTCATTTATCAGAGCTTAATAGATTAAAAGTCCAAATTTGAGTCTCATGGTATAAACCCAATCAAATGCTAATCTGCATAATTTTCCCATAAGCAGCTATGGGAAATTTGTATAATTTATGTTTCAGCAGTTGCCAATCATGAGTGAAACAGCATTGTTACATATATTTATCAAAATATTTTTATTGATCTTTGCTTGCTATCACATCTGGCTTTGCTCCTCTTTTTCACTAAGGAGACACTTACTTTCTCTGGTACATAATGTAATGTACGATGTTTCCCGAACATATATTTATAGGTCATTTTAAACTGGAAGCTTTCTATTTTACAACTTCTTATTGAATACCTGTCTCTGCAAACCTGCTGATATGGCTTAATTTATTTACTAGTTTAACATAGCACACTGGTTTCCAACACCAAGGCTAACTGTGACAGGATCACTCATGTGAATAAAGCAGAGCGGATTTGGTCAATAAGCAATATAGCTTCAAATCTCTGCACTTAAAGAAATGCTTCTAACTTTAAACCCAGTAAAAAGTTAAATAACAGTGTTACAGCCCACATGCAATGGACCCCAATCTCTAGAAACCCAATATATGTTAAAAGGGGAGTAAGAGGAAAAACTACAGATCGAACATTAAGGTTGAGAATTTAAATAGGAAAAAAGTTAGGGATTCTGATTTCCCACAGAAATGTTAAATCAACAGCCACATGGCATATATAGCATTCTGAATTACTGCATTTGCTACTGGTCCAAGGAAAGCTTGAATGGCCGGGGTACTGGCTCTCCTTGTTTCCAGCTACTTCTCCAGCTCTTGGGGTTCTTCATGGCAAAAAAGAACCTGGATATGTGTAAAAACAGCTGGTTCCAATCCAGCTGTTGCTGGCACATGGGTGGTGAGGAAATAGGAGCTGTCCACTCAGAATGCATCCACCAGAGAGAAGACCCCAACAAGAGAGAGAAAAGGCCAGGAGGAGAAAGGGGGCACAGTGTTAAAGAAGCAGGTACAGGGGAGTAGAAAGGGGAACAGAACAGACTGGAAAGGAATTACATGAAAAGACAGCAGTGCAATTAACTTTCTTAAAAAGTGTAAAATCCATAGTGCATTTAAGACTGTGCAACTACGTAAATACTATGCTTTTTCCATGAAGGCAACAGCTGTAGTTTGCAGAGGGATATTACCTCATTGTGAATTGGAAGCGGATCATGGGATTGCAAATGGGAGAGGGAAAATAGCCAGAAGCCAGTCTTACTATTAAGATGTGATCCAGACTGTGCTATAATTTGGAAATGCCCTGGTCTTTCATCATTCTTGTGGTTACTTGCACCAGCAATCTTACAATCTTCCAACTCTGCATTATGAAAATACTTTGCATTTCTGTGGTGCCTTACGTTAGAGGTACTCAGTGCACTTTACAAATAACTTCGCCTCACAAAATGAGTCTCCTATTCTGTCTGCAGATCTCCATAAGAGATTTGCTGTACTTGTAAAAGACATGGTAGGGAGGCAGCTATGTGACGGAGGTTTACTAACAATCTAATCATCATGCCTCTCCTTATGACTTCATGGGTTCCTGCCGTTTTGCTCTTCATGCAATGCAGGGAATGTTTAAAACAACTGTATTTCCAGGTTTTATTATGTAAAAGTAATAAAACTGGGAAATACAGTTGTTTTGCTTATTACCTTAGACATTAGAAACTGAATAAGATGACTCCCAAAGTACATTTTGTATGCCAATCCACATCAAGTAAGAATGCTGTATTGTGTACTTGGAGTTATCAAGTACAAAAAAAAAAAAACATTCTAGGGCAAAGAAATTCAGTGACCTAGACAAAACTGTGATCAGATCCTTTCAAAAATTGGAAACTGTAGCACTGAAAAATCTGGATGAGAAAGTCAACAAGTGAACTTTCACTTGGTTTCCTTTTTACCAAAAGGAATTGTAATTTCAGTAAAATTGTGCTTGCCGCCACAGAGTGTGGAAAGTTCATCTGGGGGAACATTGGTCGTGTTTGCCATTTCCAGGAATAATAATCCCATCCTAGCAGACATCAGAGGACTGCATCTCATCTTAGTTAAATTAGTGTGTGGGGAAGGGAGCAGTAGAGAGCAGACAGAGAGCTCCAAAACGGAGCTCTGCAAATCTAAACCCTTCCTGTGGTTTTACATTTTGTGTAAACTTCTGGTAAACGTGTCCTGCTCTATGGCTCCAAGTGGATATTATGGGTGGTTTTGCATGGTTTTGAGCCAAAAATCAGACAAAACTTGGACAGTTTCAGATGGGTTTTGCTCTGCATTTTTGTGTTTGAACCTGAAACTCAAAGTGAAACTCATGAAGGACAATGTTATGTAAATGTAAACTGAGAAAAGACTTCCTAGGAGCCTATGAACTTAACAGCCAGATGTGACGCTGTTCTGTCCCATAGTAAAAACCTAAAGTAAAACTTCTGTGTTTGTAGTTTCTACCACTTCAAGTAGAGATGGCCTGACCCATAACCCTGGACTGAGTGACTTCCAGACTTCAGAGGTGTTGAAATCCCAGCCCAGATCCTGATCTTTGTTTTATAGCTGAACCCTGACTAAATACGAAGCTACACCAAAACTGTTTAGATTAGAACTCGAGATTTCCCAGCGCTGTGCTCAAACCAAAACTCTGTCTCCGGCCCCAGGGGACTCTGCAGCTAGAATTGTTTCTAAATTGAATGGTTGTAACATATTCCCATGAATGTCAGCAGCTCTTTAGCTGCATGACTGCTGCTGAACTTTTCAGCTATGCCCAAATGGCTATAGTTTGGAGAATAAGAGGTAAAGTCTATCATTCCATTGAATTCAATGGAATATTACTGTGCAATGTCAGCAAACAGTGGCAAAAGGTGAGGTCCCTTTGTAAGACAATTCTGTCTGTTTGTCTCTGGTTAATGGCTCTCGCTCTATTTTCTCACATAACCTGCATGGTATCTTGTCCATCCACTGCTTAGAAGCTCACCACTTGCATGCTGATTATCAATATTCAAAATATGATTGTTGTTTCTTGCTTCTCAAATAGTTCTCAGTAGTTATAACTTTTTTTTAATTACGTTTCTGCAGTCTTTAATCTGACTATTACCTCATAAATCCCAAGCACCTTTCCTAGAGTATTATTTTTTATAGAGCACCAGAGGTATGCCTGGCATTTTAATGACAAGCAAGAGTATAGCCTTTAGCCCTAGCAATCTGGTTAAATTTCAGTTTGGAAAACTGAATCCTGCTTACCTGCAGTTGCAGGTAAATAAATATTCATCTTTTCATCTTCTCTTAAAAACCATGTTCCGTTACTGTGTGCTGTTAAACACTTGCTGCATTCCACCCTAGAGTACCTCAGTTCTGGATTAAATGATTACTTGCCTAGAGAGTTAGTAAAATCAATTTGTAAGGCACTAGGTGATCCTTCTGAATGGAAAGCATGTTATAAATTAAAAGGGGCAAATTGTGCCTCTGGACATGCACTCACCCCAATGAAGTCAGTGGAAGCCTTGCAGTGTACATCCGAGGGCCAAATTTGTTACTGAATTCAAATTCTGGCAAACCTTCTGCAAGCAGTTCTATAAATCCAACATGTTTATTGCCCCACGGGGAAGGACCCTCCTCTAAGTTGCTCACTGGCCAATCTGTCTCCAGGAATATGTAGTAATGGATTGTGGGAAGACTGAGGAGTAGCTAGAATACAGCCACTGGATCATCTATTGTTGATTCAGTGGCCCCAAGCCCTGCATAAACTAGGCAGGCTATGATGATTGCTACTGCTGGTTCATAGTTAGGTGTAGAAGCTGCCATGAACTAGTTGCAAAATAGCACCCTACCTCCTAGTTGTGGGGAGAGATTTTATCTTTCTCCATCTGCCATTACGTTATCTCACACAGATTTCATGGGCAATGTGAATTTCACCCTATCCTACAATTGTAGCTCAGGTCCCTGATGTTGTTTGTAGAACAAGTATGGCACTGCAGTTAGGAAAATCACTATAACCACCTGCCCTGGTTTACTGGGTTTATGAATGTTAATGGAACACGATTTGGAGAACTGAAGGAGAAAATGCAATATGAAAAGGAAAGTGAAAAAGGGCTCTGAGGAAAGCATGAAGGCTCTGTGCAAAGAAATTGAATCTTTTCACAGCCAAAAATGGATCTTGTTTCTGGTTCTGTAATGAAATAGTTTTCCTAATACTGTGTGACCTGAATTTCTCCCTGCTTTCTGGGTGCTATTCCTTGATGTACAACCTGTATTTTCTCAAGTCAGCATTTGATGATGGATGTCAAAATACAGGCCATGTATTATGCATATAGCATTACCGATTTAAGGTGTTTACTTGTCAAATTGGAGAAATTCAAAAATGTCACATTCACTGAATCTGCACAGCTGTCACTTGTAGTTTTCCATGCCTTTAAATGAAAGTTCTGATAAAACAGTTTAGTTTTCCTTCGCCTTTTTTTGGTGGAAGACAATAAACAGCATCTAAAATTTATGCTGTGGGTGGGGAAGCAGGCTGCAAACAGGTTGGAATAAGGACTTTGGAATAAGGACTTTGTGGGTGGTGGATAGACAGATACAGACCCCAGATCCCTACATTTTCTGATTTTTCTTTTGCTAAAAATATTCCAGATTTTTTAGTTGTTTAAATAGCCAATTCAAATTGAGCACTGTCAGGGAAATGAAGTTGTGGACATTTCTCACATCTTCCAAAACCATAGAGGAAGAAATATTACAGCTCAGGATTATTTTTCATTTGTGGAGAAAACAAAATCCCTTTAACGTGTCCCGCATTTCATACAGAATGCACTGTGTGTGCAATGTGCAATCACAGAGCTCCTGACAGTCTGTGCCTAACAGAAATGCCACCTTTACGTCAATCTCCTAACACCATCCTAAGACGACAAATATTTGAGGGGTTAGAGAGAGGTGGCTACAAATAGCCTTCTAGGGAAGAGTGGAGGGAGTCATGCATTTAGAGGCATGTTACACTGAGTCTTTACATTTTCCTCTGAGCTGGCAGGATGCTACCGACTAGTTCTACAATCTGAAGGGCCTGATTCATTGAAAAATGTGTAGTGGACACCGTGTCGGACTGGGAAGAAAAGCCTCTAGGGAAAGGAGAAAAGAGAGGCCTCTGATGATGGTCTGGACAGTGGTGTCTCATGCTAACACTGTCCACCACCAATGCCTCAAGGGCTTGTGGGGAGAAGGTTAGCCTTTTCTACCCTCAAATCAGTGTGAAGTTGGAAGGCTTGGTGCCAGTCACGCTGAGCTGTGATTCTCCAGTGGCCTCAGCTGCATTGGTGCACATACAGAGCTCTCTCAGTGTCTGTTGCCACTTGTGTTTTGAAGAGCTGGTGTGTTGCATCATGCCCCCTACTGCATAACATGGAAGTATACAAAACACTAACAGAGGAGTCAACAACAGAAGGCAGCTCAATTCTAGCGTCCACGTCTCCAGAAGTACCATTCCTGCCTCTTGCAAAGTGCAGAGCCAGGACTCTCAATCCATAATTAATCTGCCTGCTCTTTTGAGTCTTGGGAGGGCTCCTGGGAAAATTCTGGGTAGGCCAGTGTGAGTCAGAGCATGGCATAGAGCTGTGATGCAACAGGGAGTGGGTGAGGTAGCATGTTAATAAAAGTTCTTGAATGGCTGTCACTCATTCGTGGGATTTGGCCATGATAGAGACTATCATACAGAAATCAACTGGGCATGCAATCTGCTTTTTTGGCACAGTAGAACTGATTTCAATACACTGAGTAAGGAATACATTGAGTGAAACTAAACACTCTGACATACCCAGCACTTCCACCTGCCTTGAAGAAATCTGTTTGTTATCTGAATCACCATTGTTGACTGGAATTGTATTGCTGTGCTTAAATTCCCCCGTGGGAATTTGTGCCTTTCAAATCTCTGGAAGGCATTGAGACAACTTGTCCTCTCCTCCCCATCACCATTCAGAGCCCCTCTCCACAGTTTTCCTTCCCTTTTACATAGCCCATCCTCACAGGCCTTGTGCTGCTGGGAGCTTTCTTCCAGATGGCAGGGTACAGTTCATGCTGGAGTATCCTAGAGGATCGCAAGAGTTAGAGGTGGAGAAGGCCCACCATAACAAATTCATCTCCCTGCAGAGGTAGGATGATCTCTCAGCAATATTTGTTGCATCAGAGTGTGTGTCAAATTGACACCACACTTGATCTTAGCCATAAGGCCAGAGTAGCTTCAGAACAAAACAGAGTTCTATCCCCCTTCCCAGAAAGGCGAACCCAGTAATTCCTACAGCTCTCCCAAGCCCTGCTAACTCAGAAGCACAGAGCTGAACTGGAGACCCATTCCATGTGCTCCCATGTGCCAAACCGGTGTTAGACAATTGAGGGGCCAAAATTAGTGCACTTAATATTTTAAAATATTTAAAGCTAGTTTGATAGTGGTGATTATTACTATCAAGAAAGGGGCAAAAATCCAGGTAAGGGACTGACATCGCATTTTGAAGTGATATACATTTATGTAAGGATTCTCTGATGTCTTATTAATTCTGCCAAAATTGAGGACGGGGCAGAGGGAAATACAGTATCAACTCATTTTGGAGTCAGTAGCAGATGAATGTATGAATGACTTCAGCTGAGTGGACCAATTTGCATGCTGTGAGAAGGCAATGGAGTTACAGCAGGAATGAGTTTGACTCTTAGTGATTGGGAGGGGTGAGGGTTGGTGGCATTTGGATGATTCAAGTCTAGTCCAGGTGAGTAATGACAGAAGGTCAAAAATCTGTTTGTGGATCTGAGACATAAAGTCAGAGTCTGGGCAGAATTTGCCCAAAGTCTAATGGCTGTTCAAAATTTATAATGCAAAATTCGTTTGGCCTCATGGCTAGACAAATAGTTGCTTAAAAAATACTGCCATCGCAAGGGGGAAATGGAGTCCTTGAGCCTAACTCTTGCACTGCAACAACGGTGATATTAAATACATGTTTCCATTCTTCCTACTTTTTTTGAAGCAGGGAGACTTAAGTATATATCGTAACAGTGAATTTCCAGGCCAACTTTTTGTTAGAGTTTTTTGGTTTACTTAAATCATTGACAGATTCAGCACTTACATTGTAACTCCAGCTTAGCAAAATAACGTGGCTGGGTATTACCTTTTTATGTTTATGAATTGTTCAGTGGCAGGTGTTCCTGCAGAGCTTGCAGGGACTCAGGTGGAACATGCAAGTTGCATAAGGAGGCCCTTGCTCCACCCCAGACCATCCCTTCACCTCCCATGTAGCTCTTCCCCACTGTCTCTCTATGCCATCCTCTCTCCCAGTGTGTGCACCTCTCTCCTGTTTATCTCCAGATGTCCTTCCCCTCTCCCCCACCCACCTGCCATATGTCAGTCTCTCTCCCCGGTTCCTCATTCCTTTCAGATTAGTGCTTCCTGCTCTTTCTGACTCATGGAAGCCATGAGGATTCTGCAAGATCAGAATGGAAATTAAGAATTCTGTGGGCTTCATAATGCTTTTGGAAACATCTTAAAGTAACTAAATCCTTCAGCGGCCTTTGCAGCTCCACCCTAAATCTTCTGAATCAGACCCATCAGCTCCTGAAAGCTGCAAACATGGTGGTTTAACAAGCCTTAGAATGCGGTGAGAGGCTTAAGTAAGGATGCTTATTACTAGTGTTCTTTGAAATACTGATCACAAGAAAAAACCCCTCAAATATTAATGGCTTTGGATTTTGTTTCCAGTTTTTTTTAACAATGATCACATTTTGCACTGAAAGTTTTAGCATGTTTTGATGTAAAAACTGCTGTTTCACAAGTTTAGCAGAAGTGCGTCGTCTTTAATTGTTGCCAGCTGTCTTATACCATAAACTGCCTGTAATATTGATAGGCTTGAGGGGCTGTATTTCAGCAATACTGAATGTTAAGTAAAACAGCTTATTGTTCAGAGAGCTACAGGTAGAAATCTGCTATAAACTATCACAGGAGATACGTGCAATGTTAACATCTCGCGGCATCATTTGCATCAGTCTGAAATGACTTGTTACATTCTTTTCTGTTTGCCTTGCAACTTAAAGTTCAACCTGTAACTGTCTGACATTCCTTCCTTAGGGTTTACACCACCAGGAATGGATAGGTCATCTCCAGACAACAGTCCGGTCCATGGTCTGTTACGTCAACCCTCAATCACAACAGGAGCCAACATACCTATTATAACAGAGCTAGGTAAGGAAAACAAAAACACGCCTTTCATGTCCATTCCCATATATTTTTCCATCTCCTTTTACAGGCGTCAGGAGAGTTACCTATTTCATAGCCAATGACACCATGTTCACTCTTCAGTTAACTGTTTTGATTTACTCTTGCTGAGGAAACATTAGGGGAAACTACTTCTACTTGGATTAAACAACTAAATTAGTTCTTCCCTATGTGTTTTCACCTTGTGTGTTCGTAAACACACACTACATTAGGCAAGAGGTTGTTCTTAGTGTATTGTACCAAGTAGGCAGGGTTCTTTGGGACAATCTCTTTTTAAAAAAAAAATGTTATGTAAGATGCCAGCAGACTTCCCTTCTGCATTTGAAAGGCTACTTGGTTAACCCTTCATGCTCCAAAACTTGTTTAATATTGCATAGTCACTGCATAGTGACATGACACTTGTCACCCTTGAGAATGGAGCAACTGGTTACCTGGGTATGATTTCCACTCTAGCTATAGATATTCGTCTTGTCAAGTTGTTGTGATGTGAAGTGCAGAAGCTTTCATGGCAAATACAAACTTGATTTGTGGTCCTTTGTCCTTTTTATTTTTCAGGTTTTTTTTTAGAGCCTTACCTGTCTTACTCCCTTATTTTATTCTCTTTCTGTACTTTCTTTCCCCCCTAAATACTTTACTTATTAGCTAAGCCTGGCAAACTTCTGCCTTTGGTTTCAATCAGTCAGGAAAAAAACAGTGGAACCCACATACTAATGATAACTGAACTGGGTAAGAAGTGCCTTTTTCCTTCACATCACTGTCTTCTTTTTTGTTGTTGGTGGTGTTGTTTCTACCATCATCAGCTTTTTCTTTATTTATCTGGCTGTATCAGAGGGGCTACCCTCATGGCACTGCTTTGAATGTGTTTTATTTGTGGTTCTAGTAGAAATTGACTGTCTTGTTCTGGCCTTTCTTAATGATTTCTTTTTCACGCAGCATCAGTAAACCTTTGATCACACTCGTCTGACCTGCCGGCTGTTTCCATAGCATCTTCTCACCAATTCATTTTCTTTGGCCTGGGTGCCTCTCTCTCTCTCTCTTTATTTCAGTCTATTGTCAATTTGACTGACATGTCTTAGCTCTCACAGGAAGTAAAAAAAGAAATAAAACATTTTGAAGAAGAAACCCGGGTATCATACCTTCCCTTAAGCAGTTTGTTTGTTTTGTTTTTTGTGGGTAGACCTTTTCTCAGGCTCTGAAGCTAAAGCAGCTTAGCTTCTATGCTGCACTCTCTCAATAAAATGAGATTTCACAAGGGGCTCCGAGCAGTGTTTGATTAGCATTTCCTGTGGTGCAGTGCTGTGCTCTTAAACCTACCCCCATCTAGCCAGGAGATCTTTCATAAAAATCATAGTAGGCTAATTTGCATCAGGAAGATAAAGATATAGTCAGGCTTAAACTGCACTTGTAGAATTCACAGAAGATTTGGTGTAAGTTGGAAACTGACACTCCGTACTGTTAGAAAGTCTGTGTCAAAGTCAGGTATTAGTCTTACAAGTCTGCCAGATAGAAGTGGAAAAAGAGTACTGCTGTTCATAGTTCCTCTCCTCAGCTAGCAAATTAAACAAAGGCACAGTCTTTTCAAAAAGTATATTTTGAAACGGTACAACAGGCTGTCAGTGGTATTTTGCTTAGGAGCCCAAGAATAAATTGACAGACACTGGGCAAGATATAGTGTAGATGGAGCTATTTACCAGATGACATTCATCTGCATCATATAATGTAACCAGTGACTGTATATAGCTCTGAGAGATGTTACTTTTTAGTTGCTATGGCAAGGGATGTATGTTCTCTTGCCAACTCTGCTACTGACTCCGTTTGACCTTGGTTATGTCACAGCCAATTGGTGTCTTAATTTATCCATCTGTAAAATGGGGATAACAATGCTTATCTTCTTCACAGGGCTGTTATATTTTAGGCATTGTTCATACTTGCAGAGCTCTTTGAGGACCTTGCATGACAGTGCAATACTTTACTAGTGGAAGATAGCTGTTGAATAATGGGTAGTTTGATCAAATAAAAGTAACTGTCTCAAGACGATAGTTCAGAATGGCAGGCCTATTTCTAGATAGAGAGTGATCCAGTTGAAGTCAATGGCACTAGGATTTGGCTTTTTAGGAACATTCTTGTCTACTAAAAAAAAATACAGGGAATTTCCAATAACGACGAGACAAGAAAAGTATTCAAGATCCACACTATCAGATGCTGCAAAACTGATAATTTCTCAGACCTGGATGGGAATTGAAATTAATTTGTCATTTATTTTTTAATAATTTCAAAAGCATCTTTGGTGACACAAGTGATCAGTCTGCACTTTTATGACTGAGGAGTCCTACTGTGGAAAAGAAATGACTTCATCAAATATCATCTGCTTAATAAGATTTCTATCAAGCTGTGTGTAGTGGCATGGGTCAGGAGTGGGGAGATGAACTCTGGCAACTCGATGAGAATCTAAATGTCAAATGTTTCTTTTCTGAAAAGCAACCTGATGTGGATACTTCCTCACACTGAATGGAATAGAATTCATGGCTTGGGTGGTGAGGCTGTGGCTGAAACCATTTGAAACCACACTGTAGTATAGTATAGAATTGCAGTGTATTGCTTTTTTATGACAAGCTTGAGGCAAGCTGAATGGGGAGCTTCTCTCTTTGGAGCTGCAATTGCATTACCACAGTTCCATCAGAAAAGAAGCACAGTAGCAGATGTCTTTGGGTTGAACCAATGTTTTCGTGGACAAGGTTTATGTCACAAAGTGGATCTGACATTAAGAGTTCACTGCATATCCGCACAACCCTACTCATTGTATCTTGCCTGTACGGAGGGAAAATGTATGTCAGCACCATGGCAAGTGAGCAGGTGGTGCCAAGAAAGTCGTTTTTATGGCACAGGGATATTCACCTTTCATACAAGCAAAATAAGGATTAACAGATTTTCTTAAGTGCATATTTTCACATCCACTTTGATTTCATTTTAAGTAATGTCAAAGACACGAGTCTGTGTTTGCAGACACATGCCATTGCTTTTTCTTTCTGATTGTGTCATATGTAAGGTCACATGCTGCAGGCTAAGAAGCATATTATGATATTTTTATATTATTATTTTCAGTAAACGATTCAAACGTTCAGTTTTTGGACCAAGATGATGACGACGACCCAGACACAGAATTGTATCTTACACAGCCATTTGCATGTGGAACTGCATTCGCCGTCAGTGTATTGGACTCCCTCATGAGCGCTGTAAGCAAATCAAAACTTTCTCCCCCTTCCCCATCAGACAGACCATAGGAGGCTGATGCTGTGTAGCAGCTCCATTGCCACCATGCAGCCTGACGGACAAGATACCTTCCCCTACCTAGACCTTCATACGCCATGATTACTTTGGATGTGGACTGAGCCCCAGTTCCCCTCAAAGGTATTTAAGCACATAACTCCTGTTGTCCGTCGCAGTTATGCACTGAAAGACCTTTGAGGAGCTGGATCTGAGACTCTGTAACAACTAATCTCTCAGATCTTAGGGTATGTATATTGGCCTGAGACTTCAAAAGCAACTGGTGATTTTGGATGCACACTATTTTCAGAAAGAGTTGAAAGTCTGATGGCTTGCAGCAGGGTGTCTCAAATTGGCCTTCCAAAAATGGAAGCACTCAAAATCACTAGTCACCATTGGAAATTTAGGGTATTATCTCTAAAATATGAAAATTGTCTTCTTGCAGAACATAACTACCTTGACAGTTCAGTATTTTACACATTTTACAGCTTCTAATTATTTTTTGTACTCCATCAATAAAGTGATAGTTCACAGTGACGGGTAACAAACAAAAGCTTTAGATTGGATCAGGTCAGCGGACAAAAGCTTGAATGCTTCTGCAAAGCTTAATTCAACCAGTTGACCCTCGTGGGTCTGCAAAAGTGGGCTAGAAATCAATGGAAATGGGATTTCTTGAAAGAGTGGCTACGTCACAGTTCTGGGTCTGAATTTGCATGAGCGTGCTGTCAGGTTATTCTGATATTCCTGCTTGTATCTGGGACCAAGAATGCAAAAATATAAAAAAATTGACGTGGGTGTTTCAAAGTTTGAAATTGGTTAAAAACCAAACAGGTTTGTATAAGGTTTATTTTGAGTTTCAGTGGAGTTCAAAGTAAGCAGCTATTTTGCCTAAACCAGTTTTTGGCCATCCGTAGCAAATAAATAGTCTTCCTCTTTTATTTTAAAATCAGACAGAGAATACTCTCTCAATACAGACAGGGTATCAGTCTCTACTTTAACCTAGAGCGGGTCCATTTTTAACTGGTTTAGGCACTCGCTTAAAGGACTTCCATTTAAAAAACTTTGTACACTTTATGTGCCAGCAGATTAATGTTGGAGCAGCTTTTTGCAAATGGACCAAATGGAAAGCAAGCAGTCTAAGGGTTTTTATAGAAACACTGGGAAACTAACACTAGCAATTACCAGATTGATACTTTTCAATGGAACTAGACCTCTCGGGGTAGATGACTAAGATGCAAGAGGGATGTAATTAATGGAGGAGAATATGAAATGTTGTTTATGATAAGCTCCATTAAGCAGGCCTGTTATACTATACCTCTGATTTTAAAGTGTTCAAATGAGTATCCCTTTGGAGACCATGTTTACTCCTGATTATCCTAACTACAGCTGTTTCAGAAGACTCTTTTGTTGCAGTATCAGCTGTTATAATATGATTACTTCGTAAATTATGTTTTTTAATAATGTCTTTCGTGATCCTGATCAGGGTCTGTTGAAAAAAGTTAGTTTCCAGCTTTGATTTAAAAATAGAATTTAAATAAATCAAACTCACTAAAGGCCTCCTGGTTTACATGTGCTAAAGACAGTTTGTCCATGTGAAAGGCAGTTGTGCATATAAACTGATATTTGCCTGTGCGACCAATATGCTGTTTGTGCACATAAAATCTGTTTTGTGGGTAAAAATGACTGTGCATGCCTAAAGCTGTAGATGCAAACTTAGGGGCTGGTTGAGAGTCCTTTGTAAAGTTGAACCTAAACTTTCAGAATATCCTATTGAATTTAGTTTCATGATCAGTTGGCTTAAGCCCCAAATAATACGGGAGGTGGGCAAAGCAATATTTTTTTTATAAGAGCCAACTCTAACCTTCACCTAAAAGTGAAACCAAACTTTTGATGGTTCAAAAAAGTTCAGTTAACCTTTTTTTTTTTTAACTTAAGTGGGCTGTAGCCCACAAAAGCTTATGCTCTAATAAATTTGTTAGTCTCTAAGGTGCCACAAGTACTCCTGTTCTTCTTACTACACTTCTGTCCATTCCAGCCGCAGCTTGAGATAGATGTAATGAGGTAATCTATTTTCATGGTATTTCATTCCAATAAGGAGCATGAAGTAACAGTAATCTTATGAGATACCTTGTTCTTGTGAGTCAGTCATCAGCCAAATTTTGAAGACTTGACACATTGAGAAAGTCCACATAAGTATCCAACCAAACTCTAACTCTAAATTTTCACGAATAAAAGTTGTATGGGTAAAAGGTTTAGCATTTCCATGTAATACCTTGGAGCTCTTAAATATGAAGGTCCCAAACGGGAATTTTGAAAGCTGTTCACCTTACCAGACTAAGAAGATTCCTGAATGAAACTGAGTTTTAGTATTAGGAGGACACTGAGGAACTCTATCATATTTTAATGATAAATCAATTTATCAAAAGCAGCTAATGAAAATATGATTGAGAGCTTTCTAGACAATGGAAGCCAAAATATCAACCTTCCAAGTCAACATTTAAACATCAGGTCCATTTAGATTTCACTGATTTCTTTTCTTCTGTAGCTCCCTTCCCAAAATTTCCATTTAATCAGGTGTCTAAGCATCCCCATCCAAAGACTGTCTCATAATTCAACCCCTGCTGTTTGTTGCTTCACTTATTGAAAGGCTAATCCTTTTATTTATTACAGGCATTCCCAGAGTAACAGATAGCAATGTTGCAGACACCACACCATCGCTTTATTGTGCAACCACTAGAAAGATAAATTAGAAGAGAGAATAATTGTGTTTATGCTTAGATAACTCACAATGGAGAATTACAATTTAGAAACATTTCCTTTGAGCACAGTCAGTTTATTCTTCACAAAGTAAATGTGATTATTTTCCCCTCTAAATATCTAGCTACCGATGACATATCTGTTCATGAACTCTTTCTTCTGCAAAAATTCTTTGTCAAACTTCATTCATTCTTAAGTGGTTAAGATGGGGCACCACCATCTGAAGTCAGGGAAATGACTGTGATGCCAGAAATAGAGAATTCTGACTTAAGGGAAAGAAACAGAAGAAATACTAATCAGAGTGAATCCCTATCAGAATGATTTGCCAGTCTTCATTTGCTATACCAATGCTGTCTCCTCTTCCTACTGCTTTGCTGATGTGGGCAGGGTCGCTCTCTCCTCCACTCCTGGAAGAGTTTCTGCTGTCTAAGCTATAGGGTGCAAAAGGAACTCTCCCTGCTCGTCTAGCTCTCAGATGGGTGAGATGTCCATCCTTCCTTTTCTCCTGTGCCTCTATTGGGAAGAGGAGGTGCTCCACATTTTTTTCTCTACCCAAAAACAGGCATCCTGTCATTTCCCACACCACCTGATCCACTGGCTTTGTAGTATCCACTTTGCCTGACAGTTTGCTTTTTGTGACCCAACCTCTACTTCTACTGCCTGAATTCAAGCATTGATCCCAAAATATTTTACAGGACTCTGGGACCAGCCTGAGTCATACTTTCACTACACTAGCTCCACAGCAATTCTCTAAGTCATTTGTCACATGCCAGCGCACTTTGAGGCTTGAGTAAGGTCTTCAAGATTACATCAACTATATTGATTTCATTACTAAATTGACTGCAACTAAGTCGATGGGGAAAACCCATCAAGCTAGTAGGACTGTAATTGGTGTTTGTTGTATTGCATGGTTGGGCAAAAGCTATATTAGCAGAGGAAAGGCTGGGATTAGCAGAGGAATAGTAAAGGGGGGGTTGCAGGAGGTACATATTGTTTTCTCCCACTGTGCCCTCTGCTGTGAAGTTTTTCATTGTGAAAGGGGGAAGTAGTGCACCTTCTTTTTAGTTGCTTTTTAGAATTAAATTTTACCCCTTGATCTCTACAGAATGTAATTAAATTCTTAGTAATGCAAACCCACTGCACTGGACGCAACACACGTATGTGAACTGCTCACATTCTCCTCTCACTTACTCAGTGGAAGTCCGGCATATGATGATAATGCCAGTGTAAAACAGGGGTAAAGTAAGAGAATAATAAGGCCCATCCATCTGTGTTTCTTTCTTATCTTTAGCAACAATGGAACTATGCACAAGACAACTTCATTTACAGATTAAACCTTCCTCTGCAGGTTTCTTAGCATCTTCAGGAAACACTGGGCGTGCAGACAAGAATGGTTTAGTTATTGATAATGAGGAAGTACTTTTTACTTTACTGAACATTTCACCTGGTACAGATTTTAAGTATGACAAAAGCTATTCTTAAACAGGGCTGCCTAACCTTTGCTATGTCTCTGGAATAGACATCAGCCTCTGCTAGAGTTTTTCATTATATTTTGTTCTAAGTATTTGATTTGCCTTACATCTACAACCAAATGCAAATGCATGGAAAGCTATATACATATACTGCTCTTCTTGTAGTGGGGCTGCCCCTGTTAACCAAATCATGTTCTCACAATACACTTGTTTACAGCAAAATGTAAGTTGGTTAGAAAGCCCAGGTTACAAATAACCTTCTCTCAGACACAGCGCATTTGTGGATGAGGTATACGTGCTAAGATTTTCAAAAATCATGAGACTTAAGATATCTTGAAGGAGTCTGAAAATCAGGCTCCATTTAGTGCCACCCTCTCAAAATCAGGCCACCTCTAAGCTGTGCTAAGTTGAGCGCCCAAAATCACTAGTGACTTTTGAAAGTCTTGGCCATTGTCTGTAGCTATAGAAGGCAAAATAAAGTGCAGGATGCAAAAATGCCACTTGTCCCAATAAGCATCTTTTATCGCTGTGAAGTGGTTCCCAGACACCTTGATTCTGTCTGGCATTCATTTTGGTAATGATGCTACAAAAAATACTCCCATACAGAGCTTCAGCATTATTTCTATGCATACCACTGGTAGCAGGATTGGTGTAGCTTCAGGGAATGTCATCAGTACAAAAGCATCTATTCAGAGCCAGATCATGAGACTTAACTTTGAATTTCCTGGCATCTATTGGTCTCTGTTAGAACCTTACTTTTTTAAAAAATGTATTCTATTATCGTCCCTTTTTCCCTTATACAAACAGAAATTTCACATGGGGACGGGGAGGGGTGAAGAGTTAAAGGCAACTTTGCAGTAGAACCCCCAAGGTCCTTTACAATCTCATTTATTCAGAAAAGGAAATGTTTTAACTTATGAGATGGACATTTTGAAACATAAGACTTTTCTATTTTTGTATCCTGCTGTTCAGAAGGATTAGCAGGTAATAAAACATCCCCTTACCCAGAGGATTCACAATATCCCTTAATAGTCTGGGAGGTATTTTTAAAATGTAATACAATATAAAAGATTGTTCTTTCACCTTTGCTTTGGACCTCTCCCCAGGCCTGTTCAGGATTTGGTTAATGAGTTTAGCTCTGTAATTCCCCATATCTGGATATGTATTCACTTGAAACAAATGCATCCTGTAAGGAAAAACAAGCAAGTTAAAATATCTGCCTGAAATGGAGGCGAAATAACTATTGTATTTTTTCCTTTAAAGTAGCAAACATAAAAAAATGGCAGCTATGACATGGAAAATGACAATTTTAGAGTAGCTATAAACGAAAGGCAAAATGTCATTAAAATTAAAGCAATGTTATTAAAAGATGTGTTAATTTTCAGTTAAATTTTCTGTAAAAGACCAATTAGTTTAAAAGGCTTGACAGCATTAACTGCGAAACATAAGCTTTGGTAATTATGCTTTCCAGTTTGTTCAACCATTTTTAAAGCAGTCTCAGAACACTTACACTCAAAACCAGCTGCAACAGAATTCAGTCACATGGGCTAGGTGGCACTGCTAGCTCAGATATCCAGTTGCTTGTCAATTACCCTACGGTGTGGTGTCTATAATGCAGTCCCATTACTCAGCACTGTAGCCAATGCATGTATAATACTGGTATAATAATGTTATCACGACATCCAATGCGGGGTACAGTTAGTAACAGCAGCAGAGAAGTGTTTTTCAGTGATGATTATACAATTAATAAAAGGAATTTGCATTTGTTACTGAAAAGTAGCTTGTTAGTTTTAATGCTACAGCACTCATTCAACACATTGTTCCCGCACAAGTACTGGCATGTCCAGGCCTTGTATCCACCCGCAGAGTGAGCACATCACTCTCACGTTATGTGTATTATTATTTCAAAGGAAATGGAAATCAGCCGGGTCAGATTTTTTTTTTTAACCTTTTAGAGCCTGATCCTATGAGGTGCAGCAGGCGCCCCATCTCCATAGTGGAAAGATTTGAAGGAGGGCCTGAGTCTCATGGGAGTTGAGAGCATGCAGGCTTAGGCAGTGTTAACAATCTCTAACCATCCAGAAGGCATGCTAGACTCCTGTTCACCTAGGATGTTTTCTGCTTGCAGGACAGGCGTCCATTCTTAAAATTAGAATATTTTTATTCAGCGACGGCAGCACGAACAAAAACTGCACTCATCTATCAAATTAAATGATAACATCCACATAAGTCATGGTGTGAAACCCAAAGTAAACTATTGTTCCAAGATAAATGTTGTCTGCTTTCCAAATAAATGTCTTTAGCTTTGCCTTGACATTTGTCTAGCAGTGGGAGACCATTCTCCTGTGACAGCGGGCCTAATTCCCCTCTGAACTGGATCAATTTTACATCACTGTAAATCCATTGAGTCCCATTGGCTTGCTCCTGGGATCAGAATAAGGCCTATTATCTCTTACTTGGAAACATTTGTGACAGGTGCAAGACTTAATGTATTCTTTTGCCATTGCTTCACAGTTTAACATGAGTTCTTTAGTGAAGTGAGTGTTGTATTCTCAGCCTAATGTTATCAGTTCCTCCTCCCCCACAGTCTTCCTGTCTCAAAATTAAATATGCCCAGTTAATCCTTTCCTCAAAAGTCCAGCTTTCTAGCCCTTGTATCGTTCCTGTAGCTATCCTCTGGACGCTCTCCAATTTGCCTTCCCCCTTTCTTAAAGTGTGGTGCCTAGAACTGGACACAATACTGGACACCAGTGCCAAGTAGAGTGGAACTAATACCTCCCGTTCTTACATGTGACTCTCCTAGAACTATATTACTCTTTTTGGGAGTTGCATCACATTGTTGGATCATAGTCGGTTTGTGATCCACTATAACCCCCCAGATCCTTTTCAGCAGTACTACCACAGGCAATTATTCCCCATTTTGTAGTTGTGCATTTGATTTTTCCTTCCTAAGTTTAGGACTCGTCTGACCATCATCTTGTTGATTTCAGACAAAGTCTCCAATTTGTCAAGGTCATTTTTGACTTCTAATCCTGTCCACCAAATTGCTTGCAACTCCTTCCAGCTTGGTGTCATCTGCAGATTTTATCAGTATAATGACCACTTTATTATCCAAGTAATTCATGAAAATATTGACTAGTACCACATCCAGGACAGACCCCCCACACACACTCGATACAACTTCCCCACCTCCCAATTTGACAGCAAACCCTTGATAACTACTCTTGGTCTTTGAACCAGTTCTGCACCCACCTTATAGAAATTTAATATAGACCGCATTTGCGAGTGTTATGTTGGATCGTGGCAAAGGCCTTAATAAAATCAAGAGCTATCATGTCAACTGCTTCCCTGCATTCACTAGCCCAGTAACCCTGTCAAAGATGGAAAATTGGTTGGTTTGGCATGTTTTGTTCTTAACAAAGTCATGCTGGCTATGCCTTATAACCCTATTATCCTCTAGGTGCTTACAAACTGATTGTGCTCCAATATCTTTCCAGGTATCAGAGTTAGGCTGACTGGTCTATAATTCCACCAGTCCCTTTTTTAAAAGATAGATTGCTAATGGTTCCGAGATTACCTCAGCTAGTTTTATAAGTACCCTAGGGTGAATTTAATCAGGGTCTGCCAATTTAAATGTTCTTTAACCTGTTCTTTCCCTCTTCTGGATTGTGAGTCTTCCTCCTTGCTGTTAAGGTCACCATTACACTTTATAGTAATGATTGAAGCAAAATAAGCATTAAACATCTCAGTCTTTAGTTGTTAGTGCTCCTTAAGTAGTGGACCTACACTTTTCTTGGTCTTTGTATTGCTTTTTATGTCCCTTGGTAGATGTAATTCATTTTAGCCTTTCTGATTTTGTCCCTACATGCTTGTGCTATTCTTTTGTAACCAGCCTTAGCAAATTGTCCATATTTACACTTTTTGTAGGATTCCTTTTTAGATCATGATAGAGATCCTGATGGAGATATGTTGGTCTCTTCCTTCGCACCTGGAGCATTTGCCATTAATAAAAACTGCCCGCTCTCCTCAATTCCTTTTTCTCTTACATTTTCTTCCCTTGGGACCTTAGCTAGCAGTTAGTCCGAAGGCCGTTGTCCTTATGCTGTTGCTCTAATGCCATCATTTTCTGGTCACTTTCACCCAAACTGTCTTCAACTTTGCAACCAGCTTCTTCCTAGTCAGAATCAAGTCTAAAGTGGCTGCCCACTTGGTTACTTCTGAAGCAAGAAGCTGTCCCCAGCACATTCCAAGAACTTACTGGCATCTTACTTTTCCAACAGATGTCTGGGTAGTTAAAGTCCTCCATTACTACCCGGTCTCATGTGTTGGAAATTTCTGTTCTTTGTTCTAGAAATGCCTCATCCACCTCCTGTGCTATCGTAGGCCCTTGTCGTGCTTGTTTTCCCCCACACACTTTGGTCTGCCTCTCACCTCCTTCTGGACATCAGAACAAGTGAATGCATCCTTGATGTATAATGCAGCACCTCTTCCCTTACTTTCCTTCCTGAACAAGCTGTACCCTCTAATTATCCCACCAATTCTGTCATAATGTATCAAATACTATCACTGTAATCCTATCATTCAGGATTTCCCACCCAATATTCTCCTTTGCTTCTGATTACTCGTAATCATACCCCCTTGGAAGTGATCATAAAATGTACTTTTCCTCCTTCATTGCTTCCAATTTTTAAACATTTAATTACATGCCCCACTTCCCCTTAGATTATCATATTTAGGGGCAATTCTGATCAATCAGGTAAATACATGCATACAGTAGGCATAACACAGTAATAATTGTCTAGGAGTATATAAAAGGACAATTCTGGTTATTTTGTTCCACTAAATACACTGTATTTCTCTAGACTGGATTTTTTTTTTTTTTTGGTAATTTAGACATGTCTGTGTATAAAACAGCAGAGCCTGAAGTCATGAAAATGAAGCTTTCATAGCAATCACAACTCACTATTGAGATGAAAAAAATTTCATGGTGGTCACATCTGAACAATAAAACTGAGATTATGAGAGTCCAATGCTGAAGGTAATGAGGATAAAGCATTGGTCTAGAAGCTAGCTCTACTCTCTGACCTGCTGTGTGATCTAAGACAAGTCACTTCACCTCTATGTGTTTCTGTTTCCCCGTCAGTGAAATGTAAATAGTGATGCTTCCCTGTCTTTGTAGTGAGCACTGAGATCTGTGGATGAAAAGTACAATTTGAGGACTAAGTATTAATAGTCATCTGGTCTAACTTCCGCAGTAGACAATAAGGCAAGTCCTTTGCCCCCAAGAGATTTATATGAATCTTTTTCTCCTAATCTGCTTCATGATGCGCAAGTCTTCTAAAAACACTACATATCAGTAGGATTGGAAGTAATAGAGGCTGATTTTTGGTGGTGGTCGTTTTTTGAGTATTATGTTTTTAAACAGTGCATATTGTCAGCACACATTGTATAGTGTAGATATTTAACTGAGTATCTTTGAACTAGACCAGTATACTTTTAAATGAACTTGAAAGTCATTCATCTGGCATTAAATTAATATTTAAAATGTCCATTGTTTGCCTGACAGACAATGCTACAGATGCTGGCAAAATGTCAGTGTGGAGTAAATCTTCCCTAATAAACCACACTTACCCTATACCCTAGAGTTTTTTAAAAGGACCACCAGGATCCCAAACTCATCATACATTTATCTGGAATGAACTCAAAATGTTTAATTGATACATGCTTATGTCTGAACACTGTCAAGTCTCGTAATAAGATGTTTAGTGCAATATATCGGTTAGACTGCGAGAGTCCAGCCACAGTAATAAGTAATGACATTTGCAGCACAAAGGCAGCTCCCCAACGAATTGGTGACAAGTATAAAAAGGCAGTCTAGCCCGTGTAAGCTTTAAATGTGGTCTGAATTTTACAATTACATGTCCTAAAGCCTGTTATTAGACATGAAGGCAATGAGAAAGAAAGGAGTCATTGCATCACTACTAACACCAATTATAGGAAACATAAATCATTCAAATTTTTGTTCTTTAATAAAAATCAGCCTGAATTGGTGTTTAAAAGGCAGGATCTAGTGTAGGAGCCTAATGGGATAGAAGAAAATAGAGTAATTGGAGGCTGCTGTCTTTTCATTTTCTATGTAAAATTATTTGAAGAGACAGCCAAGAACTTTAAACAGCAGAAACCCAGAAAAGTTGTAATTTGGATGTCTTCAGTTGTGACTTTAATGGTGTTTGCTTAAAGAGCTTTCTTTTATCTCTGCAGACATACTTCAATGACAATATCCTCACACTGATACGGACGTTGGTAACAGGAGGAGCCACACCAGAGCTGGAAGCGCTGATTGCTGAGGAGAATGCACTGAGAGGAGGCTACAGCACGCCCCAGACACTTGCAAACAGAGACAGGTGTCGAGTTGCTCAGTTGGCTTTGTATGATGGGCCATTTGCAGACCTAGGGGTAAGATCATGAAAGAAAAGTAATATCAAGACAGCCGTTCCGTAACTGTTTCATCATCTGCTGAATTTTTAAAAAAACGTTTCCATAACAATGAACATGGTGTTCCTCTTTTTTAATTTCTCCCCTGAAAGCCATGGAGTCCACTTGAAATTTTGGGCAGATCTGGTGATACGTTGCTGCTCTCAGTACCAAACTGCCCCTACCCTGATTAAGAAGCGGCTCTATAGGCTATGCAGGCTGAAACCAGAAACGACAATATACAAGAAATAATTTCTGTAAGGAGTTCCTCAGGTCCCTTCAGTTGCTGGATCCTCCATATCCACTCTGCTATTTTTTTTCAGAAAGACACTAACATTGCTTCATAGAGCCAGTCCCATTAAAAAAAACAAACCTGTAGTTCTTCACAGTGTCCAAAGGGATGGGTGAGACCGTTTGGATAAAATCCGGGCTGACCCCAAACCCTATTTCTAAAGATGAGCTCAACCTGAAACTTTGTGGTGATTTGATAGGCTTTTTTTAATTTGTGTGCCCCTGAACTTCCCGGTTTTGCTAAGACCATAAACATCAGCTTGAATATTCAGCAAGGAAGATTGTATTTTGTTGTTTCCAACCTATCTGAAATCCATACGTGCTAAAAATCATGTGAGAAACTCTTTTTCTGATTTTCCCATCCCAGTACCCAAAATGTAAAAAGCATCTAGACATATAGAAACATTTATTTGAACCAAACCAAATTGCCATACCTTGTAAATCTTGCTCATGCTTTTCCAAAGCATCCATTTCACCATTCATGGTGTTATAGGGTTGACCTTCATTGTAAAGATTACTTTTTAGAAAGGATATAAACACTTACATTTCAGGGCATAAAACAGACACTAATTGATGGATTAGGAACTTTTGCTATTGTCAAGTTATTCAATCACTATCCACCATGCACCTCCCTTGGAAGTGCTCAAGATCGGCTATTGGACAAGACAGACCACTGGTCTGACGCAGTATGTCAATTGATACGTTGTTGTTCTCTTCTGAGAGTTCCAAGACACTGGGATCCATGGCTATTTGACAAAACTGAATGAATTTGACATCAGAACTGTACTGTAATTTTACTAAATACACATCCCATGCAAGAGTTATAATATGAATATTTTAGCGGTAGTCAATAGTGTGCCATGTGATGCAACAGAATTCTGGATTGTCTAAGTCACTGTACACTATTATAAACAGAGTCTTTATTCACAGGAGTTCTGTTCCAAGCTCTGCCACTGTCTTCAACAATCAGTGAACTTATCTGCAGAATGGGTATACTAATTACTTAAACTCACCCTACCTGTATTCGAAGTGCAATTAGAATTCTAATGCAAGATACCAGGACAACACCGAGTTAGGTCTTTGGAGGCTCTGTTGTTTATCCTGCCTCCATATAACTGCCCTTAACTAGCACCCTTCACTCATAGCTCTCAAAGTGTAGACAAGCAAACTGCAAAGAATTAATACCAATTCTCAATATGGTACTGAGCTTGAACTTCAGCTGGAGTGCATCAGTGGAGCTAAGCCAATTGACAGTATCTGAAATCTGCCCCATCCATGTCTAAGAGCCAATGAATTATATCGACCCAAATGAAGCTTAATTGTTAACTCATGATAATCCAATGGATTACTTAAAGGGCAACTATTTTATTAGAGTCAATTAATTCAGTATTTCAAAGCAGAACTTGTGGGAAAATTTCCCCCTTCATCTCCATCATCTACAAATTATGCTTTTTGCAAGGTTCTAAAGCAGCACCACTTTGCTCTCCATACTGATTTTCTTTCACAACATGCATACTCCCAAAATCGGAGCAAAAAACACCACACGTTCTTAATAATTATTTTGTTGAGACCATGTTTCTCTCAAATGATAGAACATCTATTCTCTGTCCCCAAACCTTATTCTTCTAGTTAAAATCAGAGTCACTCACTGATCGCAAGTTCCCATCAAATAAAATCACTGGGCAATAATATCCTATACATACACAGTTTTGCAATTCAACATTTAGATTAGGGATTTTCTTGACTAATTGTTTCTCATCTGTGACAGGTAAACAACAGATTGTGATTCTGTGCCAAAGTGTGAAACAGACTGAAAATACTCCCCCCCCCCACACACACGCTTTGTTTTGTCTCCTAGGATGGTGGTTGTTATGGAGATCTGTTTTGTAAAGCACTGAAAACATACAATATGCTTTGTTTTGGAATTTACCGATTGAGAGATGCACATCTAAGCACACCTAGCCAATGCACTAAACGGTATGTCTAGACTTTTACTTCTCTTGCTGATTATGCTTCATTCTTCCTGCTGTGGACAATCCAGATGCCTTGTACAGGGCACAAATAATGTTTAAACAATTTTCTCCATTCCCCAACCACTTTCTATATCACTGTGACATGAATACCTCTTCCAATTCTTTGGTGAGCCTTAGTGGAACTCTAACCAATTCAAGCCATACCACAGAATATTGTTTTATTTGTCTTTTTTAAGTTGACAAAAATGAAGTGGCAGTGTAGCCATGGTGGTTACACAGACAAGGTGGGTGAGGAATATCTTTTATTGGCCCAACTTCTGTTGGTGAAAGATACATGCTTTTGAGCTCTTCTAATGACGTGGCAATTTAAATGCTCAGACAGCACCATATCTTTAATTGCATCCTTACTTAGTCTCATTTATGATAACCCAACATATTCTACTCACAATTGCGGGAGGTGGGGGAGGACTTTACTGTTTGCTACATTTAATCAGCAGTAAATTAGTGTCATTAATATAGTCCTGACGATGTTCTAACCTGCTTTATTACATAAATTTAACCTCTTCTGTACTTAGATAGTGGCCACAGTTTTCTCTGTGATGGGGCTCAGACTGTGAGAAGCACTGTTCTCGGAGCAATATCATATTGCATAACTGACATCCTCAGTAAAACTTTCCCATCGGTTTCCTATTTCGGATAGTTGCATTTTCTCATCATTTCCTTCAGTTAATGGATCAAGACTTGGGGATCTATATGGTTTTCGTTGCACAGAAGCCATCTTAATGCAATATTCTGATTGCACAAAGACAACATTTCCATGGATTTCAGTGGGAGCAGGATCTGGGCCAATGTATGCATCAAAGAGGACCATATTCACTTTGGCCATCAGTTTGCTAAGCTTCTATGAGTAGAGGGTTTTACTTTACTAAACAATAACCACATCACACAAACCCCACTGTAACTGGCCCTAATCTGCACATTCACAAATGCTGCAGAAAGACTCACCACTGAATGGGTAAGGCAAACAAGCAACCCTATCACCCTCTGAGGTGGTTCCTCCTAGTTTAGACTTGGGACATCTTGGATAGAGCAGGGCAGTGAAACTTTGATTGTCACTTTACTGATTGCTAGCTCTTCTGTGGATAAGCAAAATACTTCAGTCTCCAAGACTGCCAAGCCAGATCTTTCAAAAGCACTAAATTCACTTGGAGAAAAAAAATTGGTAGGGCCAAATTGTGGCATTCTTGATCAGTTTTTAATGATTTAAGCAAAAAATTCCCATTTACTTACATAAAATGCTTCCTGAATAGTTGTGGACTGAGTAAGGCGTCAGTCTACAATTATCAGTCACGTAAAAGAAAAAAAACATAATTCTGCTCTTGGATACAGCTTGGGGCCTGCCTTGTGAAGTCAGTGAGCACCACATGCATGCAGAATTTCACTGAGAGAGTTTGTAAGCTACCCTTGCCTTGCACAGAGTTGTTTGACGTTGTGAAGCTTCAGATTAATTGGCAGATTTTGTTTGCATCTGCAAATGTAGGTGTTGATTTTCTTGCATTTATAAATACACCTAAAGATCATGGAGACAATGTTTAGCCTTACTGCAGTGTTTATTAATTTATTTTTCTATACACATTCATTGCAAAAGAACATTTTTTTTTCCTCTAGTGCTCCTTGACAGTACTTAAATAGACCACCATGGACCACACATGTAATGCCCTCACTTCAGCAATTATTTAAATGTTTTTGCGAGTGCATTACTGCTGGTTCTTGAGGACGTTAACTCCTCCAGCAATGTATCAGCAAGGTGGTAGAATGAGTTCCAAAGGTGAGAATATTTGGTTCAGAAGCCGCCACTGATTGTGGCAGCCTGACACGGGTGGTCTGTGAGTAGATTGCCAGGTTGTTATACAAGCTAAATATGTATTACAACTAAGGAGGTAGAAATGCAAAATTTCAGATAAATGTTTCTAGAGGAGATTTTAATGCAAATCTAAAGCCACTTTCTTTTTTGCTTTTCTAGCTATGTTATCACAAACCCACCCTATGAGTTTGAGCTTGTGCCCACAGACTTGATCTTCTGTTTGATGCAATTTGACCACAATGCTGGCCAGTCCCGGGCCAGTCTCTCTCATTCCTCCCACTCTTCGTACTCCTCCAGCAAAAAGAGCTCATCGGTTCACTCTATCCCATCGACAGCAAACCGACAGAACCGCACCAAGACTCGGGACTCCCGGGAAAAACAGAAGTATGTGCAAGAAGATAGACTTTGATATGTGTACCCACCCCTACCGTGTGTGAAACTTGCATCTGCCACCCTTTCCCCCCAGTTGGCGTTTCCCTGTTTTCCTATGGAGTTCTTCTCCCTCCTTTTTTGTACTCATATTTTACATATCTATGACAGTGTGCATGTGATTATCATTTTTATTTCACCACCATAAAACCCTTAAGCACAACAGCAACAAAGCAGACGGACCAAAAGTTATTTATGATGCTAAGGGGGGAAAAAACCTAAACCCATAGGCATGCCAAAAACATAAATAACTCACCGTAGCACCTACTCTACATATCAGAAGATAGAATGTGTTTAGCATGAACACTTGATGTCAGAGTTACACAAAGAAAGTTATTTAATGCAGAAGTGTTGCTGTATTGGGGTTTTTGTTAAAACATACACAAGAAGTTAGTACCTTTATTTGAAGCTTGGAAGGCTTACCCACTGAAAAAACCAAACTACTGATTGTTTCGCTGAAATAGCATAAGGCTTTCACCCTTTGTAGAGATTATTAAGCACCTGCTCTATACCAAAGTAACAGCATCAGAGACTTGTATAAGGACGTTATACTGTCCTTTTAGAGAGAACATCTCCTCCCTTTAACGCTGAAATTTTCTGGGCAAGGAGTTGTAAAACTCTAAGTTTAAAAAAAAAGTGTCTAATAGCATGTTAAATTATTATTCTTTCTATTTATACTGCCATATGAGTAGCTACATTTTCGTTCACTTTTGACATTTGGGATGAAAAGCCATATGTTTCTTGGATGTAAGTCATTAAAAACTGCTTTCCCAGTACTTTTACATCTTTGAAAAGGTAACTAATTCACCTTATGTACAGAGAAGAGAAAGTATTTTTCAGTATCATCCCCTAAGCATCAGTCTTCAGGGGACTTTACCTCCTGATGGTAGTTTAACTTTGTCAAGTTTGGTATAGACCCTTCATTAAATGTCCTAATTAATAGGAAGAAATCCTGGACTGTGTTCTGGTTTGTGAAGGGTGCATGCCAGCAATGCCCCACACATTAACCTATATGTATTCCCAAACCCAGTAGTGGCTACTCATGGACTAGAGTGGAGCAGAAGGAAAGATGCTGTGTGCTAGGTTGCTCCTAACCACAGTATTGGAGGAGTACTATAATATTTGCAGTGCAGCCGCCGTACTTGCCAGAATTTGGATTGCTTACCAGTTATTCAGTTAGCTAAGCTAAAGTTGTGGCAGAAAATTAAGATAGAAAGACACAAAAATGTATTTTTCAAACCTGTTTTAAATGCTCTGGGGAAAAGGATGCCATGAAATCATATCACCTACTTCATTTGTGCCTGGCTGCCCAGCACAGAAGGTGTATCTCTAGGAAACATATGCAAGAGGAGGAGTCGCATGGTAGCTGCCAAACAGCAAGAGGTGTTTTTATGGTTAGTGCTGTTTTTTCCCCTCTCTTCTCCCCAAGCATGGTAATTTTGGAGCTTTGCTTGCTGTGTGAATCAACAATGAAGTCAAGCACTTTTACTGACAAAACCTGGTATGGTACAACTGGGGCTACCCACAGTGCAGCATTAAGAATAATGATTGGAATGAGAAATGTGTGTGTGTGTGTGTGTGTGTGTGTGTGTGTGTGTAATCAAATGCAGCTGCAAGTCTGATCAGGGGATGGTATTTCAAATTATGTTTGTCCCTCATCCCAAAAATCCTTGTATATGAAGACAAATTCAGGTATTCTTTGAAAACAGTTATGAAGGTTTGCCCTAAGAACACTCATAACTACAAGGCTGTGCCAGTTAAAGTGCTCAACAGGAAATTTGACAGTTTAAAAGCATTGTAAAACTTACATAGCTTACTTCTCTTTCTAAAGTGCAACAAGGATGAATAGAATGGGCCAAGGTATGACAATTAATGGTTCTGCATGACCTAGCAACTGCTGTGGGTTTCCTTCTATAACCTTGTCCTTGTGAAAACTTGTGGAATTAAAAAAAAAAATGAGAAACTTTATTCAGTTATTGGTTTATTTTTTTAATTCTTTTGCTTTTTTTCCCCTAAATCAAAAGTAAAACTGGCTGCTGCTGCTGTTGCTCAACCCTATTTTATTTTTATCCTCTCACCTGCTTGCCTTTTAATTGCATGTGTCCACTACTAAACATCTAACCACCTGCACAGTAAAAATGTTTACCTATTGCAGACATCATTTTAACTTGCCAAATCCTCATTTCCATTCCACTTCTCTCCCACACCCTTTAACCAAGTTCATGAACATTTTATTTGTTAGCAGCTTTCACATGCTTTTCTGTTACCATTTCATCTCATTGACTAGGGAGTTAATATGGAATCGGTTGTCACAGACTTCTATGCATGCACAATTATGCAAGTACTGTTTTTCAAATATGATCATTTCTGTCTTAGACAGAAAGCGATAGACAATTAGAGAACCAATTTGTCCACTTTGGGAACAGAGCAGAAAATGAAACACTAAATATGAGATCCTCCATGGCCTTACTAAGGACTAATTCTCCATGGGAATTTTGCCTCAGGCAGAAGGAGTGAAAAAGGACTTGAGGACTGGGCCAAATACATTTTTATTGCTGTCAATATACAGCATGTTGAATCATATATAGGAAACTATGAGGATTTTTTTTTACAGTGGTCTACAGAGACTGTTGTCCTTTGTACATGACAAATACTGGAGTGTTTAAACCAGATTGGGGCTCTCTAGCCTCAAAAATATTTTATAACATTTTCAATGACACTATGGAAATTTTCTATCACCCCAGAGATCTAGAGCTACCCAAAGTCAAGAATTGCTGTCACCCTTGATTTCTAACTGCTACTCCTGGTAAACGCATTGTTTTCTTTTACAAATATAAGGACCACATTAACTATTGGTGTAAGACGGCATAACTCCATTGATTTAAGTTGAGTTATGGCAACATTAAACGAATTTGTCCCAGAATATATACATAAAAATGTTTGGTTTAAAGTACTCTGCTCCACCCCAAAGGTGAAAAATTGTATAAAAGGTAGAAGATTGCAATGTTGTGTGTCTTGTATTTGAAACTCTGGTTAAAGAATACTCCTGTAAAGGAAAAGCCAGAGGGAGTTGTATTCCTACAGGAACAATTACGTGAAACTCTCAGGTTTCTATGGTAACAGGCCTTTCCATGGTTCAGATATTGAGCTTGTTTAGGTGCTTTCTGTAAATTTCGTAGTATTTGCTGTACTCTCTCTTTCCCCCATAGCAAGTTAGGCACATAAGCCCACCAAATATGAAAGTGCCCCATCCATTATACCCAGGGGTGAAAGTAAGGCGGTACGGGCCAGTACGGCGTACCGGTAAAAAGTGGCCGCCTGTACCAGCCCGTACCACTGACTTTAAAGCACTGCCGGGGTTGCTACCGGCAGGGCCGCCGCCAGGGGATGGGGTGGGGTGGGGGGCACAAAAGGGGCAGTGACGTTAAAGCGCTGCCGCGGCAAAAAGACCCTACTTAAAGTGCTGCCTGCCCCTTTTGCCACGCCCCCCCCACCCTCCCCCGGCTGCCAACAGTGGGGCGGGGGGGCAAAAGGAACAGCTATCCTGGGCCCTTTACGTAAGCTCCCCCTTCCCCAGTACCGGTAAGAGAGAAATTTTACTTTCACCCCTGATTATACCACTACCTTGCAAAAACTGAGATTTCCTTCCTATTCTGCATTGCCAACTGGAGTCCGAATAACTTGTATCATGCTATAAAAAAGTAATTATTAGGTACCAATGTGCATCCATTAGGCTGACAGACAAAGGGCCAAGATCCTGACACTGGCTGAGCAGGCCTCCACTGCCCCTGAAGTCAGCAGGCCCAACCTTCCCTGCCCTGTAAAGGCAAAGCTGCCATTAACACCAGAGGGAATTAAACACATCTGCTCCCAAACACATCATTTTTTTTTACAAATGTGTGTGTGTGCAAGTTTGTATCATCTATTCAACCATTAGCGGAGTCCTTCAAACCTTGTAGTATATTTGCAAGGAGAGCTGTATTAGAACCAGTCAAAAAAATTCACAACTAATGAGAGCAGTTTCACCAAGCTGCAAATTGATTATCATAAAATACTCCCCTGCCAAACTAACAATCCTGGGTGGGTGGGGAAACTTCTAGTATTTCCTAGTTAGGAAGCAACTGCATGCAAGATTGTCTAACACCACAATTTAATTTTAAGTAGGCTGCCTATATTGTTACCTTTTTGTTATGCTCTTAGCTGTTTTTTTTCTGTATCAGCCGCGAAAATATTTTGCTTTAACACATTAGCTCCAAACCACAGCTTGCAACAAGAGTATGCTCTGAATTACCCCCTATGGCTGTACAGTATCTTCCTTGCCTCACCTCTGGGGATGGAGTCTTCTGAAGGCATGCTCATGGATTTAGGGTTTAGCACTTTCACAACTAAAAGCGAACACGCCAACATAACCACAATCATCATTGCCAGTCCCTGACACCATATGCTAACTAAATATGGGTGAACCCTGAATGGGTCCATTCATGTAACACACTTGAATCACATTTTTCAGGGTCAATTTGAAGCAGATGGCAACAACCCCAGGCTCATTTGGGGGAATCCACTGATCTCAAGCCTCCTAAGAAACCTAATGCCCAGACACCCCTCCCCCCCCCCTTCCCTTCCACCTACCTTTGTAGTCTTCCAGAGGGTCTGCTTCCCCTAGCCCCTGGCCCGGGGGTGGTGGTGGTCTCCAGGAAGTATCACTTTTCCATGGCAGGTGATGTTTTTTAAAGGGCCTGTAGCAAAGGAAGCAGGAAGTGCCCCCAAGTTAGAACATTGGACATGCCCTTGCAGCGCCACAATAATAAGAATTCTGAGGTATTCCATGTTTGCCAGCTACTGTGCTGGGGATTCTGGGACATCTACCTCCCTGGCCCAGCTGCCAGAGCAGTAGCGTGTTCCTCACTATACTACAAGGGGGGGGGGGGAGTGAGACACACCTATCTGAAGCGTATTTGGATTTGGCTTGGCCGGGGGGGTAGCCGCTTAAGCAGCCACCAAGCTGTAGAACCTGCTGTGAGCTAAGGGGCTATTCTGCACTCCCTGGAGACTGAAAAGTGGGTCAGCAGGCATTGTTAACGAACATAAAGGGGTAAGACCACTCTACCCTTGACAGCGTCAACACTCAAATATCAGCGTCTGCAGTGTATTTTATTGGAGGCGGCATCAGGGGCTGTTTCTAACTAGCTCCCCAGTTGACGCCCCCTCTCCCCCCCGCCTTCAAGCTACTGATGTAGTGAGATTGCACACGCTCCTCTCCCCACACACAACATATTCTGTAAGACTGGCTATGGGCCAGGATGCTCAGCTGCTGTGTGCTACAGCATTTTCTTTTATATGACTCCCAGAAACATTCGGGAAAACTTTTATCGCTGAAAATTCCTTTTACACAGGTACATACATCTTGCAGGTGAGTGTGGTGTTCAGTGTCTTTAATAAAACCCATGTCCCAGCCAAAGGACACTCAGGAACAACAATAAAAGTTAGTCTCTGGGTGAATGGTGTGAGGCAACAGACCTAATCTGAACACCAATCCGTAACCAAAATCAAAAAGTGGTTTTGGTTTGCGAAAGTAATTGTATTATTTTTCTTCAAAATTAAAAAGGCCATAGTTGCTCATGTTTCTATAGCAAGCTGATCACTAGGTAGGGGCAAGAAGAAATCCACCCCAAACTATTATGTGTATTAGGGAACTTTAGGCCTCCCTGCGAAACGCTCACTACTATAGGCCATTGGACTTGGTTTTGTATGGCAACTGTTATTAAATCTGAGGTGCTTAGATAAAGGGCCATATACGCAGATGTCTAGCTAGATTTAAGACTCAGCACACACCTGAAGAACATCCCCATGTGGAACTGTGAGACAGGGAAGAATAATTGACTTGCCCAAGGTTACACAAGAAGTCTATGGTGAGAACTGAACTCAGATCCCCCAGGTCCTGTACTTTAACCACTAACCTAGCCTTCCTCCCCACTTTTGTTAGCCTTACACTATTATAAATGTTCTTCAGGCCAATGCCAGAGGCACGAATGGAAAAATACCATGAGAAAGCCTGGTCTTATGAAATTGCCAGCCCACCTGAGCAGAGCCAAAGGGTTCTGATAGCTTTGGATGAGACCTGTAGGTGCTTTATCTGAACCAAATGTGAGGGCTGTCACCAGTTCTATGCTACAGCTAAAAGTAAAGCTAACTTCAGTCTTTTGTCACAATAAAATGGTCTCCCTTAAAGAGGCAGCATTTGCTCTGAGTAGCCATGCAGTGGGTATTAGTCTCAGACCCCACTGTGCAGCAACTGTGGGAAATGTTTAATGGAAGCCAATGTGTTTTATGTAGCTAGATTTCATTATTAATAAAAGAAATTTGTATTTTAAGCACTAGACTCCAGAAATAGCTGTTTCGATAGAGCAAGGTCCTTGGGAACATGAAAATAGCCTGTTTGCCTTCACTGGGATTACTCACAGACTTAGAGCTATAACCTTGCTGAACTGAGGGTTTGCAACACATTTCTGACTCCTAATTTTCTTATTGCCCTTTTCTGCATATTACATAGACCCTTTCTAAGTGGCTGTTTCCTTTACGGGTGCTGGTAGCCCTTTAAAAAAAACCCTAGCATTTCATAGCAGAGGTAAATCCTTTCTGTGCCATGCCACAAGACAGTGCTGTTTTGGCCTGAGTTCATAGAGCATACAGGGTTCTTTAAACAGGACCTACAAAATCATTCCCCTGCCGCCCCAAGGCTCTCACTTAGACAAATGTGACACATGGACAAATGTTCAAGTGCCAAGAAGTGCCACATCATTGGTGGAGAACTCAATATATGAAGACTTCTGAAAGGAGAGGATATTATGGATGGATTTAAGGAAAGGCAAGGTGTGTCATTTACGGAGAGCAGGAGGCTGTTCCAAGCACAAAGTGATTGTGAAGCCAAAACTGAGAGAAATCAAAGAAAAAATATAACGACTGAGAGAGGGTGTAGGATGAGATGAGAGCAGAATAGTACAGAGGCCTGAAGATAAGGCTGAGCAGAGCTTGAACCAGTTCTGAAGGAGAGAGAAGGTGGCTTTCAAGGCAGTCCGGCCATAATTTGGTCAGAGAAGGAAGATGATCTGAGCAGCAAAGACATAAAAGGTAAGGAGCTGATGAGTCCCAGGACCTGAAACAAGAGGACCATGCAAGGGTCAGAGTTTCAGCATTAAGGAGTGATGGAATTAAAAAGCAAAAAAAAAGGAATGTACAAGTAGTTTTCTATATTTTATATACAGAATGAATGCAAAAGGGAATTGACAGTGTCTGTACTTTTAAAGGTCAGCATGAATTGTACCGTGAAGACTAATATATTAGCAATTACCTAGTGTAGCTGTTGCAAATTTCAGGGAAAGCTGGATAGATGGAAAAGCTTTTCATCTGCTGCTGGAAGGAGAGGGGACACAGTTCATCCTCGTCCTTCGCACCACCACCATTTCCTCCTTCTGACACCAGGCGATTGAAATAACTTTCACCAAGTTCTCTTTGTAAACAAAGTGTGTGAGCGGTATGCAAAAAAGTCAGATAAAAGTACACAGTGCTTAACTTGCCTCAAAATCATTTAAAACACAAACCATTTGAAAACTGTTAGTTTGAAATTGTTTGTGAGATCTTGCAAGGCTTTTAAAACATGATAACCATCACACTTTACACCTCTCTGAAAGGTTAGTTTAATCGTAGATCACACAAAATTGGTTTCCACAAATGCATAATGGTTCATGTGTCACACTTGAACTAAATGGTTTTTTAAATGGAGCTGAAATTATTTTGATGTGTACACATTCCCAGATTTTTTCCCCTACACCCTTTCGTAAACCAGCCCACATCAGGCTTTCCCTTAAAGTCTCATTAATAATTCAAATGTTCTGATGACTTTAAAAGATCTATGGAATTGAAGCTTTTTTTAAAAAAAAATACTGCTTGACAAAAAGATAAATGAATGTAGAAAGAAGCAGTAGGAGTCTGGCAAGCTGTAGATCATTTCAGAACAGATTGTAACTTTATCATTCTGTCAGGAAGAATAATTTAAAGCACTTAATCAGTTAGCTTCACTGTGCAGGATGTAACATTAGGAATTCCTATCGTTCAATCTGTTCAAATCAAAGGGAGCTTAATTATAATAGGTAAGGGGGGGGGGGACTGAACATTGTTCAGACTCAGACAACTTTACTGGGGAAGGGAATAAGCACCCTGACCTGCAATGAGTATGACTTTTTAAAAGGATCTAAGATGACAGGAGAAAACAATGTATTAGCCTTGACTTGCCTTCAATGGCAGGGCATTAATAACTGCTTTTATAATCGTTTAAGGTTTTAATTAAAAGCTCTAAAAGAATACACAAGCATCAAATCCACTAGAAAAAATTTTCAGACATGGATGGATGTCTACTGATAGGTACCCAAAAGCTGTAACCATTGCGTGCTCGGCACTTCTGGAAGTCTGCCCACCTATTTAGGCACCTAAAGTTAGGCATCCATGTTTGAAAATGTTGTCCTTATTTCCTGCTGTTCCATCTGAATAGCATCATCTCTGCTTCCTCTCCTGAACTCTTTAGTGTTCCTGTGCTTTTTTTTTTTTTTTTTTTTTTTTAAACAGCCACCACATTCCAGTCCAGGCTGCATTTCCATGATGAGCAAAGTGTTAGTTTGTATAATACACTCTGGCAGTGAAGTCTGGGGGAATCCCCTTTGGGAGGAAAGGGCCACATAAATGTAAGCCCACCATCAACATAAGAAACAAGAATACATAAACACCACCCCCCACATATGCTGTAACTAAATTCCATCCCTAGGGCCAATCCCCTCATTTATTTCAGGGGAAAACAAAAGAGTGGGGAAAGGAGAGGTATCACACAAAAATGCTTCCCTGTAATTAAGAAGTGACTTTAGCAGCTCTGCTCTATAAACAATTTAAGGAAAAAGTCTAGTTATATTTAGGATTTTCTCATACAGGACTTTTAACAAGTTTTATTCACAGCTGAACAGTGCAAGGGGTGCATCTACCACAGCGGAGACATCAAAGTCTTATGCAAGTAAACAGCAAACTGCACTTTTTTGGTCTCTCAATATTCCCCCACTCCCTCAAATTTCAACTCTAAAATTGTTACTATATTCATGCAAATGGATACTGAACACAGAGAAAGGAAAAGCCTCCCCATTTCTCTTCCCATTCTTTGCCTGTTGGTCCCCCCGCTTCATCTGCCATGCTTCCATTCACCATTCATTCATTCCATTCAGACTAATGTAATATTGGCGCTGGCACCTGGCCCAGTCATCTGAACCATCTGTATCTGTATACAATGGGATAGTTCAGCAGCACTCAAGCAGCCAGGTTGACAATATCAAAACATTGGCCATGACATCCAGGAACATACCCAGTCCCCACTTTGAACCTCTTTGTATTCTAGTGCCAAACCCCGAGGAAGGATCTGAAATATTTCCCACATCACTAACATGGTTTTTCAGATTCATCCAGAAATTACTGAATTTCTAGTAAGGGCTGGAAGCAGAAGTGCGAGAAATCATGGGCTCGTATGTGCCAGTTGTGCAGACCCATGAGGTTCAAATGGTTCAGAGAAATCTGAATTTTCAGGTACGTCCATGAACCAAACAAACCTCCCAAACCTTAGGAGAGTATCCCAGCACTAACCACATTATGCTTCCAGCTTCTAATTTCATCCTTTTTATTTCTGATAATAGCTTAGCATACTTTAAAAATCTCGTACATTCAAACAACCCAGCAAGCTGCCAGTTTTCTTTAACCCTTTACTACCAACCCTGTAAACATCATCTCCTCCTTTTATAATATGTGTTCTCAGGTGTATTAATCTACCACACTCTGCTGCTAGCAATTATTCAATGTTACCCTCTATTGATTGCCTTTCGTCTATGAACTTTACTGACTGCTTTTTGCACTGCACTAATTAAACTTCTCATTTTCCCTCCTTGTTCTGTCTCTATCCATTTTGCTCTTTAGCAGAAAAGAAATGGTTTACAGATGAGCCGGATAATGCATATCCCAGAAACATTCAAATCAAGCCCATGAGCACTCACATGGCCAATCAGATCAATCAGTATAAATCTACAAGCAGCTTGATACCACCAATCAGAGAAGTTGAAGATGAATGTTGACTCACAGGAGGCCAGAACTATTTTTTTAAAAGCCTGACAAACTTCATGAATGGTGATGTGACATTTATTCCTCTTACATGCCGACCCACTCGTGGAAAAGTTATGAAGGGCGAGTGTTATGGAAAACTAAAGTAGACAGATCTTTGTTTGTCTGCCTTTAATATTGCTTCCATGTATTTTGGAAACTATTTCATTTATAAATGAACATAATCAAAAATAGTCATGTATAGCCTCTAGCATTTTAAATTATTTTTATTTATTAGAAAGAAAATATATTTTTCTTTTTTTCATCGTCAGGTTTTTTCCCCCCCTTAAAACAGCTGCATATGTGGCCAGACTCCTAAAAAAAATTTTTTTTAAATCTGCTCTTGCTATCTCTCATCTTTGAGGAGAATGATGGTCACAATTATGAGGAAATGTAACCAAGGGAGATAAGTAATATATTAAAAAATACAAGATCCAACTTGTATTTTAATAAATCAAAAAAAGAAAAAAAGAACAGTTCACCAACATGTTTCTTTACTGGAGACTATGTATTTTGTTCAGCATTGACACCAGCTCTTAATAAACTGAAACATATTTATTTTCAAAGCTGAAAGTCATATTTTTGTAGAATTAACATTCTTTCTGAACTATTCATCGTTTTATTACCATATACAGCGAAGACCTTCCTAACGATCATCTTAAGCACCGGTAAATTTAAGGTCAAAAACAACCAAAACCATGCATTGGTAACTTTCTATGACAATAGGGTAGTGAACATTAGTGTAAAACAAAGGGCATGCAGATAAGAATCTCATAGTGGCACTTTCTTATCGGTTGCAAAATGTGCAATTCTGCTTTGCTTCATGTTGCATATTATCAATCAGCATTTGCCGACTCATGGAGTTCAACCTTGGAAAATCCTCTTCTTTTGCCAGGTTTCTGAGTATTTTAATGCAGGGTGTCTAAACAGTACATCAGATCATGATATTCTAAACTCACTCATCTACTATATTTAACTGAGTTCTTGTTTAAAACTACTGGAGTTGGGCCTGAACCAAACTTTATCTGAGCCAAACACTCCTTGAAATGTGGCAAAGTTTGGGTCCATAGCACACTTTTGCTGATGGCCCATGTTTCAGCAACAGATAGAATCAAATGCCCAGCTCTGAGCACACCTGCACGATAGGTGAGTTCAGATCAGGGTACAAACTCTGCAGCTCAGGCTCATGTCTACAGTGTCTCAACTTGTTGTTGCCAGTTCATTTCTATAAAAATCTTTTCAATGTTATTGTTTGCTTATTTCTTTAAGTTGCTGGGACTCCACTCATAAAGGTACAGTGATAACCAAAACAAAACAATAGCAATGAATGTATTTAATATGATAACTTACAAAAAGCCGTTGAAAAGCTGCCTACAGTGAAATCAATTGTATCAGCAGTTTCACAAAGTGGCCAACAAGCTTTATAGCCATCAGACAAAATTGTGATGTTTCATATCTGTGCTGCAGTATGTATTCACCCAGGCATTTGATGTTCTAAGCGATTTAGCAACTCTCTCAATTTCAAATTAACATTTGATACAACTGGATGAAAGAATGAGCTACTGAGGATAAAAAAGGCCCCACAGGAAAAGAAAGGTAGGGTCCCATTGCGCAAGTTAATTTTAGGCTTTGTACTTTTGCAGAGTTGTAAAAAACCAAGATAAAACATACTGTGGCACTATTATCATTAGAGAAATATCAGTGAGTCAGACACATACAGAGCAGATGAATTTACTGTGGAAAAAACCGTCCACTATATAATCCAACATTTAAGCTAAACTATCTCAGCTTCAATGTTTGTTCACTGGCTGCAGTACAAATGTAACCATAACGCCACCTAAACAGGCTTTATTCTGGAGTGACTTTTTGGACTGTGACTACTTTGTTGTTACATTTTGTAGATTAGTAATTTTAAAAAAAAATTAACAAGAATTGTGAATATAATGTATGTAAAATTGGATTGTTTAAAAATATTTATAATCACTATCCTATGAAGAAACAAAATAACTTGAGCAGTTTTTATTAATATTTAACCCATTTTGCAATACCCAAAATAAAGGAAGAATCTGGTGGTTTTGATTTGTTACCACTTTAGCTAATGGCAGGCTATAATTTGCATTCTGGTTTTGCATTGGGTCACTTTAAACCTTTCCTTTAAAGTCAGTACTCCTTTTTCATTCATGAACTGCAATAATTTTATTACCAGAGTAAAGAGTTGGCCTCAATCCCAATAAAATTGTTGAAATTTGTGTCAATCTTAGCCAAATACATTTGATTTTTATAGGTCACTTGTTTTATGGCAGGCATAGGAAATTATTTCTGTAACATTCAACTTAAGAGTACTTAAAATTATTGTGCACAGTGCCATTTCTTAGCATCCTTCCTTTCAATAAAAACTTTATCATATACATGAGAATAAAAAAAAACCCACCAACATTGCCAAAGCCTGTATGTCTGTGTCTGCTGTTGAACTAATACCCAGTGTGACTGCCACTATAATGAAGTCTTGGCCAACACAAGACTCAGATCTATTAATACAGCTAATGGCCATAGCATCCATGTATACAAACAGATCTGGGGGGCTGTAAATAATTAACAACAAACATTTCCTACTCTTTCCTTTGATTACTAAAGAGTTTTTGAGGCAAAGGTCTGGATTTGGTAAGTTTTTGACAGACGTAGAACACCTGGGGCACAGGTGAACTATCATACATATATAGTATACTGTATTCAGTAGAACCATGTATAGTTAATTATATGGAGGACAGGAAAGTTCCAGTTTTTAGATCTTTTGCAATTAAAAACAATGGTCAAATGGAGGCAATGTGTGTGCATCTGAAAGCTCTGTCCTCTATACCCATCCTGGGTCTGTCCTGTCATTTATTCAGTGCAGTAATTAGAGTTGGGACAGGTCTATTAAATCTATCCCTCTGCCATGACAAGATGTAGTCCCCCTGATATAGGACGTATCAAATACTAAACTGATAATTCATTGGTCAAAAGGCCATGAAGCTGCAATACAATCTGTGTATGTGTGCATGCGTACATGTGTGTGTCAGTCATCAGGGCCTCTCAAGCAAAGTGACTACTGGAATGTCACAGGGCCTAATTCTCATTTGAGATAGACACGCCCAACTCATGCTTTCTTGAATGGGAGCCCAGTGCACCTGGCTAAGGGCAGAGAGATAGATCGGAATCACTGAAGGTGTTGTTCAGAGGGCTGGCAAAAAAGCTCTCAGAACTACTTAAGCCCTGCACCGGGGAGCAGCTGCATCTCTACATTAGCAGGGACATAAGGAGAAGGCCACAGGATCTGCAGTAATGAGGACCCAGAGCAAACCTACCAAGCCACACAAGTTGCATGGAGGAGCTGATGTCTCTATTCCAGCACTGAGGCTGGAGAAGCAGCTGCAGGTGGGTAGGCGGACTGCACCAACCCACGTTGAAGGTGAGGGTGAATTTTGCCTTATCCCAACTGACAGTATAGTCAGCCAAATAAAGCCCTATGACTCAGGCTTTATGCATGTGACACCAGGTGACAAGAATTTTTCACCCTTAAGGAAACAGATGACTGGATAAATGAGGCATGCTGCTTTATAAGGGAGACACCTTTTCCTCTCCACACACATCTTGGTAATGTGCAATGATGCGGAAGGAAGTACAGAAAAATATATTTTAAATGAAGTTTTGATAAAATATTACATTTCTAAAAATTTGCCAGATGACAACTTGGGTCCTTTAAGCATCTGAAGTACATAGAGAAAAAACAAATGAAACAAGCAAACTCTATTTGTGAAATAGCCCTTAGGAATTTTGCAATAATCGGATGCATAAATTACTGCACAACAAGAGCAATAACTTACAAATAGTAATTATGCATGTTTTCACTGCCTGTTTGCATACTATACAATCCATAGCTATGTTAGCTATGGCCCCATTATAGATATCCCAGTCTCAAAGTTACTGTACAAAGCCATACCTCCTTAACTGGAATCACATTGAGAACGGCTTCAAGAAGCCAACGAGTTTTGAAATAAACTTGTATTCAATGTTCTAGCAAGTATTACTGCACATTCCCCTACCCTGATATAAGTTAATGTCCCTGCTTTGTTTTTATTTTTTTAAATTATGTTCTGAAAGCAAAACAAATAAAGGGAAGGGAGGGAGGGTGAGTGCAAAGGCTTTTAGAGTGTCTTTGCATGGCTCACATAGCTTTCAGTGGTTTGGGCAGGAAACTCTTATCAATGTCACTGAGAGCTGTATGGGAAAATCTAGGGAAGAGTGTGTTTCTTATGGTTCACAGTTTGCTAGCTCTCTTCCACAGCACCAGTCTGTAAAATTTTGATGCTGCTTTTAAATCAAGTACTAAGATAGGAGCCCAACTGGTACATAAAAATCCTGATAACTAAGGCCCTGATACAGCAAAGCATTTAAATGAGTAGATAGTTCCACTGTATTAGCCACATTCAAGTAAATGAGACTATGCACTTGCTTAAAGTTAAGCACATGCTTCGAGTCCTTTGCTGGATCTGGGCGAAACTGAAGACATCTTCAACCAGGTTTTTTATAGGGCCTGTTATAATTTATTTTGTGTGTTTTCAGATCTTCAACAGAAAAAATGTTTTTACTTTAAATATGACCCACTGCAAGTCATGGGTACGAACACAATGTTCACAAAGGTATAACATAAATAAAATACTAGCATAATTCAGGTGTGTTCAGTATGAGTGAAATTCTCCACTGTGCAGAGTTGTCAACACAAGGCCCATGGTACAGCCTACGTTTTGAGATGTTAAGTGCCTTGTGTTTCTCCAGGGGGGAGAAGTTCATCCTAAATGAGACAGGATATTATACTAAAATCCAGAAATTAGCAAGTTTGTACCTTTGCAGATATGTCATATGGTTATATGCTTTAAAAACCTTTGGCCACAGAGGTTTGAGACCAATCTCAATCTTTGCTTTCACAAGAAGTAAAATTTACACCTACTTTTATTTTGTACAGTGGGATAGTTTTTTTCATCTCTTATTTTCCTTCAATGTGTGTTTACTATCCCAGTTTTTAGGTCTTTTTCTGTTCAACATATGTAAGCTTCTTTTCCAGGTTCTCTGATATTTAGCAGGCATATTCATTTGCAGTTTTTTCTAATTAACAGCATTATGCATACTCACACATCTTGCACAGAAATCTAGCGATATGGCACATAAAACCAAGTAAAAACTAGCTATTGAATAATCTATAAACTGCAGTAGTCTATATATCCAAATAAACTCTAGTGGATTATATACCAAAAGGATAAGGACCTATCCACCTAACCTATTTTTGAACTACTAAAAAATATGTTTAGAGTCAGCCTTAGCAAAAAATTAGAATAAACCTCTTTTATTACTTTGTTCCTCATTACAAGAGTATGATAAATATCCATACAATACTGCCCCATTCATACGTCTAATCCAGAACCCGTTGAAGTTGACAGAAGACTCCCATTGATTCAATGAACTTCAGAGGAGGCCTGCATGAACAAAAGAATGTAGGCACTCAGGGGCACAAGAATAAATGGAGAAATTTCTGCAATTTTTATTGAATTTATTTATTATTTGAGATTGAAAAGTGGGTATGGGAAGTTTTCTGGTAACCAGAAGATGAGTTTAGGGAATCTCACCAACATGCCAGCTGAAAAGAATCCTGTCCTACATTTTTTTTAAGCAGCACTTAAAAATCGCCCCCTCCCCCCGATATTGTTTGAGATACATATGTCCAGCAACTGCAACATCTAAAATATCTGCCTCAAAAATAGTGGAATTAAAATTGTAAATTCTTGTGAAATTCAAAGTTGGCCTCTCTCCTACCCGTACCCCACAGACAACACATACAGTACATATATATAATGTATGAAAGCATTTGTCATTATAACCATTCCTTGAAAACAATTCCTTTAAACTACCTATGGTGTTAAAGCTTACAGTTCAGAAAGAAAAAGGAGCATGACTTCATCATTTTTCTTTTTACCAAGGATCGGTGAGAGAGAAAAAATGCTGGTGCTCAGAAATGATCTACCTGACTTTGTCATATGTAATATCCAGCGATAAATATATTGTCTTGTAAAAAGGGTTTGTACATAACTTGTACATGGTTTCATTTTGTATTTTTCTCAGATTAAAATTTATGTATTTGTGTTCTAAAACAAGGAGTGAGCACTGCGTTTTTGTCATAGGAATGGATATCTCACAAAGTATTATGCAACATTATATATCAAACCTACCAATAACAGTGCAACCTGACAGGTAATAATACTATTTTGTATTTACATAGCAGCTTTAACCTTGGAATCACAAAAGGCACTACCAAACTAGGAACTAACCGAACTACCTGCTCATACCAGTCGTCCAACTAGCATGGCACCCTGTGTCCACTAGTGGTCAGTAGCAGATACTTTGGAGGAAGATGTGAAAACCCTATGGACAAATTCACAAAACCATGCCTATGAGATAAATTTCCTTCCAATCCCAGTATATATGAGAGATTTATATCCTGGAGTAATTTAGCTAAACTAACCATAGAAGACACTCTCTCCTCTCATTTTTAATAGTTCTGATAGTTAAGTGAATGCTAGGTTTGCACACATGGTGATGAATTTGAAGGATGTCAAATCTCTCCTTGCACCAGTGGTTAAAATTCACAGATACACTGTAGAGTGTGCTTATCTCTTTGTATAGCTATCAGAAGAGGAATCAAAATTTGGCCCCAATCCTGAAAGCACCTACATAGGTGCTTAACTTAAAAAAGGTAAATAGCCCCTTTGAAGTCAACAGAACTACTCATAGGCTTCAAGATAAGCACAGTTTCCAGGATGGGGCTCTGGAATTTTAAAAATAGCTTAATGACTATATAAGAAGTTACACCTTGGATGGACATCATACCAGTCCCAGATGCATAATTAAGAACAATCCAGTATTATCTTGTTTGATATTGAAATGCAGTCAATTCACTAAAGAAAAAGACTCACACAGCTCAGCATGAAAGAAATTCACCTCAGTGACAAAGGCCTGCAAAAGCTCATCTGCACTGAACATTTACCGCAGGGTTTAAATGGTTTGAAGGACCTGGTATGGGACCTCAGCATTGTGTTGAATTTCACCCTATATTGATAAGTGATTACAGTAAAGAATAGATGGATGGTCTGGAGGGACTGAGCAACAAAATGGTTCAGTGCACTAGCTTCTAGAGCCACATTCAAATCAAGATGGCCTCTCATTTTAGCTCCTAATGGATGTTGGTCCATGTCACAAAAGCTCAACATTATTTGGCAAGATTGGCAGCCTGTATCCAGAACTGGAATAGCATGAATGCGGAAGGGAAGAACTGAAGTCTATGAGCAAAGCTGTGCGGAGAAATTTACAGAATTTATCTACCTGCCTATTGCCAAAGACTCCAGCCAATGACAACGAATCCATCACTTTCAAGGTATCAGATTCCACCCACCAAGCTTTTCCTTTTAGTAAGCATTTGTCTTGCACCGGAATAGTAGTACATGGATCATAGGAAGGATGTTGAGAGAACCAGCTTAAAATAGGATGTTCAGTTAATAACAATAGTTAAAAAGTCTATAGAAATGATGGGAGGAAGAAAGAAAAGCATTTACTTTTGAAGGTCAAAATCCAAACTGATGGGGCACAAATCTACTCTCAGTTACACATGTAAATGGCAAATCTGGAGTAATTCCACACACAACCTGGATGCTGTAACTAACCAACTGTGAGTGAGGAGTCTGAGTGGAAGCAACTAAGAACAAATTCCCCAAAGATTTTTTTTTTAAATGTCAAATGAAATTTCTGGCATTTTAGATGATTTCAGGTATTCTGAAACAAAAATGAAGTGTAAAGAAAGAAACAAATTCATTATATTTATTTTGAATTCTGGATTAGAATAATCTACCAGTGACAAATTGTGTTCAGTTAAAATATTGAACTAACATCACACACCAAAGCCTGTGCCAAAAGCTGGTACACATTTCCTATCAGATACATACAAAATGGGAAATGACTGCCTAGGAAGGAGTTCTGCGGAAAGGGATTTGGGGGTCATAGTGGATCACAAATTAAATATGAGTCAACAGTATAACACTGTTGCAAAAAAAGCAAACATCATTCTGGAATGTATTAGCAGGAGTATTGTAAGCAAGACACGAGAAGTAATTCTTTCACTCTACTCCATGCTGATTAGGCCTCAACTGGAGTATTGTCTCCAGTTCTGGGCTCCACATTTCAGAAAAGATATGGACAAATGGAAGAAAGTCCAGAGAAGAGCAACAAAAATTATTAAAGTTCTAGAAAACATGACCTGTGCGGGAAGATTGAAAAAATTGGGTTTGTTTAGTCTGGAGAAGAGAAGACTGAGAGGGGACATGATAACAGTTTTTAAGTATATAAAAGGTTGGTACCAGGAGGAGGGAGAAAAATTGTTCTTCTTAACCTCTGAAGATAGGACAAGAAGCAATGGGCTTAAATTGCAGCAAGGGAAGTTTTGGTTGAACATTAGGAAAAACTTCCTAACTATCAGAGTGGTTAAGCACTGGAATAAATTGCTGAGGGAGGTTGTGGAATCTCCATCATTGTGGATTTTTGTGGACAGGTTGGACAAACACCTGTCAGGGATGGTCTAGATAATACTTAGTCCTTCGTTGAGTGCAGAGGACTGGACAAGATGACCTCTCGAGGTCCCTTCCAGTTCTATGATTCTATGAACACATTTACATATAATATTCAAATATTTAAATAAGAAACACACAAACATCAAAAGGCAAGCTATGTCTTCTTACACATGAAGAATATAAGGTTCACCAGCCCACCTCCTGTCTACAACCATCTCTCCAAAGCCCCATTGCTTCTATACAGTTACGTTTCCTAGGACAGGTTCTAGGATTTGAGGAGCTCATCTTCAAGGAGTGAGTTTGAGGCCCTGACAAAGCATTAACATTATAATGATATAACACACAAAAAGCCTGCAAATATATATAATAAAATTACAGCAAGTTGGCATAATCAGCAATGCAAAAATACGTAGCCCTCCTGACACACACACACAGTTTTTCTAATCAATTAAATTTCCTAACTAAAGCCTGATCCTGCAAACACTTAAATACATGGGTATCGTTAGTCACATAGTTAAGCATATGCAAGATCAAGGCTTTTGGACAAGTTATTCCCTGTTAAGCACTGTCAACCCCACCTTTCAAAAACCATGACGCAGGCCTCAAAAATCAGGAGCTTTAAAAAAAACACTATATTGGGGGGGGGGGGGGGGGGCTCTGCTTGCTAAGCTTTTAGGGTACATTTGGATTAAATGTTCAGGCTTTTCACCACAACCGGGGGAGCTAGAAACTTGCTATTTTTTTAATGAAAACTGAGATTCTCATATATTCACTTGTCTCCAGGGGCTAGAGTTTTTAAGAAAAACCTCACATATCATGAGAACTGGCAACACAGCCTAGTCTCCATCCTTAAACAGGTGGCCCCATCACAAAGCTCTAAGGACATGAAACAGAAATGTGATACTTACTCCACTCTGTTATAAAAGTGCCACTCATTCTCCACTCCTATATAAGGCTCAAGCCAACAAAAAATTGTGCATCCAAGTAAGTTAAATTCAATGGGACTACTCACATGCACATGTCTTGGCAGGTTTGAGAGCTAAAATTGCTAGGACTCACATTTTGTAGAATGCTTCAAATAGCTGTACTAACTAATCAATGGTGCTTAAGGCATTATTGGATCTAACACACCTATTCACACAAAAGGAAAGGAAAGAAAGAAAGCATCCAACTTGAAATAAAAATAAAGATAGATACATACCAGTGGGCTAGTTTGTTTTTAGCTCCTTGCACTATAGCCCCAAGGTTAGCCCAGCTTTAAATCACTGCAAATAGGAAAAGACCCTGGCTCATGAACTACTATGAAAAGCCACCTGGTGTCTTGTGTTTGAGAACTCCCCCCTCTCCTGCCTAATCTCTGCCCTGCAACAAAGCTTCCGTGTACCTCGGAACATGAAGACTCTCCAGCAGATGGCCCTTTCAGGAATGTGTTTCCAGACTGCAAGATCAGGTGTCAGGTCTTGTGGATAGGAACAGGACATATAGCAGATGCTAAACATTTGTTCCCTTTGGTTGCATTTCTTCTTGTCCTTATGCTCCAGGCCAATGCATTTAATCTTGATTTATACCAGTGTAAATGACAACAGAATTTGGTCCTTTGTTTCTAGGGTAATAAAAGAACTGGTAAGCCAAGGACCTGGATCACTATTCCTCCACCACAAAGATGCTGGATTAGGACTATTATTCTGTGTTGATGTTTTCAGAAACCTGAAACAGTAGTCATACTAGCCATCACTAACAGATGGCTTTGCATGAGCTAGGGCAGAATGTGTCGACAAGCTACAAAGCCCACAGAGGGGATACTGAGTCAGACTCTGGGCCTCCCCAACCCACCCCCACAGCTACTTTGTGCAGGAACAGAAAGCAGCTAGAAAGCAATTGGACTGGGCCACTCAAGGATCCCCTGGCAAACGGGAATCTTCAAGTGGCATAGGACTGTGGAATAACTCTCATCCCACCTTCCCTTCCAGGGTACTAGAGTAGGGCGAATGTGTGGGACAAAGTCGATGTGGCTAGGGCATTTTTAAGGGTGATCGCCAGCTAACAGAATTCAGCACTTAGAGGCCATTGGCAGCCCGAACCACCATAGAAATCCTAAGGATGGTCTAGTTTCTATCAGATGTCAAATGGCCCCAGAGTGGGCGCACATAAAGGTGGCTTAATGGCACCTGCTCCTCCCTCTCCCCTGTACTGTGCTGAGCCCAGGGGCTGTGACATCTACGTTTGGTGGCATACATGCAGAGTCTAGTAAAATACGAAGAGGCTATTGCACCTCTTTCTTTAAATAAGCAACTTCTGTTAGTACAGTCAGTTTCCTATGCAGAAAAATGAACAACAGAAAGAGCGGAGACTGGTACTATACAGAGGATGCTCAAACACTCCAGTCCAAAACAAAGCCTCCATTTAACTTTCAATTTTGCCAGTCTCATACTAAGCAAAGAGAGAAGTTTATAAGTGTCACTGAAAGCACAGCTACGGGAAATATGGCTTCAGGTTCCACGCCTGTACCTGTGATTGATTATGTTAATCACAGGTACAAAACTCCCATCAGTTGCAAAATAAGCAGAACCTGGCCTGAAACTGTTTACGCCTAATCAGCAAGTGGCTTAACAGAACTGACAGACAGCTTACACCCTTATGGCCTGTGTGTCACACTGTAATTACTCAATGACTTGCCATTTCCAATATTTGCTGACTAAATACAAATTTTGCTATTGAATTTAATTGTAGACCATATAGTCTATGGCAGGTAGACAGATTAGATGGCAAAACTTGCTCCATGGACAGGCAAGACATAAAGAAGTAAGTATTTTAAGAGGGCTGATACTGACAGGTAGAATAAGTAAATTAAGACCCTAATCTGCAACACACATGAGAAGTTCCATTTATGTTAATTGACTACTCATGAGTGTAACATTAAGCACAGGCCTAAATCTTTGAAGGATGAGGGCGTTAGGTTGTTGGTTATAACATCATAAGCACAAAGTACCATAAATGTGCTAAGTCTTTTTCCTTTTAGTGATTTTTTTTAAATGGATTTGTATTGAATTTCCTTATGCCAAAAGTGAAAGTAAAGCATTTAAAAAGTCAACGTTCAATGTATAGTATGGTGTATTTTGCCCAACAAAGTTGATTAGAAGCAACAAAATAGATTGTGCCCTCTATATGGAGATGGGCATGAAACAGGACTCTGATGCAGTTATGGATTCTGAAGACAAAAACAGACCTGCCCAAAGTTCAGGTCCAGGGGTTTGAGTCAAGCCGTTATAGAGAAAAGGGTCTAGCTGCAAAATTCGGATCCACACCTGCATTTTGAATCTCACATCCCTTCCCATCCCAAACTTCAGGGATGCTCAAGCCTATTTCTAATTTGATGATAAGAAATAAGTGAAATCAAACAGCATGTTAACAGATTCCATAAGCTATTCATGAATATGGTGCATTGCAATAGTCTCATCTTTAATTGTCACAAATCCATGAGGCTTAACAGTAATGGTAAAAGAGCCTTTCAGTTAGTTAATGGCTGCAGTTTAAATATAAACTACTGTACACCAATGTATTGCATGCAATAATTACAACATTATATTTCCAGTGTGTGTAAGAATTGTGATTCATAACTACCCCCTATATTCCACTCTCGTGGGGAATGGATCAGTGTTCACATCACATGCCCCATCAGCGTCCGGGCCAGGGAAGCTAATGATCCAACCATTGGACCAAATTCAGTGATGAACCCTGGGCACATGCCACCTGAGGCATGTTGTGCATACACTAAGAAGAACTCTACTCTCAAGGGCTAGAGATCATACTTTCCACAGGATCCATACAATGCTTGTCCTAATGTAAGGGGACTGTTGCCCCCTTACTAACATTCAGTGGGGGTGTTTTGGTTGGCTAGCTCCCAGTACTAAAAAGGGGGATGGGTCGATGGGGAATCAGGACCCTGAGACGGACAGTCCCCAGGAACAATGGGGAGAGGCCAATGCTCCAGGTCACCCTGAATGACAGGGCGGGCAGACTAATCAGGGAGTCAGGCCAGGGAGGTCTCGACCTCCGTGTGAGCTGGATTTGCCTGGGTCAGACAGAGTGGGGCCAAGCTAAGGGGAAAGCAGGGGCCCAAGCTAAGCTGGGGAGCAGAGCTGTGCCAGATCCAGAGGGACCAGAAAAGCAGCCCAGAGAGAGCAGACCCTGTCCTGGGAGCAGAGCTGCAGCTCCAAAACCAGAGGCACAACCCAGAGAGAGCAGACTTGCCCTGGGAGCAGAGCTGCAGCAACCAGAGGGGCCAGAGAAGCAGCCCAGGGAGCTGGAGGCAGAGCAGCAGTGCAGAGACAGAGTGGTGGGGCTGGAGCAGGGGAGACTGAGGGGGACCCTGGGCAGCAGGCCCAGTACAGGGAGACGCCTCAGCCAAGAGGCTCTGCAGGCCAGACTTGGGTCGGGGGCGACACTGGGAAGACGGGTCCTACCACTGAGAGCGTGTGCCCACCACCAGAGCAAGTGTCCAACCCACAGCATCCCTGCAGCACAGTCAGGGCCTGAGAAGGCGGCCTGGGACTTACAAGGAACAGACTGTGAACTGCCCTGACATTCCAGATACACTGTTTGTATGATGTTCCCAGCCACAGAGCGGGGTGATGTGTTTCCTTTAACCTTTCCCATTTTTCCTTATTCTTTTTAAAATTAATTGTTGATTAAATAACTTGCATTTGCTTTAACTTGTATGTAATGGTCAGTGGGTCAGAGAAGTGCCCAGTGCAGAGAGAGTACCCCGGAGAGGGGGGCACCCTAGCCCCTGTCCTAGGTGACCACAGCAGGGTTGGGGGTCGAGCCCCCCCAGGAATCCTGGGTCCAGCCTTGTCGGGATTACGAGGACTCTGCCAGACAGGAGAGTGGAAGGGGAGTCCTCAAGGGCAGGGATGTTGGGGACACTGGGGCATGGCCACTAGGTAACTCGAGGGGCTGGAAGACCACGAGTGTCGATGAAGCCCCCTCGCACTAGGCCCAGGTGTCCTTGCCCCCCCCCCACCTGGAGGCACTCGCAGCAGCTCTGCGTACTAAGCCCAAGTGTCCTTGGCCCCCCACCGGCCTGGAGGCACACACAGCCATTATGCTGAGGATCTGCAACAATATGTTGCAGAGTCAGACTGCCTGAAACTAAACAAGGCCAAACAGGGCAGATATGGAAGAAAAATGCTGAATAAAGTAGCTTTATGTATAGTTTAACAAATGATTAAAAAAAACAAGGGAACTAGCTGGTAACTGGATTGGCTGGCTATATGGATACTTAGGGCAGCTTGCTATTGGATAAGTATGCTGAAGAAAGGATGTATAAAAGCCTGTGTAACTTCCTGCTTTGTGTGCAGGATCTGAAATTCTATTCTCCCTGTACCTTTTTGAAGCTTCAAATAAACCTTTCTGCTTCTCCACCCCGTTGTGATTATTGGGTGAAGCACAACGGGTAGCGAACCAACCCCTGCTGTTGTTTTGCCTCTCGGCACTGAGTGCCGGCAACAGGGAGGCCACTGGGTAAAGGAAGTGGGAGCGAGGACTCAGAGCCTTTTGCTAGCCCACTTCACCAGGGTAGTGCAGAAGCCAGGAAAGTTTCCCACGATATTCTCCTGCTTACACTAAAAATACCATCTGCCCCATTCCTTCCAGGAAGTGATAAACTCGTGTCAAAGAATTGTTCATATGCAGCTTATTGCTAGTATGACAATTCAGGGGGTGTACTCAGTGGACTCATGTATTTACCATGCTGCAGTCTTGAAGACAGAAACCTACATCGCCCTTGCATGGCCTTGCAGCAGTGGTGAGCAACCTGTGGCCCACGAGCCGCAGACGGCCTGTGCAAATGTAAACAAACTGTCTGGCCACCCGCCAGCGGATTATCCTGACAGGCCGCGTGCAGCCTGCCAGCCGTAGGTTGCCCACCACTGCCTTGCAGGCTCTGGCTTTATCAATATCTAAACTGTGTCAGTTACACACTGTAGTTGTCCCATATGTTGATCACGTCGCACAAGCAGCCTACATCAGATCACAGGTCTAACAGACTTTTTTTTTTCTATTTTAATATTCATAGTCAAGGGGCTGAAATGGTGCAAATTTAGGCTTGGCAAAATTGGATTTTTTAATCATTTCAACAAATATTTGTTTATTTTAAGCTTGTTTCTATTTGTAATTGCTTTAAATTTTCACAGATGTGAAAAATTATGTATTTTAAGCAAGTCTTTTGGCTTATCAATTTAAATTTTTACAGTTGTGGGACCTTATGGGGGAGGGTGGCTCAAATGCTAAATATTTAGTGACACTAGATGTTGAGCTTCAAAGAGTTAAAGCATTATAATTATTAAAACATAGATTGTCATCATCACATGTCAAAATATACCAAGTAAATATCCTTAAATCAAACACTTGTTCTTACTTTGCCTAGCTGTAAACTTTGATTATCAATGGAAATTTTCTTTGTGTGGGTATGCTGAACTTGATGTCTACCAACATTTATTGATAAAAAATCCTTCCAAATCTAGGTATATTACTGAGGGGGCCTGTAGAGTACATGAACTTTCAATACCAACTTTTCACCTTGGTGTGAATTTTGGATGTGCAGAGAACGGCACTGTTGGGATACATATTTGTGTGTGTGTGTCTCTCTCTCTCTCTCTATATATATATATCTATATGCTAGATGGTGTGAATGATAATGGGCTACTGAATCTTTCACTTCTAGGTAATTAAGTTGGAATCCAGCCCAAGCCAGCAATGACCAAGAGTCATTACAATCAGATAGCTGTTTTGTGACCTGTCTGAAATGAGCTTTAATCTATAAATCAACACATAATCAGCAGAAAGGTCAATGGCTAAATGGACAGGACGTCTGCATTATCCCCACCCCAATTAGTATTTATTATGTATTACAACAGTGCCTAGATGCCCCAACCACAATGGGGACCCCACTGTGCTAGTCATTGTACAAACACAAACAATATGAGCCTGTCTCTGCTTGAAAGTGCTGGATGTAAACAGACAAAGTGTGGGAGGGGAAAGAGAGAGGTGAAGTGCCTTGCTGAGTGAGAAGGGCGTTACTGAGGGTCTGACTCTTCTTTGGGGAGAATGAAAGTGCTGAGCGATAGGGATGGTGATCCTCTCTCTCCCAGACACAAAAAGTGGAGATGCGAGTGTGTGTTTATAGAATATCTTTGTGAATAAGTCTATAGTAAAGCAGGCAGACAGTCCTCAACCATCCTGAAGTATCCGCACCACTTTGCCTGAAAAGCCATACACAGAATAGCACCACAAATAGAGCACGAATGTGACACGCTCCCTGCTACTCATTAGGAAAGGGGTGGTGACAGAGTCTTGCAGGGACTAAATATGCTGCCTCTACTGCTTTTATGTCAGTAAACTGGTCAGAGAACAGTCAAGTGGGACATAAACCAAACACAACCCCTACTGAAATGAAAAGGATGGTTTCATTGTGACATTCTGCAGCTGCTGTATAATGAAACTTCAGTCTGAGATGTCATCTCTCATGTTAGGATCTATCCAAGTCTTCATGAGATGCTCTTTTAATGTTACCTGTATTTCTTTATTAATTGGGTTGTGCTAGATGAGGTGTGTGCAATTACCGTATCCTCTAGAAGGATCCCTGGAATGCTTTGGAGTCTATTTGCTTTTCAGAGAAGCAGTCTGTCTCTGATATACCAGGTGATGTGAACCCAAAATGATGACGTGTTTCAAGTACCTGGCCTGAAGGAATTTTAAAGGCTGCACCTTTGTGTGTGTGTGTGTGCGTATACTGTATCTAATTTCCATGCATGTTATTTCATGATCAATAGGCAGGGAGAGGAGTGACAATCCCTTTTCATTCGCAATCGTTTTTAAGGACTGGTGATATATGTGCCTCATGAGGCAGACAGTTTTCAAGATGTTTGTTTGAAAAGCAGGTCCTACAGCTTCATTGTGCTCACAGCAGAGAATTAAATCTTTTACCACACGTGCAAGTGGATGCCAACACACTGGGACTTCAGCGTGCTGTTAAAAGCAGTATGGTTCTTCCAAGTATATGAGAGAAACACAAATATATATATAAATTTTTCCTCAGTGTTTCAGGAGCAATCTTCTGAGAATTTAGGAACCCCGGGCTGCTCTTTACAACCTCGCATGTGGCTCTAATGAGGGCAACAGGTCTGGATGGAGGCTCCTAACATACTTGTTTTCTCCCAAGCAAATCCATGAGGGTGCTGATCTCAGAAATTGTTACCCATGCTGCTGGCCACGTGTAAGTCTGTGCTGGGGAGTACTGAAGAAATGAACAGCAGTCAGTAGGTTCCTTCCCTATTCTTTACAGTAATTAGGAAAGAGATGAGGGGAGGGAAGGGAAGGGAGACAGACTATACAAAACAATCATAGCACAAGGCATCCTAACATTGTGTTGCTAGGTGGTTGTTTTGTTTCTCTATCATGTTGCATCAATATGTGATTTGAAATAATGACATGACACAATATCACTTTTTTTATTTTGTGGCTCTGGATTATATTCAGAGATAAAGTGGCTTCCCCAGGTTGACCAAAGGGAAAAAAGGAGGTAAACATTTTTTCATCCTGTTTTTCAACCACCATGCACCAATGCATCAGAAGGCAAGGGGAGGTGGTTGTCTATATATCTAAGTATATTATTTGCCCTTAATTTATTAAGGCTTGCAACACATCTTAGAAGTACTCCATTACCTCCATGTTACTGATAACTGAGGCACCAATTATAATGTCTTGTGGAAGGGTAAGCCGAGGCATACCCACTGGTACAAGTTTAATATGATTTTATTGGGAGAATGAAGGCAGTGAGCAGCCTGTGCACTTCTAAACCTCTGCACTCCACTCCCAGAAGGTTGTAATTCAAGTTACAATATCTAGAGGTCCTTAACAAGGCACACTATTACACACAGGAAGCTTAAGTGACTTGACCAAGGGTAAATAGGATGTCAATAACAGAGCCAGGAATAGAACCAAGAAGTGTGATCTCTCAATCTTGTACTCTAACCATTAGCAACATTGGTTCAATAAAGAGAAAATCCATAAGAGAAGCAATCAGTAATAATACAGCAATAAACAATCAGAGTCTGCAAATAAAGAAATAAATAATAATTTGTTACACCCTAGTAAGAACGAATGTACACCAGTCTGATACAAATGACTAACCTCATAATAGTGTTTGTAGTGGTTAGATATGATGCTCTGAGTTCAGCTCACAGAAACATTTCATTTAAGACTGAGTGAGACACGCCAATAAGTAAGGATTCATTTCCTTTAAGTGCACTTCATTATCCATTCTCAGGGCCCATCATGGATGGAGAACCATCCATTTTGTCTGATGCTATCTTTTTTTTAAAGCCAAAACAAAGATCACAAAAATACTCTGTGCCTAGTGTGTCATCAGTTCAGGTTTGCCTCAGTTGGGGTAACACATAGAGCGCTCTGCACGAGGCCACTGAATCGCTGACAAAGATGCACACTGGGGCAATATCAATCATGTCAGCTGATTCATCAACAGCCAGTGTATGGCAGCTCACGTTTCACTTCACTGACAAGCTTGTCTGCCACTACTGATGCCAATAACTCAGTCCTTCAAACAGTCGACATGCATGACAAAGGAATCCTTTTAAATTCACTGAGTACTTCAGCATTCATCTCTCCCTCTAACATTGGATCAATTGCTGCAAGGATACATTCCTTCATCATTTCAGAGTCTACAGATGCTTTCTTGTGCTTGGCGTCTATCCAAGGGATGCATGGGGAGGCTCCTATGGCACTCTGTCAAGCAATGAAACTCCTCACAACCCTCTGATTCAATCTGCTGTAGTTGGACTCCCTTGAAACGATTTTATCCATGTGCAGTGGAAGGCCTGGAGGGTGTTTGGCAGTGAAAATCAGCAGGGTTGGCTTCATAACACTGCTTTACATTTCCAGTTTCAATGAAAAGCAACTACTGTACCCGCAAAGAAATCCACCATGACTGGGTTTGCAGCAGACCTCTGAATGAAAGAGCATTGTCTCTCCTTTCTTGCTTGTAGTCCCTATTCAAGTCATTATCATCTTCCACTCATTGATTTGCTCTCCCAAGCTGCTAGTAAAAAATATTCTTATCAGAAACAAAAAAATCTACATTCATTATAAATTACTTTTGTTCATCTGATTTCATTACAAGTTTCCAAGATCTGTACAAAGTTTTCTCAGACAGTCTTTCAAAAAGAATTCCATAGAAAGGAGCACTTGTATGAAGCATCTTGCTCTCTAGTCACTACTCTAACACAAAACAATACTAACAAACAGCAAAAGATTTTTGATGTTGTGGATAGCAACCATCACATAAAAGCACTTGCTTGTAAATAGGATGGACTCAACTGGCTAGTTTATATGTGCACCATAGGCCTCCACTGGAGTAGATCACAATGGAGAGTCTCCCAGATCTCAAGTAATACGATGCTGGATTTTTGGAACAGAAGATTCCAAATTCTCTCCCCATTGCTGCTATGAAGTTGCGAGTGATCTTGGCGTGCTGTACAGTGACAGCTGAGAATTACTGCATAATGTGTGTTACAAGAAGAAACACACAATCATACAAGACAGACATATCTGAAGAACCATAATGGTGACATTTAGCCAAAATGTTTGGTTACAGTTTGTTTTTCCTATGAATTCAATGCTGCTGGAAGATGCTAAGTTGACAAAGTTCTCAGGACAAGAAATGATACTCAACAAGCGTCTTTACACTGACCCACCATCATGCCTAAACAGTGACCTAAATCTTTGGCCTTTTTGCCATGTCTGCCAATAAGGTGAGGATTATAGTGTTTTGGATGCATGCCCCATAAGGAACTTGATTGAAACCACCAATTTCATTTCATTTCAATAAAGAATTGGGCTTGCTTTCAGATTTGAGTGAAGATTCACTTCTCTCATACAAATCAGATTGTGCTTACTAAATTCATTGATTAAAGAGCGAAAACTTTACAGGCAACAATAAGAACTCAAATACCTATGAGACAAAGTCATTGAATATTACGGTGAAGTTACTGTCACTTTAAAGTTCCAGCTACAATACTCGGCCACTTGGGATGAGAGTAATAGTGTTTCGGAGAGCACAGAAAGAGAAGGCAGGGTGTCTTGGTGTGCTCCTTCGGAGGGTCGCTGCTGCCCTCTCTGGGACCCCCTTGGTTTGCTCCTGGAAATGGCAGTTCTTTGACTATGATCTTTGAGTCTGCAAGCATGCCTCAATCTCTCAGCTGTGCTCAGGGAGGCAGCCTGGGCAGGGGGTGTTACCTCTCTGCTGTTCCAAGCCTTTCTGCCTCCCACTCCTTCTCTGCACTCCTTCCTTTATAGTATGCCTTGTCTCCTCTATTGGGTGCAACTGTGAGTGCCTGCCTTCATGATTGGCAGACAGAAGAGTCTCCCCTCCCCCTCCTGCCTAAGCTCAGTATGGGGTTTGTAGAACCCATTACACAGGGTTACCAGTCAGAAGAGACCCGTTTCCCTTTGTAGGCACATCTGTGCACTGTCCCAAAATGCTAAGAATGCGAAAGTCACATTCGTTGTGTACTGAACGCCACTTGGATTTCCTTTACACAATGCTTAGCTTTTAGCAAACAAAGATTGCCATTCAGATAAAAACAGCAGCCTTACCAGCTTCCAAAACGTTCTCCCTACTATGGCTTCCGCAGATAAAAAACAGATTCTGATATATATAGCACAGTTCAGGCTGAAATTGATTTCAAACATTCTTCTTTCAATGACTCCAGACACTTCTGTGCTCGTATAGGGCCTGGTCTTGTGCCAGGGACTTTCATAGATTCCCAGGTCTGAAGGGACCATTATGATCATCTACTTTGACCTCCTGTATAACATAGGCCATAGAACTTTCCCAAAATAATTCCTAGAGCAGATCTTTTAGAAAAACATCCATCTGTATTTTAAAATGGTCAGGGATGAAGAATCCACCATGGCCCTTGGTAAATTGTTCCAGTGGTAAATTGTCCTCACTGTTAAAAATGTATATAATATATCCATTCTTAATTTTTCTAGCCTCAACTTCCAGCCACTGGGCTGTGTTATGCCTTTCTCTGCTAGTTTGAAGAGCCCATTATTAAATATTTGTTCCCTATGTAGACACTTACAGACTAAACAAGTCACCCTTAACCTTTTCTTTGTTAGGACAAACATATTGAGCTTGTTGAGTCTATTATAATAAGGCATGTTTTCTTGTCCTTTAATCATTCTCATGGCTCTTCTCTGAACCCTCTCCAATTTATCAACATTATTCTTGAATTGTAAGCTGTGAAACGGACATAGTATTCCAGCAGCAGTCACACCAGTGCCAAATATAGAGGTAAAATAACCTCTCTGCTCCTACTTGAGATTCCCGTTTATGCATCCAAGGATCACATTAGCTCTTCTGGCCAAATTGTCACACTGGGAGCTCAAGTTCAGCTGGTTATCCATCATGACCATTGCTTCCTAGGATAGAGTCTCCCCACCCACATACACACACCAATACTGTAATTATGGCCTACATTATTTGTTCCTAGATGTATACATTTACATGTAGCCATATCAAATCATATATTGTTTGCCCATGCCCAGTTTACCAAGCTATCCACATGGCTCTGAATCAGTGATCTGTCCTCTTCATTATTTACCACATCCCTTATTTTTGTGTCATCTGCAAAATTATCAATAATACTTTTGTTTTCTTCCAGGTCATTGATAAAAATGTTAGATAGTATAGGGCCAATAACTGATCCCTGTGGGACCCTGACTGGAAACAAACCCGCTCAATGACAATTCTCCATTTACATTTTGAGACCTGCCAATTAGCCAGTTTTTAATCCATTTAATGTATGCCAGTTAATTTTATATTATTCTAGGGTTTTTTAAAATCAAAATGTCATGCGGTACCAAGTCAAACACCTTATCAAAGTCTAAGTATATTATGTCAACACTATTACCTTTATCAACAAAACTTGTAATCTCATCCAAAAAAAAGTATCAAGTTCGTTTGACAGGATCTGCTTTCCATAAAACCATGTTGATTTGCACTAATTATATTACCCTCCTTTAATCCTTTATGAATTGTGCCCAGCATCAGCTGCTACGTTGTCTTGCCAGGGATCAATGTCTCGCTGACAAGTCTATAATTACCTGGGTCATCCAGTTTACCCTTTTTAAAAATTGGCACATTAGCATTCTTCCAGTCTTCCAGAACTTCCCTAGTGCTCTAAGAGTTATTGAAAATTTACATTAACTGTCCAGTGAGCTCCTCAGCATGCTCTTTTAAAACTCTTGTGTGCAATTTATCTGGACCTGCTGATTTTAAAATGTCTAATGTTAGCAGTCACTGGTTAATATCCTTAAACTTGTGCAATAGAAAGTTATTATCATCACAATATAATGAGACTATATCATCTGTTTTCCCCCACATATAAGTATTCATTGAATTCTTCTGCCTTTTCTCCGTTATTACTGATAATCTTACCATTTCCATGTGGTAATGGACCATACCACTGTAAGAATTCTTTTTGTTCCCAATATATTTTAAAAACTCCTTCTTAGTTTCCTTAACTCCGCTGGCCATAGATTGCTCTTTGTGTCCCTTTGCTTCCCCTATCAATTTTCTACAATTCCTAGCTTCTGATTTATATTCAGGAATATCAACTTCTCAGTTCTTCCATTTGTTTTATTTATTTATTATAACTGCCTTAATTTCCCCTCTACACCAGGTCAGTTTTTTAACCAGAATGCCTTTATCCCTCAGTTGTGGGACTGTGGCTTTTGGGGGCATCTAATAAGGTGTACTTAAATGATTCCCAGTGATCATTCATATTTTTCTGATTAAATTCTTCCTCACAGCTTATTTGTCTCATAATTGTTTTCAGCCTTGTGAAATTGGCCCTATTAAAGCATCAAGTAGTATATATATATATATATATATATATTTATTTTACTGGTCTGGATTTCATTCTGATTGCACAGTAAAAATATGATCAAGTCATAATCACTTGTCACTAAAGTTACCACTGATTTTTAGTTCTGTGATCAATCCCTCTCATTCTGTTAGGACAAGGTTTAATAAAGTATTTCTCCAGGTTGGCTGAAACACTTTCTGAGTTAGGAAATGGTCATCTGTAATGTTTAGTAATTCCAAGGATGTTTTAGTACTGGCAGCATGAAACCTCCAGCATATGCCACTTGAATGAAAGTCCCCAATGATCCTGCAAGTTTTTCTCATACACATTATATATAGGTGTGTAAGGAGGTGGTCATCCTGTTCTCTAGTGTAATTTGGTGGTCTGTAGAAGACACCAACTAAAACCCCATCCCGTGCTTTATTTGTTAGAACAGTGACCCATAAGGATTCAAGGTCATTTTCTTCTGAGTTATCAGTGACTTGGAAAAAGTCATTTTCAACATAGAGTGCTACTCCCCCTCCCCTTTTGCCTACTCAAACTTGCTAAATAGGTTATAACCATTGATTTTAACATTGTAATGTTGTGAATCATCCCACTTGGTTTCAGTTATATCAACCAGATGGAATTTATGCTCATAAATGACAAATTCTAACCCCTTTTGTATGTTACCCAGGCTCCTAGCATTGGTGTACAGGCAAGTCAATAATTTCTTCTCTTCGTGGCCTTTAGTTCCTTTATTAAATTTTGTTCTCAACAAAATTTGATGTTGTGCTGAGTGCTCAAATCTTCCCTCTTTTTACCATGCCCTTTTGCTATTAGTTTAACCTCCTCCTGACTACTCTAGCCAGCCCATCCCTGAAGAGAGCGGCCGTACTTCTGCTGAGGTAGAGGCCATCCAAACTAAACAGCCCCTTCTCCCCACAGAAGGTGGAATGTTCCAAAAAATCCTGTAACCTCCACCACTTAGCCAGCCAGCAATTCACTTCCAGAATGTTCTGCATTCTGTCTTCTGTCACTTGTGGGACAGAGAAGATCACTTGGACATTCTTCTTCAGCATGCTTCCAAATTCCTTGAAATCATCTACTCCTTGTGAGGTATCCCATGATGCAGTATCATTTGTGCTGATATAAACAATCACAAATGGATCCTTGCCCATTGACTTCAGATGCCTAACCAAGTTAGTAGTGTAGGATTTTGTCCTTGGGCTCTAGTTAAGCCCATGTGCACGCATCCCAGAATTCATTAATCCTGTAGTTAGTGGATTAATTTTGTAAAACACATCCCTAACAATGTTAGTGGTCAAATTGAAGTGTGTACAGCATTTCTATATGCATACACATCGTAAACCACAAAGCACACATTCAACTTTTCCCTACTCAGGATCTTTCAATTAAAGTATTTTAAAGAGCCAGAATTTAAATGGGGGGGGGGGGAGGCGATAGGAGTGCTGAGTGCAAGTAACACCAATCAAAACAAACAAGGTCAACACAAAGGAGAGGATAATCACAAAACTGCAAACTGTTTGGGGGTATTTTATCTGCCACACCCTGAGTTTAGGGTTCTGTGTTTCTTCTGCATGAACTGATAACACCACTCTTAAAACTTGGTAGGGGGATGCCTTCCTTATACTGTACCTTGTTAAGTAATTAGGGAAAGGACAAGTAAGTAAAGAAGGAATGAGAGATGGGTCCAAATCACACCAATATGGGGATTTAGGCTCTGATCCCACAAGCTGCTTTACATGGGATGGCTCCTACACTTATATGCAGCACCACTGAAGTCAATGAGGTTCCATTCATGCACAGGGATAGTCAGGGGCCTTAGTCTGTGCTTACTTCTAAGAGGAATATAGTCAAAACCATTGTGTTTTAAAATGCATTTTCTTACCAGTTTTAAGTGTATCATATTCATGATTTGGGCTAGTCAGCAATTGATACCTGAAAAGATAGGTTTCCATTCTCCTTTAGGGAAAACCCACCTCCTAAGACCAACAAAGAAATAAACATTGTTAAAAGCAGTCCAAGAATGGCAGGGGCGGAGCAGCATAACATAAAAGGTACTACTAAAAAAAGACGAGAGATGTGCAATGGCCAAACACCAAAAATCAAAAGAGCCATTTCAGTTCTACACATATAGAGGTTCAACTCAATGATCCCAATGGTCCCTTCTCACCTTGGAATCTATGAAATCTATGAAAGAGAAACCAACCTAAATAATGCCTAGAAAGACCAACACAAAACAGCCCAAGATTGGTACAGAACACTGTGGCCAAAACTAATGAGCTTTTGCGAGACTCTAAAATCGACAGATCTACCACGTGCAACAGTGAACAGAGGTTTCTTTTCATAGCAAGGTGGATGACTTTTTATCAGATGTGTCACTTGGTGAAATAATTGCCAGCAATAATGGTGTGATAGCAGCATCCTCAGAGCACAATTTATCCATGTCTGTTCTATCTTTCAACTTCAAAGCTTCTACTGCCTCATTGATCATATCAAAATGACAACCCTGTTGTTAATGACAGTGGTCTAATGCAATACAGAGAAGTCAAATCACTCCTCCAGATAGGCAAAAAGCTCTTATACAGAAGCTAACATGTGCACGGGTCCTGACATTCATATTCAGATGTTATCTGAGGGGAGGAGGGTGAGTTTGACATTTAGATTTATTCATATTCGTAAAAAGTCTGAGTTTAGAAAGCACAAAATCCACGAGAATTACATGGAAAGGAGATAATTGAGCAGTATGTGAAGCTTTAATTAACGTAAGGCTAACTCCTGGATGTATGAAACGTCAATTTCCTTTGGCTACATCAAGGTTTAGCCTATGTTACAAGGCCACACATGTGAGTCATCTAATAAAAACACAAGCCATTGTGATTATAAAAAGCAGAATAAAAATAAAATGGGTCTCCCCTCACCAACTGTCCACCCATTTTGGGTGTGTCTGGCAATAGTAACTATCCATGCTGCTCCTCTGGCTATGCTGGTTTGGGTTAGTCACCTCAGGAGGACAGCCCGTTATAAAATATAATCCTAAAAAAAGAATTTTCTGTTTGTACTCAAATCTTGACTTTGAACTACTCTCATGTGAGAAAATAGCTAGTGAGATAGAATGTAGTTCCATAAATTGGGTTCAATTGAGAAATGCTGTTAAAACAGGATTAAAATACTTGTATTTCTCACCTTCATGACTGAATTTAGCGTCCAAGGGTTATCACAACAACGCTTCAGAGGATAATTAATGTATAGTAACATTTACTAACTTTTGCAAAGGGTTTTACCATTTTTACAAATCTGACCCTGACTCACAAGCCTTTTTATTTGATTTCTTCCAGCTGAAAACAGAGTTGGTTAAAAAAATGCCAACTATTTTTCATAGGAAATTTGTTTTTATTGTCTAGTTTGAAATATTCACATATGTATTTTGGTATGTAGACAAAATAAAAAGTGAAAAAAAATCCATTTTTGAAAGAAAAAGAAATTGTTGCAGAGATTGCAATTGTGTTGGGTGTCACAATGTGTGAATGGAAAGACATGTGAAGGGCTGATGGTGTGGAGGAGAATTTTTGCCTATCTGCTGGTTTCCTTGATTTTTAGTGACTGTAGTGACAGGAAATGGATTTACTTTAACTTCAAAGTTAATAAAAGTTTTCTGTGTGTACGTGTATAATAAGGCCCTGCTCCTGTTCCTATTAAACTTAATATATTGTAGGTACTTATATGGTCCCCACTCCAATAGTATCTGAGCACATCCTGAAATTCAATGTCTTTATCTACACAAAAAGAAAAGGAGTACTTGTGGCACCTTAGAGACTAAGCAATTTATTTGAGCATAAGCTTTCGTGAGCTGAAAGCTTATGCTCAAATAAATTGCTTAGTCTCTAAGGTGCCACAAGTACTCCTTTTCTTTTTGCAAATACAGACTAACACGGCTGCTACTCTGAAACCTGTCTTTATCTACACAACATCCCTGTGAGTAGGGAACTGCCATGATCTCGATTTCACAGGTGGGGCACTGAAGCAGAGAGAAATTGAAGGATTTGCCTATGGTCACACAGGGAGTCTATGGCAGAGCAAGAACTGAATCCAGGTCTTCCAAGTTCCTTGTTAACACTCTAACCACTGGATCATTCTCCTTTTCTAATTTGAAATAAGAATGTTTGCACTCATGTCAGTTGGACAAGGAGTGGGACCAATATGTACATGAAAAATAAAATGTTAGTCCCTCATGCTCTGACAAATGCTGCCTTTCACAGGACAGCTTTTCAGCCACAAGCTTGGTATATGAAAATCAGCAGGGGCAGTTCATTTTACAGATTTAAGATGCTTCATTTTCCCTTGACTGTCCACAGTCCTGTCTATGCAGGATTTTATTTTAAATTGGGACATGCCCTTTGAAATTACAGTATCGCTTCTGGAGAAATTCTAGAGAAAAAGGAGACTGTACCTGCTCAATGTGCTGTTCACACTGGTGCTTCTGTTGGTGTAACTTATGTCGCCCACAGGGTGTTTGTTTCACACCCGTGAGCAACATAAAGTTATGCCGACAAAAGTGCTAGTGTAGACAGGGCCATAGAGAGATTTGGAATAAGGGCAGAACCCTTTACAGTCCTTATCACCAAGCTATTTACCTAACCTAGCAAGCTGTTTCTAGCAAGTCTGGCTTGTTGTGCCGCCTTCTAATGAAGGCTGGAGTCTTTAGACACATTAAATCTTTGTAAACAGAATTAGAGGTGAAGTTTTGTCTTGAATCCTGTTTACTCCCACTAATGACTCTTGACAAACCCAGGACATTACAAGGGCTCACTATGTCGTTCACTGTAGCTTGATCTCTTTTTTATTTCTGCCTTCTCTCTCCTCATTCCTCAGCCACCTCTATCTCCTGCTTTTAGTTATCCATATGTCCAGCACAGAGGAGAGAAGGGCAAGCTTCCTCACACATTAACTCAAAAATGTTCCTCGGTTCAGAATAGATAGAATCAACTTTAAAGGTTCTGTTTCCTGAGCCATTCAATCCTTGTCCTGTGACTGTCAGCACCAATCAGAGTGCTTTGGTTCTGACACATGTCCACTAGGCACTGGATTGAAACTACCATATATAATAAGGTCACAGGCCATTAAACAGCCACAAATTTCAGTGACTACTGATATGGGCTAAATGAAAACCAACGAACTATACACAAAATTCCATAGCTCTTAGGACCAGTCTCCTCAGGAACCGAGCCTTCTGTCACTTTCCTATCAGCCTGCCAAAGCTTAAGTGTTACAACACAGGCCAAAGATCCAAACGAAAGTTCACAAGGAAAACAAAAGCGCAGGAAACTTAAAATGATGAGGAAGCAATACACTTCTGATTGCTACTCCTTGTCCATAAATTCACAAAGCTATTTCAATGCACGCATCCACAGACACACTTCTCTCCTCCCCACATGCATACCAACCTAATAGCCAAAATGGCAGCAAGCAGTAAATTCAGTCCTCTTGGGCCTGTAAGATATTGCTTACATTTGAGGGATAAGGGAAAATGAGTATTTGAAATGCATAAAACAGGAAAAGCAGTCGCGGTCTATATGAGTCTGGAGGCGTAAGAATGAATGGGTTGGATACCTTTTGTTTGTTTTTTTCAGGGCCAACACTCTTCTCCCTTCCATGTCCCTCTTGTTTTGGGTGTGCCTTTGAGTTTTACATGGTGGCAAGGAAAATAGCAGGTAAAGGGGATATTTAAAGGGTTCTTGCACCTTTGAGCTTAAAAGGAATGTAATTTTTACTGAGGATGAGTAAATAAAGAAGTTGTCTATACAATTAACAAGAGGAATAGTATATAATCTACTGTTTATTACTAATCAGGTACCTTGTATTGGTGCTTCTGATTTACGAAAGTTGGCTTCATTTATGAAGCACCTCAAACCCTGAGCACAGGGAAGCTGCTATTGACCCTGGTGCCCTTCCAGCTGTCTTTTTTCCTACACGGAAATGTGGCTAGAAGCTGAGAGGTTTATAGCTCTGCTGGGGTGGGGCTGGTTAGAAGTGTAGGCCTGTAGCCTTTTGGAAATGTAGTTTGAGGACCGAGCAGCTATTTTGTTGGAATCATTTTTGTCTGATTAAATTAAAGAACGTTGTAAGCAAGCAACAAGAACGTAGACTGAGCAATGACATTTATCACACACCTTAGTTCCATGATTATTATTTTTAAATCAGTAATGATTTATAGTCATCTAGTTTGCTAACACTTGCCTTGGGACATGATGAAGGAGGAAAGGCCCTTTGGAAGAAATGAGGATTGGGCAGATTTAAAGTAGGAGAGGGACATGGAAGGGTGGGTCAGAGTGGGCGTTCCTTAGGCTGCCTAAAAGGAGGCGTGGAGGTGAGACAGAATGTTAGTGGCACAATCATACAATATTAATACGGGGCTTGTGCTCTATCTTTCCAGAGATCTTCACATTTGGTAGCTTGATTCTGTAATGGACTTTTTCATTCCTTTATCTTTTCAACTAGATGTTTTTACATCACCCTCATTCGGTCCTACAGCAACACAGTCCAATCCCTTTCTGTACCCACTACTCCCACCTTCTCTTTCTCAGCAAGTAGATGCTACCCATATTGTTGGGGTGTGGCATGGGGTTTTTTTTGTTCTTAATTTTAATTTTTGATTAATAATTCTGGTTGATAAATTTTTCCCATGTGACTTTTCGTCTGGGCTCATTTTGCACCATTTATCTTCCCCACAAGAGAAATCTCACTTTCGTTATCCTACATTCCAGCTGGGACCACCTCTTTCTACCCACAGATTCTTCTCTGATGGTGATGGTTATCAACTGTGCTAGGAGTAGAGCAGCAATCTCCGAAGTCACATCACGAGTTCTGCATAGTCAGTAACCGTATCAGTAAGAAATATTCTGGGTAACAATTTTCCTAAAATGCCCGGCAGGCTAAATGCACAAAGATTGCCTTCGGTTTTTACCTGCATTATCCTGCCTGCCATTCTCTTCCACACAATACCTGAAACTCCACAGTTTCATGCCTATTTCATTAGTGATAAGTAATGTAGCAGGCAGGTAGACCTGTAGGGAAGAGATCCATAATGAGCGTGCACTGAAGCCAGAGTTACAAGCCTGTGCTAGTTTGGAAGCAGTACAACCCAGCTTGCACTGGTGTCACACCAAACTAGATCCCTCTTGAAACCTCTTTCACCAGTCCCACTCATCATATTGCTGTGCCCATTTCATGTCTAAGGACTAAATAAACCCCTCTGACTTAATCTTGCTACTCAATGGAGGTGTAGCTAACCAACCTTGAACACTCCACCTCAGAGAAGGTGAACACTCTCCCTGTTCTCCCAACATACTATTTTTATCACCACTGTGCTACAGCTGATCATCATTGGCCTAGGGAGCAAAGGGACATCCTGGTCATTCCTGAAACCAAGGGCTGCACTCAAAGAAACAACAAGTGGAGACTTCTAATTTTTTTCACGTGGAATTTTTTTTAAGTAAAGTGCACTTAACTTTGAGAGGGGATTGGAGCCTACAAGGCTATCAAGTATCTATTTTTCCAGACGACAGATACAGCACACACAAAAATCAATGGAAGCTTCCCCAAAATGCCCTACCAATGTGAGTCACCCATGACCTCTTGTAAGGTTGAAAGGATATGTCATTCTCTGTTCCTATTTAGGTCTCAGAATATCTAATGAAACTGCTAACTAGAGCATCAGTGGTGACTGGGAGCCTCTTGTAATCTCATGATATATGTCCACTACAAACTGGACTGTGATGACCAGCTTATTTCATATCAGCCATCATGAAATTATCAGGCACTAATAATTTTCTGCCACTTCTACCCCAGGCTACATTGTAAGCAGTGAGCTACAGAGAAAAGTCTTTGCATCCTAATACCAACCCCTTGAACTATCTAGCTGCCCCTACCATAAATTGGAATTCCTGTTTGCCAGGTATATATTTTCTGCATTTTTAAGAGATAGCTTTTGCAGTTTTAATATAGAAAAGCAGCACAGAGGCATACAATGGCAAAATGCAATACTAATGAATTGCAGGTTTTGTATAAACTCAGTACTTATCAGACACTAGAACAGGCTCTCAAAATTTGAAGAAGAGAAATAATCAACAGGACTGCCATTTTTTCATTAACATTCAAAATGCTGTAGCTGAACTTGTATAACAATTGTGAAATCTCTCTTCTTAGCACTGCAAAGAGACATCATAACAAATCAGAACAAAAAATGCAAAACTCGTGCAGTTGAGAAGGACTTGATCTAAAACCTAATGACATCAATGAAAGTTGTTCTATTGATTTCAGTGGGCTTTCAATCAGGCCCCAACTGCACAATTTAAACAGACTGTCCAGAGTTTCTCTCTGTAATCATCCGATTGAAAGCTAGCTGCTCATATTTCCTCTTATGTTTTGCATAGAGCCCATATTTTAAAGACAAACGAAAACAACTGACCCATTATCCCCTTGAGTCTAACTCCAGATCCTCTGCAGGTCAATGAAACTCATATATATGCCAGGCCACAAAGCAGGTGTGTTTTACACCAGGTTGTATCCCTGCAGTGCACACACACACACGTTTTAAAATCTGACAGTCTTACCTGTGTCTGGGCAAGCATTAGATGCTGACTTCCATACACAATGATTGGCTATCAGTGCCTGCTGGAAAGGAGTTCTCTGTTATCTTCTCCAGGCCCTGTAACAAAGTTATTTTTGCATTAAAATGTTACTTAAAAACATTAAAATGAAGACACAAGAGACCATTCGTTTCATTTTCTAGTAATCTGAATAGAAATGTTTTTCTCCTTCTGACGTCTTTTCCTTACAACTCTGCCCAAAGTCTTCTAAAGGCCTTAACTAAAGAGCAGTCTAGACATTCCAAAGACATTACAATACCATGATGAATCTGCCCTGCAGTTCTTCAGAACCTTTTTGCCATACAAACCTTTGGGAGCTTATCATTGAAGCCACATTAGTCTTGATTTAAGGTCTTTTGACACATTATTACAGCACTCTGCCATCACTTCACACCTGCCATCCTGTCAATCGGGGGGGGGGGGGGGAGGGGGGGGAAACGGGACACCAATTTTGATGTCAATCAACAAATCCTCAGGGAGGTGTAACCTGTTAGAATGGATTTTTAGAACCTTTGCCCATTGCGATTTGCAGGCTTTGAATTTAAAGGACATATGCCAGAAATAATTAAAGACTAATCTTTATTGTACTCACATATAAATGAAGGCATTTAGCACCAGCACATTTATATTGTCTGGAAAAATAATACGGATGAGTAGCTGATTCCTGTAGTACTACTGTTCCCATTTCTATTAATCAAATGTGTTGGCTGGAGGTTAAGATCCGTTGCCCTCACAGTGCAAATATTTAGAGTACTAGGTATGACTATAACACCTGTATTAAATGTCCTGCCAAAAGTACAAATGACACCAGCATGGTATACTGCCTAATCTGCAAAATCCTTAGCATTCATTGCTTCTGGGGAGAGAGACAATGTTTTTAATAGAAACAATGAAATGAACCTACTATTGAAAAAAAAAAGCAACAACCACCAAACAATATACAGAACTTGGGTTCTACCCTTATGCATTTTACTGGTTGGGGGGGTGGGGAGTCTGTAACTTTGATCTTACCCAAGCACTGCACTGAATCACCTTATCTTACTCAGTAACTACTCGGTTTTGCCTTATTCATGGCATTCATCTGAATAACATCAACCTCGAACTCTGAATTCGGGACCTAAATCCTGAGCTGTGTGAGATTTTTTCTTTCCATACTAGGTTTTCAGAAAAATGCAGAAGGAAAGAAGCACTAACACAGCTTACTTGTACTTGTTCACAACTCATCTCTGGGAAGCAACATCTTGTCCTTAGACTGACCTTAGAGTTTACACGCTAAAGGGAATAGCTACAAAATGAGACTAGCTCTGAAATAAATAACATAGCAGGCGGGGGCTATATAGCCCAGACAGAACTAGAATAAAACAAATTAATTATACTGTAAATTTTTTAAGCTATTGCACTTTATTACTTTACATCTACAGCTTGTTTGGACTAGAAATGGGATAATATTGGACTACCTTTTACTTGCAGATGCAAGCACATTAGGTACCACTGTTGTGGTATCTAATCTGAAAAAGTGAGGGTGCATTGTTCAATGCCTGGATTTATTTACTCCATATATGACTCGCATTAGCATTCAGCATCACTCCCACAGAATGAGAGACACTCCTCCCTCCAAAGAAAGCATGACCCCTTGCTGCCTCTCTCCCCCAACCACCCAGGATATGTGAAACCTACAGAGATGTGTTAGGAAGAAGGAAGCAATTGCTCTTAAACTGTGACGTAAATCTTTAGAGAGTAATACATCATACTCCTGGAGAAGCAAATACAATGTGGCAGGAGAAAGTGAGTGTTTCAAGATCACTCTGGTGATTAGGAGCCGCACACTGTTACCCAGAGGAGATAAGTCCACCCATGGATTGAAGGCATTATAAAGGTCCTAGCTAGCCAGGATAAATCTGGGGATGGGTTTAGGAATTACCTTAACTGGTTACACTGAAAGAGTGATTCACTATTAACTGCCCTTATTTCTTTTTAGGCAAGTTAGTTCATAACAAATGACCAACATCTGCACCTGGAAAGCTGTTCCCATGTCCTGAGGGCTTACTGGGGACCGGGGTGGGATTCTTTGTTAGGTTCAGGTTCACATTTTACACAAAGATAAGAGTGAAACTGCATTAAGCCATGTGTTTTTCCTCCCTTCTCTGGTGCCATCTATCTCTCTAGATACTCTGATTCCTCCCTTCCATTATCCACAGCATCTCAGCACATCCAGCGGATACTTGTTTTGCCCTCATTTCTGCTTCTTTCTATCTCTGTCTCTCTCTCTGGAAGTGACTGAGATGTGATTCTTCCGTGCATACCTGTCGGACCTTTCGCCTCTCAGATCCAGCCAGCTGCACCTGGTGTAAGCATATTGAACATGGGCAAGTGGGCAGACCCAGATTTTAAACCATGGTTAAAATGAAAAACAGTGCCCCAATTTCCATCCAAAATACAAAAACTTTTCTGAGAAGCATTCCCCAGCTCTCCCTAGAAGGGCATGTCACATTTGCATAAGCACTTTCAGTTATCACCAGCATTCCCTGCTTGGGGAAAAGCCCCAATCTAAATGGTTGTAGCTAACAACTGGAATTTACCAGCTGATTCTGCTTTCACTTACACAGAGGTAAGTCAGGAGTAGCCCCATTACAGTAACACTGGTGTAAATGAGATCTGAATCAGGCTTTTGGTTTGAAGCTGAACAGAGCAAAATCTTGTCATCCTAGAAGATTGTCCAATATGGTGTGACATTTAATCAACTGTTTGACTATGTATGGGTTCACCTCCAGTGTCTGTAGCAAAGTGAACATGATTCCCCTCACCTTGCTTCAAATCACACATCACTTTTCAGTGCAGTCTTATAGAGCTCGGTTATAGCCTTTTTTCTGAGAACACCACAGTAACAGAGGTCAGCTCCAGTCATGAATTTTATGAAAGGTTTGCTGGGAAACCACATTAAATGGCAACATCAGTCCATACATCAGCTGTGCAGTGGTCTTATTCCAAGACTGTGCAGCTGAGTGATTTGCAAGGTCCTTGCATTTCATGGCCATCATTTTCAAACAATGTCACTTGCCTTTGTATCAGACACTTGAACTGCTTCAGAGGACACCCGGCTTTCCCTGTGATAAAATATCAGCCCAAAATGTTTTCTCTGGAGATGGGCCAGAAACCACCCCCCTCAAAAAGATCCAAACAATCTATATCGTTGGAAAAGATTGGATCTGAACTTGACAGCTCCAGCCTGTCTCTAGTTTCTGTTCATGGAGTTACTCCAAAGCACAGGGAGGTTTGGAGGGTAAGACAGAAAAGAAACTTCAGTCGCTATTCCAGGATTCAGAAATATAACAAATTTGTGCCAATTCCTTATACTTATCACTGGAATCAGCCTCTTCTATGACCAGGCCAATCTAGCAAATATCTAATTGCTCCCTTGCACCAGACAAGTACGTATTTTGCACAAATGATTAAAAGTACCTTGCTATTTGTATTATTATTTATTATACCTTGCATTTTGCTATTCATATTTATTATTCCTATTCTGATAGCACCCAGATTGGGGATCATTGTGTGAGCCTCCACATACATAACAGAAAGATAATCCCTGCCTGAAAGAATTTACAATCTCTATATATGACAAGATAACAGGAAGTGATTAAGACAAACAAATGGGGAAGGCAGTAGGTAAACAGTGAAACAATCCTGATTGGCTTACTAAGCAGAAGTGTCAGCAAACTCTGCATCCAGCCATTACTGTAATCACTGTGGTCACAATCCTGCAACCAAGAGCCAGGGCCATCCCTAGGGGTGTGTGGGGCCCGGGACATAGGTGCTGAGTTTCTAATCTGCTGGGAGGTGCTCCCCACCAGCTTTGCCCAGACCCCACCCTCACTTCACCCCTTCCCCCAAAACCCCACCCCATCCCTGCTCCACCCCTATCCCCTCCCCTGAGTGCGGTGCACCCTCGCTGCTCTCTCCCTTCCTTCCCCCCCGCCCCCAGCACCTCCTGATGCTGCAAAACATCTGATCCATGGCAGGCAGTAGGCGCTGAGAGGGATGGGGAGGCGCTGATCAGCGGGGCCCACCGGTAGGCAGGAGGTGGGGGGGGAGGGAAAGGGTCGGGGTGTGGGGGATCCTCCTCACCGTCCCCTGCCCGCTTGCCTCTCGCCTCTCTGTCCTCCACCTCACAATTTTACCGAAGCGCAGGGGCCCACAAAGGAGGAGAGCGCCCTAATTCGCCATACCCAAGGTACGGCTCTGCTGAGAGCACATGGCCAGACTCGTGTGCTTGTGCAATGCCTTGCTGGCTTCAACAGGCCACCACTCCAACTCAGCAGTCCTCCCGTGAGCAGTTAATGGCAGACTGAAGTCCTTTAGTTATCTTAGTTGGGGCAGGCAAGTACACTGTGCTGAGAAATGTTCCTGTTGCATTTTTAAGGCAGAATCAGCAGGAGGTGGTGCTTCTTGTCTCTGAATAGGGATAAACTTTGGTCTGTGCTCATCATGATGTCATTGGTTGCTATGGGCATGGAATGGCAATGGACCCTATCCTGGCAATATTATATAACATTTCCATGGAATAAGCATCAAGGTGCAAAGCAGGTCAGGGTTCTCCTGTGCTAATTCTGTACAAATGTAGGATTTGTCTGGATTGTGGGAAAAATATAGATCAGCGGTTCTCAAACTGTGGGTCGCGACCCCGTTTTAATGGGTCGCCAGGGCTGGCGTTAGACTCCAGCCCTGGGGGGCAGGTTACAGGCCCCCCGCGCCTGGGAATGAAGCCCTTGGGCTTCAGTTTCAGCTCCCCTGTCTGGGGTGGTGACTCAGGCTTTGTTCCCCGCCCCCGCTGGGCGGTGGGGCTTGAGTGGGCATAGGCTTCATTCCCCCCTCCTGGAGTTGTGTAGTAATTTTTTTTGTCAGAGTGGAGTCACAGTGCTATTAAGTTTGAGAACCCTTGGTATAGATGATCCCATGAAAATCCTACATCTTGCACTAGTGTGCTGGCATGGTCATCTGAGGGAAATTAATTCCCGTCACCACTGTTACACAAATAAAAAATAAACACAACACTTCATGCGAGGGCAACCAGATGAAATGGACAAAATGTCGGGACACATGTGGGAAGCAAAAAAAAAAACGGTGTGTGGGGGGGGCTGGAGCGGAGTTGCCGAACCAAAAAAAAAAAAAAAAAGCAGCCACAATATCAGGACAAATGGCATCCTGACCGTACATTGGTCGGGACGTAGGACAAAGAATTTTATCGGGACATCTGGTCACCCTACCTCATGCTTCCGGGTTCAATTTGGTCTCTAACTAGTAGGGATTAGGGTGAGAAATTCAAGGGGGCATGGATCAGCCTACATCATCCTACTGTGGGGTTTCTTGCATCTTCCTCTGAAGCATCTGGCACTTGTCACTGCCAGAGACAGGATACTGGACTACATGGACCACCAGTATGATCCAGTATGGCAATTCATGTGTTCCTAAATCTGAGTTTTTGGGGGATTATCACCCAGGTTGGATATATGTTTTCCCATTGCTATTTTTAATCCCTAATGATCATTCCCAGTACATATTTTGCGGCTTCAATAGACTAATAGAATTAGTATATTTGAAGGGATCTTGCACCTTTCTAAAACCTGTCATTGTGGCTAGTAGCACCTGCTGAGATCCTGTCATTTAGTTTCATCAAGTGGTTGTCTATTGGCCCCATCATTTAGCATACCTAATCTCCCCAGGATCATTTTCAAGTACAAATTAGGACTAGGGACCTAGAATTTGCTGATGAGATGCACACAACAGAACACTGCTGATCAAATGACCCTCAGTGGGACTTAATGTGGCAATGTAAAACATTTCTCAGCAAAGTTACACAGATTCCCTTGCTAACGTTGCCAACTCTTGCAATTTGATCATAAACCTAGTTAGTGATATTCTCTGTTTTTCATAAAGCTCCAGCTCCCAGAGTCAGGGTGATTACATAAGGATTAAAAAGAATAAGTAAGTTTCTAGTCCATGGAGTTGTGCAGAGGAACACTGGAAGATGGGCAGTCCAAAGGCTTACAAACCAGAAGCAAATAAAAATAACCCCAAAATTATTGTTTTTAAATGTAATGATTTTTAAGCCAATCAAGATTTTGACTGATGATCTGTGAATACCTTGGGTTAGGAATCCTGCCTTCCCCATACCATACTCTGTATTATTAACTACAGTTATTGAAATGATAACATGAGAATGGATCTGCCTATAAGGCTGTGTGATACATTGTATGTTTTTTATAAGAAGTTACTCTGGAAGTTGTAGAGGTTAATTGCTTGTCCGGTCCCCCTCTCACCGCCCACCCAAGTGATCACCAAGAGTGGCAGAGTGTCCTGTGGCACCTTGTAGACTAACAGACGTATTGGAGCATAAGCTTTCGTGGGTGAATACCCACTTCATCGGATGCATGTAGTGGAAATTTCCAGAGACAGGTATAAATATGCAAGCAAGAATCAGGCTAGGGATAATGAGATTAGTTCAATCAGGGAGGATGAGGCCCTCTTCTAGCAGTTGAGGTGTGAACACCAAGGGAGGAGAAACTGCTTTTGTAGCTGGCGAGCCATTCACAGTCTTTGTTTAATCCTGAGCTGATGGTGTCAAATTTGCAAATAAACTGAAGCTCAGCAGCTTCTCTTTGAAGTCTGGTTCTGAAGTTTTTTTGCTGCAGGATGGCTACCTTTAAATCTGCTAGTGTATGTCCAGGGAGGTTGAAGTGTTCTCCTACAGGTTTTTGTATATTGCCATTCCTAATATCTGATTTGTGTCCATTTAACCTTTTATGTAGGGACTGTCCAATTTGGCTGATGTACATAGCAGAGGGGCATTGCTGGCACATGATGATGTATATTACATTGGTGGATGTGCAGGTGAATGAACCAGTGATGGTGTGGCTGATCTGGTTAGGTCCTGTGATGGTGTCGCTGGTGTAGATATGTGGGCAGAGTTGGCATCGAGGTTTGTTGCATGGATTGGTTCCTGAGTTAGAGTTACTATGGTGCGGTGTGTAGTTGCTGGTGAGAACATGCTTCAGGTTGGTGGGTTGTCTGTGGGTGAGGACTGGCCTGCCTCCCAAGGCCTGTGAAAGTGAGGGATCATTGTCCAGGATGGGTTGTAGATCACTGGTGATGCGCTGAGGAGGTTTTAGCTGAGAACTGTATGTGATGGCCAGTGGAGTTCTGTTGGTTTCTTTCTTGGGCTTGTCTTTCAGCAGAAGGCTTCTGGGTACATGTCTGGCTCTGTTGATCTGTTTTCTTATTTCCTCGTGTGGGTATCGTAGTTTTGAGAATGCTTGCTGAAGATCTTGTAGGTGTTGGTCTCTGTCTGAGGGGTTGGAGCAAATGCGTTTGTACCTCAGCGCTTGGCTCTAGACAATGGATCGTGTGGTGTGTGCGGGATGGAAGCCGGAGGCATAAAGGTAGACACAGTGGTCGGTGGGTTTTCCGTATAGTATGGTGTTAATGTGACCGTCACTTATTGGCACCGTGGTGTCTAGGAAGTGGACCTCCCATGCAGATTGGTCCAGGCTGAGGTTGATGGAGGGGTGGAACCTATTGAAATCGTGGTGGAATTCTTCCAGGGTTTCCTTCCCATGGGTCCAGATGATGAAGATGTCATCAATGTAGCATATGTAGAGAAGAGGCGTGAGTAGACGAGAGCTGAGGAAACGTTGTTCCAGATCAGCCATAAAAAATGTTGGCATATTGTGGGGCCATGCAGGTGCCCATAGCGGTGGTACTGGTCTGGAGGTATATATATTGTCACCAAACTTGAAATAATTGTGCGTGAGGATAAAGTCACAGAGCATAGCAACCAGTTGTGCTGTGGCATCATCAGGGATACTGTTCCTGACAGCTTGTAGTCCATCTGTGTGTGGGATGTTTGTGTAGAGACTCTCTACACCCATGGTGGCTCGGATGGTGTTTTCTGGAAGACCTCCAATGCATGTAGTTTTCTCAGGAAATCAGTGGTGTCACGGAGATAGCTGTGAGTGCTGGTGGTGTAAGATCTGAGTAGAGAGTCCACATATCCGGACAGTCCTTCAGTGAGAGTGCCAATGCCCAAGATGATGGGGCGTCGAGGATTTCCGGGTTTGTGGATCTTGGGTAGTAGATAGAATAACCCTGGTTGGGGCTCTAAAGGTATGTTGATTTGTTCCTGTGTTAGTGTAGGGAGTGTCCTGAGTAGATGGTGCAGTTTCTTAGTGTATTCCTCAGTGGGATCTGAAGAAAGTGGCCTGTAGAATTTGGTATTGGAAAGTTGTCTGGCAGCCTCCTTTTGGTAGTCAGACCTGTTCATGATGACAACAGCACCTCCTTTATCAGCCTCTTTTATTATAATGTCAGGGTTGTTTTTGAGGCGGTGGATGACATTGCGTTCTGCATGACTTAGGTTACGAGGCAAGCGATGTTGTTTTTCCACAATTTCTGCCTGTGCACGTTGGCGGAAGCATCCTATGTATAGGTCCAGACTGTCATTTCAACCCTCAGGAGGAGTCCATGTGGAGTTGTTCTTCTTGTGCTGTTGGTGGGAGGGTATGTGTGTATAACGAATAGAGGTTAGTCCCAGGGTTGAGGATAGGTAGGTAAAACAACACTTAACGGACAATTTATAGTGTTAGGGCCCAATCCTGACTTCAGTATGAGATGCACATGCACAGGGCTTGCAGTGCTTGGCTCTAAGAGTTTCCTAGGAAGGGATCAGTGAAGTTTTCTGAAGTCATTCTGAGTTAACAATAAGAAAGATCTCAGTGAAAGGCTGAAATCAGAGAGAATTAAAGCTGTGATGCTCTAAGAATGATCAAACTTTAGGTTTGTTTTTATGAAATCAAAACTATCTGCCAATCTTGCAAGCCTAGAAAAGCTTTATTTGTAGTTAATGGAGAAATTAACAGGGAGAAAATATCAAGGCATCACACAGGGCAGCACCCTATGCCCCTTTAGTTCCTTGTCAACTGCCTGAGACTCCCTAGCTTATCATTGTGGCCTTAAGAGAAGTTCCATCAGCATGGAGAGACCCTGCGGGCAATTTTTATGTATTGTCTTAACATATAGCAATTTTAATGAATAACTGGTCATGCTAAAAATAGTAGTGTGGCCATGGCAGCATGGACAGTGGCTTGGGCTAGCTGCCTGAGTATGACCCAGGATATTGGGCAGAATTGTATATGGGTGACTAGACTGGCCACACTACTGTTTTTAGGTGCTAGCTTGAGTAGAACTAGCTTGCTTATCTCAACCCAAGCTGGGATTTACACCTCCCAGCTGCTGTATGGAAAAAGGCTATGCCTACACTGCCCTGCCATTTGGACCTCAGAGGTGGGAATAGCAGAGCGCACAAAAGGGTTATGCTGTGACTCCCCTGTATGGATGCTGCGGGTATGAGCTAAAAGGTTCTTCTTTGCACTAACCTAGGCCTGTTTGGAGAGGACTACGCTTACCCAAAGTATGAACCTTTTAGCCCACCTCCACATGGGGAAGTTACAGCACAGCACTTTGGCATGCACTGCCATTACACCCCCGTAGTCTGAACTCTGGGGCATTGTAGATAAGCCCACAGACTTAGACTGCATCAACTTTCCCTGGTTTCCTGCAGCGTTGATAGAGGAACACTGAACATCTCTCCCAGCCTTTACAGATCCCATTCACAGATCCCCAGGCCCACAGGGCTCTATCAAGTGTCCAAGGGGTAGGGAGCACAATGCTGCAAGTATAATACCAGTGTACCATCTGCCTCCAGGGTTTGGAATGAGTTTTAGTTTTCCTATTCGAAGGAATGGGAAGAGGAAGTTTCCCTGTGCACTCTCACTGGTAACCAAGGCAGCTGTGCATTACCTTTCCAGCTTCCTTCATTTTTGTATATTTGCGTTTGCAGATTTTCCAGTAATTACTTCAGGTGCCTCTAAAAATAATCTACTACTCCCCATGGCACCATTTTAATAGAGTCATGGGTTTTGTTGTTCTTAAGCTTTGGTCTACCTCACCAACTTAGCAGACAAACTTCAGGCATTTTAGGCTTTTCACCAGGAGCAATGAGTTTGCGAACTGCTGCATGCCAGAGTTGCCATCTCTGGAGAGTGGAGTGCATATTTAGAATGCAAAATCCTATTTCCTATGAACACAGAATGGGAAGACTGGTGGACCTCAATCCTTCCTATGCCCATCTTGTGACAGGATAGAAACTGTTTGTGTAGAATATGAGTCTCTTATCCTAATCAAAGAGACTCCTACTCATTTCAGCAGAGGAAGATAAAAAATACCCAAGGTCCAACAGACATGATGTGGGATAATATTCCAGTTGAGTAAACTGTGTACTTAGTTTAATCATGAGCAAGAATCACAAAAGACATCTAACCCCATGTATACTTTAAGAAATCTTGTGTATCCAGGAATTCTTATTGTCATTGAATCCTACTTGGATTGAACTTTCAATACCTCCTGGGATCAAAAAATATCAAGACAAGATGGGATTTGCTATTTCATAAAACCTTTAGGACTTCTGATGTCCCTAATGGTCTACAAAAGTTGATGATCAAGCCTGAATGAAGTATTTGAAACAAAAGTAGGTATTTGAGTGGGATAACTTGAGTAAATTTCAGTGCAATAAAGGGTCTCTCACAGTTGTAACTTGGTATCTAGCCCAGAAAAGTACTAAAACTCAAAAGCTGTTATTTTCTGATGATGCCTATTGGGTGTCCTAGTTGTAATGAGTTGTTGGTCTCAATCTAGCTCTTCGTGCACAAGTGTCCACATTACATAATCACCACCAGAGTTAGGGCAGTCTACACTACGGGGCTCAGTCTACCTAAGTTACACAACTCCAGCTATGTGAATAACGTAGCAGGAGTCAACATACCTTAGGTCAACCTTTTGCAGTGTGTACACCATGCTGGGTCGACGGGAGAAACTTTCCCGTTGACTTGCCTTATGCTTCTCATTCTGGTGGAGTACCAGAGTCAACGGGGAGAGCGATCAGCAGTCAATTTAGCAGGTTTTCACTAGACCCACTAAATCGAGTCCCGGTGGATCGATCGCCACGTGTCAATCCCCTGGTAAGCGGAGACAAGCCCTTAGCATTAGTTGGTGTGCTTGCTGTTAGTCAGCACAGAGCAGGAAAAGGCTGAATAAATATGGAGATTTCATTACCTTCTTGCATCTATAGGTGAGGCCTCCAAGTCATGGACAGGGCACCTTGATAGGGGAGTTTGAGGAAAATTGCTCCACTGGTACCTGTGCTGTAGCTTTGCTGTGGATACAGAGAAAATTTGTATCCAGGACTGGTGCCCTTTGCAAGCGTCTGAAAAAGAAAATGTGTCTTGTGTAAATGTAAGTAGTGGAAAAAAGTTAAAAGACTCTATTATCTCTTTCATGATATGTATGGCTTGAAACATAAGGAAGAGACAGAGTGAGTGTTCCTTGTAACACCATTGGGCATTCTGTGCTCAGCCCTCCCTCCTGAAATAAAATACAACACTGAGTTGTTCACATTGGTTGTTTGATGTATGCTTCTGCTCTCCCTCATCATTCTAGTATGATTCAACAAACATTAGAGAGAAATTTTTCTGTTTAAATTCTTTACTGCAACAGAAGTAAATATCTTATTTTTATAAAATACATTTCTTAAAGATAAAATACAATTCTACAACACTCTTTCAGATAGATTTTCTATAAGTCAGATAGCCTTGTTCAAATAATGGACTCTGAACATAATCCATCTTGAGCCTTCACAAAGTACAGAACTTGCTCTTATTAAGGTACTCTGTTATGAAGCTCAGTGACTGATACAATGAACAGTTTTTCAGCTGTGCAGTGGTTGCTACTATATGTCTTCTGGTTGAATGAAAAGGCAATTAAGAAGGGAACTACTGAACAAGAGACCAAAATGAAATTATACTACTTTAAAGAGAGAGCATCATTGCAATGGCACTTACACTGTCACTTGATTACAATAAAATAACAAAGTAAAATTAAATGGGACACTGCCTAGGCTGATGGAATCAACCTTTACACTAAGAAGTCCCCTATTTTTATAGCATTTCCTTTGATCTTGCAACATTTATTCACCAAGAAAAAACAAAACCAAACCAACCCCAACAAAAAAAACCCAACTCCTCCATATCCCAAACGCATTACAGTTGCATAAGGGATTAAAAACAAGCTTCTCATCTGGATGACCTGCTCTGGTCTAGAGCTGGGGAAAGTTTTCCAAATTTACATTTCAAATGTTGAAGAAAAAAATGGACAAAAATGTTTTCCATTTTGCTAGCTCTACTCATAATAAACCCCAAAAACCATCTGTGTTCATGTGCACTTCAGAGTCATGCCATACTGTCCTTTCTGAACAACCAGCCCCCAGGTACAAGTTAGTGGAGAATCAGAGACACATATGGGAAGGTAAAATGAAGACAAAAATAGAGAAAATAAAAACCAAAATGTGACATACCATTCATAATATCTGGGTTTTGTCGCTATGTGTTCATTTGAACTATGTATTGTAACCAGCAGGTCTCCTGAGTCATAGAAAGCTGAGTTTTTCTATAGTTTTTCACAAAGGTGTAGTGAAATAATGCCTAATTGTTGCTCTTGGAGGCCTTGATTCAGCAAGGTATTTAAGCATGGGAGTTGAGTTCAATGGAACTACTCACATGCTGAAGTGTTGATGACTGAATCAAAATCCCAGATCCAAGCACCTGTGAATTTTAAGCTTATCTTCAGCTTGGTTTCTGCCACTTTTAGTCACATTGATTCATTTCTTGGGAAGTCCTATTGGAAGTCCAACTCAAAAGGGGTGGCAGAACTGGAGCCTCTTATTTTAGTCTTCAATTATAGTGAAGTACTGCTCTGAAATTAGGGTGGATTGTCCAATTCCTTCTTTGCCACTTGTCTTAGCATTGTTATTGTCGTGAACCCCCAGTTAGCTTTTCCTTTTCAAAATGGGGGACAGAAAATGATAATTAAGCACAGCCAGGCACAGTGCTTACTACCATGCACAATGCCACTGGGCATTTAATGCTTTATGGCCCAAGTTCTGCCTCTCTTACCCAGGCTGAATAATACTTTAATCCACAAAAATTCCCACTCATCTAAAAAGAATTCTTTGTCAAGTAAATTACTCAATGACAGTAAAAGTGGCAGAACTGCATCCTTTAAAGGCTTATCAACTCCCCCCACCCCTTTTGCTTTAAAAAGCACACCTTTCAATAGAGTCTGCAGTTCTTCATCAGATATCTGTTGATGAAAGTTTCACCTTACAGATCCTTAACATGAATTCTTATGGAGCATATTAAAGGCTAATTCATTTATGTCCTTACATAAGCATTTGGGGCCAAATCCTCAGTTGACCTTAGGGCCGGTTTTGTTCAATATCTTCATAAATGATCTGGAGGATGGTGTGGATTGCACTCTCAGCAAATTTGCGGATGATACTAAACTGGGAGGAGTGGTAGATACGCTGGAGGGCAGGGATAGGATACAGAGGGACCTAGACAAATTGGAGGATTGGGCCAAAAGAAATCTGATGAGGTTCAATAAGGATAAGTGCAGGGTCCTGCACTTAGGACGGAAGAACCCAATGCACAGCTACAGACTAGGGACCGAATGGCTAGGCAGCAGTTCTGCGGAAAAGGACCTAGGGGTGGCAGTGGACGAGAAGCTGGATATGAGCCAGCAGTGTGCCCTTGTTGCCAAGAAGATCAATGGCATTTTGGGATGTATAAGTAGGGGCATAGCGAGCAGATCGAGGGACGTGATCGTCCCCCTCTATTCGACATTGGTGAGGCCTCATCTGGAGTACTGTGTCCAGTTTTGGGCCCCACACTACAAGAAGGATGTGGATAAATTGGAGAGAGTCCAGCGAAGGGCAACAAAAATGATTAGGGGTCTGGAACACATGAGTTATGAGGAAAGGCTGAGGGAACTGGGATTGTTTAGTCTGCAGAAGAGAAGAATGAGGGGGGATTTGATAGCTGCTTTCAACTACCCGAGAGGTAGTTCCAGAGAGGATGGTTCTAGACTATTCTCAGTGGTGGAAGAGGACAGGACAAGGAGTAATGGTCTCAAGTTGCAGTGGGGGAGGTTTAGGTTGGATATTAGGAAAAACTTTTTCACTAGGAGGGTGGTGAAACACTGGAATGCGTTGCCTAGGGAGGTGGTGGAATCTCCTTCCTTAGAAGTTTTTAAGGTCAGGCTTGACAAAGCCCTGGCTGGGATGATTTAATTGGGTATGGGTCCTGCTTTTGAGCAGGGGGTTGGACTAGATGACCTCCTGAGGTCCCTTCCAACCCTGATATTCTATGATTCTATGACCTGACTCAACATAGCTACATTGAAACCAATGGAGATATGGCCATTAACATCAGCAGAGGCTGTTCTACATTTCACAGCTTATCATACCAGATCACACCTTATTTTTTCTATATTGTTTAAAAGTTATTTTTACTACACAAATAAAAGAAATCTTTATGCAGTAAATGTACCCTTTTATTTCTGAAAGTGGTAGTGAGGGAAAGGGGAGCTGGCATTTTATTTACTTTTATTAACAAAAGGATACATTTAAAATTAGTTTTCTAATTATGTAAGGACATAACACACTGATGTAATGGTTGTTAAAGCTCAGAAATTAAATGGCAAAAGCCAAAACACAACCCAGAGTTTTTAGAGCAATCCTAGAGCTTGGAGAATTCATAAACCAAGTAAACCTTCTGACATAACTATAAAATGTGGTATAAACCCTAGGAAAAAATAGCCATCTTGAAAGGGTAACAGCACTTTTATGAGAATTTCAACTGCACCATGGCAACATCAACCCGTCAAAGCAAATGAAGGGCAGTAAAAGTAAAATTAAAAATGATGAAGGGGACACCAGCTTGCTAACAGCTTTCCAAGCTGTAAAGCTTTCAAATGTTATCTCTTCATTGGTTTGTTCAATCACACATGCCGGCAACCAAGCTTTATCATATTATGTATCTTTCCCATCACTGCAGGCTGCCAGGTTTTGATGGACCTGTGCTTAAAAGAAAATATCCTTTCCCCTTTCCTGCTCCCCCTCCTTCTCTTTAATCCCTTCCCTATTCTTATTGGCTCTTCTATAATGGTGCCAATAGTGTCACCTACCGGCAACAACAAATACAGCAACAAGGACTGAAATTTGCTCAAGAGGCTATTCGCCAGCCTGCCTCTTCCTCCCCAATATGTTCACAAATACTCAAGGATCTATCCTTTTTTGTTTTTCCCCACAACCCGGAAACAGCGGTGGCTGCTATGACATTCTCATAGCCGACACTACAGGAGCCAAGGAATTCTTTGTTAGTCCCTCCCTGTCTGTACCCTATTAATTGCAGAATGAAATGGCAACCTGTTTTGTAACTATGCTATGCAATTCTATGAAGCATTTTGGGATACAGTTGGTATGAAAGAATTTGCAAATTAAAAGCCTAATCACACAGCTGTTCTATATATGAAACCCCTACTGACTTCAATGGAAATTTCATGCAGGATCAGCCCCTAAATTTTTATTTGATTGTATTATACATGACGGCCTGTATGTTAAGGAGCAGCAAAACTCAGGCTGTTCTTCTGGACCTTTGCTATTGTCATTTCTTTCTTCTTCTCCCCTGCCCTCCCCCCCAATTAGCTACACCATGATTCTTTCACCTCATTTTTGAGTATCTTTATAACCCAAATGGCATTAAATCAGATCCTAACATTAAGCATGTTTTGTTGTTGTGTTGAAGAGATCAAATGCACCAAAACAGAGGCATTGGAGGAAAGAGTTAGTAAATACAAAGCTATTAATGGAAACCTTATTTAATTAAAGCCATATTTTGAAGGACCTTTAATGGAAGGTTTTAGCTTTCAAACAACCAGACTTATTGAAATGTAGATTCTTCTAAAATGTACCTGTGAAAGCGCCCTCTCTTGGGGAAGAAAATCTTTGGTGTCTTTTACACTTCTCGTCTCATTGTAGAAGCTGTACATTACGCATTTGTGGGCGGGGGGGGGAGGAGGCTTCTGAGAATTTTGTTACAAAAAATGCACTATATGTGATTTGATCTGTTTATTACAACAGCTCTTTTTTGTTTTTACCATTCTTCCAAGCAAACAATATGACTGATCTGCATTACTATACCGCCTCCAGGCTAACCCATAAACCATAATATAAATGGAATTAAATAGCACTGTATATCTAGCACAGTTGCATCAAACCTAAAGTTGTGGGAGAGGGGTTTTTCAGGTGCCACAGAAAGACACATTGGGAAGCTGGAGGAATGTATAGTCTGATTGAGCATAGCCCTGTAGAGAGGATAACACCTTGAAGAGTTATGGCTGTAGTTCTGCCTCTCGGGGATGCCTCTAAACCTGAGTTTTGCTATAACAGGTTTTGCTTAGCTAAGGCAAGGAAGATGCTTTTCAAGGCAAACCAACAAAAGACGTGTGATTTAGACTTGAAATAGCCTTAATGAGACTCCCCACTTCCAGTAGGAGAGTGTGCCTCCTGCACTGTTCCACTCACTACCTTAAACATTCTCTTTTGCTTACCCTCAGTTGTAGTGATACACAGTTGGGGCCTGCCCCAAAGACCACTGAAGTCATTGCTTTCTAAGACCCATTGAAGTTGATTGCTTTCAATGGGTTTTTCAATCAGGCACGTAAGGAAGTCTGGTCACTGAAGAGGAGAAAGTAAGAGACACATTCAAAATATCAACTTGCCAGGTTGAGGCTACCCTTCTTAGTTGTAAAGGATGTTTTAAATAAGGGTATCTAAGGACCTGGACCTTTTTAATTGTTGCAACTGGTATTAAAGCAAAAGGAAACACACCTGGTAGAATCTACTCCAAGTCTGTTTTGCTATTGACTTCAAATAAGAGTCAAGCTGGCCCATTCTATATAAAATGTCCAAGGGGTCACTGACATTCATATTTTGACATCATGTTCAATACGTCCTGAGGAAGCAATCAGCATATAATTAATTTGGGAGGCGCACTTTATATTCTCATGGTAGGGAGAAATGTACTGTTTATTTGATATCCGCAGCAAATCTCAGCTCAGCCATTGTCCTTTCTCTGTTATCTATCCAAAATGAAACCATCATGCTTCTAAAATTATGTTATGCATCCTATTTTAATGTGATATCCAATAATATTTTGTGCATTTATCATCAGTCTGTCAACAAGGAGAGGTATTTTACTTATTCTTCCACAATATATTTTGATGATGCAGTGAGACGAATAATCAAGGTGAGCTAAATAAAAATGTATTAATATCAATTTACTCTTTCATTAAAGTGCATTTGGAAGGGGACAGAGCTAGGACCCCCGGTTCCATTTCTGACTCTATGACTGAATCACTGTGTTACTTTGGGCATGCCACATAATTTCTTTGTGCCTGTCTCTCCATCTGTAAAATAGCCTTTGTAAAGTACTTTGAAATTCTCAGATAAAAGGTGCTGTGTCTATGCAAAGTATTTTGTATTATTATAAACACACATACCCTTGATGTATTATCTAGTGTTCAATTTACGATTTTAAAGTGAGATCCTGGAAAATATCCTTTGACCCAGCATTGAGCTCAATGTACTATAATACACACCCTATGATAAATGCGAGTCAGTTTTTCAGCCAAGCCACAGTTTCAGGGACTGCCTTCATCAGGATTTACAATTATCGCCATTTCCCACTTCATGTATTGGTTTTCTCATCTGTAAAATGGGACTAATGAGACTTTAAAGCACTTTGATGTCTGTGGAGCAAAAACTCAGAATAAATAGGACACATGCTGTGGCAGTACAAACTTCCCCATTCTGCCCTCCTAATATGCCTCAACCTTGACTTAGAGAGGGATCACTATGAGGGGAAGAGAAGAGGACAGTTCATTTTCCATGCCTGTTATGTTCTTGGACTAGTAAATGTGAGACTGCTAGTGCCAGTTGTGGTGATAGCTTCTGCTATCTGCGGACACTTCTCCACCAGATAAGAGCTGTTGGTCAGTACCAACATGGGCTGGATTCAGGGTTGCAACCTATAAGCAAAAGGTTCCAAGTCCCATTACCAACAACTTCATCCTTATGCCCATGGCAATGAGCTATTACTTATCCCTAACAGGGTTTCATAGACTGATTATGACTGATACCTTAGCAGCCTTTAATACCACACTGCAGACCACACACATTTACTATAATGTCTAAAGACTTGAATGTTACTGTCAGCATCTTCGCTTTCTCAGCGATCTCAGTTTACTACTTTAGGAAACTACACAGCTGTTCCTACCACCAATCTATGAGGTGGTCCTCAGGGCTTCATTTTTGTACCAGTTCCTTTCAGCTTCTCTGTTTTACTGCTCTGAGCCATCATTATAGAATATGGTCGGGGCTCTCACTGTGTCACAGATAATAACTGGGTCTATTTGTCCTTTATGTCAGTTTCTGGCAAGGCAGCCTCCATGCTGTCTAGATGCATAAGTGAAACTCAGACTTGGATGTCCAGAAACTGGCTTTGTTTTAATCTAGCTAAAGACTGAATTGCTGTTGCTAGACATTAGGTGAAATATTAAGTTATGTTTAAGGAAGTATTAGCTGATGGTTATGTTAGACATTTTAGGATTATATTGAACCCTTTATATTTCCTAACCAAGCATATTACTGGCCTCAACAGCTCAAAATTTCTCATATCAGAAATGGGACCAAGTGACATTCACTTTCCATGGCTGATGAGGAAATCCTTATTTATGCATTAATTTTTAGCAACAGAACTACTGTAAATTACCTGTATGCTGTTCCCCCTAACTCCACAGCTGTATACATTTGCTTTCCAGCAAGAACAGAAAACAGCAGATCGAATTCTTTCAATAATCAAATGTTTCTCACATTACAATGGGTGCAGCATTGGCACCTGTTAAATTATGTACATTTAAATTTTAGTATCATAACAAAACCAGTCTTACTTAATGATTAAGGTCAGCTGCCAGACTACTGCACTGGGCAGCACAGCATGGGGAAGAGATGACCAGCCCTCTGTGGAGAAAGAAGTGGTTCGGGACTATTTAGAAAAGCTGGACGAGCACAAGTCCATGGGGCCGGATGCGCTGCATCCGAGAGTGCTAAAGGAGCTGGCGGATGTGATTGCAGAGCCATTGGCCATTATCTTTGAAAACTCATGGCAATCCGGGGAAGTCCCGGACGACTGGAAAAAGGCTAATGTAGTGCCCATCTTTAAAAAAGGGAAGAAGGAGGATCCTGGGAACTACAGGCCAGTCAGCCTCACCTCAGTCCCTGGAAAATCATGGAGCAAGTCCTCAAGGAATCAATTCTGAAGCACTTAGAGGAGAGGAAAGTGATCAGGAACAGTCAGCATGGATTCACAAATGGCAAGTCGTGCCTGACTAATCTAATTGCCGTTTATGAAGAGATAACTGGCTCTGTGGATGAGGGGAAAGTGGTGGACATGTTGTTCCTTGACTTTAGCAAAGCTTTTGACACAGTCTCCCACAGTATTCTTGCCAGCAAGTTAAAGAAGTATGGGCCGGATGAATGGACTATAAGGTGGATAGAAAGTTGGCAAGATTGTCGGGCTCAATGGGTAGTGATCAGTGGCTCCATGTCTAGTTGGCAGCCGGTATCAAGTGGAGTGCCCCAAGGGTCGGTCCTGGGGCCGGTTTTGTTCAATATCTTCATAAATGATCTGGAGGATGGTGTGGATTCCACTCTCAGCAAGGTTGCAGAGGACACTAAACTGGGAGGAGAGGTTGATACACTGGAGGGTAGGGATAGGATACAGGGGGCCCTAGACAAATTAGAGGATTGGGCCAAAAGAAATCTGATGAGGTTCAACAAGGACAAGTGCAGAGTCCTGCACTTAGGATGGAAGAATCCCATGCACCGCTACAGACTAGGGACCAAATGGCTCAGCAGCAGTTCTGCAGAAAAGGACCAAGGGGTTACAGTGGATGAGAAGCTGGATATGAGTCAACAGTGTGCCCTTGTTGCCAAGAAGGCCAATGGCATTTTGGGATGTATATGTAGGGCATTGCCAGCAGATCGAGGGATGTGATAGTTCCCCTCTATTCGACATTGGTGAGGCCTCATCTGGAGTACTGTGTCCAGTTTTGGGCCCCACACTACAAGAAGGATGTGGAAAAATTGGAAAGAGTCCAGCGGAGGGCAACAAAAATGATTAGGGGTCTGAAACACATGACTTATGAGGAGAGGCTGAGGGAACTGGGATTGTTTAGTCTGCGGAAGAGAAGAATGAGAGGGGATTTGATAGCTGCTTTCAACTACCTGAAAGGGGGTTCCAAAGAGGATGGACCTAGACTGTTCACAGTGGTAGCTGATGACAGAACAAGGAGTAATGATCTCAAGTTGCAGTGGTGGAGGTTTAGGTTGGATATTAGGAAAACTTTTTCACTAGGAGGGTGGTGAAACACTGGAATGCGTTACCTAGGAAGATGGTGGAATCTCCTTCCTTAGATATTTTTAAGGTCAGGCTTGACAAAGCCCTGGCTGGGATGATTTAGTTGGGGATTGGTCCTGCTTTGAGCAGGGGGTTGGACTAGATGACCTCCTCAGGTCCCTTCCAACCCTGATATTCTATGATTCTATGATTAAGGAGTTGGTCAAAAACTCTGATTACTATCCTTATTAATATGTTGCTTGAACCCTCCCATGGGATTTCAGAAGAGCTTTTTTGCTCTTCAAACACAAATGCTTGGTGGAAAAGCTCAATAATCATGTTTTACGTATTCAGGAGTGGTAGCAAGAAAGTAAAATCGAAGTGTCATATTATACACATAAGAGATTTGTTTTTTTTAAGAAAAACTTGAGGTTTGCAATTAACAATCCTCCCTGCTTTATTTCTCACTCTCCAAAACACAGATATACCCAACTTCCTGTTAAGTATTCTAGGTAATGCAGTCAGGGCCAGCTCCAGGCACCAGCTTTCCAAGCAGGTGCTTGGGGCAGCATTCAGAATGGGGTGGCAGTCCGTGTCCCACGGCAGCAACTCCGCCACTGTTCTGGGGATGGCGGCAATTCAGCGGCGACTGCTTGGGGTGGCAAAATTGGTAGACCCGCCCCTGAATGCAGTTCAATATTTTCTTGTATTAAGAATCATTAAAATTACAATTACCATTGGTGGGTATTTATAACACAGTCTGGGACATTGCAATAAGTAATAAAATAGTTTTTAAAGACAGGCATCTCTTTATTTGGAGGTGTGAGATGCATAGATATTAAAATTTGCCTTAAAATATGTTTTAACAGCTTCTGTCTATCTCTGCCCATTAACTGTCTGGAGCAATCACCCTTATCATATTCCAAACCTTAGCTTCCTCTAGGATTTAAAGGTAATGCAAGTCAATAGGCCCAACCCAAGGTGAGACATCTTGTTTGGAAAGCATTAATTTAAACGAAAGCAAAAATACACAATTCGAAGGAATTTTCCAACTGTTAGTTTCTCAAACCAAAGACTCGGATGATTTACTCATGGAAGAGATTTCCATCTTTTTAAGTCTAGCTAAGAACCTCCCCTGCCAGGGTATCAGATAAGAATAACTGCCCCCTTTCCTTTGCAGAGTGCCCTGTTGTCACCTATATGTCAATTAAGAATTAGAGGAGAGGACAAACAAAATGTAGATTTAAACCAGTCTGGAATAACTTGATGGTGACCCAAGAACCTAAAAGATCCACAGGTCAAACTTCATGATATTTGAAGAAGCCTACATCTGTGTGTGTGTGACATACCAGGGTACAATCCAGACTAATGAGTAGCTGTGTCACCCCTGCCATGTAACCTGGGGTGCCTTTTACACAGGCTTACTACTGTTGTCTCCAACGAGGACTGGTCACAAACAACCTCCAGCATGTAAGTCACTCCCAACTCTGTGTGTGTGTGTGCGCGCGCGCCACACCTTGGCTCTTATCAACTTTAAAAATTACCACAGGGTGACCCCAGCACACTCCCAGTCCCAGATTTTCCCCCAGAAATGTGTACTGTACTGGCCTGCCCTCTCCTGGATAGTTAACATATCCTGAGTCTGTTATTCCTTTAAGGGAATCATACGCACACAGCTTGTTACCTCAAATGGAGTTACCCAGACACTTCACTGGATTAGATAAAACATTAAAATAAATATAACAACTACAAAGAAATAGATTTAAGTGAGTACAAATAATGAGGCATCAAAATCAGAAGTGGTTACAAGAAAATTAAAGATAACATGCTTACTGGTGCCTAACTTAAACAGTATTAGATTCAAAGCAAATTTCTCTCACCACATGCTTTCAGCAATATTACTGACCAAACTCTTTAGCTCAGGTCCCCTCCCTCAGAGTCCAATGGCTGCTTCCTTTGTCACTTCAGATGCAATGAATGCAATGGGCAGGGGGAGTGCGGGAGAGAGAGGTGTTTCTTGGGTCATCTGCCCCCTTTTTAAATAGTCCTGTCCCCGCTTTGAGAAGCATTCCCAGCTGGGAGCAAGGTGACAGCAGTCTGAGTGGAAGGAAACTCCACAGTTTCTTTGCTAAGATACAGATTTTGGCCCTGTCCCCTTTCCTGCCAAAGAACGGGCACTTAGCAGGTAAGGCTCCATCAGCCTTGTTTACACCCGGCTGAGGCATCAGCTTGCCCTTTGTCTCCAAGGAACTCGCCAGACTTATTTGGAAAGCATATTTTTAGTCACGATTTCAGTTTATGTTTATAACTTCACACATAATGCTCCTAGTGCATTTTGCCATGATATTATAGATCAGCAAATTATGAGTTTTCAAAATGATACCTCACAAGACATGCCTTGACAAATACTATTACAACAGTGTGTAGGGTGTGAACGCAGGGGTATATTCTGTCAGAATATATAAAATCTTACACCTTAACTGAGAAATTGTACATTTGTTTGCCTGGTGAATCAGATATAAATTTCTTTATGTGAATGATCTGTCTTCTTCCTCTAATGTTATGTCTCATCACCTTGATCAATCGGTCCATCAGCCCTCACAGAGAGAGCGTCAATCACAACACATCATTCTTATTGTTCTAGCCAGTCCTTCAGCTACACACTGGCCAGGCTGTCAATAGCACCGGACACCCAATCGGCGTAGCACACCACAGCCCAGAACCCATAAGCCATAAAAGATGTGAAGTGAACAGTATTCAATATGAGCAAAGAATGTATGGATATATATCTACTGGATATAGATGACTATAAGGGATTTTGTTTGTTTACTTTGTAAATTATTCTTGCATTCTAGAAGTGATAAAGAATTTATAGGGCACTAGAAGGAAATAAGGAATGTTAAAAAATATTATCACCTAACCAAGGTATAGCTTTGGAATATTAAGAGAAATTGCTTAAGAAGGGGAATCCAACAGATAATCAGGGCTAATAATGAAATACAGTCCATGAAATGAATCAAATCCTCTGACAAAAAGAAACATTGAAGAAATTTATTCTATACTAACACCATCTGCTGAATATTTACAAAAGCAGCAGAGAAACAGAGAAGGCATAAAGCTGAGACACATTTGGCCAATAGGAATTAGTGGGTTTCTCCTTCAGTGAGCTCAGAAATCAGGGTACATAACACTGAGATTACTATGTGGGAACCCAGAGTTTTCTAAGCCCCCTCTGGATAGCGTCTTCCCTTGTTCAGGTCACAGGAATAAGAGTTTTCTTAGAATTGACCGGACACCCAGCCCAGCCATGTGACAAAGACACTCTCCACATTCTGGGGTTAACAGGAAAAGAAGTGGTGACATTTCAGTTCAAAGATTGTGTTTCTTCTTCTATTCTTTAATATAAATAACTGATGATTACCTTGCTAAGTCGACACTCTCCAGTGAGACCTCAGGTAACCATATTTTAGATTTTAACTAATGCTATATGCATGCCTTTCTTTAGAAGTCCAAACAAATTGGCCTAAGAGAGATTGGAATCATAACTTGAAGCAACTGCTTTTGATATGCTAAACTCGTCCCTTCTGGACCAATCCATTTCAATAGCAGGGACCACACTCTTAACAGTGCCTTTAAGTCAAGTACATCCTTACTCCTTGGAGAAATACTAAACGGTTGATAAATGTGTTAGGTCCCAAAGAACTGATTATCATAAGTAAATGTAACATGAAATCTTAATACTCTGAAATGCTTCTTGGTGTAACTGCTGAGCTTCAACCATAGAATTTGACAACTGCTCGAAAGACTGTATCGGTGTGTCAAGTACATACCTAGAACATTGATTTTTTCTGCACTTGAGTGGTAAACTGCTGACTGTATAGTGATGTGGTTCTGAGTGAATTAATAAATTGTTGATTGGATAAGAATAACCACATGTGCTGATCTAAGAAATACTATTAAAGTTAAAAGTTGACCTGAAAAAAAAAACCCACTAGCATTAATTTAGAAAGCTAATACAGTACTCCCTGGACTCAATTTGATGAGCGTTATAGCCAGGAATGGAATCTAGTAGAATAACCCCTTTTTATTGTTAAATCTAGTTCATTAGATTTCAGCTTTAAAATCTAACTGGTGACTTGGCAAATTCACAAATTTGACCCCCTTTCATACTTACAGAGGACAAGAATTGGGATTTAGAATTGTAAAGTTGTCTCAAATTTTAAGTATGCTAACTCCATCCCGCTTGAAGAATATATGATTAGCATTCATATATATTCTTATTTCCATTCCTGTTAATGGTATGACTCTATATACAAGTTACATATATTTATGCTTTGTATTTTCTAATGGTAAAATTTGATTAGAATAGAATATCAGGGTTGGAAGGGACCTCAGGAGGTCATCTAGTCCAACCCCCTGCTCAAAAGCAGGACCCATACCCAATTAATTCACCCCAGCCAGGGCTTTGTCAAGCCTGACCTTAAAAACTTCTAAGGAAGGAGATTCCACCACCTCCCTAGGCAACGCATTCCAGTGTTTCACCACCCTCCTAGTGAAAAAGTTTTTCCTAATATCCAACCTAAACCTCCCCCACTGCAACTTGAGACCATTACTCCTTGTCCTGTCCTCTTCCACCACTGAGAATAGTCTAGAACCATCCTCTCTGGAACTACCTCTCGGGTAGTTGAAAGCAGCTATCAAATCCCCCCTCATTCTTCTCTTCTGCAGACTAAACAATCCCAGTTCCCTCAGCCTTTCCTCATAACTCATGTGTTCCAGACCCCTAATCATTTTTGTTGCCCTTCGCTGGACTCTCTCCAATTTATCCATATCCTTCTTGTAGTGTGGGGCCCAAAACTGGACACAGTACTCCAGATGAGGCCTCACCAATGTCGAATAGAGGGGGACGATCACGTCCCTCGATCTGCTCGCTATGCCCCTACTTATACATCCCAAAATGCCATTGGCCTTCTTGGCAACAAGGGCACACTGCTGGCTCATATCCAGCTTCTCGTCCACTGCCACCCCTAGGTCCTTTTCCGCAGAACTGCTGCCTAGCCATTCGGTCCCTAGTCTGTAGCTGTGCATTGGGTTCTTCCGTCCTAAGTGCAGGACCCTGCACTTATCCTTATTGAACCTCATCAGATTTCTTTTGGCCCAATCCTCCAATTTGTCTAGGTCCCTCTGTATCCTATCCCTGCCCTCCAGCGTATCTACCACTCCTCCCAGTTTAGTATCATCCGCAAATTTGCTGAGAGTGCAATCCACACCATCCTCCAGATCATTTATGAAGATATTGAACAAAACCGGCCCCAGGACCGACCCCTGGGGCACTCCACTTGACACCGGTTGCCAACTAGACATGGAGCCATTGATCACTACCCGTTGAGCCCGACAATCTAGCCAACTTTCTACCCACCTTATAGTGCATTCATCCAGCCCACACTTCCCTAACTTGCTGACAAGTTAATATTTTAAATATTAAACCAAAAAATCTGGCTCCTACATACTAATTTTCATTGCCTAAAGGGGTCATTTTTAAACTGGTATTTGGGACTCACTTGTGAATCTCAGGGAACCAATAGCAGAACTGTTTTTTCTCCTGTGCACATATGTTAGCGACAAATGCTGGAAAGTGGAGTTAGTAGTGACATTTTCTATACTTCAAATGTCTGCCATGAGTGAAACTAACTAACACAATCCTAGAGATGGACATATGCACTCATATAGCATCTCATTTAAATTAATGTGTTTCCACACAGGAGCAAGGGTCCACACCACAGGATCCTGATAGAGGGTAGGAGATTAGTTAGCTTCATTCCCAACACTGACATGGGGTATTCCTCACTGTAAGTACAAGCAATATTGCTGGAACCAATAATATTTCTAAAACCACAATTAATATTTTAAGTGTGGCCACTCTACTCCTTAAATCAGATTTCACTCCACTGTTCTAGTGATCAATGGCCCAATTCCATGCCATACCAGAGTAAATCTGCAGTAACAGAAGACAGAAATCTGTTCCAGATCATTTGTGTCAGACCCCCAAAGCTTAGGAAATGAGATCTCAGGGATGAAGTTTCCTCTCATAGTGCTTTTAGGAATAAGGTTCAAAGATTTCCTTTCAATCAATCCCACTGAGCTTGATTTCATTTTCTTATGTTTTTATTGTATAGCACCTTGAGATGTTCATCTGATAAAGTGCCCTATAAATGGGAATTTTTATTGCTATTGTCATTGCACTTCTTGGGTCCCAAACTATATGTTATTGTCACATCAGTGTTTTAGACTGGCTGGTTTCTTGTTGTTGAGGTAAGATTGATCAGTTCTGTTATTCTTCCCAGTGAGAACAATATATTTTATAATTATTATAGAAATCTTTTGCAGAGCTCTACATTTGGACTGTGTGCCTAAGCACAGAGTTATGCCTCTTCACACACAAGTCTGTGTTTCAGACTGGGGAAAATTATATCCTAGAGATAAATAATAACAGAATGCAACTTCACTCAAGGCCAACTTTTTTTTTAAATTCAATAAGCAGCCCACAATGAAAATTCCACCTGGTCTACAAAATTACTAAATGTATTTTTCTTAGACAAGCAGATCAAAAGTGTTTGATGAGATGCGCAATCAACACAAACTATCACCAGGCACAATCAAAATGGATTTCGACTTAAATGATAAATAAGGAGCTCGACAGAAGTGTTTTAAAAATCTTTATACACTAAGTGGGATGGGTTTTAGATTTTTTTTTTAACGCTCTTTATCCCCACATTTCCTGTACTTTATTCATCATGGTATCACTTGGTTAACTCTTTAAGCTGTTTCTTGAAAAAACAAGGGGCGAAACTGATTATTGGTATCTCTCAATGAGTCCAAATTTGACTTTGTTACACCAGCACAATGATAGCTGTGGAAAACATGGACAAATTTGGCCCACTGTGAGCCACATTCAGTTAAATTCAACCTGAAAGAGGTGGGTAAATGTCATGGCAGTTTATGGGTCAAATTTAATAGGGATGTAAATAGTGTGGTAAAATACACGTCAAGTGCATACTGCTCAGAGAAATAGTGTGAGGGACAAAGTAGTTTAACTTATCCAGCCATTTATGCCAGTGCTGAGTCTCACCTCATGGCAAAGAGTTGTATTTTAGTTATACTAAGATAAATCCACAGTATTTCCATCTAAATCAAACCAGTAACTCAAGATTTATACCAAGATAACAGAGTAGAATCCCAGATAGAATTGCCTGGGGATTTTCTGACAAAAACAGATTTTCATCAGAAAATGTTTTAGTCAAAACCAAAATGTTTTGTGGACACATATCGGTTTTGATGAAATTCCAGCAAAAACCAAGCAGATTTCAGCCAGAAACCTGCCTGTTTTCCTATCAGCTTATCTAGTGGGCTCCCAGTGACCCCAGAGCTCCCAGGGTCTGCAGCTCTATGGCAGCTCCCCAAACATGTGGGCTGAGACTGAGGATGGAAGGGCTTCCAGGGTTTGGGAGTCTAGAGCAGGCCCGCCATGCAGAGTATCCCCATGGTCACAGACCTCATGGTTTCCAGGTTCAGTGGAGGATGGGAGCCTCAGAGCTTGGGTTCAGGCTCAATTTCATTTTGAAATTTTCTGGAGGGGAAAAAGTGTGTCAAATATTTCAAAATGTACTTTTTTTCAGTGGGAAAGTGTACTTTTTTCAGTGGGAAATTAAAAAAAAATAAAAATTGATTTTTCATTCAGAAATGAAACAGGATTTTTTTCAGCATTTCCAATGGAAATTCTAATGTTTGATGAGATCAAATTCCAAATGATCTCTGCCCAGTTGACAGACAGATACACTTTCATTACTTTTTTATTCTTGTACCTCTACTGGCTCTGAAATGCCATGGTGGATGGAGCAGATTCCTTTCTGGTTCATGCATAGTGGATAGTATTTCGAAATCAGTTCTAAATTCAGACTGGGCTTGATTCTCAGTTGTTAGCCTCTCTTGATATTGACATCAGTGGAGCTGATTCTGAGGTCCCAGGTTCCAGGTTGAGCTTGTGGTGCTGGTCAATTGAAAAAAAAAATCTTTTTTTTACTTGCAAACTGAGCACATTTGATATGAAAGTCATCTGGAGACAAATACAAAGCCCTCCTTTCAGAGCTGCTTTCCAGAGCATTGCCATATGCTCCTCCTAGAGTGAATAGGTGAGTTATAGCAGAAGGAATTCCAAGAACTGACCTGCAGAACAAATACAGGTTAAAAAAAGCATTTGACTTTTCATCACAGTTCTAGCATTTATTTCCTGCTGGAAGATGGAGCAGCACCAAGAGGAACACACATTTCATAAGAACGGCCATAGTGGGTCAGACCAAAGGTCCGTCTAGCTCAGTATCCTGCCTTCCAACGGTGACCAATGCCAGATTCTTCAGAGGGAATGAACAGAACAGGCAATCATCAAGTGATCCATCCCATCGCCCATTCCCAGCTTCCGGCAAACAGAGGCTAGAGACACCATCCCTGTCTACTAAATTTCCAACTAAATTTAATAGGAAACTTGGGATTTCCAGACCCTGCTTCAGGCCCCAGATATGTACAAAGAGCAAATAGGGTACGATTTCACTTTTCAGCCATCAATGCTGCATAATGGAAGTATAACCAATCTTAATTCCTTTCTCTGCACCTGTGATGGGATTCTTTGTCCTTCAGAGGCACTTATTTTGTTTAGTGGGGACTCTTGTTCTGCTCATTGCATACACTCCTGCATGTCTCAGAATGGCAATTACGTCCAACTGGAAAACAAGCAGGTTTGTTTTCTTCATCAGAGCATTTTTTGTCAGGGATCTCGAGCATGGGATAAGCACCTGATCTTAGAAACCTCTCCCAAGATGACACTTACACCACACAAGGTGTCCACAAAATTATGTACAACTCCAGTGAAGCCCAGTACTAATTATTTCACAATGGGTCTTCAGTATGCAAATATTTCAATGACTGCAGAACTTTTTACATTGTATCAGACCATTCAGCCATCATGCACATTATCCTGCTCATGCTAGTGACTTGATTCTTCAAAGAAAGGAATGAAAACCTGTAATACTTCAACAATGCAATGCTTTACATGCTAGGGAAAGGAAAGGTGGATGGCTCTGCGCTGAATTGTCTTATTTCCCACTGAAGTACATTGAACCACCACCACCAATAAGGCAACCATGAGGGTCGGAATACAATTTCCAAGAGATATGGCAAATTAATTTTCAAAAGTAGCTAATATGACCTGGATGCCTTCAGATTTCAGCACTCTCCTTTAAGAAGCTAAATATCTATTTAAAAAATCCAACATGCAAGAGCTGTAACTTCCAATATATTCCACGCAATTCAATATAAGTATCAATTTATAATAGGCATTACATTTGTTGTTTGACATCTCAGCATACGGTAATACTGAAACTCAGTAATCTGAACCTAACCATGTTTCTACTTTTCCCTCATCTTCATCCTCCAACCTAGATATTATAGAAATTGTTGGCATTAACAAAACCCATATTAATATACTGCTGTTGTGCCCGATGGACACTAGATCCAATATATAAAAGTGTAACATACTTGCTAACTAGCAAGAAGAAACTAGTAAAAATTACAGAAACATAACTGGAGGGTAGAAAGTGTTCAACAGCAGAGAATAAATAGCACCAGGGAAGAAAGTCCTTATTAACAGAGAATGCTAACTTGAGAAAGATACAAATGCCTTGTCCATTTAAGTACATGTTTTACTCACACTTTAGTTTGTAGATTACAAATAATATTATAAATAACCATGCAACAGTCACTGACTGCCCTATAGAGCATGTGGTAGCCAGTCTTGTATGCACACTATAATCCCATTAACATTTCCTTCTCTTCTAAGATTATCATTAGTATAGCAGTGCTGGACAACCCTTTTCTGGTCCATTAATTTAGCAGCATTTTCAATTGCTTGCACTGTCCCTTTCTATGGCATTACTAATGGATAGGCTTGGCACAATTTGTTTTATTTTTTTATAATTTCAACTGGTAATATCAATGGTTATTGTAAAGCTTTATTTCCCCAATGTTTATTTATTTAAATTTTCACAGTTGTGGAAAATTTTGGAGGGGTTAGACAACCATTATTTAATGATAGCAAAGTCAAAAGTTAGTTTTCTAACCATTAAAACACAAATTGTCAATATCACATGTCAAAAGATACAAAGTAAATATCCTTAAATCAAATTCAAGTAAGTCCTCAAGCAGCATTTTTCTTACTTTACTTATTTGTAAATTTCTATCATCAGTGGAAATATGTTTTCATCGGTTTGAGTGGAGTCAGAGAAATCGATGTTTACTGACATTTACCAATAAAAATCGAATCCTGCCATGACTACCTATGGCTAGACCACCTTAGCTGTTCTCAAACTGTGGTAAATAAATTGGTTTAAAGTATAGTCTCAGAATCAATTAGGGTTACACTGATTAAAATTAGGAAGGTGTGAACGAAGTCATTTTGAATTTTAGATGTGGTACTCTAAAGTTTTAAACAACCACTGGCTTAGCTTTTTTCTGAAACCCCCTCTCATTTTTGCATTGACTTCCTAATTCTCTATCTGGTGTTGACCTCTTGGGGACAAGGCCCACTCTATAGTCTGCTAACAACTCTGGCATCTGATCCAGTATCTGTGGAGATCTGCTCTAATTGTGCCATGGTCTTTGGAGAGGGAGCTGGGTCTTTTGATGAGTGACAGCAAGGAGCAGCACAGATACATCCTGCTGGTGGGCTCATGGGGATCAGGACAGAAAGCACAGGGATCAGTCCCTTGGAAAAATAGCTGGAAGCTAGTTTTCTTTCCAAGGGGCTAAGAGGGAGCAGGAGACAACACAAAGCGTAGTCGTGTTAGTTACCCTCTGGAGTGATATGCCACAGGTTCAGCCAATAACCCATACCGCTCAATTTCTACCATGTAATCATTCCCAGCTCCAAACTGGCCATTAAAAATACATCTTGAAAAGCTGACTCCGTGGTTTTGCTGGCTGACACTCTGATTGTGCAAAATGAATAAAATAAAAAAAACTGAAACCAACGCTGACAAAAATCAACTGGTGTGGAAAGTTTCATACAAGCTCTGCACATACATGGATATGCTATAGACTCAAAAAGAGGCAAATGCCAGTGCTTCAAATTTTGCACTGACTACTTCACAGAGTGCTAAATATAGCGGGCCTTATCCAAAACCCTTCATAATCAACCAGCGCCTTTAAACTGATATCAATGGGAGTTGGAGCAGGTCCAGTCTCACCTAGATATAAAATTGGTTTCCATACTATTTGATGGGGTTTTACTGAACTTTTATTTTGACAATATTTCCATTAGCAGAACTATTATGTTATTTATGAATTTGAGATTAATGACTAAGCAATTACTCTGAAAAAACACACAGTGCTGAGAGTGCAATCACTCGGCAACATGTAATTACAGCACATAATTTTGCACATAGGGTTTTTCACTGCACCTTGCAAACTAAGGCGCTGCCATTTTTTTTCACGCTGAATAAGACTCCAGAGCTTCCAAACAATGCACTCAACTTCAAAACATGATTCTCACAGCTTTTGTGTTGACATAAGTGAAATGTCCAGACAGGCCAATAAAAAAGCCGAATATACCTTTTCCATTCTCTTTTATTTAGGATAGTTTGAAATGTCTTAAAGGAAGAGTTTGGAGACCAAACCATATATCTGTATGCTTCCCCTGGGGCAGCTTCTCCAACCACTGCCAGTTGGAAGATCCACTATGTGCACAGTCAAAATTTAGCAATTCATCATGTCAAAGAATAAGGAGAACTTCTCTGACTCCAGGGATCGATCTTAACACCCCAGGGGCACAAGGGCAGAACATAAAGTCTCTGAGTTACGGTTAATGCTGCCTTCTAGTAATAAAAGCCATCTATTCCACCCACTGTTGTTAGAATTCCCACCCTACTGGTTTTTCCTCTCACAAAAACAAAACAAAACAAAAAACTCAAGAAAAGCAAAAACCTCATTTTCATGGTGTCTGAAAATTGATCCTGAAGTTACTGAGAGGAAACAAAACAAAAAAAAGAACCTACAAACAAAGAAAAAATATTTACCAGTTATGGTTAAAAATAACTTCTCAATAATTTTTGAATAAATGTTTGTTGCACTCCTAATTTGCAGAGTGCTTGAGATAGACAGTTTAAATTGATGGCTTGTTAGTGAGGGCTGGCCCCTTTGTGAGATGTTTTCAGAATGATTGATTTACAATAAAGTGGCTCCTGGTGGGTGCACGCAGGTGGAACTGATTCAGATCGATTCCACAGAAGCTGACTAATCAGCTGTTTAAACTGGCAGAGTGCTCAATGACAGAAACAGTGCAGCTATCATTTTCTAACTAAGATTACAAATTAACTTGTTCTGTTTATCCTGTATGCCATCAATATGGATGCAGGCAGCTGAAGGAGGTGGGATTCCAGACTGATGGGATAAAGCCTTCCCTGCAAATGTGTTTTGCAACACTGACAATAAGTGCACAGGGGGAAATGTTGTTATATATTTATGAAACTGCTGTAAAACAGAACACTAAAATGAGCGTCTAGTTAATTAATGTGAGCCCTTCAGTTAATTTGTGCAGAGGGGAAGTGGTGCTCTTTAACTATAGGGATGAAAAGGCTAAATAAATACCAAAGGCCAAAAGTACCCCACTTTCCTCTTCCCACTGCCCACCCAGCTTCTCGGAAAATTATATACACCACCACTGGACTAGCATCTTTGGAAACTGATACCTCCTGGAGTGATTAATTGCCATTTCATATCCGCAACCATTTATCTGAAAGTGCCACTTTTATAATGACATGAAAACCCTATGGGGACCACAATAGGTGTGGGTATTGAAAGGTATCAGTAGCAAAATAGACTCTCTTCCTCCTGGGTTAAAAGTGCTTTTACCAAAACTAGTCTGCCAACCTCCAATTCAGGATGCCCTCTTCATAAAACATTTGTAGCATATGAAAAATAAAACACTTCTAATCAGGATTTTTTCTCCCCCACACAATATTGTCATTGAATTTACAGTGCTGATGAAATGTTCCACACGCACATTACTGGAAACTGAGGTTTCTCAATTTATTCACAGCAGAGGGTTTGGCAATGGAAACTTTGCCAAACTACTTAACAAATGTGCCTCATGGAGTCTCCTCTAATTGGGAGAAAGTAAAGTGGAGTTCAGCCTCTATGATTCATTCAGTCCTTAAATTCTCTGCTGAATTTGAAAACTATTCCAATCAGTGCCAATTTTGATGGCATCTTTTGTGATGTAAAAACAGGTCCACTAGCCTGAGACCAACTCATTTCACATTCTGTAGCGTAGATTACCAGGAAACTACCTGATACCTCTCAATATCTAGCAATCTGATTCAGATTAAAATCAATGATCCAGAAGTGACAGACTCCTCTCCTGATGCCAGTATCTCGAGATACCCAGTTCCCTAATTTATTTCCACAATATCTGTAATTAATATTGGACAAAGGAAAGCAGTTGTGCATCTTAAAAAAAAACAACACTAGGGTGTGCATCAATCCTACAGACATTGAGAAGAGCATTGGCCTCAGTGATAATTAGTTACATGCATCAAAGGAAAGAGAGAGCCCAATGCATCATCAGGTGAAATATCCAGTGGCCAAAATTTAAACTGCTATTTCAATGGTAAGGTGTGACACGCATAATACGCTGTCTTTCTACCATCTGTTCTCCTGATATATAACCATTACAGCTAAAATAATTAGCAAACATTGACTTCAAATTTAGTGACCTAAGAGGTACATATACTCACTGATGCAATGCCAAAGCCAGTATTTACTGAAAGTGAACGCAAAACCTGATTGTCATTGACACCAGAAGATAATATATTCTACGCTTTGTTACGTATATGTTAAATGTCTTCATCAAACTAGGTGAAAAATCTCTTCATTATGGCATGACCTTCTGGAGTGTAGGGGGTTTGTTGTAATGGCAAGGGCCAGCCAGATGCTGGCCCTTGCAGGAGCTGAGAACGACAGCACAAAGGGGGAATGGAACCCAGCCAAGGTGCTCCTTTCTCCAATGCCTCCTCACACCTTTGCAGCTTCAGGACCCTGTTGATGTCATCACACTCCTGCTATAGCTATTTATGGAATCAATGAATTGATAAAGCCAAAATGGACCGTTGTGATCATCTAGCCTGATCTCCTGTGTAACAGAGGCCACTGGACTTCCCAGAATTAATTCCTGTTTGAACTACAGCACAGCTTAGAAAAAAACATCCCAACTTGATCAAAAAAATTCCAGAGATATCACAGCCCTGGGTAACTTGCTCCAATTGTCAATAGCATTCAGTGTTAAAAATGTGTGTCCTGTTTCTAGTCTAAATCTGTCCAGCTTCAGCCTCCAGCCATTGGATCTTGTGGTACCTTTGTCTGCTAGATTGAAGAGACTATCATCATCAAATTTCTGTTCCCCATGTCCGTACTTAGAGACTGTGATCAAGTCACTCCTTAGCCTTCTCTTTGTTAAACCAAAGAAATTGAGATCCTTGAGCCTATCACACTCAGGCATGTTTTCCAATCCTTAATTTAGTTAAGTGACTCTTTTCGGGACCATCTTCAACATCCTTCTTGAATTGTGGACATCAGACCTGGGACACAGTGTTCTGGCAATGGTCACACCACTGCCAAATACAGAGGTAATATAATCTCTCAACTTCTATTTACTAATCCTCTATTTACATACCCAAGGACTGCATTAGCCCCAGCATCACACTGAAAGCTCACATTCAAATGATTATCCACCATGATCCCTAAATCTTTTTCAGAGTCACTTTTTCACAGGACAGAGTCCCCCATCCTGTAAACATGGCCTGATTCTTTGTTCCTAGAGGTATAAGTGTCCATTTGGCTGTATTAAAATGCATACTGTTTGCTTGCACCCAGGTTATCAAGTGATCCAGATTCCTCTGTATCAGTGACCTGTCATCCATTACTCTTAAATATTTTCACAAACATGAACTTTCTTCCTGGCCTCTGGAAGTTACCCAGTGTTCCACAATTTACTGAAAATCAACATAGATGATTCAGAGATCTCCTCGGCCAGCTCTTTTAAAAATCCTGGATGCCAGTTAGAAAATCTCTATATTTTTATTATGGATACATTAATTGTGAGTAAATTTGGCTGCCATAAAAAAATGGGCCTATCAGCACTGACTTTAGCCTAAGATCATGCAAGGGAGGTGCTTTTTCACACAGCCCTCCAATGGACATTAATGTTGCATCTGTCTTGAAAGGAGATTGTCAGATATGCTGAAGTGCGCTAAGTCATGTGGCAATTTGGTGCAAAACAAAAATTTTTCTCTCAACAACAAGGGTGCCAGCTGAGCCCCCATCCAGATCCATTCTCCTACTCCTGGATTAAGTTATATTAAAATATAACGTCCCTAGTCACCTTTGCAGGTAGTTCTTGCCCACTCACAAGCACTCAGGAATCCTTTCCTTGGGAGGAAAACAAACGAAAGAAACACAATAACCATAACCATGCACCATCACACACAGTTTATAACCAACAAAATGAGCAAATCCCAATCTGTGTAGCAGGAGTATGGACAGCATCAGAGTTTCAAGTATCCGGCTTGTTGAAGAGCAGAACTCAGTCAAAAAGCAGTACCGCCACCAACCAACAACTCCACTCACAGGTCCAATCAAACTGGGTGGTATGGCTTTCCTCCTCCAGTCTACTGCACTCAGAAGATGTCTGAGCCATGAGATTCTGTTTCAATGTGAAGCTACTTAATCCAGGTCTTTGTCACCAGCTCTGCCACTATTGGTCTGGTCAGGCCTTGTGAAGTCAGCTCTGAGCCACCACTGCTATCTGGCAGGGCACTGGGAAGTCAGCTCTGCACCACTGATCTGGTTGGGTCTTCCTGAGAAGCAGTGCTGCCAGTTCAGCTTGGTCTAGTCCCACACAATCGGTCCAGAAACAGTTCTGGATCTGCAGGCATGGGACACCTTGGATAGAGTCCCTTCTCCATGGATTAAGCTTCCAGTCACTCAGACAGAGCCCTCCACCCTGTTTTTTTGTTTAACCAAAATCCTATTCCAAAACCAGGGTCCACTATCTATCTGTAAGTGCAGGGTTACCCACTTATTCCATTCAGGGTACACAGTTCCTGAGTACAGCTGGAGTCTGTTAACACTTATATAAGCAAAGCAAAAACAAATTCCAACTAAAGCAACAAAACAAAACAAAAAACAAAACATTCTTCATACCTATGTATGTGGAACTATGAATAAGCAACACCGATTCACATAAATGAGGCTGGCCAGAACTGGCTTTTCCCCTACAGATGGAGCAGAGATCCACTCAGTGTTCTAGCTCTGGGGCTTACAAAAAACAATAATGAGACCCAAAACAGTGCATATCTGCACTGCATCTAGATCCACCAGCACTTTCTTTGTTTCACATTCATGAACTTCAGATACAAAGGTATTAAGAAAGTAACATTTGGCCCATAGAAGTGGAGGTCCTCTTAGTGGGAGGCCATGTCTTTTGTTACTTTTAAAAATTAAACGCATGGTAATTTAAAACCATAACTACAGATTAAATATGTGGGTACTTGGATCTACACACTTGCAAGTTACACAGCAATTGTTTTCTTCGTTGCACAATGTAACTGCTATGAAAACCACAAGATTAATTACTCTATAGTTACCTGCTATTTACTAAGCAAAATGAATTGAACGTGGCTAGTGTATGAGAACAAAACTAATTACACACAAATAATGTCCTGCAATACAGGATCCCTGAGAAACTAGCAGAATCATCCTCAGTAAAAGTCTCTTCCCTAACTGGCCTCTGAGCTGGCCAACCTTAGCAGTCCTTCTCTACATTTGGTTAACTTCTCATGTCTCCTCCTCCATTTCCTCTCATCTCTGCCGTGGAAATCATTAATGTTATTCAGCAGAAGTTTCCCTGCCCACTCACAATCACTCAGGAGTCCGGGGGAATATGGAAGCACAACTACCGTTTTTCGTGGGAGGTAAGCCAAACAAAAGAAACATAATAACCATAACCATATGCTCTCTCACACAATTTACATACACCAAAATGAGCAAAATCCAAATCTTGCACCCCCCTTTCCCTTCCTATCCCAAATAGAATCAACAGAATAGTAGGAGTGGAGAGGACTTTGAGAGGTCATCTAGTCCAGTCACCCGCACTCATGGCAGGATTAAATATTATCTAGATGTAAGCGGTGGAATAGTCCCACCATTGTGAGGAACTTTTCTGGCTTCTGCACTACCCCGGTGAAGTGGGCTAGCGAAAGGATCTGAGTCCTCGCTCCCACTTCCTTAACCCAGTGGCCTCCCTGCCCTTGAGGACTCCCCTTCCACTCTCCTGTCTGGCAGAGTCCTCGTAACCCCAACAAGGCTGGACCCAGGATTCCTGGGGGGGCTCGACCCCCAACCCTGCTGTGGTCACCTAGGACAGGGGCTAGGGTGCCCCCCCCTCCGGGGTACTCTCTCTGCACTGGGCACTTCTCTGACCCACTGACCATTACATACAAGTTAAAGGAAATGCAAGTTATTTAATCAACAATGGGAAAGGTTAAAGGAAACACAGCAACCCGCTCTGTGGCTGGGAACATCACAAACAGTGTCTCTGGAATGTCAGGGCAGTTCACAGTCTGTTCCTTGCAAGTCCCAGGCCTTCTTCTCAGGCCCTGACTGTGCTGTAGGGATGCTGTGGGTTGGACACTTGCTCTGGTGGTGGCCACACGCTCTCAGGCTCTAAGTGGTAGGACCCTTCTTCCCTGTGTCGCCCCCATCCTGTCGGGGTTACGATCCAAGCCTGGCCTGCCGAGCCTCTTGGCTGAGGCGTCTCCCTGTGCTGGTCCTGCTGCCCAGGGTCCCCCTCGCTCTCCCCAGCTGCTCACCGCACCCAGCTCCGGACTGCTCCAGCCCCAGCTGCACCACTCTGTCTCTGCACTGCTGCTCTGCCTCCTGCTCCCTGGGCTGCTTCTCTGGCCCCTCTGGCTCTGGTTGCTGCAGCTCTGCTCCCAGGACAGGTCTGCTCTGCAGGCTGCTTCTGTGACTCTGCTCCCAGCACCGACCTTCTTCGTGTGCTGCTTTTCTGGCCCCTCTGGCTCTGGTTACTGCAGCTCTGCTCCCAGGGCAAGTCTGCTCTCTCTGGGCTGTGCCTCTGGCTTTGGGGCTGCAGCTCTGCTCCCAGGACAGGGTCTACTCTCTCTGGGCTGCTTTTCTGGTCCCTCTGGATCTGGCACAGCTCTGCTCCCCAGCTTAGCTTGGGCCCCTGCTTTCTCCTTAGCTCGGCCCCACTCTGTCTGACCCAGGCAATTCCAGCTCACACGGAGGACGGGACCTCCCTGGCCCCCTGATTCCCTGATTAGCCTGCCCGCCCTGTCATTCAGGCTGACCTGGAGCATTGGCCTCTCCCCATTGTTCCTGGGGACTATCAGTCTCCGGGTCCTGGTTTCCCATAGACCCTTCCCCTTTTAGTACTGGGAGCTAGCCAACCAAAACACCCCTCACTGAATGTTAGTAAGTGGGCAACAGTCCCCTTATATAGGCAATCCCTGACAGGTGTTTGTCTAACCTGCTCTTAAAAATCTCCAATAATGGAGGCAATTTATTCCAGTGCTTAACTATCCTCACAGTTAGGAAGTTTTTCCCAATGTCCAACCTATACCGCCCTTGCTGCAATTTAAACCCATTGCTTCTTGTCCTAACCTCAGTGGTTAAGGAGAATAATTTTTCTCCCTCTTCCTTGTAACAACCTTTCCTGTATTTGAAAACTGTCATCATGTCCCCTCTCAGTCTTCTCTTCTCCAGACTAAGAAAATCCAATTTTTTCAATCTTCCCTCACAGGTCATGTTTTCTAGACCTTAAACCATTTTTGTTGCTCTCCTTGAACTTTCTCCAATTTGTCCTCATTTTCCATGAAATGTGGCACCCAGAACTGGATATAATACTCAAGTTGAGGTCTAATCAGTGCAGAGTACAGTGGAAGAATTACTTCTCATGTCTTGCTTACAACACTCCTGCTAATACATCCCAGAATGATGTTTGCTTTTTTTGCAACACCATTACACTTTGGGTTCATATTTAGCTTGTGATCGGCTATGACCCTCCAATGCCTTTCCTCAGTACTCCTTCTTAAGCAGTCATTGCCCATTTTGTATGAGTGTTCCTTCCTAAGTGGAATACTTTGAATTTGTCCTTATTGAATTCCATCCTGTTTACTTCAGACCATTTCTCCAGATCATTATGAATTTTAATCCTATACTCCAAAGCACTTGCAACCCCTCCCAGCTGGGTATCGTCCACAAAACTTTATAAGCATAATCTATGCTATCATCTAAATCAGGGGTGGGCAAACTACAGCCCACGGGCCGGATCTGACTCCTCAGGGCTTTGGATCCAGCCTGCGGGATTTCCCTTCATGGTGTCGCAGGCCCCGTGCCACCCTCAGAAGTGGCTGGCACCACGTCCCTGTGGCCCAGGTGCGGGGTGGGCGTGGGAAGAGGGCTCTGTGCATTGCCCTTACCTCCAGGTACTGCCCCCCCCGCCCCGCAGCTCCCATTGGCCGGGAATGGGGAACCACGGCCAATAGGAGCTTTGGGGGAGGTACCTGGAGGCGTGGCAAGGGCAGCATGTGGAGCCCTGTGCCTCCTGCTCCCCCAGGGGCCATGCAGGGATGTGGTGCCGTCCGCTTCTGAGAGCAGCATAGCGTGGGGCCAGGGTAGGCATGCAGGGCCTGCCCTGGCCCAGTGTGCACTGCTGCCACCCTGGAGCCACTTTAGGTAAGCCAGACTGGACCCCGAACCCCTCCTGCACCCCATCCCCCAACTCCCTGCCCTAAGCCCCATGCCTGCACCTTGCACCCCTCCTGCATTCCAACCCCCTGCCCTGAGCCTCCTTTCGCACCTGCACCCCTCCTGCACCCAACCCCTGCCCTGAGCCACCTCCTGCACTGCGCACCCCAACCCCTTCCCTGAGCCCCCTCATACACCCTGCACCCCTCCTCTGCTCCAATCCCTTGCCCTGAGCCCGTTCCTGCACACCGCACCCCCCCTTCCACACACACACACCCTGAACTCCCTTCCCCACCTAACCCCCTGCCCCGGCCCCTGCATACAATTTCCCCACCCAGACGTGGGCCTCAGCCCAAAAAGTTTGCCCACCCTTGATCTAAATCATTGATGAAGATATTGAACAGAAGCAGGCACAGAGTTTGACTGTCCTTCCAGCTTGACTGTGAATCATGGATAACTACTCTCAGGGAACGGTTTTCAAATCAGTTATGCACATCTTGACTCCCATCTCTGCCAAACTACAAATGCAGTTCTAAATGCCAGAAATTTGTACACATTGCACCTGTCTGCCCAGTGATCTATTTGTAAAACTCCCCCAGGGTAGGGTGTGTGCGCACACAAAGGACTCCTAACATCTGCTGCTGACCAAGGAGAATGGAATGTCTTAATATATTTAGCAAATCATAATGCAAGCCACGCAAATCATAATTCAGGCCACTGAAAAACTATGTAGAGGGGTAAAACGCATTCCCTGGCTGTAAAGTTATTGAATATTTAGAACCAGGAAACATATTTTAGAGCTGACGCTTTTTTTGGCGAGGTGTGGGGGGTCCCTTGATGTCTCTCAAATCTATAAGTAAGCCTCCTGTAGCTGTAGAAGTGAACTAGTGGTCACATTTGTAATTAACTGAGGCCTTTGTGGGCTCAGTACCCTTTGTTATAAAAGGGAAGGGGGCTGCTGTCAGATCATTCCCTGTAAGGGAGGCCCCCTTCTTTTGAGATGATCTGCTCCAACTAAGGCTTGTAATAATCTAAATTTCTTGACCTTTATTGCAAAGACTGGGGATAAGCCCATCCATATGAGCAGGGACAAGTGGAGAGCAAAGGCAGTTGACAGTGGGATTTCTGTCTGGTTTGAAATTGAGATGTGGAGTTCTAAAACTGGATTGGGCACATGACTAGTGATCAAATGTGAGTAACAAGATAAAAATAAGCAGGGCTCCTGCTTTGGTCAAGTCTTACTTTAATCTTCTGTTCCTTAAATGCATGTCAAAGGCATTATTTGAGATCCTTTAAGAACAAATTCTAGATAAATATGTGGAACAGCTTAAAAATTGAGATACTAAAGACAAAGAGCAAGTGTATGATGTTACAACTTTGGTGGGAACTTTACTAATCTATTGTACGGATCAGTCAGGAAAATAAGGCCAAGGAAATTCAGCAGCTTAAACCTGTAAGTCATGTCTCTATGCAGAGGCAGTCAAAACAGAAAGAAAGTGATTAATCTGATGGAGATCAGTGATAGATTAAGGGAAGAAAATGCTAGTCAGATAAAACAAATATGGGAAGTGATCAAAAAATTTATTTTTGAATCACCAGAGTTTGAGCACTCAAAAGATGATAATGGACTGATATATTTCTCGGATATATTTACTTAATAACAGAAAGTTAATAAAAAAGTTTCTGGGACTTTTTTCCCCCAGAAGAAAGAGATAAGTTAAAGATTATCCTTGAAGCAACAGAAAGACAACTGGATATCAAAGATATTTCTTTAGAAGTAAGAGTATAAACTGTTAAGCAGTCAATCATGAGTGGCAGCCATGTTAGTCAGTATTCGCAAAAAGAAATGGAGTACTTGTGGCACCTTAGAGACTAACAAATTTATTTGAGCATAAACTTTTGTGAGCTACAGCTCACACTGAATGCATCCGATGAAGTGAGCTGTAGCTCACAAAAGCTTATGCTCAAATAAATTTGTTAGTCTCTAAGGTGCCACAAGTACTCCTGTTCTTTTAATCATGAGTGGGTTTTCAATGGGGCTTTTAATCTCAAAATGGAATGTGTACAGCTTAATTGCCTCTGGGCAAGAAATGAAGGAATTTATTTTTTCACTTAAAAAAGAGACTAGATGTCATATGTATTCAAGAAACGCTGGTGAAACCAAACCTTTCATTTAATATTTCTAACTGTGCTGTATGTACAAATGACAGAAGTGAGGGAAGAGTAAGAAGTTATAGAATTTTTATCAAAGATTCTTGCTTCAGGGAGCCATCTTTAGATCTAGATCTAGACAGGAAAGCAATAGGGGTTTCTTCCCAGGTGGGGAAGATCATAATTAATATAATTCAAGGAAGAAAATTAATTGTGATAGATTAGAATATTTTACACCAAAAGCAAGTTTCCCATTGATTCTGGTACAGGGATTCTAACAGCTGTAATATATTAAAGATAGGTAAATATAATAATGATGACAGTGAAAGCACTCTGGTGTAAAGCGTTATTAACACTTAAATGTGGTAGTTTTCAACAATGATGGATGAATTAAATTTAAGACATTTTCAAGGAAAGTTTCATGTATTGAGTTAATTGCGTTTTATACACAGAAGATAAATGTGATTGGGCTCAGATCATTTCACTATCCTTAAAATTGTTCCATTGGATTCGTTCCCAATAAGAGGCCCCAAAAGTAGAAAATTTAGGAAAACGGAATGGAATTTTTTCTAGGATTTACAAGTTGTACTATTTCTGAACAGTGGTAAATATTTAACATTTGTATTACACCTACAGGATTCAGCCAGGTCAAGAATCTATTGTTCTGGGCAGTGCACAAACTTATGGTGAATGACAGTTCTTGGACAAAAGATATTACAATCTAAAGGGTCTTGTATTTTTTACATTGAAGTTTCCGAATTTTTTAGCTGGCAAACGCTATTTTGTAGTATAACAAAAGTATAAGTAAAAGCCAAAGTAGTTCCTTTATGATTACTATTTTGTCACTTACCCCAAGAAACATAACCATCTCACCACCAGACACTGTACATGGTTTACATACCTGTGACCTAAGAACCCCTCAGTGCCAACTGCCAAAGGGTTCACTGCTCTGTAACAGAAACTCGTACCAGGCCTGACAACCTCATTACAGCTAACACCCTGCTTTCATAGTATTTCTCCATAAGGGGTTGTGTGAGATGTCTAACAGAAGCTTACATCATACTGATCCTCCTGATTGTTGTGTGATGTATATATAGTAATATTTAAGTTTACGTATGTACTGAAAATATGTTTAGATTTGTGTCCCAGGCAGGGTTGACAAGCAGCTTTTGCCAAACAAAAGGATGTGGAATCACGTATCTGCCCAGGTTTCTGATGTAAATCATGAATTGTAAAGCCAAACACAAATAACCCCATTTATATTTGAAGTCAACAGGAAAAACAGGTGGGGGGGGGGGATGATGCGAAACAAAGAGGAATATGGGAGAAACCTTGGAGCCAGCAGCAAAAATGAAACGACAGGACAAAAACAATTGGGATATAAAAGGAAAGCACAAGGACCCCTCTTTTATCCTACACTTGAGGGGGTAACTGGGCAGTGCGGTTACGCCAGTGAAAACAGGATCTCAACCAACCAACCAGTTGGCGGTTAGAATTAAATTTTAGTCTAGTATAAGTGTGCAGCATTCTGTTGTTATTACCCTTTCTCAGTCTCTTAAAATCTTTGTTAATACACGTAATTGTTTTCACTGTAAATAGATTACAGTGCTGTGTAGTTATGTTGTAGCTGATATTTAGTTGAACAAACAAACTGGTGTGTGTATACTATTCCCTTGGGAGTAGCGAACCTGGTAATTACTGTGAATGTCCAGTGACTGGTCTGGACACTACCGGGGACACCTCTGAGGTGTTTGAGGACTGGGCAGTATTTACCTGTAAGGCAAAGTAGGAGCTGACAGAGCCCAGAGGAAAGTGCTTAAGTGGATAAAAGGCTAGGTGGCAGGCCCGCCAATGGAGGGTGGGGCAGTGGGGCAAAGGGGGCATTTACCCAGGGGCCTGGATAATTTAAATCACCCGGGTGGGCGGCAGGGCTCCTAGGCACATGCGGAGTTGTACCAATGGCGGCGAAGGCAGCTGGGCAGGCACGTAGAAGCCCTGGCCGTGCCGGAAGAGCACGCCCAGCAGCTCACTGGGCACCAACCAGCGTAGGCACAGCACCACCCAAATGTCAGGTGGACCGCATCCGGGCAGGCGCAGCTTGTGCGTACATGAACTAACTACCACACGTGGTCCAGTTCCGCACCCATGTGCTGATACCACCCTGGGCCAGCAGCAGCGTGGGTCCCGCCCTGCACGAATCAAACCTCAGGCATCCCTTTCTAGGGGGCCCTGTTCTGCCCTGGAGCCTGAAATTGCTGTTGGCTAGCCTGGTGGGCATTGTCAGAGAGTTGACAGGCAGCTTCCACACCAAAGACTCCCTCTCACTGGAGGTAGGAGGATAGCCCAGTGACCCACATTCCTGGACACCCTGAGAAAGTGTCACAACACCTGACTGCAATCTACTTATAATACTGGTTGAAGATGATGCAGGAGAAAGAAAGATTATTTAGCCTACAGTAACTGTGGTTCTTCAAGATGTCATCATCAGTACAGAGCCCAGCACAGGAGTGCATGTGCCTCATGAGCATGAGTTCTGATTTCCTTTGGATAGCCATGTCCATCCAGGCTGTGAATATGCCCTATGCCTCCTTGTGCTCCTATGCCCAAAATATGGAGAGGCTCCAACCCTCCCTCAGTTCCCTCGCAGTTTGAGGTCCCTGCACTACCCTGTCTCTTTGGAATGTTGTATAGGGAGGTTCAGCCAGGAACCCCTGAAGCTCGCTCACTCTTCCGGCTGAAGAGCAGCCACTAAGATGACTTTTTTTTCCACGGTGAGGGGGTGCTAGCAGCATTCTGAAAGAGACTCAAAAGGAGGCTCCCTGAGTCTCTCTAGGACTATATTGAGGTCCCAAGTAGGAGTGGGTTTTCTGACTAGTGGGAAAGTATATAGTAGCCTGTAATGGGTGACACGCACCTCTTGTGAGTGCCTTCTGTTGGCTGGGTGTGATGCTACAGGAACTGCTGCTGTTCCCTGGGCCCTTTTTCCTATCTGATCTCTTTCTCTTCACCTTTACGTCAGGGCTGGCGTTCTCAGATCCTCTTTCTCCTTGCTGAATGCAAATGCCACCAGCACCCATCTTCTGGTTCTCTCTTGAGCTCCTGTGACCTTACAGGTCCTTCCTTGCTCCTCTGACCCCAGTCAAGAACTGACCTGCTCAGGAGCAGCAGCTACTTTTATCTGAGCCTGCTGGGCTCTGATTGGATGATTCTGTGCATCCTTTCTAGGCAGGCCTGGAGGACCCACCTTTGTCACTCCTTCCTTAAGCAGATTCTAATAGGATCTCACGGCCTCCAGCAGGGGTCTCGAAGGGCCCCACCACATAATCCTTTAAGAAACTTAGATACAGTGGGGTGAGAGAAAACAGAACATGGAGTCCACAGGTGTGTGGCAATGTGAAATCAGTATCAGATGGACTAACAAAATTCAGTAAGAGACCTGCTTGAGATACATTAGATAGTCAAGTAGCTTTGGTAGCAAGGCCTGGGCTGGATCTAAGCCCTTTTGGGCTGCCCACATAGAGAACCTCTTCCACTTGGAAGAATGTGTCCTTCTGGTAGATATTTTCTTCTTTTGCATCAGGATACCTAGACCTGCCAGGAGCCATCTGGGTCTGTGGTGCTCAGCCACTCAACAGCCACGGCATCATATGCAGTGATTTCAGATCTGGATGGAGTGCCTGTGATGTGAAGAGATCAGGTCTATGCAGTCTGGGAGCTGGACTGGAGGCTGAATGGACATCTGGAGCAGGTCTGTCAGCCAGTACTGCCTCAGCCAGTATGGAACCACCAGAACAAACATGGGCTTTGACTTTTGAATTTGGAATTACCCTGGGAATCAGAGGAACTGGTGGGAAGGTTCCTCTGTAGGAGGAAGGTATCTGCTGGTGACCCTGGACTCAGGCCCCCTCTTCAGAATATGGTCAATGACTGCCTGCCCAGGAGGTCTGCTGTATTGTTGTTAACTCCTGTCACTTCATTCTGGTGGTACTGTCTCCAGAAGTCAGTGTCCTTCAGGCAGAGGAAGGGGAGAGAGCACTTGTAGGTAGTGCATGGTTGTCATATTGTCTGTGAAAATTAGCAAACTCCAAAAATCACTTCTCTTTTATTCTTCAAAATGTAGAATATCATTTCACCTGTTTTGAGGGGGTTCCGCTGACAACTCTTTAGATAGTTATAATATTCTAAGATTTTGGCCTGGAAATAAAGCAATGTTTAAATGTTCAAACTGGATGAAACTGAAGTAGAGTGGACTATTAATATATGAGGACTGAGAATTGAAAGATGGTAAGGGAATCTGAGATTTCTAGAGAAACTGATTATTTCAGTTATCAGAAGGATGGGGATGTAGGATATCAGATAAGTTTCATTTCAAGACCAGAAATCCACAGGGAGAGATACTTAGGCTTACATTTAATGAAATGATTAACAACTTGCTAGAAATTATTGATCAGGAGTTGAAGTCTCGTACACCAATAAGACAAAGATGCTGAGAGATGGGCATAGTATTTCATTTTTAAATTATACGGTAATTTTGATAAACTGGTTAATACACAGGGTTTTAAAACAGAAGCCAGTAATTTTCCCCCTTACTGAAAGTAATGTAAAATCATGTGAAAAAGGAAGGTTTACAAATCATTTCACGTTCTGGGTATGTGGGTGTATATGACAGATTGACATATAGTGCAATAGCTATACCAGTGCATTGCAAGAGCAGATAAAACAAGCTAAAGGGATGCTGTCAAATTGCATTTGTTAAAATTGATTTATTTCTGTTAACTATAAATGGTAAGTCCTTTTAAAAAATCATTTAAAAATTAAGTTTTTTCCTCCTTCCTCTCTTCATATTTATAAACCCCTATTCACCGAGAAAAAAAGTTATTAACCATACAAGGGAACATCAAAAGCGAATGCATCCATGATTTTCACATTATCATTGTTCCTTGAAAATTTTTGAGCAGTACAGTTAGTTTCATTTGGATTGAAGAAGCAAAGGCACTGCTACATATAAGTGTCAGGTAATAACTAGCAAAATATTTTGAAGGATTTGTAATGAAATTAATCACAAAATAATGGGAGCGGATTGATTTACAGCCGTCAGTGGAGTAAAGTGCGAATATTTTTAGAAGTAACTCAGGCTGAAGTGTGAGCATGAAGTCACTTCTAACTATACACAGAGTGCTAGCACTGATTAGCTTAAATCACTTCCAACCATATACTAAGTTGTTCAAAAGTAGCAGGCATATACTGCTTCATTAATAATTAAACCAGACAGGTGTAATTAAAATTTTGATACTATTTAGGACATCATAATCCTGCAATTTCAAAGCACTTTTCATCTTCCACAAACACATGTCCTTCAAAGAAGGAGAAAAATATGATCCATTAAGGCAACCAAACAAACTTAACTTTACCCTATAGTGATGCCATGAGGGAGAAAATGATGAAAAAATAATTAAAAAAAAACTAATTCATCTGGTACTATAGAATACATTAATTATAATTTTATTCCATAGTGTCACTAATGGACAGAGTTATACTTATATGAGTGCCTTACCCATGCATTTCTTTAACATGTTTGCATTTTTATTTCAGTTTAGCTCTGAATTTTCTGGGTTTATGATGCTTGTTTTGAGGACAATTCCAGTAATCTTATGTTTTGTTTTGAACTTGGCTTGATGTATTGCTCTGAATAGGAATATGCTTGTTTTTCACAATATATGAATGGAAAACTCAAAATATCTTGTTTGCATGGGATAATGTTAATGACCTGAAGATATGAGGTACCAGCCTATTTTATTTCTAAATTTAGGGACAGATTCACTGGTACAGTCTGGTTGGTTCCCACCATTTTGGAGCAGCACAAAACAGCCAGAGCACATGGACCAGTTAAGAGAGATTTATAGCTCCTTTACACCACCGGAGCAGCACAAACATCAATGGCATGCTAATGAATCTGGTTTCCAATATGCTAGCATCCAGCCATGGAATCTTTAACAGGAGTGACAGTTAGCAGCCAAGTAATCTACCAGTGAGAACTCGGGACACATATATCTAGTCACTTTACAGACTTACCGGTCTTGTCTATTAGTATATTATAACACAGACACTATATTCCATGTAGAGTTGGTTGGAAAATGATTTTTCCCACCACCACAGACACGCACACAAATCACAAAGTTTCCTAAGGGTACATAAAATGAAATACTTAGTTTTGGGTAAAATCAACCTGAATCAAAAATTTCCGTTTGTACAGCCAAATCAAAACATTTTGTTTCAGATAAGTCTGAGATTAAACTATGTCTACCGTGCTGCTGTGGTACATCATGGGAGTTGTCATTCAAGTGCCTCCTGTTCTCTCTCTCCTGTGTGGGCCAGGCTGTCTGGATGGATGCAGCATGGATTCATCTCATGCTGATCAATTCAAATACATCATTGGAGTCACATAGCTGGGTGCATCATGGGAGATGAAGTCCAGTCAGGGATCCCAGTCCATAAAGGTAAAGAGGCATGAAGCACTCAAACCACAATTCCTATGAGGCATCACTGAGGGCTCAGGAAGATGCAGTTTAATGTAAGAATGAGCTGATCGAAATCATTTTAATTTGGGAATGTCAAAACGAAATGTTTCAATATTTCAGAAAACAGAAAACTTGATTTTTCAACAAACTAAATATTTTCAAGGAAAATAGGCATTTCCCTCACACAGATAATATAGTAAAAAAACTCAATTTTCCACTGACAGTTTAAAAAAAATTTCAAACAGCTTTAGTGATGTGAGTGCTAAACTTGCCTACGTAATACAGCTAACTTTTAATTTCCTTGCTTTTATGTCAAGACATCTAACAGCACATAACTCTTACTTCTCCACTCGGAGACATACACCTCTTCACTAGAACCACCACTTCACAACACACAGAAGACATCACAACCTGACCTCTGCCCCAGTAGGGATCCCAGCCTTTCAGTGTCTCCTCCCTCCAACTCTTCACCACCATGAACAAATCAGACTCCCCCCTACTATCCATTCTGCACTCATCAAGGAAAAGAAAAAAATCACACTCACTCATGCTTGGGGAAGACCAGGTGCTGCTGAGCTGGCTGAACAGTTTCCGGAAGAACAGCATCTCCAACACAGTATCTGTTGCTTTGCTGAAGATGCTGGCTTGACGAAGGCTGAATAAGCTCAACAGTTTCAAATGGGTGCTGGCTTTCAATCTACCAGCAGCTGCATCTTCATAGAGGACCCTGGTCATCATAAAATCTCCTTCTCTGGTCAGTTAACTGTGATGTGTAAGGATTAAGTTATGATAAACACTACTGTTTTTTTTCTTTTTGCTAATTAACAAAATAATTACATAACTCCAGAGAGTTCAAACTGCCAGTAATCTACAAATTTGTGATGTACTACAATCTGTAGTTTTTAAGCTAGAGAAAAATCATGAATGAGAACTGTTTGGGGGCCAATTTTTAATGTCAGAATCTAAATTAAACTATTTTCTTGAAAGTCCTCAGAAAAGTTAAACTTTACTTATCGATTATGTGCTGAATATGTGGGTAGATACATTATGTTTTACATATGAAACAAAAACTTCCTCTTCAAATGCAAAATAGAACACAGCCTTAACGATCATATCACAGCAGTTCACCATAACTGTAATAATAATAATTAGGTACAATAATCAATAATAATATAGCTTAATTGCAACTGAATTTTAAGTGTAGTTTACATATAAGATTGTAATGAGTTTAAGTATAAGGAAAGCTTGAAGAGTCTTATGTTAATCCATTTTGAAAATCATTCAGGACAAAAGAGATCCAATAAAGATTAAATTTCTCTGAAGGATCCACTTTTAAATTATTACCTCTCTCTGATTAACATATTTACTTGTACATTCTCAGAAAATTCATTCACAAAGAGTATGTGTAGTAGTTTTGACAACAATACTGCTTATTCTTAATATATAAAAAAAATTGCATTTCTGGTTTAAGTAGAAGTCTTAACCTTAACTATGGAATTGAGACCAATACCTCCATAATTCATTATATTTTCCCAAGCCTTAAAAAAAAAATTCAAGTTTAGATGCATATTTTCCCATTTATGTTTGGATAGGACTACCTCATACATATTTTCCTTATTGTTTGGTATATAACTCTCAAGCTTTGAGAGTAATCGTTCCTCGAAGTTGAGCCTCATTTCCAATAAAATACATTTTCATTCTTAGTATGAGTTTGAATTGCACAAGAATCTTAAGAGACTGTTAAAATGATTCAGGGTTGCATTTAATGTTTACTCCAGAAGCTCTTTGACAAACATTTTAATTTTATTTCTCTCCTGTAAACCCATAAAACAGCATGATCTAAAAATTCCTTACAAATATATTAATAAAAATGTAAATATGCATGTTACTTATAGAGTTTTCAGTTAATTACATAGCAATATTGTCTTTTATACAGCTTAATTAGATTAATTATTGATTAGTACACTTTCCATTGATATTTCATTAACACGCCATAACTATCTCATTATATCTGGATGAAGTTTTAAATTAATTAAAGTTTGTCTGGAAGTGAAAAGTTATGGAAACAAATGCAGCAGATCACTTTAAATACAAATTTTGCAACAGTAAGCATGTTAATTACAGCAGAGAAGAAAAATTAGACTGTACCTATTTTGAGAGTTTAATGTAATTAAATATAAAAAAGACACTGTACAATATTTTCCATAAGATTTCAATTTTAATATTAATAGCAGTGCGTTAATCTATCGTGGTATGCTCAGAGAGATTATGAAATATTATAGCTCTTTATGAAGATTATGTTTTGTTTATTTCAGACAGAATCTTTTATATTTTAAACAGCATCATAGATTTCTAAGTATGTGATTACAACTGTTTATGTTCATGCTGATGAGCTACGAGCTGTTTCAATAGGATGATGCTGTAATTTTCACATGATCTGGCAAATAATTCACAGTACTTTTTATGTTGTCATTAACTGTCACATTTCTTGAGTTAAATATGAGTGCTGTCACTTGAAAGTCAGAAAGCTTCTCCTAAATTTCTCAATTTCATTAGCAATTGATTCAAATCATTTCCAGAAAATAGTCTGAATTGACACATGAATTGTAGTGGTCCCACAGCTTGGTGTTTAATTAATCAAGCTATCAGGTTCACAATAAACTATTTATCAATCTTATAATGAAGCAGGAAATCTTAAGAAGTCCTCGTTTTTTAAACTAAGTTGAGGAAAAAGTTAAAAAGTAGACAGGATGGTGGTGAAGGGGGTGGAACCAAATTGCTCCCAATCAGCAAAATTGCAGCATCAGTAGCAATAATCTTTATGCAGACTTGAAGCAATGATAGAACCTTTTGACCAAATGGACTGTGAAATGTACTGTCAGCATAAAATACAAGTACAAATTTCTTTAAATGACAAAAAATCATGTCAGTTTGTAGGGTGGAAGGCGCATACAGTGCAATGGGTGCAGCTTATTCACTAAAATGTGTGCTGACTATATCTCCTTCATATTGTCACGTTTGATTCAAGAGTTAAAAACCCCCACAAACATCCTTCTGTTGTCCTTCCTGGAAAAGATATTTGGAAAAATGTAGTTATGTTTAAGTACATGAATATCATAAACACAAGGTAAAATACATTCAGAGTAGTTTAGTTATTTATTAGCACCCATTTTCTTGCAGAAAAGAATTTAAAATAATTTCTGAGTCTTCAAACATTAAACATTCAGATTTTTGTTTGCTTTAATGAAGAAATCACTAAAGAATTTCCACATTTGAATTCTATCAGCTCCTTTTTTCTTGGAAGAATCAGAGAATGACACACTAGAGACTATCAATCTTCCTTGTTTCTTAGATACTGTATTTTTAAATGGGTGGAGATTCCTCCCTTCAAAAGCTGAACTTCAAAATAATGTCTTAACAAAGAGATTGCTCCTGACAAGGTGTTTTAAGAGTCTGTCTGATTGATATGGCCCCTTTTCTATCTCCCCAAAATTAGGCAAGAATATATGGCTATAATTTCAGGGCCATGGGGCAAGATTTTGATCCCAATTACACTGGTTTTAGAACTGTCTCCATTAGTTTTTTTTCTGATTTACACAGGGGTAAGTGAAAGCAAAATCATGCCTCAGAAGTGTAATCTGATAGCGACATGTCAACTGCTACTAAACAGAAAATAAGCTCTAGTTAAAAGCCCGGAATATGTCTACTTCTCCATTTTCTGAGTCAGATCATTGCTGTAGAAAAACACTTATCCTGCTGTCCCATTTAATGTTGCCTGTTTCAGAATTTCCAGATCAAGTTTCTAAAGTCATCTGCAAGATTAACCTTGACTAAACACAAAAGCCAGCAAGCAAGTGATAAGATGGTGATTCTCTCAGTATTTTGTAAGAATAAACAACATATGATATTAATGAATTGTGTGTCTTGAAATGCCATTTTAAGTCCTTTTAAACACTAAGATTTATTCTGAGTGTTAGTCTTATGACTTAATATAAAAACCAGTGTTCAAATAATTTAGACTACCATATCCATCCAATGCATGTTTAAACCATATTAATTTTAGGCTCAACAATCAGTTACTTTTTTTTTCTTAATGCTGAAAGTTGCCCACCAGCTATAAATTTAACCTCCCATTAGTGACGAAATAAAAAATAATATAGAAGTCCCAACCCACTAAATATCCACTTGTGCAATTTATAATTATGTTACACTCAGAAGCAAGTCATAGCTCTAACCTAGGAACTACTATTTCTATGGATTGAAACAAGGGCAGCTGTGTATCACAGTGAAGTAGCTATACAGCCCTTGTTTTCATAAGAGAACAGTTCAACATAGAATTTTTTTTCTTTATTTCATGGTAAAGCTGGAAACAACAGATGGCAGCTACCCAATCCTGCAAATGCTTACACTTGGGAGTAGATTTATTCACAAATTATAAGGACTACTCACATACTTAAAGTTAAGCATGTGTCAGTCAACAGGAGTAGTACTATTTTGTGTGTAGATATCACCAACCCAACAAGTTCATGAGTTCTCTCATTTTTAAGTTTCCCAGCAAATACTAGAAAGTTATATTCAGTTGCAATTAATTATTCTGGCAAGCAATTCTCAGCAAGTACTAGGTCCCCTATGCAAAAAGTCTAATAGAATTAATAACCGTAGGTCCCTGACTAACGTTTTTTTATATATAATTAATATAGTCAATGGTCTGCATCAGACAGATATTTATCATCTTCAGAATCCAACAGCCACAATCTTACCTCAACATTATTGATATGTCAGATCATGCACCAAACTATTTATTTACTGGGATGAACATACAAAATGCATATCCAGGTTGGCAGTTTATTAACAGTAGTATAAATATTTACATTACAATAGCACCCAAAAGCCTAAGGCCTCCTTTGTGCTGGGTACCATGGAAACACAGAAAAGAGATAATCTCTGCCCTAAGGGCTCACAGTGTGTAAAAGACATGAGCAGATGAAGTGTAGGAGATGTGGATACAACAAATATGCAAACAAGTATTTTAAGTACATTGCTAACTCAGGATAAAACACATTTTAGAAGCAGCATAGGAAGCATTGTTTTTTTGCAATATGACTATCTGGACTGAAACCACCAGTTTTCACACAGGCCACCAAAGGGCTGTCAGATAGTAATTATTTTCTGTCAATAACCTCCAAGCCAAATTCAAACTGGTGACCTACAGGGGAAATACTCTATATCCCATTACATATACTCTGATCCCTTAACGCCCAAGCAAAATTTGTTCCTGTATATGACTATGAATCAACAGGGCATTCCCGGTATGGCAACAGGATTGGATGCACCAGAACCAAAATTAGAAACATAAGAATATATATTTTCTATCCACAATAAAAATAAATGTATGTAAAACAAAACAAGAACTTCAAACTCTCAGAGCAATTAAAGTATCAATACTATCGGTCTTTTTGAAATTATAATTATTTGTATTGCAGTAGTGTCTAGTGGCACAATTGTGTTGGACCCTGAATGAAAACAAAGCAAGAGATAGTCCTTATCTCAAAAAGCTTGTAGTCTATGGCTCGTCTATTCAAAAGGAGGATCTTAAGGAATTTAGGCACACAAATCCCATTGACTTTCAATGGGTCCTGGGTGCCTAACTCCTTAGGCTCCACTGAAAATGCCACCTAAGTAGAGAGACAAGGGGTGGGAAGGGATATAGATACAGAGAAGTGAAATGACTTGCCCAAGGTCAGTGAAACTGCAAATAATAGAACTCAGGTCTTTTGAGTCCCAGTTCATTCCCCTATCTGCTGTGGTGGGGTTTTTAAATGTCAAAAGGATTTAGGATCACAAATCCCTTTAATACTTGTGCTCCTAACTTCCTTAGGCACTTTTGAAAACCACAGTCTAGATAGCACTGCCTGTTCGCTCTTGCAAAGAGGGCCACAAGGTTTTTAATGAGCACAAGTAGGTATTGCTCAGTTTTTCATCTCAAAATAGCTCTCCTTAAGAGGTTGTAGGATGCTGATTATTGACCCTGGGATGACTCAGAGGGATGAGTAACATCTACTAAATATTCACCATCAGCACAACTTACAGTGGCTGCACTTAAAACATTTTCAGAGATACAACTCATGAGAGATATTCCAGTATTTAAAATGGAAGTGCTGGTGGAATCAGTAATGTCTTCCAAAATTTTTCAGGGTGTCCATTTTAGATCTTCCTCACCATAGGTGGCGACTTCCTCTCTACCCGGGGGGTGCTGACCCCTCCATTCTGCCCCAGGCCCTGCCCCCACTCCACCCCTTCCCCCACCCTACCCCGCCTCTTCCCGCCCTTGCTCCGTCCCAAGCCCCACGCCACCCCTTTCCCCAAGGTCCCACCCCCACTCCACCTCTTCCTGCACCGCCTCTTTCTGCCCTTTCCCCGAACTCACCTTGTCCCTGCTCCTCCCCCTCCCTCCCAGCACCTCCTGCACACCATGGAACAGCTGATCCGCGGCAGGCAGGAGGTGCTGGGAGGGAGGGGCAGGAGTTGATCAGCAGGGCTGCCAGTGGGAGGGAGGCGCTGGGGGGTAGGAGGGGAGCTTGGCTGCCAGTGGGAGCTATGTTTCTCACGTAGTTTTCAATCAAGTATTGAGCAGGCCCCAGTCATGCTTAGTTAATGTGAGATGCTTAGATCTCAGTCAGAGAAGCAACACTACAATCTCCAAAAGTGTGAAGAAATAGATTCAGGAACGTACACGTTTAAGTTACAGTAAATCATGTTTTAAGTCACATATTAGATACGAAAAATTTTCAAACAAATAAAAGCAGTATTAATTCACAGAACTGAAAACATTTCAAGTAGTTACAGATTGCGGGTTCAGCTGTCAAAACATAGCGCCACTGCCAACAAGACAGTAGTTGGCAAAAAATGCCCCTTGCAGGAAGCAAAACAGTAAATTAAAACGCCATTTCATTGGGCCATATGCATGATCCATTAGGCTTGGTTTTGTGATAATTCTGGCATTCATTGGGGTGGAAAAGGTTTTGTTAGTGCGAAACTTAAGTCACAACTCACTTGTAAACATGAGCAGTTAGTAAAGGCTGCAACTGTACTGGGTCTTTTGGGAGAGAAAAAACTGATTCTTGGCCTACTGAAGAAAAAAATTGGAAAAAGATAATATACATCATGTCAGCAAATTTTTTTTAAAAAATAACCAAACCATTGTTCAAATTTTTGCACTAAATTTAGGTGGTAAGGACTGTTCAAAATTCTCACAAGCGACATGTGCTTTTGAGTTAATTAAAAAAAAAAAAGGAAAGAACACCACCACATACTGTGACACAGACATGCCCTGACACACCCAGATAGGTATATTACCCTTTATCAGACCATCGTCTCAATATTTCACCAAAGGAGGTCCTGTGTGGTCTCTGCTGAAAGCTAAAAACTAACAGATTGTTACGTTTATTGTGAGATGTTTGTACAGGAAACAATTTTAGACTTATGGAACATGTAGGATATTATGTTCCAGATCTGTTGGGAGCGAAACCTAGCACCTAGAAGGAGAGTATGAGATCAGTGAACATGAGAACAATGGCTTCCTGTGGACTGAGCCAGTTTGTGATTATAGTCTGGTCCAAGTGATGGCTTCAGCATTTACAAACATAAAAAAAAAACCAATAAAAGTATCTGAATAGTGAACCCCTGGGTCGAAAGACAATCTATTTAAGAAGACTAGGACAAGGAGACATCCATTACAGAGGAGTGACTCTGTCAGCAGGGGTTGTCTCAGGAATGGTGGATCTCAGTTTTCCAGACTGGAGAAGTGCTGTTTAGAATAGATTTGGGTAAGAAATACCTTATTAGACAGGAAAGTAACTCAATAAGTATAGGCTGTAGTTTGCATCTTACATATTTCTTTTACCTGTAACCTTATGTTTCCAAATCTTTTTACTTGCCTTTATTTTGAATCTCTATCTCAAGCTCTGTTAAATGAACTTTAATTTGATTTTACTACAAATATGACTGAGTGGGTTGTGCTAAGGAAAGTGTATGAACTGAAGTGAAACTGGTGAACTACTGTTTCCACAGAGGATCTTGAGTCCAGAGCTACGCCAGCCCAGCGTTAGTACAGATTAGAATCTTAAGGGCTGATCTACTATACATTGGATAGCTAGGTCCCACAAGAGGTATGATGGGGCATAAGTCCACCAATGGCCAATAGCCAAGATGGTCAAAGATTTAAGCCCATGCCCTGAACTTCAGACTGCTAGAAGGGCCTGGGCCTGAATGACAGTGGATGGATCACTTAACAAATTGCCCTGTTCTGTTCACTCCCTTTGAAACACCTAGCATCAGCCATTTCAGAAGACAGGATACTGGGCTAGATGGACCATTGGTTTGACCCAGTACAGCCATTCTTATGAGGCCAGGATTTGACCATCAGTATATTGGCACTTTCCTACACTGGGCTTCTAAGAGAGCAGCATAGCAGCCAACTCTGTCTGTTCTATGCCAGCTGGAGACTTCCCATTGCCAGTTGGGGAGGATCTGGAGGCTTTCCAACTTCCAGAGTAGTGCGAAGGGGCCAGAATACAGGAAAAGGTAACATTTCAGGGCCAGTTTCTAACTCCATGTGTGTTTGTTTAGAAAACTGCATCTTCTCCAGTTTCCTAGACTGTTCTTTAACATGGGCCCATGGCCAGCAGGTACTCAGCATTCAAAACTACAGTAATTTATGAATTCCAGCTAAATCAGGGGGTGCACATTTAAATCAACCAAGAGTAAAAAGCTGGGGTGGCTGAAGGCTGCATGAGGCCCTAGAGATTTAAAAGGTCCCTACATGCCATAACAAAACAGTCTGCTGTTTGACTGGATATTTTATTAAATAATTGTCTGAGGCAGAGGCCTCCTACAGCTTGCAGATATCACACTCTCAGGTAGAGAGAATGATTTTTCTTCTTGATTAAAACATACTATTTGACAGTTACACAAGTTTGCCTTGAATACTTTTATGGATGAAATTGCGTCTATAACGGATGTGTGATCCATTTGGGAAAATGTAAGATTTATACACATTGGTGTGGTTTGTGCACAGAGGTTTAGACAAACCCACAACTGCATGCAATGATCAGACATAAGCAGAAACACACTCCAAAGTGTGACAGAATGAACAGATCACGGTCTAGATGACAGCTTGGATTTACAGAGAAGTATTAATAACTAGCTAATCTTTTTGTGCATTCACACAACCTCCTCCCTCCCTCCTTCCCCCCCCCCCCCCCGACAAACACACAATTTAGATCAGGGATGGTAATCGTCCGAACTATATTAAAATCTATTGGTTAAATAATGAGCTCTGCAAAAGGGTGTACATCAGATCTGGCATTTGTAGTTGCCTGTTTTTGCCAAGGAGTCCAAGACGACCTCTGTACTCAAAAGAAATGTAATAAAAATGACTGCTCATATTTCTTCTCTGTCTGCATTAATTCTTGCTCGTATAATGAAATACAGAAACACGTGTTTAAAGGAGGGGGGATAAGGAGGCATGATTTGGAGTCAGATTGTGCACAAAGAGTTATGAGATACACATTCTCATCAGCGATGTAAACCAGTGCTAGCTCTATTTACTGCTGGTGTCAGCACTATCAATAAATAACATTTGCAGTGACAAGAAGAGGGGAAGCGTGAGCACAATGCATTGAACTGCAAGCAGCAATATCAACAATGGTTCTTTCCGTTTGCCTGCAGAAGGATACCACTCAGTGCGTGGTGCAGAGAAAATCTGGAGGGTGTCAATGAGCTGTGTGCCCCATCAAGATATGTGCAATACCAATCACAAAGCACCTAATATGAGAGTACTAGTTCTCTGTCAGCACTTGTTGTGAGTATACATTACAAAAATCACCAAACTCATTCTTTCAACATCAGAAAAATAAATGTTTCTTAGCCAAATCAGAACAGTACTTCTAATAAAGTCTACACCTCAGAAAATTATTAAGGATGTAAGTGCAACTAGAGAGGGACTTGGACTTGATGGGATCCCAAGGAAAATGTCAGAGGGAGTTTTGCCGCTTTTCTTTGTCCACAACTCCTTCTCATGTTGTATCACAGCACACAGGAGCTGTGAATCTTAATTTCCAGGAAAAGACAACCGATATCATGGAAAAGCTGTAGTATGAGACCAATTAATTTAATACCAATACATTTAAATGAATAAAAACAGCCAATGGCATTATGCATCATATCATATAGTAAACACTCTCCATAACTAGAATAGGGGTTTAGTAAACTTTGAAGGGGAGATTTGGGCAAACATGGGTTCAGAAAACACCCAATAGTTAGGCTGTTTATCAGAGCTATGATAACCACTTGAGAATGCAAAACTGGACTTGAAGGACTGGATTCTCAAATCATTAACACCAGTGTAAATCCAGAGCAGCCCCATTGACTTCGATGGAGTTACATGCATTGCTGTAAATCCAGAGTAAGAAGAAAATCAGGCTTGAAACCTGGCAAAACAATCAAGTTCACTCTGTTCTGGAACTAGTCACAGCAGAGGCTTGACAACCAGAAAGGCTACTGTACAAAGGGCAAGACATTCAGGCCTCACTTTTAGACAGCAAAGGTTATGATTACTGCCATTTAAATACATCAGCTTTTTAAATCATTGGACACTGGAAAGGACTGAGACTCCAGGATTCTTCCCATTGAATAAAAAGATACAGACATACTAAATAGAATGACAAATGGCAAAATACTAAGGTGAGTGAAGTGCCTTGCCAAGCTCCGGGACTGGTACATGGTCTAGTGCGTTAGCACAAGGTCTATGGACTATGTATGTTACCTAAGCCTTTGAAATAAGACCCACGGGACTTGTACTGGCCGTCTACATAAGGATATATTTCACTCATCAGTGGGAAAAATACAAAAAGGTACCTAGAGAGTTTAGAAACATGGTGAGAAAACAAAACGAGCCTCATCTCAAATAAATGAAAGCTACTATCTCTGGGGAGCAATGAAACATTAAATGGAAGCCTTCTCCTTCTATTAATGTGTAATTATGTTGATTTTCTTCACCTTGCCAAGACAAAGGGAGACGTAGACACCTTGGTTATGGGATGGATAAAAAAGTTTGCCGCATCACTGTAAAGTATGGAAGGGATGGTGGAGCCATAGAGAGCTATTTTTCCAGAAAATAATTCTAAAAAGTCTATGTAAACTCTCTTTAGCTAAACAAATGTTCTGAGTGTACCAGAAATGTTACATTTTCAGTGAAAAACACTCAGGAATAATTGCCTGCATACTCATTCTCTGGGAGCCTCAACTAACTGCCAACAGATTTATGCTTTTCCAATTGCCTTCAACAGAAATGTTTCATGGAAATTCTTATGTACCCTGACTACTGAATTAATTCAAATTAATAGAGAATTAAAAAAAAATTCTTGGAAGAACTGAGCCTTCCTGCACTGTGCAAAGGGATGCCCTCATCTGGAATATTGCATCCAATGTTTTGTCTTACCTTAAGTAAAATAGAATGGAAACTGAAAGGATGAACATAAGGGAAATGCAGATAGAGGCATGACAGGATTATTCATCCTTGGAAAAGTTGTACAGTTAGAGATTTGATTGAGGAATTCATAATTATAAAGGGCAAAATAAAAAACGGATCTATCCCTTGATTTGTTAATAGCCTACCCCCTGATATGAGAACAAGTGGGCATTTCATTACAGAAAAGGGAAGTAATTTCTGAACTGATTAAAGAAGATATTTTGTTGTGCAGAGACCATTACATCTCTGTAATGGTCTCTGCACAACATAATGTTCTCATATATCATAGAACATTGGTGGAAAGAACCCCCAGATTCTATCTAAACTTACAATGCTGTCTCCACTTGAAAATCTCATTTCTCTGCACCGGTGTATGTGCGCGCATGCGCAGAGGTTCTAGACTCCACAGACAAATAAGTCCTGTCTCAGGGTAGTTAGAACCTCACAGGCTGTTAGATGGGGGCTCAGCTTCTACTGAGCAGCACCCAAAATAATAAATAGCACCACCACCACCTAGCTCTCCTATACTGCTAGTGGTCTCCGATCCACTCTATCTGTGCTACACCCCAGTTATTAAACAGTCTCTTGGAGGAACCCTTTAGTGTGCCAGAGCCCCAAGGGGACTGACTCTTCCTTCAGGATAGGCCATGTAGCCTCACCGCCTTCTCAACTGGGTTCCAGCACTTCCGTTTCACACCATGAGCTCTGCCCGGCAAGTCCAACTGAGATAGACTCCTGGTAGAGACTTGTTCTCTCCTCAGGGACAAATGCTCCACAGCAAATATTTACAGTGACACCCCACATAGCATTTGCAAAACAGCATGGGATTTATGAGTGTCATAAATATAAAGGGAAGGGTAACCACCTTTCTGTATACAGTGCTATAAAATCCCTCCTGGCCAGAGGTAAAACCCTTTCACCTGTAAAGGGTTAAGAAGCTAAGGTAACCTCGCTGGCACCTGACCCAAAATGACCAATGAGGGGACAAGATACTTTCAAATCTGGAGGGGGTGAGGGGAACAAAGGGTTCTGTCTGTCTGTGTGATGCTTTTGCCAGGAACAGATCAGAAATGCAAGCCTTCTAACTCCTGTTAAGTTAGTAAGGAATCTAGCTAGAAAATGCGTTAGATTTTCTTTTGTTTAATGGCTGGTAAAATAAGCTGTGCTGGAGGGAATGTATATTTCTGTTTTTCTGTCTTTTTGTAACTTAAGGTTTTGCCTAGAGGGATTCTCTATGTTTTGAATCTGATTACCCTGTAAGGTATTTACCATCCTGATTTTACAGAGGTGATTCTTTTACTTTTTCTTTCATTAAAATTCTTCTTTTAAGATCCTGATTGCTTTTTCATTGTTCTTAAGATCCAAGGGTTTGGGTCTGTGTTCACCTGTATCAATTGGTGAGGATTATCATCAAGCCTTCCCCAGGAAAGGGGGTGTAGGGCTTGGGGGAAGACGTCTGCAAGTGGTCTCTTTCCCTGTTCTTTGTTTAAAACGTGTGGTGGTGGCAGCATAGGGTTCAAGGACAAGGCAAAGTTTGAACCTTGGGGAAGTTTTTAACCTAAGCTGGTAAGAATAAGCTTAGGGGGTCTTTCATGCAGGTCCCCACATCTGTACCCTAGAGATCAGAGTGGGGAAGGAACCTTGACAATGAGTAAGCTGAACACAACATTGGAAGTCCTTATGTTAGCATAGAGACAAAGGCTAGAGCACAATACTTTCTGGCCAGCCACAACTCACCAGCCAAGTGGCAATGAACTCCATTTTCAGGCTCGTTCTCTCTCTCTCGCTCAGACATCCTTCCTTAGTCAGTTCCCAATGAGAGTATTCCAAGCTTCTTCCACAGCCCACAGGTATTCCCTGGTAGAAACATCTGTCCTTTGTTCTTGAGCTGGGGGTCCCTGCTCAGCTTCCTTGCTGAGAGGCAGGGAAATCCTCCTCCCTCTGGGTCATTGGTTACTAGGTGTTAATGTCCTGGTGACTAGGTTTTCCATTCGCTTCTTGGATTTTCTGTTGATATGGGCTGGCCTCGGTCAATCTTTTTAATGACCCATTCAGTACGTTCAGCCAGCTAGGCCATACACAAACCTGTCTCTCTCAGTCTGCCCTGAGAGCAAAAAACCTCTCTCCCTCCACTGGGTAGCAATACAAAGCATAGTGGGAATCTGAGGCACACATAAGCTTCATAAAAATATTACAAAAAATTCCCACTTCATCACAAGTAGTAGATCTCCAAGAAGATGGTCGGTATCATTACCTCCATTTTATAGAAGGGGAAACTGAAGCATAGAGAAGTAAACTGACTTGCCCACAGTCAACCAGCAACCAAGCTGGAAACAGAATCTAGGTCTGCTCAGTCCCAGGTCCACTAGGGCACACTGCCTGCTAGTGGCAGATTTATTCAATAAAGGTGGGGAGGACAGAAGAAATTAGATTTGAGGTGACATAATGCATGCAACAAATGACACAGAAATGCAAACACATTAAACTACAATGAACTTGATGTATTTACTTTTCCCGCAAGATTCTTTTTTTGTGTGGAGTCCTCTATATAATCAACTAATGCACCTGTGTTACCTACATTTATTAAAGTCCTGGCAGCCCTTGTGGAGTAAAATGGCTGATGTTTAGAAGCAGAACAACTGACCCTGTTCTCACTGATTAAAACCATTTGCTCGCCAGCTACCAAGAATCCAAATAAACCCAGAGATGGTGGCCTTAAAATAGAATTCCTAATGCAGAATCTCAGTTACAAATGCACTTCCCCACTTCTGCAGACATCAAGCCAACAACCTCTGAACACCTCACTCCTGGATTGCATCTAACGATGGCTGCAATGTTAATGGCTGGTGGTCACCCTGCAGTCTGGGCTGCATAGCGTCACATAGCCAATTGGGGCAGCCAAGGTCAGACATGGTTGGCTTCAGTGTTATTCCTGATTGGTCTATAGGCTAACAAGAGGGCCTTGACTGTGCTGGTCAAAGCACACTGTGGCTTCTCTCTCTACTCCCTTAGGCAGAATTCCCTGAACCTAGTCTAGTAGCCCAGAACATTCTAATATGATGGGGCATCATCTCTCCTCATTTGACCATACTGGAAGGGGCCCTCTGCTAGTAGAGAGGCAGGACAAATTTAAGAAACTTCCTAATCTATTTATCGCTGTTAGTCTTTATCCTGCAGAGATGCTCAGATGCCACCTATAAACAGCAGAGGAATGAGATTATGAGGAAACCAGAGTTATATATTTGTCTTAAAATGTGATCTAGGAACATATGTTAGTGGCTGCTCAGTGTAAGTGGCTAATGAATCTATTATTGCTTTTAAGCTGCTGGACCTAGTCCTTTAGTTCAATCATTAGAAACTTGTGCTTTTTAAATCCAGAAGTCTCAGGTTCAATCCTCTCAGACAACCCAACCAGAGGCACTGGTTATAAATAGTACACTGTTGGCCAAGATGAATATTGTGGCTGAAGTTATGAGAAAGGATAACAGTTCTTTTAATCTTGCAGTGTTTCCCCTCTCCCACACCCAGGTAAAATGTCAAATTATGTCTAATGCCTAAAAGCCATACTGAGTTGGCATGGAGTGAAGGCATTATGCTTGTAACAGGCACTGTAGAAAACACGTACTGTGGCAAGTGCTCCTTGACGTGCAACTATCCTGGTGCTAGCTACTGCTCTAGGGATGAAGCCATAGCTTCTGCCCTGTCCTGACACTCCTACATGGTGGAACACACACACAGTGACATTTTGGGTTCACCCAGGCCAGTAAGGGGTTTGGTCACCATCTGCCTTGTAACCCTGGCTGTCTTGTGGCTATGTAGCTTTGGTCCAGAACTCTGACTCCAACAGTATGCCAGCAGCCCACAAGTTGCTCCCTGGCTTTGCCCAACCTGGTTACTCCTTGCAGGCTTAGCACCCTTCCAGCCTCGAATTCATCCCAAAATCATCTCACTGCAGGGACCAGTCCTTCTCTCTGGACCTTCACAGAGAAACCATTGGGTTCGGTGCCTTTATAGAGAGAGTAAAACATTCCTTACTGAACTTATACAGACTATTTATAATGAAAACAGAACAAGTTTATTAACAAAAAAGCAGAGATTAAGCGATACCGTACCAAAGTAAAAGGGATAAAGGTAGAGGTGGTTACAAGCAAATAAAAGTGAAAACACAGATCTAAAAGTCTAAAACGTAATCTAGCAAGTTACTGAATGGTTTCTCTCACCCAGTCTCCTTTGCAGCCTTTCACTGACCAAGACCCATAACACAGATCAAATCACTTGGTTTGTCTCCCCTAGATCAAGGATAAAGATGGAATCTCTCTCTGTTCCTTATATTCCCAAAGGGATGTCTTTGTCTGACAAGTCTGGAAGGCCTCCTAGAGATTCAGTCTCCTGTGTCTCTCTGTGGTGCAGGAGCCACACTGATGTTCTGTCTCTTGAGTTCAACACCAGGATAACCCCTGCTGGTTTAGTTCTATTGCTTTGTTTTTTGCTAAGATGTAAATGAGATAAACCCACATTCCTTTGCCTAGGACAGTCCTGTTTATCACCTTTACCTAGGCCAGGCTATCGGGTTTTAAACATGTTCTACTAATATCATAAAGAGGGAATTCATAACTTCACATATAAGGTTAACACATGCATTTTGCAACTATATTAATTACCATTATATTAGCTTTCATATGATACCCAACACGGCATATTTTGTATAAATATTATTGCAGTAGTGTGTAGGGTGTGAATACAGGGGTACCTAGGATATGCCTCTCTCTCACATAGGTCAGAAATGCTTACTGTTACATTGTAGCAACTCTGGGGGAGATGATACTTCCTGCCCATTCCTCCCTTCTCACTTACCCGGGGAGGGGCATTTTAAATTTAGTCCATTACTGAAGTCAAAAGCCGTTCAAATTATTTATTGTTACAATTTCTAGAAGGATCCAAGTGTATTAGCGGTCTTGGGGTTAACACCACCCTGGAAGGGAAATGCATTCTTTATGTCAAACACAGATGCATATGTTTTATGCATGCTTGTTGTTTTAAAAAAAAATCAATTTCATTTTTAAAATAAGCTTTTCCACATTAGCATGGATGTATCATCAGGTGATCAAAGAGTAATCATATTACCTTTTATACACACAAAAATCAAAACTATACAATGTAGTTAAATAGGATGGAGTGTAATGGGAGGGTGTGAATGTTGTCTGATTGGGTTGATAGAAGATAATAAATTATCAGAGCTCCAGGACAGAATTCACTGCTAATACTGGCTTCTGATTTTTTCCAGGCACATGATACCAGTTAATCCTTCACTCTGGGAGTCTCCTCACCTTTGAACTTCTTTCTAAAATGAAAAAATGCCAACAATTAAACTAAGAAAGCAACTTGAGTTTGTGTAGGTCCTAGATGCCATACACAGCATGTTAGAATACTCAGAACCTCACCTGACCTCACCTACAGCATGAGCCCCACCAACACATGACTTTCATCCAAACTTCCCTGGATTTGTTTAATCAGAAAAAGAATAAGATGGAAACACCTTTTCCAGTTCTAGGATAGAAGAGAGAAAATCTTGTTGTGCAAGCCAGATGGCAGGATCTGAATGTGAAGTCTTTGGAGGAGAATGAAAATATCCACACCTTCACTGGATAAAGGACAGTTTACTGTACACCTCACAGGATCCTGGAATGCAAAACTGAGATTGCAGAAAAGCAGAGAAGGATTAAGCAATGCAAGAGTATTGGGGTCCCAGTCAGTAAGGAGGGTGCCAAACAATCAAATTCATGGGCAAATTAATGTCCACATTGCACAACTTGAATGAGTCTATATTTCAGTGAGTTATCAAAACCAGCAAAAAAGGCAGACATTAAAGGCATGTGGCAGAGCTCTAAAGGAAGAAAAGGGAGGAAAAGATTTGATTTTCACAGGGCATGCAGTCCCCATCTTTGCACCAAAGGTAAGCCACCTAATTCAGAGTAGGTGGATTAAGGCAATAGCTCTGTTTAAACTGTCCTTCACAGATGAGAAAGTGAAAATACTTTGTGAGACAAGATGTGACTCTCTTTCTTTGGAGAACATAAAGAACAACAGGGAACAAAGTGTCCAGATTAGACCATGTCAAAGTAGAAGAGTATTTGGGCAACACCAAACAGCAGTGCTAGAATTGTGGCAAATGCAGACAAACCTTCAAGGGGAACAGTATCTAAAGAACGTGGACTGGCAGACTTATGGTTTCACTTTGACTTGATCTGAAACTCTGGTTTCATAGAATCATAGATGTAACAGATGCAAAAGACCTGTTAGAAGAGACCTATTCCACCTGCCTACCAACACGCGATTATTCTTCATTGTACAGTTCTTGTTTAGTCAAGTCTAGTTTTAAACATCTCAAATTGGGTTTTTACCACTTCCTCTGCAGATTACACACTGCCTACTCAATTTCACCATCAATACAAATTATCAATTTTTTAGTATCCATGGGCCTGATTCTCCCCTCTCGCCAGTTTTACAATGGTGCAAACTGTATTGAAATCAGTAGAGTTACTGATGCTTTATATGAGGGGTAGTGACAGAAGGGGATCGGATCCCATGTGTACATGGCATAAGGGCATGCTACCAAGCAATGTGTTGGGTAGAAAGAAGACTTTTAGAATGGCTGAGACATGCTGAGTTAAGAACACAATCAATACAAGATCTGACTCATGCCTCCAAAAAAAAAATTAACAGATTTTTTTTGGGGGGAAAAAAGATTTACAGTCCATGCTTGGTTGAGAGAAGTTCACAGCTTGATTATAGAAAGAATCATCTTTCTCATCTTCCAAATTCATTCAGATGCAAGGCAGCAGCTGGTTTAGCTGCCGTTTGTCTTGCTTTGCATGCAGTATCAAGTTATCTTTTTGTCAGCCAAGCCTCAAAGTTCACACATTGCACCTAACAGTATCAAATGTTTCACAGGTGTTTTTTGAGTATCATTTTTAACTGTAATAGCAACAAGATTATTTGGGGAAGGGAAAATACCATAATAAGATAAGGAAGTTTAAAAGACAAGTTAGTCTGGCTGCTTTTGCAGACCTTGCCACTGCCCAAGAGGATCCACTCTGGACTCCAGGCTGTTAGCTCTTCAAGGTAATTTATCAAGTACGGAGTTCACCAAGGTCATAGCTAGCTGTCACCATTCAGTGTTACAACCAAATGCTAGTTATACATGCTCTTACAATTATGGCAGAAACCTAGTCCTTGTGGTTTGAAAACAAACTCCTGTATTTCTTATGATAGGAGTCCAGGATACATGGAGGAACCCTGACCATTAAAGTAGAACAAATACTACCTCCTAGAGAATCAGTGTGGGTGATTAAGACACAAGCCTTTGATGGAGGGGGAGGATTCTAGAGATATTGTACATGGCCTACTCAGATATCCACAGCATCCCAGGGAAGCTCACCTGCTGTATCACCCCTTAAAAGGCTGATGCTGCATTACATTCTACAGCCAGTCTGCTAGCTCCATTGGATGATTCAAAGCATTACCTTCTCCTTACCCACTTTGAACCTTTATGATAGCAGGGAGCACTATCTGTAATTTTGCCTGGTCCCTGTGCAGGTTGGGGCAAATCTAAGGCAGAGAGAGAAGAAATGGAACAAAGAAGTCTAACGAGGCCCATAATCATATAAACCTGGTGACTGAAGCTCTCTACTAACAGATCAGACAGTACAAGGCAGTGCTCTTGCAATGGCCCTGCCAATGTGCCTCAACATGAACTTCACTGAATCTTTGGGCTATATTTTGAGACTGCCAGTCAGGATACAAATTAGTGTCAGTTATGACTGGAAGAAAGTAGTTTGTGACGGGAACATATAGTATGTACAGACTACATATGGTAAGAACTTGAACACTACTGAGGTAAATCTCCCATTTGGAGCATCAAATTGGCCAATTACAGATCCCCTGAGCATGCAACCACCTGATTTTCTGCTTTTTTCCCCTTCTTCTGTAGCTTAAAACTGAGGCTTCTATTCTTAATCTCTTGTCTCAACAATTTATGCTTTCCCCAGTAGGAAATGGTAGCATAATGGAAATGTACAGGCAGAGAACATATTCTGTACCTCAGAATATGTAGAGATGGGTCTGAATCATGAAACAAGAATCCCGATTTCTAACCCCTCAAAATATAGGGTCCAGGATCTCAGATTGGGGGTAGGAGGCTGTCCTGGCCATTAGAGAGAGATTGAGGCTAGCTGTGAAATTTGGATCAGAGCTCAAATTTGGAACCCAAAATTCACATACTTTTAGATCTGATTTTTTATTTTAGTTCATCTCTAAATAGATTTTAATAACTTTTTAAAGTCACCAACACTCTGTTTAGACCATCAGCTTTGCATGCTGCATTTATAAATATTGTTCTCAGACAAAAGAACACAAACCTCCCCACCCTGTTGAGATCCTCCAGCCTGGACCACATGGGATCCAACATGTGTTTAATTGACAGAAGTCCAAGTAATCCAAACAAAGGCATCACTCTGGATGTTGATAATATAAAATACCTAATAACTTGATTTGATCAGAGAAAAATCTCTTCAATGAATGACTACCTTGCATTTATATAGCATTTCTCATCAGAGACTTTCAAAAAGATTTACAGACATTAATTAAGCCTCACAATACCCATTTTACACCTTGGTAAAATGCATCACAACAGTGGCTACACAGGGGTAGATCCAGGGATAGCCTGCCATGTCTTGACTGCTAATCAGAAAGACCATGGAGTCCCCCTAGTTCTAATATCTCCAAAATCCCCTTTCACTAAAAAGTTTCACAAAAGAATTGGGAGCATTAGATGAATATCCCTCATCTTTTGAGCAAGACAAGGCAAACTTTCTTATAAAGGGAAAAACAGACAGACATGGACATTACAAGGGAAGTAAAGGAACAAGCCTATATATTCCATGCTAGCCTTAAGGGTCTTTTTCAAGAACATCACTGGGAAAAAAAAAACTGATCACATTTCTAATTTGATGTCATTAGTAGTATTTTGGCTGTGTGCAGTATTTCTCTTGGCTAAATATATTACAGCATCAACATGCTGATGCCATATAGGTATTCTTCAATTATGCTACAGTATTACTTTGAAATATGTTTCAATTTAAAGTGACACAATAATCCTATATTCACTCATTCTTTAATTTGAATAACTGGTAATACGATATGGATACAACAGACAACCTACTGTCTATTAGCAATTTTACAGTGAATCACTGCTGGAGTCTGTCATCTTAATATTTATTTAACTGAGCTCCATATGATCTATTTGAACATAGCACATATTCCTGTCTTTTCCTTTCTGACATCATGTGTATAAAAACAAATTTTGTTCAGTGTATGAAATATGTATACATCTTATTCAGAAAGATTTATAAATGCATAAGGTTAACCTCTAAAGAATTAAACAAATACAGAATATTACTAATTATGTTTATTTATGCTTACTTATTTTATGCATACAACCTCAGGGCTGTATTTTTATAAGCATATTAACAGCATGCAGCACAGGAAAAGGAGAGTTGATGGGTTAGGATCACGGTACTGGGAGTCAGGATTCCTGGATTATGTTGTCCTGGTGGCCCTAACTCACATTCACAGTCGGTCATACCCTGGGCTGGACGTAAGAAATGAAGGAACTAGCCCCCTATTCTGATCAGACCACTTCTTCTTGGTGGTGGAAAGAAGAGCTCTCCCTCTTGCAGTTCAAAAAGAAACCATCACCACTGTACTTGGCTAACCAGGCTATCTTGAACATTCCCAGATTCCAAAACTTGCTTATGGAAAAATCTACTCTATTAGTGAAGTAACACAAGCACTTCCAAATTCCGCAGCTCTCTCCTCCCACTCCACCACCCACAAAGATCAGGATGGTTCTCCAACAAACAGCGAAAGAAGAGCAAAGGGACCCCAGACTTCTCCTCTTCCACAGAGGCAGCAAACAATGCTCTGCAAACATTTTCTGGACCACAAGACACATCATAAATATATATTGCCTCCTCTGGCCCTAAGAGCACCTCAGTGCCAGAGGGCAAAGGGCTCTCTGGTAGGTAGCAGTGAGTCTCAACTGACCTGACCAGTTCACTGCACCCTACACACTGTTGTCATGATATTTATTTAAAAGGGGTCTTGTAAAATATCACTAGTCATTAATATTCGTGTGTGATGTATGCATGGTTAACATACAAACAAGGTGTGACCTAAGTCAATGAAAAGCATGTTATATGCAAGGCAAACAAAGCCAGGCGAGTGAGTGGGGGATGATGCCCACTTAACCTCAACTGGGGATGGAGACTACACCTCCAGGAAGCCTTCCTGCCTCCTATACAGGGTCAATAAACATTGGGAAGATATAAGCAAAGGCCAAAAGCACCATCCTTCACCTGAGGAGGCAAAGAATCCAAGCACTTTGGGCTCTGTGTTGGAACCTGGCTAAAGACTGGCCAGCCACACTGGAAGAATGACTGTGGTGATTACTTGGAACAGAAGACTGCAGTTTGTTCAGTTAGACTTCAATTTTAGAATCATATTTTAACCTTTGTTTATTTGTAACCATTTCTATCCCTATCCCTTCTGCTTGGTTTCACTTAACTCTCTGTTCTGGTGTTAATAAACTTGTTTTACTTTTGCTATCAACCAGCTCAGTGCTGTGTATTGAAGTGGAAGGCATGTTAACCCCAGTTAAGCTAACAGGCTGCTCGTTCAAGGAGCAGTGAGTTTGCTAAGGTTTTGTGAGTGTTACAGTGAGAGGGACTGATCTTTGCAGAGAAACATTTTTTGGTGGATCTCATGGCTGGAAGGGTTGTTGAAGTCTCCCTGCAAAGAGTAAATAGACAGTGGCAGCCATGGTATGCTAACAATGTCAATGGCAGTCTTGTTTGTATACCAACAATATAAAGGGCATGAGTCACAGCAGCATAGATTTAAGGTACCCACAGCTGCAAAGTAGATGCTGACTGAAACCCTTTTACTGGCATGGGTGAACCCCAAAGTGTCACACCTCCTTTCAACCACAGAGCCTAGCACTTCTCTTATTTCACAGAGAAGATCACGCACATGAGGCTGCCAAGAAATAGAGAAAAGCGTGAGATCGGGAACACACCACAATCCCTTCCAAGAATTGAGCCCATTTACAAACATAACAGTCATTAGACAGTAGCTCTGACTGCTGTCAGGACTTCCATCTATTATTCTGATCCCTGCCCTGCCCGGGTGTGTGGGGAAAGAAAGGACATCTGTAGCAGAACTGAATGATAATAGAAATTGTCTGCATTTCCTCTGCTAAGGAGAAGCTATCACCCATTGTAAAACATGCAATACTCCAACCACTGCTAAAGAAACCATCCCTTGATGCTAGAGACCCTTCAAACTGTGGCCAAGGATCTAATCTCCCTCTCTAAGCATGAGAGAGAGCCTCCAGTCCTGCTTTTTCCAAGAACACAGATGTCATAAGTTAAAATTCCATATTATAGGGTCTCTTGTCAGGATTATTTGCTTTTTGCTACTGGCTCCTTTTGTCTTAGTCACTGGATGGGCAATTCTGTTCTTAGTCTGTGCCAAGCATGATGGTATTAGGAATCTTATTTTGGGAGGAGAGCTCCACCATAGGACCAGCTACTCAGATGCCAGGTTGGAAGAAAAAAAATCTGCATGATTGATATAGTCCAACTGACATAGGGCAAAGGGCTTTCAACTTTTTTGTCTTTATTTAGCATCATTTGGAATAGCAGCACTTTTTCATTCAAATTAAGGAAACCATCTGGGCGGCATGAGATATCCAAATGGGCAGAACAGAACCTTAAGCAGGCCTTGGTTCTTTAATTCTTATTGGCCAAGGAGTGCAGAGCTAGTCACAGATTTTGTAAGCCTGATTAATGGGCAGAGATTATTAGTATTAGTGAAGTGGACTGTGCTTCATTGAAATATTCACGGTCTTGTATCAATGTCACACGCCACAGCGTTACTGGGATCGAGATGCCACAATAATAGTTTCCATGACAAAGCAGTACGTTTAGTCAGCAGCACCTCCCTGGGTAAACAGTAATCCTTCGGAAAAACAAGAAGGTCATTACAGCAGCTTGTCAAATCAATGCAGAGAGTGTCTGTGCCGATTAAGCCATCTTCTCTCAGCTCTGACATGGTGTCAATAGTACTGGGCCACTAGTACTCAGTCAGATGATTGAAGTGAAATGCCCATCAGTCAGGGAGTTGAGGTGGACTAATGATTCCCTGTGCTGCCTATTAGAACTACATGACAACTCAATCCTGTTTGCTTAAAAAAAAAAAAGTGACCTTGTTGCTTTGCTTGAAGCTGAATTAAATTGACAACAGCAGCTAATCTTTACCTAGGGCGATTAGCAGAATTAAAGAAGAACAACAAAGACACACAAGGTTTTATGTTTTATCTTCTTGGTTTGATAATTGCTCGCAGATCTACTAAGGTCTAACTCTTTGTAACCAGGCACAATGTAAATATGTATTCCAAGCCAGGTGGCATTTGAAGGGATCTGTGCTAATCTCTATGCATCAGGGGACTATTTAAAAATAAATGAATAAATAAGTGTGCATAGAGAAAGTCTATTCCAAAAATAAACAATAATCAGAAGAGAGAATTTCAGGAATCTTCTAAACGTGTGTTTAAGTCTGAAAACCACCCCCTGCATATTCTAATGTAGATCGCGGGCCCAGTTCTGCACCCCTGACTCTGCAACTATTTGCATGAGTAGATGCTACTCAGCTTGAGTAAGGAATGCAACTCAGGCCCTGCACTCACACCAAATATTGCTGTTAAAAATCAATGCAATACTCAGGTTTTTAGGATGTTTTTCCTCTCATTTAGCAATATATTTTCAGTAATATCACAATATGTAGCTTCTTGTTTTACACTGATAAATTTAACCAGGAAAAAGCCTAAACAAAACTCAGTATAAAACACACAAGTGCATAAGTGCACATGCTCCCCCCCCCCCCCCCCGCACTTGAGGCCATTTTAAACTGATGTGCTTGATGAAAGTCTTCATGTCCCCATCATGTTTCTCTGCCGTTTATCAGTTTACATTACTGACCTACTCAATCAAAAAGGAGAGGGAAGTTACAAGGGGAAAAAAAGAAATCCCAAGCAGAATATTTCTCAGCATGATGTATGTTAATGAGAAAAATCTGAGATGCTAGTAAAACTAAAAAGATACCCTTATTTATTCTACTCATGCATATATTACTTAAAAATGTACTTTCATCCACAAAATCATCAAGAGAACGGAGCAGCATATACACATTTAGAGTCCAAATGAAATTATAGCATTGTACCACTGAAATATGGATATGGACAAAACTGAGATTCAGGATGGAGAAATAAGTAGTGGCCCAAACTCTGCTCTTACTGAGGACCTGATCCAAAGCCCATTAGAATCAACAGGAGTCTTTCAATTGACTTCAGCAAGCTGTACAATCCTAGTTATTTCAATAGGTGCAAATGAGAACATTATATGATCCAATACATAGAAAACCTGTGCTTATGAAAAGTAGAAATAGCTGATTACGAGGTTCTTATGCAAAGACTATATTAAAAATGCCACTGAGTAGCAAGATGGATGAGGACCCAGGTCAAAGGCAATTTATGTATACCAAGAAATTTATTTTTGATGGGAAGACTAGATGGCTCATGTGATTGATATTGGGGTAGAAAGCCCCTCACCTCAGCCAGCCAGCTGGCAAACCACTGCCCCTGCCCAGCCCCAGCCGCCCTGGCAAGGAGTGGGTCAGTGGGAGGCCTTGCTCAGTGCAGTCCCTGCCACCCGTAGGGGGTGGGGGGGGGGGGGAGGAGCTGGGTCCATCCATGAGTACGTCCATCGCTACTCTGAAACCTCACCTCTTGGTAACCTACTCAAATCCAGCCCAAGGCAGTAGCAGTTGAAAGTTACCACTATCTGATGGCTGTTCAATAATGTGGAGATAGTCAGCCAGTTGATCTAAGCCCAGGTCACATCACCGTATCAGAGGTTCATTGGACTCCACTGTGGTAGTTTCACAGTAGAGCCCAAGAAATGAACAGAGAGGGAAACTGAACTACCTGCTTTTTCAGCTGCAGAGGGCTGTCCCCTGAGAGTTTGGCAAAGCAGGATGGGGAAGCTCGCAGTGCTGTCACTATGCTAACCGGGCTCTATACGTTCTGTGTATATGTCCATTTCTCCACATGATAGGTTAGAAGGAAATGGCCCGAATCAGATGTCGTCAGTGCTGTTACAAACCTAATAGAAATTTTTCTTGCACCTGCTGCCTCTTGAGATCTGTATGACATCACTGACTTCACTCCAAGCCAGCACATTTTGCACTTCTAAAAATATATAATTGAGGTATCCCAGCATATCAGACTGGTTTCCTTTAATATGTGATCTAAGGCTTTAGGCTCCTGCATTATGAGCTCTAGCTTATAATCAATTGCTTACTCATTCACTCATTGAGAGAGAATAGCAACATACTGATCACATCTGTAATGTGAGCAAACCTAAAAAAAATATGTAGAATGTTAACCTTCCCTGCCAAACAATCCCTGTATGATCAAAACAGTTTAATAAGAGCATATTGGATGGACTGACAAAGGCAGTGCTAGCCCATTGGGGGCCCTAAGCCCACACAAAACATACTAATAATAAATAGGGGGTCTCCTTAAGCTGCCCAGGGCTCCAAGCAATAACTTGGTTTGCTTATACCTAGCACACTGACTCTGTGTGGTGCTTCCATTAATATCAGTCTTATCATTTGACAGATTTTGCAATATCTGTTTTCCAACAGCATATGACAGCTGCACTGTTTCCTTGGTTAGTTTACATTGTACAGTAGGTTCACATCATAATGTTCATGATTTTACATAATTGTGTAGAACACACACGAGTAAACCTATGCACTTTGCTTTCAGCCAACCCAAACATTTCTTGCACACAGTCATCACTGTAGCATGAAATTCCCATTAATATAGGTAATCATATTATTATTTTTGATATATGCTGCTTAAATGCTTTCCATAAAGAATTGTGTAAACAGAATCACAGACTTCTATAGATATATTGTCAGTGCTGTCCCACGGGGCTCAGCTGGAGTTTGACAAAGTAAAGCGAACATCATTCTCGGTGTCCCCGTTGGCAGCCTGTATTATAGGTATTGAGATCCATTCCATCCAATAGAAAGAATTAAAAAGTGTTAAGGTCTTTCACTGGGGAATGGTTTAATTGGTGGCTGTTAATCAACCTCACTTGTTTCACTAATCTTGATTAACTTTCCAATCTGACAGTGTGTGTGTGTGGATGTGAGAAAGGGGTGAGAAATGAGAGACAGGAGATTTTACATATTAATTCTGAGGGCTGACTAAGGGCTCTCTCATTTAAGACTATAATTATGAAATTATGTGACGCTAGCCAAAAATACAATGGAGTAAAAATATCTATTTCTACTCGCAGATTGACCCTTATATGATCGTAGATCATCTTGAAAGGAATATATAAACAGAAAATCAAAAAGCATTCAGAATAGAGTCCTGCTTTGCCACTGAAAACCAAAACAGAACATTCAGAATGAATGCTTTCTCACTGGTTTCTATCCCAGCCATTAACTGCTACAAAACTAACAGCACTGTAAACAAAATCACACAACAGTGGTGTCACATACAAGAGAAATTTCTACTAGGTTTGTGGCAGCCCTGAGTTGGGCCATTTCCTGATGACCATATAAGAACTCTTCCAGTGAGTCAGTAATGCCCTTGCCATTAGCCATTGGTCAAGTGATACGAGACAATATTCTAGGTCACCTCTGAAATGTGGCTGTTCCGGAAGATACAATATTCCAGCTGGAAGGCTGATTAGTGATAAAAGAAACGTGCATTTCCCGCAACCTGTTGGGTAGGCAAAGGTCACAGTGGTTTCCAAGTCAGCACATCTGTGATCCAGGAGAGCGTGGCAGACAAAAGCACCTTTAAAGAACCTCTATCTGGCAAAGAGGCTCCAGCATGGATCCTTGAGGTCTGCACAGGACAAACACACAAAATTCATTCTGGTTCTAGTAGCATTCCCTGTTTTAAGTGCATAGAATCTCTCTGAAAATAGAATGAACTTTTTTCGATGTGCTACTGTTACCTGTGCCCACAAATAGAGATTTTTACAACACATTGAGGCCAAAGTTTTCAAACTCTGTGGCCTAAATCTGGATTTAGATGCCTACTTTTAGGCAAAAATGTCTGAAAATTCCGGTTGTAGTTGTGGATGCCAAGACATGCTATAGATAAAAGGTGAAATATGCTTCAAAGGTTTAATACACCAAACTAAACATCACCTAGATATATCTTAAGAGATGCAAAATTTGCATCTGGATTTCATACATGCCAGTTTGTAAGAGGGAGTCTCACAAAAACCACACTTTAAAATAATTATTTATATATTATAAAGGAGGTAACACTAACAGTTTTCCCCCACGAATACAATAAAATAGCTTGTTAAAACAAATACCAGAATTTTCTTTCTTAAGTAAACTAACACCATCATATTTTATTTAAATTGTAAAACAAAGCCAAAAATATTTTAAGAGACTTATAAAAATAGTAGACTAACAAGATACCTAAGGAGATAACCTGAAATTATTAGCATAATAATCCACATGCCAAACTCAAGTTGGCTCAAGCATTTGCTGCCTGCAGCTAAACCCTTGCTGAGCCTGAAGCACTGCCATAGGCTCAACAGCCTGTGGGAATTGTAGTTATAGAAGCTTGGGACCCACAGGTGTGTTGGAGAGCAAGTAGGTAAGCAGAGACAGTCAGGAGGATGCAGGGAAAGACATCAACCCAAAAGGGTTTCTGTGGAAAAACAAAAGAATGGTTACTTACCCAACAGTACCTGTGGTCCTTCACATCATGTTGCCAGTGTGGATCCCATTATAGGTGCCTATTTGCCTCAAGACTGGATTCTTTTGAACAGCAGTATCCGCATGCCCCATGTGCCTCTACTTGCTCCGATACAAGGGCATAAAAGATGAGGTGGTTGCAATCCTCCCTCAGGTCATCGCCAATTCACAGCCTGTGCAGCCGAGGACTCTGAAAAGTGGCAGAGAATTCATACTAACTACATCTCAAAGAACCAGTGTTTCTGTAGGATAAGTAACTGTTCTTTCTTCTTTGACTATGTGTCAGTGCACATCCCACTGTAGGTGAGCAGCAAGCAGCATCTTCCCAAGACACAGGGAGTAAGAAGTTTCAGCTGCAGTCAGTCAGACTGAAATACTGCTCTCCTGAATTTGATATCTCCCCTGGCTGCAATGTCAAGTGCATAAGATGTTCAACAAAAGTTATGGTGTTGCTCCATGTCTTGGACATGACAAAGACCCCCGTTTTCTCTGGAATGAAGAAATATAATTTGTGAATCCTCACAGAGAAGGATAAACATACCAAATGGGGGAGGTCTGTACAGGGGTATCTCAACAGAAAGGTTCGGTCCAGACATTGGTGATCAATTCACAATGGTGAAAGTAGAAGATCAGAAGTGAAGAAATTTAGCTGGAGCTAAGAACTGGTGGATCAGACACTCACCAGAGTCTGTCTTGCTGCCACAGGTGGCAGGAGGGAACCAAGGAAGGGCCACAGCAGGAAGTGGCACAAAATCCAATGATGCTGCTAGTAAAAAAAAAATAATAATAAAAAAATCCAGTCTTTCACATGAGACCTATAGTGGGATCCACACAGATACATACTTGAAATAGTGGTAAAAACTTCAGAGGTAGCAGATGGATAGTCCCAAGAAGGGTGAGACTCCTAGAATGGTTTTGTTTAGGTCTGGTTAAACTAACCCAGTAAGACTAAAATAATGGCATAATTAAGGATACGATTTAGTCACGGAGGTCATGGCTCTCACCGATTCTGTGATTTTACTGGACCTCCTTGACTTCTGTGTGCCCTCCCCATGGGTCTCCAGCTGTCATTCCTCCCCTGCCCCCCAAAACTACCCCCCCCCATTATTTTTAGTAAAGTCACAGACAGATCACGGGCTCCTGTGAATTTGTTTTTATTGCCTGCAACCTATGACTTTTACTAAAAATAACCGTGACAAAATCTTAATCTTAATTATACTGAAGCCAGATAATAGTTTGCACATTTCATCAAAGAACCTGAAGCTTTCTACGAAGTTGAATCTCAGACCCATACTCTCACGTAGGTAGGTATTACTTCCTCCATTTTACAGAGGAAGCAACTGAGGCACAGAGAGGATGTGAATTACCTAATTGCACACAGGGATTTCATCTCAGAGCCTGGAATGTGACTGAAGAGTAGACCAAGTTGAAATATTTCAATTTCAATTTATTTCTGAAAAAAATTAGTCTTGTTTTACTGCCAGCTTTACTCAAGAGGCTTGACTACAAGTTCCCTACTGTAACCACATACCCTTCACGAAAAACGGTATGGCTGATATCAAATGGAGAGACAAGAGTAGAAAAAATGGGTAAGAGTCAAAGATGAAGGACATCTTGAAGACTTGGAAGAAAATGAAGAAATGAACAATGGTCTAATATTGCAAGCAGAACAAGGGGTTGATAAGCTATACTTATAAATTAATATATATGATAGATAGCAACTGCAACGAAGGTTATTAGGAGAGAGGATCGTGAATGGTGATGATTCAAGGACTGACTGCCACTCTTAAGTATTCATCCTGTAGTTGATATCGGAGACTGTGATAAGACTTCTTGAGCCAAATTTGAATCTCAATTTTCAGAGAGGCATTCATGGACAGAGGACTGCTCTCATGGGATGGAGAGAAAGACTTCTAGGGTGGAGGTGGGCACAACTTATTTAAAAGAGCTTTAAACTAGAAATTCAGAGGAGACAGATGGAAGATGCTCACAATTCGAATATAGAGCAGGAGGAAAATCAAGTAAAAGAAGATATGGCAATGGAGAAAGGAACAACAAAGCGTAGGAGAATGGACAGCAAGGGGAAAGATAGTGCCAATACCACTGAAAGTGACACTCAGGTAAGCAACACTGGCAGTAAAACTTAATTGGGTGAGGGTGGGACGAGAAACAGAAACAACTAACATGTCTGCACATCAATGCAAGGAGCCTGGGTAAGAAAATGAAGGAACTAGTACAGAACTAGTGCAGAAAGTGAAACCACAATATTTTAGGGATACTGGAAAGATGGTGGAATAGTAGTCATGATGAGAATACAGGTATTGCAGCGTATGTGATGTTCAAGAAAAAGAAAGGTGGTGGAGTAACATTGTATATTAATGATGAGGTAGATTGTAAAGAAATTAGGATAAAATGGAAACTGTTTGGGTCAAAAGCATTTTAGGGAAGAAAGGTATTAGAGGCTCCATTGGGATAGTGCTTGGAGTCTGCTACAGACCTCCGGGATCTGATTTGGATATGGATAGGCACCTCTAATATTTTTAATGAAATAAATACTACTGCGATTTTTGTGATTGAGAGACTAGCTTCCCAGATATAGATTAGAGCACAAGGACTACTAATAATGGTAGGTCCAGATCTCTCTGGATGTGGTATAGCTGTCAGAATTCTTCCCCAAATTGTCACCGAACTAACAAGAGCTGATGATGCCATTTTAAATTTAGTATAGGTAAGTAGCAAAGACCTCAGAGAAGAGCTGATTGTAGAGGATAACCTTGGTTTGAGAGATCATGAGTTAATTCAGTTTAAATTAAATAAACTAAAATAAGTCTACAACTAGGGCCCTTGATTTCAAAAGTGTAAACAATATTTTTAAAGAGAATTAGTTAGGAACATGGACTGGACTAAAGAACTCGAGAATCTGAATGTGGAGAAGGGACCGAATGGCTAGGCAGCAGTTCTGCGGAAAAGGACCTAGGGGTGATGGTGGACGAGAAGCTGGATATGAGTCAGCAGTGTGCCCTTGTTGCCAAGAAGGCCAATGGCATTTTGGGATGTATAAGTAGGGGCATAGCGAGCAGATCGAGGGACGTGATCATCCCCCTCTATTCGACATTGGTGAGGCCTCATCTGGAGCACTGTGTCCAGTTTTGGGCCCCACACTACAAGAAGGATGTGGATAAATTGGAAAGAGTCCAGCGAAGGGCAACACAAATGATTAGGGGTCTGGAACACATGAGTTATGAGGAGAGGCTGAGGGAACTGGGATTGTTTAGTCTGCGGAAGAGAAGAATGAGGGGGGATTTGATAGCTGCTTTCAACTACCTGAGAGGTGGTTCCAGAGAGGATGGTTCTAGACTATTCTCAGTGGTGGAAGAGGACAGGACAAGGAGTAATGGTCTCAAGTTGCAGTGGGGGAGGTTTAGGTTGGATATTAGGAAAAACTTTTTCACTAGGAGGGTGGTGAAACACTGGAATGCGTTGCCTAGGGAGGTGGTGGAATCTCCTTCCTTAGAAGTTTTTAAGGTCAGGCTTGACAAAGCCCTGGCTGGGATGATTTAATTGGGGATGGGTCCTGCTTTTGAGCAGGGGGTTGGACTAGATGACCTCCTGAGGTCCCTTCCAAACCTGATATTCTATGATTCTAAGGCTTGGAATTACTTTAAATCAAAGTTGCAGACACTACGTGAAGCCTGCATCCCAAGGAAGGGGAAAAATTCATAGGAAAAGGTTGCAGACTAAAATGGATAAACAAGCATCTCAAACAGGTTATTAAGATAAAGCAGAAAGCCTACAAAGCAATGGAAGACGTGTGGGATCAGCAAGAAGAATACCCTTCTTAGAAGTAAGAAAATGTAGTGGGGAAAGTGAGAACTGCCAAAAACCAAGCAAAGTTGGACATTGCAAAGGAAATTAAAACCAGTAATAGAAGGTTCTTTAGCCATATGAATAAAAAGAAAACAAGGAAAGGAGAAGTGGGACCACTATATACTGAGGACAGGGTGGAGGTTAAACGATAATCGTGGTATGGCCCAACGCCTAAATGAATACTTTGCCTCAATTTTTAGTCAAGATAATGAGGAGCATGGGGGGAGTTGCAAGGTGGCTAATGGGAGCAAGGATATAGAAATAGAAATTACCATGCCCAAGGTGGAAGCCAAACTCAAATAGTTTAATGGGACCAAATCAGGAGGCCCAGATAATCTCCATTCAAGAATATTAAAGAAACTGGCACATGACATTGCAAGCCTAATAGCAAGGATTTTTAATGAGTCAGTCAACTCGAGGGTTGTACTGGAGAATTAGAAATATAGTGCCTATATTTTATTAAAAGGAAAAAAAAATGTCCCCAGAAACTGCAGGCCCCATTAGTTTGGCCACAATTGCATGCAAGGTCCTAGAACAAATTTTGAAAGAGAGAGTAGTTAAGGACAGATGTAAATGGCAACAGGGATAAAACATAACATGTTTTTACAAAAGCTAGATCATGCCAGACCAACCTGATCTCTTTCTCTGAGAAGAGAACCAATTTTTTAGACAAAGGGAATGCAGCAGATCTAATTTACCTAGATTTCAGTAAAGCATTTGATACAGTTCCACACGAGAAATTATTAGTTAAGTTGGAGAAGATGGGGATTAATACAAGAATTGAAATGAGAGTAAGGAACTGATTAAAGAGGAAATGACAGCTAGTCTTGCTGAAAGGTGAACTGTCAGGCTGGAGGGAGGTTATTAGTGGAGCTCCTCAAAGATCGGTTTTTGGTGCCAATCTTATTTAACATTTTCATTAATTACCTGGAAACAAAAATAGAGGGAGTGAGCAAATAAAATTTGCAGATGACACAAAGTTGGGAAGTATGGCCAATATGGAGGAGGATCAGAATATCATAATAGAAATGGGATGAAATTTAATAGTGCAAAGTCATGCAATTGCTAGAATGTTTGCTACAAACTGGGGACACATCAGCTGGGAACAAGAGGAGGAGAAAAGACCCGGGTATATTAGTCATTCACAGGGTGATGACGAGTTATCCATGTGATGCGGCTGTGAAAAAGGCTAATGCAATCCTAGGATGCATCAGGCAACATATTTCTAGTAGAGGCATGGAAATATTATTACCATTATACAAGACACTGGTGAGACCTCACCAGGAATACTGTGGTCAATTGGTTTCCCATGTTTAAGAAAGATGAATTCAAATTGAAATAGATGACAAGAAGGGCTGCTTGGATAATCAGATAAATGGAGACAAGATGAGACTTGAGGAGCTTAGCTTGTTCAGGTTAACAAAATGAAGACAGAGAGGTGGGGGAAGAGATGATTGTTCTCTATAAATACACCAAAGGAATAAACATCAGGGAGATATTTAAGGTAAGGGCCAGTGCTGGCACAAGAACAAATGGATATACACTGTCCATAAATCAGTTTAGGCTTGAAATTAGATGAACATTTCTAAGCATCAGAGGAATGAAATTCTGGAAAAGCCATTCTGGGGAGTTGGAGGAGAGGGGCAAAAAAACTAATTTATTTCAGGACTGAGCTTGATAAATTTATGGAGAGGATTGTATGATGAGATGGCTCATCTGTAATTGTTACGAGCAAACATCTCCAATGGCCAGAGATGGAACACTAGACGGGGAGGGCTCTGAATTATTAGAGAGAATTCTTTCCCAGGTGTTCACATGGCCACATGCTCAGGGTCTAACTGAACACTATATTTGCGGTTAGAAAAGATTTATCCCACAGGTCAGATTGACAGAGACCTGGGAGATTTTTTTCACCTTCCTCTGCAATGTGGGACATGGGTCACTTGCTGGTTTTGAACTAGAGAAAATGGTGGATTCTATATAACATGAAGTGTTTAAATCAAGATTTGAGACTTCATTAACTCGGCCCAAGGCTATGGCCCTTCTGCAGAAGTGGGTGGGTGAGATGGTCAGACTGGATGATCATGTTTGTTCCCTGTGGTTTCAGAGTCTTTGAGGTGTGAATCTGGAGCAATTTAGTTACATTTATGTGGCGTTATAAACAGATTTATGAAAGAGCACAGTCTGGACTCCTTACACATACGTGAGGTTTTTAATTTTTTTTAAGTAAAAATAATGGAATTCATTAGGAAATATGAACATGGTAAATGCTCTTTGGATTTTGTGAGCTTGAGAAGCTGTCTCACAAATGTTTTCAGCAACAATAAATGCTTTGATACTCCCACAGGAAATGATTCATAGATTCATATAGATTCATAGATACCAAGGCCAGAAGGGACCATTATGATCATCTAGTCCAACCCCCTGCACAACGCAGGCCACAGAATCTCACCCACCCACTCCTGCGATAAACCTCTCACCTATAAATGAGCTATTGAAGTCCTCAAATCATAGTTTAAAGACTTCAAGGTGCAGAGAATCCTCCAGCAAGTGACCCATGCCCTATGCTACAGAGGAAGGCAAAAAAAACCCAGGGCCTCTTCCTATCTGCCCGGGAGGAAAATTCCTTCCCGACCCCAAATATGGCGATCAGCTGAACCCTGAGTATATGGGCAAGATTCACCAGCCAAATACCCAGGAAAGAATTCTCTGTAGTAACTCAGATCCCACCCCATCTAACATCCCATCACAGGCCATTGGGCCTATTTACCATGAATATTTAAAGATCAATTAATTGTCAAAACCATGTTATTCCATCATATCCGTCTCCTCCATAAACTTATCGAGTTTAATCTTGAAGCGAGATAGGTCTTTTGCCCCCACTGCTTCCCTTGGAAGGTTATTCCAGAACTTCACTCCTCTGATGGTTAGAAACCTTCATCTAATTTCAAGTCTAAACTTCCCGATGGCCAATTTATATCCATTTGTTCTTGGGTCCACATTGGTACTGAGCTTAAATAATTCCTCTCCCTCTCTGGTATTTATCCCTCTGATATATTTATAGGGAGCAATCATATCTCCCCTCAACCTTCTTTTGGTTAGGCTAAACAAGCCAAGCTCCTTGAGTCTCCTTTCATAAGACAGGTTTTCCATTCCTCGGATCACCCTAGTAGCCATTCTCTGTACCTGTTCCAGTTTGAATGATGAATGAAATGATGTAAAGGACAACGACAACAGCATTGATAAATATGAAGCCCAGTGGGAATTATAACAGAAAACTTGTTAGGCACCAGCAGGGCTCTGAAAGAACAAAATTAACTGAATTGCTTTTCTGTGTGGTCTGCCATGATAGCTGAAGTCAACCGGAACATTTGCATTAATGGACTAATTGTAAATGCAGGGGCTATTGGCAGGGAATTCTGAATGAAGGGCCTTCAGCTCTAAAATTCACATCTTCTATTGCACTGACAGATCCTGAATCAGTTGACCTTCAGGATTCAGTGCAGTCCTATTTGTTTATATCGTCTGATAGGGTGATGAGGATGCATTGTAGTATAATACGGGGCTTACGTCAGTTAGTTATAACTATCAACTAAATTCTGATATTCCCATCTTTTTCATACTTGCATACCTGTCCTGAGACATTATACACTAAAAAAATTATTCAGTATAGAAGCTGTATTTGAAGTATTGAATAGATTGCTGGCTGAGAAAATGACAGACTCATTATGTATACATTTGTAAAGAGCAAACACAATAATGAGGGGCAATTTGGAATAAAATTAAAGTAATACTGTAACAACTACAACTAGCCTATCATGCCTGAAGGGATATCTTGCCTAAAGGGATATGGTCTAGAGACCACCAGAGCTTGGAGCCATTGAAACCACTATAGAAAGTCAATAATGGCAGTCCATAAGGTATAATTTATTTACAATTTGAGAATGCTCTGTCCCTCATGACAGGCTACGGTTACATTAAAAGCGGCCGTGATCCTGATGAAGACAAAGTCAATATCAACAAACAAACAAACAAGGGACCTATAAAATAATAATAATAAAAAGAGGCTGTTTCCCAGGCAGGAAGCAGCGGAGATCCATGCAACAACTGGAACCTTTACTTCTTAGAGTTATTAAATGGACTCTCACTGGAGAGGCTATTGGCAGGACATGAAGCCTATGTAAATAAAGTCTCTTTAAATCTTGTTTCTTTACACTTGATCCTACTACCACACAGAGAGACCGTGTTGACTATATATCAGAAATCATTATCTAAGTCCACAGTACTTGGAGGCCATTGTCGTGAAGCCAGTCTAAAGATTTCTCCCGGTACTTCCACCCCACTCACTCTTTATTTGTGTTTTTAACTAGACACAGGGAATGGAAATTTAAGAAACTTTTAGGAACAATCACCTCCGTGATTATTCTCTCACTTCCTCTAAACACACGAGGCCTGCAAAGAAATACAAATAGAAGGAGACTAAAAGTGGAAGAACAAACAATGTTACTGAAAAGAAAGGGACTGGATTCACTAGATGCAACAAACTACAATAAAGAGACAGTAGAAAAAATTGTATGTGAAACCTATTTTATGCAAGAAAATAGATTCTGGACCTGATTATCCTCTCAATTACAATGGTGTAAATCAAGAGCTACTCCACTTAAGTCAGTCAAGTTATATTGGCGTATAACTGGTCAGAGATCAGAATCATGATAATAAAATCCATGCTGTAAACTAACTAATGTTCCGAAAGAGAGACCATTTTCGCTGGTAAGAAACAGGTATGAAACAAGTAGATTTGGTGCCACATTCCTCAAACATTACTTTTGTACCTCTATTCAGGCCTGCAAACCCCTATTACTCCTCTCACCATGAACTTTTCCTGAGTAGTTTTCTATTCATGCTGAACCCTGTACTAATTCTGCATGTTAGCAAAACATCCACTTTGTTCTTATAGTGATCCCCTAATCCCATGCCATTAAACTAAAACTAGATTTTTACAGATAGATCACAAAAAACATAAAAAGTTAACAGAATCCATCAAAACTAGCAAAAAAGTCCAAAATAATGCTAGAGAATGAAGCTTTTACAATCTCCTATGGTCTCACTGTTTCCTTGTACTCTCCCATCTGCTGTCTCCATCTTACCCGTTGTCTTATACATAGACTGGAAGCTCTTTGGGGCACCTAATACACTGGTGTCCTAGTCCAGGAGTGGGGCTGCTGGGCACTACAGTAATACAAATAATAGATAGTAATATTGAACTCAGACAAAATTATACTGCGCTAACACCATTGCAGCTAGAGACTGATTGATTTGGCCTCAACATATTACAGAAGCCTTTGTGATTATTTGATTGGTGAGACATGTGATCCGGAAAGCACATCTATGCACGTAGTTTTTAGAATTAGAAAAGTCCTGTTAGGTTGTCTAGCCATTTTATGTAATCCACTCATATTACACATCACTTATACCATCGAACCTTGCAGATTGTCATGAAAATTAAATATTTCATGTACAATATCTACCCTCCTGTCCTTTGCCATAACAACAGAGAAAAAGATCATTTTGTATTTAATGGTTTTTTTAAAAAAGTCATCGCAGACAAATGGGCAAGTAGAACTTTCCAAGGCTGATCAAGAGATTAAGTTCTCAAGTATGTCTTCCTGCTCTTATAGTTTGTGTGTTCATACAAGTCTGGTTGGTACATGATTCACATGATGCCATTTGGAACAGGCACATTCTCCATTCAATTTCTGCTGTCAGTGATTGTCCTTTAAATGTCTTCAAGGTATTTCCTTTTCTTCCCAAACTGATTAACTAGGTTGTGGTCTTTGAAGAAATTCCTCCCAAATGATGTGTATCACTCAGTATATGTAGAACACATACAGACAGTATATTTATGTTTAGAATGATCACAGCATTCCCTATCCTCAAAAGGGATTTTAAACAAAGGGTTATGGAAAACAGAATTATTTTCACACCCTGAAGTGACAGAGAATGGTGCAAGCTATCTGCTGGAAAAAACCCACAGAGAAATAAACACAGAAATGGGTTGAGGAGGCTTTGGTTTTACAAAATCTCTGTTGAATTTGCAAAACAAAATCAGAAACATAGACAGGTCCAAATCCAATGTTCCACTCTGTCCAAATCACCAAAGGTTTGGGAATTCAGATTTTTTTCTCGCCCTCTCTATTAGGGGGAAATTGGTGAGAGTTTGTTTTTCGGTTTACATCAAAAACCTAAGGGCTCATTTAGACTTGGATTCATTCTTCCCTTCCCTACAGACTCCACTGGTACCATCGACATTCAGGGGCTTTGTATGAAAGGTTCCTGTACTGACCCATCTCTAGAAAATAATTATAACATATATCCCCTTTAAAAGGGATCAGATTTGAAGGCTTCCAAGCTCCTGGCTATACCAAAATATAACTTCAAGCATAACATTTCCAAAGACCCATAGTCATGTTCATAGCAAGAGGCAGCATATTTCATTCTTATCTCCAATTGCCTGTAACATGATCTATGAATGAACAGAAGACTAGTTTCCTTGTGAAATGAAATGTGCCCACTGCATTGGCTGGCAGACATGGCTGGCAGACACCACTCGGCAAAATCATATGAATTCTAGAAGGAAAAAAAGATTCTGGATATGAATATGTACAGAGAATGATGTAAGCTTATGATGGATGTATCTATCCTTCTGACATATAACTCCCAACACGGTAGTGTCTGTGCACCTCACAGTCTTTAATGGATTTATTCTCAGAACATCTCTAAGAGGTGGGGAGGTTCTATGTCCTCCATTATACAGATAGGGAACTGAGGCATAGTCAGAATAAGGGTCTTGCCCAAAGTCATTCGGGAACCTGTGATGGAGAAGGGAATTGAACCCAAGACTCCTAAGTCTCCAGAGCTTGATGAACTTCTCCTTGAAGTAGTCAGTAAGATCCTGGGTAAATGAAAGTGACAGGACCTGAAGAAGAGCTCTGGGTAGCTTGAAAGCTTGTCTCTTTCACCAGCAGAAGTTGGTCCAATAAATATTAAATAATAAATATTACCTCACCCATCTTGTCTCTCATATCCTGGGACCAATATGGCTACAACAACATTGCAAACAATAAGTACTGTAATCTTGTACATCCCTCAAAGCATAATTGTTGTTTTCCATTTAGTGGCAGAGTATGCCTTTCCAAGGACTGCTAGAAGGATCACAGCTCCAAAGGACAGCTCTGATTATGAGGGATGGTCCCAGTGTCCTAGTAAGAAGCTTTAATATGTTTTACCCCACTGCTTTCCCCCTTCCCATGCTATGCTGTCAGTTATAAAAGCTTACTGTAATCCACAGAGCCCATAGAGAAAGCACTTTAGACACAAGGAGGGCAAGGCAAACTTTGACTTCCTCAGTTCATGTGAATGAAAGGAGAGCAACAGCAAGTTCTGTTGAGAGGCAAAGAAAAAAAATCGTTTCCTTTTCCCTTAGCCATGCAGATTGTACAAGGCCAGCAAAAGAGGAACTAATTCCTCTGTCAGGGTGCGTGTCTTGTGTTTGTAATGGAGAGGGTTTCCTTGATTTTATCATGCTGCTTGTAGAGAGAATAAAATAACATTAGGTAACAATAATAAAACAGGTGCCCGATGAGGTCCACACTTATTCAGGTTTAACTCGACTTAGGCAAAGCCCACTGGACTCCAGTTTGTAGAAAAAAAACAAACACTAAATAAAGAAGAAAACAGGCAATTATTGTTTTCCAGATGCTAAAAATTATGGACAAACGGAAGAATGGAACTGCAATCCCATCGGGGCAGCAAAACAGGATGACAGGAATCTTTCCCAACCCACTGTGCCCTAGCACAGGGACTAACCACACAATCATGATGCTCATACTCCCAGAGTGCAAGGGTTACACAAGCCTACAGCAACCAGTGGTGCTAAATTCACAGAAGGAGCAGAAAGGGGTGGGAGCAATGCATGATGTACCCTGTTAATAACAGCTCTGGTATGCACACTGAGCCATGAAGATAATCTGTTTTAAGTATCCAGAATGCCTCTTTAAGATTCCTTGTGGTACACTCCCTCTTAATACTCCCCACCCCTCCAAATGACATTCTATCTTAAAGCCACAGCATAAGTAACTCTTACAACAGCCTCCTTACGAGTGCCTCTCTTTCTCTTAAACAAACATTCTTTCTTTCTTTTCTCCCTGCCTTTTCCATTCTATGTGGAGCCTAATAAGTCCTACAAGTGAAATGTTGCTGAATTATTTATAGCTTGATATCAAGTGATAATCTATTAATATTTCTACTCTGTGTATATTCTCCCAGCTGTAAATATCTATTTGACTCTCCAAGGCTAAATTCTACACCAAGATTAATTTATCTGTGGTATATTTGATGATCTTCAATAAGTAATTATAAATACTCAGACTAAAATTCCACAGTAAGCCATGAGAAATGCAAAAAGTAAAATGCTGGTGACAAACAGGAATTCACACTAACTTACATTAACCCTCACTTTGAAGATATTCATAAACTGTAAATACTGCCAATGTTGGTTTTTTCCTGTAAATTAAATGCTTCATTGAGCTGTAGAACTGGCATGGCAGGCCATCTTTGAAAAGTTGATCAGAAGAAATTACATTTGCATCATTCCAATTGCATCAGGAAAATTTCTTGTCTTCAGTTCTTAGTGGCTGCATTATCCCACAATATAGATATTTTGTTTTGGTAGATACCCAATTGCAGCATTCTAGAAGCATGATGTTCACCTGTTCTGTAAATAAAAGCACCATTTTTATTATCTATAATTTATATTGAAGCAGCGCTAAGGAACAACAGTCTAAGATCAGAGCCATATTGCATTAGGCACTGTTATATTAAATTGGATGGAACAAAGGGGCCCAAAGAGTCAAAGGAGTTAACATAACCCAGTAACAGTCCAATCTTAAACAGTGTTAAACAAGGTCCAGGGTTTGGGATACAGAGACCTCAGCCTGCTTAGTACTATGGCAAACACAACATTAAAAATCTGTTTAACCTTTTAACAATACAGAGAAGGAGAAACAGTTAAAGTATTTAGTAAGGTTTTAATTTTCACATTTTTTGTTACCTTTCCCTGGAAAGAGTTTCAGAAAGAAAATACCCTTGTTTGACAGTTTCTTAAATGGTATCAACGACAGTAATAACTGTCCTTTTGGGTAAGAGAGAGAAATCCAATCCCTTTTCATTTCAGGTGATGTTATCTGGATCCCTCTCTCTGGCCCTGTCTGTTCAGATGAACTCTCAGGATCAGGATGACAAAAACCCAGGGTCTCAGGAAACATGGGGCTGGTAGTCAGGGTGGTGAAGTTTGCTTCAATAGCCTGGGTCTGTTCTTCCCTCTGTTCTTCTTTAAGGACCCAAAAAGGGAGTGGTGGGTGGAATAGCCCATCCACTCATTATTTTCTCCACCAATTAATCCTGATATCTGACACTATTTTATTTCATTAATTTCCAGTTCCACATCCTCTGTTTTTACCAAGCATGATTTCAACATAGTCCTTGAATCATATCACTGTGGCCTTTTTATGTTTTGACTAATTCAGCTTTTCTGTCTCCTTTTCCCATCAATATTTATTACAGGTTATTGTAGCATTTTATGAACTTTCACATACATTTTACAATTAAGCTTATAATAAGGGTAAATTTGTAAGCCCAATTATCACATCATAATTATAAACACAAAGAATGGAATGGCAGTCCTTGCAACAAAGAATTTATAGTCCAAATAGGCTGTCGTCAGTTCTATTCTAAAGCATGACTCAAAGAATGACACTGTGACATTCCATGTTTATTGACTCCCAGTTGCTTGAGATTGAATATGCTCTGTTCCCAAGCAAAAATTCTAACTGCCAGCCCTGAAAAATCTACTTAGGCTCAAAAGGAAGAAAAGAAAAATGAAGCTGTTTTCCTAGAATTTTCCACCATTTGGTACTACTAGTCCAGTCTGACAGGCAACAACAATGCTGGGAGCAGTAATGTAAACAGGAATTCGAGCAGCAATGCATTGTCTAATCCTGCTTAAACGAGGGTTTAAATAGTGCTTAAAAGGCTGATGGCCATTGGTAACCATACCTATTCTTACACTCCTACCACCAGTGCTATCAATGTAGGAAATCTTTGAGAGAGAAGCCAATTATTGACAAGAATGTGAATCAAGCTGGGCTCTTTCCCCAGTGATGTGTGTCATATCGCCAATGATAGAGGTTCTATAGGCCAAATTAGGATCTCAGTGGTATCTTTTCCACCCCATTGCCATCTACTTCAGTCCTTTTTGCATTGATTCTGCTTGAGCAACCAGAACACAAGGCAGTACAAATAGATTTCTATCACTCAAGCAAGCAACTCTGACTTTTATTGCCTGAAGAGCGCAGAGCTGCTGAGGAAGAAGGTACCATACATAGTTTTAGTATAGAACTTCATTTTAATAGTTTGCAACAGAAGTGACTTTTTATACCACATGTAAATCTCTGAAACTGTGTAACCAACTCCCCTCCCTGTGCTGTATGGCAAAGGCAAATACCTTATGATATTGACCTATTAAGGATAGCTCTGTGATTATTATAGTAGCCCACATCCCAACCTGGTTTTATAATTACTTATGTAGCAGTGCTTCTAAAGGAAGCTGGAAGTTTCCCTGGCTTATACATGTGACAGAAAATCTTTAAATTTCTTTATATTTTTAAATCAAATTAGTATAAACTAGAACCATCTGACACAGGAGATTCCCCACCACCACTTAAATCATCATTTGGAAGGAGATAAATTGTCTATTAGTCTACACTAGACTAGGACATAGATACATCTTCCCAGTTACAGCAGAGTGCTAAAAACACAGACCCAGAGTGGCTAACAAATACTGCCTCATATAGAGGAAAACCAACTATGGCAAAATGATAGCAACTTCATAAATTTATACTGAAAGTATAGGGTTAATCACAGAGTTCTCTCTCCATTTGATAGTAATGCTAAGTACCACTTCACTTCATTAATAAAGCACTTACAGATTGTTGCCACCACTTTTGCCTCTAAGTGCTCCTTGTTCCTATGGCCCCAGGAAGTTTAATGGGACCTTTTTACTGTAACCTCATTTGCATTAAATATTTATCTTAAAATAGCAAACAGCAGTATCACCAGTAAAATCTGAGATTTCTCACTCACGTTTTTCTATTCCTGCCTAAGGAAGGGCTTCAGCAACCTTAGAAAGGGCATCATGATAGACCCATTACTAAAAATACTTCCACATTCCACAGTGTTGGTCCATAAGTCTGCAGTAAAAACGATTATGAACTTTATTTTTGGACTATTACTGTGCAATAAGCAGATATTTAAGGTTTGCAAACTATTTTGTCATCTTGGCTGAAATTCCACAAAGACACCATATTCAAATAATGATAGGCAAATGGGAAAAGAGAGCTGAGAATGAAGACTTTTAAGCAATGTGCACAGAGTCATAAACAACTCATTGTATAAGAGGGAGGACTGAGGAGCATGCAGAGCACAAGGAGTGAAACACTGCTTTGGATGAGGGAGAGAGGGGTTTGCCATTTGGTTCACCTAAACAGCACAGGAGTGGACCTCTGCTCCTGTTAGACTTAGTAGCTGTGCAGGAGGTAAAACCAATTGCTCATGTGCCCCATAGGGGTAGACAGTGCTTCATTCATATATTGTTCTGTATTTCAACCCAGAGAGATGAAGTACATTGAGAAGAATCCAGGCTGGAGGGAAATGAATCATAGAAGATCAGGGTTGGAAGGGAACTCAGGAGGTCATCTAGTCCAACCCCCTGCTCAAAGCAGGGCCAATCCCCAATTTTTGCCCCAGATCCCTAAATGGCCCCCTCAAGGATTGAACTCACAACCCTGGGTTTAGCAGGCCAATGCTCAAACTACTGAGCTAGCAGGCTCTCTGACACCTGTGCATTGCCAGCCAAAACACACACAATTATTCATTCCCCAAGGAGAGAAACTAAACCAAAGGCAAAACAAAGGATGGATTAGTGACCTTCGACTCATCAGACAGAGACAGAAGAGTAACCAAGATGAGGAATGTCTTGGAGACTCAGAAAATGAAGCGACAAAGGACTTCCTGGCTATACCATAAGGGGAGAAAGAAAGAGACCGGTGATCAAGAAAAAAAAAAGAAAAGACAGACAGACATGAACAAATAGCATTTGCAAGAACCAGGTGGTCCCATTTGCCTCAGGAGAGGGATGATTGGTGTCACCATGTGACATTCATCCTGAAGTGGCAGTAATGAAGGATGATGATGAATATAACCTGCACTTAGCCAACAGCATTAGTTACAAAGTAAATCACATTTAGTGTTCTCCATTCTTGAAGGATGTGTGTTAAATATTGATTTACAACATTCTATTGCTCTTTTCTTATGATCCAATGTTATTCAGAGACTAATTTTTAGTCTTTGTATTAAATTTATTCTTCTGGGTACTGCCAAGCAGTACTGAGACTGTCCAAGCATACTGTACGTAGCCAGTTGGCAGTGTCCTTTATCCAATGGCTTCACAAATAGAGAGATTTAGATTTTGAACTCAAAGAGGCAACATAATGGCTTGCAAACAGTAATTTGACCAGGTGAGTAAAAAGGACATCTATTGCCTAACAAAGAGGACCTTATCGTAGATAAGCCCTTTGTGAGAAATCTCCGAGCCTTTACTGGTGGCTCCTGTGCTTCCAGGCGGATTCAGTGGCCTCAGAAGCTCGCTAAGGCCCTCAATATGACCTCCCTTTCTCGGTATAGCTGCAAAGGTCACAGCTTATTGAGATACTTTCATCACAGGCAAGTATGGGAGGTGGGAAGGTGGAATACCCACAGCCTCTGTTGCTCCTTAGAGCTCAGTAGGCACAGTTTGGCCTCCTGCCTGGACCAAAGTCTGCTTCCCCTCTCAAGGGGATCTCTATAAAGCATGGGGGAATGGGGGGAACCCGGGCCCACCCTCTACTCCGGGTTCCAGCCCAGAGACCCTAATGGTAGCAGCTGTTGGCGGCTTTCCCTTCACGACTGACGCTGCTTTGATTCCCTGGGCCACTTCCCCGTGGTCCCCTTTTCCTAGCTTCACCCTCACCTCAGGATTCAGCAATGCTTCCTCTCCTCCAGCTCCTTTCACCTGGGCTTCCCCCGAAGGAACTGGAAAGGAGAGCTTTTAAGCAGTATGAGTGAGATCTTGATTGGTTCCAGCTGCCTCCATTAGCCTAACGGCCTTAACTGACCCTTTGCCAGTTAATTGGGGTCAGGTGCCAGCATTAGCCTAACAACCTTAACTGGTTAATTGGCATCAGGTGTCTTGATTAGCCTGGAGTAGCCTTTCTTTGGCTATCTAGGAAACAGGGATTTGTTCATTCTGAGGCTGATATACCTGCCTTCTACTGCTCTCTTATATCCCTCTGGTCTGAGTCTGTCGCACCTTGTAGAACAAGAGCCTACTTTTACTAAGTCAAAGGGAATAGAATTGGGCCCATAAACAAACTCATGGAGTAAAGTTTAATGTATCTTCATCTATTGTGTATACATTGAAATATTGTTAAGTAACAAATACAGCTAGGTTACCAATACTTCTTTCCCAGGATAAACTCTTATTCATAAGGAAGTGTGATGTGTTGGGATTTAACCCAGACCAGTAAGGGGTCATGTCACAACCTGCCATGTAACCCTGGGTGCCTTAAAAGTTCTGCTGCTGTGACTCACAGCTGAAAAAAACAACAGCCAGCAGATGAGCATGCAGTTCCTTGAGCGTCTGTGTGCTGTGCAGCCCTGGTTCAGCGCTCTGACCTCAGCAGCGTGTCGACAACACAACAGTCCCACTCCGGTCTCCACCAGCCTGGCATACTACTTGCACAGTGAACCCAACACTTTCCCAGTCCCAGATTTCCCCGAAACCATCTGCCCTGAAGCATCCAGACCTCTTCTGGAACACTCAGAGAAGTAATACGGTGCATTGCTTGTTTAATGAGACAAAACCACAGCTAATTATGGTTTCCTATCACAAGGCATTCCCCCCATGTCACAATGTAGTTTACTTCCTGTCATCAGATTTGGCCAGTGCCCCTATTTCCCCGCTTGGTTGAGTGGTTCAGCCCTCCAGTTGAACCAAAACCTCACCCTTCCAGGATAAACAAAAATAGTTATAAAGGGGAGGGGGAATCAGAATGGTCGGGGCCACAGACTCATCAGAATCTGACTGGACACATTTTCCTTTTATTGAAGAAGTTAACCCTTCATGTAGTGCTCAAATAATACATTGCTCAGCTCCTCTATAAACTTCCTCACAGGCTTCTCTTTCCCTTCTGAATGATCAGCATTCTTGCTCTTTCCTCATCTCCTTCTTGACAGGGAGACACTCATGTTAAGTTCTACCATCTGCATGGTTTGTAAACAGCCTACAGTTCTCATAATTGGAGAACCGGTCTGAAATCAAAAAGGTGATATGCAATAAAGACAAGCGCAAAGTAGTACACTTAAGCAGCACAAATACAAAATACGGGGTAACTGTGTAGGTGGAAGTACTACTGAAAAGGATCGGGGGGCTAGAGTGGATCACAAAATGAATGAGAGCCAACAACACAATGCAGTTGTAAAAGAGGCTAATATCATTCCGCAATATTGAATGTAAGACATGCGTGCTGAGTGTCCCACTGGTGAGGCCTCAGCTGAAGTACTGTGTCCAAAGCTGGTGCCACACTAAGAAAGATGTTGACAAATCAGAAAGAGTCCAGAAAAGAGCTACAAAAATGATACAGGGTTTAGAAAACCTGAACTTTGAGAAAAAGTTTAAAAAAAAAAACACAACTGGGCATCTTTAGGCTTGAGAAAAGAAGACTGAGAAGGAACCTGATAACAGACTTCCGATATGTTAAGGGCTGTTATCAAGAGGATAGTGATCATTTGTTCTCCATGTACACTGAAGGTAGGACAAGAAATAATGGTCTTGGTATGCAGCAAGGGGGATTTAGGTTAGATATTAGGAAAAACTTTCTAACTATAAAAGATAGTTAGGTATGGGAATAGGCTACCAAGGGAGGCTGTGGAATTCCTTTATTTGGCAGTTTTTAAGAACAGGTTAGATAAACACCTGTTAGGTATGGCCTAGGTATATTTGATCCTACCTCAGTGTAGTGGACTAGATGATCTCTCAAGGTGCTTTCCTGCCCCACATTTCTATGACTGCTGAATTGCAAGCCCCAGAATCCCTATGTTTTTGAGTGCAGGCCATGTCACAGGAGTGAGCTGAACTCTGAGCCACTCAAAGGCCCAAGCTCCCCTGTCATACATTACCACATTTCATGAGTGTGTTAATTTTGTGGTAGACTGACAGTGCTGAATGCCAGTCTTTATTCACCGAACAGGTACAAAGGTACAAGGGCCACAGTAGTGCATGCTTCTCCCCACCAACACACCTCAGACCTGACTTAAGGGACCAGATCTGGGGGTGAAAGGGCAGTTCTCCGGCTACACCCATTCAATGCATTGCTCCTTGTTCAGATTGCAAATAAGGGGTCCAAATAATAGCAAGTTAGTTTGGGGTTGTCTTTGTGATGTGGACATCTATCTACTGAGATTCCCCATTTCACATAGGCCACTGAATGGACATCAGACAGTAACAACTAACCTAGGCTGGATCTGGAAGGGTGACCTAAAGGGAGCATTGCTCTATATTCCATCAGCAGGCCTTTTGACAGGTTTCCAAAGGGAAGAAATCAGAAACAGACTCATAGATCCCATGGCCCCTTCTGGCCTTAGAATCATCTTGTTTGACCTCCTGGGTAACACAGGCCATAGAATTTCTCCAGAAATAATTCTTAAAGCAGATGTAATCATGGACTACATGATGTGGCATATTAATATGGTTACATAGTGCTCACCATTAGTCATCCACAGTTAACAGAAATTGGTATCCCATCTTACATAGTAAGTTTAAGTAGCATATACAAAGGAAGTACTATTGTGCAGTAACTATGAGTAAATGAACTCTTTCTTAGTGCCAAGTACCAAACATCAGTGTCAGGACCAAAAAAATTGTATATCTACATAAGGAGACAACATAATAAAACTCTTTAATCCCAGCACTGTGGTTCAGTGTAAGCTGGTGTATCAAATAGTGTGTCCTGCTCTTTTTGGATATTAATCCTGACAGAAAAATCTTTAGCTTTTGTCAACATAAATTCTTTAACTACTTGGCATGCTTGTAATACAACCTGTTCTGACCCTAAAGCCTATACTGTTAATCAAAATCAAATCAAATCAAATCTACACTAGATTTTATGCACACAAAACAATCTGCTCTCACTTAGACTGAAGAATTATACTTTTCTTTGACCAAATATGAATGCTGGAGCAAATTCTAGAAGAGAAGAGAGCCATGACCAATGACAACAGATTTATATTTTTTAATTTTATCGATACCAGTGGACTTACTTCAGATCCACAGTACTGAGAAAGGAGAATCAGGGCCAACCCTTTTTTCTTTTCTTTTTTAATGCCTCCTGTGGACAGTATGTTGGACAATTATTTTTCTCTTCTTTTGAGAACTAAATCAAATTTCTACCTATTCCCAGCAATATTTCATTCAGAAGTAAAATTTCATGCTTCAGAGTAAATGGAAATTTGGCAGACTTTGCAACCCTTTTAAATAAAAGATCACAGATAATATATTTGGTGTATAGTACACATTTTTCCTAGACTGTGTAATTTCTTGTTATCCAGCCATTTTAGTCATGCCTAGCTTTCTACTTATAGAGCCAAGACTCAGGAATGATAACCACTACCACAGTCATATTTTTTAAGTGTAACAGGCTTCTATTCATTGTAAGTCTTAACCTTTACATTTCCAATTTGGGTTTAAAACTTTTATATCTGTGAAAAGCACTCCATATTTCTTACTAATTAGGATTTCCCAAGAGAAGCCAAATAAGGTTTGCGGAACATAAAACTAGTTTCATTAGTACAATAATTCTGCTCAGTATAGTATTTCCCCCGCATCACAGTTTATAATGTACTTGAATCAGAATGCATTGTTATTATATAATGAATGTTTTATCAAACCCTAGAGCTTGGCAGTAAGTTTAAGATTATGTTACCAATCCAACCATTACTAGATATGAAAAGCTTTTCTTTGATTCTCTCCCCCACCTTTCTGGTTCACAGTATAACCAACTGTTCGAAAATCTACAGGTCTTAAAATGAAAATTGCATGTACTAAGTTTCATAAACGTTTCATATTTCAGAATCATTTCATTAATGAAAGAAGCACAAAGTCACTAGTCATAATACGGTCAAATTCCATGGTAGTTTAGTGCTAGAAGCCATCCTTGCTGCTAGTGCAGAACTAACATTGCAGCTGGACCAAATCACGGTCTCTACCAGCTTGTTAGCTTAATAAAACAAAAGACAAGACACCAGAAGATAATCTTGTGTCCCTTTTGACACAGCCATCAAAATAAGGAGTTACCTGGATCTAGCCATCTTTCATGTTTGCAGTAAGCCTATCAATCTGATAGTATCTAACAAGTTATGAAGAAGCAAAGAAAGACCACTATAAATACCACTTCCTTTGAGCAACGAAAGGGGAAAGATGTAGTACCCAGGTGGAGGTAGTGGGGATGAAGCAAGAGAGTGTGCATGGCTGGGAGTGGGAGGCAGCCCGCTCATCAGGTCTGCAGTCTTCCCACTAGCTGGAGGTGGAAGGAATAGACTAGCTGGTTGGCTCGAAGCACCCATCTTCTTGCCTGTTTAAGCTTGCCCTGTACATTCAAAAAGCATCTTGTGCCAGCCAGCTATCTGACTGATAAGGGTAGAAGGGAACAGTTTCCCAAATGTAAATGAGACCCAGGATTGTACAGCTGACCCTTTTGCCTATGGGAAAAGAGGAGATATGAAATCTTTGTGAACTGAGGTCTTGCCTTGTGAACTGGTATTTCCCCCATGTAAGGGAGGCAGGGAGGATTCAAAAGGCAGCTGAATCCTAGGAGTGGGCCCCAGAAGATCCACCCCACCACTTAACGAAAACTTCAGAGTCCTGAACACTGCACTGAACCTATTTAAGCTTGGTATGAAAGAGCAGGAGGGAGCATGTGCAGGATATCCCTCCTAGCATAAAACAAATAAAATTGGCACCTGCCATTTAACATACATCCCACATGTCCATTATTCATTCGCCTGAGTGTTCTGATCAATGCTTTTTCCTTCCGTTCTTTGCAGTTACAGGGATGTACCAATTTACTTGTTCCAGGAATTTTTTTTAAAAAAACGTTATTTATAAGTGTCATTCCTAGAGGACGGCACTGCGATTTTACACAAAACTTTCAGCTACCTCTAGATGTAAAATTTGTCACTCAAGACATTATATGGATCTGAAAATCTTCATGAAGGATTGAAAACATAAATGGAACATAAAAGCAATTAATGGAGTGATATGTAAACTATCGGTGCCAGAGCCAGGTATATCCTGTGGGACTCATTGAACTAAAGAAGTACTTGATAATCTAGCTGTGGTTTCATTTTTCCAATTGTAATGTTAACTCACCATGTATTTTATTGTTGAGTCATAACACAATACCAAAACCCAAGTATGAGTAGCAAACATGCTCTAAAAGCCATATGAAGTATACGAACTTGGCTAGTCCTAGTCCAAGGTGTCAATCAATGCAAGATGGAAAATGGGGAGCAGAGGAACAAGAGTTAGGAGAACAAAGGGAGAAAGAAAGGATTAATTTGGTGTCAGGATTCCCTCCTCCCTCCCCCCCGTTGCTACTGTGTTGAGGTGTCACTTTGAAAGAAGATGATGGGAAATGAGTGCACAATCCACGACCAATGTTTCAGGGCTACCTTTTCAAGGTGTATCAGGCATACTAGAGAAGCTACAGTATGCCATGAGAAAGTGTCTGTAATGAAAGAATATAATATGAAGTGCCACTACCAATTCAAGCATGCTGCAGATCATGACAAGTACAAGGCTTATGCATGCAGGTGTGGATGAAGCTAATGAATTGTCAATGGAGTTTTCATTGTACTGCAAAGATTATTTCCTACTAGATTTGAAGTGCTGAAGCTGATCGCAAAGCATACTTCCTAGAACAGTGTATTTACACACTGGTGGATGGATCTCTGAAAAGAAGAAAGTGTATTATATAGAAATATATTATATGTATTATATATATTAATATATGATATATGTTTCTCCTCTAACATCAACCAGGCTGAAGACTAAGTGATAAATACTTAACAACAATGGGCAAAGAAAATGAAAGAGATTTTGTAACTTACCCCAGGTCTTGCACTATAAGTGCAGATATAGTAGATTCTACCTCTAGCTACTAAACTTTGGCCATAGAGTAAAATAAGGAACTTGGTGTCACTGGAAGCATTCACAGAACAACAAAAAGCACCAATTCACTAAAAGAATGCCAAGCTCACTAACTGCAAGCTTCCTTGGGAACAGAGGTATGGTAGAAGAATGAACAAGTGTTCTCCCAGGAAAAAGTCGATTTCAGGTGCATATGGCAGATATCTGGGGGGCTGTGTTTTGCAGAAAGTGAACTGCAGATTCATAATCACAGGTTTTCACATCAGAAATCAAATTCTAAGATTTATAATCCTCCAAGCAAGAAATGGGCTGCCCTTCTGTACGGGAAGTATACTATGTGACTTATGTATACAATCAAAACTGCTCAAAGAATGGATATCAAATAGTAACATCAAACTCACAAATAATCTACAGTTCAAGAATCATTTGTGGAAATGATCTGATGAAGTATTGTGAACAGATGCATTTGAGAAAAATCATAACTGTTTGTGGACAATTAAACAAAGTGAGAGGTGAATTTAGTTGAATAAATTATTGGTTTTCACCTATTAAACTAGCTCTAATTTTAGCAAATTGTTTTTAATTTACCCCTTTAACAGCTCTTGGTCACATCTGGGACTTGTCTCCTCTTTGGATTCCATCTATTTGTTCACTTTTCTTGTTTTTATCTTTTTATTGCCCTTCACAAAATCTTTAAGTAGATTCATGTTGTCTATGGGTCTGTTCATGGATTTATCTTCCTTGCTGAAGGCTGTGCTTCTAAAGTGATTTCATTAGCTTTTCACTTGTTTGGATTTTTTTTCTATGCTAACTCCTTAATCTTCTGTACATTTTTTCCACAAACAGTCTGATGGGTTTATTAGCTATATTAAGACAGGCTCTTTTGATTGACGTTCTTCTGGAGCTTTGCCTGGGAGGGTTTACAAGTATGAATCTTGAAACTGTTTTCATCTTATTTGTAGTTTCCTTTGCCTTCAAAAAGAAGTATGTTTAAGTCCATAAAAAGTTACTTTTTGGCTATTCATTAGATTTGTATTTCGTTGCATGTGTATTCTAATAGCAGTTACATTTCATTTCTGACACCAATCCCTGTGTCAGCAAAGTGGTAGCAACCATGTAGGTGTTGTCCCTAGCAACTACACATTAGTCCAGAAGTCAGCTGTGCACTGTTTCTCCTCCTCACTGTTTAAGACATCTAATGTAATGAACCCCTAGATGGCAATAAAGGAAGTGTGACTGGTTGTCGAAGACATATCCCACCATTCACACATAGGTACGTCTTTTTGTTAAAAAATGGGAGAGAACAGTGCCAGGCAGGACTCAGGCCCGGCCGACGCTTAAAAATTACATCAGTCTAGCTAGGTCGCTCGGGGATGTGAAAGTTGTTGTGTCCTCAGCGCCATAGTTATGTCAACCTAACCCCCGGTGTAAATGTAGCTAGGTTAATGGAAGAATTCACCTCGCAGGGAGCTGGATTAACTGGATGGTGGAAAAATCCTGTCAATGTACGAAGTGTCTACACAACAGTGCTACAGCAGCACAGCTGCAGCACTGTAGCCATACCCTCAGTGAAATGACTATATGTAACCAAACCTACCACCAAAATACCAGCTTGAGGGGATAGACATATACACACACCACACACTCCCCTGCAAGATACAGGATTAGAGGTAGGATTTTCAAAAGTGCTATAGTGGCCTGGGAGCACAGATCCTATTGACTTTCAATGCAACTTGTGCATCTAAATCACTTATGCACTTTTGAAAAAAATCTCTTCCCAGATGATTTAGGGAAGTGGTGAAACATTCAGAAGGAATTTAATTGTGCTAATTACACCATACTTATCTAAGTATGACTGAGGCTGGTAGACACTACTTGCCCATTTCCTACTCCTTGCAGCTTTAACCAGTTATTTACACTGGTTGTTCTCAACATTTTCTGTACTTTCAGCCACCTTTCCGTATTGGGATTGTTCCAGGATTCCCCTCCCAACTAGCCAGGAGCCCCCTTTTAGCAACATGGGCAGGGTGATCATGATTCCCTGACAGCTTTTCACCACTCCCAACTGAGAACTCCTGATTTACACTTGTATAAGGGGGGCATAAAATACTACCATTCCAGTTCTGTACATTTCACTCTGACTTTGCACAGGAAAGTTGAGAATGAAGCCGGTAGATTTGGGATAGAGTTTAGCATTCATGCCTGCACACTCAGTAAATTAAATCTTAGTTTAAAAGTAAGGCTAAAACAATAGCATACAAGGGACAAGTTAAAAATAGGAAGAGTAGATACTAATCCATTTAATGGCTGCCCTCTTGTGAAAGAATTTAAGTCATGGTGAGCTATGAATCCTAGAATTCTGTACCTCAACTTGATAATGAAAGAAGTCTAAATTTCGTTGGTATGAATCATACAAAACCAATGGCTAAGCTCACAACTAAATTACCTTTTATTAAGAAAATATTTGTGTAGCAACTAAACAAAATTTCTTTTTGAATGACTCAAAGATAGATTATTAAGGATGTGCAACTACTAAAGATGTACAAGAGGGTTTGGGTTTTTTTTTTTTAATTTAAACAGAACTCTGGGCTAGATTTAGCAACAACAAAAATGAAGTAGTTCAGAAACCTCTTGTGAACCAGGATCAATTGGGTGGAAACAAAAAAAAATACCCATTTTACATGATTTTTTTTTTACCCCAAATCAGGCAAAACACGATAGATTTAGTAGATTTTTGCTTCAAGTCCTTGAAGTTCAAAGACAAACCTTGTTTACCCAACCACTGACTTTTGCACGTATATATACATGCTGTGGAGAAGGAACTATGTTAACATGGAATTGTTTGATATGAAATGTTGCTATAGGATAAGTGTAAAGTGGAAGTGTAGGATGAAGACCATAAAAAATACTTGCTGCTGGGTGCACAGAGACACACAGGCTTGGACTCCTGGACTATGGGTTCTCCCAGACTGCACGTTTGGAACTTTGGGTGCTTGAATTTGAAGGGTCCTGAGGGGAGAGGGAGCAGGATAACAGAAGGGGTCAGGAAAGCAAGACTGTGACCAGGAAGGGAAGCCTTCTAAGAAGCAGAAGGGCTCCTGGATGCTTTTGTTATGTTTACTCTGGTTAACTAAAACTTTAGCGGTGTTTCAAACCCAGATGTCAAAGGTGTAGTCAGTCAGTGGGGTTTTGAAGAGATCTGCAAGGTCCTTGAAATGGAGTTAGGAAAAGCAGCCATGATCACCTGATATCGTATGATATCAAGTAAGCCGAGAGGAAGATTAGAGAGCTAAAATGCCATACTAGTGACTAGAAATACTGGTTGAACAAGGTGTGTGCCCAGGAAGAGGCCAGGCCATAACACATGCACACACTCAAGATGTTTGTATTATTATAATTTTTGCCCTATTACCATGATGACTTATAGCAATTGTAGCCCCTGCATGCTTAGAATGGCACTCTGTCCCCTTCTAGTGGTGGCTAACCCAGCTAGACATCGATGAGCCTGTTACAGCCTTAGTTAAGTGAGACATGTCTTCTAGCTCAGACAGCAGTGGCTGAAGTATTAAGCTCAAGAGGTTCCAGGTTTGACCCCCGCTGCCAATGACCCAATAAGGGGCCGTTAAAAGTGGTGGTGGGCAATTCAGCTGGGGAAGCTTAGGATGTGCCTGCCTACCCAGGGGAGTATGTAAACCATGCCTGCTCGGTGTGGTATTCTGTGATCCTCTAGTGGGAGCTAGGTGAGCTAGAGATTAATGAACCTGTTGCAGCCCTGGCTAAGTGACAAGTGTCATTAAGCTTAAGAGGTCTTTGGTTTGATCTCTGCTGCCAACAACATACCAAGGGTGCACTGGAGTCACACAACTGTAATAATGATTTTTATAAAGTAAGCTTTATAAAAAATCCACTCAACCGGCATTGAAGATTTTAACCCTGAATTGTGCTCTCCGTACTTGTGCAAAATTCCTATTGATATTAATAGGAGGCTTGAGCATAGATCGGACCAACATTTCTCACACCTTTTTGTGCCCATGAGGAGACATACTGTTCAGTATTTGTCCTTTGAAAAAAAAATCATACTTTTTGGGAGGGAGAGGGCATTGAGGGCAAGAGTCTTCATTAAAATATCTCTAACTATTCAATACTTTTCTTCCTTGGCAACTTTCTGGACCTAGTTACTTATTGCTGAAATAGCTCCTCCTTAATAAAATACCCAACTGAAGCCCTGCATACATACAGGTATGACACAAGCTGTGGCTCTGAAAGCTTCCCAGCAGTGCTTGCCCAATGGGACGGTTTTTAATGAAGCAAAGGAGGTCTGTTAGTCTACATGGCCAATTCAAACATTGGCCTCTCTTCGAACAAAAGTGACAGCTGTGGAGGTAGTTTTATTTATGGAGATACCTGCTCCACAGGAATTAGACTAAGACCACAGATGTGGGACACCGAGGCAAGTCACTCATTAATGATTAGCCAGTGAGGTCTAGTTAAAAATTAACCAGGGAAAAGGCCTAGTTAATTATTAGAGACTAGATCATAATTACTGTAACTAGGGGAGGATATCTAATCATGAACTGGGAACTAGTTAGTGAAGTATTACCTAAGAGATTAATTAATTATTAATTAGAAAAATAGTTATTAAGTAGAAAGCAGAGAAGTTAAGGACACTATTAGGAGAATTATCTATGAATAATTCCTGGGGAAGGCTAGTTCTGAATGGTTAAATATGGGGCTAATTAATGATTACTAGGCATGGTTAGTTAATAAACAAATTAATGCATGATAAATGTCTGACTATTTACTGATTAATTCAGGGTGCTAATTATTCAGTTATTAGCAGGTAGAACTAGTTAACATATTAACCTGCAAAAGAAATGCAGTTCCTTTATTGAACAAGCAGAGTTTTCTTCAATGTTGCTGTAACAAATTATTTTCAAATTTATAATACTTCTACCTTTAGCTAAACTTTTTAAGTTTTGGAGGTATGAGATGTGTAAATACTTCTTTTTTAAGATATATATATTTGATGAACAAAAGCACACTTATCTGACAATGTGTGTTGCTATTTCCCCTAACCACATTAGACACTTCCTGTCCTTATGTTCAATATACACAATGAGATGTTGAAGATAAAGATTTCTCTTTGCATATGTGCAATTTGTCAGCTAGTTTATGAATATTTACATATTCATAGGCCTGACATCTGTCACAATCGCATATGAATGATTTTGTTTTTAATCAGATAATGGATAGATTTATTACTTTGTCCCTAACTAGTATGGCAACATTTGGAGAGAAAATACATTAAATACGTATGTGCACACATGGCTACATAAAAGAAAGGTATGCACTCTTCCCCTTATGCTCTTCTAGTGATGATCTGAGAACATTCTGCAGCGTATACATTTCGACTCAACATAGTTGTCTGTTAGGATAATCCACTGAAAGACTCCCATTGACATCAATGGGCTTTGGATCAGGCTCTTAGTGTAACAAACTATTTCTGAATGACAAAATCCAAAGGGATATGACAATACCTGTTTATAAATTATACAGGAAGACAAAATTAGATTGAAGGGGTGGGGGAACAGCACAGGACCTAAAAGATGCCATAAAACCTAATATTATTTCTGAGTAGATATGGCCAAAAACCAAAATATCTCTCAATGAAAATTTCAGTTGAAAATATTCAGGATTTTTTCTCCATAAAAAGAAATCAAATTTTCAATGAAAGATTTTGTGAAAACTTTGAACTTTGGAAAAGACCTCTATTTCTGAGTAGAGGTTGCATTCACAGTAGAAACGGAATGGAGTCAAATTCGAAGTCAAACAGATACCCTACCAGCCTCCTAATACTGAAAAGCCTATTGAATGCACAATGGTGAAGGAGATCAAAAAGGTAATTAGATCAAATAAGTAAGTAATACAAGGTGGCTTCATCTACCCATGAATAAGCTAGCCAAATGACACTTTCAGGACAAGGTTTAGAGAAGCAGTTTGTCATCACCTTAAAATAATTACTTTTCAGAACAGCTAGTTCTAGAGCACACAGGCAGAATGTCTATTTTTGACTTGGCCCTTAGTAATACACTGTGATTGGTTTAAGTAGCAGCTATAGTTGAGCCACTAGATAATTGTGACCACAATATAATTAACTTCAACATTCTTGTGGGAGAAATCATACCAAAAATGTTGTGTCATTGTACTTTAAAGAAGAACATTTAAATTTCAAAATAAGCATATATGATTTATTTATTTTGTTCATGAAAGAAAGTCTCTCTATATTTTGCCTTTTTTTAAATGCTTGGGCCAATTTTACCTACTGAGAAACAGCAGTTCTTTTGATTCAGTTAGTCATTTAACACTTCAAAATATAGTATATGTAGTATCATGGTTTTTATTTTGTTGTTAAAGCTCCATTTTTAAACTGAGTGTCCAGGTTCCTGCTTGGCTACACCTCCAAGACTGAGGTCAAGGCAGTGAGGTTGTTCTGTCAGGACTACATGGCAGTCACAGTTACACTGTTATATATTTCATTTCACATTTTATTTGTATAGTCAGCTCCAGTATCTTGCATTACATTTTTGCATTGGACAACCAAGACAGAGTCTGTGCTTGAATTTGGGTTAGCATCACTGGAAAGCTTGCCTAGGTCTGACAGTCATACCATTTGTAACAATCATAATTTCTCATTCACAGTTTAGACCTTGAGTGGAAAGGAATTGCATGGCCAGCAGACAAAAATAGTGTTCATTGTTTATAAATTATGGGCACTAATATATTTCTGCAATTGACAATTACTTCTTGCAAGAAATAATGCTTTTTCAAACAAACAAAATTAGGACAATTTTTTTTTTTTTTTTTTGCACACTGTGCAATGCTAGATTGCAGTTGTCAAAATTCAGGGCAACTGCATCTGTATTTCCTCTCTGTGGTAGAGCAAGGGCACCCACTCTCATGCCATTGCCTTTCTTGGGTGCAGATCCACATCTCACTCTCCAGGGTGTTTCCAGGCTGCAGTTTTCTGCCTTCAAGGTGTTATACCCAGCAGAGATAGCTCACCTGCTTGCTTTCTCACCAGAAGCAGTTAAACAAGTGTAATTTCTACAGTCATACATTACCCAGACAGCACTTCTTATGCAAGCCTATTTAATTCTTAAGGTAAAATCATTATAGAGAAAACATTGCAAACAATAAAAGAACCTATATGCATTCTAATAATCTTACCAGAGGGAACCCCTCCCCAATCCTAACTTGGGCTCTGGCAGGAGCAGTCCTTCAAGACCACATCCACAGAGTTTCCTTTGTGGTAAGAAATTCAGCACAGCTTCAGCTCACAACAAGCACAAAGTCTAATGGGTCCACAGTATGCCCAGTCCTTCCAACCCTACCCTAAGGATCTGGGTAATTCATGGACCAGGAGTCCTGTCCATTTGAAACTGTACTGAATTAAGTTGTCTTAATTCCATAAGGTTTGTCCAGGAAATTACAAGATATTGTCAGTCTGTCACACCCATAAATCATACAAAACACAGTGACAGGAGCACACTTAGATGTGCCTGCATGGGGTTTCCTCAACGCTAGAGCACCTCCTCCTGGGTGCTCAGGGGATTATCTCCTTTCAGGTCCAGCACCCATTTCCTCACATCATGGCACCTTTTTCTCTCTCTACGACTTGGGGTACTCCTTCCTGACTCAGCCCTCTAGCCAAGTCACTATAGCTGTCCCCTTGGACGACTGTCCCAGGCAGTCTTCAGCTCCACTGCCCAGTCTATGCCACTTCCCCATAGCTGGTAGGGGAACCAGAGCCCACCCACTACTGTGGGATCCGGTCCAAGGACCCTATGTCCACCAACTAAGGTCTGCTTGCATCCAGACCCTATTGCTGTTTTCCCTGGACTCCTTCGTACCTCTCTGCTCTTATCTCCTAGCCTCCCCCATCTCTGGGTTTATCAGCCCAAACTCCCTCCTGCCAGGGAGTGACTGCAGACTACCTAAATCTGAGCCCCAAACATCTCTCTCCTCTCCCAGGGAATGACTGCAAACTAGTTCTCTTTACATTCCCAACTTCCTGGCATACCAGCCCTGCCTGTTCCTCCTCAGCTGGGCTCCATCTTCAATCAGCTTTTCAATCCCTGGCTCTTCCCCAGGTGCAGGCTATCAAGTTAAAAATTGACCTCATTTAACATGCTTTGCCTTGTGTGGGGTGGACAGCCCATTCACTGTGCCTTGTAAAGGCTCAAGAGGCATGTACTCTTCTATACAAGTGTAAATCAGGACTAACTTCAGGTATCTCAATAAGACTACCCCCGTGCAAGTGAGAACAGAATCAGAACTAAGATTTTTTTTTAAAAAAGGTCCATATATATGATTTGGGAAATACTGCTTCTAACACTATTACCTGCAATGGCTGCCACTGAAACCTCTACTGTTTTCCTTTCTGAATATTACCTTAGTGTTTGCAATATTCCCTAGACTTCAGTATACACTTAGGAAAGTGAATATCACAAACAATGTAGTAATAATAATTACTTACAAATGTCAATTTAATTTTTTAATGGTGACCCTATTCTTGCACTGAATGACATTGTATTTATTTGGTCTCCTGAGAGTAGTATTTTGAGGAATAGCCTGGCAATGATCGTTACACCAGTTTTCTGGTATTATCTTTTCATTTGTTAAAGTACAACTTTATGGTGCAATTTCTCCTGGGGAGACATGACAGAGGGTCTGCAGAGGCACAGTTGTTTTGGAGATCCCTACAGTATTGGCACAAATAATAGGTAGTTCTGGATTATTCATTTCTAAATATAAGCTTGAAATAATTCTTCTGACCCCTGGGCAGTGGAGGCTGGTGATATCTGAAAGTGTGAGGAAACAGTTGACTTGCCCCTATATAGGGATCTTGGGGATGTTCCTCCAGAACATTTTGGTTAGATTTCATTTTAAAAACTGGTGCCATGTGTTTTATTTTAAGCCCAATTTATACCTACATTCATTTTACCACATTATGCAAGTTTATATGATAACCACCTATAGAGAAAGAAACAGAAACAGGAGAAAGAACTAAAGAAGGAAATGAGATGAAAAGAATAAACAGGGGACAAGGGAAGACTGGAAGAGAAAAATGAATGACATAAGTCTCTTCACCCACCTTAGTCCTACCTTGTTTTAGGTGCTGAGAGCCAGGTTCTATTTCTAGAAAGGTAGCTATAGGGGAAGAAATGGAAGAAGTGAGGATTGGGATTTAGAAGTAGGGGTAGCTGCTTGTGAAACAGCTTAGAGCATGCTGTTTTGCTCTAATGTAGAGTTACATGAAGCTGCAAACAGACATGGAGAAGAGCTATCTGTAGCTTGAAAGTTTGTCTCTTTCACCAACAGAAATTGGTCCAATAAAAGATATTACCTCACCCTCCTTGTTCCTCAGTGTATCTCCTGTCAGGGGAAGGATCCATGAAGAGGCAGTGCCTTGAGCCACATAATGCATATTCTAGTCGTGGACCTAGCAGCACTAGCAGGAATTCTAGACTTTCAGAGAGAGTGACCACACATCTCTGAAAGGTCAGACAACCAGAGCATTCGGAGGAAAAGAGGATGGGGGTGCAGTGCTCTGTAATTTTGTAGAAAAGCAATGATCAGGACTAACACTAATAGCCCAACATGATTTTTTAAAAATGTTATTAGATCCATGTAGCTATGACTACTTTAGAAAGTGAAGGTCATAAACACAGCAACAATTTAGGCCTAGATTTTCAAAGTTAGACACACACTGAAAATGACACACATCTAACGTTTGCATACTAAGTCTCAATGTGCATGCACAATTCAGCAATTTTAATGCACATTAGCCATGACCTAGCAAATAGCTAAAGACAAGTGACAGTGCCCTGCCTCATATTCTGACCTAGGACTACCAACACAAGAAAACTTAAAAAAAATATATATATATTTTTTTATAGTACAGCAATCTGTGCTGGTGCCTCTGACTGTTTTAAAAATTGCAGACAGTGGTTTGTAAATGACAAGCACCTTAATGCATACAACATATTCATAGTTCTTATATTTCATTCGTCCTTTGTATTTCATTCAACTGAGGTAGTTTCTGTAGCATATGTATACTTTACTTCTAGTTCAGCCCCATTTGATTCATTCAGCCTCTTAGGAGCCAGTAAATATAACTATACATGTAACCTTTAACCTTTTAGTGATATGTATAGTTACACCTTTCCTCTCTTCAGCGAAATGTTTTCAACTGTGTGTTCTGAATTCATCCCTCTTCTGGGGATAATGCATGTTTCAGTGTTGCTGTAAGGTTGCAGATCAGAGGCTATTGTGCTAATTTAGCAGCAGTACTGCTACCAAGGCAACAGTTATACTCTATATTGACTGATTTTTCTCCTGTGCCTATACTGAACCTGCTTATCAACCCTTCCTTCATGGAATGTCATCACCATTTAAGTAATACATCATCAGTGCAGTTCACTTTGATGATGTATTACACTAACATATCATTAGTGCAACAGCAGAGCAAGGCACTTTGATGATGTATTAATATAATACATCACCAGAATGAGTCACTCTGATGATGTATAACTCAAAAGATGGTACTATCCAGGGAAATGTGGATATTCAATAAATCAAGGACTACATTAAAGAATAAAATCTGGGCCATCTTCTAAGGGAAAACAAAGGTTCAGATAGCTTTGATTGAATGGAGAATTGATTTAAAAATATAAACAACTTGTAATTTTAAAATCAGTTATTAAAAAGAGAAAATTTCTGAGGACTATTCCAGACAAGAAGTGCAGTATGATTCCTTATAATATGCAGACTTCAGCCCCTCTCCTCTCTGCAATCAGAGCAAATGCACACATACTTTATTATAATCTAAGATGGTGTAATAGAATTCATAACATGCTCTATGTAGCTACCGCTAGTCCTATCTGGAATCAGGAAGTGCAGAGTCACAGAAAAATTAAAAAGGTTAAATTGAAACTTTTTTAAAGTACAGAAGAGGTTCAGTTCAGGCTTAGTGTGAAGATATGTATCATACTTCGCTTAAATATTCTACCAAATGAGTTTACTGGCAAGCATGGTAGCAGCAATGGCAAGTTTTCAATAAATACTGCACTGAGAATTTAAGATTTGCAGTCATGAGTATTGGTATCGACAAACTGATTTTAACAGTAACACTTAACCAATCAGGAAATAGTAATACCTCATTGGACTTGTATGTACAATTGAAACCAACCAAAACAGCCTAAACTTAAAATACACGAACTTCTTGTAAAAACAATGAGGAGTCTGGTGGCACCTTAAAGACTAACATTTATTTGGGCATGAGCTTTCGTGGGTAAAAAATTCACTTCTTCTGATGCATGGAGTGAAAATTACAGATGCAGGCATAAATATATTGACACATGACAAATAAATCTGTTAGTCTTTAAGGTGCCACCGGACTCCTCATTGTTTTTGTGGATACAGACTAACACGGCTACTACTCTGATACTTAACTTCTTGTAATAAGCCAACTAGCAGTACATTTTGGGAATCATTTTGACTAATAAGTTGAGGAAAATCACAATTTCCTCACCACCAGGCCAAAAATAGAAAAAAGCATATTTCTTCTAAACCATATGCCCATCTCCACAAAGAACTCTTTAAAAGAAATACGTTAAGTGCATTTAAGTGGCAGAGTAACAGGATCACCAGTCATCACTCAGGGAAATGGGATTGTGACGTCTTTAAAACAGGTCCTAAAAACAAATCAAGAAAAGAAAAAAAAATCATGCAGTTTGGGCCCAATCTAGGAAAAACAACCCAGTCAAGGGAGGGCTGCTTTGGCCACAGGTCTGCAAACAAAATGAAACAAACCCAAGGCTGTTTTTCAAGTCCCAAACAGTCTATCCCTCCTTAATTCGGGGCAAACAGTAAATTCCTCCTAAACCCCCTTTACCCCTAAGCCTGAGTCTCATTCATGAGCCTCCCTTTCCAGAGGAAAATTAGAGCGCATCTCTCTCCATTCCCCTAGAACTCTCCGCTTTCATTTTGTGGCTTTCCCTTCCCTCACCCTCCAAAAATGCAGAGCAGCAAGTTCCATCTTCCAGCAGTTTAAGGAGCCACAGCTGCCAGCTATCAGCTAGTGTTCAAGGACCAGCTCCTGTCTGCCCAGAAAGAGGTTTAATCGCTTTCTGGGTCTTATACAGCAATGGTGTCACATCTATCATTTTGGCCTAAACAAGAAATTGAACCGACAATGTCCACAGCTTAAACCATGAGGTTCTAAAGCTTGAATGAAAGAGCCAGGGTCTCAAGCTGAGAGCGATAAGAGACCCATATACTCTCTGGACTGGGCACAGAGGGGGACACATAATGCACACTGACTAGTGGGGTATAATGGCACATAAAACCCATTACAGGTAGAAAGAACAAGAATTATCCAAAATACTGCCCACCCAATACCATTCTTAAATCAAGCACAGAGACTTTACAATAAGATGCACACTTACCACATTATAGCTGGGTTTTTTGTCCTTGTATAATTTTTCTCTGTCTTCTTCCCATTCTTCCTGATTCCCCTCTGCTGTGTTTCTCCATATACAATGAGCAACTATATAGTTCAATGTAAAAATTACTTTTCTTTTAGATTAGAAGTAAAGAAGCCACAGCATGGGACTATCTGCACCACTTTGGAGAACAAAATGGCTGTTATTTCTGCAGTCAGACAAAGTCCTTAGAAATGTAAAAGAGCAGGAAGGAGAAGACAGAGGCATTGCCAATTTCAAACCACACACACGCTATTCCCCATCTCTTGCTCTTTTCTTTCTGCATTATTCTGTTTTTCTTCTGCTTCTACAACAATTCACTCTCTCTTCTTTTACCTTTTTTTGCTTACATAGGGATTATAGGATCAATTTTTCCAGGTTCCAAAAGTTTCTCCTCTAGGACTGACACACCCAGCTTGTGCTTTATCAGGTCAAGTACATGTCTCATGTGAGTGTTGTATTTTTCTGTATTTTTTTTTCCTCTTAGCCTGTGTGGCAAGGTCAGGGTATGATTATCTGGAGAGAAAGTTCACAACAAGCCCAAGTTAAGCAATGAAAAACCTCTCTGGGATTTCTTAACTTAAGGGTTCTTATTAAATCAACCCCACTCCATATTAAAGTCACCAGGGAGTCACATTCCCTTAATGTCATTAACAACCAGTAGAATCCCAAACTACATGATCAAGGCATCTTATACCACTTTAGCTGCTTTTCCCAACATCTGATCAACAAACCCCCATTATAAGAATAGCTAGCTCCTTTAAAAATTTTTTTTTGACTCAGCTACACCTGATTGCTTCAGCTCATGGGGTTCTGAACTCCCTTTTGGAATTTAACATCCTCCTCCTCCCCCTTAAAACCCGCCCCCAAACAAAAAGTACATGCTCTCGGAGAGAGACAGAGAGAGGAAAAATGCTGTGTTTAAACAACATTAAGATTGTGACACAAAGCAATAAAATTCAGAACATTCAGAATGAATGCGGATCCTCCCTCACTCCTACAGTTACTCTGAGTTTATTTCCCCCCTTCGTCAAGGCACGAGTTAAGACTGGAATCTCACCCATTGTTTATAAGCCTCACTCTAGAGTGGAGCTCTGAAATTTTGGGTAATACCAGCCACTTTGCTGGTATGCAAAGTGGGGTGCAGTATCACTCTGCTTGAAGCCTTTTAATTAATTGCAACCTGTACTGAGAAAGTACAGTTAAAGTACACTTAAAGGTTGAATCAAGGCTTGTAAAAGGAAGGCTACTGGGAGGAAGAATACAAAGCAGAACTCTCTCTCTCTCTCAAACACACACACACACAGAAAATCTTTTTTTAAGATGCACATCAACATGATTACTTAGTTCAGTACACAACTGTCAATTCAAGATCATAGACCCAAGCACACTGACCTCCTCCCTCCCCCCCCCCCCCACACACACAATCCAAGCTGTAGATGCTCTGCGACTGAAGAATATCACAGAGTAACCCTAGTCAGATGGGATCCATTATAGAAGCAATGGATGCCTCCAGGGAGCACATATCCCCCCCCCCCCCCCGGAATTAAAAAGAAAGAGCAGTTTCTACCTCTGTGACTGTCTCTGCCTGGTGATAATGTGAGTAAATGTCATTGTTTGCAACAAGCTTTAGTTTTGCTGTTTGTGTTTAAAGTCAAGCATACTGATTCAGAGCTCCAGGCTACTCTAATGTTAAACATAGCACAGTATGTGCTGGGGTTAGAGAAGAGTCCACTCCATCAATAAAACACAATCACCCTGGGGGGAGGCAAGGAGGCTGTTTATAAAAAAGCATACAGGGTTCCTAACTGCCTCAGCAGTAGTTAAGAGAACAAGAAACTTTTATTGTCCTTAAATACCTGTGCCTTCAGATAGTGTTTTAGCTTCAACTAAAATATGTCCTGAACATGCTCTTAGGAGGAGCATTAGGGAAGGATAATAATTTAAAAATAAACAACCCACCCACCACAATTCACCATAACAGCTGTTTAGAACTGAATAAGCATATAAAAGATTTCAAGTTTTTGTTGCTGCTTTCACTGGCTGACAGCCAGCAGTTTGGTCTTTCCCTTCAGTTACCTTTGCCTTAATCCCATCCCAGGTGCCAAAATACTTTTAACAACAACAGCAATCAGCCAGATTTTAACTCCTTGATGCCAAGTCACAGATTTCCATGTGGTGAGCCCACACCAAGTCCACTGACACAATAAGGTCAAAAAGAAAAATATTTGCAGCATTGGAGTCCTGTCCTACAATTCTGGTTAGATTTATAGTCATCTGCCTATTCAAGCAATACTAATTAAGCAACTGTAGGCAGAACTAGAGTAACATATGCAGTGGGTTACCTGCATCTGCCAAAGCTTAGCCCAGATTCTCCTGGCTAAATGCTGAGCATCCTCAAATCCCACTGACCTTCCTGGTAATGCTCATCACATTTTGACATCAGGCCCTAACATAAATGGTGATGGGTGAAGAGACTTCTTTTACAGGACTGCTGCTGAATCTGGACCATGTTAAATCCAATGTTGAGATAAGGAAACACACACAAAGAGCTCAGTCCCGTAGTCATGACACACACAAAACTTCAGTTGAAGTAACTGGGTATTTTGCCAGTGTCAGACTGCAGGATCAGACACAATGATTCTAGCCACTGGTAGGAGTCTGCTAACTGAACAATTATTCTGTATCAAGTGTCTAGTCCCGGGTTAGCAAACACAATTGTTGCTTCAAACTACATGAAAATAAAGCTGAGTTTTCTTTTGCTAAGAGCATTTAGAAGAATTCAGCCCTGCTATAAGCAAATGCATGCCACTGACCATTTGCACCTGCTCACACAGCCTAAATTTGGCCCATAGCCTTCTTACTGGAAAGAGAAAAGGATAATGAGCATAAAAATGTATCTTGCATATTAAAAAAAGCTTACCTGTAAGCAAATGAAATGATGGTGCCAAAGTAAAAGTTAATATGAACGCGAATAGTGCATAGTTTATCCAAGTTATGGAATTTCTACACCAAAGTAATTTGCTTCTGGAAAATCCATATTGCTTCTCTCTCTCCCCCCCCCCACACACATTTTGTTTGTATCAGTGGGGTGTTTAATTTTTCATGTTTACTCCATTTCTTCTCTTTCCTATAGCCCAGTATCAAAAGTTGCCCTGCTACTGAGATCTTTTACCATTTCCCTATATTACTTCCACTGTTTCTATACTTTGTGATAAGATAGAAATGCCTAGATAAAATGTTAATTAGTGTAATCCCTCTTTTTCATTCTATTTAGCAACAGTGTATTTCCAGGTGAGCCCAATATAAAACATGAGACTCAGGAGTTAGATCCAAGGTTATCTAAAGTTCAGGGGCATTCTGACTGAAGGGTTTGGCTTAGCCCAATTTATAGATCTGTACCAGCTGTGAAGTTTGGACCTGGACTCCCAAATTTGGGCATGTTTAATCCAAGGAACATGGTTAGCCTATAATACGCATAGATTCATGAAGTGCAGATTGTACATGCAAATGTCTGCAAAGTTCAGCATGCTTGAATCTGGGAGTTTAGTTCATGACCATCTCTACTAGTAATATGTTTGTCTGGTAGACTCCAATGATATCAAACCTCAAAAGCATTGGTTTGGATTTGCACCAAAAAGTTTGGGAGTGTCAGTGATTGGGCCATGGAGCCTGGTGGTTAGAGCAGGCATAGGTAGCCAGGAATCAGAGCCCAGGGTCAGAGCTGAGTCAGAGGCCTAGTGCCGGAGCCACGAATCACAGCTGGAGCTGGAGCCGGAGCCCAGGGTCAGAAATAAAGTCAGAGACTAGATACCACAACTGAAGTCAAGAATAAGAGCCCAGGGTCAGAACTGGATTACCTGGAGCAAGTCAAGGCAGGAGCAGAGCTGGAGAAGACAGGAACAAGGCTGGGAACAAGGAGGCACACAAGTTATCACAGCCATGGGGGAGTGCTTCAAACAGCTGCTGAACTAGTACTGCTGCTGGGTTTAGAAGCCAGTCTTCAAACTCTTCCAATCAATTAGGCATTGTAGCCAATTAGGCAGCCTACTACAGGCCAGCGGTAGTTGTTAGGTTGCCCAGTGATGGCTCTGCTGCAGGCCCTGCTTTTTGACAGGATGGTTTTCTGAAACTCTTTGTGTAAATTTGGGCCGGGAACACCAGGGATCTGATCCAAAGTCCATTTAAGTCAATGGAAAGATTCCTATTGACTTAACTAGGCTTTGAATCAGCTCTCACAACAATAGCCTACACTACACAGTGGCACCATGTTATAGTTATTATATATATTAGGGCAACACCAAGGGCATTAGAGCCTTCCCAAAAGTGAGGGGTGAAGGACCCTACCCCCCCAGAGGCCCTGCCTCCCTCTTCTCCCCAAGGCCCTGCCCCCCCCTCCTCTTCTCCTGGATTCCCAACCCTCAGCCAAGCTGACAGCCAGAGTGTGGCTGGGGAGCCCGGCTCTCCCGCACTAGAGGGGGGGTGAAAGCAGCCCCTTGCCCATGTCCCCAGCCCAGAGAAGATGGAGAGACTCAGACTCCCCACAGCTGCCCACGCAGTTCTCTCTGACCTGGGTCCAGCTGGGGCCTTGGAGCCGCAGTCCAGCCATGGAAAGAGCTGAACAGGCAGCTGTGGGGACCCGCAGCAGACCCGCCACCCGACCGCGGTGCAGGGAGTCCGCCAAGAGCAGCGCCCTGCCTGTTTCCCTGCCTCTCCTCCAAGGGCAGGTGGAGGATCCGTGACTCCTCACAGCTGCCCATGCAGCTTTTACTATGGCCAGGCTGCAGCTCCAAGGCTGCGCTTGCCCCCCACCCCACGCCTGGAGGCGAGTTGGGAAGAACCACGCAGGCAGCTGTGGTGAGCCATCTTCACCTTCCCTGGGACAGGCAGGGACATGGGCAGGGGGCTGCTCTCAGATTCCCCCTCCATATCGTGGGCAGGTGGAGGGTCCATGTAATGCCCACAGCTGCCCGGGCTCCCCAGCCGAGCTCCACACTGGCCTGGCCGGGGGGAGTGAGGCCACTGGGGGAACAGGAGGGGAAGGGAGCGAGTTCCCCCTGGGAAAAAGTGGATGGGCCAGGCAGGCCTGTCCACTTTCAAAAAGTGGGAGGGCTATGGCCCCTCTGTTTCCCCCAGTTCCAGCACCACTGGGCAGCACTTAGGGGCCTCAACCAGGGCCCCACTGTGCTAGGCACTGTACAAACACATGACAAAAAGCCGCCTGCCCCGAAGAATTTATATAATACAGGAAACAACAGGTGGATACAACAGAAAGATGAGGACACTCAAGGTAACAATGAGAAGATTATGAACAAATGAACACAGTGATCAAAGCACACCAGCTGCCTTTATGTAAGTTGAGTGAAGTGGTAGAGTTCGGTTCCAATGAAACTCCTGGAACAGGTACTTTAGAACCCATTTATAGTGAATTTGATTATGAAAATCTCACTATAATTAGAATTAAGTCCCGCAAAAGTCTAAGGTTGTTCCAATGGATGGCAATCTAGTTATAGTAAACTTCAACTTAGAATGAACTTGTTCTGTGGGGAAAATGAGTTCTTTTATAAGAACTTTCCAGTGCATATAAGCTCACTGACTTTCCCCATTACAGCACTGTAGCCAATAGATTTTTCATGGTTTGAAATTCACAAGCAAGCCACCATGCAGCAGCTCTGTGCACATCCAACCCAGTTAAAAACTCTCGTAGTACCATCTTACACTCAACTATAATAAATAAAAACCTCTTTGAATTATTTTTCCAACTGTAGTGTGTAGTTTTACAAGATTGAAATGCAAGAACTAATAAAATATATGTTTTAATTAACTAAACTTATGCTGTAGTGTACACCAGAAGTAGATGATTTACAGAGTGTTATCCTCTTCAGGACAGAATAATGCAAACAACATAATTAAAAGTTGATGAGAAGTATATTTATTGAGCGCACAGGAAGAATAGACACTTAGATTTATGATACACAAAGTGTATCTTTAGTTTACAATATTAACATTTTAAAGTTCAAAGCACAAGCTTAATGCATCCAAACTGCTCTTTGGAGCATACAGATAATTCCAGTGGGGTTAAAATCCTAGCACTGTCACCAGTAAATTGTATCCCCTAAACATATACTAATGTAACATGAGGTATAATGATCTAGTGATTATGTTAATTGAGATGGCTGTGTCTGCCATAGATCATGATTGCATGTCTGTAAAGACACATGAAATAGCTGAAGGGCCAATTATTTATCTGTGACGTGGATTTCAAGGTCATTAGTCATAGATCCATTGACACAAAACAAGGATCCGTTTCATTGTAATTAATCTGATTCAAGATTAATTACACTAGTGTCACTGAAATCTGAAATATCAGGGCCTACTTAGATTTGTGTGTCTATAGCTAACTTGCTCTTTTGAAGCCCACAAGATACCTGCCCCTCAAGGAAGAAGAGTAAGCTACTATAAGTGGCATTTTTCAAAAGTGGAATCCATACACTACCAACAAATACAAGACATTCTTATTTTATCACAGTAAGGGATGCTCCTTCACACCATTCCTTTCTGCCACAGATCCATCACTGCCACCTGCCAAGGGTTTCTTTATTTGGATAATTAATCTTTCTGGCTACATAGGCCCAATGCTGCACCTAGGTCAGGTAAAGGGAGTCACGAGACTGGAACATATGTTTTTTCTTTTCTACTAGGGGTGAGAATGCTACCTTTGCATAAGCCCAGAGAGGTAGAGACCAAGCCTGGACTGTCCAGATATTCTAAGGTCAGATCAACATTAATGGAATAAAACAAAAAACCAACACTGGTGTAACATTAAGATTTTGAACTTAAAAATGCACCAAATTCAGGGAATGTGAAACTTAAATTGGAAAACACAACCTTAACTCTGCCACCTTACCCATTACTCAAAAATGGTGGAAAAAAAATTCTTCAAACTACCTAATACAAATCACCCATAGGCTGAGAGGAAGCATGCAAAATTTGGTTCCAAATGATGGAAAGTTATGAGTAACCAAAAATGGGGGGGTATAAATAATTTGTCCAGATTTAATCTGAACTAAAGCGGGAGCTGCCACAACCACCATAATATTCTCAGGGTTAGCTACAGTAAATTATTTTTATCTCCCCTTTATCTTCCTTAAATAATTTGCAAATTCCATGAGAACTTGTCATTCTAGCAGAGCAGGACCAACGTAGAAATTCTCCTGTAGCTACTGCTAAATTACAACACTGATGCCAGGTACCACAATTATTAACTGAATTTCAATGTCTAGAGAAATATGTACAGAAATCATACATAAAAGAAATTTCACTCACAATTGCTAAATCAGTGTCATGTTAGAGGGTCACACAGAGGAAGAATGGTGAAGTGGCTAGGATGCTAGTCTGGCAACTGGAAAAACCAGGGTTCACTTCAATGATGTTATAGTCTTCTTGTATGGCCTTGGGCTTGTCACTTAGTCATTCTTTGCCTCTGCTTCCCTTCTCAAAATTTGGGAGAACAGTATTTCCCTATCTCACATGGGCATTATGTGGATAAATATATTAAAGAGTGTGAAATCGGATACCTTTGTAATGGAGGCCATATACCCTTATGCCAAACTCATTGAAAAAAGACTCTTTATGAATTACTTGGCTCGAGTGTGTGTGTTCTTCCCAGAGGATACACTTTTTTTGAACGGTGTGAGGCTAATTGGACAATCCATTTTGAGATATTGGTCTTTGAAAAAGGGGTAGTTTATCACATTTTAAAAATTGTTCTAACTTTTTTCTCTATTCATAACTCAAAAATAACTTGCTGTAAAAACTTCAGACTTGTTTTATATAGTAATCTTCAATAAGAACTAGTGCATAGGGCTGTTCTTATCAAAGAAGAGTGCAAATGATTTTGGTTATTAGAAGAGATTTCTGCATGCGATACAACTTTCATTAGAGGGCTTGCAACTATTGCGCCTTATTTCACCTATTCAAACCTCTTTTTTTAAATATTATATCTCTATAGTAACTTTCCAGATTTTGCATTGCAAACAGAGCATTGGTGTTTAATTTACATTTTCAAAAACCTGGGCTGAGATTTTGAAAGGCACTTAAGTGCTTAATTGCCATTTGTGCCTTTGAAAATCTCCCTCACCCACCCACCCACCCATTTCCCTCTCCGTTATCTTCCTCCCACCTAAGTGAAATGGAGTCTTGCTATTGTAACTATTTGGTAGTGTGGTGTGTGTACCACAAGTGGTCGGCAAGCACTGTAAGCACTGGACTGTAATGCTCTAGTCCTTACTCAGGTGTCAAAATGGGAGTGGGAGCACTCCCAAGCTGTGCCCACAATGTAAGCTCCACCTATGTGAAACACAAAAATGAGTCATTGCTTACAGCAAATTGGGCAGATGTTCAAAATATGATTGTGGTAGCTCTCTGACCTCTGCTTGGCTCCTTCTTGACTCGGGAAAAATAAAAGTGGCGGTATCTCCCATAGCCACCCGCTTGTGGAAAAGTGCTGAAGTCTCCCGCAATGAATTGTGCAGACCTATGACCCTCCTCCTTTCTTGCAGGAGGAATGAAATAGTTAGCAACGTTGACATTTAAATTATCCTCGGCCATCTGAGTTAACCCCTCATAGAGACGAATGGGCAGTTCATACCTCTTAGCACTCCTGACCTAGGCTATCAGCAGACTCCTGTAGACATCTCTGAAACCTGTCATTTTTACACTTGGTTCACATTTTTGAGATTTTCTTCACTAATGTAACAGTTTGAGATTTTCATTTTGCTGCAGAACAAGATAGCAGCTGGAGATAAGTGCTAGTATGCCGTACTGCTGAATACTCACTGAATCCGAGCCTTGTCCTTGGTAGATTCCCATTAAACAATTGTATGCAATTCTCATGTGCATCTAGTAAGTAAAATAAGATTCTATTCTAGAGCGGTCTGAAATAATCCCACACAAATTGGTGGAGGGGGAGGGGGAAGGGTGGCTTCCCCATTAAATTATTTTAAAAAATCAGGATTTAAACAAACATGATTGTTTGAGGTCAGACTCTTCTTTTGTTTTAAAACTTGAGGTTGGCAATACTGTAATATGTCAACCTATTGCTGGATGGCTTGGCATGATTTGCTTTTCTAAGTATACCATGCATACCCCGGCTGAGCAACCCGATATCCTTATAGTAATCTCCTATTATACTCTTTAGCCTTTTTACGCCATAGAAAGTATTCTGCCTCTTTTTTAACAGTTGGCCACAAATCAATATTTGCGCTAACACCAAGGAGGTTCAGATAAACTGTAAATTAGCAACAAGGCACCATAGATAGTGATGTGGGACTAGGAATCAGGAGAAATGCGTTCTAGTCTGACGCTGCTACTGTTTTGCTGTGCGACCATGTGCAGTTCTCTCAGTCTCTCTGTGCTTTAATTTTCCAATCTACAGGAAACAGTATTTATCCACTTCTTTAAACTGCCTTGAGATTAACAGAGCAGTAAAGGTACTACATACATTGGGTTATTTATTATCGCTGTTTTATGTCCTGGTAAACAATAGTTTGTTCAAATCATTATTTTTTAAATCATGTTTCATTTTGGGGAGGGGAAAAAAAAGAAAAGAAACAGAAATCTCCTGAAATCCTACATAGTGCAGGAAACACTCTCAGAAAAAGAAAATATGCAAAATAAATTAAGAATGAAACAGCTAAAGCAAATGATATGAGCTTCTATTCATTATCTGGTTCACTACATTTTTTAATGCTTATTAAATTGTTATGTGATTTAATTTGTGTTTCAAAAAATTAAGAGACCAGATTAAGAGGATAAAATGCTGAGCTTTCCATTTCAGAACTGGCTACAGAGAGAACGGTAAGCCTTGAAAATTAATTTGTCAGTCTCTCATGGGGTGTAGTCAACTTCAGATACCACAACACACACAATTTGGCTTACTTTTGCTTAATTGGCAGGATCTTCTCTAGGGAAACTCAGGAGTGAGCAATGGAGAGAATAAATCAGCATTAGCGATGATCCCTTCAGGTCAATGCTAATTTTTCCAACAGTGAAGTGGTAGAGTATATGGATGTTAATGCATCAACTAGCCATATTGCACCTATACTTTGTGGAGGGTAATTTTCTCTCTGATAAAAAGCTATGAGCCATGCTTTCAGCAGGCTTTCTGAACAGTGCCCACACATTCATTTTACTGGCCCTGGCCAAAATATTTAACATTGATTTTTTAGTTTGGATTTGTGTTGAAATGTAAATGCCTATTTTTGTGGTTTAAGTAACTACAATTATATTTTGTGGTATGTATAAAGATGTACGTAAAGAGCTTCCCTTCTATTCAGAATTTCCCAGCCACAGCTATAGTTGCCAAACAATTAGAGCAAAAATGTTGGTTGTTAGTCTGATTATGGCGGAAGAATATTCGGAACAAGTTTTTGCATTCAGTTTGCCCAGATCAGTTTGCTTTCAGTCTATGTACTTATACAACTCCCATTACTATAGAATCTGTGTGCCTCACAACATTTAATAAATTTATCCTCAAAGCTGCGAGCTAAGGAGATAATATTAGTTCCATTCCGAGGACCAATAGCAGAGGTAGTCAAGGGGGCAAACCAGAGGTGCTGACTTTCTAATGTGCTGGGGGGTGCTCAACCCCCGCTCTGCCCCAGGCTCCCTTCACTCCACTCCTTCCCCCGAGGCCTCACTCCCAACCTGCCTCTTCCTGCCCATGCTCTGCCCCCTCCCCTGAGTGCACTCCACCCTTGCTCCTCCCAGTGCCTCCTCCACACCACTGAACAGCTGATCACTGGCAGGTGGGAGGCACTAGGGTGAGGAGGGGAGGTGCTGATCAGTATGTCCCGTCAGCGGGCAAGAGGCACTGGGGAGGAGGGAGAGGAGCTGAGTGACAGGGCTGCCGGTGGGTGCTGAGCACCCACCATTTTTTCCCATGGGTGCTTCCAAGGAGTAGTCACCTATGAGGTAAATCATGAACCTAGGTCTCCTAACTGTCAGTCCAATGCCTTAACCACAGGACCATCCCCTTCCCCTCTAACAATAGTGGGTTTAGTTTTCTGACTGACTGAGTCATGGCATTAGCAATGTTATCAGAAGCCCTTTTGACTCATTTTCTCACAGCAAGGGGCAAGATCTGGCAGTGAGAGCTGAAATAGATGGGTGATGGTGCTACTCATCTTCCCCCGCCATTTTTGGAATTATAGGGTTGTCAGTGAGTTTGGCCGAGCGGTGCATCTAACAAAGGCACAGTGAAAAGTATGAGGCCACTGATTCCTCCCTATAAGAAGAGAATGCTAGGTAGGGCTGAAAAGGGGAAAAGAAGGGCACATAGCCTTGTGGGGTTTTCGATAAGGATGGTTCATATAGAGACAATCTCTGAAGCTGTGTACAAATGCTAGAAATCTAAACACTAAGAAATCTAAATACTACAAAGAGGAACGTCCATGTACCAGCAATGCAGATACAGGTGAGCAACCATTTTCATGTTCTCTCCACAGGTACTAATTCGGAGAGTGGACTAGATGATACATCTGAGGGAAGGGAGCAGAAGGAGACTCCACCACTTGGAAGGCATGAGATGCACTGTCCTAGGGATGGGGGTTCCACGACCACTGCTCCCAAGAGAAGGAGGCGGGTGGTGGTGGTTGGGGACTCCCTCCTCAGGGGGACTGAGTCATCTATCTGTCACCCCAATCGGGAAAACCAAGAAGTCTGCTGCTTGCCAGGAGCTAGGATTCACAATGTGATGGAGAGACTGCAGAGGCTCATCAAGCCCTCGGATCGCTACCCCTTCCTGCTTCTCCATGTGGGCACCAATGATACTGCCAAGAATGACCTTGAGCAGATCACTGCACACTACATGGCTCTGGGAAGAAGGATAAAGGAGTTTGAGGCGCAAGTGGTGTTCTCGTCCATCCTCCCTGTGGAAAGAAAAGGCCCGGGTAGAGACCATCGAATTGTGGAAGTCAATGAATGGCTACGCAGGTGGTGTCGGAGAGAAGGCTTTGGATTCTTTGACCATGGGATGGTGTTCCAAGAAAGAGGAGTGCTAGGCAGAGATGGGCTCCACCTAATGAAGTGAGGGAAGAGCATCTTTGCAAGCAGGCTGGCTAACCTAGTGAGGAGGGCTTTAAACTAGGTTCACCGGGGCAAGGAGTCCAAAGCCCTGAGGAAAGTGGGGAAGTGGGATACTGGGAGGAAGCATGAGCAGGAGAGCACAAGAGGGTGGACTCCTGCCTCATACTGAGAAAGCAGGATGATCGTGAGTTATCTTAAGTGCCTATACACAAATGCAAGAAACCTAGGAAACAAGCAGGGAGAACTGGAAGTCCTGGCACAGTCAAGGAATTATGATGTGATTGGAATAACAGAGACAGGGTGGGATAACTCATATGACTGGAGTACTGTCATGGATGGATATAAACTGTTCAGGAAGGACAGGCAGGGCAGAAAAGGTGGGAGAGTTGCATTGTATGGAAGAGAGCAGTATGACTGCTCAGAGCTCCGGTATGAATCTAGAAAAACCTGAGAGTCTCTGGATTAAGTTGAGAAGTGTGAGCAACAAGGGTGATGTCGTGGTGGGAGTCTGCTATAGACCACCAGACCAGGGGGATGAGGTGGACGCGGCTTTCTTCCGGCAACTAGCAGGAGTTACTAGATCGCAGGCCCTGGTTCTCATGGGAGACTTCAGTCACCCTGATATCTGCTGGGAGAGTAATACAGCGGTGCACTAGCATAGTTCGTTAGTAGCTTCAGCTAATAATTTACTTTTAATGGAAGTTGTCAACGATATTAAATGACCAGGGAGAAATATAAAAATATTGCTCAGGCATGCAGGAGTGAAATCAGGAAAGCCAAATCACACTTGGAGTTGCAGCTAGCAAGAGATGTTAAGAGTAACAAGAAGGGTTTCTTCAGGTATGTTAGCAACAAGAAGAGAGCCAAGGAAAGTGTGGGCCCCTTACTGAATGAGGGAGGCAACATAGTGACAGAGGATGTGGAAAAAGTGAATGTACTCAATGGTTTTTTTGCCTCTGTCTTCATGAACAAGGCCAGCTCCCAGACTGCTGCACTGGGCAGCACAGCATGGGGAGGAGTTGACCAGCAAGCGAATATAGCTGAACTGCTTGGTAATAGCAACCATGTTATCAATAAATTTAACATGCTTGTAGGGGGAAAAATACCAAAGAAGCCTCCACAACAGTAACATTAACTTCAGAAAGGGGAACTACTCAAAAATGAGGAAACTAGTTAAACAGAAATTAAAAGGAATGTTCACAAGAGTGAAATGCCAGCAAACGGCATGGAAACTTTTTAAAAACACCATAATAGAGGCTCAAATTAAAATATATACCCTAAAATAAAAAAAAAAAGTGAGGATCAAGAAAATGCCACCAGGGCTAAATAACAGGCTAAAAGAGGCAGTTACAGGCAAATAGGCATCCTTTAAAAATTGGAAGTCAAATCATATTGAGAAAAATAGAAAGGAGCAGAAACTCTGAAAGGGCAAGTGTATAAGTATAATCAGGCAGGCTGTCAAGGTTCCTTCCCCACTCTGAACTCTAGGGTACAGATGTGGGGACCTGCATGAAAGATCCCCTAAGCTTATTCTTACCAGCTTAGGTTAAAAACTTCCTAAAGGTACAAACTTTGCCTTGTGCTTGAACCCTATGCTGCCATCACCAAGCGTGTTAAACAAAGAACAGAGAAAGAGACCACTTGGAGATGTCTTCCCCACAAAATATGCCCCCAAACCCTACATCCCCTTTCCTGGGGAAGGCTTGATAAAAATCCTCACCAATTTGCATAGGTGAACACAGACCCAAACCCTTGGATCTTAAGAACAATGAAAAAGCAATCAGGATCTTAAAAGAAGAATTTTAATTAAAGAAAAAGTAAAAGAATCACCTCTGTAAAATCAGGATGGTAAATACCTTACAGGAAAATCAGATTCAAAACATAGAGAATCCCTCTAGGCAAAACCTTAAGTTACAAAAAGACACAAAAACAGGAATATACATTCCATTCAGCACAACTTATTTACCAGCCATTTAAACAAAAGGAACTCTAACGCATTTCTAGCTAGATTACTTACTAAACTAACAGAAGTTCTGAAGAGCATTCCTGATCTGGTCCCGGCAAAAGCATCACACAGACAGACAGACCCTTTGTTTCCCCCCCTCCAGCTCCAGAAAGTATCTTGTCTCCTCATTGGTCATTTTGGTCAGGTGCCAGCGAGGTTATCTTAGCTTCTTAACCCTTTACAGGCGAAAGGGTTTTGCCTCTGGCTAGGAGGGATTTTATAGCATTGTATACAGAAAGAGGATTACCCTTTCCTTTATATTTATGACAGAGGCCAAAAAAGAATTTGAAGAGAAACTAGCAAAAGACTTAAAAAATATTGTTGTTAGTTTTTAAGTACATCAGAAGCAGGAAGCCTGCTAAACAATCAGTGAAGACTGGATAATCAAGATGCTAAAGGAGCACTCAAGGAAGACAAGGCCATTGTGGAGAAGCTAAATGAATGCTTTGCATTGGTCATCACTGCTGAAGCTGCAAGGGAGATTCCCACACCTGAGCCATTCTTTTTAGGTGACAAATCTGGGGAATTGTCCACACTGAGCTATCAGTAGAGGAGGTTTTGGAACAAATTGGTAAATTAAACAGTAATAAGTCACAATGATCAGATGGTATTCACCCAGGAGTTCTGAAGGAACTCACATATGAAACTGCAGAACTACTATCTGAGGTAGGCATCGTATCACTTAAATCAGCTTCTGTACCAGATGACTGGAGGAGAGCTAATGTGACGCCAATTTTTAAAAGAGGCTCCCGAGGCAATTCTGGCAATTACAGGCAAACTGGTTAAAACTGTGGTAAAGACCAGAATTATCAGACAGAGATGAACACGATTTGTTGGAAAAGAGTCAAAGCTTTTGAAAAGGGAAATTGTGCCTCACCAATCTATTAGAATTATTTGAGGGGGTCAAACAAACATGTGGACAAGAGTGATCTAGTGGATATAGTGTACCGGGACTGTCAAAGTCTTTGACAAAGTCTCTCACCAAAGACTCTTAAGCAAAGTAAGCAGTCATGGGATAAGAGGAAAAATCCTCTCATGGATCAGTAACTGGGTAAAAGACAGGAAACAAAGGATCGGAATAAATGGTCAATTTTCAGAATGGAGAGAGGTAAGTAGTGGTATCCCCCAGGGATCTGTACATATTCGTAAATGATTTGGAAAAAGGAGCAAACAGTGAGGAGGAAAAGTTTGTAAATGATACAAAATTACTCAAGATAGTTAAGTCCAAAGCAGACTGTAAAGAGTTACAAAGGGATCTTACAAAACTGTGGGACTGGGCAGCAAAATGGCAGATAAAAATCAATGTTGATAATTGCAAAGTATTGCACACTGAAAAACATAATCCGAACTCTACATACAAAATGATGGGGACTAAATTAGTTATTATCCCTTAAGAAATTTATCTTGGAGACATTATGGATAGTTCTCTGGAAACATCTGCTCAATGTGCAGCAGCAGTCAAATGGACAAGGTACCAACAAGGGCAACAAAAATGATTAAGGGCTTCCATATGAGGAGAAATTAAAAAGACTGGGATTGTTAAGCTTGGTAAAGAGATGACTAAGGGTGGATATGACAGAGGTCTGTAAAATCATGAATGGTGTGGAGAAAGTGAATAAGGAAGCTTTATTTACCTATTCACATTACACAAGAATCAGGGGTCACACAATGAAATAGACAGCAGTTTTAAAACAAACAAAAGGAAGTACTTCTTCACACAACGCACAGTCAACCTATGGAACTCATTGCCAGAGGATGTTGTGAAGGCCAAAAGTATAACTGGGTTCAAAAAAGAACTAGACAAGTTCATGGAGGATAGGTCCATCCAGGGCTATTAGCCAACATGGTCAGGGATGCAGTCCCACATTCGGTTATCCCTAAGCCTCTGATTGCCAGATGCTGGGAATGGCTGGCAGGGAATGGATCAATTGATAACTGCCCTTGTTCATTCTCTTTGAAGCATGTGGCAGGAAGACAGGATACTGGGCTAGCTGGACCATTGGCCTGACCCAGTATGACCATTCATATGTTCTTAGGTTCTTCCATCACTAGATTTGTATGGAGGCTCATTTTCCAAATGCTTTTGCATGTAGTTTGCCTATACTGAGGCCACTTTCCCATGTGCTTTTAACTGTGCAGTAGTTTGGCAGTGATAATACTGGGCTTTCCATACTTTCCCTGATATACACAGTGTATGGGTCATAAGAATCGGTAACGTTTTTGGCATGCTGTCTAATCTGCGGCTACACTTCAAATAGCCAACCATAACCATAAATCATCCACATTAGACTTACTTGCCTCACTTCAGCTGCCCAAAATTTGGGTTTAAAGTTGCATCTTTTCTGTACTGCCAGGAGCAGGGTCTTGTGCGGATTTCCTGTTCCGTTTGTGGAGATTGATAGTGACAGTATGCATTCCAAACTATGTATTTTTTACTGCACCCATCACTGTAGGATCTGAGTCACTAGCCACTGCTGTGCCTTACCAAATGGCTTACAGTTATAATATATACACACATATTGGGTATGTGTGACTTTGTGTATTGCTCTATTCTTTCTTGCCTTCTTTCCACAAGCCAAGTCTACCAAAGATAGCTGCGAGGATAAATGCATGTGAAAATGTGGCATCTCATACTCAACATAAACTTCAGAAGATGATCTATGAAAAATGTTGGGTTGCAAAATTTTGTGGAAAACAGAACCTGATGTGAATTGATGAAAATCTTGGTGCAAAAGTTCCTGCAAAAAATTTCGCCATTTTCAAAAATCCCTACCATTTACACAGGTGAAATTCCAAACTGCACATCTAAAAGAAATCTTTCAGCAAACAAATCAGGTAATGACAGGGTTAATTACTCATTTTATTTTATTTGGACATACAAATACAGCTTCTCTCATGCACAAATAGATGCTCCCACAAATAGTGCACGTAATGTTAAAGGGCTGGAAATAAAATTGGACCTACATCATGTAACTTACATTTAGCAGTAGGACTGGTGGGGAGTTACAAAATAGAAGCAGTAAATTAAAAACTTAGCAAATGCTGATAGCAAGAGCTACCTTTGGCAAGTAGTGTCCATATGTTTATTAACATGGGACAGGAAGATAGCCTTCAGAAAGAAATATTGAGAAGAGATGGTTAATAAATTTTCTGCAGAGCAGACTTACTCAAATCCAGAGTAGCATCATTTCATATTCTGCTGCGATTATTAGGATGTGGCAATGCACACTAGGTAATGTGAACAAGTACAGGGAAAAAGCTAATCATAAAAGAGAGACAAACTTTAGGGTTGATGAAGAGGGGCAGATGATGGGACCAAATACCTATTGTCAATTCAGATCATGGGTAGACAATCAGAAATGAAAGCAGATGAACAGAACTGGATTAGACAGTAAACAATATACATTATACCCAAACCAGGAAATACAATGGTTCGCTGCTTACCCAGATTAGATTCAGGTAGTTTGGCATTTCCTCAGATCTAGATATAATGTTTAGCTGTTCACATATTTTCTGCTTTCCCAATACTGGAGTTCACCACTCGACATGATCATCTTATTAGTAAGAAGGCAAGCCCAGAATTGAACCATACCTAATGAGAGCAGCAAAGACAGAAGAGCAGGGCCTTTGACTCAGTTAAAAAGACTTATATTTCTGATAATCTAAGATATTGTAAATACACAATTCACTCTGATATTCTTCTAGCTCAAGACCCTTCCGTCATTCTAACCAAATCCTTAAAATATCTTGTACCTCTTTCATGGATTTTGGTTTAGATGGTGCTTAGCCCTAGATACTTCTACAGTAATTCACCCATCCCGCTCATACACACTTGCTTAAAACTGTCATTGCACTAGGTCCAGTTTTCCAACTTTTCATGATCATGTAGGCAATAAAGTGCCCTAAAATGTAAAGGAAACACCAAATGCCCAGCAGGTGGCCAGATTTGAAAACTAGGCTAACTCTAATCCCTTCAATTCTGTGTGTGTGTGTGTGTGTGTACACTTTACACAAACACAGGTCCTATTCAGGAAGGCATCTCTATTCAGGAAAGGTGATGAAGTGAGTGCAAGTTTAAGCATGTGCTTAAGCCCCATTGAAGTCAGACTTAAGGACGTATTTAAGAGCTTTTCTGAATTGGGGCCATAGTAAAGCACTATTTCACTTATTCATTTATTTTAGATACAGTCCTGTGAGTAGTCAACTCTCTTTGAGCCAAATTCAGGTCTAGATTCACACACGCAATTGCAACTGGATTAAACGGCTCTCCATTTAAAATGCAAGCATCCACAGATAGAATCTGGTCCTTCAGGTACATGAGAAGAGAACAATTTTCTAGACTAGCATAGTTGGTTAGTAGCTTCAGCTAATAATTTACTTTTAATGGAAGTTGTCAACAATATTAAAAGCAATGTTATAATTTGAATAGATTCTAATCAGGAATATTCTTTGCCATTTATTTGTCCAGTTGGTGTATGACATATTTATTTTGCATGTTAGTAAAAAGAGAAACAAGCTCAAAACAAAAACGCAGCTTCAAACATTCTGGGAACTTTCTGGATGGGTATGAATTGAATCTGAACTCAGATCTAGATGCAAACTCTATGGCTGGTTCCTGTATAATGGACTGAACCCAAATGCAGGATCGGAACACCCCGAAGCTTGGCCTAGTCCAAAATCTAGCAGTTTGGGCCCAATTGCTAGTGAAAAACGAATTTGAGCCATAAATGGAACCACTTACTCCGTATGATCTTTCGGCTTCTACTTTCCCTCATGAGCTCACACTCTTCTCTTGTATATTTGAGGGGGTGATTTGTAATATGTCCTCTCACCCAGAACACTGACTCAGTCCAATGTCTAAACTGCTGGCACACAAGAAGCTGTCATGCTGTGTTCTTCTTCCCTGCTTAATTCTTAACAGGTCACATGTGCCTCTCCTGCTGTGCTCCTGTGACACTACCCAGGGTATCATCTGGGCCGATGAACAGTTGTGCCCTCAGTTATCCAACCTGGGGTGCCTTTAACACTGCTTGCTGTGAGAGCAACCACTCCTGATCTGCTCTCTCACAGCCTACAGCATGTAAATTACTCCCAGTTATATTGCATGAATGCTATAACTAGCCACCTTTGAATTACACAGCAGAGCAAAACCAGCAAATCCCTAGTCTCCTGGACAATACAAGCTCATATAAAGTCTATCATTTTACTAATAGAAAATGATATGTACAAATCCTGTTTTCCCAAATGGCATTTCCCAAATAGTTCTATCCAAACACACTGGTTTAGATAAAACAATAAAACAAGATTATTAACTCCAGAAGGATAGATTTTAAGTGACTATAAGTAATGAGGCATAAGAGTCACAATTGCTTACAAGAAAATAAAAGTAAAACACAGCTAATGCCTAACTTAAGCTAAGTGAATTCAAAGCAAATGTTTCACCACATGTTTCAGCAGTCTTACTGGCTTTGAATTATTTCAGTCAGGATCCCTCCCCCAGTCCGATGCTGCTTCCTTTGTTCTTCAAGTATTGTCGATACCATGAGTAGAGAGAAAGGGAGAGATCATTTGGGGCATATCATCTCCCTTCCCGAAGAAGAGAAAGAACTATGAGAATCATCTCCAGCTGAGGTTCAGGATACTGAACGTCTGTGTGGACGGGAACCCTAAAATGTTTTAGTAATATAATACAGTAGAATTTTATAACTTTACGTACAATGTTGCCACATACATTTGCACAACATTTATCATAATCCTGTAAAAGGGCTGAACATAGGGGTACAAACTGTCACAGCTCCCATTTTTGACTCCAGCTCTGCAGCCAACAGCAACCTGGTGGGAGGCACCCCTCCACACCACCTCTTTCCTATCCCCAGTTCCCTCAGCTGGTTCACAATACAACCTGACATGAAAGGTTAATATTACCAGAGAAGGGTTGTCACTTGCCCCCCTCTTTCCCCCCCACTTCTTCCTAAATCATAATTCCTTTCAGGTTGTTTAACAGCAGCGAGCTGCAATCAGCTATGAGACATGCTGCTTTCTGTTTCACTGGCTGGAGCAAGGCAAACCCTGTCTCTATCCTAACAATCCATTGTTGATCCACCCCTAACTGGGAGGCTAACTCCTTACCGTGCAGGGCTATAGACTCTCTGATCCTCCAGGCTTTTTTCATCTCCTAGGAAAGATGGGTCTACGGTGACCAGATATCCCGATTTTATAGGGACAGTCCCGATATTTAGGGCTTTTTATTATATAGGTGCCTATTACTCCCCACCCTGTCCCGATTTTTCACATTTGCTATTTGGTCACCCTAGATGGGTCTGAAGCAGAACATTGAATCTGAATACTCCAAAATTTGGGAAAGTTCAAATCATGAGTCAAACCTCATGGCTTGACCCTCTGCCTGTAACAGACTGCACTGCAAACTCAAACTCACTCCCATACTTCTATTTAATTAGCACGACTCCATGAGACTGTTTAAACAGCATCCCAGACCTTGTGACACTGAGGGAAGCTCAAATATTTGCCAGTGAGTGCCAAGCCAGCTGCAGCTGGAATTACTCTGTAGGATTTTTCTACTATATGGGGATTTTCTTTTTTGTTAATACTGTTATGTGTGGGGTGACCCTGGCCAACAACTACTTTATCAGAAAGCTTAAAAGAAGGAATTAAGGGAGGATGGGGATAAAACATAGGGGTCAGATCCTCTGCATGTGTAAACTGTTGTAACTCAGTTGAAGTCAATGGGAGAATCAGGCTCAGGGAGAAGAGACAAAACAATGGTTGAGCCTCTGAAGCTTTGCAAAAAAAATAATTCCCACTACCTTGCAAAACTGAACATGTCACAGTCTGACTTAATGTGTTATGGATGCCCAACATCTCATTTTCTTTCACTGTTCTCTTTAAGTGCAGCCTTGACTTCCAAGCTAGGAGAAATCTTGTGGGAGAGAGGGAGCTTGCCTTTTTTCTGGGTTTCTCCCCACAAGCTCATCCAGCTCCACTCTTAACAGATGGTAGTATACCACAACATTTTTTTGCCTTTGATGCTAAGCATGATTTACAGGCCTGAGTTATTATTTATCATTATTCATTTTCTGTCACCAGTGCATTGAAGGTTAATAGAAATGCCAGCATGCTCACTGATTTACTTAGTAAAATATTTGTTCCAAGGTTTAGGTCAGATGATTGGTGTCTGAGAGAGCTTCAGGTTTATGCATTATGAAAAGCAAACTGACTTGACCTTGAGCCACCAGTACTAACACTATATATTACTTCAGTGGAGTGACCTTCAGAGACCTAAGACACACTAGATGTATTCAACACATGTTTTTTAATTCCATACTGCTGACATTGTACACATACCAACTGAACTTTTGCCATGTAAACCGACACTCACTGTTCATCTGATGAATTTGTGCATGGTGATATGTTAAATTGAGAGCCTCACCTCAGAGGTAACAAACTATCTTTGGAACCCTAGCATATACCTTAGGACACAATGGGTCACACAGCTTCCTGTGAGCCAACCTATGTAGCAGATGGAGGGCCTGGTTCTGATTCTTACCAGTACTGGCATAAATTAGGAGTAGCTCCAATGAAGTCCAATAAATTAAGTGAGAGGAGGAGAAGACCCACAGTATGAGTTTTGGCATAAGTTGCTCACGGACCTTCCAGACCTTAGTTGGAACTTTCAGGGCCAGAATATTCAAATCAGTGGGATTACACATGGAATAAAGTATTGCTCAACATGGAGTAAGGGTGGCATAATTTAGCCCTTAATGCCTCCCTCTACTTTCTGTCTAAAGGCACACTGAGCCTGATGTGAGATTTTCAAACAAAAATAAGTCAAGGATAAATTTGTATCCTTAGATTTGCACATTGATCTTCAAGCTCCTGTGTAATTTCATATATGTGCCCTCCTCCAATTACTACTCTCGTTCACACTAAGCATGTAATCATCTTCATAGGGTTCCATTTTACCTATTTGTTCAACCAAACAATGGCTATTGCAAAAAAGATAAAAAGTACTGGTTACTATTAAGCAATCACCTAATCACTTAGCTTATGTTTACACTGAAAAAAAAAAGTGTTCTTAACTTGGGTTAACTAACTTGTGTAGGTTAATCTGGGTTAAAATAGCTGTGAAGACATGGCAACTCTGCTTTTAACTCCAGTCAGCAGCTCAAGTTCAGGTCTATTGAGCCTCCTGGGGTTGAAATGCTAACCCAAGTTAAAAACTATTTTAATCCAAGTTAGGCAATGCCAGTTAGCTAACCTGAGTTAAGAACATCTCTAGTTTTACAGTGTAGACGTACCCTAAGACTAACTTGTTATTAAATTTAAAGGATCGGATTCTGCTTTCAGCTATGCTGGTGTAAACCTGGAGATACTGCATAGACTCCAGTAGAATTATTCCAGTTATACCAGTGTAAGTGAGATCAGAATGTGGCATAAAAATGAGCAATCATTTTCTCCATCCCTTTAATTTTTCACTGATATTAGTTGAGACAGACATCTAAAAGGAACCCTTGGCATCTATATCCTCTTAGGATAAAAACACCTTCTTAGTCTCCTCCGCCTCCCAATACACAACACAGGAGATAGATGAGATTTATATAGGCAGATTTGGCAGCCTTTTCATATTTACTTATGCTGAGAGATAAATCAAATCCAGGGCACACTCTCCAAGAATAAGTTATTTGTTATCTAACTAAGTATGTGTTTGTGGATCAGACAGAGAGAAGATATTTCTATTATAACTGTGTTGTTTGGGCATGATTTACAGTAGTAGATGTTATTTTTCATTTTCAATTACTCAGTCAATTCTATGTATTTTGACACAGTTGGGGTGGGGGGTTGTGGCCAACTATTTAACTAAAGAAGCAGAACATGACACTGTAGGTACAGCTCCATCTGAGGGAGGAGAGGCTGAGAAAGCACATCCTGCTAACTGTGCACCAGGAACAATAAACCTTCTTTGGAGTCTGCCAAGGAAAAGTGGTATCTCCAGATGTCTAGGCGACACCCTGGGAGAAATCCCAGTTTACCACTGAAGAGAAATATATAACTGGAAAGTTACCTGGAAAAACTAAAAGTGAAATGATGTTTCATTCTGGAAATTTCTGGGGCTGGATTCAATTTGCAGAGGCCCCTGGAAGAAAAGTGGTGAAATAATCTGGACAATAATTTAACATGGGGAAACTGTTAGGTGGCCCTACAGACCAGTTGCAACATGCAAGGCAAAATATATGCCTCTTTCATGTCTCAAGGGAAACGGGAGGAGAAAATGTCATTGCCTACAAATGTTACCCTAATTCTTTCAGTGACTTTATCACTCATCCATTTCAAGGAATAGTATGCAATCACTTTGAGTATGCATACCCTTGGAGCTGGGGATGCCATTTCCAGATCAAGGAGATATATGCTTGCTAGCTCTCATTGAGCGAGCATGCTAAAAATAGAACATAAGTCACAGCAGAGCAAACTGCAGGACAGGCGAGCCCCCTCCCAAACACATGGCTATCTGAGACGCTAGGCACATTCTTGGAGCAGCTAGCCTGTCCCACAGCTCACACTGCTGCGGCTACCTTCATCGAGCTAGTGTGAGTATGTCTCCTTCAGCTGGGAAACACACCCCCAGCGCCAAGTACAAACACACCTTTTGTCAACAGATCCAATTTTGTATTGAAGAGACAGAGTCCTACACATCATTCTTCTGTTATGTTAGAACCTTCAGGTCTAGAATTCGGGGTTGTGAAGTCCTGGGTGACTGATGGCTCCACTTCGCCACCAGAGAGTCTGGTGAACCAGCACCCAGCAATTACCGGAGGATTAGGCACCACAAGAAGTACTGTCTGAAAAGGTCAAAGTGACAGAACCCTGTGGCCGCCTAATCGGTGCACAGCAACTATTTATATCAGGAAATTGCCCCAGGGAGCCATCTGAGCAACAGTGCAGACTCCGGCCTGCTATTGCTACAGACCTCCTTTTTCTCCCCAGTTTTGCTTCTGACTCTTGCCTTTGATCCCAGCCTGGGTTGATCTTGGTACCTATCCCCTGACTCAGCGTGGTAACACGTCCCGACTCCTTGCCTTTAATCCTGCCCAGTGGACACTACTGGCTCAGCTGCCTATGCCCTGGCCATTATATGTAGTTCTTGGCATATCATTGGTCTGTATGAATCCTCTTCATTTAGGGCTTAATCCTGGAAAGTGCTGAGCACTCTGGACCCCAAATCGTGAAAAGTGGTGGCTCAAGGTGAGAGAGTGCTAAGCAGTTCCTTGCAAGATTAAGCTATCAAACTCCCAGCCTTTGACTGCAGGCAAAGCTCACTCAAACTCACCTAACATTATTCTTCTTCCAGATGGAGTCAGCAATACCACATCTAAGTGTTCAAAATTCATCAGTTTGGCTCCCCAAAAATGAGGAGTTGTTTTTTTTAAAATAATAAATTTGGGATTCTTTTTATTCACCATCGGGGTTGAGGCATTATGGGGGCATATTTTCAAGCTCTTGTTCACTACCGTGAGGGCTAGCAACTTCTTTTCTAAATGAAAATGGAGATTTTCTTACATAATCATATGACTCCAGGAGCAGAGCTTTAAGAAAATCATCAAATATTGTGAGACTTATGAGACCTGGCAACACTGGATGTGTGTGACAATTACTTAATAGCTCAGTAAAAAGAAACTAAATTGCAATGCTGTGTGATACAAGTTCCTCCGTTTAGGTCTGATCCTATATAACCAAAGCCAATAGGAATTTTGCTATTGGCTTCAATAAGAGCAGGATTGAGACCTTTATTTGTACTATGACCAGCTACTTCAGCACACAATAACCCCGAGATATATGCAGACCAGACCAGCCCTTTAGATCAAGAAAAACCCATTTCTTCATAGCTCTCACTATGATCAACCTGCATTCCTACCACGCTGCTCCTCTACTTTTTTTTGCTCTTCAACAAAGGGCCCCTCCCATTATCTAAAGGTGAAACATTACACCTGATCACTCCATGATACAAATAAATATACTAGTATCTACTTATCTTGTGCTATTTTGCAATTTCTTTAGGCTGCTTAGAGAGCATCAGAGTGATTTCGATAACCAAAATAAAAGGTGCACAGTTTGCAGGAAAGCAAGCAAAGGGAAAAGTACCAAGAACAAAGAGGAATTTTAAGCACTCCTTTTAAGCACTATTGACTGAATCCATAACATGTGACAGCCGCTATGAAACTAAATGCGTGTCAGTCTGATTGCAGGAGACACATTGCAGTGGGGAAAAAAACAATATTCTCAATAACAAAAGTGCTAGGGAGAAAATCATGATGGGATTGGGTCTTATACTACCATGTTGCTTGTTCATATTATTGTTATTTACTATTTAACTTAAAGTACCACTCAGAGGATCCCCATCAAAAACAGCACTATACCAACTCATGAAAAGACAGTTCCTTTCCTAAAGACCTTACATTCAAAGGGCCAGATTATCTAGTACTCAGCACCCAAAATTGGGGGCAGATTTTCAGAAGAGTTTAGCTCCCCTTTAGACATCTAGAAATAAGAGTCAGATTTTCAGAAGAGTTCAACATACTGAGCTTCTTTGAAAATCTGGCCACTTATTTAGGAGCCTAAAAAGGATCTGAGCTCTTTTGGAAACCGGGCCCAAGCTGTCTGTGCTGAGCCCTTCTGAAAATTCTGACCTAAGTAAACACAAGCAAGAATTGATGCAACAAATCAGGGGCCTGATCTAGTTTCCACAAAAGATAGAGAGCATCATTGACTTTAATGGGAGCTGGATTGGGTTTAAAGGGAAAATGAGCACTGGAGAATGAAGATACAGTTAAAGAGTCACATGGTTATTTCAGGTTTCATCTTGCAGTTCAATAATATAAAAGAGAGCTATAAAATATTTCTGTTATATTTACCTCCATCTTCTCTTCATTCCTTCCCCTCATAGCATTGGCAATGAATTTCTACCTGTAAATGGGTATGCAGCCTCTGAGTACATCCCTGTGTGGCGTAACATATCACTGCAGTCCCCTGCCTCAGTTTCCCTTCAGTAAATAATGCAGTCACAGTCAAGGTCTTTGAAACCATATACCCCTTCCTCTCCTGCAGTCTAATTCATTAAATATGATTCAGCTCCCAAAAAGGCCCCTTTCTGCTCATGCCTCAGGTTCAGAGTCTTCCTTCTTAGGACTGTGGCTTTAAGTTCCTGGCTCCTTGACCTCTACACTCAGCCCTTCAGGTTTAGGGTCACAGTCCTACTCTTTGGGACTGTTTCCCCAATCCTGGTCTCCCTGGCCTGTCAACTCTTCCCTCAGGTTTAGAGGTTTCACAGCCCTCCCACTTGAGGCAGTGTCCCAGCTCAGTTCTCCCTTTCAGCAGCACCTTCTACAGCTCCCTTCCTTGACTGGACTTGGAGCCCCCTTTTTAGTCACAAACCCAGTCAACAAATTACTCTCTTGATCCTCCCCAGGTGGGTTTCATAATCCCAAACACCTGTCTGCACTGGCTGGGAGAGAGGGGAGCCTTGCCCCACCCCCTCTACAAGGCTGCTGTCCTGATCTCTTGAAAAAATATGGTCTCGATTTCCTATACCTTCCCCCCCTCACAGACACTAACCATTCCCTGGGACAAACTTCCTCTCTCCAAGTGAGTCCATCAATTATTTCTTTTGGTTTCATCCACTGTCCCTGGACATATCAAATGGGGTAACTGGCCTCTCAAACTACCTCCTCTAGTCTTAAAAGGCCAGTACCTCATTACACTTCCTATTTCCCATTCCCCTTGTTCCATTTCGATATATAGTTTTGTTAGTTCACTCAACACACTCCTGCTACGTCTCCTTCTGTTTCTTAGGTGCTCAGAAATGCATTCCACGGAACTTCTCAATACTATCAAATCATCACAAGGTCTTATACCAGTCCATCTCAATGGACAGTAATTTGAATAATTTAAATGCTGGAATTCACCCTCATTTGTGCAGATACACAAAAGCCTGAATGTAAGACATGAGCCAAAGCACCACATTTTGAAACAACAAAACAATGAGATTACCACCTCCATTTCAACCAAAATGGGCTGGGCGTGATGGCCATTTCATAGCAAAAGTGACAACAGGTTTGTGGATTCTGCATGCTGCCTGTTTCGATGATTATTTTCAAAAGAGTTGTGCAAATTGTGCATTCAACTTATTTTCCAATTGCCTCTCACAATTCCTAAATAAACCATTTTACTAGATGTTGGTGCCATTTTTACAAATAGTGCTTTGTAAAACAAAAAGAATCTTCTGGCAGAAGCAGACTTTTCAAAAGAAGAAGTGACAGTAAGACAGGACTTAGAAAATATCCACTGTATTTAAATGATTCACCTTTCCCTGACCAATTTCAGTTTTTGTTTTCAACACAGTAGTTGCTATTAAAGAATTAATATTTACTCAAATATTTACCACACAGCAATCTGGAGAGTACTGCAGTTAGAATATAAAATATGAGCTTGTGGAAAACAGTAGCATGCAAGATGTGTGCTAACTTGGGGCAAATGAAGGATTTTTAATGCCCACCATTTGTTATTAAACCATTTGGCTTATCTATAATTCATAAAACGCACTTCCTGTGCACAGAACATCCACTGAACAGAGGTCAACAGGAGTTTTGCAGACAAATTAATGGCAAGAAATGACACCATGCATCTAACACACCCTTTCACCTTTATTTTGGCTAAGCCCAGTCAACACTACCAGGTATTTCCATTTGGACAACAAGGTCTGCACACTGAAAAAGGCACCAACACTGAAGGGAGGTAGGAATAGGGGGCTGGACTAGGTGAACTCTCTTGTGGTCCCTTCCAGCCCTGCATTTTGTGATTCTCTAAAAGAGTGAAGTAAATGTTAGAAGTAATACTGTCAGTAAGCAGCAGAATTATTTAGCCTAAGAAGCCTCTGCCAAAGTCCTTCCTCTACCATCTATGATGGGGGGTGAGGGATAGCTCAGTGGTTTGAGCATTGGCCTGCTAAACCCAGGGTTGTGAGTTCAATCCTTGAAGGGGCCATTTTGGGATATGGGGCAAAAATTGGGGATTGGTCCTGCTTTGAGCAGGGGGTTGGACTAGATGACCTCCTGAGGTCCCTGCCAACCCTGATAGTCTATGTCTATGATTTCAAAGAACTGCAAAGGTGATTTAATTATGTCTCCATGACTGAATTTAAATTAGATAACCTACAGTTTAAACTGAGTTAATATTATTTACACACAGTGCCTCATATTCAGGCCTCACAGAGCTATGTAGTAGGAACAGGATAGGCTCATTATTGAGATATGGGATGGATGCGTCAGTTCTCCCAAATCAGACTAATATGTCATACTTCCATAGCACCTTCCTTCTGAGGATCTCTAAGTACTTTAAAACATTAACCCACACGCAGTCTTTGTGAGGGGAATGTCCTATGCATTTCTCAGATGGGGAAACTGAGACAACAGATAAAGCAAGCGATTTTCCAGAGGTCATGCAGCATTTCTGTAGCAAGGCTTAGAATGGAATCAATCTCGGAATTCCAAATCCCGTGCTTTGGCCTCCACAGATTGTTCCATCAGAGAGAGCGAGCAATGAGCTGAAAAATCTGAAAGCCCTTTGTTCCTTGAAAGCTTGATTAAACTAGTTTTGTCTCTGTTGTGGGTCCTGAAACAATGTACAGAACAGCAGATACGTTTCTGGTTTTAAATATGGTAGATGTCAGTGTTTATGCATTTGTTAGCTGGCCTAATTATGCTATGTCCTCCAAAACTCTCTGCCAGAATTACCACTCACAGTTGTGACACCTACTGCTAAGGGGAGAGCTGATCAGCTGCAGGATTTCTTTACTCCTGAAACGGACCAGCAAACTGCATGTGACACCAGCAGATGTTTCTGGTTTTAAAACCATGGGAACTTCATGAACTGTTTTCCCCAACCTCCCAGGAGTAAAATGCCACCACAAATGAAAAGTTGGAAACGTTTGTTAGGCTCTGAACAAAGCTGTGAAATAATGCTACAATAATTTGCTTCTTCCACAGTCCATTTTTTATGTTTTAAACAGCAGAAACAGCTGATGAGGCTACAGAAAAGACCATTAGCAACAGCAGTACTGTGTGCAGTTTTGCCATTAGAGGTATCATAGCCTTGGCATTATCTACATGTGTACTACAGTACATAGAAAATTAGCCATGGAGGCTGTCACTCTAGAGGATGCCTTATAAGCTGCCATCTTTTGCAAGGGTTACAAAATGCCCATCAACTCACATGGGTTGTGCTGAATTTTGTTTGCAGTGTAAAGGGAATCGTTTGGCTAGGATTCCGTGGTTGTAACAGTACAAGAAGGGCAGAGGGAATCAATAAGTTCCATGTAAGCAAAGTCAGAGCAACCTTTAAAATAATAAGACAATTCAATTTATATCACAAATGTCTTAATTTCCAAATGCCATTGTTTGGTGCTCTATACTGTCATTGCCTATGACATTTGAGAAAACTTGACTCTTAATCATTTAGGTGCAGCAGGAGTTATCATTTAACAGCCATGCTAAAAGATTATACGTTCACCCCAGTGAAGATCTAGTGTAACAACCTTATTCTATGGAGTAAAGAAGATGGAGGGAGAGAAGCAGGGGAGACAAGTTTTAAATATGGACAGAAAATCCCTACTTTATTGCTACATACAATGAAAAGTAATTACTGAGAAAAATGAAAGCTGTTTCTTGCTGTTAGCAGGAAGAATAAGGGAATTCTGTTCCTTTTTAAAGCTTGGAGTCCATTTTGATATAATTGGTTCCAGAATTATTTATGACATTAATTGCTGCATTATCGACTGCCTGTCAGCTCTTCTGGCAGTTAGTCCATCTTTCTTACCACAGAAAGCCAGCTCAGCCCAAACTAGACTGACAAGCTAATTATACCCATCTCCCCCTCAATGACAAATGCTGCTCATCGGAAACCTTTCTAGAAATAAGCTTTCATTCTTTCCCCTTTTTCCTGAGCCAGACATAACCAATATCTCAAGGTAGAAATCACAGCTAAAACTCTGCTCACAGGGCTATTAGCTCTGAACATCTCACTTGAGCCAAAAAACCTAAGCATCTTATGTTATCAAACTGTATGTCATTCCCTGATGCTAGTTTTCAGTGGATGTGCACTGGGTCATGCCTGTCACTCAAAGCTGTGTCAGACAGAGTAAACCTGACTGAATTAGCTGGGCCCTTCTTAACAGCAAAGCCAGGACACTGACAGCAATTCTATAATTTAGATGAGAGACTTTGTATTTTCTGCATGCAAACTTTCCGAATAAATATTTTATAGCTTTTATTTTCTCTTATACCACAAATGGTGCTCAGATGTGTCTCCTTTGGGAGAGAACTTAGCACAATGAGGTCCTGGTCCATGATTGGGATGCCCAGCTGCTAATGCAATACAAATAATTACAATACACACATTCAAATATGTACATGTCAGCAGTCTATTATTTTACTGTATAATCCCATGCCTCACCTTGAATAGGTATAAAACTTCTCTGATGGTTGGTAACTGGGTACAGAGTCAACATTTCCAATAGAGAGCAAGAATATAGTGATGAAGAGGACAAGAGGCAAGGGATTCAAATGTACAGCATAGCAGATTTAGATTAAATTTCAGGAACAACTTCCTAAGAGTGAGAAGTCGGAACAGTAGGACAATGGAACAGCCTGCTTAGGGAGGTTGAGGAAGCTCCTTCACTGGAGGTTTTCAAAAGGAGGCTGCATAGCCATCTGTCTTGGATGGTTTAGACACAACAAATCCTGCATCTTGGGGGTTAGACTAGATGACTCTTGGGGTCCCTTCTATGATTCTATGAAGATTTGTTGTTGATGTATGGTCTACATAAAATGAATTGATCAGTGTCAGTTTATTTGCTGCTGAACAGGATCCTACATCACAAAACCTCCAACACAATTGGCACTAACAGGCACCCTTGCTGGTAGTCCCAGAACACTAAGGATTGAAGTATTCACTCTGCCTAGAGAAAGGTCTTTCGTAAGAGCTGAAGGAGATTGGCAAGGCAGATTAGATTATTCTACTTTACCACTACCCAATCTGTGCTCCAATGCTCTTAATCCGGAACCCATCAACAGCACTAAATTTACATTGTTCTATGAATCCAAAAAAGAAATACAAACAAAATGGCACTCAACATTTCACAGGCACACAGTAGGAGGTGACTAGGGATATTGTGGTTGCTGTAGTAACTTCTCGTTTTATTGAACAGCATAATAAAACATTGCATAAGTGATGCCAAAGATGCCAATTAAAATAACCACTACATGTCCTTGATTTACATCCTGAACTTTTTTAGAGTATTTGTATTTCTTATTTTCAGAGATCTGAACTGCTTGAACTGACCAAGCTTCCTTTTTTTGAGAGATCTAGTTGCTAAGGAAAAGCAGGGATTAGTTGAATAGAAGTCTTGTGCATATTACACTTTTTCTAAGTAAAGTCCACGGGAAAAGCAGCACATAAATTGAGTCTGAAGTTTTACAAATTGGCTGCTTAAACCACTCCATACCTATAAATTGTGCTGCACTGGAGGCCATCTTTCTTCAGACGCTCTTCTTTCATGGAGCAAGTCAACAAGACTTGAAAGGAGGGGACTGAGATTTAAAGTTAACTGTATGCTAAAATATTGTGGAGAAATTAAAGAGAAAAAGGAAATCATATAAGCGCTGAGATGATGCAGAAGAAAAACTGACAAAAGCAGTGGTTTGTGTTTTGCTAGCAAGCCACATTATATGCCATCACAGACAGAAAATAGCTGTGTGTCTGTGTGTGTATACACCTTCAGGATTTCTGAGATGGCGACACAGACATGAAATAACTAGCAGGTATAGACTGTTAAAATCAGACCAGTTACAACTGAAAGGATCTCCTCTGGAACTTCAAAATTCAAATGTGAGAATATGGTTCTAATTGATTCACATCAGCAAGTGCACAGTGAAAGGCAAAAGGATTATCATTTTAACCAATACAATATTTTGCTCCTTTAGTGGTTGGATGGATTCATTTATCCCTATATAGTTTATAAATTAACTTAAAGTTCCGATACTGCTCACAAGAGTAATGCATTGAAGACAAGAGGGTGACTCGTGTTGCTGAAGAGAATAGGAATTGGCTCTAAATTTGTGAAGTTCTTAAGGATGTTCTGAAATGTAAATTGTGATATAAATGGTGGGAAGATTAACTAATGTTTGCTCAGCACTTTGGAACCATATTTAGCACTGGGTAAGTGATTATTATTCATGCAAATTGCTATAAATCTATAGAAGTTCCCATTGTAGGAGTGGTTTTGTGCGTGTAAGTTCTATCAACTACTTACACAGGTGTCACTGCTGGAAACGTGCATAGCTAGGAGTAAACATGCACAAAAACAGGGGCCAGACTGAAAACTTTTTCACAGTCTAGTCCAAAATGTTAAATAAAATAATTTCCTTAAATGTACAGTGCTCATTTAGGGCTGGATCAGACTCCCTATGATGTCAGTGGAAAGACTTCCATTGACTTCAGTGGGAGTTGGATCAGATGCTAGCTTTTGGGGGAGGGCCTATCATTTACTGTGTGTGTGTTCATCATGTAACATAATGTGACCCAAACCTGGGTGAGACCTCTGGCCCCTACTAAAATAGATGATGATGAATTGTTCGGGTTACATTCTGTAGTCAGGACATGGGACCTATTGTGCAAGATGCTGTTTAAACATATAATAAAAAGAGGGTCTCCTGTCTCCAAAATCTATAAATAAGAAAAATTATAATTTAAAACGGTAAAGTTAGTGTTTAGATTTTTATTTTTGAAATTTTAAAAATAGTTTGTAGTTTAATATTTTACTTTTCTTCAACTTCAAGTATCTGATTAAATGATATTCACTTCCATATCATATTTTGTTGCAATGTTCTTTTGAAACTAGTTTACGAGTGCTAGTTAGCAATACAGACCAATTATAATTTACCAGTTGAATAATAAATTCAAAAGAGAAAAATATTGTTCTCATTTGTTCACATTAACAAACCTCCAGGGAAAGGAAAACCAAATGGCATTTTCAGCATTATTGTCCAATATTCTAATGAAAAGGAGTTATTTGTTGTGAGCTTAAGTTACATATATAGTAGTCTGTTAGGGTCTTCATTTGTTAAGGTTCAACTAGTTAGTATATGCCTTAAAATTATACTCCTTGCATCACCAAAATTTTGAGTGTGTTTTAAGGACTCATTGACAGTTGAAGTAAAGTCACTGGGGCTTGTATACTGCTGACCTTGATAGCTTTTCAGTTTATAACAGTTTAGAGGTACATGTACAACACCATCAGTGAGGGGGAAAAAGAAAGCAAATGCCAGGAGATCTATTAGAAACAAGATGCATTTGTTTTTGACTTCTAATTAATCAAGATAACATCTCTTTCAGCCATTAGACAGTAAAATCAATAGCTTGGGCAGTCTGACTGCCAGTTAGACTTATACACCAACACCTATTATTGGCAAAACTGTGATGTATTTAACCATTTCATCCTTTATTATATTAAAAAAGTGAACAGTCTCTGAGTGAGCATGTGGGAGGGAAAGTTCAGCACCACAATAGATTGTTTGCCCTTCTGTGAGCAAGTTTCACGCCTCCTACCTTTCCACGCTGTAGGAATTGTTCTTCTGAAGTGAGCATGACAAAAATAATGTCAAACAACACTGTAAACACTGTAGGAAAATCAAAGTTTGGCACGTATGGGAACCAATGTAGCTGTGCAAATCAGAAGAGAATGTGGGGAATGAGATTGCTGCATCCTGCGCCATACAGATGAGATGAACCCCCAGACAGAGCAGGAGGTGACTTTCAGAAAGGCCAAGGGCAGCAGCATTAGAAATTTTTCCCTTTTTTTATTACCCCCAAGAAGCAGCAGCATGTTGCTCTTCCAGACAAGACCTTCACTGTGTGGAGATGGAAGATCCCATGCCACCTTCAATAACAAGAGGGTTTTGTTAGAGCTCTTGGTCAAAATTTCTCCTCGCACTATTGGCTGCCACTCTTTCACCACAGTGGTGGCTGCATTTCAGGGGTGTGTTGAAGGGTTTCCTCTTAGGTATGCTGCAGGGCAGTGTTTCTCGGTCTTTTTGATACCATGGACAGGCTTGCTGCTTTCCTAAACTGTGCAAGGGAGATGTCAGAGACTGTCAGTGAGAACCACTGCTGTAGAGGGTGCAATCCTGCCAACCCTTACACAAGAGTAGTCGCACCGAAAAGCTACTCACAAAGGGCAAGATTCTGCCAGTCTTACTGAAGATATTAACTTACCCCACAAACAGTCCCGTTCAACTTGGTTTTTAATAAAATCAACACAGAGGATGATGCTTCCCAATGTCAGTAAGGGGGCAGGGTTCTGGTCCCTAAGGTCTAATCACAAAAGGATTTACAGACTCAGGCCCATATATTTTATAACTGTGAATTATTCTTTCAGGAGAAAGGGGCTTCGAGAGTTAGCCCTTTGAGCCAAAAGTAGCCAGTCACAGCCTTGGAGCTGCTCTGTTTTAAGCTGGCTGGCCAGCTAGCCCCCGCATCAGGGATCCACAATAGTCACTTAAAGCAACCTGTACTCCATTCTGGCCCAGCTCCACTCAACTAGAAAATCTGGCATACAGAGTTATGAGCTATTACAGCACAATATTGCAGTACAACGCCTTCCTCCCTGTGTCTTTGTCTTTTCTATTCACCTAACATGATGGAATCCAAACCTGGTTGAGGCCTACTACAATATATGATGATGATTTATTGGTATTACAGTATTACTTCCCACTTGAGTCTCTGTTAGTATTATGTTACTATTATGTTTATAATGTTTAGCATCTGTAAATCCTGACCCTTCTAATTAAATACTTTGATTTAAAAAATACCACATGCCCCAAAATATAAAAGATGATAGGTCAGAAAAGTTAGTCACTCCGAACGACTCATTCTGGAAGGCCCTAGCCAACTTGATCCTGGCAAACTGACTGGATTGTTTTCAATCCCCTTCATAGTTTTCAGCTGCAAAAAAAAAAAAGGACCACAGATGATGATAATAAAGAAAAGCAAGGACCTCCTGTGTAATCTGCATAGGATAAGCAAAATACAATATAGCCCAACGTTCTCAATTAGAGTGTATAGCATTTGCTCCTTTAACAAGAAAGATACAAATGGGCCAGTAATTATTATATGACGGTGTTCTGTGCCATATTTGCCTTTTTCTATTATACACAATGATCAGATGTTCACTTAATAATGATACTTGCAGCATTAATTTATAATGCTACAAATCAGTTCAACCAGACATTTTATAACACAGAGAGAATACTATGAAAGTGAATACAACAGAAAACAAATTCTTAAAAACCATACCACACTCTAGGAGACTTTTGACATATCTTCCTGTGCTGCACAGATTATTTATTATACAGTGAGGTGTAACTCCCATTAAGGCAAATGGGAGTTACTTGCATAAATTCCCTGAAAATCTATGGAAGAACTGAATTCAGAGTTTCTGCCACAGAGATAAATAATGTACAGCTGTTGCTGTAGATTATGTATACAGGTTTAATTAGGGCCCAGGTAAGTATCTGGAATCTCAACAGAGTAACATAAGTGAAAAGGTTCTCTCCTTAGCTTAATCTAGTTTTTCCTAGGTGAAGTTTATTATATATTAACAAGGAAATAATACCCAATTCCCCACCCCTAAATGTTAAGGTCAAAATTTAGGAAAGGGAGAAAGTTTTCCCACAATAACCTTAACTATGCCCCCTGTTCATATGCACTACCATAGGATCATTACAGAATTACACATGAATAATAAAAAATATTACTTATGGCCCTCTAACATGAAAGAAAAGATACATTTTGAAAACAAGTTCAATGTATACACTTCTACTTATTTACTAGACTGAAAAAATCAACAAAGCAGTTTGACAATAAATTTTGTAATTTCAAATATATTTTTGTTCCAAAATGGAACGTATGTTATTTTTCAAATTTTTTCATTATTTTTTTAAATTTCAAAATTTCAGTATTTCAAAAATTCAGTATTTTGTTTTATTTCCCCTTGTAATAACGTGGCCACCACTCATCTCTTCCCCTTTAAGAATTCATTCAGGTTCCGGTTACTTTCTCTGTCCAAAATCCTTTTATTCACTCTTCACCTGACTGGCAACAGAGTTTGTCAGAAACAGAAGTCTCAGAACACACACACACACAAAGTTTTCATCAGTTCTAGCTCTGCATAGTCTCTGGTTTCCTGCGTTTTCCTAGCTTAATGTAAGGCCTCCTGCCTCTGACAGTACCAACTACTTCTCTCAGTCCACCTCCGAGGCTTCCTGCTGCCTTTTATATTTCAATCACCTGATTCCTCTGAGGTGGGATTCACCTTGTAATCAGGGCTGTCTTAGCCCCAGGTTCTCCAGCCCATGGGCAGGCTTTTACATCACCCCTTTCACCTTCCTGTTGCCATGCAGTAGAATGAATGATTGTCCCAGGTTTTTGTTATTTTCCCCTCCACTTTTTCATTCATTCTTGTTTTCATGTTTCTTTTTTTTTCATTCTATAGCTTTTCAAAAGATGGAGACATTTAGAATAGTTAGAAACTAACAAAAAGAAAGATGAAAAACTGACAAATGGGTATAATTAATTCTGCTGTATTCAGTGGCAAAAAAAATGGACAAAATGATCAAGAAAAAAATAAAGGGGGAAAAGGAAGAAAGGAGAAAAAACAAAAAATGAAAACAAAAATTTCAAATTTGTCATATACTGAAGTGTCTGGTTTTGATGAAAAACAGGAAATTTTCCAAAAACTTGAAGCTTTCCATAAAAATTTCCAGTTTCCAAAAAAGACAATATTTTCAATTAAAAAAAGTTTCAAACAAAACATTATTTCAACCAGATGTGTTATTCATTCAGTTACTGGATTCACTTCAGGAGCATTCCTTCTGACTTGAAGTCAAGGACATGTGATTTAGCACTTTGCTTAATGAATGTCAGTGGGTTTGCCCAAACTGTTTCTTGGTTGGTTTTCAGAATTTCACATGATATTTTCATTTAGCAAAGTGAAAAAACAGTTTGTTTTTGGAGAAAAGTGTTTCTGGCTAGAGACCTGTGAAGCTCAGTAATTTGACTCCACTGGACAGTTATAAAAATGCTTCTTCCATTGGAACCCCACATTAAAATCTGGTTTCAGACTCACCACCACCACAAAAAAAAAAAAAAACCCCAACCCCTTCAGTCCAAAGCATTCTGCTTCCCCTGCTTTCTCAAGGTCTTAAATATGATGCTCTAAACTGACCTAGGTTCATTTAAAGCTTTAGCCCTAGTTTGTTGGAAAAGTTTAGGAGCCTTCTGATAAAGCTTGGCTGAGTTGTGAGTTTCAGACAAACCAGATGAGTTGTGTGTGGCTTATTCCAAGTTTCTTGTGTATATGCAAACAGCTTTGCTGCCAACCTGCATGGCTAGAATGCATTCTGGGAGAGTGTAGACTGGGGAGAGGGATGGGAGGATGGATATTTGATTTTTATCAAATTTGGTGAAATGCCAACTTGTTATTTGCACTTTTAGGACCAAGTCCTCTCTCTCCCAGCACACACAGCCCCAGCAATAGCTGTTCTCTGGGTAACTCTGTGGGGGAAAGAAGGAAGGAATCCCCCGCTCAAATTTTGGGGGGTGGAGCTACAGCCTTGACACATTCACAGGCTGAACAGCCTAGTAGATATCATGGCTCAATCCCAACACACACACTCCTCAGGCACATACACACTTATACTTCTAGGAGGTATGTTGGAGGGATTGAGACACATAGTGGAAGATCCATTAGCTCTGGCCTACCTATAACACACCCTCATACAAGCCTCAGTTGCAACAATTCCCCATGACGTGTTTGGGGAACAGACACTCTGCACAGTCACCCTAAACATTACCTGCTACTGATGACTGGACAATCTTGTTGCCACTGCTTGAGTTCCCTCTTCATGTGCAGATGAAGGGAGAGGATATGCTCTTCACTAACAGCTCCACCTCTCAGAAAACCAGTTTTAAAGGCATACGAAAGCATGTGACAGGAAGAAGCCCATATCCTGCATGATGTTGAGCATCTTCTACTTCCAGAGGAAGCTGAGGTGAGCCACATTTGAATTTCAGCATAAAGCGGCATCAGGACTGGTGATGGATGAACTTTAAAATGTTCAGAGTTCAAGCTCAGTTTGGTTAAACATCCCAGAGTTTGGATGCTCATTGAGATATCTGAATCTCTTGGTGTGAGACGTTAGGCTAGATCTAACAAGGACAGGCTTTCTCCTGAGATAAATGGCTTTCCTGTTTCTGATCCCAGACGGAAATACCAAAACAACAGTATTTCTCACGGTGTTTTCATGCTTTCAGCTCTGCTCCTAGCTGGAACCCAGAAAGACAAAGAGAAGAGTACATTTAATAATAACTAGAGGACAAAACCAAAACAACCTCGCCCTCCCTCCCCTGCAGCACCACAAACAAATCTGGGAGTCGGCGGGAGGTAACAAACTTATTTGCCAATCCTCTAAACAAAGCTTTGTGCAAAACGGTGTATTCCGCACACATTCCATCATGGAATCTTATGTTCCACTACCATAATGTCTGTAACACCATAATTTTCTTACTTACCTGTTTTAATGTATAGAAGAAATATACTATTAAACTTGTGCTTCATTTATCACCATGCCTAGATAGACAAAATATTTAAGTGGAAACCAGTCTCATAGCTTGTAGGCACCAGTGACATTTTTATAGGAATGATTTTTTAAAGCAGTTTGCCAGAGGACTCACTTTATCAAAGTCTGATTGTATTTGGAAAATGCTAAAACTGAATCCATTATATTCACCTCCTAGGCCATTAAATAAGAAAAGTGTCCCTTATATTAAACTGAAAGATCATACGTTTATTTGCCGTAATCAATGACAAGCTAATGGATATTAACAATAAATTCTCTGTAAAGCTCTTGAATTAGGTGATCTTTGATATAATCCGTGTGCCATTCCAAGCAATTATATCTGAACAAAAGTTTGTGGATACCCATTAAAAGCTGCAACATTTCAAACAAAATTCTGGCATGATATTTACAAACAACGTGATTGTTATAGAACATTGACTGAAACTCAACATTACAAGTAGATCTTTTTGAAACAAGATTAGAACCTCAGATTGCAAAATATCCAGACATAGTATAATCAATACAGCATCTGATTGCTGGTACAATAATCATCAGTATCAGCCAGAGCCTCAACTGGTGTAAATCAGTGACATCAATGGAGTTATGTTGATGAACACCAGCTGAGGACCAAGCCTTGCTTTCTTTATTAATTTTGACTATTGAAGAACATCTCTGGCATGATCATATTTCTGAATCCATAGTTCATGCATCTGGGTCAACTTTAGAGAACAGCTTGACAGATTTATGCATATGTCTTGGGGAATTTTTGTTTTAAAAGTCTGCTGACCTTCTGTCTACCTATATTTGAGAGCTGGTCTGTGTTAGCCCCGCTTTATAATATCAATTAGACTGGGAAGCATTATTTTGAGTTTTCTGAACTATTACTACCGCCCATGTCCATTTGTCTTTTTTAATCTCTAGATGTGCCATGACAAGGATTAAATGCGACACACACCAAACTTTGAATGTCCCGCAGCCAGCTCCAGTGGCTTGGATGCTGTCATGTCGAGCTACATCAGGAGCAGTGGCTCAATGGCTGTGTCTGTGACACATGTCAGAAACTTTTAAATGTCTGCTCTTTTTTCATCAGGATGCGTTTGTATCCTAGCTAGGGAAGAGATGACATTTTGTGTTTGGGTGGAACTTGTTGTGGTTCCTTCTTCCTGCCTCCTCTAACTGTCAGCCTGAGTTTCCCCTAAACATATCAAAATGCAGACAAACAAAACTCGTCATTTAGAAATAAATTCAGTAGTAACCGGACTTGAAAACAAGGTTTTAGAAGGAACTTAGGCACATTTTCTCATAGAATGATGTGCTACACAAAACACTGCACCAGGCTATCACTGACCTTTGTTATGTGCTGCCTTAGAAGACCGATGTGCAAAACTCAGATACACATGAATTCCTTAATATTTCTGCTCTTTTTCCATTAAAGTGGAATAATTTGGCATATAACTACACAATGTATTGGGGTATTGCCAAGGCTTGGAAGAATTAACATTTTGATAAAAATATATAGTTTAAGGGTAGAATATGGGTCTGCTAATGTATAGGACTGTACTCCCCAGAATGAGTCTCATTAGTTGAAAAGGAGAGAGAGAGAGAGAGAGAGAAAAGCAAGCTTGCTTAATTCATTTTGAACAAATATATGTCATTTCGTCAAGATCAATCTTGGGTTTGGGTCTTAGTAATGCAGCCCCCGGACTCCTTGATTATGATATTTTCTCATCAGGATTAATTGATATTATGAATAATCTTTTATATTCCCCATTTCCCAAGGCAGCTTGAGAACTCTGAATTTTCCTGAAGTTACATGTGACTGTGCTTGGGAGGCCAGACTTAGTTCACAAAGTTAAACACGGGGTAATTTACTTGGGGGCCCTCTTTGCCCATTTCAACTGACCATGTCTGAGTTGAATTTGATTAGCACTTGGACCTGTAAAACCTTTGGCTTCCCAAAACCATCTCTCCGGTTCCTAGCTAAGCTGCCTATTTCCAAACAACCAGCAATAAGAAAGAAAAATGCAATTGCAGGACACTAGTACAAGGGTCTGACCATTTACCTCTCAAAACAGTTCTCTCTTTTATTCTTCCAAATAATTTTAGCAATTGTAAAAGAGGTCATATTTACACATGCTCCAACCAGCAATCCTTGGGGTGTCAGCTATTCCAAAGGGTAGATGTAGACATGCCCTACCACCCTCTTTGCATCTACCAGCAGAGCAGGCTGGCTTTAAAAGGGAGAGCATGTTCCACTCTCCTAAGCAGCCTGTGCACGTCCCCTGTACACTTGAATGTTCTGGAAGGCATTGCATCTCGCTGAAGCACAATGCCTCCTAGAGTTCCCCCTGGATTTGTGCGACACCTCAGGCCAGTGCCTCAACGGCATAATTTGCCCATAAGGTTGTTCTCAGCACTGCTCCATTCTCAGCCCTTACTCTTGAGATTGACTGTCCTCTCTTCTCTGACATGTCGCATCACCACCCATTTTAAATGCATGGCTAGACAGGACAGGTTACTGCAGAACATATAGATTATATTCACTTGCCTGGAGAGCATCCAAGTTACTTTAGAATCCAGAGTTTCCATAGTCCATTTTTTGCCAAATAAGAAGTCCCAAGAAAAAGTTAATGGCAAACAAATGAACAGAAATACTACCTCAGACAGCCAAGGGTCACCTTTGGAATTTTTCTGGGCCGGGGGGGGGTGGAGGGGGGGATTGGCCAAGAGCCAAATATGATGGATGAGTATATCTGTGACCCCAGGTAACACTTGTAGCTCTGGGTGTTAAGATAAGGATAACCAGATCTCCATTCTCAAAGGATTCCATACACACCCTTTTCCCCATGAATTGGGAAGTGCCCTGCTGGCAGAATATGGGACATGACAGAGCAATTGTCTGAGTCGCTACAGTAAAATCCTACAATCCTCCTCAGAGCTTGTTGTGTTTGATGCACCCATGATGACCCCACACTGGCACACCACATTTTCCTTATGGACACAGAGATATTTTCTCCTTTTGACATGCACCCCTAACTCCTTGGTGAAGATGAGACTGAGGCTGCAAACAAACATATTAAATTGTCTGCCATTGTTTTTACAGGTATATTTTCAAAGCAGTGGGCGGAAGGCATACATGCAAATTGTGCTAAGAAAATATGGCACATTAGGCCACAAATTCAAACCAGCTCAAGAAGGCAACAGCGGGACAGTTCTAATTGTTACCATAATCAAGAGTAATTGCATATGCTGGAATACAAAGTGTGGCAGCACAAGTTATCTTCTGCCTCATGTTTATTTAGGACTGAGCAAAATAAGGACGACAATAATATGACAGAAATGTGCATGTTCTATCTGTAGAGTTTAAAGCCCTTTAGCTAAAGCCCAGAACACACTATTATGTAGCGAAGTATTATTTCCACTTTACCAATGGGGAAACTGAGCCACAGGCTGGTTTAGTAACTTGTTACAAAAAATCAGTGAGTCAGCCACAAATAGAAGCCAGATCTACCATTTCCCAGCCCTGACCTTTAATCACAAGACCATCCATCCTCTTTACCATAAAAATGGTCACAACAAAACCTGATGTTCCATGAGGTTTGCTGAAAGGTTCTCTCAGGTTTCAAAATTTTCAGTGAACCTGAGCCCCAAACCAGATAAAACACAACCTGTAAGCCTCAAAATCCAAACTTCGAGCAAAGCAGGTCTGTAAACCACATCCTTCACTTTTGATTTGAGAGATCTACTCAAAGTAAACGCAGCAGATTTCCCTAACATCTAAACATTACAATTACCTTAAAAATACAGTAAAATTATGTTAACAATGTTAACTTCTGTTCTGATGTTTGATTTCATGCTTTCCATGTCATACAAAAGGGTAGCATGGTATCCAGAGAAAAAAGACATCCATTCAAGGATTCAAGAACTGCAAGGTGTTCTTTACTTTTTTGCCTCATTATGATGTTTAAAGGTGGCCTCTTTTCCTATTTACTTTTTTTTGCATTGGAAATTCATTTTGATTACACTGATTTTCCTGGAAGATGCAATGCACAACTCATAGGATTATGACATCGTTAGTACCAAAGATGTGAATCCTGAGCCGAGAGAGAGAAATGTAGATTTAACCTTACTGTTTAAAACCTTGTTTGACTTTGTTAACACCTACCATATTTAACTCAAACATCTGACAAACACTTATAAGGAAAGAACTTTTAGTTAAATATACAGCATTCCTGCCCCTTCCATGAAAAATTGCTAAAACTCCTGCTCAGTTTTCAAATCCTAAAAGTCCTACCAAAAAACAGGACATGAAAAGACCTGATATGTCTAAAGTAAGACTCAAAAAGAAACCCTATCCTGTTTCCTTGGGAAGAAAAGAAAATGATGTTTCTTCTTTATAATGCCTGAAAAGAACACAATCCATCTGTAATGCTTATTGATCACCTTTAGAACTGAGCAGAACAAAAAATTCTCTTTTATAGTACAGGCTCCCTGGTTAGACTATGTCTCCCATGATCCGCTGTGGTCATTGGACTTCCCATGATGCACAGCTACATTTCAGCTTAAGGAGAGACCACATTGCATCATGGCAGCTGTAGGCCAGCCAGGAAGCCCAGCCCATAGAGGACAATGGGGTCATTAGGCATTCAAACAAAACTCCCAGGAAGCATTACAGCAAATCAGGTGGACACACTGTAATGATGAACTGAATGAAACAAAATATTTTCCAATTGGAATGATCCAACTTGAAATTAAGAATGTCCTTTCAACTTTCTGTTTAGTAAAACAGAAAAAAAAAATCAGCAAAATGGAAATTTTCCTCAAAAATGTGAAGATTTTGCAGAAATTGTATTTTCCATTGGAAAAAAAATTGACAGAAAATTCTCCACCAGATGATCATTCCTCCCCGTCTCAGCATTTAAATTCTCATTTCTCTTCTTCACCACACGTCTGTCCCACTGCAAACTCCTGTGTGCTGCACTACATTGGCCCAGTCATTTGCCAGGCAGTTCTACCTATTATCTTACTGCTCTAAGTGTTCCTAAAGTGTGTGAGAGTGGTGGAAGCACTAGCGTAATTTGAAGCAGTTGCAAGGCATGATTTATTTCCATATAGGCTGAAGTAAATGTAGGAAGGAACCCAGGACACAATATGGGGACATACACTCCCAAAGCATGTCCTTATGATGATATTGCTCTTGCTTACACAGTGTTGCAATCTGTCTCCCTCTAGTGGCTGGACCTCACAGATGTTTCTGAGCCAGCTACAGGCTTCAAAACTAAAACACCTGGGTTCCTTAGCTCAGGCAGTGGAGGCTCATCCTTTCATATCCAGAGGTCCTGGGTTTTGATCACTGCAGCAATCACCCATCTGTTACAATGACATTCATTGCCCTGTAACAAAATTTGAATGATTCCATCATTAAGGATGAAAATTGTCCTTGCCTCCATTGTGCCCAACCATCATAGCTGATCTGTTCCTTAGTTAGAAATGGAATGCTGACCTAGAACAAAAGGCTCTCGGTATATTGCCTAATTTATGGCTCTGTTGGTTCAAGGAGACCCCCATTTCCATTTTGGAATAGCGTGTATGTTCCTGCACTTTGTAAACGCCGCTCTGAAGTTGATGAGAGTTTTGTCATTGACTTGAATGGGAACAGGATAAGACTCAGAATGTGCTTATGCTATAAACTTGTGATTAACATTAACAGCTGGTAGGTTTTTACCCTTAAGCCTCATAAATAGAGCTGAAAAAACATTTATCTGGACATGGAAAATGAGGGTCTAGCTAGAGCTGTTCAAGCCTTTCATCACGAAACCCAAACAGCCTGATCTTTTTTCAGGGGTGAGGGGAATGGGTTGCTCGAATCTCGATATCCAGGCCAGGTTTGCTAACCTTTCAGCGAACTTGGGCTCACTTATGATTTCAGGTGAAAACCATGAACAGCTCAGTGGTGGTTTTGGCTGAGTTTTGCTTCCAGTTTTTGCTTCATCCTGAAACTCAGTGGGTGAGAACCCACAATAACCAAAACTGAAAAAAAGCTTGGCACAAACATCATATGAACAGAAACCACCCAAGACTCTCACAGCTCCAGGTACAGAAAGCAGTAGCTACAGAGAAGAGCCATTCAGTACCCTCCCATTGTGATACCTTGCAGCTTAGCATACGTTGGAAGGAATGGCTGAGGCTGTGGGTAACTGGTGTAGATCAAGCTAACTGCAGTATAGCTTCAGTTGATAACAGCACTGTTTACTGGGATTACTTGCTAGTGCTCTGACATTTCCATTGCCCTTTATAATACTTTTGTTGTAAGGTAGGTGGTGATTTTCTGGTTTGGGAAGTAGCCAAACAAGGAGGCTCTGAAGTGTTGCATAGTGAGCTTTCTTCCAAAATTGATGTAGAAATTTGGCTACCTGAAACACATTATAAATGGCGGTTAAATCATTAGGGTATTAAAAAGGAAATTACTCTTGAACAGAGAAGGTTTTGTTTTCCCCTCAACTTGCATTGTAATCCTCTGACCAGCCCTAACTTGACTGCTAAGCTAAAGGAAATTAAAGAAAAGATGAATAAAAATATCTCACACTTGACCAAATTCATCCCCAGTGTAACTTAGTTCAAATGGTGTTAAATCAATGGAGTTTCACCTGGGAAAAATTTGGCTCATTGTCAAAAGGAAATGAAGCAACTGTGTCCTCATTTGCAGCTATGAGCTTTAACAGAATTTTCATTACTTGGGAATTTCTGAAAACAATTCCCAGGTAAAAGAAAATTGGTAAGGTTGAGCTGACCTAATATTAACCCCTTTGGGAAAAAAGCCTTAAAAGAACAATGCTGCTAAAGAATACAAAACTTGTAAATTCTAAATTAAGGTTCCAAAGTTATGAGCTTTGAAAATTGCATCACAAGTAAGTGTGTTAGAAAATTCCTTTAAGTCTACACGTCTGCTTACCTGGTAAACATAGAAACAAAAATAACACAGTAGCTAATTAGGTGCACATTTATTGTTTGAAAGAATTTTCAAAATCAGAGGAGCTTGTAAAATGGACAAGATGATCTGTCTACAGATTTTCTTTGCATTATTTCCCGCTTTTGCCTTGCAAAAATCCTAAGAAATTAAATTAACAAGATTAGTGTTAACGTAAGAGTATATGGTCAAGTATTTTAAGCTGGGAGTTACCTGAGCAGTGTCAACTCACCCACCTTACAAATATGTGGAATTCTTTATACATCTTTCCCTTTAAATAGATATATATTGTAATGCAGAATATCTTAAACTCAGCGGTGTGCTCCAAAACACTTGCAGGTGGTCTCAGAGCTGCCTGCTCACAGGCTGTAGAATCCTCCTGTTTACTTTTAGATGCTACACTGAATTAAAAGACAACTAAAAATACATAAATACTTCCTTAATTAAATTCCATGTAAGACATTGTTGCAGCTACCACAGGGTTCCAAATGGGAATGGAGGTGAGCCTACAGAATTGCCATTGTGACCTGAGGTAGGCCAGCAAAGAATTTCTATATTGAAACTACAAACAAGATGTCTATGACTGTATTTTTGTTTCTAATGTGTATTGGAAAAATATACAGCATGTGCAATACGGATGCATTAACGTAGCCAAAAGAAACTTAACTGTGGGAATTATTTTGCTTTTGAGAGCTTCCTCTCACATCCCCAACACTGCAATTACACTATTTTTTATGCATTTAAACATATGAATACAATCCACCCAGAACTACAAACATTTTCCAAGATGCGGTTCTCCTAAGAAGTCAAGGATGCTGAGATGATGATGATGTTTTGTGAATGTGCCATGACCACGACTTAGTTTGTCCTTAAAAATATCTGCTTCCTTGAAGGCTTGTGAAAATACTGATTTGAAACCTTAGTCTAGTTGTCAGCAAGACTAAGAAAGGGTCAGTTTCAGGTTGACAACACCCCCAGAGGCAAGTCCATCAGAGTCACCTAACCTAAAGGTAACTTTTAGGAGGATTCAGAGCTCTTTGTGGTAGGTATGGAAAATATATTCATTCAAATGGTTTTCCTGAAATGTGAGTGCTGGGTATTTTATGCATATTTCTAGACAGCAAATGCCAAAATAAATGATTTTAAGTCTTTTGCTTTATAAATGTTTGGAAGAAATAGTGCTTATTAAATACTTTCTGGGACTAATTCTCATTTACAGTAAGACCCTTTTACACTCCTCTAGCAGTCTAAAGGAGCCTTAAAGTGGGCATAAATTACAGTTAAGACCCCTTTACTCTGCCAGACTGGTCTAAAGAGGTCTTTAGAGTACATGAAAATCAGACCCTCTGTTTTTCTGTCCTCTTAAGACTTCATTTCCTGCATTGCCCTGGCTTTCTCTTTCACCGAGCCTTTGGATTTTAAAATACTGTGTTAGAAAAAAAAATATTTCTCTCTACGTTTTTAAACAGCCTGCAGTGTTTTTTTCATGCCTCCATATTTTCCGTTTCCTACACACATTCCCAAGTGTGTGTTTTTATGCATCTGTCTATTTTCTTTAATGACCAGAGATCTTGTCTTTGTGCCCAAGTAGATAAAGGACACCATGTTTCCTGAAGCTGTCAGATCTCATTTAGGAAACCTTCCCTTGCAGACCAGAGAGGCTCTGAGGTTGAAGTGAGATCTCCATACAAGAGACCCAGTAGCACTACGGTGAGCAGATATAGTTGGCTGGTGGTTTAATATCTCACTATTACAGAAAGGAAGTAGTGGTGCAAGATGGAGGCCCAGCTAAACTTTATTAAAAAGGAGTCTGGGATTCTTCAGAGCTATTGGCCCAAATGGTCACAAATTCAGAGCATAGAATCATAGAATATAAGGGTTGGAAGGGACCCCAGAAGGTCATCTAGTCCAACCCCCTGCTCGAAGCAGGACCAAATCCCAGTTAAATCATCCCAGCCAGGGCTTTGTCAAGCCTGACCTTAAAAACCTCTAAGGAAGGAGATTCTACCACCTCCCTAGGTAACGCATTCCAGTGTTTCACCACCCTCTTAGTGAAAAAGTTTTTCCTAATATCCAATCTAAACCTCCCCCACTGCAACTTGAGACCATTACTCCTCGTTCTGTCATCTGCTACCATTGAGAACAGTCTAGAGCCATCCTCTTTGGAACCCCCTTTCAGGTAGTTGAAAGCAGCTATCAAATCCCCCCTCATTCTTCTCTTCTGCGGACTAAACAATCCCAGCTCCCTCAGCCTCTCCTCATAACTCATGTGTTCCAGACCCCTAATCATTTTTGTTGCCCTTCGCTGGAGCTGGAGCAGCTGGGGGGAGGCAGAGAGAGGGCGGCAGCCTCCATGACATGGCCAAAACTTCAGTCTGAAGAAGAGAAATCTGTGGAAAGGATAAACTCCATTCTCAGGGCTAAAGCAAAACCCCATTGGAAATGGCTCCAAGCAGCGTAGTTTGATTTTGTTAGTTTTCCTTATTCGCTGGTATTTTACTTTAATGTGCAAAAACATCTTCTGGTCTCTTATCTGAGACAAAGGAACCCACCATTATATAATGTTGGTGCTGGATACAGAGCCAGATACTAACACCCTTACTTAGGTCAAGTAGCAATTACTGCATGAGTAGTTCCATTGGAGGCACTACCGAGCCTGACTGTGGTTCTCAGAATCCAGCCATACATTTTTTTTTCTTTGCAGCCAACATACTAGCCGAGTCTCTCCAAAGACATTGTGATCTATCCTTAGAGTTGGCTTTCCATGAGGTGGGAAAGCATGAGGAAACCTTCACTGCCACTGTCTGTGTTGTATCTCTGGAGAAAGAGAAGATCATGGTTTCCACTATTCTTCAGCACTGTGGGGTTGATTGTGGTGGTTTGCTCTTCCCTCAGAACAGAATTTTTAAAAATTAAAATAGGTGGATGGGATAGAAGCAAAAATATCTTATCCAGGCAGCTGAACTGGACTGGACAGCAAGGTCTAAAGGAGGATATCACCTAGAGGTACAAACACTGAAAAAGCAGACTATGCATTCCAAGCTTTATGCCACACTCAGTGAAGCAGAAACATCAGTCTCAAAACAGACATGGAGTATTTAACTATTTCTTGCCATCACTTTCTGTCAGAGCAATAACCTGGCAATTGAAATGGTCAAGGACACAGGCAGAGACTCTTAGGAGCAGAAGCAAGTACTAAAGTAACCTACCACTACTTCCAAAACCCCTGACTTTGTGGTCACCTAATTCACCATCTAACTCTTAAGACTGACATTGCAAACTGATGCCTGGAAATGTAAGTCCAAACATCCATCAACAAGCTTGGCTGCGTGGCTAGAATACTGAAGATATCAAATTTACCCCCTTCTTTTTCAATCTGCGCCTGCCAGTTTGCAATGCAGACAGACAGGTGTATTAGAGCAAAGATTATAAGCCTGCCCAAACTGGGCAAGCAGAGCCAAACAGATCACGACACGTGAATGTGCTAACTTCCATACCACATAAAGCAGATACATGTAGTGAAATTCATTCCAGGCCCGTACAAAACAGGTCCCTGTCACCAGAATGTCTGCCAAGGAGAGATGGTTATGCCCACAAACCCCATTCCACACGGTTGGCTACAGAGGGCCATAACTGGCCAGGAAAAGGATATGGCCAGGGTCACTGGAAAATAGGCTGATTCTGAACCTCACCTCTCACCAGTAGAGCCCCTGCTGAGCCAAAGCTTTCTCTTTACTCCTTTGTAGCAAACACTAGGGAGGACAGTGCTGTAACACCCCCAGTGGGTGCAAAGGAGCCTGGCTGGTCAGAAAGATATAATTTATAAGAGGAATTTTCAAAATCGCTGAGTGTTGCCCTCAATGGAAACACTGGGCATTTCTGAAAATCCCACCCTACAGCTCCCTGTGCCATTTGCAGTTAATCTGGCCCATGAGTCCTGACTCTGCATTCCTTGTTGAGGCGAAACTGAAATGAATAGTGGGATTTTGGTGGGAGTTTTGCCTGAGCAAGGACTGTAGGATCGGGCTGACAATATTTATTTAGACCAGGGAGTTTAGCATTTATGTTTCAAAATGAAAAGATCACTTAGAATTATGGGAGCCACTCGGAGAATTGCCATGAAGGCAATAGCTGTCTTCACAGCAATATCAAGAGGTGTCAATTTAGGACCTTCAGGGTTGGTTTACCACAAACACATTTTATTCCTCTGAAGACTTAACAGTGTTGCCTCAGCCCGAGAGAATATCAGCATCTTGGAGGAACAGATCTCAGTTTAGGTTCTGGAGCTTGCCAACATGTAATAGCTTTAAAAGTCAAAAAGTATAACTGTCCATCCTTTGTAAATTGCCATAAATGCAGTGGCAGTCTGAATGACTTCATAGCAGTACAATAGGTGCCTTCATGGCAATCTGCATCACACTACTCTATAGTTCGCAATCACTCAGACTCTTATTTTTTGGCAATCTTACTAACCTAAATAAGTATGTGTTGAGCCAAGGAGCTGACACTTTGCATAGCTGAGACATCCAACTCTTTCCTATCTTGAGTCTCACAGAAAAATCAAAGGTCACAGCTACCCACCTTAAAAGGATCCAAAAAAGTACAAATTAAAAAGAGACTAACAGGGAGTTTTCAAGTAGATAAATCTTTAAAAAATTGTGCATATGCTACTGAATAGGAAGCCAACACGAATAAACTATATAATGGTCAGTTGATAACCCTGTAGATGAGATACTGGGGTGGGACTCAGAAGATGTGGGTTCAACCTTTGCTTTGTCATAGACTCCTTGTGTGATCCTGGCCAGATCATATACTCTCTCTGTGCCTTAGGCAGCTATCTATAAGATGAAGATACTGCTACTTCCTCTCTCATAATCTTTGTCTGTCTTGTCTATTTTCACTGAGAAATTTTTGGAACCGAGACTGTCTCTTGCTGTGTAAATATACAGCACCTATCCAAATGGGGCCTTGGTCTCAGCGGGGGCTTTTAGGCACTAACACAGTGCAAATAATAAATACATGCTATTTTTATATAACGTATACAATATAGAGGATCATTCAGACCTATGGGGTTCCATATTTTATGCCACATATTGTGTCCATTGTGTGGCACCAGCCTTCAATTCATTGTCTAATTTATTAGTAGTACCATTGTCAGAGCGCTAGGAACCCCAATAATTCACCAGCACCTCACTGTACTGGATGCTGTAAAAACACAGAAAGGCCCAGCCCTAAGGAACTTACAGTCGAAGTATAAGACAACCAATGGATATGGACAGACGGGGGAAGACAATGAAACAATATCACTCAGCATGAGAAGCAGTGGTAACAGCACACCAGCTGCCTAACCATTAATACATGTTTTGTAACCATCATGACAGAGAGTTTTAAGGAGGCATTGAGAGAGGAAGACAATGAGGTGGCCTTGTGGATGTTTACATGGAGCTCTTTGTGGGAGAAAGCACAAGGGAGTTTATTTGAAATTTTAACAATTGGGCAATCAAAGCCTGTCATCACTGGGTAAGTGGAGGCAGGAGTCATCAGCTTCACAGGGTATATGTCTTGTCCTTACCTCATATTGCATACCCTTTTGATTGGTAAGCATATGTGCACTCTCAGACCTGTTCCCATCATTCAGAAAAGGAATGGCTGGAGTCTCAGTAACTCCAGATGAAGATAGTTTTCTAAAATACAGAATATTTGGGATTAAAATATAGGGATGGATGCAATAGCTTCCGTTGGATCACAAAATTTGCAAATCACTGAGCTCTTCAAATGAATGGCTCAGCAAAACAATGCAAGAGGAGCAACACAGCTTCATAAATGAGCTCTGTTTGCATGATCTGACAACAGTAATTTAATTTGCATTATAAATACTTCATAATGTGTTAGTAAGGGAACCACAGCATATTTTGTAAAAGTGACAAAGTCTTAGCAATAATTACACACACAGAAATCATCAGTGTACAATTAAAATCACAAAGAGGAGTGTGGAGAATGGAAATTTCTTTGTATGGAACATTTGGAGATTTTGAAATTTGCTCTTGTACCAGTTAGGAATGAAGCTGGAAAATTTTGAAATTCCTCTCCAAAAGAAAATTCTGAAAGAAATTTAGTTTCAGGTCAACCATAACATTTTGTTTTGACAAAACTGAAATGATTTGGTTTGATTTTGATATTTTTAATTTATATTATTATATAATGAAAAGTTATTTCTCACAAGGAACAATCAAAATGTTTTGTTCCAAAAATGTTGAAACGGGATGTTTTTGACAGTGCTGGAACTTTTTTCCTATTATTTGCTTCAAAATGAAATCAAACATGATTTCACAAAGCATTTTGATTTTGACAGACTAGCATATTCCTGCAGAATATGGTTCCACTGAAGTTTTTCCACCCAGTTCTAAAAATCACATAGGAAATGAAAAAGTTCAGGTTCCAGCAACAACATTGATTAAGCTGCATTGCACATCTCCTGTATATTTTCTGATAAGCAGTTCATCGTGGGCCCAGATATTCAAAGAGATCTGCCAGTGCTCCCATGGAGTGCCAGAGGGAAAGAGTCCACTTTTTGTACAATCAGGGCCATATTAAATGAGATTTAAACAGAACAGCAACAGAAAGTACTGGTGCAGCAAAGCCAAATTAAGGCTGCTCTTAGAACAGTACCATTTTGCATTTCCTGACTCTTCTTGAGATTTTGAATTGTGCAGCTTTTAACAGCTGAAGGAATTTTGTTAAGCATTCAATACAATTTCATTTCTGTTTCTTACACGGATGAAGCCTGGAATAGTTCAGAAAGTTATGAGCTTGTGAAAAAAAAATATAATGGAAACAGTTTTGCAACCTTAACTACATCAGGGCACAGATTTCTCAGCTGTTGTCAGTTTCCATCAGGGGCAGCTGACAGGGGAACAGCATGGGAAATGGTTGAGTCTCATTGGCCCTGGGGCCACTTCTGAGTTTAAGAGTTTCTCTAATTTACACCAGCAAGCTATGGGCCCCACAGGGCCTTCCACTTACTAGGGACTGCTGGAACACACCTAGGTTGAAGGATGGCAGCACAGGAGAAGGCCATACTGGCTGTATACCTAACCAAATCCAGAAGAGGATGCCACGGTCTGGGGAGCGATGTGGGTCTTAGAGGCGGAGCAGAAGTAACGACGGTGAGACACCACTAGAGGAGAGTGCTCCGGTGAAATGAGCGCTAATTCCCAGGATGGCCAGCAGGAGGCACCGCAGTGGTGAGTCCTGACCTGTTGCAGTGACGTGCTTAACAATACAGTGTGTCAGACTTCACCAATGTAACCTAATATTGTTTGCCTTTCTAACAATAAACTCTGTGTCTTCATTATTTTTAATCTGTGTTAAAATAATCCATGTTAACTATCTTTACTGCAATCAGATAATGTATGGTAAAACTGCCATTGCCTTGTCTAAAATAGAATTCTAACATGAGCTAATTAACGTGTTAAAAATGTTATTTTCCTAGTGAACATGAACCCTGTGTCACTAATTATTTTCCACAAAGACATGAAATCTAAAGGTAAGAACTCAATATTGAAGTTTATTGCTGCCAATATTCAGGCACAAAGACCTGCATGGATTATATTTGATTTGCAGATTAAGAGCTCAAAAAGAGCAAACTTTTACTCATGTGAATAATCCCCTTGATTTAAATGGGAATGCTGGCTTGAAAAAGGACTACTTGCATAAGTAAGCCATTGCAAGATTGGTCCTTAAAGTAGAAAAAAGCCTACTCATTTACTCTAATAGTATTATCGCTAAGGCCCTGATCCTGTTTCCCTCCAAGAACAAACATACATTACTCCAGAAACTTCAGTTTGGATATTTTATTTTTCAGTATAACTGTCACAAATACATTAACAAAACACAGCAGCTAGACACAGTTCCCTGTAAAACCACCCATCTCCTATTCCCAAATATGGTTAGCCAACAAATAATACAGCTATCCCACTTCGTTGTTCTGCCAGAGCTACAGGACAATGTAGTAACTCCATAGAAGCAATGTATCTTTAAATCCTGGTGGCTTAGCGATGACCTTTTTTAAATAGTTTGGCAGATCACCATGTGAACTGTTCAAGAGCCACTTGTTACTTGATAACTTACTGACCCCCTGCAACTTCCTCAGAAATCACCCCCTGAGAGAGTTTAAGAGGCAACTGATTTGTTTATTATCCTATTGTTTGGGTACACGAGAAGGTGCGTGCACACATACTTCAGCCTGGGGAAGGAAAAGAGAAATAGTTTGATATTGTGTGTGTCATCTCTGCTAAGACACGATGGCAAAATATGGTGCACAGCACAGCTTCCATTCAGACAGCACCGGGAAAGATGGCAAAGTCAATTCTTACACTGCTGCAAGGCCTTGAGAGGGATGGGAGGGTGGAAAGACTGGCCCCTGGCTGAATCTGATTTATACTTTAAAAAACCTGGTACTCTTACTGACGAGAGAGCCCAGACGAGTGCTGAAAACAAAACTGGTTCACAATGAACCTTGTAAATGCTCATCAAAAGCATTTGTGCCCCCTACTCCAATACGGTATATACATTGCACTCGTGTGCACTCATCATTTAAGTGCAGTATTGGATTAAGCAGAGTCAGTGAAGGGAGTTAGAAAATAGCTGGTTCAGCATGTCAGTGCAATATTTCTTAGGCTGATTGGTGGCATTTACAAGGCAACTGAGAACAGAGAATGGTTCTCATTTTCATCATCAAGTTGGATACACCAGCAAATGAGGGCATCAGAGCCCTGATCCAAAGCCCATTGAAACCAAAGGAAAGACCCCCACTGACTTTGAATGCAGCTTTGAATGCAGCTCATCTGGTGGGTAGCAGCTTCTGCTGACCAAGTATTGGTCTTCCCATGCTACTGGACAATAAGATTGTTCCTAGCTGTGTGGGAGGTGATTAAAGCATTTACATTTGCAATCAATAATTCTACAGTCCAAACTAGTGTTTTCAAAGGAACAAATTGTCCCATAAAATTACATGATTGGAGACTGTCCTGATATTCCAAGAGTGGGCAGAGTTATTATGCAGAGGCCTTGGGTTTGGGAACCAGATTGGGATCAGTGAGGGTTAGGAGGGCCATGCAAGGGACAGCCTCACAAAGGAGAGAAGGATGCAGACACCATCATTGTTATTTACTACTTGTACTGTGGGTTGTGCTGAGAAGTGCTGGTCATGGGCCAACACCCTTCTGTGCTAGCTGCTGTACAAACTCAACACAAAAAGAAATCTCCCTGCCCCAAAGAGCTTTTCTGCACATTCATGTACACAAGCTTCAGCAAATGCTCCCAGCCCTCAGTCACGGGGACATAGCCCTCTGCTGCAGCTAAGGAGAAGAAGGGGAAATGCGTGTGTGCTGTGCATGTATGCAGCTTCAAGGAGAAACTGAGAACCCGATGAAAAGGATATTTTAGGACTAGCCTACCCTGAATCTCCACCCTGAAGGTAGAGTAATTTGATGTGGATGAGGCAGGGGGATCTCTCCTTAGATCCCTTTCCTGTCAAGAGATTGACATATTACAATTTTGAACTTGTGAACAACCTACAGCCCAGTCCTGTAGCTCTGACTCAGGCCCAATTTGAATCAACACCTAAGAAAGGACCCAGCAGGACTGAGCCCAAAAGATTTGCTACACCCTGAAACAGTATTTCAGTTCAAAACATCTGAGAATGAAATACCTTGAATGCTACAGCAATGTATGTAACACAGACAGCAGTAAACAGTCCCACATGTCTTTAAATAATATACTAATACATTATAGCCATAAAAAAGTAATAGTTAAGATTATTCAGATGACTATACAGAACTAGTGGATTTCATTGAGAGTTCTAATTCAGCTAACTTTACTTAAAGTTGCTACGTTATTTAATACTAAAAAAAAATCTTTGGTCACATCTCATTCCAAAAATATTATTGCCTCCAAAACATTTCTGAGAATGATACAAAGGGTTTTGACATTACAAAAAGTAAATAAGGAAAAAAACAAACAAAAAAAAGAGAGAAAAATCACGTGGTCAGTTTGCAAGTGTTTTTTATTGTTTGAGGCAGGGTTAAAGCCTTTGATTGAGACAGGAACGTATATGCAACCAGACAGAATGTGACAGTAGGTTATTCTAGACTCCTCTGTTTAGCACCCTGCTGCCTGTGATATGCTTTGGTCAAAACATGAGTTGATGATTCAGAACAGATATTATGATACAAATGAGCTAGGATGGCAACTTGCTGTTATTTTGGTCACTGAGTTAGAAATCTAATAATTATTTATGTCACCTCCTGAGTCCCCAAAAGCTCAGGAGCCTTTTAATCAGAATTTGGTTTCCTATCTGTAATAGCCAAATAAGAGACTATGACATAAGCGAAGTTGTGCTACTGTAGCCACAACTCACTTCCCAGCAATTTGTACAGCAGCCGCCTCAGAGACAGATCTGAATTTAAAATAGATGGGGCCAGATGCACAGCTGATGGAAACTGTGTAGCTCCATTAAAGTCAACGGAGCTATGCCAGTTTATAGCAGCTGAGGATCCGGGCCCTGTATATTTTAAACATATTTCTATTAGTATATATTTTTATTTTCAAATTTAAAAGTAAATGTAACGCTGGTTAGCAGTTTCATATTGACAGCCATGGTGAGTCAAGTCTTCCGTTCATCCAGAGAGGCAAATAACATGGACAGTAGCAGTGCCAGCTTCCCTTCATTCCTCTGCCAAGGTGCCTCATCATTTTCTGGAAGGACCACCTCTGGCAGAGAAAGACATCAGTCTCCAGTCCCATTCCATCCACAGCATCTGCTGAAGATTGCCAAAATACGGGCCACTTGTAAGTATTTAGGTTTGTGAGAGTCACCCGTCTTCTAGGAAAGTGAACACAGACCACCAGCTCATTTCATACAAGCCAACAAATAGCCACCAGATGGTAACAGCTCTTAGACAATACCATCATGGGCTGGTTTTGAAATCGCAGCCTAGAGGTGAAAGGCTCTGCATACTCTTTGTCAATCCCATGACATCTAGTCACACCAAACACAATGTATTAACTCTTGGGAACTTGAAGCACAGTAACAAAGGAAATGAGTCGTTGCTCCAAACACGTTCACCTCATTTGCTAAAAAGACTTGCGAAATGCTAAGGATTTTCATTTCTGAAAATTTTCATTTTTCATGACTGAAAAGTTGACAAGAAGCCATGTTTACATAATTGGCATGTATATTAATAGGGGATTAATAATGACCACAATAGGGAGGCGACTAAGATATATACCAAGATTGTAAATTATGTAGATTCCAACAATAACGTTAGTGATATGAAACAAACAATTGTACCTTATTTTCCTCTATTTATCATCTATGCTCTGCAGGGTTTTGTTGCTTTCTCCTTTCAAAACATTTAATTCTAAATCTAATCTCTGCACATGTTAAAAAAATCTTGTCAAATAAACCAAGCATAAGTAGAACTGTCACTACCATAATCAAGCATGTACAGTTAAACAGTGTGCCCTCTGTGTCACATATTCTGCAATGTTAAAAATGGCCCCACTTCTGAATGTTACGATGTAGTAAAACTTGAGATTTAAATCAAAAATAGGATGCTTTGGTTCAGTTGTGTGTGCAAAACTGCTTCGACCCCTTTTCTTCAATAAAAATATGCAGATTCAGTGCTATGCATTGCTAACGTGTTTTCATATCAACATTGCTGACAACATATCCTCCGCCCCCTTAAAGAAAGAGCAAAGGAAACTGCGAAGTTTGACTTGTGATAAACACTGTCTGAAAAGGTTTGTGTGTGTTAAACTTAAGTACTTGGGGGGGGGGGATAAGGGCTTTTTAAATCTTCAGTTATAGCTGCTGTTTTATGAGCATATTGACACTGCAAGCCTCTCTCACTCAACATGCAAACTTTAGATAAAAGCATTGCTCTTGCTAAAACCAACTGAGCATGCTCACTGAAGCCCCAGGTGTGACCTTTGCTCTTCTGTGTGCAGCAATTGGACCAGGCAATCCATCATGGTGTTCATCCTGTCAGGCCTGGTGCTTGGCTGCAGCTGTCTGTCACACTGGTGGATGGGACCTGCTTAAAGGCAATCATGTCAATCTCTATGTGACTACTCAGACTAAGACAGAAAGATGATCTTGACAGGCTTGGCAAAGTCAGCAGAAGGTACTGGAGGACTTTAGTTACACGCAGAAAATGTAGATGCAATTTGTGCTTTTTGTGTGCATGTTTTGTGGATTGTTTAAAGAGGCATGGAATGGTGCTGTTTTATAGCTGGTCATCTCGAATGAATCTGTTGCCTTCCGAATGTTTGCCATAGTAAACGTAGCGACATTTTCCCAGAACACCTACAGTGAAAAGAAAACAAATAAGGAAAAAGTGAGCAATTAGCATGGTATGTAATGGAACGATATTACTGAGGTTGGGGAAAAGAAGGTTCCTCTGTGTTTGGCAACTGCTCTCTCTCTTGCCTATCTCGGAAAGCAAAGTATGTTAATTTGAAATTAATTTATTTTAATTTATGGCACTGGGGTCAGCCCTGCAAACACACACTTGAGTACCTTTGTGAATCACCCTGTTAAGCACATATCCACGCCCTACTGCTTTTTGTAGGGATGGCATTGTGGATAGAGTTGTATGTTTGTCTGTTATTGTTCCAAAATATGGATATGGGGACGAATCTTTCTAAACCACATGGTTTTATTGATAAAAAAATAATACCAGCAAACAACAGCTTGGCACTGATCTAGTGATATAAACATGAAAAAACTCTGTTCAGACATCCTCACAACAGCCCTTTGATGTAAGTAATTATTATTATCCCTACTTTGCAGAGACAGAGAAGTGAAGTGACTTACCCAAGGTCATCCAGACCTCACTGCCCTCCTTTTCTAAATATAAATGGCTCTATGAGCCAGAGCAATGGTAAAGGGAGAGCAAGGCATATTGTCTGTGGAAGCCATATTTAAACGTTATACATTGTCCTTCCGCTAGTGGTGGTGGCTGATATACAGCGATGGCCAATACCCTTACATGGGAGTGCTGTGGCAGTTACTGACAATGCCTCCTTTTGCCCCCCAAGGCATGTGCAGTCAAATTATTATTGCCTTCTGCACAAGGAAGCCATGTGCAAGGGTCTCTCTGTCTCCCTCTATCTTGGGATTTTCTAAAGCTCTCACCACTATAGTATCTAGCTCATCCACTCAAGGTCCACCAACACCCAGCCCATAGGAAACAAAACATTATGTATAGGGACAAAAACTGGGAGGGAATATTCCCATTTACTGTGCAGGGCTTTAAATTTGACAGATCCCACATGAACAAATGGGATCTTATTAGCTGCACCTACATGCAGCATGAATTAAGCATTCTTTTAATAATCTTTAGGTAACGTAGCAATATAATTATAAGCATCAAATAAGCTATGAAATCCCTGGAAGCAGGGGCTGTGCTGGATTAAAGCTAATCCCTATTATTGTCTCCTTTTTTAAAGCATCAGGTTATAACACATTCCTATGGAGAGAAATTGATAGGCCTATCGCCGGTTTTGAAAAACACATTCCTCTTAAGGGAAGCACAGAAGAGGGCTATATGTGCTTTGCTTAGCCCCTTCTCCGCTTCCTTCTCTTCCTCTCTCCAAGTCTCCAATAACCTGACTGATCAGTGGAGCAACTTCCACATTCAAGGGAAGAAATTATTCGCCTTCATAAACCAGTGTCTGGTCAAAAGCAAGTTCTCACATCCTGAGATGCAAAGCGTGGTTGCCACTCGTTGGTAGAAAGCTTGGCTGGGCTTCTAGAGGTAGAGCTCTGAATTCACAGGATATGAACAGTTTATTGATGACCTTCTTCAGACTCCTTTTTCACTGTCACTGATAAAAGTCCTATTTGAGGTCTGCAGTGTTTCTTCGGGACTGGAAGCGAGACTGCTCACGGAGATCTTGGTGAGAGAGTGCTGTTTGATGAATGCTGGAGACTGCTGCAAGGTGTCAGCGCTTAGAAAATGAGGCAAGGACATGAGGTATTAATACTGTCAATGATCTCTTGACAGGAAAACAGATACGACATTCACCGTCAGATTTAAATAGACATCAAGTGCATTAATGACAAAAGGGCAGACTTCAAACAAAGGGGGCTGGATGGTGCTGCGCTGAGCGAGTGCAATACCCTGATCTGAAAAGACACTGTCAGAACTACAGACAGACCTAGAATTGTGTGCGGTGACAGAAAACAGAGATGCCGACAGAGATACCGGTGCCATATTATGCCAAGTATATTCTAACAGTGTCTCCAGCTCTAACTAAATCTGACATCATTTCCTATCACTTATAGTATTCTCCACTGCTCCTGCAGAATATTTCTCCCCAGACATCATTACAAACTCCACTGTAGTTTTAGAGTTACTGGCAGGCCTGTTCTGTCATGGAGGTTGGGTCTAGAGGCCTAAGGATAACCTCAGTCAATCTAAATTTGGAGTTTGCTATAGAAGTGCGCTCATTTTCACTGATATCTCAGCTACTTGAGGTGATCTGAACGCTAAAGTGTGAGGAGCTGTCACCTTGAATAAAATCCTTAAAGCAAAGACGCTCAGTTCCTGGGATGCTCAGCAAAGATGTCGGACTGTCTGGCAGCAGGAAATGAAATCCAGCTGCTGCTGCTCGCCTGGGGATAAAGGTGCTTGGGCTAGTGACAGTTAAAGTCAGCTTAAATTTTTGAACTCCCGCAGCCTACAATTGTTTAAATTAAGGAAGTGTTGTCTCCACAGAGATTCCCTACCAAGGCGCACAGCTGTGATTCGATTGCCAGGCAGATTATACACACTGCTCAGAGAGCCTTGATAAAAGCACAGTTGAAAATGTTGCCATGAGACTTTATTTATCATGAAGGTTATTTGTAAAACAATAGGCTTGCTCATAAATTAAATGGTGACTTTTTTTCCCTCCTCCTCTCCCTCCCCTCCCCTGGCTTGAAGAAAACTGTGAAAATTACAGAGGGTTTATATGCTGCAGTAAGAGCTTTTGATGCTACGGTATGGAATACATGGATTTAGGAAATCTACTGTGTCTGACTAAGTAGGAGACAGTTTCCCCCCCACATCTGCCATGTGTTCATTTGTTTGCAGCTTCACAAACTCATGTGTGTGTGTATGCATGCACATGTGTGCAGGGGATGACAACATATTTAATGATGTGTGGTGCTTTTAATTAAAATATCTGGCATTGGTCATAATAAGCTAAGTATACTCTCAATGCATCAACCTAATGCACAGCATTCTGAATGAGCTTTCTGCTCGGGGCTCTTGAAAAATGACAACATGAGATCTCTTGAGGGATCGTCTCCCCCCAAATGAGGTTCCAATTTTTTTCTTAAGTAGCTGCTTCCACCATCACCATAAGCTGTTAAAACTATAATTAAGAAAAAATTACATAGGGAAGAATCATGTTTAAATATACCTTTTATCTTTTAAATTCCCCCTCCTTCAGAATGGATGTTCTAATTATGACGGGTAAGTAACAACCCTGCAGTCACTTGTGTGTGTTGTGGTATCAGTCTTTCTTCACCAACACATTGTAGTGTCAGCAACACGAGCGTTGCCTTAGTTGGGGGAAAACCCAATTATCCCCATAAATAAATAAATACATACATGCATACTAAAGCAAGTGAAAAAATGTTAAAGTCATGTTCTCTCCTTTTAAATTGGGTGTGTGTTTCAGAGAGTTATTATGCCATCGATTCCTCAATGTTCTTTTCTAGAGTAAAATATGTTTTCACTTCTTGATATTTTTCTTGGGGACCAGACAGTAGAAGGAATTCACAATGGGTTATGGGACAATGCACTTCTAGGTCACCAGTTCAAATCAGCTCAAGTTAGTTGTGACCTAATGCTAAGACTATCTGGTGGCATCCTGGTGCCATTGCATGAGTTGTTGGCTTTAATTTTCCTAATGCTTGTAATAATTCTGATACAGGTAAAAGGTGCTACCATGTATTAGCATATAGTAAAGTATTTGCATTTAAGAATATTAGTGAAAAAGATAATCTTATTTACATTAGGTGAGAAGGACTATATTCCATAAGTAAACCAAAAGGGCATATGATACTTTATACAACACTATACTATGTCTGTGTTCAGGGGGATCCTAAGCAGAAGTCCTGACTGCTTTTGGTCTGATCACATGGCAATTAGTACCAAACTTGATGTCCTAACCAAATTCCAGTTTAGCTAATTTTATTCTGACTACAGTACCTAAATCCCACCCCATCAGTCTGTGCTGGATCAGATATTCATCTTCACACTTCTTGCCTCACACTGTTGGATAGTGCCGCTGTGGGCTATTAAACACCTGTCACCTTCCACCAAGAAGCTAGTTACATTTTGAGTGGTGGTTATAGTATCAATGTGTAAACTGCTTTCTGGATGAATCAACACCATTATAACTTTTTTCAAAGGCTCTGGGAGATTTTCTCCCATCATGAATGGGAACTGCAAAGTTCCCTAAAATACTAATTGCAACATTCCTTATAGGAAGAAAAGGAGTACTTGTGGCACCTTCGAGACTAACCAATTTATTTGAGCATAAGCTTTCGTGAGCTACAGCTCACTTCATCGGATGCATACTGTGGAAACTGCAGAAGACATTATATACACAGAGACCATGAAACAATACCTCCTCCCACCCCACTCTCCTGCTGGTAATAGCTTATCTAAAGTGATCACTCTCCTTACAAGGTGTATGATAATCAAGTTGGGCCATTTCCAGCACAAATCCAGGTTTTCTCACCCTCCGCCTCCCCACACACAAACTCACTCTCCTGCTGGTAATAGCCCATCCAAAGTGACCACTGTAAGGAGAGTGATCACTTTAGATAAGCTATTACCAGCAGGAGAGTGGGGTGGGAGGAGGTATTGTTTCATGGTCTCTGTGTATATAATGTCTTCTGCAGTTTCCACAGTATGCATCCGATGAAGTGAGCTGTAGCTCACGAAAGCTTATGCTCAAATAAATTGGTTAGTCTCTAAGGTGCCACAAGTACTCCTTTTCTTTTTGCGAATACAGACTAACACGGCTATTACTCTGAAACCTTTCCTAATAGGAGAGTACAACCCTATTTACAACTAATATTCACAGGAGAATAAACATCTGTCTACAACCAACTCAAGTCTATAGTGCTACTCATTTAGACAAAACACTTCCATTAATTTTAAACATACTTAAGACCATCGCCAGTTAGCAAAGAACATAAGCAAGTTCTTATGGGTAAAATTTTCAAAAGTGCCTGTAACTGAAAAGCCTAAGTCCCATTTTCTTCAAGGTATTTGGGCACCTAAAATGCAGACAGATGCACAGTGGGATTTTCTAAAGTGACTAGAAGTTACCTGAAAAAGTCCCACTAGTCACCTACTTGTGTCTTAGGTGCCTAAACACCTTTAAGAATCTGGTGCTTAAGAGTCAAAGTCTGACTTTCAATGGAACATAGGCTCCTAAATCACTAAGTTCTTTTGAAAATGTTCCCCTACATGATTTGCTAAATGGGGCCTTACATTCCATAAAGAGTTCCTACTTGTTTTAGTTAAAAATAAGCAGGTCACACTATTTATTCCAAAATTATTTATTCCTAAATAATTGAGAACAAATATTAAAACAACTGAATGCTGCAAAAAAGCGTGAAAAGCCCCAAAATGAGCAGCTGTAAACTATCTGCTTAGAAAGAAAAGGAGTACTTGTGGCACCTTAGAGACTAACCAATTTATTTGAGCATAAGCTTTCGTGAGCTACAGCTCACTTTATCAGATGCATACTGTGGAAAATACAGAAGATGTTTTTATACACACAGACCATGAAAAAATGGGTGATTATCACTACAAAAGGTTTTCTCTCCTCCCACCCCACTCTCCTGCTGGTAATAGCTTATCTAAAGTGATCACTCTCCTTACAATGCGTATGATAATCAAGGTGGGCCATTTCCAGCACAAATCCAGGTTTTCTCCTCACCCCCACCAACCCACCCTCCTGATCTCAAAGTGACTATCCTTCAACAAAAAAAAACTTCAAAAACAGACTCCAACGAGAGACTGCTGAGTTGGAATTAATTTGCAAATTGGATACAATTAACTTAGGCTTGAATAGAGACTGGGAGTGGTTGATTCATTATAAAAAGTAACCTATTTCCCCTTGTTTATTCCTTTCCCCCCCACACACTGTTCCTCAGACGTTCTTGTTAAACCCTGGATTTGTGCTGGAAATGGCCCACCTTGATTATCATACACATTGTAAGGAGAGTGATCACTTTAGATAAGCTATTACCAACAGGAGAGTGGGTTTTGGGGGGGGGTGGGGTGGGATGGGGAGAAAACCTGGATTTGTGCTGGAAATGGCCCACCTTGATTATCATACACATTGTAAGGAGGGTGATCACTTTAGATAAGCTATTACCAACAGGAGAGTGGGTTTGGGGGGGAGTGGTGGGGGGTGTGGGGAGAAAACCTGGATTTGTGCTGGAAATGGCCCACCTTGATTATCATAAACATTGTAAGGAGAGTGATCACTTTAGATAAGCTATTACCAGCAGGAGAGTGGGGTGGGGGGAGAGAAAACCTTTTGTAGTGATAAACACCCATTTTTTCATGGTCTGTGTGTATAAAAACATTTTCTGAATTTTCCACAGTGTGCATCCGATGAAGTGAGCTGTAGCTCACGAAAGCTTATGCTCAAATAAATTGCTTAGTCTCTAAGGTGCCAAAAGTACTCCTTTTCTTTTTGCGAATACAGACTAACACGGCTGTTATTCTGAAACCTATCTGCTTAGAGGAGCTCCAATACACCGCTCCTGACAATAAGTGGAGATAGGCTGTTCAGTTAGTTTAAAAACATATAAACCCCCAAAGAATCAGCCCCAAGTTCAGCCCTTTCCCTGGAGCATAGATAAGTCACCCTCCATGGGTGACTTAGATAAGGGCATAAATAGATAGATCAGGGCATAGAAGGCAGACTTGGACCCAAGCATAGAGACTGCAGTTCTACTGGAACTTGTGGTTGCATCACCAGGGAGGATGTCTGACCTAGACCGTTTGGAAGGAAGAAGGGTTGTTTTGGGGTTATGAGGGGGTGGAGGGGGGAGGGGAGGAGTTGAGAAAGGAAGTTGGGGGGGGGAAGGGAAAGGAGGAGGCAATCTGTAAGGAACAAAGATCTATATAGCTGGCCTAAGAGAAGGTGGGGGAATGTCAATAGGTTTAAATACACATTCAAGATTTTATGTTCTTATTCTGGACTGAGTCTTCTGAGTTTCATCCATCAGCTTTAATTCACACATGTTTCTTTATTTACATTTGGATTTTCAACAGTTTTTCTCCCTCCAAGAGCAAGTCCAGTCACGAAATAAAAATATCACATTCAACTACTTTATTATTTCCCCTTGGTGATTGTTCCATTGCTTGCAGTGAAACTCTCCCTAATCTTAGAACCCAGGAAAGAGGCAGTCCTGGGATAAATAGCCCACCTGAATTGGTTTCTACCTGTGCACTCACACACACACACTTACTACTTACCTTCCTTTAGGCTCATTGCTCAACTAGTGGAGGCCAAGACATTGTCAGATCAGTTGTGATACCTTTTAGAGGCAGTGCAATGCTGGAATAACAGCATCCAAAATAGTGATCCCCACTACTATGCAGGGCAAGCAGACAAAATATACAGCTTGTCCTTGGACCTCCCAACACCCAAACATCTAGAAGTCTATCCATATTGGTGGAGGGAATACCGGGGAGGGAATGATCTCATAGCTCTAATTAAGAGTCCCTAAACTATTTTACAATATCTGCCAAAGCTACCCAATCCTCACTATACTGTGCTATGAGTGATGGCTATTAGATTATCGTGCATTGCTTTATACGAGCAGAGACTCTCATAGAAAAGCAACCCGACTGTCTCAAAGTCTCAGTACCAAGGATATCCAAAGTTATCTGGTGTCTGACTGACTGACTGTCTCATAGGTAACAGACAGTTTTTTGTTTCTTTCTTTCAACATGATGCCTCATTTGATAAAATAAGAGCAACTTATTGCTCCTTTCCTACATTATTTTCTTCTTACACTGCTAGAATATCTACAATAGAAAAATGTAACATCTAACTGAAGAGAAAATGCTACTGCTAATGCTGAAATCTATTTTCATTTGCATTTTTAAAGTACAAGCCATGTAAAGGTGCTGTAGATGCTATGGGAATCTAAGAGTCACTTTAACACGGCAAGTAGTTTGAGTGGTTAGAAGAGGAAACTAGGGAGTCAGAAATCAGATTCCTGGGTTCTAATTTTGGCTCTGGCAATGACTTGCTGAGTGGTCTTGGAGAGTCACTCTGACTGCTCTGTGCCTCAGTTTCCCCATCTGTAAAATGGGGAACATGCCATGGTGTTGCTAAACAACATTTAAAGAAATGTAAAACCATGAACAACTGTCACCTGGGGAAGTGGGAGAGTTGGGCCAGCCTTTGCCCTCAGCATGCAGCAACTCTAACCTCATCGCATACAGGACTCCGACTCAGATGATAACTACAGGAAAGTGATTGTAATGGAATCTGAGTGTGCCACAAGTAAACTTGCTCACTGGTGGCTGCAGCTCCCCAACTGCCAGACTAGAGGCTGAATTCAAGTCACTGGATCATAATTTTCAGGTTATACATCAGAGCAGCAGAAGCAGGAGCCAGCAAAGAATGAGATAAATGCTGAGCTGGCCAGCCCTTCCCCCTACAAATGCTTGCACTTTGGGCCAATATCAGTGGGGAGAAGCATCTGCATCCCCTCCCAAATGACCTGCTAGAAACTGCTCTGGGGCACTAGGCCTCAGCTGTAACCCCTACATATGGCCTGAAGCTTCTGCAGCAGGCTACAAAAGGCCCAAATCATGAAAGACCCAGACCCGGGTCTATTTAAAATAGACTTCAGACTCGAAGCTTCCTGATGTCACAATGGACTTGGACTTTTTTGGACTATGAACTTCCCCTCCTTCACTATATCAATCTCCTCTCCTCTTCCCTTTTTATTCCTAACAATTTCTCCACCGTCCTCTGCTCCCCCACAAATAAATCCCATGGAATGAACAAGTCATGGGCCACCCACCCGAACCACTTGTTGGCATGGCTATCTTGAATTCCCTTCCCCCATCCTTGGGCTGCTTTTGTCCTCTTAGATTGTAAGCACTGCACAGTGAAGCCTCAATGCTGACTGAGGACCACTGTACGCTACCAAAATACACATGATAAATAGTAAGAATCAGGCTTAGATTTCAGCAGCTTCTAATGAGTGAAAGGGTTTGAGTTATGCCATTCTCTGCTCTGCCTTCTCCAGCTGAAGTCATTGCATGTGGCTCCAAATACCTCTGAGCAGATACTATATGAGCATTGGCTTACAAGACTAGCAATACCCTGGCACCAAAAGTAGTAATGAACTAAGATGACATCAGGAAATGCTATCAGAAATACCAAAGAAAAAGATACACAAATATTAACGCTTCTTACATTATAAACTAACAGTCTTTTAATTGATTTTTTAAGAGAACGAAAGTGCTAAATGTAAGCAGAAATAATGGGCTAGTCCTCCAAAAGTAGCTGCACATAAAGGCAGCTTCGTAAGGCCGAGGGTAGCTGCCCCAGCCCAGAGCGAGCTCCATCTTCATCAAAGAAGCAATCGGATACTATGATGATGGGTACAGTATAGAACAACAGATCTCCCCATAATAGAGGGGAATGTGACCAATTGCACCACTCTTCAAGACAGTGAAGATCTTTTAGGTGGTGTGCTGCTGTCCTGCACCTTCTGCTGTGTCTAGAAGTGCTAGCATAACCCACTATATTAGTCATGGGACTGCAATGGCTACAAATCTCCTTAGCCCCTATGCAAGGGTGCCAAGAAAGTGATGATTCATTCTCCCCGAATATACATGCCTTCCGGTTGATCAGATTATTTCCAGGAACCAAGTCAAACTCATATTTAGTCCACAGCAATAACATTGGCATTATGCACCTAACTTTATCAAACAGGGAAGAATCAGAACAAGCAAGTGAGACCATGAAATTATGGCAACTATCCTGCACAGACAAGTACTGTGTCATGTCAAGGCTCACTGGCCTGGTTGTAGGAAGGGAAAAAAAGCAGGAAGGAAAGCAGTCAACAGGGAGAGGATGTTGGAAAAATTTGCAATGAAGGTGATAGGAATACAAAGATGTGAAGTTTGCATCCCAGGCCAGGGGAGACTGCATAAATGTTCAGTGTAAACGAGCAGTCGAGCTGATGTGTGATAAAGTGCAGCCTGCTGTAAATACACTTCAGGGCTCCCAGTGCAGCTGGGGATGAAACTTGTAATTTAAAAAAAAAAAAAAAAAAGGAAGAGGAAAGGGCAAAAAAATGCACTGCAAGCTTTTTCTCACATAATCTGTTACTGGAAAATTGAGACGCTTGTCCAAGTCCGTGGGAATAAGCTGATGAGCTGATACTTAATAATAAACCATATTGTGTCATGGTGCAGAGTCATCTAGATCCATTCAGGCCACAAACTATATTACTTTATACAGCCCTGGCTGACATACATTTAAAGCCCTCTACACATTAAGGACCCATTAGGCTGACAGATTAAAAGTTATCTTGGAGCTAATGTTTCCATTATGTGTGTCCTGGCAGTGGAACAATCAACACATTGTTCCTCAGATGTCCGACTTTGTTTAAAGCAAAGAAGAAAAGGAGGATAGCTCTCCCTCCTTGAATGACATTGACATGATCAGCTTTGATCTGGGCATGTGCTGTCTACAGATCATCTACGGCTGGCTAAAACAAAACCATTAAGGGCAAATCACTTTAAATCATTAATCAGTTCTGTACTGTCCAGGGTAGTTCAGTAATATTATAAGGGCCCACATTTCTGCACTGGGACTTCTTAGCAATCCTTCCACACTTCTGATGATGATTGCAATATGCTGACTTTTTTTCCTATTAAAAACAAAGCAAACAAACAACCAGCCCTCCCCCTTCCACCACTCAGATGTGTGTCTTCACCATTGTTGCTATTTCAAATGACTCTGTGGATGTGACAAGCCTAGAGGTCAGTATGAACATTTTCTTGTTGAATATTTTGGATTTTTAAAAAAGGGTGGAGTAAAATTTAAAAAATAATCAAGCACATACTTGTATTTTTATTTACTGGAGTTACTGAGCACCAGAAACACTGGCTATAAAGATATCAACTTTTCCAGAGGTTAACTTTTACATATGAACTGAGGCTCAAATTTATATAGATTGGATATCTTCAAAGGGAAACAGCTATGAATTTACAATATCTATTTGTACTTACATGTCTCATTTTCTCATATGTATTATAAATAGAGTGGATAAAAGATGGAACTGTTTCCAAAGAGCATGCAAGGATCAGATGCAAATCAGGTAAAATTTGTTAAATGCCCTTCACTCTCCATTCCTAGATTGAAGTCACAAAAACTTAAGTTATTTATTAATAGCCAAGTGCTCCAAGCTGTACTACTTCCGCTTATTTTAGCTATTAACACAACAGCTGCTCTCCTTCCTCTGTCTCCCCCCTCGCACACAAAAAAAGCGCGCACACAACAAAAAACCAAACAAACCTCATACTGATTTCTCTTTAGTCAATTTAAAGTTGAGGTCATCACCACTAGAGGGCAGCATCCCTTTGTCTATTAAACTGGCTAAAACAGCAAACTAAATATTCCCCTATGACAATTAAACAATACTGTTCCTTAGTTTTGCAGCCAAGTTTATGTTCTATAATGGTCAAATCTTATATTTATACAATCTGTGCTTTTAACCTTTTACCTGGAAGCCTGATTTCTGGTGGACTAACCTCAGTGAACATCAATTTGGGTATATGGGTGGCTACAAAAAGAAGTCATAGAATCATAGACTATCAGGGTGGAAGGGACCTCAGGAGGTCATCTAGTCCAACCCCCTGCTCAAAGCAGGACCAATCCCTCACTATTTAGTTTCAATATGTTTCATAGAGGGAATAAATATACATACAAATTGAATTGATTGTTCTGAATTACGTTTCTTTTATTTCTACTAATGCAACAACATGATCACTGCATTGATGCAAGTGATACTTCTAATGTATTCAGAATGGTGGGCAAGGAGGTTTTAAAATCTGATCCTTACTGCATATTAAAGTTCAGCTGCTCTGTCAACTCCTCCCATATAATCTTAGAAGACTCTCAGTTGATTTGACTAACATATGCAAAAGTGACATTTCTGTAGGCTGCTCTCCACTTTGGGTTACACTCTACTAATAATACCTCCATTAATCAGCAACAGAATTAAACCATAAAGAATGCTAGAGCCATTAGGGAAACAGAGGATGAATATAATTATATTGTACTTCACAAAGTTTAGGAATGTGCAGATTGCATTAGCAGTAAAAGGAAAAAAAGGAAAGTAAGCTCTTTCAGTAACTGTGATAGGATTAAATAAATGTACCATGATTTATGTGGTAGAAAGTAAACTTTTGGAATAATTGTTCGGAAAGTCTGCAAGCATTCCAGCAAAATTACAAATTCTTATATGAGCAGCAGGGCCCTTCTGGAGAGTTTAGAAGTAAATTTGGCTCATCTCATGAGTAAAATTTGCTTTTTGGATCTCAGATGTTTTCTGTTGGAGGAGTTCACATTTTTTTTTAAAAAGAAAGCCATCCACAATTCAGTCTGGCTCAACTGGTTTGAAATTTCTCAAGAGAGTCATTTGAGATAAAGACCAAGTTTCTTCCCCAGCTTTAAAAATAAAAAAGCAAGTCTCTCAAAATTAAAGAGCACGGTTAAACAGTGCTGCTGTCATATTATGATACTGTGACAATCAATTAGGGGAATGTTCTTTGTATACGGTTACTCATTCCCTTCCATAAGCCATTCATCAGAAACAAAGGAGACTTTTAACTGATTGCTAATGATAGGATTAATAGGATTCTTCTTAATATAAAGTAACCCTCCTTAAGGGACTGGCGCTGCTAAGTGCTGGGTTCCCTTGACTCCCAGTGGGAGCTGCAAGTGCTTAACACCTTGCAGCAGGCATCCAGATCTCACAGAATCGAGTGTTAAAGGTGCTCCCCACTCTTCCAACCCAGGTGACATATGGCTCAGCTGAAACCAGAAATACATCCGAGCCATAAAGTTCAGCCCTGGAGCCGAACTTCCTGGAAGTTCTGCAGGCATTCAGCTCACTGGTTTTAGTTGGGGCCTGTCTCTAGCTGAAACAAACCCTGCATTATATAGAATACACACACAATGATTTGCTACTGCAAAGGGTTCATAGCCTAATTCTCAAACACTGACTGACTCCAGTAGAGAGTGCCAAAACATTGTCACTGTTTTCTATCTTAAACTCTCTCCCGCTCCCTCAGCCTCCTTTTAAAAACATGCTAATGAGGGAGAGGCTGAAGATTAAATCACAATGGACAGCAGAATGCAGTTTACAAGAGCACTCCGCCTCTATGGAAGCTTGTGCTGAAGACTAAAGATAGGAAGCTAAAGAAACAACTCAAAAGAGGCACAGTAAAACCCCTCTATTAGGGTCAGACTCATTAAAATTTAGTCAAAGCACCAAAGACTTTCTAACAAATATTACACTTAGTAAACATATTGCTCTGGAGCACGGATATTGGTGAGAGCTTTCGGAGTGTGTCAATTAATCAGTATTCAGCCGCTTTGACAGCTTGAAATATTACTCACTTATTTGGCTGGTTCAAATTTGTCACACTTGACTATGTCATAAGTTAACATGTTCCCATATTAAAAAGGAGCCAACTGGCACATGTGCACATTGGACATAATAAAACACATCTGGCCAAACAATCAAACAACGCTGATCACAGCATCACTGGCAAACACAAACTAACAGCAACTGTCCAGGACATTACTAAGTTAAACAGGAAGCAATAACCTGCTACCCGCTACTTTACCAAATGTCTATTAAATAGTTAATTGAAAGACAGAGCCCCCAAAGCACTCTGTTTCCAAGGTACTCTCCTGCATGGTTAAAGGTGTATACATGTTTTACATGTCCTGGGTCATTTGCTTATAAAGAGGAAGTGCTGAAGGGGGAAGTTGTGCCTCAACCCAGTGAATGTCACTGGAAGGTCATCAGGGCAGTGAAGATTACACATCACAGCCCTTTGTCTAAAAGCGGATGTCACTGTGCCTAAGTACAAGTGGAAAATACAAAAGAGGTAGAGGGTAGCCACGGATTAGTTAAAACCCTAGATCCTGCCATATCAGTTCACAGTTGTACATAGCAGCAAGGACAAAATTGGTCAGATGCATCCTCATTGCTCAGTTAAACATAGAAGAGTGCAGTACACAATTCTGCTGTGATTAAACCAGAGCAACCTTGGAACAGTCTCTCTCTTGCAGGTGCAAGCACTAGCAGTGGTATCATCGAGGCACATTGACCTCCAAAGCACCCTCCCTGCTCCCCATCAGGAGCAATGCACAGCTGCTGTAACTGATACCACAAGGATCTCCACACAAGTCCTTGGGTGCAGAAAGTTTAAGAAATTTAATTTGTGCCCTGAACCTCTGGACTCGTCCTTTCAGAGAAGCCACTTGTAAATAGTTGAACACTATTCAAAGTATTTCAGTCTCCAGGACAAAAATGGTTAAACTAGCTTGACAACCTTTGTGGCATTTCTGCTGAGAATATGTGCTGGCCTTTCTAATGAAACATCAGATGTGACTTTTTGTTTGTTGTGGCTGCATGGAAGCCAAATATTGTAAGGGGGAGATGAAGGAGGTAGGGAAAGCAGACAGTTAAAAGCATAAAGTGTGTGTTGTAATCCCCAAATTGCACCTGGACTGAATGTTTTCAGACCATTTTCTTGACTAAACCAAGACAGTTTTGTATTTTTCTTTCTTCTAGGAGAGGGTTAAGAATAATCCAAAGCCTGGAAAATAGTTGCTGTTGATACTAGTGAGGCCTTCTCTTTAACTAGATCCTCCAGGAAAAAACAAATTAATCAACAGCCAGCTGAAGTGGGTTTAATGATTGCATTCTGCATACAATCAGCTTTTCCCTTTTCAAGGGCCATCAATATGTCAAGGGAAGACATATCTGAAGGATATAGCTCTTAACATCAAGGTTATCTATTCTCCACATGGCTCCCACTCCTTACTGGGCTGATACTTTACACTGCCTGTGTCTAACATTTTCATCAACTCTGCAATCAATCAAGGTAATAATGTTGTGCAAAAAATCAATTAACAACGCAATTAAACTTTCCTTATTATCTCAAAGGGCTGAAATAATACCTAAAGGGAAGATAGACTCACTGAATGCAGACATCCATAACCCAATGTGAAAGTGAATTATGAGGTTAGACAGATGCAGGCATGTACTGGCGCTGTTATTTTCAAAGGGATATAGCTCATCCAGGCAGTGTATCAGTCACCACCAATCCCATATCCTAAAATTCCAAATTACTTTAAGAAATATATGATGTGCAATATCCATTTCATATTCTCTTTTAAAGATAAACCCCCCGAAATCTGAACAGGAGTATTATTCAAAGACAAAATGATCTTTCAGAGAGAACATAAAATATAAAAGCTATAATAACATTTACATCTGTATACCACCCATGTCCGTAAATGCAGGTCATCAATTATACATAATCTGGAATGAGTAAGGAATAGAAGAAGTGGCACAACATTTAAAACCCAAAGGCTTAAATTTGCAAACACCTATATCCGAGGCACCATCAAGGACAGTGAAGGAATAGCCAGTTTACACACATGTGGTAGCATTAGTAACAACTTAAGTACTACTCATTTAAAATAAGACAGAGTGCCTGTATTATTTAGCAATTACACTCAACTCTCACTGAAACACCGTTCCTGGGAGCTGAGAATTTTAAAGTGCATCAAAAGAAGACAATTAACCCCTTGCTGTTGGGAGGATTTGGGATTTAGCACTAAGCAGTTAAGACTCAGGGGAGACTCAAACACACCAACACAATGGAGTTAATACAGTTAGGAACCTAGGTCTTGTGCCAGAGATGTATGGATGAGGATCTGGGAGAGAAAGAAGAAAAGAAGACAGAGGGGAAAAAATATAAATCTATCACATGAATGACCTCCCAACTTCCACGGGGACACAAAAAACGTTTTACAAAGAAAATGACCACAACAGAGCTTGCTGGAATTTTCTGACACCTAGCATTTTCCAGCACATAACCTGAGCTTTTCCCAAAACACACACAAACACACACTCCTCCCAGCCTCTGTTTTGATTTAGCACAGGCAAAAAGAAAATGAAAATAGAAAAAACATTTAAGGAAGGGGATATCGCTATCAGAATGATAAGCTAAGCTCACATCCTGCAAGAAGCTCAGCACCAAACTCTGAGAAACAAAAGCTCTTTCTTCAACACTGCACTTTGGATTCCTTTATTGAGGGTCTCTCTGCATCTGCTAGCAGAGGTGTTCCACAAAGCACTTCTCCCAGCAGGGTTTGCTTAAGCACATAACAGCTGCATTTCAGAAATGGTCTATTTTTACAATTAGCTCACGTAGTGCAAGTCGCTTGTTTCAACCAAGAACATCTTTTTTGTTAGTAATTCTCCCTGTTTTTGTTCTGTGCTACCCCCCTATGGTGTGGAGTCAGTCACAAGTGAGTTACAGATGCAGGATTAAGTGAATTCAAAACTGTGCAATTTCCACAATTTTTGAAACATTACACACTTTTCCTGCATGGGTTTTGAGCATTAATGTGATGCCAGGATTAGTGAATTCAGCCATTACTATCTTAACCTTAAGGAACATAATTAATATGTTTCCATTTTCAATGACTTCTTTGTGTGTCTATCAACTGGAACCATTCCTGCTGTGTATTTGATTCCACTGACGATGGGGTGTGTTGGATTTTAAATGAGGTGCTAGCTCTTCTGCTCCTTATATGCTCTAGTTTATGTGTTATTCATGACTTGCATTTGGAGACATGGATGATACACAGATGGAAATGTTATTAAAGCTTTTGTATTTTAGTTTCTTTGTGAATGGCGTCTTTGTTTTTAGATAATTCTTTTAACCATCACAAATAACTAGCAATACATGACAACATCTTTCGACTTTTTTTTCCCTGTTAAGCTTTTTGATTAAGAGATTTTTCGTTCTCTAATGCTCTCTCTTCCTGAAACTAAAATGCAGGATAAGTTGGCAGACAGGAAAGTTACATCTGCAGGGTAATGTACAAGAAACCCCCTTCTTTGTCATATGCTCATTATACAGATTCAGAACCAAAAGTTGCTTGATTTTTTATTAGCTGTCAGGGGTGTAGGTACCAGTTCCCGAAGCCTGTGACTGACAATTTTCAACCTGTTTTCACTTCTTACTATCCTATTCATATTTCTCAGAAATTCAGCATGAACATGGAAGAGGGAAAGTTACCTTGCCAGTTTGCTATCTCTGTTTTAAGTTGTAGTCAAACAATTTTAGATTAACAAGTCAACATTTTCACTTAATTCTTTTCATTATTTAGATAGCTAAATAATATTATAGCCAAATTTGACTTACCATATAGACATATATTCAAGGCTCTAGTAATATGGTGCTACAAAAAGCTTAAGACAGGGATATAGATGCATATATGCACACTACACATCAACCGTACAGAACATTATTCAGCCATCACCTGGGGTAATTTTTTTTGATGGATTGATAAAACATTTTTTTCTATCATTATCGGTCATTAAGGGAAAGGGTAAGAAGGTAGATGTGTGTGTCTGGGCTGGTAAATCTTCATGACAATTGTGTAAGACTAGTGTATATAAGTGCATATATACACACACACACACACACACACACACACACACACGTAACTTCAGATTGATAGAAATGCCAAGCCAAACAATTTATGTTTAATCACTAATAATTTTGTAATGTGAAAACATTTTTTCACGCTCATACAGTTACTCTTCCTCAGTGAAGTTTCACCACGTATCAAATTTGAAGCTTTTGAGTCCCCCCACACCCCCCACCCAAGGCTTAGATTTCTCTCTAACAAAGACAAGGTCCTTTTTTTTTTTAACCCATTGAGATAACTCAAAAGCCACTAAGCCTATAATATATACATCATCATTCTCTATATAATTTAATTATACATTGGAAAGGAATATTGATATCAGAATTCAGACTTATTTCTGTTTAATAAAACTAACTTGAAATCATTTAGCCAAATAGCAAGGAGACCAGACCAACAAAATTATTGTTATATCTTTTGAAATGAGTTGCATATTGTATGTTGACAGTCTCAACTCTCCAGCATTACATTTTACCACATGGTATAGTATTTTGTTGTTAATGGATATTGAAAATGCAGTGTTCTGTCTGATATAGATGGAGATCCAAACCCACATTACCCTCTCTCCACATCCAGCTTTCTACCAGAGGCCCCCTGTTTCTGACGTAAATTCAATACCAATTCGCTTTGTCAGTTGCTTCGCTCCACATTCTACTATCGTGCGCCAGCAGAAGGATGCTTTTGGGGCCTATGAATCAATGACAGAAGAGTTACGGGAAATATAAACCATAATTCAACTTAGTTCAGTTGGACACCACAGCTCCATTTTGACATCCTCAGTATGACATCCTCATTCTGAAGCTGATAAGCTACTCACATACATTTCAGCCTGTATCACCATGGAGACTATAAAGTCAACTAAAAACCATGAATTAGGCTGGTTCTGTTATATAAGAGTAAAGCCAAGCTATGTTAATAGCATGCTGGCCCACATCCTGGCATATGATGCAGCTGTTTTGCACTGCACTGTCGGTATATTATACCCGGAGAGTCAGCCATGGGAGGATCACCCCAGCAAACAGTGGCCCATTCCCTACCATTAGTTGTTGGATGTGTATCTAGGGGAGAGGGTAAAGTGGGGACCTCCCTATATCATACTTATCCAAGGTGGCCCCTTGAGGATGCTCCTAATTTATGCTGTGCGAATAGATTGGCCCACAGCCAACCCATGAGCAGAGGAACATGAAGACTATCTTTGCACTGACCTCTTTTGTGATCCTTGGCCACAGTAGACAATCTGACCATCATCCTACAGTAATTACTCCTTTTACTTTCTACCTGTAAAATACACGCGAGTAAGGGCTTGCATGATCAGGCCCCAGTAATTTTTAAAAATGGTTTGTCATGTGGATAGTGGAGGAGAGGAACATTTTCAAATGCTTGCTAAGCAACTTCCCTTGCTACTTGGAAGTTGCACCTAACATTTTATAAATATGAGGTATGGCAATATGACCTTACAACATGACTTTGCCAGAGATGGCTTTATTCAGAGGCTCTATAGATGACCACCTAATGGCACCCTGTCTAAAATGGACAAATGGGGTCTCATATCTATGGTAACATTGGGAGAGACATTGCTTATTATAAAACAGTTGTCATAAACAAAATGTAAATATTAAGGGATGTTCTTTTTGGGGGTGGAGTAAGATCCCTGCTGCAATCAAATCCTTTAACTCTCTGGACAAGCTGTGGCTCCATCCCCTCTGAAGAATCAGTTATAGACAATGAGGAAGATTCTGGGAGGTATCATGGGGTTAGAAGAGTGGCAACAAACCCTGCTGTAACATACAAGGAGCCCTGCATTTAACAGCTCATTGCATAATCCCATGCTGCAATCACATAGCTTCCCTTGGGGAAAAAAAATTAAGATGTGTGAACACGTTTAATAGAATGGAATATTTTGTAGAGATGGAGAAGCCACAAAAGAGCAATTATTCAACCGAAGAAACTAACAACAACCCAGTGGATCCACAAATGCATGGTCAGCACTATCTAGAAGTTCCACATGTTGACTATAGAGCATCAGGGATAAGTCTGGGTAAGAAAAATGACCCGCTAATGGGCCACTCTCGAACACTGGATCACAGAAGAGATGCTAAAAACATTTTCAGTTTTCTCTAATTATATTTAGCATCAAGTGACAGGGGGTTGCACAGTGATTTTGCAAGACCTAGTTATGTATCATGGGGGACAACAATATTTTTCCAAAAATAAATAAGTATGTAAATAAAGGTATATTTGCAACCAGTATTGGTTTTTCACACAGCCTGATATCTTTATAGGGCGAGTGGATCTGGTAGCCTTGAAATTTCCCTCCTTCCCACTCTTTATAGCAATGATGGGTAAGTCCTAGACTTACATGACTCTAAAATTCATTTACTTCAACTGTAATTAATATCTAAGCATTTGCAAAGCTTATATAATGGTATTACTCTGTTCAAAGGGAAAGACATAGGAAATGAGGGTTCTAAAAGTTATTGTCCTGTTTCTCTTTGTCTCAGAAGGAAAAGGGGGGGGAAAACCCCTCACCAATGATATTTCTTCCAAAACTGATCTCAGGAAAAGAATTTTCAAATAAAATGCTTCCCAGAAAAGAATATTTGGCAGCGTTTGGTGCTTGTTTTCCCTAATAACCATTAAAAGTCTCCCTTAGTAAACCTTTTTACTGTAACATTAGAAGTGGAAGAGTTTACATTTTATTTAATGAATAGTTGCAGAGCATTAAAGCAGCATCTCGTTGGTGGAACAGCTCCTTATCCTCACTTTGTCTCAATTGGTTTTTTTACGTTTCATTTTCAGTGACATGTCAGCCATCTCTCACCAACCTCAAAGGAAAGTTGAATGCGGGGCTTACAAAGTTAAGCTGACATTTGCTCTCTTCCAATAAAAAATATTTAGTCCATTAAACATAAATACCTGTCATTATGATACATGGACTGGGTACAAGCCTCCCGTTTCCCTCTGATGTTTATTACATCCAAACAACTGCAGTGCCTGCATGTTTTCAACTTTAGTGTATTGATTAAACTTTTAAATGGCTGCCATATAACCCAGGGACATCAGGAAGATTAATTTGCGTCAATGTTCATCTGTAATTCATTAGCCATTTATTCTTTACAACCACATGGGCTATCAAGAAAATGCAGGCCATTTTTCACTCTGCTCAGGCTTGGGAACAGATCCTGAAATTTGTGCTGCATACAAATAAGCTCCCCAGGCCCAGCCACTTAAACTGCTCAGCTTTTCAAAAGTTAAAGTTGGGAAAAAGAGGAGAAAAAAAGGAACATAAAAAAGCAGAAATGGACAAAATATACGTCCTCGGGGCATCTGAGATTTAACTGAGTTTGTCCACTGTCTTTTCATCCATGGATTATGGTTTCTTATTTCAGTCAGATTAAAATAACTGAAACTTGTTTCTGAGCATAGGCCATAAATAAAATGAGTGTCCTCCTTCCCCCGCCCCCTGCCAACATCTCCTTAGATGCAGTTAACTCAGAGAAAGCTACAGAGAGTGACGGTGAAGTATAAAAAGCTCATGCCTCAAGGAGGTTGAAACTGAAAATCCAAAGAAAGGCTACGGTTTTAACCGACTCTCACATTTATTGTGGATTCCAGTCCTGCCTTTATTTGGGAAAATGCCCAGCTAAATATCGGTATGTTTCCTTAGGGTGGAGGTAAGGCATCTGGCTCCCTGATTTGCCCTACTGACCCCTTGGCACAGTCTGAAGTGCATATTAAATAAGGAAAAGGAAAAGAGTGCCGCTATAAAACAAACAAGAAATGCACATTAATTTTACATTTACAACATGGAAAGATCAATGAAATGCATCCTGGTTTTCTTCCCCCTTTCTAAATACCTATAAATAAATGGCATCGCTGTACTAGCAAAGCCCATAGTTCTAGGGCATCAGACTCATTGTGCCAAATGATTCTAATCTAGACTCCAAAACTGAAGATGACATATAAGATGATGATAGAGGCAGGTTCTCTGTTGCAGGGCAGGAGCAGGAGCACATCAGTGCACTGCAACAAAAGCTAGAATTCTCCACGTCAGCCTACATGTCATTTGGGGTCCTGCCGATTTCTATGTGCAAGGAAAGCTTTGTTAGAGGCACCATTCTTCTGCTTTCAATGCAGAAAGGTGCCTTAAAACAGGAAGTGTATCTTTATTTTTGTGAGTGGAGAGGGATGAAATGATTTGCTTGTAATATCACTGATCAGGCTGCTTATTCTTGAATATAAAATTGGATAAAGAGAACCTCTAAATGGGACTGAATCTGGTGTAATCCTAAATCCTAGCATGAGTGCACAAAAAACAGTACAGTCAGCAATACAGCAGCATCTCTTCAGAAGCTTTGTGGGCTAGGAAGGGATTATCAAAAACACAGCCTTGGAGCTCTGAGATACCCAGGGCCACATAAAGCTTGTAGACTTTCTGCAAAGGTTTAGGAAAGGCAAACGTTACTTTGGATTAGAATGACAGCACATCTTGTGAATGGTTCATACTATTTGCTGTTGCATCTTAAAATGTGATTAAACGCAGAAAATACAAATGGATGTTAAACAGAGCAAACCACACAGAATGACGTAACATATGCACCGTATCAGCATTGCAAAGTGAAATCAGAACATTCAAGGTTCACTTTACAGAAGTTTTACCATCTTCTCTCCCTCCCCCCCCCCCACCCATTTCTAATAAAACCTCCACGGAACCCTGACATTGCAATCTGATTTCTTAACAAATTCTTTGTTCCCATAATAGACATTTTATGTCAGATCTGAGCTCCACTCTACTGAGCCACAGGTTCAAGGTGTTAATGGCCCAACTATGACACCTGTGAATAGCATCCTACTCAGCCAAGCTTCCCTTGCTGTTCCTAACAGCCTTCACTTCCCTCACTTCAGCGAGTCTCCCTTGTCCCCAAGCAACCTCAGGACCTCATATGTACCTGACATGTCTTTGGGAAGAAGGCAGTGGCTTGTACCCTTCTTCCACTTCTTTCTGGAGCCTGGAGAGGGATCGGGCCTTTGTCTTTCCTTCATCTTCAGATATCTATAGTTGGCTGCTTCCTAAGTGGCTGCCAGAAGAGTTCCCAGAAGTCACCTACTACAGGACAAGCCCAACAAAGAAAATAACTGAACATCACTAGCTGTCACCTTCAGCCCCCAAGTCACCTTCAGCCCCCAACTAAAACCTCTCCAGCGCATCATCAGAGATTTACAACCTATCCTGAAAAAGGATCCTTCACTCTCACAGATCTTGGGAGACAGACCAGTCCTCAATTACAGACAGCCCCCAAACCTGAAGCAAATACTCTCCAGCAACTACGCACCACACAACAAAAACACTAACCCAGGAATGTTTCCTTGCAACAAAGCCCGATGGCAACTCTATCCACATATTTATTCAAGTGACACCATCATAGGACTTAATCACATTAGCCACGCCATCAGGGGCTCGTTCACCTGCACATCTACCAATGTGATATAGGCCATCATGTGCCACAATGCCCCTCTGCCATGTACACTGGCCAAACCGGACAGTCTCTATGCAAAAGAATAAATGGACACAAATCTGACATCAGGAATCACACATTCAAAAACCAGTAGGAGAACATTTCAACCTCTCTGGCCACTCAGTAAAAGACTTAAGGTTGGCAATTTTGCAACAGAAAAGCTTCAAAAACAGACTAACAAGAAACTGCTGAGCTTGAATTAATATGCAAACTAGATACCATTAACTTGGGTTTGAATAGAGACTGGGAGTGGCTGGGTCATTACACGTATAGAATCTATTTCTCTATGTTAAGTATCCTTATACCTTCTTGTCAACTGTCTAAATGGGCCATCTTGATTATCACTACAAAAGTTTTTTTCTCCTGCTGACAATAGCTCATCTTAATTAATTAGCCTCTTACAGTTTGTATAGCAACTTCCACCTTCTCTGTATGTATATATATATCTTCTTACTGTATGTTCCATTCTATGCATCCAATGAAGTGGACTATAGCCCACGAAAGCTTATGCTGTAGTAAATTTGTTAGTCTCTAAGGTGCCACAAGTACTCCTGTTCTTTTTGTGGATATAGACTAACACGGCTGCTTCTCTGAAACCTGTCACTTATGGGCAGCAGCATCTCCCAGTCTCTGGAGTCTCATCTCCCCACACCAGTAGTAGAAATCACACTTCAGAGGTCATGTCTCTATTCAGCTGGGACAGAGAGAAGCTTACAGTCTTTTGCATAATGCCCTGCCAGCTGCATACCAGGGGTCATCGTGAATCCTTGTTAGAGTATAAATACAAACAAGGGCTCCTTAGCTACTTCACTAAGGCCTAAGGAGTTCTCTCAGCCCCTGCTGGCAGAGGGAGTGGTTTTCACACTCTTACTGGGCTTCTAAGGTGGAGAAATAGGCTGTGTATCCTGTAATCCCAGAAGACCCTGTAAAGAATTGTGGTGGCAGGGTCAGACCTGGAGGTCCCTGGGAAAGTGGCACAAAGGGGAACCCAAGCTCTAAGGGGAAGGATTGGAGAAGGTAGCATGGAAAATTGAATGGTGGAGGCTCTTCTGTAGGAAGTGACAGCAAGGTGTGGATGAAACAAGCCTGGGTGAATTCCTACTCTTCCCCCCCAGAAGTGTAAAAATAAACCGTATGTAGATGCTCTAGGATCCTGCCTATTCCATCACAGATTCCCATAGAAGTCTTATTTTCAGGGATTTATAAATTGGCTATGAAAAACCGATCCATGTTGATACTTAGTTGTTAAAACCAAAAAAGCCTAAATACACATTTGCCTCAGAGCTACAAAGTATACATAGCTGTGTGATTTCCTTTGGTGTCATCAGGACACATGCCACTAAATCCTCTTACTCCGCTTTGAAAATACATTCCTACAGAGCAAGAGTCTCTCTATTCATTTTCCTATAGGCAGAACCGTTATGGATTGAGAACATATGCAGCATCAGTGGGTGGCCACATAAAACCCCCTTGATTCGGGTGGGCAGTTGCCATTGACACCGGTGGGTTTCTTGCTGTTAGCCACAAAGTAAATAAATAGCCCTCTTTGTTCCATTAATGTGCTATCAAAACATCTATCTCTTCTAAATGGCTGCTAGGAATGGGTGCAGTTCTCTCCCTGCCTCCCTCTCTCCTAGCTAAGGGACAAGAGAATCTCTATGGTGGTGGTTCTTTGCACTGTAGCTAATAATTTCTTTGTTTCCCCCTTCTTCAGGAGTCTAATGGTTAGCGTGCTGCTGAGTCTGATTGCACAGTGTTCCCTGCTCTACGTGATTGTGGTAGGGAGCTCTCTGGCACTTCCTACATCCAGGCATGATAAGCCATGTGCCAATTATAGGAGCTTCCCTACTTAGGCACAGCAGCGAGCGGTGCTCTTGAATGTGCCCAGGTAGAGTACGAGGTGCGACAGTCAGTACAACAGTTGGCAAGCCTGAGTACTGCATGTGAATAGCAGTGTGCCGTCTTGGGGCAGAACCTCAGCTGGTGCAACCTGGCATAGCTCCAATGAAGTCACCAGAGCTAAGGATTTGCCTTTGTATGTATGCTTCTGCGTTTGGTATCCTCGGGCATAGCTAGGCACAGTCCGTAGGGGCTTTGCTAAGGAATAATTCCTAGCAATTTACAAGCAAAATCACCTAAGAACAAATGACCAGAGATGTATGAAAATATTCAAAGTGCAAAATGAATGTGCTTTTGTGTTTTATTATATGCTTGAAATTTAAAACAAGTTCACTGAAAGGTTCCCTGTATTTCATCAAACTTACAAGCAAACCTGAGCTGATTTATGGCTTTCCATTGAATAAAAATATCCTGATTTTGAGTAAAAAATCAGGGGAAATCCAAGTTCTGCTTGGAAATTTGGACTTTGTGTCAAACTGAAACTCCAAGTGAATCCTGGGAGGTGAGGTAGTTTTGAAGTCACAGGGATGAAAACAAGAGTCTATTTCCACAAATTCTGATGAGTTCTATGGAGCTCACCATGGAATTCAAGTAATTCTGTTTTGATTTGTGCACCAGGGCACACTCGCAAATGAGCAAAAAATGGCAGTTCAGCATCAACAGTAAATTTCTTGGCTTTTGTCAGTTTAAGTCAGACGTTTAAAATTATTTAAACATATTTTTGTTTGAACTGAATTATCATCTACGGTGACAGTGCACCAACTATGAAACTTCAGCACTGATAATGTTCTCCTAAGAAGTGGCTTGGAAATATTGCATAATTTACCTTATTTTTTTAAAAAAAGGTAACCACACTGAAACTATAACTTAAATTTAGAAAACTGAGGGAAATTGCAATACAGTTGTGATTGTTCCACTGACTTTTTATCATGTCTGGAAGACCCTCAGACACGCTGTGAAACAAGTGCCCTAAAACAGAGCCATTATCATAAAATCCTAGAACTGGAAGGAACATCGAGAGGTCATCTGTCCTCATCAGTCCCCTGCTTTCCATTATAAGTCCATTATACTTTCAATGGAAGAGTTTCAACACTGTTTCCGTTGATAAGAGAGCCTAGGCTATGGGACTCGATACAAAGCATCAGTTGAATTGTTTCGTGCAGTGTGGGACCCCTAATTATCCCATGCATTAGCACTGACTGACAGCACAATGCAAGGAAGAGGTAACAGCAGCTTTGGATCCAGTTCTGCTCTCAGAACCTCCCTCTCTCTTTGCTTTGATGTTTTTAGGTTAACAACTTTTGTTAAGATTTTTTAAATTTCTGAACTACTTATATGCCAAGTAAACGATGATACTGCACAGCCAGCATGGTTAGATTATTACTTTGCCACCTGGGATACATGAAAAACCTTAAACCAGCGGTTCGAATCCCAGCAAAATGCTTTGCTGTTCATCACAATATAAATATTTGATATAAATGCTTAGGCTCAGCCTTCCCTTTCCTGTATGGATATTAAAGATCTCATATCACTTTTCATAAGAGCAAATATTTGTCCTGGCAAAACCTTCCCCTCTTCCTTGTCGTTGCGCAGTGCCATGTTCAAAAGTTTTCTGAAATTCTTCACCCCAGATGTGGTACTGTACCTACAGGGCCCCATCGACCCTTTGCAGAGGAACTATGCTCCAGACACAAAGGGCTCTATTCTCAACTGCATGAAGTATCCATTAGTTGCATCTGCGGTGGAATGGGGAGGGAAGCCAATGGGAAGGGAAGCAGTCTCAGAGCTACTCTAAACTACATCTGGCTGGCTACAGCAGCCAAGAGATTATTTGCCACTGTGCCCTGGTGATCATACTTCCTTCCTGGGAATGCCCTAGCACACTCCCTATGCTAGGGGCTGGGGAAACAGGAACGAGCTATTCCAGCTCTACGCCACCCAGGGAATCCCTCATGCCTGAGGATTCCCAGATGGGGAGATTAGGTAGCTTTTACCCCCATCTGCACAATGGGTGTTGCTCAGAGAGGCAGAAGCAGAGCTCAATACTTAGCCTTATGGTTTCATTTTAAACTAATGACATCTTATGGCTGTGCAGAAAAGCTTAGAACTCAAACTATGTCTAAACTGATGCAGTAATGTCTTTCTGAGTCTGCAGACATCCCAAAATAATGGCGCAGACATGTAAACCACATCCATTCATCTCAACTCTGAAAACTCAAGATTGCACTTAAATGCCAACATTGGTAGCTGTTTCACTACTGAGCATTTTAAACAAAACAGCCAGACATCCTGCCTTTCCACATTTCCCCAGTGCCAAATGCCCTAGCCACCAATGCTTCCAGCTTTTTTCTATCTACTGATCTAGTTATCTTTCTGGCTCCCATTATCATAGTACCTGAGCACCAGGCAATCATTAATGTATCAACTCTGAGAACCCCACTGGGAGGCAGAGAAATGCTCTTATCCCCATTTCACAGATAGGGAACTGAGATACAGAGAGACTAAGGGACTTGCCCAAAGTTACACAGAAAACCTGTGGTGGAGAAGGGTCTTAAAGGGATCTGAGCTCCAGGCTCCTGTCTTAACCACTAGATCATCCTGCCCCTCTATGTACAAAAATCTGTGGCCTCTTAAAAATATAGGGACAGTGTAAAATAAATTGAATTTTATATAAAAAGGTGGTCTATTTTAAGATTTATTATTCATTGACACAGTTAATTCCTTAAACAAGTTGAGTTTTTTCTTTGTTTTATTTTGTTTGTTTTAAATGAGACTGCCACAAAATTTCTGGGGCCCTTGCCACAGAATTTAAGACCAGCTCACCACAGAGCCTTATCCTTGTGTCCTCTATCTAGTCTGTGAAGTGCTGTGTGATGAAAGGCACTATACACATGTAAAGTATTATTACTACATTTGCAAAATGAAATTTCTAAGCAGAAAAAAGTGCAAACTGCGCCAACAACAATAAAGCCATCAAATTGCAATAGGATGCAATAACGGGCTTTCTCCTTTGCTTTGTAGACATGGATTAAATTGTTTCAGCACTAGCCACCCAATCCAACTTAACTAACAAAGGGCAGGGGGTGGGGGAAGAAATGAGAAACATTTGCTTAAAAAGCTCATAACTGTCAATGTGTTCAGAACACCAGCATGTCCTGCTACACCTAATACCTTTGTCAAGGTGGCCTAGTCTGGAACTACTCTTTCACATTCCCTGCAGACCTCAATTGCAGAGTTTCCCCACAGACCCACACTGTATTTGCCAGCCCTGGATCTCTGCTTGGGGTCTGAGTTTGAGACAATCCAGATCCCTACACCCCTCCCCCCCGCCTAGTATCACTCATCACGGCTTAAGCCTGTCTGGTTTGCACTGGCAGTGACCTGGATGTTGCACACGCTACAATGCAATAAGAGAACAACTCACTAGCAATGGGACTATTTGTACAATGTTGGCTTTTCATAAAGATGTGCTTAACCTTCTTCCAACAAAATTATTGTTATAATATTTTTCCATGCAATGTTTCTACAAATCAGCATTAAATTATAGCATATAAGGAGTGCATTTGGTCTTATTTCCTGGTACGAAATGTCCCCTTTGCACAAAGGTTTTAAAAGATTAAGTTCACTATTCTACAAAATCTTTTAATAAATCACTGTCTCAATTCCTAATACTTTTTTCTATTAACACATACAGTTGTATCCGCCTCTTTCCCACTTAGTCCCTGTGTGTTTAAGTAACATCAGGATTGTGCCTCAGCATGACAGGGGTGAGATATTCAAAATATGGACTGTCAGTATAGCCCTTAACTTGTACCATAGTACCTATGTTTTGCATTCTACAGGAGACTTCAAAATTACTAAGAACAATACTGGGAGTGGACAGTACAGCTGTCATTCATCCTCATTTTCCTGGGTCAGACCAGTTGCTGCCTTGGCTGTCCTGTGTCCTGATATTTAAAGTGTTCAAAAATACTTTTGCTACTTAAGTAGCAGTATCAAATCATGATTAAAAATGTGTTTGCTACACAATTTGACAATATTGTCACAATGTTGTCACACTGCAGTGCAACATGATAGCATGGTATTGTGAAGCAGTGGTGTGTATATTTTAATGGTATGATATTCTAATTCACTGTGACCCGCTAAACTAATTACATATTATATGTAACCAGTGAACCAAAATTTTAAGGTCTTATGCCAAAATTTGCAAAAACAGGAGCCTAAAGTTAGATTTATAGGCTGAGATTTTCAAATGAGCTTAAAAGGAGTTTCGGATAACACTTTCAAAAGTCTCCAAGCAATATAGGAGGCTAAGTCTCATTTTCAAAAGTGACTTATGCATTTAAGAACCTAAAACCCATTGAAGATCAATGAGATTTAGGCTCCTAAGTCACCTGTGAAAACAGAACTCAGGTACTTTTGAAAAATTTACACTTAGGACCAGATTTTTAAAGGTATTTAGGCATTGCAGCACTCAGTGTCACAACGCCTAACTCATTTAGGAGACTAAAAATCTGGGCCTCGGTGTGTAACTCTAAGCTCCTCTCAAAATCCCACCCTAATTCCTGATACAGATTCCTAACAAAAATGAAAAGGAGTACTTGTGGCACCTTAGAGACTAACCAATTTATCTGAGCATGAGCTTTCGTGAGCTACAGCTCACTTCATCGGATGCATACCGTGGCAACTGCAGCAGACATTATATACACACAGAGATCATGAAACAATACCTCCTCCCACCCCACTGTCCTGCTGGTAATAGCTTATCTAAAGTGATCATCAAGTTGGGCCATTTCCAGCACAAATCCAGGTTTTCTCACCCTCCCCTCCCCCCCCCCCCCACAAACTCACTCTCCTGCTGGTAATAGCCCATCCAAAGTGACAACTGTCTTCACAATGTGCATGATAATCAAGGTGGGGACTGATTTTACCAAGTGCTGAGCACTTACCTGCTCCCATTGACTATAATGGGGGCTGCCTGGGGTTCAGTACAGCTGACTGACAGAAAATGCCCTTTCTGCAAAATTTCACTTTCTGCCTCCTGGGAAAAAATGAAATTAGCCAGAGCCTTCCAGGCTGGCAGCCGAGGAGATGAAAATTTCCATTTCAGTTCTCCCAAAACAGAATGTTTCTGAAAATCCCTACCCATCAACAATTCCACATTTTCGTCTTTTCATCCAGATTTTGGATGAACATTTATTTTAAAAAATGAATGGGATGGGATTTCCATTTTGCAGCCAGCTCTAGCACTCAGCACTTGAAAAAGAAACCCCTTCTTTAAGGAGCCTAAATCAGAATTTAGGGCTGTTATTTTCAAAAGCATTCAACCCTGCAACTGGGGCGGGATATTCAAAAGAGCTCAGCTCCCATGTAGACACCTAAACAAAAGGGCCAGATTCCCAAAGGTGCTGAACATCCAGCAGCTCACTGTACTCTCAGGGGTGCTACTGGTCACCGAACACTTTTGAAAATCTAACCTCAGAAGCTTAACTTTAGGCTCATATTTTTGCAAAATTTGGCCTTACATTGTTACAGAGATCATAAATATAATAAAACAAGGAATATTTTGTCCCTACTGAAAAGAAAGGATGTCAAAATGTCATGTCAAAGCATAGCTAGGATTTCTTTTCCTTAGGTGATAGTATAGGTTTCATATTCTAAAAGTTTTTAGTAATATTTTAAATATATAGGCATACTATATAAAATAACAGCTTTTCAATACAGATTCACAGAACACAAAAAGATATTATGAAGTACTACACTCTCTGAAAGAAGATTTAAAATGGCAAGATTTGTATTTTAGAGATTTGTGATAAAAAAAAGTACTGAAAAGAAATGACTGAAGGGGTGTAATACCATTTTTCCAATTTAAACATCTGATTTTATTTATTTTATAAGCACAGGGGACTAACCTATGTTCTATCATAACATCTTGCAAAATATAATTCTCAACATGAGCCAAAAAGAGCATCCAAGACAACAAAATTTCCCTATCTTTCTACATTGCTAGAGGCTGAAGAAACCAAAGTCTAATAAGATAGAATTTGGTAAAATAAATTTTCCCTTTGTATTCAAAAGTTTAAGCCCACTGCAATATGTTAAACTAGAGAGTTATTTCCCCCAAACAATAGGGACTATGTTGAGCTAAACTATCTAGGAGGACTAATTGGGAATGGGACATGGCACCTTTTATTTTTTGCCCAACAGTTCAAATCCCATCCAAGTTAGTGGTGACTAAGAATTATCACAGTACCACCAAATGATGTTACACTGGCTTATGGAACACGATTTAGTTATTTTGATTCAGTTCCTGAGGAATAATGGAGCTCATCACAAAGATACTATCATAACTGGCAGCAAATGACATCATCTGGTAGATTCAGCAAGGAGTAACTGAGCATGGCATCTCAGCCATAGAACTGGGTCTTCCAGATCAGAGTTGAGGCTTGGAGATGTCACTGCGAATGCATATGTTGTACCTGTTTTGCAGGTAAACCTCATTTCTCTAAACCTGTCATATCCAACCACTTTCACGGATTCTGTATTCATTAAAAAAACCTGTGTGTACATATAACTCTTGGAGTGCTAGCTGCTTGAACCTCATGAAGAATTTAACATTCTGGTTTTTTATCAAGCAGTGAAGAAGTCCTTCTGTCACTGAGAAGTTAAATGATAGAATAAGGTGCCAGAAATGCTTCTTCATCACCTCTCCAGAGTTAAACAGCAAACTGTACCCAGAGGTAATGTTCCTTTCCTCCCTGAAAAGTCCTGTCATACTGTATGTGAGTAATGATTGCTAGTTGTGTCCATGTGTCACTTTTCTTACTCAAGTATCTTTTTTCCTAGTTTGTGGACTGCAAACTGAATCTGAGGTTAAAAACCACACAAACCCACATTACTTGTCAACTTTTCTGATAACCATGGTCTATTTTGTTGTAAGGTCTACTCCATAATATTCTTAAATCATGTTCTCATGGGATGCTGCTAGCTATGTAACACTGCTTACAGACCCTGGGCTTTGTTTAGTGCTGGAAATCTGTCTTACTCTTCTTCTTCTTTTTAAGCTAAGGTACAAAAAACAGTCTCCACTTAGGTTGAGCCATAAATTTTAGGATGCTGACAAGCTATATACATCAATCAAGCAATAAAGGGTCAGATAGCATTCAGCTTCCATGAAACTAACTCTTCATTTTTAAAGAATATTTGGAAGGAGGGAGATGGAGCAATTTTACTTCTCTACTATGTTTGCTTAAAAATTTCAGCTAATTGCAATAGGAAGCAATACCAAAATTCTTGCAAAAAAGCCTATTCCAGCCCAACCTCACACACACAGTTTTGTTGTTAGGTGAAGGGCACCTTACTGAGGGCTCCCATGACAAATATGAATTTCCTTTAGATATGGGTAGAAATTCTTCATCTGACTAAGGAGAACCAATGTGTATAAAGAACCCACCTGCAAGCTTAGCCCTAACCCAACCTAGTTTTTTTCTTTATTTTGGAGGATGAAACTAATGTAAACACTAATTTTTGCAACCATGTATTTTTCTATCTTTTGCTCCTCCGAACTTCCAGCTGCCGCTTCAACTGTGCAACTAATTGCAATAGGAAGCAATACCAATATTCTTGCAAAAAAGCCTATTCCAGCCCAACCTCACACACATGGAAAGATTGGCTAGTTTGGCTATGGTTTAAATAAGCTTCCAACCTTCTTAGTCTAATGTAACCAACCGTCTGAATCTTTTAAGGTCCACCCATCACTACTCATAATCCAGAGTCCTTCAGGGGCATGAAGAAGCAAGACAAAGGAAAAAATAAACTGAAATAAACTGTATCAAAGAGAAGGTAGGTGCAGTAGTAATGACTTAAAGCATCATAAATGCATCTTAAAAACTGAAACATTGTAGGCACAATAGTTCCTGTGGCATCTGTGACACAACAGCATTTTGGAAGTGGGTGGGGGAAAGGAGAAGGCAAGAAAAGCAGTTCTTTGAATCTGCATTCTTAACTAATTTGTTTCAAATTCTGCTGGTCTTACATGTGAGAAATGACATTAAGGGGCAAAGGGTGACGGTGCAGAGATAAAGCAACAAAAAGGTATTCAAAATACTTGCCAAGAAAAAAAAGCACTCATCTGATAAAAATTTACACAGGAAGGATGCCAAAAACCAGGAGAGAGAGAAAGATTTGATGAGGTGATTGCTGCTGCAGTTGTCAGGCCTGTCAGTAGTCAGGGGAACGCCAGATTTTAACTCAAAAATAGTGTCAGCTTAAGAGTTGCCTCTATTTCCCCACATGTTTCTAATTAAGATGACATTAGGAGCTTACTTTTGGCAACTATAAATAAAACTGTTTGGGGGTTAGTTTAAAAGATTAGTTACTAGGTTTTCTAAATTAAAAATAGACGAAAGAGAAAAAGAAAACCTGCCACAAAGACCAAATGAACCTCCCGACAATTTGTGTGAGCTGCCACAAACTGGCAATAATCTCAAGATTGTTTTGAATTTGAATAATGGAACTTGTTCTTTTTTTTTTTTTTTTTTTAAAAAGAGACACTCATTAAGGCGAATTTGACAACTTTAGTGGAGCCATTTTTCCGCTTTACCTGAGGCAACTTTTATGAGATGCTCTTCAGATTAACTACAGTACTTTAAGAACTGTGAAAATGAAGCTTATCTTCCCACTCTAAAAAAAACCTGGGTTGGAAAGAAACCTAAACACGCTTGGTATTCACAGTCTTTGGAATCCCAACTATTATTTGTATTTTCAGCACTTTCCTAAGGTTTTAAAGCACCCTGCATCTCCATCCTTGCTTTGAAGGAATTTTCAATATGTATCTTACATGTGTCTGAATGATATTTATGTGCATTTATGAACTATTGGCTCAACAAGTGACAGAAAGAGAGATAAAAGAAAAATAAATAGTTGTAATGTACTTTATAGTGGTAACGGAGCTTGAGATTAACATTAGGACTAGCCTATGGGACCAGAAAGAAGCAACCTGAAAGGGTGCTTCAACTCTTTACAGGCAGCTGGTACAAGAGGCATTTCCAGGGCTAACAAGAATGATGTGCCCTAGGATTATTGAAGTCACTGGGAGCTATAAATTACAGAATTATAATATATGCACAGTAAATCTTTTCTATGTGAGAACTGAAAAGTCATCGTCGTATTATCTAAGCCTCTTTACATTCAGCAGCCAGCCAGTATTATGGTTAATTACTGTATCTAGTGAAGCAACACATATCCACTACTCCACCCCCAGCCTGTTTGACTTTTAGTCAAAATGCAACAGGCTCATTCTGAAAAGGCAAATAAAATCTTACACCATGACAGAAAAAAAAAGATGACTGTGGTCACAGAGTGATCTTCACACAGGGTGAAATCTATTTCTGCACACAGTGCTGTGGCTCTGTGCAGGAGAATTGTGGGTGGATTGGGACCCCTTCCTGAAGATGCAGTTTTGGCTTAGAATTGGAGAAGCAGCTGCGACACCTCGATACTACTTGCATGGGGTGCTGGGGTGAGTGGATTCATGTAGGCACTTCACTCTACTCTTCAGAATGATTTTTTTTATGGAAGATTTCACAACAATCCAGGTGGTTTGCAAACTGAAGGCTAGATTGCTCTTTCAGGCCTGGGCCTGTGAAAGGGGCAGTGTGTATATGCACGACTTCAAGGGGAGCCCCTTTATTCCCTGCTCACCCATTGTTCCTGGGAGAAATATTCTCCTTCTAGCTCTTAGCGGTAGCAGAATACTTCCCTGCTGGTATACTGGGGAAAGGAGGGAGTCAAGTCTCTGCCCATAACCTGCACATCTGTGTGTGCAAGGGGGGGGAGAGCGTACACAGTGTGTAGATCTGTAGAGTTCAATGAAAGGCATAATGCAAAGATGCAACTGTACAATCTTAAAATCTTTTCAGAAGAAATGGGGCTCAGACAAAGTCTGGATCTGGACTCCATTCATGATCAGGAGGTGGTGTTATCCAGGTGTTTGGCTCCTCCCATTACAGAGGCAACTCCAGCCACGAAATTCTGCTTTGTATTCAGGTTTGAACTTTACGATGATAAAATGAAACAACACACTTAGGAAACAAGGAAACACTATGTTATTTACACAAAGGAACAGGCAAAGAGAAAGAAAGAAAGAAAGAAAGAAAGAAAGAAAGAAAGAAAGAAAGAAAAAGGTACAGGGCACCCACCAAGATACAGATAAGTGCCTAAGATAGAAGCAGATCATCCACCATTCTTCCTTAGTCAGAACATCCTTGAAACTTGCACTGTAGTTTAGTTGCTGGATCTCTTAATACTGTGAGGACTATGCAATGCATCTCACTACCTCAGTTATGGCTTTGCCACAAGCCATCAGGAAGATAAATAAAAACTAACTAATAAAATGAAACAAACAAAACAAACCCAGAGTAGAAATAATGGACAAAAAAGTAACGCAATACATTACAATGTAACCAGGATGGGAAGGGGGGCATATCAAAAATACCTTATAAAGTCAATCTGTCTACTTCATTTGGTACATAAAGCCTTTGCATATGACATTATGTGGGTCGTGTGACACAAGATTTATGTCACGTCTTGTTTATGCAGTCCCAGTAGAATCATATAATTTTATTCTCCTAGGAAAACATGGCATTTCCCCCCACAAAAGCCTAGCCTAAAAATTGAATCACTCCCACCTCTAGAAATCTGGTGTACATCTTATATCCATGGAGGGAGACGAGAGAAAGACACTTGCTCGTTAGCTAGCATAACAACTGTAGCATGCGCTTTCCCCTCATTATAAAGGGGAAGTCGCGCCTTCGTATTTTTGTTGGGAGAAACCGAATGCTCTAGTTTTTCAGCACTGAGTACTTGTACCCTCGCTAAACTCCAGATATCCAGCCAACTCTCAAAGTGCTGCTACCATCACGCTGTGCTCCACCCCACTCAACTTTTGTCACTGGCGAAATCCCCAGGCTAGTCTCTAAAAAAGATTAGTGATGAAATATTAGAGGCCTTACAGAATGAGAGACAACCTTTGCCAATGTGGAGCTTTCCATGCGTGAATGGAACTCTGCACATTCAGCAAAACTTTTCAAGCCAGTATGGCTTTGGTAGAGGTATTATCCTAGTATTGCTTTTCTGAATTAAAGTAACTATCTTTAATCCTAATTTCAGATCATTGTACAGCATGGGATTTTGGGCTTGTGCCGTTTGTTGTATAGTAAATTGCATGCCTGTTAGCAGAAAAAATGAGAAAGATGAATTCTTAAACTTGGATTTTTAAGGCCAAAACAGAATAATCCTTTTGCTTCTATATGTTTAATCCATCCTGTATAATGATGAAGAGAAAAACAACTTGAAGGGAAGACAAAAAAGAATGAAAGAAAGATGACTAACATCATGAGGATTACTTATGGTCACTGTAACAGCTATTCTTAGAAATCATGGCTTATAATTCAACAAGTCAATTGAGAACACTTCTTAGGTTAGGAATATGTATTTAAATCTTACCAAAAATGATTTTTTTATGATTTAACTGGATGTTGCTATAACTAAAACCAGATAACGATTAGAATTTGAAAGAAAACATTTAGCATTGCCCAAATTAGAACAATTATTTACAACTCTGAAAGCATAGTAAACAGGGAATGAGTTCAGTTACTAGCCATCGGAATGTACTATTAGGTTAGACCAAAAATACGTGGAGAAAAATTGCTCTTTTGAGTAGGTATTAAAGCACATATGAGATGCAGTATCAGTTATCATGTACTGCTTGCAGACCTCCACAATACCTTAGCTCAAAGGAAAGTCAGAATGTCAATCTGACGTTTCAGCACCAATTTTGCTTTTGTGACTTATGCAGTTGTTACTTTAACATGGGTTTTTGTGGTTTGATAAATGTTACAAACATTAAACAGTCTCTTTCCCATTTTTTTATAAAGGAAAATATATTTCTATTGAAGGTTTTGAAGTATAAGAAAACCAACTTTATCCCAAAAGGAACTTAAAAGCAGCACCATACAACAAAGAGCAAAGAAAGAAGGGACACTAACCAAGGCAGAAACCTGTTTTCCCTTCATACTGAGTATTTATCCTGAGGATCTTGAGAGATGGATAGGGATTTGGGGTGGAGGTAGAGTGGAATGGGAAGGAGTAGCAGTGGAAGGAGGGTGGTGAATGCATAGGAAGAAAGCCAGCCTTCTTATTTTATACATCATCATCAGGAAGGAGAATTTTGGTGTCCATTTATTTCTTTGTGTGGAGGTGGTGCCTAGAGGCCTCAACCCAGTGTACATACAGGCAGCAAGAGACAGTCCCTGCCTGAAAGAGCTTAAAGATTGAACAAACAAGACAGAAAAAAGATGAACAAAAGTAACTTTATCCCTATTTTCCAGATGGAAAAATACGGCATACAGTGACTTGCCCAAGGTCACACATGAAAAGCTTGTCTAGAGAACAAGCTGAGGTGCTAATCCCTAAGCAAAATCATCTATATAACTAGCTCTATGAAAGACTTAGGCTTCTGTAGATGAACAGTTAGTGCATGGCAAGCTGGTGTGTTAATGTATCCTGCACTAGCTTGTTATGCACTAACTGTCCATGTGGACACTGCTGCCATGCACTAAAAGTGCCCTAGTGTGCTTTGATCTATTCTACTTTTGTCAAGGTTCCTCCCCCACTCTGAACTCTAGGGTACAGATGTGGGGACCTGCATGAAAAACCTCCTAAGCTTATCTTTACCAGCTTAGGTCAAAACTTCCCCAAGGTACAAAATATTACACCCGTTATCCTTGGAATGGCCGCTACCACCACCAAACTAATACTGGTTACTGGGGAAGAGCTGTTTGGACGCGACTTTCCCCCCAAAATACTTCCCAAAACCTTGCACCCCACTTCCTGGACAAGGTTTGGTAAAAAGCCTCACCAATTTGCCTAGGTGACTACAGACCCAGACCCTTGGATCTTAGAACAATGAACAATCCTCCCAACACTTGCACCCCCCCTCTCCTGGGAAATGTTGGATAAAAAGCCTCACCAATTTGCATAGGTGACCACAGACCCAAACCCTTGGATCTGAGAACAATGAAAAAGCATTCAGTTTTTTACAAGAAGACTTTTAATAAAAAATAGAAGTAAATAGAAATAAAGAAATCCCCCCCTGTAAAATCAGGATGGTAGATATCTTACAGGGTAATTAGATTCCAAAACATAGAGAACCCCTCTAGGCAAAACCTTAAGTTACAAAAAAGATACACAGACAGAAATAGTTATTCTATTCAGCACAATGCTTTTCTCAGCCATTTAAAGAAATCATAATCTAACACATACCTAGCTAGATTACTTACTAAAAGTTCTAAGACTCCATTCCTGTTCTGTCCCTGGCAAGAAGCAGCATACAGACAGACACAGACCCTTTGTTTCTCTCCCTCCTCCCAGCTTTTGAAAGTATCTTGTCTCCTCATTGGTCATTTTGGTCAGGTGCCAGCGAGGTTACCTTTAGCTTCTTAACCCTTTACAGGTGAGAGGAGCTTTCCCCTGGCCAGGAGGGATTTCAAAGGGGTTTACCCTTCCCTTTATATTTATGACAACTTTGAAATGGGAGCAGCTAAGTGTTCATCTAGAGGGGCCTAAGTCTATCATAATGACAGATGTATCATAGAGCCAGACCCCCATTTATACGGACAATTTTGCTTAAAGGTTAGGATGAAAAGAGTTGGCACATTGAAACTCTATGTAACGTTATCATTCCACAGATGGGCTGGAATGCTTCTAATTTGTGGGAGGTCAGAAAATTATTAGAAAGGGAATCTGCTGTTGAGAGTTGCACAGTTAAATTCTTCTGTCACTTGTTTGTGAGATAATTTTTTTTAACTCCTAGAAATTAATGTATATTCTGTAAGGATTTGGGGATACTAAGGAAATTGTCATTTGGAGCCTTTCCTTACATACTTTCTTTTGTCCACTGCCAACGAATGCCTCATGACAACATCTGGGTCTTTGTCTATACATGAGAACAAAGGTCTTCCAAACTTCAGTAGCCTGTCTCCTGTGGACTCCTGCTGATCCTATCATGTAGCATATTAGTGCTGGTAGGAATGTGTCATCATCTTCTTGCAAATATTCAGCCCCATTGTTTATGCATCCAATATGCACATCTTGGATGCCGTGATGGGGTGTCCACCCCACACAAAACTGGAAGGGGTTAAGGTGGCCAGGTAGGCCCAATTAACTGCCCAGTTTGCACCTGGAGGAGGTGCTGTCCAGTGCTGAGTTGAGCCCCCCTACCCCTCCGCCACAAATTGGTGGAGAACACAGCCTGATACGAGGGGAGGGTATAAGGACTGTGCATGATGGTCACTCCCTGATCTAAAAGGGGAGTGTAAGAGACTGTGGCAGACTGTAAAGGACTGTATAAGGCGGTCACTCTGACACAAGGGGAGTATGGAATGTCATAGCAGGGAAAAAAAGGGAAAGAGCCAATGGACCCACAGTATGCAAAAGCTTTCTTTGCAGATGGCACTTACATCCTCCCAGGCTGGACTCCAGAGCTCTTGGCCCTGCAGAAGGGCACTGACAAACAGCAGGGACAGATCCAGGCCGTGCTGAGACTGGTGCTGGAATGCTGGCAGACACAATGGGAGGCACACTTGTACCTGTACCTAAAGTTATTTGACACAGCTGATCCACCAATAGCTGTATTTATTCAAGATCATGAGGGAAGAAATTAGCAGAGGCCACAGAAAGCTAGATTGGAAAGGAAGTATGAGGGCTAGGAGGCTGGAGCCCTTGCCAAAGGACTGTTATGCCCATGGGTGAAGGGGACATCTTAAAAGACAGTGCCCTTATATGAACTGCAGGGTAAAGGCCAGCCCAGGAGAGGTGACTAGACAAGAGAAGGCTGAAGCACGGCCTCCTGAAAAGGCAAGGACAAGGGTTTGTTTTAGGTGCTTGGAGATCTGTCATATAAAAAGGCACTGCCCTCTTGAGAAAGGGCAAAATAGAAAAGTTGAAGACATGGACTCCAGTGAGATAGAAAAAAGGGGGTTAAGAAGATAAAATAGTTGGGATGGAGAAGGCCCATACAGAAACGGGAACTCAGACCCTGAGGGAAAGGGAGATGGGGGATTCTGTGGAACACGTAAAGACACTGCAGGAGAAATTATCAGTGACTGCGCAGGCCTTATGAGAAGCTACAGAGGAATTAGAATTGCAGCAAAATAAGTACCAGGACACCAAGAAGGAGAAAGGAAGATTGCTCCTCATGGAGGGGGACCTGGAGCAAGAGAGGAATGACCTGGAGGCCCTATTATGGCAGATGCAGGTCAGGAGACACCCATACCTCTGAGGGATGTAAAATTGGGAGCGAGGTATGTGATGGGGTGTCCACCCCACACAAGACTGGGAGGGGTTAAGGCAGTCAGGTAGGCCCAGTAACTGCCCAGGCTGCACCTGAAGGAGGTGCCACCCAGCAGTGAGTAGAACCCTGCCCCCATCACAGATGCTTAAGGAGGGGGAAAATATTTCAGAAAGGAAAGGGTTGGCCTTTAACTAACCTGTCACCACTCCGGTAGATATACCGTTTCCTGAGATACAATGTAAACTGATTTTGCTTTTCTCACAACAGCATTTTATTTATTGTTAAATGTTCATTTAATTTTCCCTTTATGCACTGTACCCTATTTAACCCCAGTCCAGTGATATTTTAAGACAGGGCATGTAATCCCAAGGTTTGTTATTTTAGACCCTCCTGTTTTGTTAGACACCTTTTCCTGGGAGTTTTCCTACTTTTAGAGAACTTTTACATTCTGATTTTGGAGTGGGCTTCTCAGTGATCTCACCAAACAGCTCAAAGCTAACAGAAAGGTAAATGCAGAAGAGTGCAGTTTTCAACTGGTTGAATTTCTGGTAATATGTTTTATGAATCTCATTCCATAGGAGGTATTTGTCAAGGTGCCTATAACATCATCAGAATATCATCAGAATGGTAATATGTTCTTTCAGTACCACCAAAGTGTTATTTTTTTTCTGTCCAAAGAGTATTTCTTTCAATCATAGTATGCCTTAAACTAAGCGCGTTTTCTGTCAGGAACACGTATCTTTAATATGATTAAAAACTAGGAAAGACAATTACATTGTCTAATTACCACACTCCCTCCTGAATCATCCATCACATGGGAAATTTTGTACCAGTGTGGTTAAACTTTATCTTTCCTTACAGGCAAAATTTTCACCACTTTATTTCATGGTGCCTCAGATGTAGTTAGGACAAAGTAACAAGACCTAGTTTGGTTTAAAAAACACAATGGTTTAAAAACATAAAACTATCCTGAAAGGGATCAGCAATTATTAATGAAGAGTAATCTTCTAAAGTAGCCATAGAATGATTTAAAAGGCATTTGTTCCTGAATGTTCTTTTCCTCTCTCTCAAACAAAACAGATGCAGGAGGAAATTAAATTCTTGAAGAAATAAATTTTGACTGAAGTGAGAAATCACACTAAGAAGCTAATTTAAGAGAGATGAAATTAATTTTGGTGACATTTATTCTATTTAGCAAAAATGGCGACAAAACATATAGTAGCTCTGTTACCATGAGATAAGAGGCTAGTAATTTAAGGCTGGGCATAGCTACAGTCTATAACGATTTAATCCTTCTGGTACAACATCCCTTGTGACCTATCATTAAAGGTTTAGAGTAAAACTGACAATTATTATTAGCTGGTAATTGGATTTTGGAGATTCAGTATAAAGTTAGGATAATTTAAATTGACTGTTGACATTGGAAAGATTATGTAAATGTTCTGAATCAGCTGTATTTATCAATTTACTTAGCTGGATTAAAAAAACTAACATATCACTATTGTCTACAACAAAATGCAAAAAGTGCAAGATTACAGAAATATTCTCTGTACGTTCAATAAAAAAACCCAACAAATGTTATCTTTGAAGAAGGAGAAATAGACTATCTGGACTATAACAAAATACCTCTGTTGCAACATGCATAAAGCACACTTTTTAAAATATACACTTTTATATCAGTCCTAAGACCAGAAACTATTCAATGTGTGTCAGAAACTCATGGCCAAGGGCAAAATAAAATTGACATGGTATAATATTTTATTATATGGATTTTTAGTTATAAAAGCTGAATTTCAGAAACCAAAAGAGGAATTGAAAACCAAGCAGTCAGTACAAATTTATAGGGCATTCCTTTGTGCCACAACTGCTTTCCACATGGTTTAAACTTTCTGGTTTCTATAACAGTGATGTACACACACATATAATAGTCTTGTGTGTAACTTTGAACACTAGACAAATCTGGCTTATTTGGAAAAACACATTTTTGTCAGTTCAGTTCAAAACACATTTACATGCCATATGCCAGTGCACAGTCTCTCAGGCAAAGGTGTAAAGGAATTCACAAACGTTTTATCATCTTATAATCTTTGTTAACTGTTCTCTTAAAGGGACAGTTTGGTTTCACTTTAATAATCCATTTGTTACAGCCTTACGTTTAAATCATAATTCCCACCTTTGACACTTCAAATTTCCCCCCTTTTTATTTCAGTCTTTTCTCACTGTTTCTTTCTGATACTAACATCAGTGCCCTTTTCCTCCTACATGGAAGTTACAACAGACCAAGTCTCTGGGGGCCATAAATCATACCTGTCCTCCAAATAACAAGTACACTGTCTAAGAAATGCACTCTGCATAAAATTGTCAAAACCTGGGATCCAAGATGTACTTCTGAACAGACGAAAATGCATGTCAAACGCATGAACTCACTCTACAAAAAAAGACCAATTTCTTTCACAGGTTTTTGTTTTAAATCTTTTCCGTTGTTTTTATTAAACAGTGTTGGTAGAATGGTCTGTAATAATCACCATTAAGAAGTCAACATTCACCTACAGTTTTCAGAGAAATGGTATCTAAGACATAATAAACTTACTTCTTATTCCAACCATGGAAGAAACTATGCTTTCTCAGATACCACTTCGAGCTAAGTGTTCTCAAATGTTGATTTTTTAATGCGGACTATTTCAGGACATTTATTTTGCTAAAGTGTCCAGCTCTCTATTATTCTGATGTTCTCAAAGTCTGTTCTTTGACCAGCTATTCATTAACAAACAATCCAGTGTAATATTTTCTCTATTCACTGTTAGTGCAGAGGATATAATATTTAATCCAACATTTTAAAAAATGGCTGCTTAAAATTCTTATTTTGACATCGAGCAGCTTTCATTGACCATACATGATTGGGAGATGCTGGGCATAGCACTTTTGAAAATCGTTTGGATGCCTAAATAAAGATTGATGTTAAGAGCTATTGGAGGGAGCCGTTTGCAGTGCACAAGTTCTGTTGGTCCTACAAAACCCAGCAACTATGCCATGTGTTCTTGAGCACCATTTAGTTGCTAGATCTGTGCAGACAATGGAAATTCCATTTTGAGAAGAATTTCAAGATTTTGAAATTTGTCTTTGTTCCAATTAGGAATCAATCCCATATATTTTGGCATTCTCTGCAAAGGAAAATTCTGAAAATAAAATCCTTTGGCATTTTTCATCTTGATTTCACTTTTTATTATTTTTATATTGCATTATAATATGTTAAAACACAAAAAGATTCACATTGAAAAGTATTTTCAAAATAGAAAATCAAAACTTGATTTTTGACAATGACAAAAAAAGTCTCATTTTGTCCAAAACAAAATTTCAGTGAAATTGATATGATTTCATGAAGTGTGTCCACTTCAGCAGAATGGCAGTCTCTGACACCAAATGGTTTCACTGAAGTTTTTGCATCCAGCTCTACCATTTGCATATATATAGATACAGAGCTCTCCTATAACAGGAGCTGAACTTTAGCCATCCATTTTTGAAAATGTTGATATGTTTTCTGGCCTTGTTAGGTGCTAATGGCGATTATGGGCCAGATCCTCAACTGATGTAAATAAGCATAGTAAGTAAATTGGTGTAAGCAAGCATAGATTCATTGACTTCAACTGACCTATGCCAGTTTACACATGTTGTAAATCCAGCTGTATATCTTTAAAGAGCTATAAAGCATTAGAGAATTGTGCCACTATGTGGATGATCTCAGTTCAGATTCTAGTCTCATCCTTTTACCATACAGCATGGCAAGAGAAGCAGTGCATCCAGGAGGTGATGCCTTCAGCTGCAATAGAAAGGGAGGACATTGCATCCTGCAACTATGCTGCATATCACCCAACGTGTGTGTGAAATAAGCTATATGTGGCTCTGTCCCTGTACTGGACTGCAGGAGATCCAGGGCCTGTTCCCAGGTCTATCACAGATTCTGCAAGACCTTGTGTAAACCACTTCATCTCTATGAGAGAGGTTTTCAAAGGCACAAAGGGAGTTTTCAATGGGAGTTGGATGCCCAACTCCTCTTTGCACCTTTGAAAATATCCCTCATCTGTGCCTCATCTCTCACTCCTACAAAATAAGGATATTGCTCCTTCCTTTCCATCTTGACTATTTAGGCTGTAAGTTCTCTGAGGCAGTGTCTGTCTCTTACTACATATATGTACAGCACCTAGCACAAGGGGACCCTGAGCTCGGTTGGCTATAGTATTACAATTAATAATGATACTGAGGGAGGTGGATATGGCACTCGCCAAAGATAGGGCAAGAAATCCTAACCTGTTGCCTATCCATTGGGAGAGGAGAGAATTAAAAAGGTAATGAAGTGAAACCAGGAGAGTTAAGCTACATACGCTCTGGTTAGGCCTAAAATCCTGTTTCTTGATTAGGCAGAGCAAGCCTAGAAGGGGCCCTATTTGGAGGGTCAAGTCACAGGAGAAAGTCATATGAATTGTATGAAATGTTTATATAACACATCCATGATATGGATATCCCTTGTGGCCTCACAGTCTCAGCATGCATGATATTAAAGTGCATTGCCAAGAAAAAGATCGTGATGACAGCAGTAAAAGGGCTGAAGGGTCATACGTTCCCTCACTTAAATAAGGCAGAGAGACTCAGACAAACAGCGCCAAGCTGTTTCAAAATTAAGAGGAAATTGTGAGTCAGCAGTTAAAGTGTTATTCCTCAGTAAATACAATTAGTGTCACTCTGATTTTAAAAGTGAACATTCACACTGAGACCTGTGAGACTGTCTGAAATGCAAGATCTGAGCTTTCTCTTGACATTTTTCCATGAATAAAGCTAAATTAGAGCTAGCTCAAAAGCAAGTGAAAAATAAGCGTCAGTCATCTACCTCTGTCCAGAGAAAATACTTGATTCCCTTAGGAAAATGTAGAGATGGTGAAAAGTGCCAAACCAATAGCCCTGCATGATGCAGTCATCTACCCCTCCAGGCAAAGTAAATTATTGGTGGAAGGTTTGGTGGTTGAAAGCTGGTGGGTTTGGAGAGCCATCTAAAGAAGATGGTGGATGTACTGACTTGTCTCCACTGTTGAGGAATTATAGTTTGCCTACTGCTAATGAGATGTGGAATCTGGAGTTCTTTCTGGATCTTTGCCTACTGATGGACTCTTTCCCCCTATCTATGTCTGTCTAGGAGGTTTTACCCTCAGACCAATCTACAACTCTTCATGCCTTTATTACTTCAGGACTGCACTACTTCAGCATACTTTACATGAGACTATTCTCAAAGACCACTCAGAAACTTGAGCTACTGTGGCACTTGGCTGTTCCCTTAATCACATGGAACATATAGCACTTGCACTTTGTAGATTTAATTGGCTGCTCGTGTGTTCCCTGGTTCAATTAAATGCACTGATTTAATCTATAAAACTATACATGATCTGGGCACTGGCTTTCATGGGTCCTGATCCTGTACTGTGATCCATGTGTACAGGCTGCTACACCAGTGCACAGCCCCCACTGACACCCATGGACATGTGCAAATTGCAATCTAGGACTGAGGCCTTAGAGACTGTCAGGCCTTCCTACATGCAGTGCCCCTAAAGGTATAAAACATGGGCTTTGCCAGATCAAAATGTGGAAGTGAGCTCCCTTGAGAATCCCATGCTTCTTAGATTTCAGATTGAGGGTTGTTTTGCTTGATTTTTACAGCTGATCTCAGCAGCTGGAATAGAGTCTGTGAGAAGAGAGGCAAAGAGTCCTGTGGCACCTTATAGACTAACAGACATATTGGAGCATCCACTACATGCATCCAACGAAGTGGGTATTCACCCACTAAATCTTATGCTCAAATAAATTGGTTAGTCTCTAAGGTGCCACAAGTACTCCTTTTCTTTTTGCGAATACAGACTAACACGGCTGTTACTCTGAAACCTGTCATTATGCAAGTCTCTTCTCACAGTATCAGAGGGGTAGCCATGTTAGTCTGGATCTGTAAAACCGGCAGAGAGTCCTGTGGCACCTTATAGACTAACAGATGTATTGGACCATAAACTTTAGTGGGTGAATACCCACTTCGTTGGATGCATGTAGTGGATGTGCCTGAGAGCTCTATTTTAAACTGAGTTTTGTCATTTTTTTTATTCTGGGAGGATATTTGCTCATGTAAATATACCCAGAAATTATTGATGGGTGCATATTTTACAAATCAAACCTACATACAGGCCTTCCTTCTTAACTGGAGGTTGAGAAAGGACTGTACTATTGTCTTCATAGCTATTCAATCATTGGCTTGCTGCTGAAAGTATGATCAAATTTTTCTAGTAGGGGAGTTTTTTGTGGTGAGGATATCTTGATGTCAGTACCTATCCACTGGGAACTGGACTAATACCCCTACTCATATCTCATATGACAGTTAAGAGACATCTGATGACTGTGATATTCAGTCACTATTAAGGTTGAGTTGGGACTAAACTGAAATGACCTACTCATATTCACATTATTTCAGTCCAGTCCCTCAGAGTGTTTACTACCTACCTATTAACAACAATGCAGACACTCTGGACTCTTTTCTGAAATAAACAGCAGCAAGGCCTACATTGAGATTTAATAGGACAATTAATTCCAGATGACAGAGAGTGATGATGTGTATTGTGACACTGGAGGCCAGAACTTCATCTCTCTCTCTCTCTCTCTCATAACTAGCACCATCATCAACCCTGGGGAGACATCCTTAGCTGCTGTGAAACCTCAGTGTCCTTTTTTAATATGTCCTTTCATATGGCACCTTACGTACAGATAAACTCACATGCTTAAATACTTTGGAAGCTGCTGTAATAGTAAAGGAAGTACTTACATCTATAACAAATGCACCACTCAGTGCACCTTGGGATGAATGCATGATAAATAAAGAACTGTCATGACATCCCTTTCTGTTACACTTCCACCTGCTCATGTGGTGTTACCTGGGACTTGATGGCAGGGCATTTGGTTCCAGTGGAGGAGGCTTGCGAGTTCAGAACTGTAATTTAAGAACTTCATAAAATTTAGAAACAGAAAAAGACCCATCCAGGCCAACAGCTTTGCCTTTTTGATTTATCTTAATCCCACTTTCCTGCTTTTTCAGCATGTCCCAATCCCCACTTGGATCTTATTTCATCATGGGGGGTTTCCCCTCTCAAACTTTACACAGCTCTTTTGTAGTCTTAAAAAAATTATATCAATGTCATCTTTTCCTTTCCCCCCAATCTCCGGTAGTGAGGTTTTTCCTGCCCTTGAGGGAACACTGAAGATTGACACCAAATTTCTCCCTTCCTGATTAGAAACTACAACTTCCAGATGTAGTATAAACAGAACTCTCTTTAAAATAAGAGGTGGACACCCTTTAATATGTCACGGTGGTCAGTGTTGAGCAATCAGAACATTCTTGCATCTTCCTGGGAATGAATATATGACCTCTGTTCCCTTTCAAAACCTCTGTTGGCTGAAAGAATTAAAGGCTAGGTCCACAAGTAGAACTTAAGTCTCCATAAATCAACAGCAAACCTAAAATATATTTTGCTCCATTTGAAATGTGCCAAGCGTAAGTGCAGACACTAAGAAAGGCACAGTGGAACACTAGTAAATCAATCTTAAGAGACCTTTAAGAGGACTTGAAGTAACGTCTCTCATGTTTTATATACTGCCGCTCTGTGTGCAACCTCCACCAGGCGTAAGAAATGAGACATTTTTAGGGTTATTGAGCACAACATTTTTACAGCAGATCAGCATGAAATTATTTGGCTGGAGCACAGGTGTTTCTTTAATTATGTAACATTTGGAAAACTCACTTCAATTACTCTCAGATTCACGCTCCTATTTGTGTGGTTTGGTGGGCTAGGATATAATAATAAATGTAGGGACATAGCCTGGCTCCAGACCTATTAATTGTTTTTTCACATTGCCTGTGCTTTTTTATTTTAAGTTTTTGTTCGTGTAGGGGTCTTTCTTCATTTCAGCATTTCTGAAACAATGTAAATGTAAGGAGTCAGTAAGCTTTGAGTCTGGGAATTCTGTACACTGTAACTAAGGGCATAGGCTGCAAGACCCAGATGCACACTACCATAAGTCAGTGAACTACTGTACAAGATGTTGGTGGATGCTACATGAGCAGGTATACAGTCTACATAAGCACTTGAGAGTAAGATGACAGTACTATACCCACAATATATTAATCTCAATTTTCTCTTCTGCATCTTTGAGTACTTTCTTTATTAGTGGTCTTTAGAGAGATTTTTTAAGCAGGTGAGTACTTATTCCCAAAAGATCACTGGAAGCAGAAGCGACTGTGTGGCTACTCCCCGAACTCTGCTTCCGCATCTGCTGTTTGTGCACCACTGATTGAGAAGTATTGTCTAATGGCTAGAGAAGGCTAGTGGAAATCAGGCCTTCTGTGCTGCATTCCCAGCTGTGCCACTGACTGCTTCACACCTCCTCTGTGCTTCAATTTACACTGCTATAAAAAGCGATGATAGTGATACTTACATAAATCAAAGTAGTACTGTGAGGATTAATTCACTAATACTTGCAAAACCTTTAGTTATCTTTGTAGATGTTAGATAAGCATAAAATATTATGTTCCATGCAACTATATAGCTTGTTGTTTCCTAAAAAACTTGATCAGATAATTTAAACACACAGAATGAATTAATTGAAGCTAAAGAGAAGCCCTTGAAGATGTATGGAATCTTCTTCTGTCCCAGACAGGCCACAGATCAAGTGGACACTGCGGAACTCTCCTTAATTCACCAGGCAATCTTGAGGGTTCCTATTGGCCACGACAAGAATTGGCACACAATATGAGCATCTTTACCCTTCCCTAAAGTATTTTCTCCCCTTGGACTCAAGTGTATGAAGTCTACAAGGTCTGCATTTCATATACTTTCATTCAAGTCAGGCCAACAAGAGGGAGGCAATCAGGAATAAAACACCATTATGGCTGTGGAAATCTGACTGCAATGGCAGCCCATGAGAAAAAGCCTCTCATTTTAATGAGAGCTCAAAAGAGTGAAAAGGTTCAGGGGTGTGGATGTCGCAAAGTAAAACCTTTCCTTCTTAGCTGTTAGTTACAAGACTGACACCAAAGAGGAAGGTTTGTGGAGCCCAGAGTCATTAAGCATTCGTACCATGGCATATTCTAGTGCAAATATCCCCCCACCCAATTGTGAAGTAACTAACAAAGGCATGCATTAAGAGACTATTTCAATACCATTATGCAATAGCACCAAAACAAATAGAGCATAACAATGAATAGGAAGATTTGATGAGCAAAAAGTTACCGAGCCTTCCCAAGGAAGACACACACAATGTAAACTGCACCTTAATTGCAAAAGAAACAGCAGAAAGATGCATTGGGAACATCGTCTCGAACATTTTGCAGTAGCATGAAAACACGTACTGCATTTATTAAACAGCATGAAATCCATTTAACGCTTCTCTGGATGCACTAATTAGGTTTTGTATATTGGGGCAGAGCAATACAGTACTGAGGGCAAAATACTTCATTTATTAACATTTCATGCTACTGCTACCACTGCTTATACAATGTGATACCGGTGAGGTCAACACACCCTGAATGAGACAGTAAAGGGATATTTTTGGAAAATATATATATTTAAACACGTGGGTTGGAACATCTAATTATAGGAAATGTCAGCAAAAATGGGGAGGCTCCCTTTTTCATGTGATTTACCTTTAAAGGGGAATTCTGCTCCTTCATGAAATTAGGCTCTGTTCTTGAAACCACATACGCTAAATGCTTAATTCTAGGCATGCAAATAGTCCCGGAGAGTTCAATAGGATACCTGCTCATATGCCTAAAGTTAAACATATGCATAAGCATTTGCAAGGTCAGGGGCTTCGTGATTGCTTTGCCAGTGAAATTTTGTGATATCCAAACTCCCATTAGGATGCTGCATTCAGAGTGAAAATGAGAGCTGGGAGAATGTTGTTCATTTTTTCTTACATCATTCCTTCACTGAATCCAAGTTATTTACTTACCAAAAATAATCCCCTCAAAACTCCATCACAGCAAGCACTGTACCTACTTCAACACAGAGATGATAAATCTTGCCAACCAACTGTAATTTCTTCTTGACTCTTTTGCTGCAGGTGTAACTAACAATTTTACATTTCTCTTGGCTAAAACCTTCTCAAAGTGAGTTTTCAGGTAAAACTAACAAGGCTGGATGACTGCAACTTTCATATGTATCACAAGGTCCAGACATGTATGCTGGAGGGCATGCTCGCCAGGATAAAAATGCAACTGTTAGATACTGGCAGATGCCTGCACCCACACACAGCCCCAATTTCTTCAACAGGGATCCAAATGGGTCCAGGATTCTAATGGGTCCATGTGGAGCAGGATTGGGCCTTAGACATCACATAATGGCTGAGATTTTTCAAAGAAGCTTAAAGGAGGTAAGTGTAGCTGTGCTTCACACAGATAGAATTAAACTGCGCAGTCATCAATGCAGCCTACAGTGTTGTTACAAACAATATGTGACTTTTCTTGGCACTTCCTTGCAGGTATGCACCTAGCTGAGATTGTGGAACATCACCCTTATGCAAGAGCATCCCGCAGTAGTTAAAGGTACTATATGTACCTATTGCTTCTAAGGACTTGTTTTTACAAGCAGCCAAGATTGTGCAGGAATAGAGCGATCATTTTTCTTCAGTTTCCTAAGCTGTATTTTTGGCTCCAACCAAATCAATGGAGCTATTAGCAGGATGAATATTATGAAATCTGACAAAAGTATCAATAAAGCATTCTGTGTGTGGACTATCAATAAGTTCTTTTATATTCATCTAAATGTTTACATGTAACTAAAAACAGAAAGGATTCTTCAAGACTGATTTGTATTGAAAATGCAAACAATATTAAATATGAGATCCTTTGGCTCAGACTACAAGATTTATTCTAGCAGTCAGAACTTTAATCTGGAACTCAATAAAATCCATACTATCTTCTTGCAACCTCTTCCTGGAACTAGATTTCAAATGCTTACAGAATATGATCCAAATATATTTTCTGAATAACAATCTTATTTGGAAACCACACAATACTTAAAAGAAAAGTAGAGATGCAATGTTCTCCTCTAGGCGGATACAAATGGCTTAAAGGAAGTGTCAAGTCTCTCTTCTGTTTTGCAAAGGAGACCCAAAGCGTATGCTAACCTCATGTTACTTCCATGATATGCTAGGAGGGTGCCTATGTGGAAGAGAGAATTGGCTGAGCTTACTCACTTCATTTATAACTACCAGTCTAATGTCTGGTTTACAGAAGCACTGCTTTCCCTGATAAGACCAGCAGAACTTTGGGTTGGGAACATGATACAAGTAACCTGATTCGGAAGGTGGAAGAACACGTAATAAAAAAAGAGGCTGCCGCCACCTTCCACCCCACCCAACTCCCGAAAAGAGAGCTTCCAAAAGTCCCAAATCTTGAATAGCTTTTGGCTTCTTGGATATGTGCCTGGCTGGGACAAAAGAAAGCCCCCTACTAAGGCAGAATGACACAAACATAACATTAGATTAAGAAGCAGAGCATATGTTCAAACAATTCAAGAATCTGTTCAAAATTTAGCCTAAATTCAAACAATAATGGAAAATCTCTTGACAGTCAACAATGTTACATCACAGCTGTTTAAATGTGATTGGGTACAGGGACACTACATCATTACAAATACACAAGAGGTTAAATTAGGTTTCACTTCTCCCCTAGCCCCATGCAAAATGGCTATAAAAAGGGCACCTGGAGAGAGACAGAGGGAGAGAGAGAGAGAGTGCTTGTATGAAGGCAGGACACCACACACCCAAGTGCTGAGGATGGGGGTAAGTCCTGGGCTGAAGAATCTTTTTGTTCGGTTTGTTTTGCTATGGTAACTCATTTTAATTCATTCTGATAAAAAGTTGATCCTGATGATTCCTGCTATTTATTTTGGCTATGTACCAGCTTCCACTAGAGCTGGTGTGGCGCAATGAACAGTTAAGTCCATGCACACTGCAGGTACTCTCTCAGTATCAGGCTACTTTTATTTAGGTGCCCCCATTGGGATTTGGGTGCCCAATTTTAGGTACCAGAGATTAAAATTTTCCCTTGAATTTTCATGGGCCTCTGCTCTGCCTGATTATTGCCATGATCAGAAGTGTTGAAACTGAGAGAACGGGCCAGCTCATCTCTCTGATACCGCAAAAATTCTGGTTTACTGAAGAATGAGTGCTTTACTAATATATATAGAAGAAAGGAAGAGAGACATGCACCTGTGGAAGGCTGTGCAGAATTATGTGTGCGCGCTCTGCAGGACTCTGACACTGAGTGTGGCAAATCCATTCCAAACAGATTTTTCAAGCCCATGTCCCCCAACTTGATCTTTCCACTGCTACAGGCACCTCCCAATTGCAAGAAAAAACTAGTCTCCACCAGCTAAAGCATAATTATTTACAGGGCAGGCAAAAACCATAAGGTTGGTGGCCTTCTTAGTTCCCTGGGCACTAAAAGGGACTTAGTTATTGGATCTGTGGTAAAATACTTGAAAAGCTTCATTTCTAAGACTCTGGACCTTATTAATAAAAGACTAGACAATTTACAACAATCAATCATGAAACCTAGAGCAAAGGGGCTGTAGAACATTTTCACAGAATCAAATTGAATGCTATGAAGTCAGCAGCCTCATATCATTCTGATACTGTTGCAGATCTAATTACAGATAGTAAAACATTTCTTTCAGAGATGGATGAAATGTAAAACAAGCACATGTTCAAGCATTAAGACTTACTGGTACTCTGGAAGGAACTAGAGTCCTCTGACCCTTCCTTCTTTGATAATTGGCTAACTGAATTATTGCATTTGTCTAATCTGGAGGACTCTGCTCCAGCACAATTTGCCAAGACACTCTTCAAAAGGAAGGAACCAGCATCTGAATCTATACCATGCAGTGTACTAGTAATATCCAGCTCCCTGCCACTCTACAGAAGGATTCTTGAGGGAGTTATTGTTCCATTGCTTTAAAATAAGAGTTGACCCTCCTAGTGCTACTTAAAAATGGAAAGACTTTGCTTTAGCTAATTCTTGGGTAAAGTAGAATCAAAATAATTATGCTGTATCCCTGCTTGGTTGTTGGTGGGGGGGAAGGGGAGGAATGATGGCCATTCCTATTTCTTTAAATACGTGGTAGAAGCAGATAACTTCGCTAGTTTGGGCAGGGAGGGACAGGAAGTAGGTGGAGCAGTGACTCTGCCTCCTCCACTCCCACATCAGCGAAGAGAACTGAGCTAATTCAAATGGAGAAAGTAACTTGCACCCAATAAAGGGCTGAAACAAGCTGTTTATTCCTGGGAGCCAGCTGGGGAACAGAGAAGGAAGTGCGACTCTGAAGAGGGTGCTACTTGGGACAGTGCCATACTGTACTGAGCAAAGAGCGCAAGCTAGCTCTAAATCAGCAAGTACAAGAGGAAGAAAAGAAACACGAAATTCAGGAGTAATCATCCCCTGAAGCAACAACAAAGTGTTATCGCAATGGATTAGAGTATTTTATCTGCATGTTTTTATTTATAGATCTCAACTTTTACCTGGGTGTTGGACCCTGAAGAACCTGTAACATGAACCTGACTAAAAAATGTCCATTTACAATTAACAATTGAGTCTTTACACTGAGTCTAATTTCATCATTGCGCTGATAATTTAAAAATAAATGAAAAAAAATATAAAAAATACATAGATGGCTAAGTCACAGACATCAATCACTCCTTAAATAAGGTTTATTACTACTACTACTACGGGAGTGTTGTTGTTGGCCTATACGAATAAATTTCCCTGAACATGCCTGTATAAGAACAGATCTATATCTCTCATTGTGTTACCGGTGCTCTATAATCACTGTAGCAGCTGCAGTGTAAGAGCTTATGACATCATCTCTGTTACTTCAAAGCACCATAGTTCTGAAGATTAGATCTACTGACTGCATGGCTTGGTTTCCGTGAAATATCATTCCCAGCAAAGAGTACGTTGGGAGGTTTTCTGTTACAGGACTTAGGTTTTAGGCTTAAATAATCATATTGGAAAAATCATTAGCACACAGATTTTTTTTTATGGGAACAAATTATTTGAAATTTCTATGATGGAACATATATGGAAATGGAATCTTTGACCTTGCTAGAAATGAGGGATTTGCTGGTGACCAGTTAATCATGTCCGGCATTCAGCAGCAAGCAATAACCCCTCATCCCTCTGCTGTGACAAAGGCTCTACAATGCATCCAATCAATTGTGCAAAGTTGCTCATGGAAGGAAATATTCCCACTATCGCCAACTTTTGTGGAATCTCATGTTTTTTCTTAAGTCCCAGCTCCTGTAGTCCTGTGATAATAGAAAAATCTCAGCTTTCCTTTAAAAACAAATAGTTTCTGGCCCTTGTGGTAGTGGAGTAAAGCTGGAAAATGTGAACCTGAAAGGTTCAAAAACCAGAAGGCAAATAAAAAAACGCAAAGATAATTATTTCGTAAAATCTCATGATTTTAAACCAATCTCTAGATGTTTTTCAAGGACTGACTAATGATTTTTGAATACTGGCAATATTGGATTCCTGCCTGTGCCTGAACGGATATAACCTAAAACATGAGGTGATATGGTCTTTATTTTCTTAGCTAACAAGGTGTAATAGTAATCATAATAAATATCAGATAAATGATGATAAAATGATCCAAAATTTTTAAACATCCAGTTAAATTAACTTATTTATACATATATATCTGAGCAAGACTTGGACAATTCAGTCAGGTTACCTTTCTCCTCCTCCTCCCAATGAACCCGACAAAAATTAAATTGCAGGGATATTTTCTAACATTTGATTTTTTGTAAATTTCTACCACATTCTACCATCTATTAATTAAAATATGTCCATCTTATCTTCTAAATAATTTAAAATAGGAGTAAGAACAAAAATGTTACGCAGCAGGTTTTGGGCCAAAGAATCCTCAAATGCTTTACAAAGTATTGGCTTAATTTGCCCAGGCATCCGAGCTCTGTTTGGTGCAGGGGAAAGCCATGAGGGAGCGGATATGGCCGCCTTATTCTGTTCTAGTCTGTTCCTGGTGATTGCTAGAGCAGTCAAAATTATTCTCTAATTTATGTCACCACTGTAAAGTCCTCAATGGACTGTATGTCAGTGGAAGAGTTCTTTCACAAGAGAAATTATCTGAGGACCGTTCACAGCCAGAATGTGGCCTCTTGGCCCCTAAGCACAATGGAGAGTCTGGCCATGGGGGAGCTGAGAAGAGTAGCATAAATGTCATCCATTTTCAATTTTTTTTTCCATCATTTTTTTTAAACGCCCATCTCTGCTATAGATAGTAGAATGATTTCACTTGCCATTATAACAAAGCCACATCTGGGGTACAATATGGCAGATGCTGAACAACACACTGTTTAGAACTATCACATGATGGAAGGGAGTGAAGGACTCTGTATCTAGATGAAAAAAGAAGAGGAAGGGTAGGTAGTTACCCACATTGGATTTTGCCCAGTTTACTTTTAAAATACAGGGGGAGGGGAAGAAGAGTGTAAAGAAAAGGGAGCAAATGAACTAAGAGACAGGAAGAAAACCAAAAAGAAAGGACAGAGAAGAGGAAAGATCCAAGTTGCCAGACAGAGTAACGTTGGTCAGTTACATATAGGAAGGGCTACCTTCAGAAAATCACTTAATTAAGTAATAAAATAATAACCACCACCACTTCTATACACCTACATAGCACTTGAGTCCCAAATTGCAAGATTTTCTGAGTCTCCTGCTCTAGCCAAAAAGCTACCAGAGGCATCATCTGGAACTAAGAATAAAGACACTGGCTTGGCAGTAGCAGTGCCCCAAAAGCAGGGCCAGGAAGATACAGACGTGACTATAAAATCCAGAGGTTCCACATGCTAGTAAACATAAAATCAGCACCACTGCCATTCATCAGCATGTATCTCCAGCTATTCCTGTAATGCAGCAGCGAAATACTCCATTCAGTTTTCCTGACTGTGACAAATGCAGCCCTAGAGATTATTTAGGGATTGCTACTGGGGATGGACAAGCATTCCAACTAGATTTTACAGATTGTTTAATGTACAGTTTTCAAATATACAACCACCACATGGACACAATTTTATAATACACTTATTGTGCATTACACATACACATCACTCGGAGAAAAAAGTACACGAATAGATCATTAAGGTTAGATAAGGCAACCCAATGCTCAAACACTTACAACCAAGGGTAGTGCTTACTATGGTATATATACCCATTGTTCTGAACATAAAGAGAATGGCTCAGGTGTGGGAATCTCCCCCACATCCTCTGCAGGGAAAACAGATGCAATGAATTCATTTAGCTTCTCTGCAATGGCCTTGTGTTCTCTGAATCCTCCTTCAGCATCTCGATGGTCCAGGGGCCCACTGACTGTGTAGCAGGCTTCCTGCTTCTGATGTACTTTAAAAAAAAATGCTATTAGTATTTTTGCCCTTAGCTAGCGCTCTTCAAATTATTTCTTGGCTTGTGTTATAATTTTACACTTGACTTGCCAGAGTTTCTGCTCCTTTCTATTTTCCTCACTAGATTAGGCTTCCAATTTTTAAAGGATGCCATTTTGCCTCTAACCGCCTCTTCTACTGTGCTGTTTAGTCATGGCATTTTTTTTGGTCCTCTTACTGTTCTTTTTTTAATTTGGGGTGTACACTTAGTTTGAGCCTCTATTACAGTGTTTTTAAATAGTCTCCAGGAAGTTTGCAGGCATTTCACCCTTGTGATTGTTCCTTTTAATCACTGTTTAACTAGCTTCCTCATTTTTGTGTATTTCCCCTTTCTGAAGTTAAATGCTACTGTGGTGAGTTTCTTTGGTATTTTTCCCCCTACAAGGATTAAATTGAATTAAATTATGGTTGCTATTATCGAGCGGTTCAGCTATGTTCATGTCTTGGACCAGATCCTGTGCTCCACTTTGGACTAAATCAAGAACTGCCTCTCCCCTTCTAGGTTCCAGGACACACTGCTCCAAGAAGAAGCCATTAATGATGACTAGAAATGTTATCTCTGCATCCCTTCCTAAGGTGATATATACTCAGTCAATATGAGGATAATTGAAACCCCCCATTCTTATTACATGTATCAGCCCTAGTACTCCTTCTAATCTCCCTGAGCATTTCAAAATCACCACCACCATCCTGGTCAGGTAGTCAGTGGTATATTCCTATTGCTATACTCTTACTGTTCAACCATGGATTTTCTACCCATTGAGATTCTATGGTACAGTGTGATTCATTTAAGATTTTTACTTTATTTACTTTATGCTTTCTTTTACATACAGTACCACCCCCCAACCAGCATGACCTATGCTATCATTCCTATATATTTTGTACCCTGATATTACCATATCACATTGATTATCCTCATTTCACCAAGTTTCCACAATGCCATTGTTTCGATATCCTCATTTAATGCCAGGCACTCTAGTACATCCATCTGAATATCCTGAACACAAAACACTCTAGTGTGTAGTCTATTGACATACCTGTAAGTACTGCATCTAATAATTACTGTCAGCAGGATTGGTCTTTCAGGCTGCATGTGCAACCTTAACTCTGCCTACATGTGTTCTATAATACAATGATTACTGACATGATCACATGCCATTTCTCCAATAATAAAATATATCACACTGTTTTTTGTATAAATGTGGAGAATTTTTTTTAACTCTCCCCATATATTCTATTAAATACTAATTAATTAATTTCACTGCGTTCACGAGCATAATTTGAAAGAATTCCTGGTATCCATAAGCCTAAATGCTGGCCTAGAACTACAACAGGGTTCTTTATTTAAAACATAAATTTTTGAGTGTCTACAGGAAAAATCACAAATACATAAATTGATGCCTTTAACCAAGTATAAAACATGCTGTTGTGGTTACCAGAGCTATCCATCCTGTATGATTTATTCATAAACAATGTAAGACCAGATAATCCATAACACTGCAAACAAATGTGGTCTGGTTTCATTCATATCTCCCATGCAAACAGATGCTTATCATAGTTTCCTCAAAATAAAACAGATGTTCCACAGTTGAAATACTAGGAATATAGGTTTAAAAAAACAGTTTTCAGTGTGTATCGTGTTATATTTTGGGTATTTAAAAAACATCTTTGACATGATACTTTGATTCAACCAAACATAAAACAATGAAAATTAGTTATTTTGATCATCTAATGTATCAATGAAAATGATCTTTTCTGGGCCAACATTTGCACATTCACATTATTTTTTAATGAAAACTGAGGATAGATTTGAAAACATTAGTAGACATCAAAGTGCACATTACAAAAACCTTTAAGATTTGCAACGGACATATAAATACCGGGTTTTACAAAACTGCAATTAAAACTGATCAAAAAAGGGTTAGTTTTGCAGTATTAAAAATGGCAATTAGAGCATTAAAAAAAAACTATTGGTGTTTGTAGCACATTTGGATTTTCTCTGAGACGTGAACTTGAACACAGTCCAGAAAGAATAACCAAAGTCATTTCTCATTTTTACTGTAGCCTTTGCAAACCCCATTTAATAACATCACATCATTCCAGTTTTGTTCTGAGTAAGCACTTCGTACTAATTTACCACTCTGAGATAGAGAAGGCCTTGAAATAAAGAGAACAGAAGTAATTGTCCTCAGAGACAGCAAAGGCTTTATACGTTGACTACAGTGGATGAAGATAACCTGACAAGGGTGGGAGACATTCCTTCATCCAGTTTTCTATAACTCCTAAGTGTACAAAAGGGAAAAAAGCAAGTGCTACTGTAGCAGTAAGGCTAACATAGGTTTAGCCCAAGGAAGCAAGGCTCTAAGGATTAATGTTTAACTAAGGTAGCTATCTTCTCATTCTCATATGCAATATATATTAATCTAATTTATTTATTTTAAGACCTATAATTGTGCTTCCTCCATTTTCCCTTCAGTCTAAGCTCTGCTAAGGACACTGGGACATACAGAAGTATTTCCTTTGTTTTCAACGTAGCCATGAAGCAAAACGCGCATTGCACTTTCCAAGTCAGGGCCATCCATGTGGACTAAGTAATAACAGTAAATACTACTATGGTAGCACCCAAAGGACCCAGTTGGGACTGGATCTCCATTGTGCTGAGGACTATACAAACAGAGCAAAAGAGACAATCTTTGCCTCAAAAGGCTTACAATGTAAAGACACAAAGAGTAGGGGATGAGGATCACAGCCAGCTGCCTGCGATGACACTTGTAATGAAGCAATGCCCCATGATCAAAATAATTTAAACAAAGTAAGATGGTTCCCTGCCTCCTCACAGGCTCTCCCAAATCCGCTGGTTGCTGTGGCTCCCCTTCAGGACACTACTGACCCTAATGCAAAAGACTGAGGGGTGGATAAGTGATGGGATGGGGGCTGTTATTGCCTACAGTGCGGAATACAACTGCAGGTCAGCCATAAAGGTAATACCTTACTAAAAAATTCTCCATAAACAATAGGTTAAGAGACAGACAAATATCATACTGGAAATAAGATATGAACATAACAGGGATAGGTAAAACCTATTCTGAGCTCAGTTACAAGCATGTAGTGGGAGCTGCTCACGTGTAATTATACTGAATTAAATCCCAAGCCCCCAGTCCGGCCAACACTTATGCATGTGCTTATCTTTAAGTATATGAATTGCCCCACTGAAGTTAATGGGCATTTTCACCCTTAATGTTACGTTTTCACATTGGATGTTTCAAAATAGTGCCCTCAATGCCCCAAGATTCAGCCCAGTTGTGCACATGTAGCACAGAACGAGCAAAGAATGTGAGGTGGAGACGAAGGTATCACAACTCAGTCAAATAAGAGGAGGCAAAGTCCTTATTGGAATAAACACTAGCAATAATAGTTTAAACTCAATCTTACAATGAACTGACATCTAGAGAAGTGATAATAAAGATGATGTACTGTGTTCAGTTTTCTTAGTTTTTCTCACTAACTGAGCTATGTTCTGCAGACAGCATTCCTAGCTGAAAGGCTCTCGAGTGAAGGCCAGTAAAAAGAGCATTAAAATAGTCAATTGTTGAGGTAATCAAAACATCTATCAGAATGTCTATATTCCAAACTCTGTATAAAGTTAAGTCACAATCTCAGTAATGTTATGCAAATTATACAAAGAAATCTTAAAGACTACATGAAAATATTATTTATGTATGTTAAATATATCACCGTATAACAAAAGTAACTAGACTATATATGATAATATTAACATACAAGCCATATTATCATCTCTGCTTTTGGATCCTTATTCAAACTAGACATCTAAGCCTCTCAAGGTCCACACATCACTAAGTCATATTAACGTTGATTATGTACCAAAATACGTATTTAAAGGTAGCAATCGCAAACCTGGTAAAAAAGAAAAGACCTATATACCATAGACTTTCAAGACAAGCACTGTATTTGTCTTGTCTCCTGCTAAAAGCAGTGAGTTGCACTAGAATGCAAAGAAAACTGAAGTCAAATCCAAATAATATAGTGTTTGAAATTCTGTTTTTTATATTATGTGTAGATAATTCATACAGACAATATACACACAATTTTAGATATATATCCACACATATTAAACATAAAAACATTAAGGTTGCAACATACAAATGCTCATAAGTCGTGAACTGTCAAAATTAAGGTTGTGCATACTTCCTTCAATCTGACTACCTTATGTGTATGCATTACAATACAGTTTGGTTACACAATCACAAACTATTTCTCTGATAATGCAATATAATATACATACATTTTTTTATTTCTCCAACTTTAGATATTCCTTGTATTTTTTTATTTTTGTTTACTTACACTACTTCCATTGTTTTATATATTTATTGACAGACTTTTTATGAGATCTCTCCTCTCTAATGTTAATTATTTGACTAAGTTTGTCAGGACCAACTTACTATATATTTCTTCTCAACCAGCATTAGGGATCTTCATATGTACTGTTCAGGGGAGGAGGTAAATAACAGCTAAGGTATTTTGGATGTGCATGCATTTATAATTTACCTAGGTAGACCTAGGATAACATAAAAATGCACAATAGAAGCAGAATTAAAAGCTAACAAAATGACACGTGAAGAAGCTAAGACTGTACCAGGAGACTGGCAGAGATGGGAGACAGTGGTGGAGGCCCTATGTTACACATGGAATGGAAAGGCATATGAGAGTGAGAGGGAGAGCAAGAGAGAGAGAGAAAGTGCATGCATAGTACAGTCTTCCTTAAGTGCAAATATAGGGAATAAAGAAATTAACTATGCAGGTAACTTGGCTGAGAACTAAAGTGGGTCTTCCTAAGCCATAAAATTTCACTATAATTAGGTTATTCTATTTGAACTGTAGTCTGTTTTGTATAGAGCTACCTTAAAATATTTCTCAAATACTTCATTCAACAAATGAATGCTCCAGCTCAGGAAAACATCCCTGTTAAGGAAAGCACTTCAGCACATGCTTAACATTAAGTCAAAAGGACTTAAAATTATGAGGTGCTTAACTGTGCTCCTGAAGAAAGATGGACTTAAGCATTGTGCTTATGTACTTTCCTGAATTAGTGCTGTGACAAAGTTCCTGTGTTACCTTGGTAGGTCTTGTGCTTATTGGCGGATTTGCTCAACTTGGAGCTTCACGGCAGCCCTCAGCTTGGCCGTTTTTCTGAATTCACAGTGCAGGTCGACTCCTCCTGTGTCTGACCAGGAGTTGGGAGGATTTGGGCGGAACCCGGGCCTGCCCTCTACTCCGGGTTCCAGCCCAGGGCCCTGTGGAATTCAACTGTCTAGAGTGCCGCCTGGAACAGCTGTACGACAGCTACAACTCACTGGGCTACTTCCCCATGGACTCCTTCCAACACCTTCTTTATCCTCACCATAATACCTTTCTCCTGGTGTCTGATAATGCTTGTACACCTCAGTCCTCCAACAGTCCATGTTCTCACTCTCAGCTCCTAGTGCCTCTTGCTCCCAGCTCCTCACACACCACAAACTGAAGGGAGCTCCTTTTTAAAACCCAGGTGCCCTGATTAGCCTGCCTTAATTGATTCTAGCAGCTTCTTGATTGGCTGCAGGTGTTCAGGGGAGGTGATTATTTAATCAGCCTGTCTTAATTGTCTCCAGAAGGTTCCTGATTATTCTGGAACCTTCCTTGTTACCTTACCCAGGAAAAGGGACCTACTTAGCCTGGGGCTAATATATCTGCCTTCCATTACTCTCCTATAGCCATCTGGCCCGACCCTGTCACAGTGCCTAATTCAACAAAAGTTTTGGAGTAAATTAATTAGTGAATAATTGTATTTTGATTGGCAAGCCTGAGTAGTGCACAGCACTATGAGATCTTGCAAGTGTGCACATAAGATAGTAGAATAAACTCATATATTATATTGTATTTGAGAAATGGCATGTGATCACATAATTAAAGACTGCATTATAATGAATTTGCACTAGTGAAAAGAGCTATTTTGCAAATATAATATCTAGTTAAACATCAACCAAAATGACCTGTTCCACACATGTTAGACCAGGAAGGTTGCAGGATTAAAAAAAAAGATTAGGGGCAGTAGTGAGAAGCCCCAGCCCATGTGGACTTCAAATACACTTTCCACTGCATAGCTAAGCATGCATATGTAGTTTAAACCTCCTTTTTCCATTAGCTGAATTTGCAAAGGTTTTCTGGAACATGCACCTGAGACATTTGTGATTGCATCTGTTCGTGCATGAAAACACCCTTCTTTGTGGATGTTGATTACCAAGCTGCACAGCTACTGCCCAGTTGCACACAGAGTTATGTAATTTGTGTATGCAAATTACAGCTTTTGGATGCACAAATAGACATATACACTGTCTGTGAAAACAATTTTAGAGCCCTATTGAATATTTGACCCTACGTGTTCAATTTTTTTTTAATTCTGCCAAATGTATTATGACTGCACAGGGGTAGTTTATCCCTGATCCTGCAAAGCACTCAACCACATGATTAACTTTAAGTATTTTAATAGTCCCATTGACTTCAGAGGTGAAATCCTGGCTTCACTGAATTCACCAGAAGGGTGGTGGTACAGGATTTTAACTCTTAGGACTTTGCAGAATCAGAGAGACTGCCCAGAAGGATTTTATCATTTCATGCCCTGGATAATTTTCAATCTGTTCTGTGTCAAATCCAAACCAATTTCAGAATGCTCAAAGATACTTATCCTCAATGAAGATTAATTCCGTATGATAATTCTAGTTTCTATCCAAAAATACTTTTGCTGCAGAGATGTTGGAAAGTGTCACAATATTTTTACAATGTATTTTCCCCACTCTCTTTGTACTTCAAAGTGGCTAAACATGTTTATTTAAGCTTTTAAAAACCAAATCAAAACAACCCTTACCTGCCAATCTCCCAGCAAAGACCAGCCTACAAAATTTCAGACAGAAATGTGAAAGTTTTACCAAGTTATGAGCAATTGAAAATAGGGAGTTAGAATGGAAAAGCTCACCCAGCCTGAACCATAATTACTCCCACTGCTTTAATCCACACTGATCTAAATAATAAACTCACAGATTAAATGATATATTTCCATAACAGACAGATCACTGGTGTTAGAATTGAGAAACCCAAATTTAATGTCAGCATGTTTAAGTAATGCCATTGCCAATAATTTTCAAAACTATAAGTATGATTTGAATATAAGAAAAGTTTACTAAGTTTAAAAGGAGTAGGTGCATTTGAATGCAAAATAATTGAGAGGCTTGATTAAGAGACTAGTCAATTATAATGTCCACAACTGGACATTCTTGCAAATAATACACACCTGTCTAGTGCAGTGGGTTTAATGTCTGACACATTCTTCAAGTCAGATATGATGAAAGGCAGGCACCAAAGGACATATTCATAAGTAAGAACAATAAAGTCAGTAAATCAAAATGCAGTGCATTTTGCATATTTAGTAGAAATTGAAGTGTCTTTTGTTAGTACCCTCCTACAGGCAACTGTTTACTGAAACATTTCTCATTTTTTTAAACTGAAAGGCATAAAGCCACATTTAAAATTGTGACACTAACCAACAAAGACTGAGTCTTCTTCAAGCTAAGGCTGACAAACAGGGGCTTGAGTTGTTCACTCATACTGTTCATAGGTACTCATCAAGAACAATCAGACATAGGACAATTTAACACAAGAAAACAGCCAATCCAAAAGGAATGTATAAATCTTGTGTGCCAAATTATGGCCACTCGAGCATAGCTGTACTGGGGTTAGGGTGGACAGAAGGAATATACAGGGAGCTCCCTGTGCACCTACATGATTGGCAAATAGGAGCTCAAGGGAGAGTGAAATACAGCACTTGGAGGAGTATAGCTATAGGTCAGATTGTCAGCTGGTGTAAATTGTCACAGCTCCATTGAGTACTCCAGTGCCTCCTCAGTTGACATCAGCTAATGACTTAGCACCTAAGTTTTTAAAAACTGTATAACAAGATCTGCTCCTCAGCACTCTCTCTCCATTGCCTAGGGAGGTATGGTGTCTTACATGGGTAGAACATTCCCAGGAACCACTGTTAGGGATACATACTTGCAGTGTTACATATATTTTGATGACATCTTCTACCTCCATTTTAGGTCGTGCCTGCTGTGACTTTAAGGAATTGTCCTAAGTAGCAAAATCTCTTCCACCTACCCCTGAGCTTCCTTATATGCTGGGGGACTCTGCACACTGTTCCATCCCTTTGCCCAGTGCACCATGCTGCCCTTTGTGTGCCCAGCCAGAGTCGTGCTAAACTAGGTTTGAAGATACCAACAATCCATAAAACCTGCTCCCTCTGGGGGTCTGGATCCTGCCAGCTGGCAAAGCACAAAGTGGGAAGAGCCTATTGAGAGCCTCTGATCAGGCTGCCTATGCCAGCAAGGATCCTATGGAACATTGTCCGCATTGTAAAACTGCCCTTCCTCCCCGATACCACTTCAACTATGCATCTCAGACTAAATTTAATGAATCAAACTATAATTTAAAAATGTAGCACTGAACCCCTTTTCTTCTGTGGTGTAAGACAGGCATTTCAGCTTTCCAGAGATGGACCCTCACTATGAAATTTGGATCTGGATTTCAAACTTTTCAAAATTTGGGGGTGCTCTTATTCCACTATTTGACTCAACATAAAGACCAGGACCATTTGCAAAATCTGGTTCTGGGTTTGGACCTTGTATACCCCCAAAGATCAGCAAAATTCAGTTGGAGGATGTTCATTTGGGCCCATCTTCATTTTTACCTCTTCGGTGCTTTCTGCTCCTGTAACTCATCAATGGCACTGTCTATGTTTAAAATGCCAGCATCCCTAGGGGACATATAGCAACAGGTATTGTAGAAAACACTGAATGTACATTTTGTATCATGTACCTGGTACATATCATATATCTGGTACTTTACACAGCAGGGAAGCAGTTCTGTTTTTTTTAATGTAGTGGCTTGCAATTTATACATTATGTGACACAATAATAACCATAGGTAGTATGTCTGCTTAGTGAAAAGTTTCAGTTCAAAGGAAACTGCCTTGCTCTACATTGCCAAATTTTTTCAGAATTCATTGCAGTCTCCTTCCCCTCCCCCACCCCATTTAATGAGCAGAAATCAGTCTGGTTTTTTAGACATACTTTGCTTTGGACTCCACACCAACTGTGAGCATCAGTGAGAAATAGACTGATGGAGAGAAAGATTTAATGCATGTGAAAGAGAGGCAATGAGAGGTTGTTGGACGTTCTGCACATATGATACCTTTAAGTTTTTGTTAAAAAAAAATAAGTTTGAAACAAACTGTTTAATCTGGTTTCTCAAAATCCTTCTGTGGTTTCAACCATTCTAAAATTAATACAAGTGTATTGCAAATAACTGCCATCTCAGCTGCCTTACAAGGTTTATATAAAGAATCTGATATATACATATATTATCAGACTCCTTTTTAAAAAATGCATGGACAAAGGATTCTAAAAGCAATCTGAGTTCATGTTAACATTTCTTCCCAGTTTCAGATTTGCGTAATAGCCTGAGGAATCGCTTTCTTAACTCTTTAGTAATAAAGAATCAAGAAAAAGATACTTTTTTCTATTTCTTTCCATTATGTTTTATGTCCAATTTTAGATGTATATAGCAAAACCTGAAAACTGACACCAATGTGAGAGTCCCCAGGGAATCACAAATATAATTTCCATGCCACTCTGAAAACCGGGGGGAGAAAATGGAAAATGCAAACTGTTATAAATTTGAGCTAATCCCCTCATGCCATAACCTAAAATGATCCTCAGCAGCCCAGTAATCTTCTAGTATTCTACACTGTAAGAAAAGCTTGCCTATCTGAACCTCAGTGGCTGGTAAGGATGTCAGTACCGCCTGAAATATATGTACAAAGAAATTTCCTTGTGACATTTCAATTCTAGAGCTGCATACTTAACCCATGGGAAAACGGCAACAATATTGAGAAATTTCTGATTGCAGGCATTTTATTTTCATGGTTAAAAGCAAGAAAAGCCACACAGAGATACATTAAGGATTAGAAATAATCATTAATCTAAATGACTGTAATCCAAGACCAGAAATCTCTTAATTACCCTAGAGGATATAGTATTTACTCTTTAATATGCACAGACCAAAACATATTTTACAATATACTCACAAGGGATTTCTAATCCCCCTGATACCAACAAAGCCATAAGGTAAAATTTTCAGAAGCACCTATGTGATTCAGGAGCTTAAGCGCCATTTTCAGTGATTTTTATTGCAAGTCAATTTGACTTAGGCTCCTAAATAAATTAGGTTACATTGAAAAGTTTATCCCTGGACAAAAAGCTGAAGAATATGATCTTTAAGTCATTTTAGCACTACATTACTCTTTTACTGCCCCCCAAATTTAAAAATTATCTAAATCAGAATTCTAGTTAGCTTAGTCATTTCTAAGGGACATGGCACCTGAGTTAGTGTTGCCAGCTCTCGCAGTTTTCTGCCAAGTCTCCATACCCTCCTTTAAACCCAGTCACGGGAATCAAGAGATTGCATAAATATCTCAAAAAGAAAAGGAGTACTTGTGGCACCTTAGAGACTAACCAATTTATTTGAGCATGAGCTTTCGTGAGCTACAGCTCACTTCATCGGATGCATTCAGTGGAAACTGCAGCAGACTTTATATATACACAGAGAATATGAAACAATACCTCCTCCCACCCCACTGTCCTGCTGGTAATAGCTTATCTAAAGTGATCATCAGGTGGGCCATTTCCAGCACAAATCCAGGTTTTCTCACCCTCCACCCCCCCACACAAATTCACTCTCCTGCTGGTGCTAGCCCATCCAAAGTGACAACTCTTTACATAATCAAGTCGGGCTATTTCCTGCACAAATCCAGGTTTTCTCACATCCCCCCCACCCCCATACACACACAAACTCACTCTCCTGCTGGTAATAGCTCATCCAAACTGACCACTCTCCAAGTTTAAATCCAAGTTAAACCAGAACATCGGGGGGGGGGGGATGTGAATTTCACATTGTCCCCAAATGTGAAATAGTTATGGGTTATTTGGGGACAATGTATACCTTCAGATCAGCGGCACTGCTATGGGTACCCGCATGGCCCCACAGTATGCCAACATTTTTATGGCTGATTTAGAACAACGCTTCCTCAGCTCTCGTCCCCTAAAGCCCCTACTCTACTTGCGCTATATTGATGACATCTTCATCATCTGGACCCATGGAAAAGAAGCCCTTGAGGAATTCCACCATGATTTCAACAATTTCCATCCCACCACCAACCTCAGCCTGGTCCAGTCCACACAAGAGATCCACTTCCTGGACACTACAGTGCTAATAAACAATGGTCACATAAACACCACCCTATACCGGAAACCTACTGACAGCTATTCCTACCTGCATGCCTCCAGCTTTCACCCTGACCACACCACACGATCCATCGTCTACAGCCAAGCTCTGCGATACAACCGCATTTGCTCCAACCCCTCAGACAGAGACAAACACCTACAAGATCTCTGTCAAGCTTTCTTACAACTACAATACCCACCTGCAGAAGTAAAGAAACAGATTGATAGAGCCAGAAGAGTTCCCAGAAGTTACCTACTACAGGACAGGCCTAACAAAGAAAATAACAGAACGCCACTAGCGGTCACCTTCAGCCCCCAACTAAAACCCCTCCAACGCATTATTAAGGATCTACAACCTATCCTAAAGGATGACCCAACACTCTCACAAGTCTTGGGAGACAGGCCAGTCCTTGCCTACAGACAGCCCCCAACCTGAAGCAAATACTCACCAACAACCACATACCACACAACAGAACCACTAACCCAGGAACTTATCCTTACAACAAAGCCCGTTGCCAATTGTGCCCACATATCTATTCAGGGGACACCATCACAGGGCCTAATAACATCAGCCACACTATCAGAGGCTCGTTCACCTGCACATCCACCAATGTGATATATGCCATCATGTGCCAGCAATGCCCCTCTGCCATGTACACTGGTCAAACTGGACAGTCTCTACGTAAAAGAATAAATGGACACAAATCAGATGTCAAGAATTATCACATTCATAAACCAGTCGGAGAACACTTCAATCTCTCTGGTCACGCAATCACAGACATGAAGGTCGCTATCTCAAAACAAAAAAACTTCAAATCCAGACTCCAGCGAGAAACTGCTGAATTGGAATTCATTTGCAAATTGGATACTATTAATTTAGGCTTAAATAGAGACTGGGAGTGGCTAAGTCATTATGCAAGGTAGCCTGTTTCCTCTTGTTTTTTCCTACCCCCCCCCCCCCAGATGTTCTGGTTTAACTTGGATTTAAACTTGGAGAGTGGTCAGTTTGGATGAGCTATTACCAGCAGGAGAGTGAGTTTGTGTGTGTATGGGGGTGGGGGGGATGTGAGAAAACCTGGATTTGTGCAGGAAATAGCCCGACTTGATTATGTAAAGAGTTGTCACTTTGGATGGGCTAGCACCAGCAGGAGAGTGAATTTGTGTGGGGGGGTGGAGGGTGAGAAAACCTGGATTTGTGCTGGAAATGGCCCACCTGATGATCACTTTAGATAAGCTATTACCAGCAGGACAGTAGGGTGGGAGGAGGTATTGTTTCATATTCTCTGTGTATATATAAAGTCTGCTGCAGTTTCCACGGTATGCATCCGATGAAGTGAGCTGTAGCTCATGAAAGCTCATGCTCAAATAAATTGGTTAGTCTCTAAGGTGCCACAAGTACTCCTTTTCTTTTTGCGAATACAGACTAACACGGCTGTTACTCTGAAACCATAAATATCTCAGCTTCATTATTTGTAAAGTAAGTTTCCAGCTCTCATGGTTGTGAAGACAAGCTTGAAAACATGAATGAAGTGTACTCTAAAGGCTCAGGATGAAGGGTAACAAAATAATCCCAATTAAAAAAAATTCTCATGATTTTAAAGCTAATTTGGTGATTTTGAGGGGGGGCTGACTCAGGATTTTTGAATGGTTGGAGTTGGCAATCTTGGATAATACTGATCAAATGCCTAAAGAGGCAATGTGTTCTTGGAGGGGCCATCTTCCAGGTAGTACATGAAGCTTTGTTCACCAGGGCATTACTCTTGCTGTCTTAATCAGATTCTGTTATAGGTAATTACATTCTGCCTAGTGTATACTTTCAGCTGGCTACAACACTCTTCAACTCCTGTACTAGACTGTGTAGTGTCACTGAATGCCACTGAAAAGCCTGTGAATCCTTTCATAGATATGAAAGTGCTTCAGTGCTGGGCAAAATAATTCACTTCACTTTGTAAAGTGCTTTGGGAGCCTTCTAACTGGAAGATGCTTTTTCTCTTCTTCTTCTTAGAATACTTAGCTCTCATATAGCTCTTTTCCTCAGTAGATTGAAAAAGTACTTTAGAAAGGGAGGTCGGGATGATTATCTCCATCAAATCAGCCTATTTAGAATCTTTCCCCTATGTCTACAGAAATTCTGCATACATATTTTAAATGAAGTTCTGTTCAGATAGTTAGTTGTAGCCATCTCGTGCTCCATTCTTACAGTTGCAAAAACACAACAACCAAAAGCAAATACATTTTTAGGTACCAAGCCATTACTTGATGTCTGGGATTTCTGAACATTCTTGTGGCACTCTTAATGTACTAAGAGTGCAGTAAATGGTGTCCCAGTATAAAACTAAAGCTATTACTAAGAGACAACATGTAGAACACCCCAAAGTGCTTCATGAGATACATGACAATTTTGTCTCAATAGCTGAGCAGAAATATCAGAAAGATCAGCTCATTTCTTTTGGTAGCACCATCATCATACATACATAACTGCATATGACTTGCATTCTTATTTCTCATTTGACAAGTAATTAAATGATTTTTTTAGTTTAGCTCTTATCAGCTGTACGAACTCAGTGATGTCACTGATTAGACTAATGACATCATCAGTTTGCTCATCTCTGTAACTGTAGTGCCTTCAGTCACTAAAATAGTTGATGAGAGCAAACGGCACCAAGAACAATATTTTAGCAGAGACAAATAAGTAATAAGCAGCGGAGTAGTGATACACTAGTATAGTCATTACTCTGAAGTGACTTGGAAATGTAATGAGATGAAAGAGGGTGAAGGGAGAGAAAAAAAACAAGGAAGAAAGAAAGACACAGTGATTTATGTATCCAAAGTAAAACCATCAATAATCAGAACGTCAACATTCATCTTATTTGAAGTCCCATAACAACAGCCTTCATGATCGCAGCTTTCCAAAGAGTACAGCAAACAGAGGAAAGCAATCATTCCTTCAGTTGCTATATTTGCCTAAGCATTCGCCCAAAATAAAACATTTAATAATAGGAAAGTGAAGTGTTTATTTCTTCTTATGTTTGATTCCACCTGCACTCCAGCAGAAGTAACCAAAAGCAACCAAACAAAATGGAAGTTTTGGGTGGCACAAATCTCTCTTCAGTGTTGCTGGGTTAACTAAACTATAACGTCTGCTGATAACTGCCTTGGGTGTTGTGGAAACTAGTTCTAAAACTGATATTGCAGAGTACCTGCTCTTTGATCAAGGATATCATTGTACTAACAAATAATGATGGAAGAGGAATAAACATGAAATTCCAAAAGGGAGTTTGCAACCCAAGTTCTTATAGGATGGCAGTATTGTATTCAGCCAATAATTATTAATTAAGGCTGATGTTAACACTCATTTTTCTACTATTTTTATGGCACAAAACTTCTATAGCATGAATAAAGGTGCATTAGATTGAACAGAAGTGTGATGTGATATCTAGCTTATTTCAAGGTTTTCAAACCACAGAGGAATCTGAAGGGTTAAAAAAGAAGTGTTTGCTTAGATAAGTACATTATTTCAGAGCCTATGGCTTTTTCTTTTAAACATTAGAACTCTTTACATACCTTAGACATACCAACAATTCACCTCATTGTCTATAAACACCAGACTCTTCCATATCACTGCAACAGCAACAAACTAACAGAAACTTATATAATAATTTTCATCCAATTATCTCAAAATTGTTTTACAGGTATTAAGTCTGCCTCAGATCTCTCCTTTGAAGATATTAACCTCACTTTACAAATAGTGAAAACTGTGGCGTGGAAAGTTTAAGTGACTCACCCAAGGTCACAGAGCATGTCAATGGCCAAGCTGGGACTAGAATTACAAGTTATTTATCCTAATTCACAGATTAGGTTCCACCCAGCTTCAAAACTTTGGTTTGACATTAAAGACACAGTGCAGTGCATACGTGTAGATTTTAACTTCTATACTCCTGTTGGTACATTTCATTCTTCTCCAGTTCAGGCTTGGTTTTACAAGCTACTAGCAAAGCATCACATTTAAAGAACACGTACTTCTTGCTGGCATCAACCTAGCTAAACCACAGTCCTGACAGTGCCACCATGTTTTCACTAGATATTGTGACTCAGGTTTTCAAGTTGTAAGCTTTTTTCTCAAGTGAACAACCTTGTTGTAGAATGGAGACATCTAGCCTCAGGCTGTTGAAAATAGGTCCCAGAAAAGTGTGCTCAATTGCTACTGTAGCAAGCCATCAAAAAAGGTAGTAACTTAAAAACCTTGATTGACGACATTATGTATTAATTCGACCATATGTACATCTGTACATTACAAAAACAACCCGTTCCTAAAAAAAGTCCAAAACAAAACATCTTTTCTGGTATCAAAACCACCATTTTTGATTTAATGTGGGAGTTGGATACATCCATAAGGCAGAGTGTGAAGGCTATGCTTTATTCCTCTTTGCTGGAGGTCGGTCAGAAAGCCTACTTGCCAGTTGGAGTGAGCTTTCTAATCTTCAGGTGCCAGATTAAAGAATAACTCCTCTCTACAGGACAGTTGCTGCAGGATGGAAGATAACACAGATGGAGAGGTTTAGAAGGTCCAAATACAGCACAACTGGGCACATGCTAATGAAAGAACAACAGCGTTTCAGCTGAAGTTTAGAAGTAGAAGCACAGAGATTTTATAAAGCCACTTTTGAAAGTACAACTTTTAAGGGTCACAGATTACAACCTACCTCCATTTAGAGTAGAGGTGGGCAAACTACGGCCCGCAGGCCACCTCCGGCCCGAGGGACCATCCTGGCTGGCCCTTGAGCTCCTGGCCAGGGAGGCTAGCCCAGGCCCCTTCCCTGCTGTCCCCTCTCCCCCGCAGCCTCATCTCGCCATGCCACCAGTGCTCTGGGTGGCGAGGCTGCAAGCTCTTGCCAGGCAGGCCAGCAACGTGGCTGGCTCCGGCTGGGCAGCACAGCTGCCAGTCCCGCTACTCTGAGCGGCATGGTAAGGGGGGGAGGAGGTTGAATAAGAGGCAGGGAGTCCCAGGGGGCAGTCAGGGGACAGGGGGCAGTTGGATAGGGTCCCAGGGGGGCTGTTAGGGGTGGGGGGTCCTCGGAGGGGGCGGTCAGGGGACAAGGAGCAGGGGGGTTGGATCGTTAGGGTTTCTGAGGGGGGCAGTCAGGGGGCAGGAAGTGGGAGTGGGTGGATAGGGGACGCTGGGGCACAGCCTTCCCTACCCGGCCCTCCAGACAGTTTCAGAACCCCAATGTGGCTCTCAGGCCAAAAAGTTTGCCTACCTCTGATTTAGAGGTTATTTCAGCAACAGTTTATAAACTACAATGCTTTTCTACTCCATTGCAGTGGATATTAATGGTATTTTGATGATTCACAAGTCTGTTCAGTTAGCTACTGAGCACCTTTGCCAAGGGTCCAGTGTGCAGGAATCATACTATAATTCTTTGCATCAACATTAAATGTAGACATAGTGAATGATTTAAAAATTAAACTTAACAGAACTAACAGTAAACAACTCTACATCAACTCTAGACTAATTAATTTTAGTTTGTAAAGTGCTTTGAGATCCTTGGATGAAAGGTGCTGTATAAATCCCAACTGTTATTTGCCCATGTCCTAGAAAGTGCTGGACTCAGAAGTAGAATTATTGCAGTAAAAGACTTCCTGGTAAAAATGTTAACACAACATTTCTTGACTACAACAGGAGTTAGTTACAATTATGCAGAGGCAACTTAATCCTTTGAAGACCAGAATCTTTAAAATTTTCCTGTGATGATTTGATAATTAAATTCCTACAATCATTTAAGTAGGGACACTTTTGAATAAGAAGTATGCATGCCTGCTAAGTTAAATTATAAAATAGCAATGCTATGTAAGATATGGTACATTAAGAAATCGGTGTACTCCATCTACTTGTTTGTGTATACATATTTTCTAATTATTTATTTGTAAGTATCAGCAGGACCAACTCCCCTATTCACGGTCTAACCCAATACATATCGCAGTGCCCTTTCTGTTGCAATTCTTGTTTTAGGTCTTAAGAGTCCTGCCCAGTTGCTCAAGTTACACTAAAGAGTAGCAGTGATAAAGGACACTGAAATTACTAAAACCAAAAATGGTATATTGGAATAGCCAGGATATAGATTGATATATTTTCCCTCTCGACAAAAGTGAGATTCTTCAGAGGACATCTGGCCCAGAGGCACCTTCCCAAGTGCAAAATGAGAAAAAGTAATTTGGAGTAAGTGTGTGTGGCCAGTCATGTACCCATTTTGTTTTGTTTTTTAAAATTTTCATCATTTCCAGGCAGTGTGTGTTTTGTTTCAACTGGCTTCCACTTCAAACAGCTTTGGGTGCTCTTCATATCTCTACAAGTGAAGCAGCATTAGAGTCACAGGATTTGACAAATAATGCAAACATATTAGCAAGATCTGGAAACTGTTATGATTGGTAGGCCAAAGAGACATTCCGTTATTGTATATCCCTTTATTAAACTAGATACTTATGCAGTCTACGCTCTGATGAGTAACTGAGGCAGCTTTAAAAATATTGTATTTGGGCAGATGTGGGTGGAGCCAAGGATTCTAATGGATGGGACTTTTTATTTATTTATTAATTTATTTCCATACCTGTGTTTCTTGGAAGGGAATGAAAACAAAACCAAACCAACATAAAGGAACAACAACAAAAATCCAACCCCTGAAAATGGACATTATCAAGGAAACTGAAATATCTTTTTCATCCCCACTAACACATTAAAACTGCTACTTTAGCAAGAAAGAATAAACTGAAGACAAATGATGCAATGGTTACATTAAAAAACAAACAAACCAGCACCTGCTTCTGAGGCATAAGAACATCATCTTCACATATGGCCAACCAGATTAAGTTGGAATGATGGAGTAGTCAACAATTGAGCACAATGGCTGCAACTATCTAAATTAGTTCCAGTGTCTCAGGTACCACTGTATGTACAGCATATGTGGCCAAGTACTGAATTACTAATGGTGACAAGGTCACACCAAATTATTTTGATTGGGTATATGTAAAGGTGACATCTTCGGCCTAAGAAAAAGAAGTGCTATGGAGTCAGAATTTGAAGGATCTCAGTAAACAGCCATGCATTTTGGATTAAAGCCTACCATTTTTTACAGCTACTTCATGGTGGTTAGTCCGCTGAGATTCCTTCAGCACCAGCTTTCTTGTATATGTTAATGAAGTAGCAGCAAAGCAGGACAATCAAAGAAATAAACAGATGTGAATAAGAAAATATGACTCAAAAGCAGTATCCCTGTTCCTTGAATGTGTTTTCTACAATTATTGTCATTCATCAGGCAAGATAGCTGAGCCTTTGGAATATCAGTTAAAAAAATTGCCATGGTACCTCTTAAAATGTTTGGAAAGACATTGCAACATTGATGACCCCCTATGCCTGGACATGAAGGCACTTTAAAACACCTGTAACTATGCCATTAGCAAAGCTTTATTTAAAAAAAAAAAAAAAGCCATGTATGGAAAGCTAAAATTATCTCTTCTTTTCCTCCTATGTCATTATTCCTCCTATTGCAAGACTATTTATCCTATTCCAAAATGTTCAGGCTGGGGAAATCTTCATTCTCTTTTAGTACAGACACTCAAATAGGTATCTGTACACAAAATACCCAATTTGGTATATCACGGTTCGGGCCCAGCATGGTAAATCCTTTATTCCTAGTGTTCTTAGTATCCTGAAACAGGATTCAGTATCTATTGAGTACATTTCCCTCACTATCATGCAAGAGTACCTACAGCATCTATCACATATCACATCATTATTATTCCTTAAACTGGAGGGAGGGAGGCAACTGGGATTTGAATTACATAACAGATGCATTTGCCCGCAGTTTAAAACACACTAGACATTTTGTTCCTGAATGTGCCTGAATTATGTTGACTGTGACACACCCAAGAGTGACTGATTGAAAAAACCCTGTGGAACAGCTAAAGTTCAAATTCAATTTGACCTCTGTTGCACTAGATAAAAGAGAGTTTATCCTTTCCAAGCATTAAAAAGGCACAGGAGAAAATATAGCATGCCGAGGAAAACACTGGTAAACCACCAATCAACTTTTATTTCTGTAACAAACTAATTATGTTAATTTAAAAGACTAAAATACAAGGCAGTCTGTCAGTTCCAGGTAACAGAAACAGAATGAAGAGGCTTGGAGGGCAGAGTAGTTATGCTAATGAATAACAGAAAATACATTCATATTTTATTAATTAAAGCAAAGACGATATAGTGTTTTATACACCCTTATGCTCTGACACACATTTGTAAAGATAGATTGATACAGATATATCTAAATACTTCGGACTTGATACTCATTGTGCACAGAGCTCACAATGGGGAGAGGGCAGGAAAAAATGGCTCCAATCCAGGGCCAGTCATAGGGCAACACTATTCTATGCTGCTGGAACAGTCCTCTGGATACTCTTTTGGCAGTGTGTTCAGGCCACACCTCCTCCCACTCCTGGTCACACCCAGAAATGCTCCCGTAAATGGAAGCTGTTGGGGATCAGCTGGTGTGGAGACTTAAAGGATACTTAGAGCTGTCTCTGGAGCAGCATAAAGGAGACTTGGGCTGAGTATCTGAAACTCCATGCAATTATAAACATTTACATACATGCACAGCACAGTCCAACGTCCTTTTGTAAAGATGCGTCCCCTGGCAAATGTCAATGATCTCTCTCTACTAATTTTGTGACTAGAGATATTCCAGAAAAGGGACATGTGTGTGTGTATACATAAATGGGGAAAGGATATTTTATTTTCAACTTCTTTTTAAAATATTTAGAAACAAAAGAAATCATAACAATGGTATAGGCCCATTATTTGATGGAGATGATAAAGTTGTTAATAATGATGGAAAGAAGTATCAGTAAATACTGTTTTGTATTTAAGAAGCAGAATTATGCAGTAATATCACATGAGGTTGATAAAGTACTTCCCAGTACATTAGTAACTAGGGAGGATGTTAAACAATGTCTAATAGGGACAATAAACATTTATATCAGCCAGACTTAACTTGAATCCAAGAGCCCTAAAAGAGTTGGCTGAGGAGATCTCTCAACCGCAGATGTTAACTTTTAATAAAGCTTAGAAAACCCGATAAATTTCAGAAGACTGGAAGAGTGCTAATGTGCACTCAAAAAGGACAAGTGAGATGATCTATAGGCCAGTTAGCCTGACAACAATCCTGGGCAAAATAATGGAAAAGCCGATACAGGAGTCAATAGATAAAGAATAAAAGGAAAGGAATATAATTAATGCCAGTCAACATGGTTTTGTGGAAAATAGACATTGTCAAACAAGCTTGATTTAATTCTTTGATAAGAATACAAATTTGTTTGAAAAAGGTAGCTATGTAGACATGAGAGACTTTTATAAGGAAATTGACTTAGTGCTGTATGGCATTCTGATTAAGAAAATGGATTAGGAAATGGATAACTGGCAGATCTCAGAAAGTAGTTGTCAATGGGGAATAATCATCAAATGAGGATGTTTCTAGGGAGATTCCACAGGAATCAGTACTAAGCCAACACTATTCAACATTTTCATCAGTGATCTGGAAGTAACTATAAAATCACTGCTGACAAAAGTTGTGGATAACACAAACATTGGTGGTGTGTAAATAATGAGGACAGAGCAGCCATAAAGAGCAATCTGGATCATTTTGGTAACCTGCGCCCATTCAAAAAATGTGTTTTAATAAAGCCAAATGCAAAGTTACTCATCTAGGAACAAGGAGTACAGCCCATACCCATGGTATGGAGGCCTGCATCCTGGAAGCAGTGACTCTGAAAAAAATGTAGGGGTCATAGTGGATGAACAAATCACCATGAGCTCCCAGTGTGACAAAAAGGGCTAATGCGATACTTGGATGAGTAAAGAGGTGAGTAGAAGTAAGGAGGTGATTTTAGCACCATGTACAGCATTGGTGAGACCAGTGTGGGAATACAGGTCTGGTGTCCATATTTTAAAAAGTAAATTGAAAAATTGGAGAGGGTGAAGAAGAGAGCCACAAAAATGATTCAAGGACATATATATGCTTTACAGTGAAAGATTTAAAGAATTCCGTCTGCTTAGTTTATCTAAAAGAGGATAGAGAGGTGACTTGATAAAAGTGTATAAGTATCTTCAAGGGAGAAAATACCTTGCACTAACAGACTCTAATCTAGCTAAAGAAAGGCACAACAAGAACCAAGGATTGGAAGATTAGAAGCCAAACAAATGTAAATTAGAAATTAGGCACAAATTTGTAATCGTGAGGATGATGAATCAAGTACAACAAACTACCAAGGGAAGTGGTAGATTCTCCATCTACTGAGGTCTACAAATCAAGACTGGATGTCTTTCTGGAAGATATGTTTTGCTTTACACAAGTTATGCTTTACATAACACAAGTTATACTTTACTCAAACACTAGTGATTGGGCTCAATCCAGGGGTAAATGGGCAAAATTCAATGGCCTGTGACACACAGGAGGTCAGACTAGATACTATAACCTAATGGTCTCTTCTGCCCTAAACTCTGTGACTCTATGAGAAACAGTGGAACTATTTTGCTATGCTTTTCAGAAAAAGGCCCCAAGACCAAACCCACCTTTGGTCAGAGACTCGGCAAATACCAGTTGGATAGCTGACATTTCAAAAAGTTATAAATGGCTGAAAATGAGGCTATAACGGAAACACTTCGGAAGCCTTAGCTAAAGCTGCTATTTGTTCTAGTTATAATTATTCACATGTGAACATGCATACATACATATTAGAGGGGGGCAAAAGTGGAAAATTTTCTTCCATTCCCCACCCCTACCAACTTTTGAGGTTCAGATAAAAAGGAACTATTATCCAACACTCTGGTTCTCAGCTTGCAAAACCAAAGAATGACCTCTGTGACCAATCCTTAATATAGAAAAATATGAAAAACACCATTAACTGAACTGGAAACAAAACTCCAGCCCATTAACTGAATACTTCAAAGAGAAGTATATAATATTTTACGTATATATATATGCTCAAATACACACACAGATAAACTGATATCTAGAGAATGAGCCTGAAAAACGTTGGGTAATGATGAAAACATCTGTCCTTTATGAGCTCTCTGATTTATCCAGGAAGGAAATCTAGATTTAAAAGAAAATACTGTAAACTAGGCTAGGACTAACCAGACATACATAGAAATCCCTAAAAAATAGTATTTCTATAGCTCTCTTCTTCAGAGCGGATTGATTACCAGATAACCACTGCCTATTCCATTTTCTCAAACAAACAGCTTGACAGGCACAAAGTGACAGACATCAATACTAATCTTCCCAGCCTGCCTGTAACTGGACCCCGGGACAAGCCAACCTACACCTGCCTGTCCACAGGATGTACTTCTGGTTCTTCCCCTCAGAAACCACTAACACCACTTATTAGCTGCTTCGTTCCCTGATAAGTGGTTTGTGCTATTTTTTGGTTCCCATTGTTATATTCATTTCAATGTGGTTCCTGAAGCCTGATACCTCTGTACTTTAGGGGTTCTGAATCTGCCACCAAACAATGATTTGACATGACATTGTGACAGAAAACAGGGAGAAGGAATGGAAATAAAAGAACAAGGGATCAAAACAACCACATTTGGCTCTCTATGCGGGGTATGTCTATCAACACCAATAACTGCTAACAGTGACCCAGGTGTCACATTGATAGAGGAGTCAGATCACTCACGTCAGGGCTCCATTTGACTGGAAGGCATCAATCTTCTTCCCTTATCTAAAAGGACATATACAAATATAATGGGCTATTAGCTCTTGTTTTTGCATAACCCATTCAAGTTTAAGTAGGTTGGGGAGGTATATTTTACTTTTTTGGCGAGTGCCCTTTGCACTTCACTAATTCCAGTATACCCTTGTATATACTAGCTTCTTGGAATTTTCTTTCTCCCTCCCCTTCTCTCATAGCTTAAAGGCTGCATTCTAAAGCCACGCTAGTGACTACAACTACCTTTTTTGTTAACCTTGGGGCTGACTTTACTGCCTTATGATTTCTTTAGAGTGTTTAATTAAAGCAATAGCATCAATTTAAAAATCACACTTCTGTGACTTTTTTTTAACCTACTATATTGACAAGCATCACCTAATAATATTGAGAAAGATCTTTACACTCTTTCCTCTGGCAAACTCCCTCTAAAACCAACAACCCCATTGTTGTTTTATATCAAATAGAGAAGCAGTGGTTAGGGCATCTGACTAGGGCTTCTATACCCAGCTTCGCCACTGAGCTATTGTGTGATACAGATCATGTGCTTCACCTTTCCTATGCCTCTGTTTCCCTCCCCACATTGTCTGTTCTGTCTATTTAGATGGGAAGCTCCTTGGGGTTAGGCCCTTTTCTCACTGTGTCTTTGTATAGTGTCTAGCACAACAAGGCCCTGATCTCAGATGGAACCACTAGGCAGTACTATAATTATCATAACAATGATAATACATTTCCACTTTAAACAAGCTTGAGTTTGCCCCTTTAAATTCTGTGCCACATAGTAAAACTGCCTTGTAGTGGAGAAGATGAGAGAACACATCACAGCAGAATTTGATCTCCTACAGTCTAAATATACAGGTCTCTCTCTCTTTTTTCCATTGCGTGTCCTGATAGAATCATTTTGATCAGAGTCTGTCTTGAAAGGATGCAGTGGTTAATTTTATGTTATAAATTATCACCTTCATACGTACGGCCCAAAATGATATGATAAGCTTTTTCTCCTTCAAGGCTGTTATATCTCAGTCAATTACTTAACCATGAAGATTTAAAGACTCCTGAAGCCAGTTCTTCACAAGAGATGTTCTTTTATTAGGATTTTCCACTTACTGAATGGACAATACAGCTTCTTTACATGCTACTCACCCAAAACCTTCAACTATATTTCACTGCACAGAGTAACCCAAACAGTGTTTTGGGTTGTTTTTCGTTTAGCTTTTTATAAACTAAAAGCTCACTATATAGGTAAATCACCAGGAATTAACAACTAAATGATCAAATAAATAATTTGCTTTAAAATATATTGCAAACACGTCCAGGGTTATGTGCAACAAAATGGGGAAAAAGCTCAGAGAGAAAGAAATATGTGTTTTAAACAATCATTTTTAAGCTGTTTAAATATGAAACAAAATCACGTCAAGCTACAAGTTTCCAGCTGTTATGATATAATAAGACAAATTTAGAGTTACAAAACAGCTTGGTGAAGGGAAAAAAATTTGCTTTTACAAAGTAAGGAAATGTAAATGTTTCAAGTATTGCAACTGTCCAAACAAATTAGCACAAGCAAAAATAGTTGAATTCAGTGTGGTCTGTTTTTATACTAGCTTCATAATACTTATAATAACTGCTTAAGGAGTGAGACAAAATGTGTTTAAATCTTAGTAGGATATATCTAATATTAAACTGATGCAATAAAAATATACAGTGGTCTTGGTGTCTATCATTTTTGTTGTACTTTATTAACTGAAATAATAATTTAGTTCATTAATTGAGACTGAACCTAGATAGCTCACTCTGAAAGCCTAGCATGCATTTTTTTTTTTTTTTGAATTCTCAAGCAGGGCTAAAATGAAAAAGGAGTTTTTTTTCCACAGTGACTTTGAAAAGAATAGAGTGGTGATTAACAGCAATATTTTTTTTAATGAAACACAACCTTTCATCCCTGTCATTTTCTGACCATCGTTGCTTGTACGCCGCTCCCTGACAAGTAGAATAATAACGGTCATACATCACTGCCCTGAAAGTCCAATCATCTAAATCTTCACTCTCTGCAGCCTCTGAGACTCAATTACTTTATTGACATGCAATCTTCATAAGGAGAGAAATATTGTGCATGTAAGGTCACTTGGTTATGAAGACATATTATCATATTATCTGCATGAGGGTTGCAGGGCTAAGACCTGACAGAGCTAATTATAATGGTACATGATAGAGAGCTCAGTACACATTATTTGCTTGGCTGAAACTAAAGGTGAGGTAAGACCATGACATCATGGTTTCACAAGAAAATAATGTGCCTTCCCTTCGAGGTTATAACTTTAATGTCTAATGTTTTATATCCATTATATTCATGCACTATACATAGGCAGGTAGGCAATGAGAGGTTCTTTAATCTACTGAGTTCACATTGGGAAATATTTGTTCTCTGTGTCTGCAATTTAAGGGTTCTCCACAAAGTTCAATACTTTACACCCACCCAAGCAAATCCACACCTAAAGATGATCCAAGGAAAGCAGGCAAAACTAGGGGTGGTCAAATCAGTTTGCAGAAAGCAATTAATGCTTTGTCCTTTCCCCAGCATTATCAAGGCAGATCAACCCAATCAACACTTGTGCATGCCTCTGTATTTGTGCTCCTTTAGTGACACACTGAGGAACACGGTAACACTCGAAGCCTTTCATGGTACAGAACTAGCTCACCTTGCTTTACTCTGACACACATTCTCTTCCCTCATTATACTTTACTGCTCCACATCAGACTCAATCCTCCATTGTAATTGGCACATGGGCCGAATGGTATGGATGGGTGGCTTTGCAAACCCAAGCTGAACTGCACACATTTCTTTTTTTTAATATGTTGATGGGCTCATTCCTGCCCTGAAATTTGACAATATGCATCATATGACTCTGTATCTTATAAAATTTTCCCTTGTGTGTTTGGGATGAAAATTTCAAAACAGTGGTTTTAAAACTATACCTATTTTTTGTGCCTGCAAAATGAATTCTGGTCAAGTCAGGATATTCAAATGTCTAAGTACCTGAACACAGGTGCAAATTAGATAGATAGAGGTGTAAGTGCATTACTTTTCATTATATCAATGCAAAAATCTGTGCCCACAAGAGAGAAGCTGAACTTCTATCCTTTTTGACAACTGACCATGAATTATGCAGGCACGTGTGCTAGTCTATTATTTGAGGGTAGATTAATGCTCTGTGAATGAGCCTATGAAACAATGGGTGCAAGAGAATAAATAAATATATTTCTTTCACTTGCATGAGTTAAACAGTATCAGTTCTTAAAATTTCTTTAAAAATCACAACAAAATATAAGACCTGTTGAATTCTCCTCTCTAATTAGAGACCTAAAAAGCAATTCAAATGCAGTCTCCATGCACAGTTGCAGTAGCTTTCGTCAGGGTTCTGGCTTGTTGATTTTACTGGGTGCCGGTCAAGTAGCAATTGGTAGGGCTGCACAAGCATATCTTTTGAACTACTAACACAACACAGAGCTGATCACTCTTTGATGCTCGTCTTTCCATTTGCTCCCTCAGCAAGGGACAGAAGCAACAAAAGGAAAGCAGGAGAGTGGATGTGGTAGTGTAAACAATTGGGGTGATTATAAGGCAAAAGTAATGTCATAGGTCTTGCCATATTAGTTTTCTTGCAAACAAGTAAAAATTAATGGTATAATGAAAGAGCGACATTATTTCTCTCTCTATATAGATTTTTGTGTGCATCACTGAGTCAGACTTTGTTTCGTTCCATTTTATGGCCTTGGTGTCTAGGTGTCAGATTGACAGAAGTTCATTATTCACAAAAAAGGTACAGTCCAGGCAACAATCATGTAGGTTTTCCAATCCAACTCACAATTATATCCCAACCCCAATTTGGTGGGGCCAGCCCAAGGAGGAAAAAAACAGATCAGTTTCTGTGTTCATTGAGTTCTGAAGTCATAGCTGTTTTCGCAGACCAGTAACCAACTCTATTTACTAAAAGATGCTACAATCTCCACTCTGACATGCAAAATACACTGTACATATCAAACCCTAACTGCTGGCCTACATTCCAGCTAGAGAAACGCATATGAACTACTGTATTTTAGCTGTCAATACCCCCTACTATCAGCCTTGGCAAATAACAGAACATGGAAAAACAACAAATACCGCAAACCCACCACTTGATAGTTACTTTAAATGTAACATCTGCACAGCTTGTGGAATCCAAACCTCAGAATTACTTTTGTTCTTCTGTACTTTATGTATTTTGTTTTGAAAAGTTGTTGGAAAACAGAACAGTATATTAGAAACACACATCCCACCGTATTATAGAGATTATCATATCTCAAAGAATAATTACTATATAATGAAAATTCAATAATTTATATTAAAAAGCTCCACATTCAAATAAGGTGAGTCAAGAAAGCCCATTTTTTAATCAGTTAATACTTAGTTAATGCTGGCAATTTGTTCCAAAGAGATGTGCATATGACAGTGTTTTCTGTCAGCTGTCTTTATAATGCACATGGCAACTATTATTATTTAGAAGAGAGTCCACTTTCATATGAAATTATTTAGCATTTTTCCACTGTGACCCACCAAAAATTTTTCTTAATTCAAACCCTTTCAACAAAGTTAAAAGGTGTCTCCCTATGTATAGCATGAAAACATTAGTAGGGATTTTATATGTCCCTCTGTGCCCTTCTTCTGCATCTGTCTTCTTGATTCAGCTTTCTGAATGCAACACAACGCTGACTCCTAGCAGTCATTTCAAGAAGGCCTCATCATGTGACCAAACTAGTTCTAACAGCCCATTTCTCATGCCGATATTGACTATCCCTTAACTGTAACCCCACTTTCCCTTGCGTCTGAGAAGAGACTATGGTTAACGCACAGAATGTGTCCCTTTAAGCACCCCCCGCCCCCCATAGCTGTAACCTGAGAACCCCTGCAGTGCCGGCAGAAACAAACAGTAGCAGTGCACAAGGCCTTGAGCATCAATAAGCTAAACAGGAAAAATAGGAGGATTCTAAGGATTCCATGAGCGTTACCATAGATATTCCCCTCCCCCAGAGGTAAAACAAACTTCACACAGAATGTGATACACTTGTATGAGCTGATCCTTTCCCCCATTCACTAAATCTTTGAATTTTATTCAGATCTGATCTTAAAGTTATACCACATGTTAAACACTGACACACAAACTAATAGAGCTGGAAGCAGAATGTTGTGTGTGTTTGTTCCATATTTGTAAGTAATTTCTATTCTGGTATTAGGGACCTGGCATAGTGGTCAGAGCAGGAATCAGATCTACTGCGCAGAGTAGGCATCCAGATCAGGAAATTGAGTCGAGGAACAGAATCAAAATCAGCTGCCAATTACCAGCGCCAGAGGCCAAGACAGAGACAGCAGGAATCAAAGCTGACGGTCAGAGCCGTGGTCAGACACCAAATGCCAGAGCCAAGGGTCAAGCCAGAGTTGAAGTCAGAGCAGGGGGTCAGAGCCAGGACTTGTAACCAGTGGTCGGAAGTAAGGCGCAAGGGCAGGCACAGAGTAGTAGGACAACAGTGGGAACTAGGAGCAAAGGCAGGGGTGTGGCAGAAGCCAGGTGCAGAGCAGGAATCAGGAACAGGCCTGGGGTGCAGAATGCAAGAAGACGGCACAAGCAGAATCGAATGCAGCAACAACAGGGAATCACCTAGTTGCTCAGACAACTTCTGGTGCCTCTTTTTGGCTTAAAAAGCATGGTTGGACCAATCAGTGGAGCCGGGCAATCCTCCAATCAGGACTTCCATGAGTGGTGCCTTGGCTGAGGCTGTAGTCCTGCTAGCTCCTTGACCCACCAGATTTCAGGAGACATCAGGTGGTGGACGGGATGTGATGGCTGTTGAGGAACTCCCAGATTTCTTTATTCATTGATAATGTCACAAGGGTGCCCAGAACTAAACTGTATGAACACTAAAATAAATAGTGCTCTAGAACAAACCATTGTACAGATTATATTTTTAAATCATTAAGCAGATTAAGACAGTGATGTGACAGCTGGTTATACTGTGCACAGGCCTGCACTAAAGCAGAGGCATCCACACAGATCTCTCTCTTTGCCCTGGGCAACAGGGGGTGGAAGCTGTCCTAACCAAGACCCCAATCCTGCAGCCTTTTCTGTATGGGCAGGCCCTTGTACCCACATGAAGTTCTATTGCCTACTACAGAGATGTGCCTGCATGGAACAAGTTGCAGGATCAGGACCTATATATTTAAATAATTACAACCATCCTGCTTTATTTAGATTATTTAGATTTTGGCACAATCAAAATATTCCAAACATTGATTAGTTCATAGCCTTCTTTACAATATTTGGAGTACCAGGAAGCTTTGGGTGGGCAGGGTGGAATTGGCAAATACTTTGTATTCCCTTAAACATATTCATTTTTTCCCCCAAATGCAATAAAATGGTTTATTGTCTGCTTATCTTTTAAAATATGTCTATATCTTGCTAACTCCACCCGCAGAGTTCAGTTACTGAAACAATCCCCTCTGAAGCTGGGTTGCATACGGCAGTTCCACGTTTTTGTATTTAAGTATGAGATAGCCTGTTTTAAAACAAACAGATTTAATATATGCATCTGTACTGGCATGGGTGTGGAACTGAATTGCATGGAAAATGATTGCAGCTTCATAAAGGAATATGTTGAGACCATCCCTCTCCCCGCTCCCCCCCCACACACACACACCCTGCAAACATGTCAAAAGAATGACATGTTTGGAGATTTGTGGATGAAAACATGTTTTGTTGAGGGTAGAATCCAGGAACAATAAGCAGACAGTGAAGTGATAGAGATCTGGGAAAAAAATTCTAGAATAGCATGGCAATAACTGGCAGACTGGCAGCTAGTCAGCTGATGAGAAACCAGACAGGGAGTGAGCCATTAAACCAGGATGTAAGGGGCAAAACCTCTCCTGTGACAGCTGCAAAACACTGCATATAGAGTGAGTTCTTTATTTAAACTTTCCCATGTCCTGCTGGCCCCTTGGAACTGAGAGAGAACTGACATAGCACAGAACTTAGCATGAATGAGGAGACAACAAAGTCAATAAAAGTTAGCAACAGCACAGAGACCAAGATGCAGAATGTGAACAGGAGGGCTACACATGTAATTTCTTAAGTGACTACACAAATACTTTATTGATGAAAATATAAAGGAAAAGGTCACTCCTTGGGCATCAAAGACTTTTATCAAGGAAATGGAACAAGAACTAAGGGGAAACAAATGTTAATGTCATGCCCAAAACTATGAAATATATTTTATTGCCAAAGTTACTTTGAAACTAACAAGGCCAGGCACATGGTATCAGCTCACTATATTTTAGAGCTATAAACATAAGGCACCTAATTCAAGTCATAGAATGCAAGATGCATGTATTTAGGTGTCTCCCACCTAGCTGTAATGCAAATGGACAACATGACACTGATGATATCACCACAAAAGAGATGGGACTGGGACCGTCTCCAGAAAACTAGGACAGGCTAACAAAATGAATGACAATGAGCAGCACTAACCAAAGGGGAAAAAAACCAAGAACCAGCACATTGGGTGTGGAACCCAGTCTTGTAGACAGGAATTCAAAACCAAGGGGATGAGATGGAACAGAAAGACTCATTTTAAAAGTGTAGGTGACAGGTGTATTTTGCTATATGCCAGGTCTTGAGACAAGTAGAAATGGTCTATGACCCTGTATAAGGCTTTATAGAAAGAGAGAGGCTTTTTAGGGTGGGAAATATGGGTAACAAAGGCATTTCACCGTGTTCTTCTGACTGCATGAACAACTTCTGGAAGTGAGGGTGAGAAGAAATATCAAAAAGTAGGCAAGAAAATGACAGCAAAATGTATCATTGATTCAGGTTAGAATGCATCAGCTTACATAGAATGTTGTAGTTTAACATGTAATAGAAAAAAAATAGGGATTTCCAGTTTGACCAAGCATGCAAAGTACACTATGCAAGAACACTTAGCTCTGAAAAGAATGAGTATGCAGATAATACCTGGCATCTTATTAATATTAATTTCTTTTTTAAGGAAAATATATGTTCCTCACCTACCCTTTCATATAATCTACAGCTGTTTACCTGTAGCATGCTATGTGACACTGATATTAGCAAAACTCAACAGCTGATGTATGAAGGACTCTGTCATGACAGTGCAGAAAAATCTGTGGTCAGTGGACCACTGATGTTCCATGCATAACTTGGTAACTCTCTAGTTTAAGCTGGATAGTTTCATGAGGCTGGTTCTTCCTGCTCATTTCTTGCTGCTTAAATTGCACGAAGAGCCAGCTAAGCCATACCTGAATATTAATGTATTTCCTCCTCATTATTATTATATTTCCAAATATTACTTTCCCATGAAAGCAATTGCTATAGCTGTCACAAGGATATTACGTTACAGAATGGTAAATGCGATAGCAGTCTGTCCATGAAAGAGTCTCTGTATTAAAATGTGGCCCACACTATGAAAAAGGTTGGGAATCAGTGATATAGGGGTTTTGTCGAAAGACAATGAAAGACCTTTATGAAAAACATGAGCCATGGATAGCCAAAATTACATATGAATTTTTACTTACCATCTACAATAGAGATGATCAGAAAATGGGCTTTTTTCTCCACATAAAATGTTGACGGACATGACAAAAATTGTTTTGGTTGCAGTTTTCCATGACAAAGCTCAACTTTTCACCAAAAAATTGAAATTTTTAATCTGAAAAATGAAATAATTTGATTTAGAAATGCTGCTGTGGTGCCTCATGGGAGTTTTCATTCAGATGCCTCATGCTCCTTTACAGGCTGGGTGGCTTGGCCTCTCCCATTTTGCAACATGGTCTCACCTCCTGGTGAGGGAAGATGGTTGCATCACAGGAGATTTAGTTGGCTGGGGAGCATGGCCCACCGGGGACAATGGGAACATAAGGATAGCAAATTATGCCTCCATAAGATACCACAGCAGAATATCCAAAACAATATATTTTGGTTTTTGGCCTAAACAGTTCAGTTTAGGGATGTTTGGTTTTTTGGTGAAAAATCAAATTTTTTTCTGTGGAAAGCAGACACTTAAAATACCCTGGTGTGATGCTGTCAGACAAGGTGCCAGCTCATGCCAGAGCTCCAGCCCAACTCACTTGTGTATTGGCATCAAAACGATTGTTAAATATATGAGAGAGTATCAGGTGTTTAAACTTCATGAAAACTAGTAGGATGTTACTTGCATTCTTTTCACTTATCTGTATCCCGTTATAATGGAGTGAGCAAACATTTACATTGTGTATAATGCTGTTACTAAATAACCCATCAAACCAAGAAGCCACCTTGTGGAATGCAAAGGCAGAACTTTAACAGAAAAGTGCTAATTTCAAAGCAAGTGGTCATTGTGTGTGATGGCTGGAGGTCAAAGACTTAAAATGCATTCCTCACTCTCTGTCATCCAAGGAAAAGCCCACATGGGTAGTGACACTGTCAATTTGTTTTCTGTGAGAAGAAGTTATAAGTATGGATTTAAGGAAAGATCCGGCATCCCTGGACTGTTTGGACTCTTACAGGTAAGTGTAGCAGATGCAAAGCGGAGATTCCCAGAGACAATCTGGGTACCCTGAAAAGGCTTTTGGGAAACTGGTCGTTTCTTACATCACTGCCTCCATTTGGAATTACAAACTGTGACTCACCTGTGCATATATTTTACCTGCTTTCACCTCTCAATAACTCATTTCCTTTTCTGAGCTAATAAACTTTTACTTAGTTTACTATAGAATTGGCTGCCAGCACTGTCTTTGATGTGAGATCTAAAGTACCAATTGATCTGGGGTAAGTGACTGGTCTCTTAGGACTGGAAGCAACCTAAATGTATGTGATTACCCCGGTAACTAGCCATTTTATCACAAAGTTCAGTTTGTCAGGGTGGTAAGATAGACTGAAGAGTCTAAGGAAATGGTCTGTGACTCCCGGGTAAGACCGATATGGTGATCCAGGAGTTCACATTCTGTTACTGGCTTGGTGAAATCTAATGGAAATCTAACATACCACCTGCTTGTGGTGTCTGCCCTGTTTCTGCCCTGAGGAGGCACTCTCAATTGTGGGCCCTTCCAGACAGCGTGACACCTGGTTTTGTTGAAAACCCAATTTTTTACTGAAAAATGTTTTGATACAAAATTTTAGAGCAGCCTTCATCTAGAAGTTGTCCATCCACTGCAAATATTCTTAAGATTACCAGCAACCAAAAAGAACAATGATCGACACCAAGAACCCCCGCTCGTTCCTCCTCCAATCAACCACCTGTTAAAGGACTAACAACTACACTAAACAATGTGACTTGATGTCTTAGTTACCTTATGAACCTAAAGCATTCTGTCTAAACAAAGCATAACTAGTACAGTATAAATCCACGAATGTATTTGCTCCAGACTCCAACTGATCCAATAACTTATGTAAATAAATCTAACTGCACGATACATTAATAATAGTAATAATAAAATAAGTCATGGCAGGTTAGCCATCCCCCATTTGTGCAGATAGGGACTGATTCTTCTCACCACTGGGGTCAATGGCAAAACTCCCATCAACTTCAATGGCAGTAGGATTCAGCCCTGAAATGCATTTGCAAGAAGAAAATGTAAACTTCTTGCTATGGTGATTATTTCAATTAGTTTTACCAGTTCAAATTTCTGGAACCCTTCTGGAAATAACTCCTTGCCTCTGACCCATTTCCCAATTCAGTAAGCTAGATATACTGTTAAAAAGAGGAAAAAGAAGCCATAAGAAATAAACAACAAATATGAGCATTGCTTTAGCGACCTGTATTCCATTAAGAATTTCAGCAGCAAGTATTGCCAAGCTTTCAGGATCTGGAGCCTAACCATCTCTCTTGACATGGCTTCAGGGGCCATGTGCATATTTCATCCATTTGCCATATACAAACCAATCGGGAGCTGTAATAAAGTAAGGTTGTAGCAGAAGGAAGGTGTTCTTAGAAATATATAACAAAGGCTATAAACGAAAATATAGGGAACAAAACTGGTAAAACTGTAGTTGCCAAAATCTAGAGGCATGGATTGCTCACAAGGGAGACTATGATACTATGGATTAGACTATGCTTCAGGTGCACATGGAATACATTTGTTATCCATGTCCTAGGCTGACCAAAACAGATCCAATGCCAAGTCAAAACAGAAGTAAAGACTAGAGCAACATAAATATGCATAATGCTGTAAGAGGGTCTGATGTTCACCTACTTAACAGATGTTTCCTATACAAATGTAAGCCCTTGAATGAAAAGCTACCACAAAAATTTATGCATACATTCACATATAAATGCATAATACACACACACACACACTTAATTCTATAGCAGTTTGGAATAAGTATACTATAATTCAGGCTTCTTAAATGTTTACCCTCTCCTCTATTTAAAAACAAATAGAATTTCATTCCCTTTCAGCATGTCAAATTAACATAAGCAAATATGGAGAGTTATGCATCTTCTCTGAAATGGCACCAATATTTCCTTAACCCTCAGAGTCAGCAGTTCTCCAATGCGATCCAAATTTTAAATAAATAACATATGCGAATGTAAACTAACTATCAGCTGAATTTTATTTATTTTTTTTTGTTTTGTAATTTATTGAGTTTCATCATTAATCAGACGTATTTTTATAAGGAAGATAAAAGGAAAAATCTGAGGCTTTTTGGATGTTCTGATCACCTTCTTAAATTACCAATTTTGCAAAGGCAGAAAAAATTTTAAGTGCTAGGGTTAACCACATAATTACATATCATTTCATTTCTCCCCCTTGGTTAAAATCAAGCCATTACAAGGTAAAGTAACAGTATTTTGCCATTAGCTGTTAGGTCTGACCTCTGCAATTCACTCATCTGAATCTTCTTGAAGTGACATTGCTTGTCGAAACTCATCAGCTAATCAAGTTCTTAAACTAAAGTGAGTTGTCCTCTCAAATTAAAATAATACCTTATTGTAAGCCTAACTGCATCAGAATGCAAGAGGACAAAGGGCTCACTGGTATCTGGTAGTAAGTTTCTGCTGGCCTGACCAATTCAGTGTTCCCCAATTCATTAATGTCAAACTGTATCTGATGTGTGTCAAGTAAGGTATCATTGGAAAACTGAAAACACACTGATCATTAATATTCTTGCATGTTGGGTGTATGGTAAATGCCACACACACGAAGGATCTGTGGCACTAAAATGTGTTTACCAGACAAGTCTTGGTAGTGGCTAACAGGTTGCTTCCAAAGGACAAGCTGACACCTCCGGCCAGCTGTCATCAGTATCAAGTGGAAATCACATGGAAAATGGCTATTCATTTACATTGCAGAGGGCAGGAACAGATTAATTTAAATTTTAGCAAATAGCAGCAGGGGAGGAAACCAGCATGGAATTTCCTTCATCACCAGACTCCATGTTGCCCTCCTCACAGCTTGAATGAACTATATTTTGTGGGGTAACTTTCAAAAGACTCCATTTTAAAGGTTCATTGGACTATAAAAGAAAGGGGCAAAGAACCCCAAGTTGTCTTTCACCTAAGACCACTAAGGAACAGTTTGGACTTTGTGGGAGATCCTCACGGGTGGTGGTCAGCCATCTTTCTGGAAGGTAGGGTGATAAGAATCTTACCTTGATCCAACACTGTAGTTTTGTTAAGTCTGAGTCTCTAGAAAGTGTTTTTCACTTTTATATGCTTGTAACTATTCCTGTCTCTAGCCTTTATACTTGAACTCACTTTAAATCCTATCTCCTTTTGTTAATAAACTTGTTTTACTTTTAATCTAAACCAACTCAGTACTGTGTTTGAATTTAAGTGATTGTTAACTCCACTGAGAGTGATTTTGTCTCTTTAGAGTAGCAAACAAACATTTTTATTACACTGAGTGGTACAGGAAAGGGCTGGGCATTGCAGAACACATGGGAAAATTTGGGACTGGAAGGCATTGGGGTCATCTTAACAGGTGTAATCAAAAAGCTGGTGGATATGAGTGTGTGGCTGGAGTGTAACAAGCAGCCTGCTGGAGCCAGAGTTGTTGGTCCAGAGCTGCTTATCACACCGACACTCAGTCCATGTTTGTATGCTGCCTAGGAATGCCAAGAGAAAAGGACTACAGGAACACACCAATTTAAGGCACACGGGGTTATAGCCCCTCGCTGGACTGGATTTCACTCCAGAAGGTGACACTTACCCTCGTTTTTCCATTTTAAAGCAGCATTATGCTACTTTATCAAGAACAACTTCATTCCTCCCTGCCAAGTTTTGGGAACATTATCTGATCCCAGGTCCTAATCCCTTCCCACAACTAACAAAGCAAAAAAAAAAAAAAAAAAACAGTCAAACAAAGATTCCCATAGAATTCAAATTCTGTTGCATTAGGTGACATAGTTTGGAACAACTGATATGGGAGCTGAGAATGTTTCCAATGTATTCCAAGATGTTTCTTTATTTTGCAACCAGATGAAAAACAAAGGAAAACTCATGTCAATTTGTGGACCCTCAGGAACTATTTTCCCCAGCACCCTGAGGCACTGAACTTTAAGGCTCTGACCAACTTTATGAAAATAATGCAAAACCTTCCTCTTTGATGAAGCCTTTCCAAAGACAGAAGAACGACAATCAAAAACCCAGCACCCCCACTTACTGGCTCTCCCTATGAATCAAATAAAATACATAGAAAACATCTTTACAAAATCTAAAACAGAACAGACTTGAAACAAACAAATCATTCAACCAACCAAAAAAGTAGTCCTATCCCAAGTAGATTCTACACTCCCAAAAGGGATCCAAGCCAGAGACTCCATCAAGGCTACCAGAGGTCATTTGTGTGGGGGTAAGTCTCATTGACTTCATTAGGGTTTAAGTATGTGCTTGAGTGCCTTTACTTAATAGGGAGGGTCTTACACATTTTGGTTTTTATTATTTTTGGGTAAGATATGTAAATGGTTAATTCATCAGGAACAAATCAAAATTGTTAAAAGGACCAGCTTTGTAATTTTCATCCCGGTTATCTGATTTCTTTCCCTCTTTGGTTGGTGACAGTAATTGTTTGGGAGGTTGCATGATGCTTATTTATTATAAATTATGTTTTGGTAGGGATTTGGAGGAAGTGTTAAATAGTCTGGAAAATACCAAGGAGAGGAGAAGTCCTCAAATGGAGAACCAACTGTGAAGAAACTGGAACACTATCAACTTAAGAATGAAGACTTTTTACATTTCTGAGCACCAATCACAAACTGTGTTCAGCAGAACAAGATTTCAGGAGCAAGAACAACATTTGACAGAGTGAAAGTTACCAGTGTTTTATAGTAACAAAAATAATTCTCTCAGTCATACACCTTTGAGGCTTGGCATTGAGGAGGGGAGGGGGAGTTACTTGTAACCAAAAATAGCAAAGGAGAAATTCTAGGGGCAATATTGGTGATATGGCCAGTCCGGAAAGTAGTGGACACACCCTAAGTCTTTCACATCTGTATCTGCAGATACACCTACAGCTCTTTCAGTGAGAAAGGGTCTTGTAAGCAGCTCTAACACAATGTGTAAAGGTGAACATAGGCCATTTTGCCACAAAGACAAGGTAAAAAAAAGACTTCCTCAGTTATGCACACCAATCTGCTAAAACGTAGAGGCACTCTAAGCTATAGAGACAGGACTAGACACTAAATCTCAGTAGCAAGATGAAGCATCAGTAAATAAGTGTCAGAGAGACTGAATTATAAAATTAAACAGGGGGGTTTTGTGTGTGTGTATTTTATATTGTGTGTATATATTTTAATGTCCGCTAAATGTTTATTTCAGGAAACATTAGGCAATAATAAAAAAAAGTGCCTCCAGGCTTTTCCAGTACTGGATACATCAAAGGGGTTTTTCACTAGTAATTTGGGGAGTTTATGCCTCTGGGTGCCACTGTTGTGATTTCAAAATAGAATTATCTGATGCTATGTGATTTCTTGAATCATTAGTTTTCCATCTCCTCTATTTTATACATATACACACACACACACACACACACACACACACACACCAGTATTCCAAAAAGATGCCATGCAAGAATAAGAAAAAGGCCCTTGAGAATAAAGGTGCCCTATTAAAATATAAACAAATATATATAAATATCCCTTAAGTGATTATGTGTGGGGAGCTTTGTAATTATATACAGTAACTCCTCACTTAACATTGTAGTTATGTTCCTGAAAAATGCGACTTTAAGTGAAACTATGTTAAGTGAATCCAATTTTCCCATAAGAATTAATGTAAACGGGGGGGGGGGGGGAGGAGGGTTAGGTTCCAGGGAAATTTTTTTCACCAGACAAAAAACTGTAGTGTATACACACATACATACATACACACACACACAGAGAGTATAAGTTTTAAACAAACAATTTATTACTCTACACAGCAATGATGATTGTGAAGCTTGGTTGAGGTGGTGAAGTCAGAGCGTGGAAGAGGGTGGGATATTTCCCAGTTATAAGGGAGCACTGCGCAACTTTAAACAAGCATGTTCTCTAATTGATCAGCAACGTAACAACGAAACAATGTTAACCAGGACAACTTTAAGTGAGGAGTTGTACCTCTGAAGGTTTCAGAGTAGCAGCCGTGTTAGTCTGTATTCGCAAAAAGAAAAGGAGTCCTTGTGGCACCTTAGAGACTAACACATTTATTTGAGCATAAGCCGATGAAGTGAGCTGTAGCTCATGAAAGCTTATGCTCAAATAAATTGGTAAGTCTCTAAGGTGCCACAAGGACTCCTTTTCTTTGTGCCTCTAAAGTTCTCACTCACTTTACACTTTCATATCAGTACAATTACGTTAGATATTGCAAGACACATTCTTGCATCTATATTCCGCCACAGCATGTGCTGAGCAAGTTGGGATGGTATATTGATGTCTGGTTTCTATGTAGTCCTCTCTACTGTTTAAGTGACCAATCATTCAAGATGCTGAGTCACCCAATTTCTAATGGCTTCAGGGACACTGCACAGAAGTGGGCCTTAAATTACTAAAATAATGATGATTTGGTTCCTCTTCTTTTCTTATTAAGCTATATTCACATATAGCGCAAAATTCTCTCCTCCGATGAACACCACTATTGACTTCAATGGAGGGATACTTGTAAATATCTCAGGGGAGAAATTGGCCATGAGAGCTAATATTCAAGAATTAAACTACTTCAATGGGCTTCAGACTAGGCTACTAGAAATTACTCACACTGACCCTTGAGATGTAGTGAATGACTTCAGAGGTGAGTTCTATAAGCAGAATCCCTGAACTGAGAAGTTTTCACCTGGCTTTGATTCAGACAATCTCACAGCTGAGAACATAACTAATCCAGCAGACCTCAGCTGCACTCGAAGGACAGAGCAGGAGAGACTGTTGCTCAGGTACTTCAGTCTTATGTCGGTGGCTTTACATGCCAATGGCAATAGCTAGACCTGAACATGGTGAATTACAGATTGTTGCTGGTTGCAGAAAGCATCAGTTACCTACTCTTTTGCTACTCCATATCTAGGTGTAAGAGGATAGTGGGGAGTTTGATTCTGGATACACTTTACTGTCATGTGGACTTGTATAGTACTGGATCTGTTAAGTAATTACATATGGGGAGTTTTGCAATTACACATCCGGTTCTAAATTTGTATGGAAATATTACTGATATTTATTTTGTGAGGCAGCTAGAATTCAATGATAGATACTATAAAAATCAAAATACAAGATCTCATGTCATCTGTACAGACAATTTTTTTTCAATTGCAAAAAGACTACCCACCACATTAGTCAATGTGTGATGAAACCATGCACTGTGATGGTGTGAATCCAAACTGTATGAAGAAAAAAATCCCTGCAAACCATTCAGAAGTTCATCTCCACCATCAGCTGGGATTGCTGGTTTCCTCCCTTTCCCCGCACCCCCCTTTTCCAGTATATAACCATGATAGATGTACAGTCATCCAGCCAATGCTTTCTTTCTCAGTGCCAAGAGTAACTAAAAGATAATGTAAGTGTGTTAAACCCCAGCAGACTTAGCATTTTCCTGACCTAGAACTACAGGGAAATAGATCAGAGAAAATAATTGTTTTTTAAAAAATCACCAATACCACCTTCATCCATTCACTTGAAGCCACCATCCCCTAACACATCCTGAACATCTAGAGAGGTTCACATAATGAAAAAAATCCCCCCTCTCTGTACCTTCCTGATTATACAATGATCAGAAGCTGAAACACCAAAATACAACGGGAAAAACTATTCCCGTGATATTTCAAGCTTGACAGAAAACAGGAAGTATGAGAAATTTCATGATAAACCCTATTCTCATGATATTTCCAAACTGATTTACCATCCAAAGATGGTCAGATAAGCATGCCAATGTATGGATGATTATCTGTAACAAGCTTCCAAAGATAACGAGGAGTCCTTGTGGCACCTTAGAGACTAACACTTTATTTGGGCACAAGCTTTCATGGTTAAAACCCACTTCCTTCAATGTTCTTCTGTCATCTAACAAGAAACCAGAGAAAAGTGGATCCTCTCTCTCTCTGGACATTGCAGTGCTTTACAATTACCAATTTATATCATAATCAATGCTGACTTAAAATCTAAATATGATTTGAATGAAAACATTCCAAAGTTTATTTCACAATAAATCTGGTCTATGCATAATCAAAAGCATTTTTTTCTGGCCCAATCAGCACAGACTTAGCAGAATAAAGGCCTTTGGTATGAGCAAAAAATTCCAACCTTGAATCTTGCAATTGCCCCTTTGAGGGTCATATATTGTGCACGTTTCTCAGCGGTGTGTCTGAAATGAATACTGCCTCTATGCAAAGCAATAGGAGGTCACATTATAATTAGAATGCAATCAGCGGAATTGGTTATGACTTGGTTTTCTTTCTGCAGTGACAATCTATGCCGCATATGCTATTACATTAATATTTTCTGCATTACTAAAAGGAAAAAAAAGCTTTTCCACTAAGCAGCTGATATAGTTGTCTTTAACTAAAAGATCACATGAGCTAATCAAGACCCGAACAGTTCACCTTTAAAATACCCAAACCATCTGGCTGGCTGTCCCATGATAAATCTCAATGATAAATGTCTTCGTTTTGATGTTACAAAGGAACCACAGATCTGCTCAGTTTTGGCACAGCTGAAAACACACTGGCAACAGTAGAATAGAACTCAGATGTCCAAAAATATAGAAGTAAATCATTTTGACCTGCAGTACATAATATATTTAGAGGAAACCTGATTGTAATAAAGAAAAGGTTTGGACTCATAATTTCTCTCTGGAGAGGAGGCATTTAAAAAAATGTTTCTTTACTACATTTTACCAGATACACACACAGAGCTTCATATGAGATTCTTTCAGTATATTTGTAAGTTTTTGGATAACCTCTAAGAAATCTTCAGAATATGGTGGGGGGGTTTTATCGCCACACTTTTCTATTCATCCAGATGACAAAGCAGAAAGTTTGAACTGTACATAATCAGAATGATTAATAATCCTTTCACACCAAGAGACTTATTTTCCCAGAGCTTCATCATTGCTGAAAATGGATGAATTGAAACCGGAAGCAGTGTGGGGTTAAGGCAAAGTCAGTGACTAAAGGCTAGCATAAGATTTATATGGATCTAGAGTGATGTAAACGGGGTCTCATCTGAAGGTATACTTTCATGCTCAGCCAAAGCTTCAGAAACAAATTATTTAATCATAAATCATTTTACCTTTTTATGTTACACATTATAAACATTTTCTTATAAATCATGTGTGTGAAAGGTAGATAGAGAAGTTAAATATAAACATAGGCAAACACTGAGTAAGCCTTTGCACAAAACTCAAACAATATGTCACCAGGAACATGCCAAATGCAAGGCACTGTAGCTGTGGCAATTCTATCCAGTCAAAAGAAAGGCTCAAACCAAAATGTTATGACAACCTGCATGAGATCTCATAATTGTTCAGCAATTTGAACTTATGTTTGCCACTGCTTCAGTTGAAGCACCAGTTTTATTGAAGAACCTCATAGATAGCTAGTTATGATCATTTGTGTGAACCAACTGGAAAGTCAGGATTCAAGCAGTTTTGGACTCAAACAATCTCTATATAGTCACAAATGACAATTTGTAAAGAATCCATCATTGTAACTATCAAAAAATGCTAGTACATCTTGATTACACATCAAAATTAATTCTGAAACCTGGAAATTAACCACAGAAGAAAAAGAAACACATTCTAAACTATCTTACCATTTTACCAGTGTTCACTGTTGAAACTATTTTCTCAAAACTTTCTCTCTAGCTGCTTGTTCAATTATGTGGTGTTCGTTCAGTTCTCTCTAATTTGCACAATCACCTTTCCTGAGCCCTGGACTCAATCCAGTTTTAAACGACTAGTGCAATAATAGAGGTTTCAACCCTAAGCTTAGAAGGCTATACTTCCAGCTAAGAGAGCACAACACTGGGAATTTTTCACAATATTTAGCCTTTATTTTCTTGTATAGACTTTTTTCCCACTGCTTTGTAATATTCCATTGGACAACCACCCTAGAAATTCTTCTGTTTAATTGATTTAGAGCGTTACATCCTCACTTTATCATTGGCTAGCCAAACTATACACATTAAATGCTTTTTATCTTTCCTCCTAAATCCTTTCTGCTAGGTTCTTCATTATTTTGTTGTTAAATTCCTCCCAATTTCTTGATCACTTTCTAGAAATTAGGTGGTCACTACTGAAAGTCAGAATGATATCATTAGTGTCTCACAGTTACTATCATTTCTTTGGTGATTGGTTTATGTACCTTAACCATGGTGTGTCTGAGAATACTTTCGGCATTTACAACACTTCTTCATTTTACTTCTTTCTCTCACTGCAGTATGGGTACTAAGTTTCTGAATTCTCAAAAATTTGCTTTCTTGAAATCGAGTTGCTTAGCTTCCATGTATACATTTCTTATAATTAAACAGCTGATTTTCACACCATGATATGCTGGTATGCCAATAGTTATGTTGCCACAAAATAACAAATGAGAACAAATACGTGAATGAACAGGCAGAGAAAGATAAAAGGAGTATCCTCATTAAACACGTATTGTTGTCATTGAGTTTGGGGCATAAAATCTGTAGTAAATAGAGTGAATGACATAGTTTGAGAGAGTAACAACAAAAAAGAAAAAAAGGTTATCAGGTTCTACAGGTTGTACCACCATAGATTTAAGAAAAAGTAGACATAGTAAAGGTGCTTAAGTAAATGTCATGTAGTCATCTCCCTGGTTAGTGCTGAGCTGTTCCCTAAAGTATATTTGTTAATGTCCTGAGCAATATGAACTCCACCACTTCACACAGGGGACTATACCGCAGTCTAATAGATACCTCACTGTTCGGAAGTTCTTTTCCCCTGATAGTAAGCATAAATTTCCCTTCTTATTCCATCCTATTATTCACCCTGTAGGACATAAATGATTCCTCTCTACCCTGCCTTACAAAATGTACTTCAAATAAACGGCTGCTACTCTGAAACTTATAACTGACCCCTGCTCACCAAATACACACACACTTCATTGTTGCTTAGTCAATCTATACCAAGCACATGGGATTAAGTTCTTAGTTTTTCTGCATAAACCAGTTCTTCCAGGTACCTAATTGTTTTTGTTAATTTACACTGAACTTCTTACAATTTGTCAATATCTTTCAGAAGTCCACAAAGGAATATAATATTCCAAGTGTGATCTCTCACCAAAGCCATACAGAGAAGGACTTATACTTCCTGTGGTGGGGCTTGATGCTCTGCATGATCCCCCTCCAATTACATCAGCGTTTTTTTCACCACAAACTCATTATCTGATTTCCTGTCAGCTATCATTCTTATCAATGGGCCTCTTTTAACATATCTACTTTTCTACATTTGTCCCACTCACTGAATATCTCTGTTTTGGTTTATTGACCCACCCTCAACATATTAGTCTATTTTTCTAAGATGAATTACATTGTTGTTTTCTGCTGTTATTTTTAGCCCCATTTAGGTCCCTTTGTGTTATTTCTCTGGCCTCACGAGTGTTTGCAATACCACCTTAGTATCATCTGTGGCTCACCAATGATATTCCCCTCAGAGCAGACGGCTTCTACAAAAGATCCAAGACACCACCTAAGTCCTGCACTAAGGCTAAAATAGGGCTTAAGTGGTCGATAGGGTCCGGGGGAGGAGGAGTAGGCTGAATGATATGAAGATGTCTTTCATCCTTGATCATGAGTGAGAACTAGGCCAGAAACATTCTGATGAAAGATTATGGGACTATTCCATGCTAACGAGGGCAGTCCATGCTATAATGGTACGAATGAGTGTACAAGGAAGTGTGTGGAAAAGTAACAATGATCAAACGACTATGGGAAATGTTTTGTCCAGATGGGTATCAATAATTGACTTTTTTATTATTCTTCTGTATGGTTTTATTTTTGTTTTGAATCCAAGTTCAGAGGTAAATATGTGATTTGCTCTATATCTTATTCAAGTTCATTTATTATACCTATTACAATGATATCTGACCCTCTGTGGGATGCGTACAGCAAGTGTAGCCGAGTCATGACATTATCCTACTGCTTTCCTTCCATTTGCTGCAGTAGTTCTGGGAATTATGCCCAGCAGAAGGTATAAGAGAAATGAATCACAGCTCTTTCATTGTTTGATTTGAATTTCATGTTACATGCCATGTGAGTAAATACCTAACGTGTCTCAGAAAACTACAATAGGATAACTCCTTAGGGAGTTTAAGTCATTATACTCTTCCAGTGATTCCAGAATGCCTGTGAAAGCTGTAGTCCAAATGGAAAGATACTTTCTCCCCCCACCCCAACCCCAAACAATTAGTAGACTATAAGAAGACTCGAGACCAATATTTGTATTGATGCTCCTTTATAAAATTTACATTTTCATCTTATTGTAAAGATCTGTATTTTTTCACCAATTTGTTTCAGCTTCCAATGAAAACCAACTTTTAGTACCAATGCTTTCTATGCAATATACTATGAAAACAGATCTCTAAATAGATTGTGGGATGGTTAAAAATTCTGCTGAAATTGAAGCAACGTATACTGAGTTGCAAAATGTTCAATTCATTGAGTCTTCTATGACCACCAACACTGGAAAGCAGGAGAAATGCTTAGTGAAATACAGTACATAATTCCTTTTCTTTGGAGCTAATATGGATTATTTGCCTATTCACTGCAAGATCTTACTACCAAACTTTCAGCAATCTTTGATCCCTTCAATCAATTCCTCTAACAGCTCTCTCTAACTTCTGAGAAATGATACAATTCACTGGACAGGAGAACAATTTTTGAAGTTCAGACTACCAAACATCAGATGAAATAATTTATTTGGAAAACAACAGGCCAATACCCAGTGTTATGGTGTTTTTCCTCACTGTGATAACCAGTAACCTAAAAGTATTTGGCAAATGTTGTTGGTGGAGCAGAAATAGACACGTAAGGTAGAATTTCTCCCTAACCTGTTTGAATAAAGGCGGCAGAAAGCAGGAGAATGTATTGCATAAGCTTTTGAGAATTTACTAATGCTAATATTTATTCATAAAACTGTATGTGAACTATTTTCATTTCTCTTTTATAAACATTAGCTACAGTAGGGATAGACATGTCAACTTTAGTTCATCCAGTCAATAGTTTGCAGAGTAGTTTATAATTTGCTGAGACCTGCATGTCAAATATACCCTGATACAGCAGATAGTAATGCTGACTGCTTGCGCACTCAAACCCACAGGTTAACTTGCATAGCTTGATGAAAAGAAACATGTGGATGTTCTTGATGAGTGAACCTATTCTCTCTGTAATGCTGGAAATGTATCAGAATGAGGTTAATTAAGAAAAATGAAAACATGAAGGCCTTTTGAACCATAAGACTACAATCGTAAGGAATGCTCTACTAGATAATGATGTTCAATGCACTCAGTCTATGAACTTGTCATTAAAACTATGTAGTGACACAGAGGTTGTTAAAATGTTTTTTTTTCTTATCCACTGTACTTTTCTTAAGTGTTAATATTAAATAGCTCAAGAAAAAGGCTTTGGACCACTACCCCAAGACCTTTCTTACTTCGCCACGTGGGCACCAATGATACCACCAAGAATGACCTTGAGCAGATCACTGCAGACTACGTGGCTCTGGGAAGAAGGATTAAAGAGTTTGGGGAGCAAGTGGTGTTCTCTTCCATCCTCCCTGTTGAAAGAAAAGGCCCGGGCAGAGACCGTCGAATCATGGAAGTAAAGGTGTGGCTACACAGATGTTGGCGGCAAGAGAGCATTGGCTTCTTTGACAGTGAGCTAATGCTCCAGGAAAGATGATTACTGTGCTGGATGGGATCCCTCTATCAAACACTGGAAAGATCTTTGGACATTGTCTGGCTAACCTGATAAGGAGAGCTTTAAACTAGGTCTTATGGGGGACGGTGACAAAAAACTGGCCATCTTTGCTCAAGTAATGAAGACAAGGGAATGGGGCTAAATTCTGGAGAAGGGACTAGAAACCACAACAGCATTGAAGAGGTAAGAAGAAAACAATAGGGCAGTCTGCAAAATATCTTCAGTGCCTGTATACCATTGTACGGAGAATGGGAACAATCAAGATGAACTGGAAGTCATGGTATATGAAGAAAATTATGACTTATTTGGCATTGCAGAGACTTGGTGGGATAATTACCATGATCATAGTACCTGCATTGATGGATATAGCTTGTTCCGGAAGGACAGGTATAGGAAAAAAGGAGGAGGTGTCGCGCTGTATGTCAAGAATGTATACACTTGCTCCGAGGTTCAAGAGGAAGAGAGCAGCAGATCTACTGAGTCTCTGAGTGAGGATAAAAAGGGGAAAGAATAGTAGCAATATTATGGTGGGGGGTCTATTATAGATCACCACATCAGGAAGAGGAGGACGAAGTGTATGAGGCATTCTACAAGCAGGTAATAAATTTAGCGAACAAACACGAGCTAGTATTAATGGGGGATTTTCACTTCCCTGAGATCTGTCCGAAGACTATTACAGCAAAGCATAATATGTCCTGCAAGTTCCTAGCACGTGTAGGGAAACAACTAGGCCATCATCCATTTTGGATCTGCTTTTGACCAACAGGGATGAATTAGTTGTGAACATGAAGTTGGTCGGGAACTTGGGAGGAAGTGATCATGATCTGCTAGAATTCAAGGTCCTATGGAAAGGAGGGTATGAGAACAGCAAAGCGAGGACACTGAACTTCAGAAAGGCAGATTTCAACCAACTTAGAGAAACAGTTGGCAAGATCCTATGGAAAGACAAATTGGAAAGACAAGGAGTTTAAGGGGGCTGGCAGTTGCTAAAAGATGTAATATTAGAGGCACAGCATCAAGCTATTCCAATGCAAAGGAAAGATAAGAAGAGCCAGAGAAGCCCAATATGTCTGCACAAGTTGCTTTTTAGCTATCTAAAAACAAAAGGGGATACGTACAGGAAAAAGAAGTATACATGGAAATAGCATGAGCGTATAGGGACAAAATCAAGAAAGAACGACATACAGCTGGTCAGGAATGTTAGAGACAACAAGAAGGGGTTCTTCAAATAGGTCAGACAAAAAAAAGCTATAGGATGGTACGGGTCCATTGCTCAATGGAGAAGGTGATCTGGTAATAGAAGATAATAAGATGGCAGAGTTCCTCAATGACTACTTTTGTCCAGTCTTCTCACAAAAAATAACATGTGACCAGATGACTAGCAAAGTTACCATAGACAATAAATGGAAGGATGCAGATTGGGATAAGTAAAGAACACATCAGAAATCTTCTGATCAAGTTGAATGAATTTAAGTCAGTGGGGCCTGATGCTATTCATCTCATGGTGCTCAAAGAATTAGCAGAAGAAACCACTTAGAAACCACTTAGAACAAATAATATTTGCCAACTCTCAGATGTCAGGAGAGGCCCCGGAAGACTGGAGAAGTGCTAATGTAGTGCCCATCTTTAAAAAGGGGGAAAGGAGGGGTCAGTGAACTCTAGACCAGTCATCCTGACCTTGATACCTAGGAAGCTACTAGAACAATTCAATTTGCAAATACCTGATTTTTACTAACAAAAAATCATGCCAAACCAGCTTGATCTCCTTCTTTGACAGGGTAACTGGTTTGGTGGATAGGGGGAATGTGTGGACATAATACACCTGGACTTCAGCAAAGCTTTTGACACAGTCCCAACATGAAATTCTCAAAAGTAATCTGGAGAAATGTGGCCTTGGCAGAACTACCATTAAGTGGATACAAAATTGGTTAAACCACCACAAACTAAGAGTAACTATGAATGGAATGATGTCAGTTTGGAAGGAAGCCTCAAGTGGGGTTCCACAGAGATCTGCTCTGGGTCCGGAGTTGTTTAACATCTTTATTAATGAGCTGGATGTAGGAATAGAGAGCATACTGATGAAATTTGCAGATGACACAAAGCTAGGGGGTGTTGCCAACACTTTGGAGGATAGAGCTAAAATTCAAAGGGATCTTGATAAATTGCAGAACTGGGCTATAGACAGCAAAATGAAATTCAACAAAGACAAATGTAAGGTGTTATGCTTAAGAAAGAAAAACCAAATGCACACATGTAGAATGGGGGATAACTGGCTTGGCAGCAGCACTGCTGAGAATGATCTGAGAGTTGTGGTAGATCACAACCTTAACATGAGTCAATGATGAGATGCTTTTGCAAATAAAGCAAATACAATTTTAAGTTGTGTTAACAGAGGCGTAGCATGCAAATCATGGGAAGTGATAGTACTGCTCTACTCTGTGCTGGTTGGGCCTCAGCTGGAGTACTGTGTCCAATTTTGGTCATCAACATATAGATAGGATGTAAAGAAACTGGAAAGGATCCAGAAGCGAGCAACAAAGATGATCAAAGGGATGGAACTTAAGCCATGTAACCAAAGGCTGAAGGAATTGGGTATGTCTACTTTGGAAAAGAAGAAATTAATGGGAGGGACATGATAGCAGTTTTCAAATATTTGAAAGGCTGCCATAAAAAAGATGGAGAAAAATTGTTCTCTCTTGCCACAGAGGGCAGGATAAGAGGCATTGGGTTCAAACTACAGAATAGCAGATTTATATTAAATCTCAGGAAAAACTTCCTAACTGTAAGAACAGTAGGACAATGGAACAGACTGCCTAGGGAGGCTGTGGAAGCTCCTTCACTGGAGGTTCTCAGAAACATGCCGGATAGCCATTTATCATGGTTTAGACACAAAAATCCTGCATCTTGGCAGGGGGTTCGACTAGATGACCCCTGCAGTTCCTTCTACTCCTATGGTTCTAGGATTCTATGATCATGACAGCTGGCTGGTTAAGATGGTCTGAGCACCTCACCCTAGGCAGAGTGGGGAAAAAGTGGCTTTATGCCATCTCTTAATTCTTCTGATCCAGGGATCAGTCAGGAGATGATTCAAACGTCATTACAATTTATATAGCAGCCTCAGGTTATTCTAAATTGCACCCTAAAGGGCTGTTCCAGAAGCCAGAAATAGCTTTAGAATGGTGGTACTGCAGTCGCACCCTTTCTTGCTCAGGCAGACCCCCTACATAGCTTCCTAGGTCAGGAGCACCGAGCCAAGGAAATCCTCAGGAGTTGCATTAAGACAGCTTTAGGACTCCTTTTGCCAATGTACCAGTGCAAACAGACCAAAACAGGGTCCAGAACCTGCCCCAGGTCTAAAGATGTATATGTCTAATACTATGAACCATTTTCTAAACAGTGAATTTATATAATTGTTTTCCAGACCAAGCAACACTGTGCCCACCATTGAAAATGAGTAACTGACCTCAGAAGCAGCTATGACTCAGTTATTTTGATCAAACAGGAAAGGAAACACACTTCTTCTTGATGGGTTATTTCCAGGTGAATTTGCATTACATTTCATTTCCAGATCTACATTACCAATCATCAATACCACCTTAGTTTAATTGGCTTGCTTTCCAACTTACTCCTCTGCAGTATGGCTTGTGTGTACTAGTAACTGTGCATGTTAGGGATCAAAGTTTATATCTTCCCTCCAATGTTCTGCAAGTGCTCACAGCCAGCTCCTCCTCACTTCCTACAAGGAGCAGCTGCAGCAAGATTCCTCATTACCCTCCATCCATTACCTGACATCTAGAGAGTGTAACTTCTCCCCTGCTCACCCACAGAGGTGGAGGGGGATTGCGGGGGAGAAGGTGATCATCCCCTTTGGAATGCAGCACTTTGTATCTGTCTGGGGAGTGATACTCACTGGATTACATCGTGATCAGCACTGTAATATCCACTAACAGTGGAGTAAAATTTTATTGCAACTGGAGTGAAACCTCACTATAAAATTAGTGGACATCCATAGAAAAGCCCTGAGACAACTTGCAACTTTTACTTCACTATAACCACATTCACTACATAAAATGACTTTCATATCAAACTACTCAGCGTACTTTGAAAAGGTGCTCCTTGTGTTAACATGCAGTGCCCAGGCTCAAAGCACTTCCATTTAATCAAACAGGCCAACATTCTGTTAATCCGCAGCAAGCATGCTGCATAATCTGAAGATAGAACATATACATGGATTTCCAATTTTTGTTGGTGTTTGACACCATCTATAAACTGATTTGTTCATATCTCCGCTCCTAAAAAATTCCTTGTTAACTATGTCTCTTACAACAGCAAATCACATCAGCTGGACTGAGGATTACCCAAGACAGCCTTGCTCTTAAAACCAAGGAATTGGTACTAAACTAGTCTAGGGCAGTGGTGCTCAATCTTTCCAGACTACTGTACCCCTTTCAGGACTCTGATTTGTTTTGCGTACCCCCCAAGTTTCACCTCACTTAAAAATGACTTGCTTACAAAATCAGACATAAAAATATAAAAGTGTGTCAACACACTATTACTGAAGAATTGCTTACTTTCTCATTTTTACCATATAATTATAAAATAGATCAATTGGAATATAAATATGGTTTTTACATTTCAGCGTATAGTATATAGAGCCAAAAAACAAGTCATTGTCTGTATGAAATTTTAGTTTGTACTGACTTTGCTAGTGCTTTTTATGTAGCCTGTTGTAAAATTAGGCAAATATCTAGATGAGCTGATGTACCCCCTGGAAGGCCTCTGCATACCCCCAGGGTACATGTCCCCCTGTTCTAGGGACAGAATTATTGAGCTGCTGAGGGATGAACCTGAACTCAGGTGAACAGTCCACTGAACACTTAGGAACCTGAATTCTCCCCGGTGTATGTCACCTAGGGAAGAGGACTGGCTAGTTTTTCATGGGCATCCAGATGCTCAGCAGCAGTTTCTGACCATTGTAAATTGGAGTAGGTCATCTTGCACAGAGTGAATGCTTGCCCCCACCCCCTACAGGAAATCCTCTCCTCTGTTCCCTTTTGCCTTCTTGATGCAACCCACCTTATGCTGGTGCGGTTTCCAATCTCTTCCTTAAACAAAGAAGCAGTACGGGAGAGGAAGTTCACATCAGGGAGAACTGAAATGGCCCTAGCAAGTGGAGGAAGTTGGGGAAAACAAGGGGATGGTGCTACAGCCAAAAGGGAAGCAAGGGGTGTCTAAAGCCTGGGTCCACAGTGAAAGTGGGGTGTTCAGGACATTAGTGAAAGGTTCTTATTCTTTTAAGGGAGAGGGAAGAGCTGGGAGGAAGGCTGGGATCCAGTTTGGTGGCAGAGAGAAGATGAAGTCAGGTAAACTTGTCTTCAGTCACTCTACATTAACATTAAAAGTGAGTATATTTGGCTTTAGTGCTCTAAGGTTTAGGTTTTGAAGGTTTAGATCAGAAACAGTAGCAGCCTCTCCTAGCAGGAGCCTAGAGAACAAAGGCATCTGCCATATCACTTGCAAAAGTTTTCCTATTTTGATACCCTTTGTCTACATAAAAGAATAAAGGGACACAAATCAGACATCAAGAATTATAACATTCAATAACCAGTCGGAGAACACTTCAATCTCTTTGGTCACTTGATTACAGACTTAAAAATGGCAATTCTTCAACAAAAAACTTCAAAAACAGACTCCAATGAGAGACTGCTGAATTGGAATTAATTTGCAAACTGGATACAATTAACGTAGGCTTGAATAAAGACTGGGAGTGGATGTGTCATTATACAAAGTAAAACTATTTCCCCATGTTTATTCCCCCCCACCCCCACTGTTCCTCATATGTTCTTGTCATCTGCTGGAAATGGCCCACCTTGACTATCACTACAAAAGGCTCCCCCCGCACTCCAGCTCTCCTGCTGTAACAGCTCACCTTACCTGATCACTCTTGTTACAGTGTGTATGGAAACACCCATTGTTTCATGTTCTCTGTGTATATAAAATCTCCCCACTGTATTTTCCACTGCATGCATCCGATGAAGTGAGCTGTAGCTTAAGAAAGCTTATGCTCAGATAAATTTGTTAGTCTCTAAGGTGCCACAAGTACTCCTTTTCTTTTTGTTTAGGAAGCAATCATAGCACATATTTCATATAACAGAACCACCAAAATGAAAACCTCAAATCTGAACCGAATTGAATTTTAGATGATTAGATTCAGATCTCCATACCTAAATCAATCCCTAAAATTTAAGTTGCAGCTCAGATTAAAACAAACAGTTCTCATTTTCCAGCTCCAGTTTGGTTACAGCCATAATCTCATGAGATCAATTGCTTGTGTGGTAGTTTAACCTTAAGATTGTGGAAATTTTGTGGAGATAGGTGACTTCAGGAGATTTTCATCAATTAAGGTAAGGGAAATATCCAATAGTTTGGGCCAAAATTTCATTAAGACAGTTATGAGATTTTGAAATCAAATCCAAACTCTGATTCAGCCTCAAATCTCAAACCTTATACAGTATTTAAATTTTATCCCAGTGCCACTCATCTCTATGTATGAAATTCATTGCAAAGTTCCGCTACAACTTCTTGTATAGAAAATCCCTGCTGGCAAGACACTGAAGTACTAAGACATGTCACTGCAAAAGACCTTGGCAATTTGAGGCCCACAAGTGTCCATATACACTTCCAGTTGGTTTATATTTCGATGTTTACACTCACATCATAATTGAAAATCTTGAATTTCCCATTCCTTGTGCCCTAGAATATATAATTCCAAGGCTGCAGAGATAAAAGGGATGAGTGACAATATAAATAAGTATAAAATTACTTATAACATGATTATTAGCAGTAACAGTAAATATATATATTATGGTAGAACCCAAAGGCCACAATACAGAATGGGGCCCCATTGTGCTGGGGGCTGTACAAAGATGTGAGACAATTCTTGTCATGAAAGGTATACAATCTAAAGACCACTGATGGTTTTGCCATCTTCCCATAGCAAGTAGCTAATAATTTGAAATGATAAAAAATTAGTCACAAAAGTACAGTAATATTTTATAATACACTGAACTGTGTTATAAAATTAAAACTAAAAATGTTGTAGCTGAACTGAAATAAGATATCTGGGAATTTTATTGTTCTCCTTGTACATTAAAAATCTGGTTTAATGGTTCCTGCACTTATTGATGGAACCTAGTGTGTTCGAAACATTGGATAGTTTAAAGCCATTATTTCCTTTAATGTCCCAAATTGGTTGTCTACCAATGCTTTATATGGATTATTAATGCATCTCCCGTTGGCATTTTGCCTTTCACCATTTGTCTTTGAGATCTTACTCTAAATTCAAACTTTGCTGGTTTTCAGCAACTTAAAAGTTCCAAATAGCATTAGCCCTTATTCCACACATAGGCCCTACTTGAATAAATCTTTGAAGCATATGCTTAAGTCCATTCATATTTGCCAAAAATTTTAAGCACATGCTTAAAATTAACTGCAAGCTTAAGTGCTTTGCTGAATTGGGGCCATAGTCCTTATGCTAGTTATATCTTGCTGGATAAGAACAACAAATCTTTACAGCAATTGAAAGAGAGTGTGGACCTCACACTTACTTTTTGATTGGTAGGCCTAGGTTAGCTGGGAGGATCACTTGCAATCTTTTGATTTGTGAAGTTTTACACTGGTGTTTTTTTCTTTATGTACATTATTATGCACATGAGCTCAAACAATTCAACACATTTATAAGACTTCATTGTATATAAACTACTGCATAAAAAAAGGAAACGAGATTTTACATACCTCATGGTGCCCGGATTCCTCCCAGTTACTATTGTGCGTCAGAGATAAGGTTGTTACTGGAATATAGTATGTCAATTTTCATTTTTTTAAGATAACTTACAAATGAGGAATTGGAATCTTTAGAATTGGAATCAGATCTGACTGCAGAATCAGGAACTTGGTAGTTAAATTTTCCTTACATGTACAACCTTAGACTTACACTTAACATGATTTTTGGTTTGAATTGTTATTAAGCTTTCTAGATAATTAAAAAGGTTGATGGCACTCAACAAGAGTGGATATTTATTTTCCACTTAAATAAATGTCAGTGGTGACACTAAATGGCACAATTGGGTTAACATATATTACCCTAAATAAATCACAAAATCCGTTTTCATTCCTTTTTTTCCCCCCAATAAAATTATTCTGTGAAAATACCAAAGTTAATGATGACTTTATTGTAGACATTTGATAAAGCATTTCCAGTATTGCTTTAGCTGCCCTCTTCATTATAACATTCACACAAAATTATTACTTTATCTTCCAGCTATACACACTGGACTATAGGAAAAGAAGTTTTATAAAAAAATCTTAGTATTTTTCTGTTCAATTTTCATCAAGTCGTCAGCACTTTAAGATACTAACAGATAGTTCAGAGGTGAAATTACTATCCTAAAAAACATCTCCATGTTGAAACAGAGAGGCAGCAACATTCCTTCCAGATGTGAAAGAAGAAGAGAGAGTCACATTATTCCCTGAGGATGTAAGAACTCTTAGAATTTCAAAGGCTGATGCCAAGAAGCCTCGCCAAATTCACGCCACAAAAATGTTTGATGAATTACTATGGCGAGCATCAAGTTTGCAGATAAATGACTAAAAGTAGACTAGTTTATGCCTTAGTGGAGGAGGATAATTTTCCCTTTTGTTTTGGGAACTTGAAGCATGAAGAATGTTATTGACCATTCTACCTTTCACTGAGCTAAAAACATTTTACTAAGAATCTGTTGCTTTCTAAATTTCCTTTCAGTATGAGTCCATAAATTTAGACAGAAAGAGACAGCATCTCCACAAAACTTCTTATGCAATAGCAGGGCAAACAATTGATTTGTAAATTGTCTGAGTCTCTACAGGAGGTGGAAATTATTGCTAGGCAATGCAAAATGCACGGTCAACTCGTAAATCAACTGGATGGAAACTTCAGCCATGGAAGGAAAGAAGACCTTGTAGGTAAGGCACAGGACAGGGACTCAGGAGATGGAAGTTCAATTCCTGATTCTGCCACAGACTTCGTGTGTGACCTTGGGCAAGTCCTTAATCTCTCTGTGCCTCAGTTCCCCAACTGCAATGGGAATAATACCACTTCCTTTTTCCTACCCTTCGTCTGTGTTAGCAGTTTAGACAGTAAAATATTCAGGACAAGGACTGTCTCTTACTCTAGGTTTGTACAGTGCCTAGCCCAACAGGGCCTCAAAGTAGCTGTAATACAAATACATAAATAATGGCAATAAGTATCCTGAAAATAGATAAAACATGCATAATATTTTTTAAAATCAACTCTTATCTAAGTTTTATCAAAGCAACATCTTCAGGTTAAAGCTGGAGTTCTGAGTAAGGCCACACAAGATTGTTCTTTGTCTAAAACCTTTGCTACAAAAGCAGTCTCTTCATTTTCTTGGGCACTTGGGAATTTGGGAAAAGTTACCCAAATTTGTTACCCAAGGTGCCTACATGCAATAATTCATGTCCCTAAGGGAAAAAAGACCACAGCAGGGAAACATTTTTGTTTTTGACTGACATGTTGAAAGGACAAGTTAAGAGAGCTTTCAGGATTGCTACAGGAATTGGCCAGAAGTCACTAGAGTTCATTTCTTGCTTCCAAAGTGATCAAAGATTATTTCTTATTGAATAAAACCAAGACAATTATAACTGCTTAGAAAAGATTTCAATATTGGAATATCAGCTATGAAAGAGACAGGAGCAATTTATGATCGAGGGTAATCTGAATGTGAAGTATTGCTCCAAATGCAGTTTTTAATGACTTTGTTCCCCACCCTCCAATCTTCTAAACATTTTCTGGAACTCTGATTGCCTCAAAACAAATAAAATCTTCTGTACAAGAAATTATTTTGGGAAAAAGCACAAGGGCGTATTATCACATTTCTTTACTGGAACAAAATCTAAAAAAAACCTCAAGGTGTAAATGATCTGCAGTCTACTTAACATCATGGTTATTTGTTTTTATGGGCGCTCATTATTACTCCTTATCCTAAATTATAGGTACATTCCTAGCTCCATTTTCCAGTGTTCTGCAAGCTCTGTAATAGTGTGGTTTGTTTTTTTTAAGATTTCCAAATCATCCTCAATACCTCGTCAATCAAAAATGCAATGTAACATCTACTAGCTGTTATAGTGGTCAGAGACAGCAAACTGAGGGGCACCACAATTTGGACCTCTGATAAGGGCCTTTGCTCAAGACTGGGATAAATGCCATAATCTGGGTAGCATTTGTTATAAAAACATGTTTTACAATATCTTAAACAATGTCTTCTCAGACAAACTGATATGCACTGAATTAGTGTTTAAATACCACAGTTCTTATTTTATTATGGATTATGTACTGAACCAGTTCTGTCAAGTTTAGAACAGTATGACATAATTTTGAGTAAATCTAAGCACATGCATCTTTTCCCATGGAAACAGTATTACAAGTATGCCCATTTCTCCTGTCACAGAAAATTTCCATGAATATTCTGATAAACAGCTGTTACGCTATAGTAGTTTATAGCCATAACAACATGAGCTTCAGCAAAGAAATGACACGGCATCAGAAGCGATCACATATTTATTTTTGTGAACAACTCAGAGAAGTATGCTGTGGATCATTTCAATTTGGGGGTTTACTGCACAGAAAAAAAAACACACCCCTTGTGATTCAGTGAAAAAGCCCTTGCTTTGCTCATTATCTGCCCACTATAGCTGAGGTGGACTGTCTCTCCCCTCTCCCTGCAACATCTTAAGGAGCACAATGGGTTTGAAATGTTTCACCGATTGGTTTGCTCCTCCCTGGGAAATGCACTTTGAAATTATTCAAAAATGAAAGTCATTAAAAGGAAAAGGAAATATCAATAAAAAATGTGATAATCACTATGAAAATCACTCCTTTGAAAAATTGCAGCCTACTTGACATACACACAGAGAACTTGGCTAAAAACATAAATATTCTTGCTGAAAGGTTGCAGTGTAACAAGTTTATTTCGAAGAATTCAGAACCCTGAACATACAAAAACTCAAAACAGAGGGAGACAAAGAAGGCTGTTCCCTAAAGCAGAGCGCCACAACTCAACCCACCTTTCTCTATGCTGATCGCTGAGAACACAGATCACATGCTTGCCTATATAGCTTGCTAGCCTGCAAGCAGGTCTTGGAAAACCTCATATGAGGGTCTGCATGGACTAGAACCTGAGTCTGTGGGGTGAAGGATGGCCCACACACTGCTGTGCTGCTCCCCAGAAACCATGATAGGGTTGAGCTCATTATCATATAGACCCCAAGGAGATAAACACCACAGAAAGTGCCATCTCAGAAAGCAGGACTGATAGCTTCCCTCATGGCCCCTAATTGGTCCAGGTGCCCTATTTAACCCCAGAAAGAGTTCCAGGAAGTATCAATGAAACAAGGGAGACTCTCTTCACCAACTGTATGATCCACCTGCCTCTCAGCTTGCTCTTGGACTCCTGACCCTCACTCTGTATCCTAGTTCCTGATTCCAGTTCTGACCCTCAGTGATGCTCCTAGCTTCTCATCCCACTAGAGATGACCTCCCAAAGCCCCGTTTGTGACACGTTAAGCTAGAAAGGAATAGCTTGCAATTTTAATTGTTTTGTATACACCACACCACACATTCAATATTCTCTGGCACTTCTCACAAGAGTAAAGGGGTTCTCTCCTGAATTCTCAGCCAAAGCTCAACTTGGTTAAATTGCATCTGTGGTTTCTTTCATTGTTTATTTATTTTTACACCTTGTGGAGATTTTCTCCTCAAAAGGAAGGACCTCAAATTGGTAGTCGAGATTGGGAGATGACATGGAGCCCAGCTGAGGTGTTCATTTGATCCCAAGGGAAAGTGAGACTTTTGAAAGACTTCAGATACACACACCACCTCTGGGAGTGAGGAGAAGGCAATTCCTACGTTTCATGTGAAACACATGAGGTTCTAAATGGCTCTGTAGAGAGATTTCAATTTTCCTCACAGTGAGTACAATACACGTTCATTATCTCCTAAGAAGTGTATGTTTTTGAAACGGACATTTTTATCACTTAAATGACAGGTAATTGTGTGATTAAGGCATGGGTCTGAGACTCGGGAGATTTGGATTCAATTCCCTGCTGTGCCACAGACTTTTGGTGTGGCCCTTGGGCAAATCACTTAATCTGTCTGTGCCTCATTTCCCTTCTGTAAAATGAGGATAATGGTGTTTCCTTTCTCCTACACATTGTTTAATTTATCTATTAAGACTGTAAGCATTATGGGGCAAGAAATATCTCTGTATGGACAGCACCTAGAACAACAGGGCCTGTAAAAACTGCTACTACTACTAAGGAGATCTAGACAGAAAAGTAAAATCTATTTTCCTTCAAAATGTGATAATATAAAGCTCTCAAGTATTGTGTTGTGAAATCATTTCGCTCTCTTTATTGACCTTTGCATCATGGTGGTTGCCAAAAAAACCCCAACCCTCAGCATTTGCCAGTGGTAACCACACAGTGGTCAATGGGACGCTATAGTATTCCTGATACTTCAAAAAAGAAATAGTGGTGGTCACTACTGACATTTTAATGGGGATCACTGTATCACTGACATAATGTTATAAACTAAAACAAATCAAAATGTGACAGATTCTACAGTAACCCCAGTAATGAGGAGTGTAATAAACTATTTGAGTGAGTTTGTTCTTTGTTACTTGCACACTTATGCTAGAACATTATGGCTATGAAACTAGAAAGGAAACATGGAGATAAGGTTCCGACAATGCTAATGTAACCAAGTTCTCCCTAGATATTGCCAGGGGCCATGAAGCATAGGATGTGTGTTATTGTACCCCAGGTACTGAGATAGATTTTGCTGGGCACAATGAGGTAAAGTAAAGACAGGGGAAAGAGCCTCATCCCAGGAACAGGATTACAAAGTCTTTCTCTACCAGATACAAAACCTGGATCCAGCAGATGCCAGATCCTTTGTTAACTGTGCCCCAAGGCTCCAAACCTCCCTGCCTTATGACATTAGATCAAGCTCCCTTCTTTCCCTATATTCAAAATTCCCATCGTCTCAAGCTTTTCAACTGGTTTAATCAAACTCTGCAGATTACTGCCCTTTAAGGGGTTGGAGACACCTTGAATAAAAGATACTTTATAAATGAAGATTTCTTTGTTAATCGGAATCTCCTCGCTTTTTACATCATAGCAATGGAAGCTCTTTTAGTCTTTTTTGATTCTGTTTAATTTGTACACAAAGGAAACAGAATAGCAGAATTTTTTAAAAATTAACCGATTTGGGCACTTGTATGTCATGTGACAGACAAAAGAAAATCTAGGGGGAGACTTTAAATCATTTAGAAATGTTTGTAATCACTCCAAAGTATCCCCCAATTTAGCGAGTGTAGCCCTCCTCTTCCCTAAATCATGAAAGAAATCTGTGGGATTGAACCCACAGTTCTGTGCCTTACCCACAAAACCATTTTTCATCTACAATTGCTTTTGTGCTATGACGAGATCGTGCCCAATCCCACTAATTTAGGGTTCTCATAAGGCGTTAAAGTCACATGAAGAAAGGGTAAAAACCAAGAATTGACTAATGAATTATTTGAGAGTGAGCGGATTTGTCTAAATATTGTAATTGTCTAGAAGACAAAAGATTTGTCCATATTTCATCTCCAAGCACATATTCTCATTGTTCATAGACTGAAGGAAGTCTGACAACCATCTTGAGATGTTAGATTTATAAGTGTCTTTCCAATGACATATTTCAAAGCATTTAATCATTGACATTGTAATACAATCTATCAAGCACTTCTTTTTTTTTTCCCTTTTCCTTTCCTTTTTAAAAACACTAGTCATCAAACTATTTTTAATTAGTGGTGCATGAATCTGAACAAGCTGTTTTTAAGGTATTTCCAGCCTGTCCCCAAACTGGTAAAAATTGGAAATCTCAAAAATAGATCTCATGGTGGAATTTCTAAATGGATTTCTCTCTTAAGAGGCGCTAATAAGTTTGGATGCACTCCAGAGAGGATGCAGCCATAAATATCACTTTGTGCCTTTGGATCTTAGTAGTTATAGGTAAACTCAGCCAATACTTGGATGACAGATCATTAAGGAACATCTGAGGACTGTAAGGAGTTGAATTAATGGTTTAACAACAAGCAACCTTCCTTCAAAGTCAGTACTGAGCCAGTGTTGTAATATGGTGGTATGGAGCATTTTGCCACTTAAGGGGGCATTTTTTGAGGTGAGATATAAAGCTGAAGTCTTGTCCAGCTGTGACAATTAAAGATTAGGAGTACTTGTGGCACCTTAGAGACTAACAAATTTATTTGAGCATAAGCTTTTGAATGCATCCGATGAAGTGAGCGGTAGCTCACGAAAGCTTATGCTCAAATAAATTTGTTAGTCTCTGAGGTGCCACAAGTACTCCTTTTCTTTTTGCGAATACAGACTAACACAGCTGCTATTCTGAAACCTAATTAAAGATTAAACTCAAATAATTATATTCTGCCTATATATGGTGAGATTTTCAAAATCACTGAGCTCTGACCTAAGTCTGCTCCCATTCCAGTCAATGCTGAGTGTTCCTGAAAATCCCGCTCATAATGACCCCATTTGGTGGTAGGGGCCATTGCTACAGAGTATTTTGCAGTGAAACAGAGTATTAGTGATGGAATCTCTCTACATAACCTATTATACACACAGAGAAAGTCTGATACAGCTGATTTCCCCCCCTAGGGTATGTTCCTCACCAGCTCGATAGACAACAGCTATTAAGCAGAAATATATCTAGACAGCCAACTAATAATGAGAACATATTACACATATACAGCACTTATCACCCTCAAGGATTTTAAAGTGATATATACAGGAATTAACCTATTTCTGGGGTGAGATGCAGCAACAGCTTAACAATGCACTAGAACATTGCCTCAACTTTATATATTGCCATATATATTTCAACATTATGTTACTCTGTGTGTGGAGACTTGAAGTTTCATATATCCAGTCACATGTGTATGGCTTAAACACTTGCACTTAGTTGCTTTTAAGCATGGAGATGTCTATCATGTGCATAGATTTTTCTCCAATATTTTGTGCAAGTTTAACTACAGCCATAGGGGAAAACAGACTAGAAATTCCCCGAAGTATTAACTTAGATGCTTCCAAACACAGTATTTCAAACCTCCAGATCAGAAAAATCATTGCATGAACTGATTGAAAAAGTCTTTTATATTAAACTTATTAAATTTGGGGATCTGAAAGAGAACAGAAATCCAATGGCCTTTTAATTATGAAGTAATGGAATAGTATTTGGAAAAATAACAGATATCTTCAAATCCATAAATCAGTGCTGTCCAAGAAAGCTGTAAATGGATATTAAATGACGAATGCTGGAGCGTGAAAAAGAAATAAAGAATACACAAATAACAAAACCAATCAAAATCTTAAAGTAATTCAAAATGCGCTAGCTTCTTGACTTCAAGACTAGAAATGTTAACTCTCACCATTCATATTTTATTACATTATTTCTATTTTTGCTTTATATTTCATTCTTCACTCCATCATCATATTTAGAAAATATCTGTGATCAAAGATAAATTTAGTTGTACATTTATGTATTATGATGATTCAACCTTGCTATTGCTGCTATTTTTTTCAACATCTTTGAAACAGGGAACCAGTTAAAAGTCAGTGTTATAATATCAAGCCTGTTTAGATTTTAAACAAATCTTATCATATAAGAGCAAGATGGTCACACAGACTGGAAAATAGGGTTCAAGACCTGAGTTGTATGAACTGGATCCTGACTGCCCTCACCAACTGCCAACATGCACTGAAAGTGCGCAGCACCTTTCGAACAAATTCAGAAACTCTGACAACCTAGCTAGTTCTCCAAATTTTCAATAGAATAAGACCAAATGCAACTCTCAGTTACATTACATCCTGAACAACTTCTCCATCTTCACGGTAATAATATTAGTTCAGCCCACATGTGGTATTCTAAATTACATTTATATGCCATTGCTCCAGGTTTACAAAGCTGAAACAAAGTAGAATGTGACTCCATGGTGCAATATTTTAACTGTGGTTAATATTTTAACTCACTCAAAAATACATTGATGGAGTTCACATTTTTAGAGGCACACACAACCATACTAGAGCTTCACAATAGAATCTCCTAAATACTCATAGAAAAGACTGTATATTTTTAATGTTCCTATCACAGACTTTATTGTAGCCATTCCTTACATGGAATTCCCACTCAAGGCATTTCTAGTCGCCACCTCAGGCCACTGCAAGCTCATTTCTAGGACTCTGTTCACAATCACCTCTAGGAATCTTTCAGCATTTTGTGTTTCACGTACTGTAGCAAACATAACTGTATTTGATATGATTTTTCAACAGATGTTCTAGTTTGCAATTTACCAAGCTGAACTTCATATTTAACTTCTTGGTGTTTTCTAGTGTTATTTCTCCCTCCCTGAGATTCCCAGCATCACCCAATTGAATGTCATCTGCAAATTTAACGTACTATTCTAATTTAGCCTCTTTTTCCAGATCATTAATGTGTTAGCTTTTAACATCTGGGACGGGATTCAGATTCTATTTGGGTCATAATGAAATTACAATGAGTTTAGGGGCTTCACATTAGTCTCTATTTATTCATGACTAAAACCCATCTCGACTAGCCAGTGCATGTATGGGGAAGCTGAGCTATGGACCCACTTCTCTCACTCTTCCACTGGGGGTACTGTATGACACTAAGGCAGTATGATAGGATAACAAATTCAGGGACAGGAACTGTGCTTGGTCTTTAAGCGAATAGCATGAAGGCTCCTTGTTCCTTCTCGACATTGTGCACCTGTGGAAGAACTGGGCAAAATCAGACCCTTATTTATTAACCTTAAGTTTTTCCAACCTACTTTACTAAACATCATCATTATATCTGTGGGTATTCTAATAGAATCACATTACAACGCAATGTCATTTCAGAAGTAAAGCCTATGGTTCCTTAGCTTTTATAACACAGAGCTTAAACAAATTTACTGAATTTTGCCAGTGCTTCACTATGTGATTTTAGGAGTCTATTTTCCCTAGTGGCACATAAGTACTAAAATTGCAATGCATTGTATTTTGTTCTCAGCAGGTGGGAGAGTGCATAGTCAATGGGTTATTTTCCATTCTTCATTTCAGTTTTATGCAGCCACAGGTGGGGGGGTCTCTCGGGAGGATGCTTACGTTTACTAGATGCTTTAGAACCACACCTGAGCTTTCTTAAAAGGCACTTACAGAACACACAGGTGTTATCAGTCGTGCAGCTCTCAAACCATATAAGCAGTGGTGAGCTGGAGCCGGTTCTCACCGGCTTGCGTGAACTGGTTGTTAAATTTTGAACCAGTTTTAGAACCTGTTGTTAACTTGCTTCCCTGCAGGGGGCGCTGAGGCTTTGATGGGCTCCGGCTGGGAAATGATGTAATTCCTCCTCCGGCCCCCGGGGGTGCTGTGCTGCGGGAGCCATGTGGGCTGCTGCCTGGCCCTGGGCACGAGCCCTGTTGCTGCTGCTCCCCTGGCCCTGGGGCTCCTGATGCTGCCTGGTGGGTCCCTGGCTGCTCTGCCAGGCCTGGGTTGCGTCCTGCTGCTCTCCCCGTGAGTACCCACCACCCTGCCCGCAGTCAGCCCCTGCCTCCAGCCACCCGGCACCCCCTGCCTGCAGCTAACCCCTGCCACATCCCTGCCCTGCCTCCAGCCACCCCCGCACTCCCTGCCTGCAGCCAGGGCCTGCCACACCCCCTGCCCTGCCTCCAGCCACCCCCGAACCCCTGCCTGCACCCAGCCCCTGCCTCCAGCCCCCCCCCGGCACCCCCTGCCTGCATCCAGCCCCTGCCACACCCCTCCCCTGCCCGCAGCCAGCCCGTCTCCAGCCACCCCCGCACCCCCTGCCCTGCCCGCAGGCAGCCCCTGCCCTGCCCGCAGCCAGTCCCTGCCCTGTCTCCAGCCAGCCCTGCATCCCTGCCTGCAGCCAGCCACTGCCGCAACCCCTGCCCTGTATCCAGCCAACCCCTGCCGCACGCATCCCCTGCCCTGCCCGCAGCCAGCCCGTCTCCAGCCAACCCTGCACCCCCCACCTCCAGCCAGCCCGTCTCCAGCCACCCCCGCACCTCCTGCCCTGCCCGCAGCCAGCCCCTGCCACATGCACCCCCTGCCCTGCCCGCAGCCAGCCCTGCACCCCCTGCCTCCAGCTAGCCCTGCCCCACGCCCCTGTCTGCAGCTGACCCCACCTCCACTGGTGCCCTGCAGTTCCCAGGGCAGTAACCCTGCACACCTGCTTCAATGAGGAGGGCAGGGAGCAGCTGGGACCCACACATGTGAACACCCTAGGGTGACCAGACAGCAAGTGTGAAAAATCAGGACAGGGGTTGGGGGGGTAATAGGAGCCTATATAAGAAAAAGACCTCAAAATCGGGACTGTCCCTATAAAATCGGGACATCTCGTCACTCTAGCACACCCCCAGGGAGCGGCAGGGACCCACACATGTGAAACGGAGCTCATCTCTAGTTCAGGCCCATCTTTTTAAAAAATAACTTTAGGCAGGGTTAACATACATCCGTATTTTCCCAGACAGGTCAGGCTTTTTGGTTCTTAAATCGCCGACCGGGAGGAATTTTTAAATTTTAAAAATTCCTCCCAGGAAAATATGGACATATGGTAACCCTGTTGGTACACAAAAATATATACTGGGGCACATCCCTTAAATCAGAACTTTTTATAGGGAACCGGTTGTTAAGATTTTGGCAGCTCATCACTGCATATAAGGCAACACAATTGATGACAACTAAAAAAGATCATCTAACCTTACTGTTAAGGCACACAAGACAGCTTCACTTGTTGACATCTAGTGTTTTATCCTTTAAAATCACTATTAGTCTTGTTGTCTTCGGGAGTACAAAGCTAAAGAAGGGTTCTAAGATATTTTGCAACCATCTATTCTTCCGTCCAGTGAGAATACTAAAGACACAGGAATTATTATAAAGCCAAAAGAGGAAAGTTGTTCAATGTACTAGGTGACATTTTCTTTTGGAGCTCTGATCAGCAAACATATAATTACATCACGAATATAGTCATTCATTTCCTATAAAATGTTGACAGCTTTCTCCACTCACATAGGAAGAGACACTGAAACATTACAAAGATACCTCTCTTTCATGAAGGCAGAATTAAACATACACACACACACAGCATCTTTTTGGCTGCTTCTGGATTGGAAGACATTTACATGTAATAGCAAGATGTGTGTGCCATAAAGAACCAACACGCAAGGGGATAAAATAGTTTTATTGCTCTGATGCAGATGGCTGCCCTTCTGACTGTGCAGGAAATTTATTTTCTTTTTCTTTTTCCTTTTAATTGTAAACAGGCTTCTACATGCATTCACCATGTGGGAATTAGTATTTTGTTTCTAATGACACCCACCCACCCACCTCTCCCCACAACTGAGAAACACACATTCACTGTGGGACAACAGGCAGAGGCCACATTAGAATCTTGCTGGTAAGCATGGAACCAGAATGTGACTCCCACAGAGTATGGCAGCTGAAAATGGAAACATCCAATTTATTTTAATTTTAAAATAGCATCATGAATAATGTGAAAATGCAGAAGTACTTTTTTGTTTGGGTGGTGGTGGGGAGGAAGGAGCTAAACGTATGGAAGGCCAGATATTCAGAAATGCATGGAATGGGTACAGCCACAAAAATATGAATGCACATGATACACTTCAAAAATCCTGTATTTGTACATGCAAAGTGAGTACCAGGTTGCTTAATGGCCCATTTGCACAGGCAATTATCCAGTGTTTTAGCATTTTATTTGCCCACCTGTTACACCCAGCTCTGAATATAGCGAGAGGTCTCATCTATGAAATATTGAGTCTGTCCTAAAATCATGCTTATGGAAGACTTCAATTTTTTTAAGTGAACCACAAACACATATTACACGATTGCTTTCACTAACGTTAGTGCAACAACCTTAAACTTTGTATTTTCTGATTTGGTGAGTGGACTGTCTTTTGTCACGGGGCAGATTTTGATCGCCCTATTAACCTCGCATGGCACCTTACTCCACAAGGAATCCCACTGTGGTCAATGGGGATATTCATGGAGTAAAGGGGCTATTCAGTGAGAGTAAAACTATGAAAGTCTGGCCCTGTGTGTTTGTAAATCACCTAGCACACTATGACTCTAATCCTGACTGAGCCTTCAGGGAAGAATTGTAAAAATGATATATTATAAAAGTGCATGTAAATTCCTAATCTTATTTCATTAAATAGATTTTGCATTTAATATACATATTCACATGGTAAAGCACCTTACTTGACATACCACTATATTAAAAGATTTAATGATACTTCCATTAGAAACCTTTATTTCCAAATGTTCATAATTTTTAAATGGAAAAATAAAAAGCATGTTTGCCTGGACTTTAGTACACACCTTAGTGGCAATGTCAGTTTTTGGCCAGTTGTGTTAGATATACACGAGGGACACTGCTCACTGCATGTGGGGCAAACCCTCCCCACCCCTGGGTTTAGACTGGTTCTAACCTTGGCAAGTGGACAGCCCAGTTTTGGAAGGATAGATAGGTCTAGAAGGAAGCAAGGAAACAGACATCAAGAAAATATAAAGAAGTTAGGGGGACAAGCTTCTGTTTTACCCTTCCTGTGGCTGCACTTACACAACAGTTCTCTTGGAGAAAAACTTTGTTGAAGGTTGAGTGTGCAAGAACTACTAGTTTTTCATATGTACAAGAATCTCCTTGCAAAAATACAACCTCTAGTTTCACAACCTGCTTGTAAGACAAGAGTTCATCTCGCTTATTTTCCCACTTCCATCCCCATTACCATCAAGTGCATGTTTTGCCATTGTTTGGCATATAGAATTCATATTGACATCAGGGAAAGCTCAGTGCACAGAATAAATGCAACACAAGGACCTGCACTGCAGGTAGGAGATGTGACTTTTGCCATTAACAGTATCAAGACTAACACTTACACTGCATTACAGAACAGTACATACTGTATTAATATAGTGCAATGGTCAGTGTATTATTAAAAATAGTGTAAAAACCACACCGTTTCAAATTCCATTTAAACCAGGGTTACAATCTGTGTGCTGAACATTCGTTAATGGTTATGAATCAAAATAGAGAGGAGGACTATAGCAGGTGTGCACATCTAAGCATTTCAATACACTGTAAAACTATATGTAGCCAACAGCTTCATCATTTGGCCTTTCTAAGCTCGGAGACAGGCAATTTTTCATGATTTTACCATTTTTGGCCAAACATAAACTTTTTAATTAAATATCCCACATGATTCCAGATGTTTGTATATTTGTTCCAATGAGGCTGTAAAAATGCCTGCGTGATAAAATTGGAAGACTAGTGCTAAAACAGGCTAGACTGGAGCACTAACTAAACATGGGAACTCTCAGGAGTATGACTACACAACAGTGCTTGTGCTTTGAAGCCCATTTCTCTGAGGGAGCTGTAATACCATGGTTACAAAAAATAGCATGACTAGACTTGTTTGTTCTAAAAAGATTATTATTATAGAGCCAAATGGCTGGTTTACTGGCCAATTTTTTTTTTGATTGCCAATTGTGTACACACTGAATTTCTAAGGCTCCTGCAAACCTAAAGCTAATTTTAATATCAGTTTACTTTGTTGGTGCCAACCTTTTCACAACTTTCTGTCATTTTATAGACTTGGTGTTGGGAGACTGAGCATTTTCATGGTTTCTTGATACTTTCATGACAAAATGAGCTATGTCTTGAAAAATCTGAAGCTTTCTGTTCCATTTAAGCTTTTGCAGCCACAGCTATTTCCCCATTATTCATTTTCTCTCTGATCTGAAAGGGATGACTGGCAGCTAGGTTTGTGGGATGGCTGTGGTGAATTTTGGGAAAGTCATGATAAAAACTCAGAAATTATGGAGATATTAGGGAAAATATAAAGAGGTTCAGGCGTGCTTTGAGTAGCTTAATAGGGAATGTAGAACTTTTCTAAGCTAAATCTCTAAATGTAATTTGAAAATAAATGCTGGTATCTTTAAAGTAGTCTAAGGATGCTGGTCATCCAACACTCACTGAATATGAATGAGACTTGGGCACCTGACTCCTTATGCTTCTTTGAAAATCCCAAACAAAAGTTTTAAATCTCATTCTTGAAATTTTAGGTACTTAACTTCTTCCTCTTCCCCTCTTACACAGTCTTCTTCAAGGCCCAAGATCTCTTATTTATCCATCACAAAAGCTACCACAGAGCTACTTCCGCCTTCTGGTTGGCCTGCTCAACAACACACAAACAGTTTTCTCCTGCCCATGGATTCAGAACTTCTGGTTCGAACCACGCAATGCAGATGAGACTCACAAAATAATTTAAAAAAATTCTTATTTAAAAAGTATTAATTCAACTTTTCCGAACCTCAGAAAAGGTTTTATGCATGTTTTGAGCAAAGCTTGGAGTCAGTTTACATAAAATTCCAAGTCCGTTCACTCATCCCTAGTTCCACATGACTGGATGCTCCCATCAGTGTAATACACAAGATAAGTGGTTGTCTTTATGCTGAAGTTTTAATCAACAGTATCCTGATTCAAATCCAACATTCTCTTGAAGCACAGAAAAGAAATAGTGACTATAAGTGACAAGAACATGAGTTCAATGATCCCCAAAATGTATTTCTTGAACCATATTAGTCAGGGTCAAAATGAAAACCAACTGCAATTTACTCCACTTTTGGTAAAGTCTCTGTGCTTTATAGCAAAACACATGGACACCGAAACAGACCCTCCCTACTTAACAAGTAACTCAAATTTGTCCCGCTAAAGGCCACTGCTTTTCCAGAGCAGTCTCCATTCCAGTGGCAGCTGCTACAGGGATGGCAGCAGTGCCAGCCTCATTGCTCTGCCTTTTCATGAGATCCCCAGTAATAAGCCACTCCTTGGTACAGGGACTAGTGGCTCACTCTTCCTACATGAACATCAACTGCAGCAGCAGGAATCATCCAATGGTGAACAACCCACCTTCCTCAGAAAAGTCCCACTTGAGCAGAACCAGCAAGAGCACAAGAAGTTCCTGTTCACCCCCTACAACACAGAGTTCCCTAATCTCCTGAAGCCATCTTATCACCTCATCCGCATTGCAGGGACTTACGTTGCTTTGACAACTCTCTAATGGAGCTAAGTACCATTACCACTGCCACCAACTGACCCTTTTAAATTTATTTTGCTAAATCCCTGCCACCAAGTTAGTTTAACCATGCCTCCCACTCTTCATCCCACGCCCACTTCTCATCATCACCTTCTCTCCCTCCCCTTCCTGTGTGTTTATGTACCCTTCCACATCCTCTTTAACATCCATCATCTCAATTCCAAACCCAGCCAACTGTGACGTTAGCATACCAGGTGCCAGCTTATGCCAAGACGCCAGACCTCAGTGAAAACTGACAAAAGCATAGCTGGAAAACAGTCCAGCTTACCTGTGGGTTAGTATAGTTAAAATAGATACTAGCATTTTAAGAATGTGTTTAGACTTTATGGGATGCTTGTAGAATACTGCATATATTAATCCTACTTATAACTTCTGTATCCCATGTAATAATGTGATGTTTAAATGTTTGCTCTGTAACTATAAAGATGTTTGCTAAGACTATAAATTCCCCACAGTCAGGGGAGAAGCATTACTAAGTGTGAAATACCAGTTCACCAGAAGAGGTGTTATGGCCTCCACAGTGAAGGGAATTAGACAAGCCATTGTGGACGGACTTTGTCAATTGCTTTCCCCACAACCCTGAAGAGGGTACATGCTCAATCCCTCATCCCATCACAGATTGAATGCTGAGGGAAGGGAATACAAATAACTGTCACAGAGAACTTATTTTTTCACTGCGTGACCTCTGAGGGGTGAGGATTTCTAAGCATATGCAAGGAGTTCCCAGCTATTTTGCCTGACACTAACCTGAACATTATGATTTTTGGTGTACAGCAACCATCTATCACAAAGTCAGGCTTGGCTGGGTGGCAAAATAGACTGGAATGCCCAAGGGGACTGTCTGTGACTCCATGATATGACTGTTATAGTGCTGTAGGAGTTTACACTTGTTACTGGGTTGGTGAAATCAAATAATAAACATACAACCCATTTGTAGTTTTTGCCCTTGATAGTCTGGCCTAAGGTCAGCACTCACGATCAGAAGCCACTCTAGGCAGCATGACACCAACCAAAATGTCAGAACCATTGTGGCACGTAGAATGGATTTCCATCTTTGCAATTCTTCCTTCAGCAGGAGTCAGCATGGTAAAATTTAAGTTTCTTAAATTCCTCCAATTCATATCTTCCAACCTCATTCATGATCAGCCTTTTGTTCTAATTCCTTTGACCTCAGCTCTAAAATCTTCGGTAAAAGTATCTTCTTCTGCATGTTGGACATAACCATCATTGCCATCACCTTGTTCTCAACTGGTGCAAAGCTGCAAATTGCCAGAACCATCAAGATGTGTATGTAATAAACTCTGTGCAGGATAGCGCAGACCAGGCTTTCACCTTGAACTGCTTATTCCAGTCTTGTTATCAGTAGTGCTAACAATAGAGTGGGAGATAATTCTGGATCCTAACGCAACTCGCTGTTGGGAAGTAGTTCCTGATATTCAACATAAAATTTCACAGTGACCTTGTTCCAAAACACGATCATTTTGACTGCCGCTCCCCCCACACCCAATCCTGAGTTGTGGTTATTTCACTTAGATTGTACTAACTAATCATAGTTTCTACATTCGGGGGTCTTTTAGCCACTTTGACCAGTAACTTGTGACATGCTGCTTCACCCTATATTGCATTACCAGCTGAAACATATAACCCAATGCAAAAAACAGAAATGATGGATTCTCTATGAAGTGCCTTGCTTGCTTTCATACAAGCCAACATAGCAACATACAAGCCAACATAGCAAACGTCTCTCTATTTTCATAATATCTCTGCCTGGCATGGAACTTCCATATATTTCATTCACTTAAAATTCCCTCTTATTCATCTCAGTTTGACTTATTAAATGAGTTAAAGCCAATACTCCCTATTTATAGTTTCTGTTAAAATTTATTTTATGATCCCTCAGGTTAACTAAATGATAAAAACAACCCACAGATATTTTTTTGGATGGCACGCATTAAGCTGCTTCATGCAGAAATATAGAAGAAATCAATTCCTAAGCATAAAGTGTAGTTCACATTAAGGAAACTGCAAACTATAACTAATTATGATAAGTTGCTATGTAAATTATTCTCTGACATTCCCAGCAATCAATTTAAAACTTAAAATAAGCCTCTGGCTGGAAAATGGGATGAGCACCTAACAACTGTGTCAATAATAATAACGGAGAAGATTGTAATGATAATATAAACAGGATAATTATCTTTCTGGAAGCAAGTTTTCATGCAAACTGATTTCCTTTGCTTTTTTATGTCTTTGATTTAAGAAGAGTGTGACTTTTCAGTGTTATTTGTATATCCCCTAGAAAGTCTTCAAAAATGAACCCCCTTATACTTTAACATTTATTATAAAGGGATACTTCAAAGTCAATTTTATGTCACTTACCATTTTAGAAAATGTTTAAGACATCATTTTATAATCTAGGCCCCAATTTCTAAGACATTTATGCATGTGTTTAACTTTTCTCATACAAATAGTCCCACTTACAGTCAAATTACTTGAAAATACTTATTTTTAAATTAAGCTTCCATTGGACTAGAAAGAGTTACCAGTGGAAGGTATTTTTTGGGTTGCAAATCATCCCAATTTACACTGTTTTACTCCCTCTAGCCCAACAGAAGCTTATTTTAAAAATTGGATTTTTCTGTAGAACCCAGAAAACTTTTTCCTCTAATGCTGAACTGACTTTTGTCATTCATGCCTTCATCTCTTCTAGGATAAATTATTGTAATTTGTTTTTAATTAGGTTTCCCTGGAAATTGATCAAGAAACTGCAACAGTTGCCGAATGAGACTGCCTGACTCTTCCTTGATATAGCTGTGAGGGAATCAATAACACCTACCCCTCTGTGATCTGCTCTGGTTGCTGGTGAGACAATACGTTTAATTAAAGGTCTTACTGATGGAATAACCATTAATCTAGGTCCAAGGTGATTCTGTCCTATAGTCCTGTTAATTACACACTTTAAAAATCTAGATTACAGATGTTAGCAATCTAGACCTACTCTGTGTCTCCTGTGCTCTCCCTCCAAAGCTACTTCTGCCCATTCCTAAGGTTTCATCTAGCTTTTCAGGTCAAACTGACAAACTGTTGTTGGTTCAGTAACCTCATAGCTGTGACTCCCTTCCTGACTAATCCACAGGAACCTCTCTAGCACTTGTCATGGCTCAGTGCAAAGGGTTTCTTTTCAAGTCAGCTCATCTGACCAGCTATAAATTATAAGTTCTTTGCTGCCCCTTCTGTAGTCAAAGTGGAAGCTTCCTTCTGAGCCCAGTTTTAATTTAGCTATTGTTGTTGTTAACCTTTGTAAAGTACCCAGGAACCCGGGGACAGATGCGATGTGAGTACATTTTTAAAATACATACATATGCAATGAAGGTAGTAAATCTTCCTTAAGAACATAGATACTGGCATGTCTGGCTGGCATGGTGATTGCAAGACAGTCAAAGGGTCGGCTAAATATCCAGGAACAAGAGATGCCTCACCTCCTAGAGGAAGCCCTAAGGTTTGTGAATGGATTTTGTATGCTTTATCCTTTCTACACACTTCCTGTGACAATTACATTGCATTACATTACATTGTAATTACATTACAAAAATAATAATGAAACTCAACATTCCGAGAATGGGGCACAACGTAATGACCACAAAGAGAGTGACTCCATGACCACTAGTCAATTATAGTGTTGGACTGCATTCATTTCCAGAATTCCCTATTCCAGTTTCAGACAGTGGAAGCCTTCTCACAAACATGTATGTGTCTTGGTAGAACATTTCCCACCAAATTCTGTTTCCAGGCAGGAATTGATGACTTACACCATCCTTTGTATGTTGTCCAGTCCCATGTCATTATTAATGTCTGACAATACATGCACATGAAGTGCTTTCGGCTGTCAGAGTTGAAAACAACTCATAGAAGGTATAACATTTCATTAGAAGCAAGGATCATTATATGGACTGCTGTGACCCTGGGAATCCCTTCAGTGTGAATTGGCAGAGAGTCCACCGTACTGCAACTCACATCAGGCCTGACACACTTATTACTTCCAACACACTATTGTCATAATATGTATCTAAAAGGTCTCATATAAGATATCATATGTAAACTGGAAATATGCTGATCCTGAAAATGATTATGAGATGTATGTTCAGGTTATGTACAAAGGGTTATATATGTGTGCTGGAAATATATTCTTCAAAGGTTTTTGGGAGGCAGGGCGCACAACACACCTGCCTTACATAAAGGAATATGTATTTACCTGCCTGACTGGCTTGATTACAGGAAGGGGGACAATGAAAGTACATTTCTATATAAGGTAAACAAATCAATCAATCAAACAAGCAACGGAGAAGACAGTTCAGCAATCATGCCGGGGACAGAATCTGCACCTCAGGAAGCCTTCCTGGCTCTTGAGGGACAGACAATGGAGTTCGGGTAATATAAAAACATTTTAGTTATCCATCACGTAGGGGACATAAGGAACAGGAGCCTGTGAATGGTGGATTCTCTTGGCCTGAAGGGCAGGAGCTGCTGATAACGGGCTGTGGGTGAGAAACTGCTTTAGGCAAAGTTATAACTTGTTAGAATTAAATTTTACGCATTAGAAACCATGTTTTGTTTTGTTTTGTCTTGTCTGTAACCATATCTGTCGCTTTTCCTCTTGATTAGTCTCACTTATAGCTCTGTTCTTTGTTAATAAACTTATTCTTCGTTTTACTATAATCTATCTCAGTGATATCTTGCTATGATGTAAAGTGTGAGTTTTCAGCTACACTGACAAGTTGGTGTGTGGTCTGTCTCTTTGGAGGCAGCGAACTTAATTTCTGTAAGTCTCCAGTGAGAGGACACTACAGAGAGACGTCTCTGGGGAATTGGATTTGTCAGTGTTTTTTCCCAGAGGCAAGATGGCAAGGAAAGAAGTCCTTCATAAAATGTTACTGGAGACCAAGTAGTGTGGGATAAATAAAAATAGGATCTCAAACTGAAAGCTTGTCTCTCTCACCAGCAGAAGTTGGTACAATAAAAGATATTACCTCACCCACCTTGTCTGTCCAATATCCTGGGACCAACATGGCTACAACTACGCTGCATAGTTCTAATTATATTAATTGTAAAAAACTATTTTAGGATCTCTAATTTAGCTGAAGAGGCAGAACAGGAAGGTAATTGCGTCTTCACACATGGAACCCTCTTGAAGGGTTCTGCTAACAGTTAACCTTTTATACCTATGTGTTTAAAGAAAGAGTATTTCTGTTACTCACAACATAAATGTAATTTTTTTGTGTGTATATTTTCTTCATGCCCACGCAACATAGCAAAAATCTGAAGTTTGTCACATCGTAAACAGTGGAATTTTAAAAAAGGAGAATGCCACCAAATGTGGGGGCTTTTAGCTTACCAGATGAATTTTCACTAGTTTCAAAAGAATTGCAAATGTTTTACACAACTCTGATTGTTTCAATCTATTGGAGGAGTTATTTGGAATACTTATTAATATTTACTGCAGGTTTGGAAGTGACATATGTGTAAACACAGGTATTAAGACATAAAATATTTGTTTAATGTAGCTGAATAACTAATCTGAGGAGCTTGAGATCACAGTGTAGGAACCAAAAATTAGTCATGAGGCTGGAGTATAGTTACTACTTTTGAAAGTTAGTCCAACAGGAGTATTGTAGGATGACAGAGAAGGAGTGCTGAGCTCTTCTGTTGAGTCACTTTGTTACGAGATGTTTAAAACCCTATATGGACAGTACTACCGAGCCACATGAACAGATAGTTTCAGTTAGATTCCAAACAGAACAGTAGGGGGATTGGTGCTTCAATCAGGCTGAGGGAATTAGGGTCTGAGACAAAGATGGTCCTATAAGGAAAATCCTAGTAACAGACAAGATTTGGAGAAAGCTTAGGCTGAAGTTTAGGAAGGGGGTAAATTTGAACTACATACAGTGCTGTCTTCATAAGCAGGGCAACTCAGGTATCACAGTATTTTGATGTAATATCATGGTGTTTGTATTCCCACATCATAACACTGTGAGATGACATTGAACTGTGGTATTTTGTGGACCCTGGAAATGATTCTGAAACTTATAAAATCCGTGCAAGGAGCGCATCCAAGACATGGGATCATCCTGAGAAGATTAAATCAATCCTGGAAATACTATGGTAAGTTCTTGAGTGTAAAATATGAAGATGAAAAGCTACACTGTGTAGCCTGAGCACAGCTTGCTGTCTTTGTTCCAATATGAAAAATAAATAAAATACAGGGAAAATTGTCAATGTAAAACTTTGCAAGTCCAATGCATTCCAATGTTGCTGCTCTTCCTCCCAGACCCAAAGAAGAATTAATTTACTGCTAGCACTGAGCTGTTTGCCAGCAGTTCAGATTCTGGTAAGAAAGACCCCCCAGGGATGAATAAAAAGTGTTCACAAACTCATGGCCATTCTCCCTTTCAGTTTGGGTTGAAAAGTATTTCTGAAAGCTGCCAATATTTACATATTAAGCACTGGAATAAATTGCCTAGGGAGACTGTGGAATCTCCATGATTGGAGATTTTTAAGAGCAGCTTCGACAAACACCTGTTAGCGATGGTCTAGATAATACTTCGTCCTGCCATGAGTGCAGGGGACTGGACTAGATGACCTCTCGGGGTCCTCCATTTCTGTATGTAACAGTTGATTCAACCATTTCACATCAGATTGAGACCATTCAAGAAGAGAAAACCTTTGGGAGTGTGGATCAAAAATGGTGTGTTTACAGATTTTGCTTTTTTCTTGGAGGTCGCTCCATTAACTCTAATTAAGCTTCCTTTAGATTTGTGAGCTTAGACAACTTTTCTTAGTTTTCAAAACTAGTTAAGTGGTCAAGTAAATCCTGCTATCACGTTGTTCCAAACTTTATTCATAGCAGCTGGTGTTCTGCCAGGTTCCTTAATTATTTTCTTAAGCCCATATACATGTTGCTTGTTGGAATGGGCCAGTTTTACCCCTTTTTTGGACAATATGGTCTCTTCCCACCCACTGTAGGTATAGTTATGGTTAAGCATCAAGGAAAACAACAGCACACATGTTTACTATGCAAAGTGAGGAGGGCCGGGGGGGGGGGGGTAGGGATGAATTGCATAATTTTGTGTGTGTTAGGTTCTAAATCCAAAACGCACCCCCTATCAAAAAGTGACAAGGCAAATATTGTTGTTGTGTTTATTTTTAATAGCAGAATTCTTCTCCATTCTTGTTCACAGAGATGAACAGTAAAGGGGGTAAAACTAGAGATATTTGGGCTATCACTTCCCTCACGTCCCATAGAAGGCAATGGGACAACATCTCACCTAGTTCTAAATGTGCAGCCATATAAAGACATGCTCCTGCTGCCAGACACAGCCAAAAAGAACTGGATTACAGGATAAATTAATCCATAATTTAGGGACATAACTGTAAAACATTATCATCTGAATTGCCATCTGGAATATATCAATCTAGTTTAAAATAATCTCTTTCACTGTTAGGCAATTGCAATGTTCACTTGTTCATGATGATATTTCTTTAATTTTCTAATTTTTTTTCATAATAGAACCTAGCCAGCTAAACCAACAGGAGGATTCCAATCTGAAGACAACTGCATTTACTGAGAAATTAAAGATGGACTCAGGCCACAATAATACATCTCGACGGGCTCCAATTTTTACATCCTAAAAGTCTGGGGCTTGCTGAGATCCAGCATTTTGGTTCAGTCCCTTCTTTACCGGAAATGGTAGGTAACGCATATCAGGAAGGCCAGACATGAAGTGATTTTTAACACCTTCAATTTGCTTCACTTTCAGCACTTTCTGTGAATCTTCAGAAAAAGTCTGGCACGATCAGTCAGGTTCATATAAGCTCTTTCACCTTCCTCGGAAGCATCAAGTAGTACTGGCTGTTGCACATTGTTCCCGTCTCTCAATAACCAGTAGAAGAGGCTAAGCCAGTTTCAGTACACAAAGATAGATGGGAACCCAACTTACAATCAGTTCCTAAATATAAGATTGGCCTTGATTTAAGTAGTCTTTACGGAGTGTGAGTGTCTCTATTCAACAGGGGTATCTGGTTACTTTACATCAATCCCATTGGGAAAAGAGTTATAATTTTAAAATGATGTGGAATCCAATGAGCAACTAGGGAAATTTATATGGCTATTCCCATACGTGTTTCTGGCTGCAGAGTGCTACAAGGTTTTCAAAATTCTTTCTTTTTTGGAACAAAGGGTGAAGTGGCTTGGAATGCTACCTTTATGGCAGCAACAGTTCTTTGCCTGCTTTCAGAACTTTGCTTTCCCTAGGCATGGTGAAGGAATCTGAGAATTTGCCCAAGGTGGTTTTGAAGTTCTAAGGATCAGTAAAATTGCACATTGATCCCCTTTTAATGTTGAAAAACAGAACAGAATCCCTTTTTATTGCAATATAAATGTGTTAACATTTTGAAATTGTAGCCCTAAATTGTTAAATTGCAAAATAACTCTCTCTTCACAAATATTAGAATTTACAAATTCTTTCAAAATCACCAGCGCTGCATGTAATCATCTACTTAGCAATATTTAAGTACTCTAATCTCTTTATGTTTTTTTTAAATCGCTAAATGTTATTATTCCATAGATTTATTTGCTTTCCCAGTAGACTACCTCTAAATCCTGTTTAATATAGTTAAAATCTGTAGTCTTGACAGGTATGGTTTTCTCATCAACTGCTTGAAAAGCACAGTGTTCTCACTAAAGTGCCGATGCAGCAGTAATGCGTTCAGAAGGCCTTACAGCAAAGTTTACCAGTAGTAATAGCAGCAATAGAAGCTTAATTTTTACCTCTGTGATTGGTGAGATCCCTGGATCCTGAAGGCAGCGGCGTATAGTGTGTCTCAGGGGAGACAGAGGCAGTGTCACTGGAGGAGGCCTGTGTGATAAAACAAATATTATCAATACTCTAAAAAAAAAGTCAATGACTAACCAAAGGTGCAAAATTAATGTTTTGATTAATTGATGTGATTACAGATGCACAGAGTTGACAGTCATATGCAACACTGATAAATAATCACGTGGGAAAATGTAAGGATTTTAAATGTAGTTGCCAGTCCTCAAAAGGACGTAGTATCCATAATTTTCCCTACAGTGATACTAGAATAGTGTCACTAAACAAATATTCTAACGCACATCACAGCTTTAGAAAATGATACTTTCACTAAGAATCCTTTGACAACATTAAAAATGTCATTGATAGTTCAATACGAGTTCATTTGCCTGCATGAAAGTCATCAGTCAGCAGATTCTTTCAGCAGGATAGGAAGGTAGATTTAATTATCACCTCCTTTTTAAAAATAAAAACAAAATATATTTTGCCCTACTCATTGCCTCACTTGGAAGATAAACGGTTATGTCACAAATGAGAATGTTCATAATGCACTGTGCAAAAGAAATTAAATAGGATATACAGCTGTAAGGAAAAATAACCTGTATCAAAAGTTGGAGACATTTGCAAAGCCTGATTTAACCAAAAAAACATATTTAGTTCAGGGGAGAGACAAAAACAACTCTATGTAACACAATCCCAAATTTTCCCCACAATAAAGAAGAATTCCAGATCTTATGCCTTTGTCTGTTACCCAAAGAAAATATAGAGGTGTTTTAAATCCAGGGCAAAGTACATTTTATCCAGTGAGACAGGGTTGCATCCCAAGGGAATATTATAAACACCTAGCATTACAAAGATCAGAACAAGGCTCTATTTATGCTTTCGAGTTACAGGGCAGCAATGTTGTGTTGCTGGAATGAGATCTTAAAGCAAAAGATAGGTCTTATTTGTGAACATGTATCATTCCCATAGAGTATTCCTTAAAAAGATGTATTTTTTTTCCTCATTTAAAAAAAAGTGTTAGAGATTGTAAAATACGTGTTAAAATATACAGGTTTTCTTTAGTGCCTCCTTTCCACAGTGCCTGGAGCAGATGCGATTTGTGCCGCTACCCGGAAAGTCCTAAGATTAGACATTTGCAAAGACATGGGAATCCCCTGCTGCCAGCAGGGGTTGATATTACATAGTGACAGGGGAAGGAAAGTCCATGCAAAGTGGTGGGAGGGAGATGCAAAGGAACAGGCCAACCTGCTGCACAACCTTAGCACTGGCCCTGCCCCAGAGCATCCCAGGTATAAAGTGCAAGTGGTGCATTCCCAGTTCCAAGGGCGAGCACCTGGCTCAGTTGACCATGCTGCTTCAGCTCCTGGCAGCACAGTAGTAGTAGAGGTACTAGTGTGGTAGAGGTGAAGCACTTAGTTTTCACCACACTGTTTTTCCTACTGCTGCAACCCACTCATCTAGATACAAAAATCAGGCTGATGACTTTTAGAGAAGATAAAACAAAGGGGAAGAAGAAATGCAACCATTAAGCTATTTCTTAAATCCAGTGACAATGTATGGGATGGGTCATGAGACAAGAGTAGCCATAGTCTACTGCGTGAGGTTCCCCAAGCACCCATTGACATGAGTGCTACTAATAAATCAAAGTAATCCTAGTAAACCTCACTATGTATTTGTAATGGTTTTGTAATCACTCACTGTTTGATTCAGACTTTTTAATTGGACAGATATTTAAAAAAATAATTTACAAAGGTTGATGAGAATATCAATTTTAATGTAAAATGGGACTACAATGTTTTGGCTCAGCAGGTCTTCAAACATTTGGAAACACTGATTCCATTTTTTTAAAAAGGTTACCAGGAATAAAACGATGATTGACACTGGTTTAGAAATAGTAATGATAACAATAAAAATAAGGAATACATATTCTGTTTGAAGTCTATGAATATTTAGAAACCTTTTGTTTGTCATTCTTTTTGTACTTTTGTAGATGCTAATACAGTTTAAAAGGTAAGTGACTCAGTGGATTAGCATACTAGCCTTTCACTCTGGAGACCCATTTTCAGTTTTCACACAAGGTCATATGTTGGAATGATTTTTGCAGTTGTAGCTTGGTACCTATCAGAAATCTAGCCACATCACTAAAACACTGCACTATTTAGCACAAAGGACATCTTACAACAGATATAGGACTCCTGAAATAGCAAGGACGTTACAGATCATGACAGGGATTCCATAGCTAATTCTTGCACAGCTTCTCCTACGGCCTCCTGCAGTTCAGTACTATTATACCCTCCGACTACATGAATCCAAAGCTGAAAAGGCCACAGGCACAGATCACATCCTCACCTGGTGACCAGTGTAGGTGCACTGATTTCATTTGAAATATGCCAGTTTACACCAGCTGAAGATACAGACAAGAGTTCAGACCTGCCAGATGCTGAATGCCCTCCAACTCTAAATAAAGACAATGTGAGCTGAAGGCATTTGCCACCTCACAGGATCAGGCCCCCAAATGGTCAGGCCACTAATGTATGCAATAAGTCCCAAATATGAAGTACAGAGCATGTGTCCACTATGCTCTATTGTTTTATCTTGGCCTGGTAGCATTGGGTAAGATGAGGATAACTGTGATTATAATTTATTTAACATAAGATCTTTTCCGCAAAGTCTCTCCAAAAGCTCAACATGGAGGCCTCATATTATACATTCTAGATGTTATCTGTCTATTCAAGTACTCATATTTGGGACTCTGATAATAGTGAAGGTTTCTCTTTGGTGCTTTTAATCACAATTTAGGCTGTTGACAGTTTGATGATAGCTTTTCCTAAAATTACTGGAAGAAATGGCCTTTTCAGCAAATACCACTGACTGAGCAAAATTCCAGAGCTTCTAAAAAGGATATTGTAGTGAAGGGGCAATTTCCAATTTTAGGAAAAGCAAGAAGAAGAAGATTTTTTTATTGGCATGTTGCTGCTGTTTTATGTACAGTATGTAATTCCCTGTCAAGTATACAACAGTTTTCATTACTTTTCTGCTAAGTGTTCAGTTACAAAAGCTTTAATTCCATGGAATACCATATAGGGATCGGACTGTTTTGCACAAATGTCAACTGAGTGAAAATCCTGTATCAAGTTTTTATGTAAACCTGTGTGCCAGTAGAAGGAAGCCGCAAATTCTCTTTTTACTGTTTACTGAGAGGGTGCCCTAAGCTATTTTCCAAAGTGACTTGCGTAGATTTATTATTCTTAATATTCAGAAGAATATTTTGATGGTGATAGCATTGACATATGAGAGTTCTGTCTTCAGATTGTTCTGCTATTTGCACATGAAGTTCTAGTTACAGTGCAAAAGTGACCTTGAATGGACATAACTTACAAATATCTTAAAGGGAAAAATGGGTGAAGAAGTGAGATTTTCTGTCTACTGGGAACATGTCGAAGGGTTTAGTAAGAATGTTCCAACAGGTAACATTGATAATCTGTACCTTAGTATGATACTAAGGTACAATGCATAAATTCAAAGCATGTGAGTAGTTTAAATGATGTAAATGGGATTACTCAAGTGCTTAAAGTTATGCGCATGCTTAAGCACCCTGCCAAATCAGGGTCTGAACGTTTCTTTAGGAATATCCTCCAGAGTTCTGTTGGAGTAGGAACGGTAAAACTCAATCCTAAGTAAACAAAATAGAAGACAAAAGTCTACTGGGCTTTCAATTCAATACCTTTTCCAAATCTAAAGACTACCTAAAAAGCTGAAATAAGAAAAAGCACACCCGTAAATAAAAATAGTTTTGATCGTTTTAATTAGAACAATGGCACTTGCTTCTGAAATTCTGTATTCTGTTGAATCGTTTGGTGCTGCTTCATGTGCTATACTGCTGTATCCCAAAGAGACCCGTTAATATGAGGTATTTTTCAACTTGCTGCAGATAGTGACCATTCCTATCCTAGCATTTCTCTGTTTTCTATCTTGAAATATTTACCCTTGAGATATGAGAGATCATCTTCATTTCTATGACATGTCATAAATTCTTCACACACACACACGCTCACCAATAACTGTAATAGTCACTAATACATTGTATCTGACAAGTTTTATAACACAGGAAGAAGACCAAGTTGGCATCCTCTCTTAAAAGAATTCAATGGATATACAGAGCACTTACGAAAAGACATGGTTTATTAAGATCATTTTGCTAACTGCACAAGAAACTGATTTCCCCAGCTGAATACATTAAACTCAGGCATACTTTTCATTGGATATTATTAACAGAAATGTTAGTTCTAGCAGGCATTTTCTGGACGTTACCAGAGCAGACCCAACAGATAGATAGTGGAGAGCGCTGGCATGTTTAGAAATGAGATAGGGTAGCTACCAAATTCTTCCACTATAAAAAAAAGTCTAGAAGCTATAAATCTAACAATGCAGTTAAACAAATACTCTAAAAGACAACAATTCCAGAATGCACTCACAATCACTCAGCTCTTATTGTGTACTTATGCCACACTTGCTCATCCCAAAATGAGATATTGTATGTAGTATACAAAAGTTGGAAACAACGCTGTCTAGTTTCAGCAGCCTGTACTTTTTGTGTTATAAAGGAGGAACGGGTGGGGGGGGGGGGGCGGGAAATCTAGCCTTTATCTTTTCTCAAGAATAAATAGGAGTTGATATATATCTTGCCATATTAATACATATCAAGGTATATAAATAGACCTCGATATCTCTCTTCCTCTCATGTAAATACAAACACATACACGTACTCAGGTCAGGGTGATAAACCTCACAAATATGTACACTATGTGTCACTGACATTTACCCATCTATATGTGAGAAAAATATGAACCGAGCAAAGATTTAGGAAAATGGTATGACCTGAAAAGTAGTAGCAGAATGGCTAGTTATCAGTAGTAAAACAGGAACAGGTTAGAAGAATTAAGAGTGTAGGATTTAATAAGAAATACTGGATACAGGCCAAAGTTACTCTTGTGTATATAGTTTGTATGTCAGTTCAGTAATTTGTAAGCATTTGGGGATGCTTAAAGGCTCTTTCTATCCATTGCAGTGTTTTTCCACTCAGACTGAATCTTCTGCATTTTAATGGAACACTACAAGGCCCATCTTTTTAAAAAGACTGTTGAAGCGAACATTGTTCAGAGTAATGTATAGAGAAAGCGTGGCCTTTGTTTTCTATCTGTGTTGCATGATTATCTGCCATTCTTGTGTTTTGTGGGGTTGCTGTTTATTTTCATACACCAACTCACTGTATTTAACAAGGCTGGTCAAATTCACCTACTCTGTCAGAATGGTGCCGTTTGTCATTTTATAAATTTATATTCAAATTAAAATGAAAATAAAAATTTAAGATAGTACTACAGTGTCATCATCAACCCAATAATATCTATATCATCAAATGCAAAACTAAAGTTCATTAAATAAATCCTGTTAGTTTCTATGACTTTCCACTGCAAAAAAAGACGTGGAATGAACAAAATCACTGCATTACCCAGTTTCTGTATTTATTAAACCATTCCTCCCAAAATGTCTATGACAATATGATACTGGGAATAATGATACTGATGTCCTTTGTAAACCACTTTGAGATTTACAGATGCTAGCGCTATAATAGAGCTAGGTATTATAATTAATTTATATTATATTATAATTATATTATTATGAGTAGGGATCAACTCACATTTGCTTTTTTTTAAAATCATTTTCTTTCCTCTTTCAGTGTTAAGATTTCTGTTGTAAATATACTTAAATATTGTACTCAATGCTTGACAATGTAATGTTTTAACACATACACTATTTTAAAATCTTTATGATTACTACTACCATTATTATTATAGTTCCCTACATAAACATCTGTTTACTTTGTTGGAGTCACACTGGCACTGAGACTGTTTCTTATCATACATTTGTACAACATCAAGCACCATAGAAACCTGACATTAGTTGGCCGGGGGAGGGCGGGAGGGCTTCAGCTGCTACTATATCACAAAAAATTAACTCTGAGTCCATATAACAGGTCATGAGGCACACCAAGAAGATAAAACTTTCTTAAAACTGTTATGTTGGGGGATTTTTTTTTTTTTTGCCATAAACTTTAATATTAACTCGGGACATATACTGAAAAGTTGACAGCTTTATTTCTCAACTTAAAAAAAGAAGAAAGAATTAAGGAGACTTTAAGAACTGACAAGGCTGGGCTTATCAGAGCTCTTACTATTTAAGCAGACGAGGGAAGGTCTTGTTCAGGACCACTCTACTGTGAACTAGGTTAGAGGTCAGAGAAAGGTCAAACAACTTCCATGACTGATCCCAAGACCCTGTCATGTTTCAGAGAAGCCAACAGGTGGCATGGCATGACTACACAGGGAAGTTTGCTTTGCTTAATGACATAGGAAATATTTTTCATGCCGAACTTGTAACTGCAGATCCCACTTCGGGGGATTTGTGTTGGTAAATTTGTAGCATAAATTAGAGTCATTTTAATTACTAAGAAATACCAGCTGCACGGCATTATCACAAGTTGCCTGATCTTTCTAGCCTTAATGAGATGACCTACTTACCCCACATAAAAATAGTGACTTGTTTCAAAATCTGTTTTTAGACATTTAACCATGGTTGGGAACAAACCACAAATGAATACTATGCTAAGGTGGGGGGCGGGGTGGGGTGGGGTGGTGGAGTGGGGGAAACTGCATTGCCCGGTATATAAGTCTTAAGAATGCTCATGTTCTAAGCAAACTGTGCTTGTGATATTTTGCTGAGTGCTACTGAAAATGAGGATATTTTTAACATGACTCTTGCAAATAGGGACTCAGGTTTTTTTGTTTTTTTTAATTCTGTTAATTAAAAATAGCAACTATGAAAATGTTCCATTAGAGTGACACACAGCCTGACTACTTTTTGCTAGTACACTATTTTAGTCTATAATTACAAGAATATTACTAGGGATTAAATTTAAAATGTAGGGAAAGGGTCTACCAATTTGATTATATTATTATTAATAATGAGCAGAATCCATGAGACAAGAAAGAAGGGCAGATGTCAATAGGATAAAGGCTTTACTCTGCTTCACTTTATTCTTGTATAACAACCTGAAACTTTCAATAAGAAAGCTTGAACCACATCAAAAGTCAAGGCTTTTTCAGACCGGGAAGTGAATCTATAGTCACTTCTATAATGACGTGGAGAAAGAGTTACAACCTTCACACATACTGAAGTGAAGCAAAGTACAAAAGACAAAAACTAAAGGAGTGACACTTTTGCACCATCCAAGAGGTAAAGGACTCAACTATACTTTGACAGATGGCTACCAAAGTTTCTGAGAAATATTGGCACTTAATTAATCTAAAAATAAAATAGGATATGTGTATGTTTATTTCCTGAATTCCCTATGCACCGGCTAAAACCAAGATTTGGACAGTGCTGCAAAATGCTCGTTCCACATAGTGGCCGGATATATTGTACATCTGCCACATGCAACCCAATTTATAGGGACCAATGTTTAAAGAAAACATAAATAGTCTTGTTATTCTTGGAAATCAACCATTTTTCTTCAAATCCTGGTGGAAGTAAAGGGCAGACTGTAATTCAGCCAGTCCCCTCTGAGTCATGGTTTGAGAAATACCAAATATTAAATAATTCTGCCATCCAAATTAAATATCGCTACTGACATTTTTAAAAAAAACTGGAATACTTGAATAATTAAACGTTTATCCAATATTTATTTCAATAGTAGAAAAAAATAGTGCAACATTTCAGACATTCTTCAGTTTAATGAATAGTACAAGTGTCTCACTTATAATCAAGAGTGTGAGGTGGAGCTTCACAAATATCTCTTCTGGAGAGTTTTATCAGTTACCTTTGGATTTGATGCTATTAAAAGAATAGGCTGATTTATTGTGGTTGTTGGAAGACAAAGAGAACAGTGACCTTCTGATTTGGAGTCAGCATCACAGCTCTGATAACCTATCGCCAGAAAAGTAACCGTTTTGGTTATTTAAACAAACACAGGGCTTAACAAAACTTGTGGCATCTGAAAATGCATTTTCCTCATTTTCATGTATAGGAGACAATCACTTAGAAACCACATCTGAATTTGTTATAATTTTTGGTTTCCTAATATAAAACTGCAAGGTTAGGGTAGGTTGGGTATAACTGGATCAAAAATGTAAATGAACATAAGAGAATTCTTATTCATTTAGGCTTAATTGAGTGTAATTGATATGTCTAGTGTGCTGCCAAATCTAACTATTGTGAATAGTACCTAATGTATGGACATTATTTTTGGACTATTGAATGCCAGAAAATAATGAGCTGGCATTCAGCTTTGGTGAATCAGACCCTGAATTTTCATCTAAGAGCAGTTTTGAATTATTACTGGAGATAAGGTGTAAATGTGCAAGGGAATTTTATCCATGTTTCTTCCATGAATCATAAACGAGGGAAAAAATTATAGTCTAAATTGCACTTAAAAGGAATAAAGTCTTTTCATGTCGTACATGATTTATCAAAATGATCTCATTTTAAGGGTACTGTGGTGTATCTTGATTAATAACATTAGTAAGCATGATGAATAGCCTCTTTAATGGTAACGCAGAATTTATTGGCAAAATCCCTACTACTACCAAAAAGGGTGGGAAGTAAAATATGCAGTGGATAGTTACTTGCAGATACAGCTTAAGTAAACTCTCTCCAAGGTATTTTGCACTGAGGGGCCCTTTGATATTTATTCACTTGAATTTACGTGTGGCAGTGGACAAACAATTTATTGTGAACCACATTTTCAAAATGAATAATGAATTTTACCTTCTGTGGCAGCTCAAACCACTAAGCAAGTCAATTGGTTACCAGTTCACTGCAAAACAAGTTCAACTGTGAACATATTGTAAAAGTATGCAGTGCATTAAGGTCTTTCAAGCTACCTCTTGAAAAGGGCATATTACCTTTCAAGAACATTGGTCCCGTCCCCTCATGACCTATTTCAATATCCTCTTCACATTTTGCTTTAATATCCTAAATACTTCCCTCTCCCATTGCTCCCTCCTCCCTTTTTTTAAGCTGCTCCAGTCTGCCCTAACTAATTTCCTTTTGGGCTGATAGATCAGAAGCCTTCCTACCACTGTTCGTTTTAGACCTGTGAAGCCCTCCTCGTAATCCCGCTGCTTGTCCACAATTAATCTTTCCAGTTGCCACATTATTAACACTACCACCCACAGACAGAGGATGCCTGAGCCTGGCTGGATACTAGCTCCCCACTGGAGCCTCAAAGATGTCAATCACACGCTAGTCAGAAAGTTGCCTGCTGTCAACATCAGAGGTTTTCATCCTCTCTTACCCTCTGATCAAACATTTTTCCTCAGAAGATTAATTCAAAGTCTCCACCCATTTCCTCCCATATCCTCTTTCGCTTTTAGGTTACTCAATGATCCATCTTCTGTATGAAAAAGAAAGCAGTGAATAATAGAAATCTTTTCAAAACAAAAGTTAGGCAAAAGTAAATTTAAATCCCAGCTGTTGTCAACCTTTTTTTTTCCCATTTAAACACCTTAAAGCAGCCCGGATTAGGCCTAGCCTGAAATGGCTTTCTTTGATCAAAGGGCCCAAGACTACACAAATATAATCACAAGGCAGTGACTGCTTCTAAGCAGCCTGAATTGATTTGTTTTACTGTAACACGTAGTACATGTATAACAACAGTGCATTTGTTTCCTTGACTTTCAAGACCTGTTTTTCAACTTAAAACATATTATCACTTGAAGCCAAGTATTTCAGGAATTATATTTAGCACTGATTTTTTTTTCAAACTGTGGTCAACTGCCAGAAGAAACTGACTTTGATATGTTGGGTTAAAGAATATTTGTTTTTAATAGTTTTTTAAAAGTATCTATAATTGAGGGCACAAGCAGCTGGGGTAGATTCTGCTAGTCAGATCAAGTTTAAGTGAGTGGGGTGCGGAGGAAGAGCCTTCAGCATTGTAACCTCCTCCATGATTATAGACCAGATTCTAATATTTTCACTCATGCTAAGTGGATCCTTACTCCTCCATTAGTTCAGTACCATTCAACATAATGAATAATAGAATCCGGTCCTAAAGGAAGCACCATAGCTGCAAATTCCAGCAGCATAGTGTTGTCTGTTACTGGGAAAGGTACAGATATGAGAAATTAAATACTGCAAAACGGTATTGTAGAAAGCAGATCCATTTATATAATCCAGTATGAAGCGTATCCACTGCAAAACCTGAGTTTGGATTTTTAAATAAGAATAATTGATTTCAAACGGCTCCACAGGACAAAATTGTACTTTTAAAGCACACTGGTCCCCATAGGAGATAGATCTGATGTTAGAGTAATTATGAAATTGACATACTAATTCAAGTGATTGGATTAACACTTGCCAATAGTTGGCAAAATAAACTCAAGTTGTGGGTCAATGATTTTCAACTAAATGGCAGAGAAAATAAAACCAAACAATCAAACTATAAATTCTCCTGGATTCTTAACTCTCCTAAGATTATCATTAAGTAAACCAGGAAAATATCCCACCAGTGGCAAGCATTTAGTGGCCCAACAAAATATACAATAGACTTGCAGAGCATGCTGATCTTGAGTTGCTCTTCCAAGTTTTGGAAAATGTAGTCCTTGCAAGAAATGTTTAAGTGTGTGACACACTAAGATGTTTTGTGTTGTCTTTCACTTTCTATTAATGTACCTTTTTATGTTCCAGTAAAGAAAGCTGAGAATGCAGCCTATGTGCTGCTTTCATTTTATTTATGCCATGCATATATGCACACACACACACGAAAAATTCTAGTGGTGTGTCTTAAAGTATCAGAGGGGGAAAAACTATTAAACAGTACAGAAAATAAGCCTTCATGAACAACTGTGCAAGTCTTGCCGGAAATCCCAACAGCCTTATACAATTATTCCTTGAGATATCTTGTAAAGAGAACCACAAATGCACTTCTAGATGGACAGATGCAGGATCCTCCCAAGAGCCAAAAGCCTGTGCTCCCAATTTACTCTTACCTTAATTCCATGTTTATTACATTTCATTCATTGCATTACATCATGCAACCATCTCTCAAGATTTAAAGAACAACATTCGGTCCTTTGAAAAAACTTATAATAATTCAGAAAGAAGTTGCAAAAAGATGGGTAAGTGTGAAACTTAGAGACTAACAAATTTATTTGAGCATAAGCTTTTGTGAGCTTTAGCTCACTTCATCGGATGCATTCAGTGGGGGGAGGGATAGCTCAGTGGTTTGAGCATTGGCCTGCTAAACCCAGGGTTGTGAGTTCAATCCTTGAGGGGGCCACTTAGAGATCTGAGGCAAAAATTGGAGATTGGTCCTGCTTTGAGCAGGGGGTTGGACTAGATGACCTCCTGAGGTCCCTTCCAACCCTGATACGCTATGATTCTATGAAATATGCATGTAAATAAATTAAGAATGTGTAAAAATTTCAGTATCTCTGAATTCTATTAATTTTTAGCCTGTGTACCCTTCACCTATTTTATCACATCTACAGATGGCTGGCCAAATTCTTCCATCAGATGTTTATGTCCAAATCCCAATAAGTAGATGGGACTTACGTGCATTGAGACACAACTTGGGAGAGAATATATTGTCACCTCTATACTTTGTTGATCTTGGTACATACATCCTTAATCCACTATGAAGTGTTTGTGCACTATTTTCGTACGAAAAAAGCCAACCCAAAATACATTGCATTACATTCGGTATCGAACCAACGTGCTTTTTCTGAACTCCAGGGTTTAGCCAGCAGGAGGTGCTCAGCAAGAAGACATCCAAAGAGCAATTTCATTTTCTGAATGTAAGTCCAATAGTTGAAAATTATGCTTAATCTTCAGGAATCTGTGAGCTAGGGTACTTCTGAGTCTATATTATATAACAGTGCATAGTACCATATAGACTATACAGACACATACATAGATATTTACACATGTAGGTGTATTGTACATATACAAATAAACATTTACACATGTACAGTGGAATCCTCTACTTAGGTTAACAGAACTTTGCTATCTGCAATGGTTCACTTTTACCAGCATTGTAGTGGGCATCTGTCAGTGCACTGAAGAAATCAAAGACCATCAGTCTATCTGTCTATAGATGGATTTCACTGTATTTGAGTTCAGTATAAGTGAATTCCTTTGGCTACCATAAATAAATCACATTTTGGTCTTTGAAATACAGGAGGTCTATAAACTCTTAAATTCCCTTGCCAATTTGATTTCCAGGGGTCATCAGATGTCAACTTAGAACCAGCAAGGAAAATTGCTTTCGTGGCTATTCCACAGAAGAGGGCATATAACACACTACCATCTTTTCAGAACATATTCAGGCAATAGCAATCTGGCAAGTGGGGTATTGGGTATAGTACTGTATACAACAGACCTAAGTCCAGTAATTTGCAATGTCAAAGAGTTAACTTTGCTTTTCAGTTTGTTATGCCATTCTTTCTCACTTTGAAAATTAATGATTTTTTTCCTTCTGACATATGAATGATAAAAAGTTAATCTATGTGAAAATTAAAGCTTGACCCTAAAGGTTAACATTAGTTTGATAGCTATTATCCAGGTATGTTGCTCTCCTTGCTTAACAGACATGGGAATTAAAAGTTTTGGAAGGTTAGAAAATGCTTTTAAGTAGTCTTCCTACAGGCATGTGGGAAGAAAACTGAGCTGGAGCTAAGCTTCCTGTCAGACAGCTTAGTCAGCAGAAGGGGGTGCTATAGTGTAACCTATTTAAGATGCAAATAGAGTAACTTTTGTAACAGCAGATTAAAGCAAGCATTTTATTCACTTGGCATGCCCACAGTGTACTGAACGTTGGAATCAGGCTTGTCACTGCACACCGCAGGTTATTAATAGCGCTCAGAACAGTGTTGCTAAATGTGCAAGTTAAAAAAGCAAATAAACAAAAATGGATTTATCTGTGGTATTTGTTCTCTGGCAGAATTCAGCAAGGCCCTGCCTTGCACAGAAGATTTGTTAATTCAAGACCATAGAGGCTCAAAGATTTTCCTTTTTTCACGCATCTGATTGACAACCACCTACTGCAGTCAAAAGTTCTTCTAGTATAAGTGATCAATAAACCTAGCATTTTAGAGAGAGACAGTGATTATTTTCAAACTAACCAAACAAATATTAAAAACCGGACAAGTTGGAGAGAATCTATGGAACATGACAACTGCTTTCAAAAGGGTCTTCTTGGATTCTGTTGCTCTGGTGAACTACCAGCATGTGAGAAAAGACAAAATCTAAGGCTTCTGCAGGACCAAATCAACACATTGCACTGTGGCTTTACACTTTATTTTCCTACGTTGGCAGGTGTTAGACCAGCAAGTAGGTTTCCTCTCCCTCTACTCGAGCCAGTTCCCGTTTTCTTCATCTCGATCTCTCGGAGACTCATCAAAAACAGGATTTAATTACATCTCAAAAAAAAAGGGGAGGGAGGAAGAGTGTAAACCTGACTCCTTTTTATCTCCTGATACATCTGGACAAGTAGACAATGTGCTAAAACAAAATAAATCTGCCCTGACAGTCACATCAAAGGGTTCAGCTAGGGGCTTGCAGCTACTTAAGGCACAGGAATGTTGTTGCTAAGCATCGCTCTACAACCTATCAGTCCCTTAAAGAAGAGCTTTTTTCTTTCAGAGGGAGATGAGGAAAGCTCAAGAGTGGGAACCAGACTGCAAAGGGAGATTGGGGATTTTGGAGGATTTTGGAGCTTACAGTGAATTGTGAGAAGAAAGGGGGTTTGGTTTGGTTTTGTTTTGCCTCTTGACACACAGTCTACTTTTTTGGGTGGGGGAGGGAGAAGGAGGAGGTAAAGCACATGGATGAAACAAACATCTTTTTAATTTTCCCCGTTGGATCAGAACAGGGAATATCACAGACTTTGCCTTTCTGTCAGATCCCTGTTCTTACAGTAGTGCATTCGAAAGAGAAAGACTGTGACCAAAAGCAATTGCACTAAGACACAGAGCTGATTGTTATTGAAAGCACATTGCAAAATGTGTGCCTAGCCGACATTTCAATCAAACAGCCGGTAAATATACAAGGCTAAATCTAGGAATTCAGCTGGAACGTCAATGTCTGACCACCTCACGACCCAGTAAAGGGAAACTTGGGATGCACACACATGATTTGATGCTCATTTGCTGGTAAAATCTATTCCCTACAGTGAGTGGCCTGCCTTTAAATCTTTTTGTCTCTAGCACTGAGCTCTAAAGGGCTGATTTTCACAACTCTGAATGAAGTCAATGGGAGTCAAGAGTGTGCTGGAAAAAAAAAATCAAGATTTTCTTTTCTTTTTTATTATAACCATAGCACTGGAGAAATTGGAAATTACAATTGCACCAAGAGCTTTAATAATACTCCCCTACTTACACTGGTGGATGAAGAAACATATACTCGGTTGCAGATAGGACACCCAGCATAAAAAGTACTACCTTCAAGAAATATTTTCAGCTTTTGTTGCTGTGTTCTGAGAAAGAGAGAGTCAGCAATGAAAAGTTTATTAATAAACTATTAAAGCCAATAATAGATCCTTCCCAGTACCACTGAGAGGTAAAAATATTGTAACTATCTACCTAAGCCTTTAAAAAAACATTTAAAATGTAAAAACGGTCATCTCCCTTTTTATGAATTGAACAAAGAAAATTCTGAAACAGCTTCATTCCACATGCAGGGTAGCTATCAACATGAACAATTACTAAGCCTGCGATATTGCACAAATAAATAACACTTAGCATTATCTTCAGCACTATCATATTTATTAAACAGTGACTGAGGACAGTAGTAACCATTTTTACTGTCCCATATAGCTCTTATTTTCTAATTAAACAGGAGGTTATTTCCACTGCCAACACAGCCATTTGTCTTATTTGAGTATTACATAATATTTTTTGCCAGCCAAGCCTGACTATGAAAAGGAGTGTTCTGTGTGGTGAACTGTGGCCCAAGTTGCTTTACTGTTTGGTAATCATGGAAATGGGCCATTTTGTGGTGTGTTAATAAATAAACTTTTTGCAATTTCTCCTAAAACATGATAAAGCTCATACTTTGTCCTACCCTCTAGCTTCAATACAAGGGCAATGAGCTGTATTATTAAAGATATAGGTCAAGCAAACCTGACGAATTCAATCCTGTGGGATGCTTTAGAAACTGTTGTCATATTACTGAGATCATTCTGCTGCTCCTAATTATTCCTCTTGGTTGCTTCACATTTCAAGTGATTTCTCTCACACTTATGTCAAAATTTATAAGCTGCTCTGTGTAACAACACTACATTATTTCCTCACTTGTTATGGTAATATAGAACAGAGACTAGGAGAATGCTTTAATCTATCTGACAAGGATAATGTAGTCTAGCATCGTAATAAACTTTATATTTTACCAAGGTTTTTTTCCTACTCAGAAACATTTCATATAGACAGACAACTTAAAAAAACCTAATTGCTACAATAACTTGAATACCCTCTTACCTCAGTTCCTTTTTAAAAGGGAAAATGTTTCAGTGTTAAAGTGTTCACACCAATAGCTCGTGCACCCTCTTTATTCCCAGGTGTGATTGCTATTGTGCAACATGTGGACTGCATTATAAAACTAGTTATTACGGTGTTGAAGCTAAGATCCATGCATTGCACAAACAGTGCACCAATACATGCAATCAGCACAAGGGCTGAACTTCCACACTCCAGCAACACAGCTCAGTCTGACTGGCACAACATTTAAATTGTGCTAAGCAGCTGGAGATGGGTCCAAGATAAAAATCAGCTTTACACATCAATTTCCCCTTCATAGCATTGCCCATCTTTCAAAGACGTTGACAATTTGGGGAAAGATGCCAAGAGAAGAATTGATGGAGGATTTGAATTGTAAAGCTACTGGAGGGGTGCCTCACTGTGGGGGTTAGACCAAGGAGGTGGGGTTTCATTAGGAGTATACTGCAGGATACTCATTGTATCCAAAAGGTCATTCACGTTGGAGAGATATATTAACAAATATTAAATATGCACACAATCTACACTATGAGTAACTCATAAATGGCTTGCACGCATCTTGACATTTCATTGGTCTCCCCAGTTTGTAGGGGTGACTCTGCATGCTATAATTGTAGGAGGTTCATAGGCCCCCAAAAGGACTTTCAGGCATCAATACATACTGTAACATTTTGGCAGAATTGTACCAAAACAAACAAACAAAAACAAGCTCCAAACATTTTTTTCCCTTACAACATGCTGATGTAACATTATGATAATATAACGGCCAACTCCACTGCATCAGATAAATGTGCTAACATGGCAAGTCTGCTGTAGTGACAATTTTTTAAAAGTAAGTTTTGATATCTGGTGGTTTTTCTTCTCTGAATACCAGGCTCATCGTTCATATTGTGGTTCTTCCTTGGCTCTGCATCGTCAGAAGGCAAGACCACCTCTATCTCTAGGAGAGACTGGTTTCCCCTTTTGGAGTCTCCCTAGCGCAGTGGCTGTGAACCTTTCCAGACTACTGTACACCTTTCAAGAATCTGATTTGTCTTGCCTACCCCCAAGTTTCACTTCACTTAAAAACTACTTACTTGCGAATTCAGACATAGAAATACAAAAGTGTCACTGCACACGAATATTGAAATATTGCTTGCTTTCTCATTTTTACCATATAATTATAAAATAAATCAATTGGAATATAAATATTGTACTTACATTCCAGTGTATAGTATATAGAGCAATATAAACAAGTCATTGCCTGTATGAAATTTTAGTTTGTACTGACTTGGCTAGTGCTTTGTATGTAGCCTGTTGTAAAACTAGGCAAATATCAGGATGAGTTGATGTACCCCTGGACGACCTCTTCGTACCCCCAGGGTTATGCGTACCCCGTGTTGAGAACCACTGCCCTAGAGAGACTGTTGAAAAATCTTTTTAAGAATTCTGGTAAATTATTATAAACATACCTTGGCCTGGACAGCATAATAGCCTCATCCCTTATTTTGAATTAAAGAAATTCTGGAAATTGCCATGAGAAATGACTGCAAAGTAGTCTTCAAGGATCTCCACTTCAATGTTTTTCCTGATCAGTTTAGATGCTGTGACAGCTTTGGAGATGCCCTGTGATAATTTATGAATACGCCTGGTTACTGGGATCTTTATTGTACAAATATATTGGTTTAACTTAATAGGGAGCTGCCTGGAAAAAACAAGCAGGAAGGAAAAGAATGATTCAAGATGATACACAGGATGCTGTAGCCCAGGTCCTGGTCTAAGGATGGAAGAATTGGGAAATTCCACCCAGAGATAGGAGTTAGGCCTCATGCCTTTTCCTAAGTGGGTAAACTCAGACACCAGAAAGGGGACAGAGGTGCAGTCCCTGTAACCTAGAGAGATTCCTATCAACGATTTGGTGAGGAGGAAAGCAGAATAGGTCTGCAGGTGCCTCTCCATCTTCGCTACTGTTGTCTCACTTTCTTTCTGTAAACAGTTCCCTTCCCAATGGTAGACTCACATGGTCCAGAGTGGATAACTTTGTAAGAAATCAGCGGAAGAGATGGGGAGAAAATGTTTTGTCAGGGATTCTTCCTCTTGATCCCTACCAGAGAATTTCAATCTTTTCAGTGGAGGAGGAAGATAAAGAATGTTTGTGTTCTTGTGACTCAAGGGATTTTCTCATACATGATTTTTGTTTATTCCTTCCTGGATAAGAGTTCCTAGATGACCCCAAAAGCACAAACCACCAGAGCTCTATATTTAACTCTGAGAAAGGGCCATAAAGTTCCAATCAGAGAAAGTTCCAGTCCAATTTTCTGTTTCTGCAATGGCTGGGCAGGAGAAGACAAAGACCATCTCTATCTTCTGGACTGATGTTGAAGAGACTCTCTCCTTGTAAAAAAAAGCGACTGAAAGGCAGAAGAGAGCCTACTTCAGAGACCATATACCTCTCCACGTGATGTTGCCACAACTGCTGTTAGCAGACACATTCGAGCTGATGCCCCTTAGCTGTGAAAATGCCTGGGGTAGCTGACAGAGTCTCCCTAAGAGTCCTTCACCTCTGGAAACTACTTCCCTGTTGGTCTCAAACATCTCAAATTTGCTGACCTTCAGGGCACATTACAAGGGCTAATTATTTATGCAGGCTTTTGCAAAGGAAGGGACATAGGAAATGGTGTTTATAGGGAAAGTGAATTTTGTTGGAGTTCAGCTTTTGCTGTGGTTAATTATTAGAGCTGGTCAAAATTTTCCTTCAACACAGTGGGGGGGTGGGGTGGGGGGGAGAGAAGAGACATAAATTGGCCTTTTTAAAGTGAGCATGTTTCACCTACAAAAGTGTTTTTCTTTTTAAATGAAAAAAAAACAGTCAGCTTCTGGGGAAAAAAATGGTTTTCATTTTTGTGTGTGTCAAAAACTTCCAAAATTTCAGAAAAAAGTTTTGAAAAATATGTTTGTTTTGAATTTTGTCATAGAAAATACCATTTTTTAAACAGGCCAACTTGTTACTTTTAGTGTGACAACCGGAAATTTTACTTGTGTTCTGATTGTATTTTAACTTTTGCAAATGTGATTGAGTTGTGGATAGGCACCTTTCAAAAATAGATCCATTATTAATCAGCAATCAATATATTAAGTCTTAGCTGAAGATTTCAAATCTGAAAGTCCCAAAAGATGAAGGGGTTTAGGACCCAATGCTCCAGTTTAGGCCCATCATTGTTTTAACTTTTAAAAAAAAACTTCCAGAGAAATAATCAGTTGGACTCCAAAACATCCAACTCTTTCACTCATCATTCCCACCCAGTACCACGCAAAATATATGCAATTATTTATATACAGAACACTGACAAATATTCAGGCCATCAAAGAAAACACTGAGGACAGTTTCACATAAGCTACTTATCATTCATGTCTGTAAAGATCCCCGACGCTTTCTGAAACCATAAGGGCATTAACCCCATTGCCCTGTCCAAATTCTAACTCAGTTTTTCCTCCTAAATTTCACCTGGCCTTTTCAATTGGCTATGATATTACTTCACTTCCTATACTAAACTGTTGCCTTGTATAGCTGTGTAGTTGCTGCATTCCACTCTCGAAGAATTTCAGCAGTGGGTGAAGTTACCCTTATATATCATACGTCTTACCAACTGCTTCACAGGGCTGATGTGAGAATTCAGCAGTTAGTGTTTCCAAAGAACTTTGAGACCCTTAGAGGAAAGGTGCAATGGAAAAATAAATTGGTAGCTAATTAATTTGTGCATACCACAGCAAGTCTCATATAATATTGTTCAATATATTTCTTAAATAAATGCTAACATATGACTAAAATCAACAAAACTAAGACATTCAAGAGCAAATGTTCCCCCTACTCCCACTCAGCCTAGTTCTTCCTGCTGCAATTTGGCTATTGAGAAAACACGGTACTCTTATATACCTAGGTATTTTCAAGAGCTATGTATGAGAGAGTGCATTAGGGATAGGAATGATAGTCCTAATTATAAATTAGATATCTTTTTAAAAAATTGTGTTTCAGGTACCATTTTACCAACAACACAGCATATAGCATGCATTAACAATGGACCTATGGAGTGGATAGCCTAGAAATACCTTTTTCCATTTTTAATTTCCTTGATTCTTATTTTTTCTTTTTAAACAGCAGTTGTAGCAATCTCATATAAATAAGCAGACATATGCAGAAAAAATGCATACACCTATAAAGACAGACAGTATATCTACTGAGACAGCTAGTTTATGTGAGCTGGACTCATTCTCACTTGAAAACAGAAGAGACTTCAAAGTAACCTACCAAATGTTTTGAAAATTATGAAAGATATCATGGATCACTAAACTTGATAGAGATGCATTTATTTTTTTCATACTGGCAAAGGGGTTCAAAACCATGGGATACAGTTAGGAGCAAAATTCAAACTAGGATTTGAAGTGGGGAACTCAGCCAGAACTACTTCAGACAAAGAGTAATAAACATATAAATTAAGTTACACCAAAGAAGGAATGAAGCCTAGAGTATAAAGTAAACGAGTTCAAGATACATCCCACATTTTTGTTTGGAGGACAGAGGTAATTTAAAAATGTACAATGAAAAACCAAGGACATGGAATTAAGATAATCTCTAAATTACTCTGTGATGTTCAGCCACATGGCTTTTTCCTTTTCCTAAAATGTGTTGTCTTCTTATGGCCAGTAGGGAGAACATGAAATAATACAGGATAATGCTTTAATCAGTCATCATTTATGATACTGAAGTACAGCTGGCCAATTAAATATCAGGCTCAGATATTTTGGGTTCACGTCAATTTACATCAGCATATTACGACATTTATCCTGGTGGGGGTCATTCCATGTCATTGTTTGAGTATTTGTGGATTTCTATGGAGTTTGATTCTAACCTCATTCTCACTGGCCTATATCATGAGTAAATTCCATTAAAGTCAATGGTTTTACACTAGTATAGCTGGTGGAAATCAGACCAGAATCAGGACCAATGACCCTAGATAACTTGGTGGTTGGCATTATATAAGGTCTTGATTCTGCATTTGGAAGGTACGGGTGGCAGGGGATTCACAAATTAAACTCCCTAATTCCTATTTAAATGTCTTTTATTTGTTTTGAGAAGTGGTTGTTTTTTAAAAACTGTTAGCACAGAAGTATATGGGGTTGGGGGAGGAATCAAATCTTCAGATCAGTTTTTCAGGATAGTGGATTAATTATTATAAAACTGCAAAATTGGGATAGAAACATAGTAAAAAAAAAGAATCTTTAATGTACTTTTAAAATAACTTGAGCAAACGTTGCTTTCATATCCCTGCCTCCTTTGCTGCAGTCAGACCTCTTCAATGACACACGTACAACAGATATAAAATCATGTCAGATCTCTTAGGAAGCTGAGGTTTAACAGAGATTTATTCCCAGCTATATTCATTCTATTCATTCTGAAACTTATGGCAGAAGGAAATAAAAAGAAAGAACCTGAAAAGCATGTAATATCATCCTTTTTTAGCACTGGATGTGGGTCTCAACAAGAGTCTTGGCATGACTTCGGTTTTTAGATTATTTAAATCTCAACGGGTGAAAAAACAAAAAAAGTTTGTTTGACATCTTGATTTTTCACATCAAAACTCATTTTCTGTTGATCACATGTTATAAGGTAATACTAAAGTGTTTGTTCTATAACTGTAAAATGTTTGTTCTGAAACTAACTCACCAAATTGGAAAAAAACTTCACCTGATGCAAACTGCTGGATTCCTACAGAAGGTAGGACCTGCACATCAGGAAGGACTATTGAATCCAAATGGACCACTGTGGAACAAAGACTTTGCCAATTGCTCCCTACACCTACAAAGAGGCTATGTGAAGAAGCACTCATCCCATCAGCCTGGACTCTAGAGAGGGGGATAAAAATCCCTAACCAGAAGGAATTGGGGTCTGTTTATGCTCTTTGACTCTAAGGGCTAAGATTCCTAAACATAAACAAGAGATCCCCACGCTGCTTGTCATATGTCAGCCCTAATTGCAACATGATGAAGAAAGGGATCTGACTAACATCTGCCATGTGTGGTTCATTCTCCCTTTCATTCTTTCCCCAGTGGGTGAACTGTATGTACAGTGGAGTGTTTTGTTTTGGTAGGGTTTGGGGTTTCTTAAATGTACCCATTGCTGTGTCTGTTAGTAAAGGAAAGGTCACATATGTACGCTTTGCACTTGGAATGGAGACACCAGATCTAGAATCACTCTAGTCATTTCATATTGAGACACAGGAAGAATTGGGTATATTTCCATTACTGCTATTGTAAGAACTTACATCACATACAGAGATATTCCCATCTCAGTGCACAGGGAGTTATGCATTCATAATCAGGGGAGTTGCTTGCCCCGATCCAGACAAAATTGGTCTGACCTATGCTGGTGCTTGTGAGGCTCACTTGGGTAAGACTTTATTTTCCCAACTTTTCTCTTGCTCTCTGCCTCAGGGGCAGTAGCTGAGATAGACAGACCCATTTTAAAGGATTTTTTTTATATCCATTGTCTTGATCTTCCCATTTTTCAAACTGCCTTGTTCCCCGGATGCTGAAAACTTTTCTATTCCCTTGTATTGCACGGCCCTGATCACAGCTGCTGAATCCTCTGCTGTATGTAAATTAACGAAAGAAGTGAACGTGGATCATTTTTGCAGTGTATTCTGTTAATACGCTGAGGGTATAAATACAAACAGAGATTTGAAGAAGATATAGTCAACTTGATATTGTAACACTTAACATGTGAACTGAAACTCTAATTTCATATCAAGCCTGGAGAAAGGTATTCATTTCAACACATTTTAAAAGCCATATTTTCCAGTACTTTTTTTCTGTGCACTCACACCTGCCAGAAGTGAAGAGTCACAGATACCTGAACCACAGGTGAAAAAAGCCTTTTCCTAGAAGAAAACCAGAAGGATCCACCCTTACTTCTAACGAATGTCTCTCATCAGGTTCTCACCGGTTAGTTGAGACAAAGGATACAGCCTCAAGTTAAATCAAGTTAAATTAAAATACAGATAATTGTCAGGGCTGGTGCATGGGCAGCCCAGCATAAGGGTTAGAGTCAGGTACATGTCAGATTGGTGTAAACTCTTATCAGAACCCTCCCAATGTTTGCCGTTTTTCAGGCTCATATTCTCTGCTGTGGCCAGTTTCTATTGGGTGCAGTAGAAAGAGAGCTGGTTCCAGTTCACTGACTCTTTGGCTGGCTGCGATGGGCAATGATTCCACCAGAGTGTTGCTCTAACTCCACCCAGCTGGTCATAATTCTCAAGGGAACATCTGCCATCTGTAGATAGCCAGAGATCACAACCTGGCCATGGTCCATAACTCCCTATTACCTTAAGATTGCGTGAGAGATGGCAGCATAGGAGCCAGCTAAACTGGCTCTATGCCTTTTAGGGACTCTCTACTGCCAGGGGACTCCCCAGTGGGAGAGTGTAGGCCAGCAACCACTCCCTTTGTTCTCCTGACTTGGGCCAGAGAATCTGGCCCTACAGATTTTTAAATCTGTATTTTCACTGACCACTGAAAAAGATCAACAAGTACCTAAATTTGCTTTTCAAAATGTAAAGTTGGCTCTGCTGGACAAATTGTTTCCAAGTACTTTGTGTACTTTCATCCACAATAAGAAATTTACTTGTTAATAAATTAGTATGTCAAAGCTAAGCTTCCTTAGACAATTATGTTTTTTCCCTATGCTGCTGCTAGCTGCTGAAGCTCATTCCTGCAAGACTTTCAGAAAAAGGCAAAAGAAGACAAGTTAAGAGAATGACTGACTTAGTTTCCTTCTCATACTTCTGTTTATTATTTCTTCTCTGTTGCTTTTCACAGATGGCAAAATGAGATTTATTGCCGAAGAAAGTAGATTCTGTATCTTCTTGTTTTCAGAGGTATCTGTTGCCTTTTCAGTTAGCAAACACTATCAGGTGGTCTCCTTTAACTTATGCCATTAGAACTTCTATACTGACATAATATGACAATAGGATATATAAGTACATTCTATCTGGATGTACCTGGAAATTTTCAGAAGCAGTTATAAGCAGCAGCTGACTTATCCAGATACTTTCAAGGGTTTTATGTTAGAATTATATAATGAGATCTTTTAGAAATCATCATTCATGGTGCCAAACCTTTGTCCACCAGATTTGACAAGTTTTTATGTTATACCCAGATTGTTCTTTTAAGCAAAGGAGAGATACCATTCTGTAATCTAAAGAATAGTGCATAAATCTAGGATAGAATATAAACAGAAATATTCTCATAATGGGAAGAAATCTTCTAATATAATAATTTTAAATCCTCCTTAAGTGTCCTTTGACACTTGATACCAAATCTCTGAAAGCTTTCAAGAGGTTTTTCCACAAAAAATAATTATCATAATGCTGACAGGACACAAGAACCACAGGTGTTATATAACGGACTTCAGCATGTTAGTCAGAATTGGAATAATTTGTTCAAGCCTCTTTGTTTGAAAGGACAAGAGCTGTACAGAGGATCAAAAGAAATTTCCACCTGATAATTCCATTTGAGTAACTGCAGCCTTGAAATCAGCTTGTAAAATCACCAGAATGCAGTGCTACAGACTAGGGACCGAGCGGCTATGCAGAAGTTCTCCAGAAAAGGACCCAGGGGTTACAGTGGATGAGAAGCTGGATATGAGTCAACAGTGTGCCCTTGTTGCCAAGAAGGCTAACGGCATTTTGGGCTGTATAAGTAGGAGCATTGCCAGCAGATCGAGGGACGTGATCATTCCCCTCTATTCGGCATTGGTGAGGCCTCATCTGGAGTACTGTGTCCAGTTTTGGGCCCCACACAAGAAGAAGGATGTGGAAAAAATGGAAAGTGTCCAGCGGAGGGCAACAAAAATTATTAGGAGGCTGGAGCACATGACTTATGCGGAGAGGCTGAGGGAACTGGGATTATTTAGTCTGCAGAAGAGAAGAATGAGGGGGGATTTGATAGCTGCTTTCAACTACCTGAAAGGGGGTTCCAAAGAAGATGGATCTAGACTGTTCTCAGTTGTACCAGATGACAGAACGAGGAGTAATGGTCTCAAGTTGCAGTGGGGGAGGTTTAGGTTGAATATTAGGAAAAGCTTTTTCACTCGGAGGGTACTGAAGCACTGGAATGGGTTACCTAGGGAGGTGGTGGAATCTCCTTCCTTAGAGGTTTTTAAGGTCAGGCGTGACAAAGCCTTGGCTGGGATGATTTAGTTGGGGATTGGTCCTGCTTTGAACAGGGGGTTGGACTATATGACCTCCTGAAGTCCCTTCCAACCCTGATATGCTATGATTCTATTATAAGATTCCAGGAGCCAATTACCAGGATTCAGGCCTAGTGGAATACCAGCAGATCAGAACTGAGACACAAACTGGAGGACAAGGATCAAGAGCCAGTTACCAGGAATTAGGCAAGTTAGGACACCAGGAGGTCAAGATCGGGTGACAGAAACAGAGGGCAGGAACCAGGAGGCAGTTACCAAGAGTCAAGCCGAGTCAGGATACCAGGAAGTCAGGAACAGGTAAATACCAGGCAAAGTTGTCTCTGGCAGGGTCAAGCCCCATTGTATAGACAACTTCCTGTTTCCGACTCTGGCTTAAATGGGGGCTGCAGCCCAGTTAGGAGCCTTCCAGCTCTTCCAATCAGAATGTAGGGGCGTTCCAGCTGGGCTTTATGGACCCGGGTCCCAGCTACTGTCTGTGCATGGATGGGAGGGGCACTGGAATGCAATGACTCCCAGAACTCCTGCGGGACTGTATAATACTTATAAACAGGTCTCCCATATCACAGGGGAGCATGCCTTAGTCACTTTTTCCCCTACCAGTAAAGTCAATGATGTCTTCTTAAATCCTTCTTTCCCCCCCGCCCCCTTCTCCCCCCCACAGGAGAAGAGATTTTTGCATATCCCTGCTTACTCTTACAAGGAGACAATCTCACATGAAGTCCTGTACTCATAAGATTTTTCGCTTTTGCAGGAGAGAGAGATCTGGATACATTTCTAGACATTGGGATGTTCGTCCAAACAGAACCCAAGATCTGTCCATCACTAATTAATACAGTTCCTCAATTCATTCTCCAATAACCAAAACCATAAGAGTTCTGATGAAAAGTAGTTATTCACACACAGCAGCTGCTTTCTGAAATAACTGTGTTTAGAGAAAACTATCCAAATGAGCAAAAGACATTATATCCAGATGTCGGATAAAATTCACTGCAAAAACAAATCTTAAGTGATGTCCTGAACAGGGATGGCTTTAAGCACATGTGCTTTCCTGAATCAAGGCACTATAAGTACCATTGTTATATCATGTATAACACACATATATATTATCTTTCAGAGAGATTGCTTTCAGTATAAGCAATTCTTTTTGCTACCTTTAATAGCATTTAGCTAATGTCCTGTGTTTTGTAATATATTTTATACTTCACAAATTAATTCAGTATTTTTAAAACTTACTGCTGTACCAAGTAAACCAACTAACAACACTACCCAGGCTGCTTAGAAAAGAAAGATGTTAGCATGGTGTTTTACTCAGCAGGAAGAGCGTTGAGCGCATTTTTAATGATTTACCAGTTCTACTTGACTGAGCTTGCACCCTGTAAATGGATCATATGATCACTGATCACAGGTTAAACTGCTTTTGTTTCTCGCATGGCATGGACTGAAGGCCCGTTGTACAGTACCAGAGGTTCGTGTGCAGCTCTGTGTAAGACAAGGTGAGGTTACATACAACAGGCAGTTAATGGCTCATACCAGCAAGCCCTCAACTGAATGCGGCACATGAGGTTGAATTTTAAAGAGGTAGCTGACCTTGCAGCTGGGAGCTTTAACTGTGTGTTTTTACCTATTTATACCTGGATAAGTAAACACTTACTGAATGCTGAAAGGGCCTGAAAGCACTAGGTTAGCCAGAGGCTAATCCCTATTCTCTGTGGATGAAAGAACACAAAGGAAAAAAGAAAGTTTTCTGCCTCAGGTAACACAAAGGTAAACCTGTAATAAGGAGCTCCATTTATTTTAACCTTAATGTTGCCATATCTACATTTCTAATGAGCTCTCAGCAGTTAAAAATAAAATACTGCCCTGTTCTAAGAATGACAGAAATGTCAGAGCAATAGCAACAGAGTATCACGATGCTGTGGGCAATGAAAACCAAAAGTGTTCCAAAAGGCCCTCTTAATGTAGGGACCGAATCCTGATTCCACTCAAGTCTAAAGGAAAACTGACATTGACTTCAATGAGCCCTTGATCTGGCCCTAAGCAAGCATCAGAAGAAACAGCGACCACAGCTTCTCTAGTTCTAGGGTTTGACCCAATTTAAAATGCATCCAACATTCATGTTGCAGAAAACAATATGAGCTACAGACAATTCAAGAAAAAAGAAAAGGAGTACTTGTGGCACCTTAGAGACTAACCAATTTATTTGAGCATGAGCTTTCGTGAGCTACAGCTCACTTCATCAGATGTTTACCGTGGAAACTGCAGCAGACTTTATATACACACAGAATATAAAGTCTGCTGCAGTTTCCACGGTAAACATCTGATGAAGTGAGCTGTAGCTCACGAAAGCTCATGCTCAAATAAATTGGTTAGTCTCTAAGGTGCCACAAGTACTCCTTTTCTTTTTGCGAATACAGACTAACACGGCTGTTCCTCTGATACCAGACAATTCAAGGACTTTTAACTGATTCTAGCTTTCAGTTCCTATGGGGTGGTATTCTAATGCAGGAGCCATAATATATTCTTGCTGATTCATAGCCTTATACTTTCATTTCAGTGTTTAATGTTTTGGACCAATACTGCTAAGAGAACCAATAAACACCTTTGTTAACAGATGCCTTTGCAGTAAGAAGTGTAATGTACTGAAGTGTTTGAGAGAGAGTGAGAATGCTTTTTGAAAATTTCTATTCGCTTTTCATAGGTCAAACAAGGGCTTGGTGGCTAAAGACTTTTTTAACAATTTGATCCCAAGTGAATTCTTGAGCATCAGCCTAAGTAAAAAAAATTTCAGAATCCATAATCATTCAGTTATTTCTCCATGAATATTACAACCTCCACTTTATATTTTGCAAATAATGTAAGAAAAGTAAAAGAGAGAGAGACTTCAAAAGTTTCAGTTTTCTCTTTTAAAAGCTTCAGAACTTCACTCCCCAAAACCTTATGGTTGATAAATACTTCTAAATACACAGTTAATACAATGTTCTACTTAAAAACAAACTAAATTTTTCCTCAACAACATATTCCTTTTCTCTCTCTCTCTCTAAATATCAAACACATGCTCAAGATTACCCCCCTTTGCTCCTCCCCAACACAGCGAAGACTCTAAATACTGACTTGTAAATTACAAACCCACATAGTGTCTATGGGTTGGAGGTCAACATCTCACCTCAATATAGCAGGCTCTCCTAAATAAAACAGGTTTTAATTACAGAGGAGTGAATGGGTTCACTCAACACAAGAAAAACTCCAATCCTTAGCCCATTTCTTGAAGACAGTCACAGTTAACTATTATTTTCAGGTACTTCTGCTCTTCCAATTAACACCAGAAATGTTAAAATACCATCATAACTACTATTCATGTTTTGCTTCCAGCCCAGCATCTGAACTTTTTGGTGCATATCCAAATTAGACCTGGGCCTGAACCAAAGCCCCATATCCTTGGGGAAGTTTGGATTCACATCTGAACTTCATGGCTTCCTCCATCTTCAGTGAACCACATTATAATCTGACCACCTCCAAACTTTTGGGGTAATTTGCATCCAGAACAAAACTTTGTGGCATGGGCCATTTCTCATTTGAACTCTAGGTTCTCTCATAACTAGGTCTATGATTTCTCATAACTAGTTTGTGATTACATGTGATCGATTAAGGACATAATTAAACAAAATATGTAATGCTTATATGCTTACATATTTATGTGCTTTGCTGAACTGAAGCCCAAATCACTATTTTATCCAGACTCTGTTTAACCGTAATTAACTGTAAACTGCTTGATTATACCTTGAATACAAAAGGCACTATAAGAAAATCATATGCTAAATATGTGTCATAATGAATTTTTTCCCACCAAAGTTAATAAAGATCGTATGTGAACAATATTATAAAGTCATTTATTTCTTTTTAAATGTAGCTGTATAAATAACTTAATAACCAAGAACAATATTTGGTTGTTTTATGATGCCACCCAGAATTTTTTTTAAACTTAAAAAAACGGATGCAAAAGAAATATTTCCCTGATAGTCAGGTTATATCTTAGCTGGAAAAATGTCATGATAGGGGGAAAAAAAGAATTCTTGGATCTAAGATAAATTTTTAATAGACTTTATTAAATTTACATTGATCCATATGCAAAATAATTTGTTTACAATTTGAACGGAGACTTATAAATGGAGCCTAACTCAATAAAGGAGAAGACTGGAAAACAACAGCTGTATGGTTATTAACACATTAAGCCATTACAAATATTAAATGTTGCATGTGTACTTTGATTTGTAAACAGAGTCAAATTAGCCCTTTACATTTGTTTGGCCACAAGGGACCTGATTTTAAAAAATAGGAGCATGCAATTGTTGGAGCTTAAATTAGGCATGTACACATGTGCAATCATAGCATTTGTGTGCATAAATTAGGAGTATAATATTGACCACATCCAGCTGTTAAAATGATGTTGCAAAGAGAATGCATGTGTCATGATTAAAGCTGAAGGCTGTGGATTAGGTTGCCTGAGTGCTATTTCTAGCTCTGTTACTAAGTAACTGAACTTCTCTCTGCCTCATTCTATCCCCCTTTCTGTAAAATGGGTATTCTAACACTTACCTAACTGACGGTGCTGTTGTTGGACCCTTAACTAGTGCTTGGAAAGTGCTTTGAGATCGTTGAATGAAAGGAGCCATATAACTGCAACAGTATTATAGTTAGCTATGCAGTGGCATGCGTATGGCTATGTGCAATGCACTATTTGTCATATTGTATAACTAAACATGAAAGTTCAGTGCATGTTACAATTCTGAGAAAGGGCACTTTAAAGGGGTTAATTAAAGTGGAAAGAAATATTCCTTCTGTTTCTCTACAGAAGAGACTAAAATAAAACTTAAGGCCTAACATACATATATTGATCACTATAAAATAATGTTAAGTTATAATTGAAATTACTATAGCATAAATTGAATACTAAAATGATGTAAAAATCAATGAATGTGCTCAAGGCAAAACCAGTAGCAACATGAAACATTTTTGGAAATGGGGGTAGAACTGTCAACTTTTCCTGATATACCAGGACTTCTACACTCTCACAAAGTAGCCACAAATTAATGGATCTGAAGAATCCCTCACCCACACACAGCAAGCTCTGTGACATCAAGGCACTTACACCAGTGAGTGGAGTTGCCAGGTAGCCATTTCATCCCTCATCATTCCCTGCCACTGAACCTGACTTACACAATAACGTTTCTTCAAGTATTTTTTGTGGATTTCCATTTTTTTACGTGCACCAAAAATGTTAATTTTTGGTGAGGTTGCTGAGTGTTGGATTCTGCAAATATATTTGGAGATTATTTTCTGGCTTGGCCTTCTCTGTACATCTGAACTTGTCAAAACATTGAGGGTTTCAAAATGTGATCCAGATTTTACAGTTATAGCTAGGACTTGTTCCAAAGTATATTTTAAAAAAGAGAGAGAGGGAGAAGAGGGGATGCATGGGGGAAAGGAAAAAAATTATTCAGGAATGATGAATACGCTGGAAAGATGGGAAAGTCTCACTCTTGATCAAAGTAAAGAAAACAAACAACAGGCACAGAAGAAACAGGTGTCTTTTCAATTGCAAACTTTTGAAAAACATATGGAACCCTACCCTAAGTCTCTTCCATTCCCCTGTCCTAAACAAATTTAAGAATCTAACCTCCAGGAATTTTATCTTCCAGTCTTCCCTACTCTTCTTCCACTTTCACCTCTTCATCACTGCATTCAGTGTTTAACTGTAGCTCTTCACCAACACACTGTTTTTCTTAAGGACCAACATAACATCCAACTTTCCCTTCACATTTAATATTCCTTGGTTTTTTTGAATTCTCCTTCTTTCAAAACTACTACTATTCTAAAGATAAATTACTTGATGTAGACATTTGCTTCTTGCTGTAAAAAGGCAAACATGGAAAGTAAAATCAGCAAATAGCAAAAAAAAAAAAAAAAAAAAAAAAAAAGCAGGTAGCCCTGGGACAGCTGCTGGCGAGAAAGGGGACTGAGCTAAGGTTATGAGCATCTGGATATGAAAAAGGGAGAAAAACAGGTTTGGGTAGAGATCGGGGGTACTTAATTTTGAAAGGTATTTGCAGGGATAACTGCATGTGATAAAGGATGACATGGTTATAAGCATGCCTACTTAGGCAAGGTGAGAGTATGGATAGCATATTTTGCCAGAGTCAATGCTATTTTGCAGCGAGAAATTGCAAAACAAGTAGGAGCAAGTAGCTCTGAGACAAGGGATCTACAGCACAGGAATTTCTCTTTGGGAGAAGAGACATCAATGGCTATTAAGTAGCTGCCACTTATCATCAGGTAGGGAAAAGAGGAAGAGGGATTGTGAAGGGAGCACTTGGAGAGGCCTCTGAAATGAATATATAGGCATACATTGAGCATCTCCATTTTTTGGGTGCTCACCAAGCGTTTTCTGAGAATTGGTCCCCTTTAAAGTGTTTTAAGGTGGGTAACCAAAATCACTAGTTACTTTTGAAAATTTAGGCCATACTTTTCTTTTGAAACTGAATGTCTAAGAGCTCATACAATCCTGATGACCTTTTTTCATTTCAACCACAGAAAGGGAGAGAGGGAGGTGGGAAAGATGGTTTTACAGCATTAACCAGGATTCTAGGCAGGCTGTTCCCAAACTGAAACAAAGCTTAAATACTATCTATTCATAAGAACTGGTAAATTTCGTGCAAAGCAAGTTTCACTCTGTTTAATTTTTTAAGTCATGAACAACCATATGGCCACAGGACCAGTTTCTCTTGCTCTGGAGAAAAGATCTCAATCAAGGGTGAAAGGAAAATTTTCAATAAAAAACAAACTGACTTCAGTGTAAGCCCCTTCAATGTAAGAAGGGTTATCTCAGAAAATGAAGAGAAAATGGATATAGAAAACAATTATCAGAACACCGTATTACTGTGTTACTAATGGGACAGGGCACTTAACAAATGTAAGGGGCCTAAGTTACTATATAATGATAACCTAGAGACCAGTCACTTGTACAATTTTTAAACTCCAGCTGGAATAATATAAATAAATAAATTATATATATGAGATAAGGAAACATGGAAACTCCACATAGTCTGCCAAGATCCATAGAAATGATAAGTCACTCCTGCCATTTAGAGCCAGCCTAATCATTTGTGTAACTAAATGCACAAGAGCCCATTTAATGTGATAAGCCTCTTATCAAAGCATTTCTGAACAAGATGATCCACCCACATTACAAAGCTGTTTATCTTGTACAAGGCATCCCAAAAGCATAATGTGATATCACACACCTTTTACATTCCAGAGTTCTGAACAGAGCTTGAGCATTTGAAGACTAGAGTTTAAACCAAGTGGAAGCCAACAAAGATGCATTTGTTTTTCTTATACAACTACTGGAAAAAATAGAACCAGGAAGATACCCTCCAATTATGTTTTTATTCCTGAAGAAACAGAAGAAGGTGAAGATAGATTTCAAGTGGCACCTCCCCTTCGCTTTTCAGACAAATTGTTGACTGAAATTGTTTTGTCTTCTCTCTGAACATGGTGCATATGTTCTTCTATTCAGAATGCCACTCTTTGTCATTCATTAATCCATAGGAATAGCTCTCCTGTACTAAAATGCCCCCAAAAGTCAGCTAGCTGAGTGGAAAGTAATGTATGATAGTCAATTTTATAAAGTTTACTTATTATAAATTAACCAGGTAATGGGTATCACTAAGTAAAAGGATTAACTAATGATGAGCCACGGAGTACAGCTCCATGAAAAACTGTTAAACCTACCCATAAGGTTGACTGAAGTAAAAATGTGAATTAAGAGCAATGATAAAGTGATATTAAGGATATTTGTCCTTAGAGACCCTCGTTATCTGATAAATGTTTAGTAATGTTTATTATTTCATTAAAAACATTTTTTTCCTATTTGAAAAAAATATGTAGTAGACCTTCTGCGGATTATACATTTTTAATGTTTTCGTCAGAGCTGGATGTTGCATGGTCTGTGCTTTCCCAGGGTCAGGCTGAAAGCAAAATCTCTAAAATTCAATCTGGGCAAGATTGAAATGATGCTAATGACTAGAGAGAAAGAGAGAAGTTCCTACTATTGCTAATAGACGTGACTGATTTGCCCTTCATTTGAGAGGCTCACCATTTGAGGATTTTCCAGGATCCTAATTTGTCCTTACAATCTCTGGTCACTTTGGAAGCTAGAACTGCAGTGGGTTAGGTAGTTGTGACAATTTCTTTCAGATCCAGACCTTGCCAGTATTAGACTGGATAATTGCAATGTGCTCAGAGTGAGGCCACACTTGAAGATCAGACAGAAGGTACAGCCACAAAATGAAGCTACTCCCAGCAAATAGAACAATTTGATCCACTGAGAATACATCTCACCACTTCTCCAATAACTTCACTGTCTCGTCATTTTCTTCCAGGTGCCATACAAGGCGTTGACTTTGATCTATAAAAACCTATAGAGCTTGGGTCAAAGTTATCAGGGCAATCACTTCTCCCTCAATGAGTGACTGTGAGAGCTGAGGACAGGTCAAGCCCCCCCGGCCCAGCTTTAAACCTTTGAAGGGTTGGTGGCAAAGTGTTCACAATGCATGGCCCTTGACTCAAATTCATTTGTCTCACTGGTCCAATTGACCTGAACTCTCTTGTGCCCTTAGGACACAAGAGAAGAGCTCTCTGTTTTCTCACATTTTCCCCTGAGGGATGAATAGATGGGTCAGAACTAGAGGCCTGTAGATTTTTAGGACTGGCTTTTGCACACAACCCTCTGAGCCTTGAAAAATAAGCAAAAAATAATATATTGTGTTTTATATACATGAAGCCTGAGATGGTTTTAAATCTAAAAAATGATTGGTAACTAATGTACAACATTTAGAAACAATAAGAGCAGGGAATAAAAGGCCTCATATTTATTGCTTATATGCAATGATAGAAAATGGATTGCTAATGGAGAGACATCTTTAGACTTAGGGATGCTATATTAAATGCTCTGTTAGGAGCAGTGTCTGATTGAATTTGTATTCCTAGCTTGTTGGTGCACTAGTGTCTAACACGTTTACTAGCACTAAGGAGCTCTGCTAAGCTAAGCATACTAGCTAAGGAGCTGATTTGAGAAGAAAACTTAGACAATGGTGGGTGGGGAGGAAAGACTATAAAAAGATTCAGGATTCCTCTAGAGGCAGAAATGAAAACATCAACTCCTTTTGTATCTTCACAGAGTGAAACTAGAAAGGGCATTAAAAAACCCTTCTTGGAGTCTTCATCAAACTCTTACATTTAACAGCATTAGTGTTAAGTATGCAAACGTTCATCCCACTGATCATTATGGTATCAAGAACTAATTTTCCTCTTTTTAAGAGCTTATATGTCACATCACACCCCTTGGGCCTTCCAGAGAAGTATTTAAATGCCTAACTGGGGGAAAAGAAAAGCATTCCAGACAGCCAGGTGTTACTGATTCACCCATTAAAACTTCAGTTATAAAATATCCCACACAATGGTAAAACATTTCAGTCATTAGAAGATCATAAATAGATTAAGATGACATTCTAAATTATTATGACTGTGTGTATAAAATTTACATCGCTCATCACAATATCCCAGGTGTCTGTGACTCTGATTATCTGAAGTTAAAGATAAAGTGCATGTGCTATTTGTTCTGAGAACTTAAAAATGACAGAACCATAGGCTGTGAATGTAACGTCCCTCCTGAGACAGGAGAGAATTTTACATTTATTTGTAAGAAAATTCATTTACTGTTACCTCAGCAAAAATAAATCCTTGTTTCATTTTATTTTTAAGTGCAAGTTTGAAGTAGGCACACATGCATAAATATAAAAAGATATCAAGGATTTTTAAGTTCCATAAACTCCTATGTTTAAACTAAGGTAAAGAGTTAATTAAAAAAAGAAATAACATTTCACATTTCTATGGCACCCTTAATATCAAAAGGTGACAACGGATTTTTCCAATCATATATTATTCTTTCTCACTCTAATCATGAATTACACACACACACACCTGTCTATCTTCAATGTGCATGAATATAACTTTTATGTGTACCTTCGCCTTAACTTCTGAAGTGTTCCTAAGCACTATTAAGTAAGAACAGTATTTTATCTTAGGAATGGCTCTCTGCTATTTCAACTTCTAAAGCCTTCTTCTGGCAGCCCACTCAGTGTGTAAGTCAGAGCCCTGCACGGGACTTTTTAAAATCTTGCTCCCGCTATTATAGCAGCGGTCCTGTGGGATCCCAGTCCCGCTGCAGGGCTCTACGCTAGTCCCGTGCAGGGCTCTAATGTAAATTACGCCAATCTGAGCTTCCTTACACATTAGTAAATGGGTGTAAGTGGATTTAAGGGAGCCTAAAGAACTCCAAGTCACAGCAGTATGTGGTCCAGTGGATAGAAACTGGATTTGGGATCAGAGAGCTGAATTCTACTCCCGGCACAGCCATTGACCTACTGCGTGTACGCGCACAAAGGTCCTTTTGCCTCTCTGTGCTTCTGTTTCTCCTCCCATCATTTGTCAGGCTGGTCTTTTTAGACTGTCAACTCTTCAGTGCAAGGACTGTCAGATTGTGTGTATGTATAGTGCCTGTCACAATGGGGCTTGGGTCTCTAGGTTCCACTGATATATAAACACCAACGTGTCCTCCTGTCTCTCCCAAATTCCAGGAACTGCTTTGCTCTGGCTTCTCCTCTTCTTCTAGTTAACTTCATGAGTGAAATCCTGGCCCTGTTGAAATCAATGGGATATTTGCCATTGAATTTAATGGTACCAGAATTTCACTGTATATGTTTTTATTGTTCCTCAAATGAAATATAAATTGTTCTTAACAAAATATAAAAATATGCCAGAATCGCCTATCAAAATTCATAACTCACAAGAAACCCTACAATAATAAATCAATGAAAGTCAAAGCAATTCCATGCAGCAAACATTTTAGTATTGTTTCCAAACATGTATTAGTAAACAGTGTGTTTAAAAAATTATGAACAACATCCTTTTTAGAAACAAATTAGTTCTAATTTCTCCAGTTATACCACTCAGATGATTTATTTAGCACACCAGAGCCAGGCAAGCACCTGAGAGAAGGGAACTACTTTCTCTTGTGTATGCAAACGACATGGGCATGGGAATTCATCCATGCTAGCATGTCTGGTGAAATTTCTGCCCCCCCCCCCATATTATCTCACTGTTGAGGAATGTTAGAACAAGGTAGACTTCAAAGGACTAGAAATCCACACAGCTTTTGCCAAACACTGACTTTTGCCATCTGGGTTTCTGGTGTTCCTCTGCTCCTCCTCCTTGCAGAACTACAGCTCTTTCATGTTGTGTTAATGTTTTCTCTGCTGTGATGTGCCACATGGAGGCTGCTATTCACTTCACAGACAGAGGACAAGCCTGATGTTATTTGCGGTCTAAATACTACCTGAACACACTATGTGGTTGCAAAGCATGTGGAAAAGTAAAAGAAATAGAACTAAATCTAATATGTAGCTTTTATACATCTGTAGATCTCAAAAAGCTTTACAGAGGAAGGCCGGTACCATTATTTATCCCATTTTGCAGATGGGAAAACTGAGGCCCAAGGTCATATAGCAGGTCACTGGCAGAGCCAGCAAGAGAACCTAGATCATTCTAGTGTAATCTGGAAAACTGAGCTCAGTACAATATGTATTTTCTTACTTTTTAGAGTAGCAGTAACCAAAACGTTCATAATAGGTAGGGACAGTTTAAATGCTATTCCCAAAGTCAGACACACAGAGCGAAATAATGCTAAAAATAGTCGCTCAATACCTGCCCAGATTTTTAAAATGAGCTAGTTTCAGTCATGGCCATACCCCAATGATCTTCACCTTCCACAATAAAATTGGAGGCATCAAATGTTACTGCCATTATTATTCATTGAAAACAAACTTTCATCAGATCTGCAAGCATTTCTGAAGTGCAGATTAGAAAATGTGCAAGTGTCAATATTCAGAAGTGCTTGTATGCTCATTCAGACCCCAGTTCTGCAGCGTATATATTGATGTCCATCCTTATTCAACAAAACACGTAAGCACACAATTATCTTTAGGTATGTACTTAAGTCCCATTTAAATCAATTGGATTTAGGCATGTGCCTAAAGTTGAGGATCTGCTAAAGTCCTTTGCTGACTACAAATGGAATGCTGAATTGAGAGTCTCGATACTTTGGCATTTATCTGACCAATCACAATTAACACCACAGTTCAAAATTTCATATATTGAGTGCAAAAATAATCTGGCCCTAACCAAATTCACAGAGTATTTAAAAACCCAAACTAAATCACAATTTGCTGGCAGATATTTAAAGGGCCAAAATCCTTTGGATGATAAACAGTTGTGAAACTTTTTCTCAGTTCTATTATATTATTTCATATGACCCTTATTGGGACAGAGAAGGAAAACTTTTAACATTAATTTCCACACAAATAAAATGAAAGCTTTTAGACTCTGAAATTATGGGGAGGTCACTAGACTAGATGACATTATTGCAGATGGTCTTGTTATTTATGTTAATGTGCAGTAGTTAGATCTTGAAGGAATGCTTATTGTCAGCTGTGATGCTGTTCTGTATTTAGATGCAGAGCATGTCACCAATAATACTCTGCCTTAACCCCTCTGATAAAGAACAATTGTTTAGGTGTAGCTGCTGCTGCTTACAAGTTATATCCACATAAACAAACAAAACATTACAGTTCCAAAAAGGGTGAAAATAGAAGCCCATATACTCTCGGTTGCACTGGCAGGCAGAGATTTTATGAATGACCTTGATATACAATGGCCCATTTCAAACAACCACCATCACCAAAAAGACCCCTGTTCCTACGCCACAAAATTCCTGCTAAAACCTGACTATTCTCTGTGTATATATAAAGTCTGCTGCAGTTTCCACGGTATGCATCTGATGAAGTGAGCTGTAGCTCACGAAAGCTCATGCTCAAATAAATTGGTTAGTCTCTAAGGTGCCACAAGTACTCCTTTTCTTTTTGCGAATACAGACTAACACGGCTGTTCCTCTGAAAGCAGTCTTGAGTGGAAGTCTACTTTTTGTTGTATGAGGTCCGCAGACAATGCTAGCTGGCAGTGGGTTAGATTAAAATTTATGAGGAGGAAAGAAGGTGGTACTTCCTTCATGTGGTAGACACTGAATTAGCGAGCAACCTTTTAACCCTGGTGCCTTATTTTGTGTACATTTAAAATGACATGGGTGAACCAGCACAGAACAACTGACCCACACGTAGAACTTTGCTTCATCTTCTGAGACAAGTCTAGGCATCTACCTAATATTAGCAGAACCCAAATCTTTTTTCCTTTCTTCGATTCCAGCTATCATGACATCATTTACACTAACCCTTTAAATAGTTGCTGTGCATTCTGCCCTGCTGTCATTTCTGAAGAAAAAGCATAATATGATTTTTGATACTTCAGCTTAGTTTCAAGTGTGGGGAAAGTCAGTTTTTTAATGGAGGCAGCAACAGACACATCCTACTAGCTGTTCTGTGACCTTGTCACTGCTAGAGGAAGTACTCACGTGATAAAAAATGTGAGAAGCCACCATACCCTAACATTCTCCCGCCTAGTAAAATGAGAATGTTGAGACTGGTATCCAACTCCTGACCTCAAATTGCCATTGGGATATTTTGCAGGAATTACAAGTTTTCCACTCTCATAATGTTTTTGGATATGCCTGCATCATCACACTGAGTAAAACATTATCTTTTGCTAACTGTACAATCATTACCAGTTCTTACATAAAATAAATGTTTTATCATCAGATGTATTCCTATTCCGAAGCAATTGCAGTCATTAGCAACAACAGATTTTTTTCCTTTGTTTCACACAGAAACTATAATGGATAAAGTATGGTTTAGTGATTACAACAGTAGTGCAGAAATCAGGAGTTCTGTCAATCCACATGCTGATGATCATTGTGAGATCTCAACCACACACAAAGTCTGAAAGCTATAATAAGAGGCTAGTCTATTAATGAGAATTTGTGATTTTGCCACTTTACTTATTGTGACACATTAAATAAGTCACAACCTGCTGGTTTCCCAGTTTCCCCATCTACAAAACAGTACTTGCCTACCTGACAGGAATACTATAAGGTTTAATTCCTCTAACATCTATAAAGTGTTATGAACTCCTTTGATTTTTTTTTTAAAGGGGCTGATCCAAAGCCCACTGAAGTCTATAGGGATCGTCTCCATTGACTTCTATGGGCTTTGCAAAAATCTTATTCACCATCAGGAAAAAAGAAAAAAAATCTCAAAATTTGACAAAACAAAAAATCTGTCATATTCTATCAGACTATTTTGCAACTCCGATGTGTCAGTTTTCATGAAATGGTCAATTTTACGTTGAAACCTATGACCAACTATTTTTGACAGGTTCCAGTGATTTTGGGGGAAGGAGGTGAATAAAATTTTGAATTTAAAAATTGAAATTTTGGAATGAAAGATGTGGGATGACCAATACCACTTTTAACAAGTCTTCTTTTTATTGATATTTCATCCAGAAAGAATATACAGTGCTACAGGGAGCTGTAAAGGACCTGAGTCCATATCACTCCATCAATTACCGCAAAACAGACCTTGTCTGAGATAATAAAGGATTCCATCTCAATGAAAGATCAGTTTGGGTATCCATAGAAAAAATTTTACAATAAGTATGTCTGAGCTGAATTATGTTTAGTGCTTTAGAATTTCTATTGTTCCATGTGGGACTTCAACGCTAAAGAAAACATTCATTTCTCTTGCATATGTCTGCTATAATTTTCATCAAGCAATTTAAACAATATTCTCCTGAAATCCAGTCTTCTGCTATTTGATCTTGTAGCAGGGTTGTTTCTATTTGTGGCATAATAATTAGTTTCAAGCAATGTGATGTCATCAAGAGAAGATTTTGAGTTAACTGCAGAAGCTGTATTACAAAAGAAATTGCCCCCTTTCACCTCTCCCCAAATAAACCTAAACTTAGGCATGATTCCTCCAGACAATGAAAGCCTCCGGAAAACTGATGGGGAATGAAGGTGCGGCACATCCTCCAGAGATCTCTGCATCTAGCGGGATTAGGCCCTTTATTAGCAAAAGGAATGTAGAAACCACTTGAATCAATAACCACATTGTGTATTCTGCTTTTTTCTTGTTAATGTTTGCATCAATGTGAAAGTCTCTTTTTAGCAACAGCTGAAACCATTCAGTTTTATTGGAGATTTCATCTTGGACTTCAACCTGACCAATAAACCCATCCATGTAACCCAATGGCACCATAAGCATTTGTGATTTTGTTTTTAAAGCGCTCAACCATGCAAACCACAATTTAATTTAAATGCAAAAAGCTTCACTGCAATATTGAGCAGGAGCTGCTATGAAGTACAGCAAAGATGTGTCTGCTAATGCCAATTTCCATGCAAAACCTGAAGTGAGTCAAGATCACTAGAATTAATTTTTTCTAATATCTACGACAAAGATTCCATTTAAAATATGTGGCTATAAAATATACAATGCCACTACTCTACACTTTAACCACTGCATTAAAAACTAAGTCTTTACATGATTAGACGTTGACTAAAATAAGGAATTCAGTTACATTTGAATATGACACTGAATCAAGAAATGTAGATGAAACCAGTTCAAAGCCAGTCTGAGCCAGTAAAAGTCACTTTGAAATGCCTCTAAGTTTTTTATAAGAGAGCACATAAGACAAGAAGAACATCAGTGACTTAGTCTTTGGCCTTCTAACCAGTAAAGGACTTGTGAAGGTGAATGGTTTACAGAGGAAGGGATATAAAAGAGACAAAACCAGGATAAAAATTAAATAAAAAGTAGCTGTCTTAAACTGTAATTGCACTCCTCTGCTGAGCATGCTTTCAGATATATAAATGTGATTTACCATCAGCTTGCAACTACAAATCAGGTCTTAGGAAACACTTGTGCTATGAAATTGTTTAATCTCATCAAGCTCTGCTTTCACAGCAAGCCATAAATCACAAAGTCTTTGTTATCATAGACCTCCATGAGCGGCTCTCAGGCAGGCAATGGATCGTAGGTATATATAATCCTGACTGCACAAACAGTGGGGTCGTCGCAGGCTGAAATACTTTCATAATAGCCACTGTGCAGCTGGTGGAACACAAGCCTATGATGGATATCTCATTTCCTACAGTCGGCATCTATTTCGAGCAAATTATTACCACATAAATTTCTTGTCAACAGAAACGGCCAATTAATTAAGTTAAAAATTTACTCGTGATCACATCTACAAACCAAATAGAACTGCAAGGCAATTTTCCAGTTACTGAATATACTGCAGGTCAGTTTAATGAATAATTTTTAACTTTGTCATAAACTCAAAGACAGGCTAATATCTTGAGGAACCTGAATGGAGAGCAGCTGCTGACAGATTTACATGAAATATATTTATGTGGATTTTGATTGCTGACATCTGGGGACAGAAATAAACTTTATGCAATTACAGAAGCATGTTTACAGGAATAAAATAATTTTTCTCCCCTAAAATATATGCAAGTTCTTTCCTAAAATGTTGTATTTAAATATTAGGAGTGCTTAAAAGGATATAGAATTGGTCTTAGAAAAAAATACATTAAACTCTTATGCTAGTGAGTGGTTCATTATCAAAGCTGAGAAGTATAATAGGTAAAAACACTGTTGATTATGCTTACTTTTTAAATTACTTTACTTCCAAGCTTCTAATAGCACACTCTGCACTCATATTTATCGCATACACACAAACACATTAGACAGTCATTATAATTAGTGGATGGAGATAATTGGGAGCTCTCTCAACCCGTCCCCCCCACCAATGAATAAAAATGATTCTTTCCGCAGTTTCTTCATTCCACTTTACTCATTTCTAGTTGTGCAGAGCAAGAGAAAATTTAGAACTAAGTCCTCCATACAAGTTAAGGTAGGGAGATTGACACAGACATTAATACAGCTACTTACTTTGGGTTATTAAATATATAAAACTGGTCTGCATGAGAACAGGTTCATCTCAGATTACTTCATATTTTTTATTTAATCCTTTCCCCCACTCCTGAAGTAAGAGCAAACACATTTCTCAGTCACACCAAGCAATGTGACTAAATAGGTTTTTCTAACTGATAAAATGCAGGGGACCACTAATGGGATAAGGAGTCTTTCACCTCTAGGTTGATGGTTCAAATTTATCTCAGGTAGGTAGTGACCAAAAGTAATTACCATTTGAAGACTTTTTTGCAGCTGGTAGCCTCTGTGAAATGAAGATTTTCTTCTTTTTAAAACTTTGTAGTGGTTTTTTTACTTTAAATTAACACAAACATATAGAGGTACCAAAGCCTAGCCCTGGATACCTTAGATAGAAACTAAAAGTACAATCACATGCAGAAATAAACAGGAATTTCTCTTCACACCAGTACCAGAGAAACACCCAGAGAGCGGAAACCTGAATAATCTATGTAAGCCACAAATACCAGCCCCTGCTGTGTTGCTCCCTCTCCAAGAACATGGATAAACAGATGGACTTTGAAGAACACCCGGAAGGTCGACAGGTTGGGGCAACTGCAGACCCAGTCAAGGAGTAAACGCCACAGTATAGATACCCTTCTCGACAATGCCTTTCTGATTCTGAGGGACACCAGCCTAAGTACTTCCAGTAATTGAAACTATAGCTGTATTGGATGGGGAAAGAGATAATCACTCAAGTAGGCTGGATCCAAGCTATTTAGGGTTTACAACAGGTCATAAATAACACCTTAAAGTCTACCCAGAAATTAACAGGCATCCAGCACAGATCCCTTAGCACTGGTGTCTTGTGCTTCCAGTGATATACAAAGGGTGATGATGATACATGGGGCTGCATGTCCTGCACCAGCTTCATTTTCTTGGTGGATTTAAGATATAGCTTTATGCAGAGCACCTTGCAGGGTTCTGTTCTTGAAGTGAAATAGGCATGGCTCACAGTAGCAAGTAAGGTAGAGATGAAAAACGTGCTCCTTAGCACTGAAGTACATGAGGGCCCAGCAGTAGCTTAGGATCCAACAATACTCACAGATTGCCAAATCCATTACTGAATGGCAGCATTATACACCCCATAAAGGGGGTAGATATAATCATCACACTTCTGGCTACTTCACACATAACCTCAGTCTTATCCATCTTCGATAGCTCGCACCCCATCCATCCCTTCGTCCCTTCGCATTGCCAGGTAAGATGTTCAGCAGCCATAGCCGAATTGCAAGAGAGAAGAAGTAAAGAGCTGGTGAATGAAGTCTGTTCATGCTCAGTACCAATGGCCCATATATATGTTGAACAGGAGGTGGAAGGGCAAGATGGATGCTTGTGAGAGCATTTTTGATTCACAAAAGCAAGTACACAACAAAGAAAAACACAGTGCTAAAGCATGCTGCATGACTCTTCTCTTAACTAGATCTATAACACAGACCCTTCCGGGGGTTTGTTTTTGTTTTTAAATATGTTACAAAGCTATGCTCTTTAACCAGAGGACTAATGGCATGGATCAAGAAGTATTTTTAATTTGGTTTTATTTTGTTTTCAGAAGAGTCAGTTAGAAGCCTTCATTAGAGTTTCTGTTGGACTTCTTCCTGATAGTTACTCCAGCGTGACCCCTCTCTCAATTCCTGACTCTCAAGACTTGTTTCTTACTGGGGAAACAACAACAACAGGAAACAGTTGGTAGTTATACAAAAGATCAACAACAAAAAAAGAGGAACAAATTTCAATCACTTTTTAAGTTAGTGCACAATTCAGCAGAACATTTAAGCACATGCTTAACTTTAAGCATGAACTTAAGTCCAATCCTATTCAACAAAGCACTTAAGCATATGCTTAAAGTTAAACATCTTCTTAAGTGCTTTGCTGAACTGTGGACACAGATAAAAAAGTATTCTAATAATGATTTTTAAAGCTGTTAAATTTAAAGTATGGTTTGTGAAAAATTTTGTTTTTTTTTAAAATGTTCATAAAATTTTTCAATATATCTAATTTTCAGTCTGACAATCTGAAAACCAAAAAAACTGGATTTTTTTTTCAATTTTCCCACTCCCCTTTTGCTTCCCCTTTTTTCTAGTGGCAAAATAGAAAAAGAAGGGAAGAGGCAACGAAAGGGAGAGAAAAGGGGAAAAAACAAAACACAAATTATTTAAAGTTTTTCCTTTTTTTTAATTGAAAAAAAATCAGAACGTTTTGAAAAAATAAAATTTTTCTATAATACATTTTGACCAACCCTAACAATTGCATTGCTTTAGGCTAGTATTTCCTGGGTGGCATAGGAATGGGCATGTATGACTGAAAGGGCTTTCTCCCAAAGCTACAGCTGATTGGATTTATGGTAGGCGGTAGAATGGACAATGAAAACAACTCCATTTTCAAGGGTGGGCTGAGAGAATCTTTTGGAGTTAACCCTTCTGGGTTTTGCTAGCTTTTCAGGTTGTTTCTGAACTGAATACATTATTACTGCAATCAGGACAGTACAACAATGACAGGCAAGTGCTGTCTGTGCTCTCTCTGTGCATTGGGTGAGCAAGGATTTTTCCTTTCATACATATTTACAATTTGTTAGAATTACTCCATGAAGTTAATAGGCTTTGAGAATTTAGGGCCTGATCCTGAGAGGCACTGAACAACCCCAACTTCCACCTAAGTCAATAGGTGTTCTGGGTGCTCAGATTCTCTTGGAGTCAGGATCTTAAATTCCAGGGGGGAAAAACTTGGCTGGGAGGTATTTTTGCAAGTTTAATAATAACTAGGGTTTCGCGAAGTTCCTTTTCAGCACTTTTGAAACTGAGTTAATTTGGACAAAACTGAAAGGACATAGAAGAGTGTCTTTAAATAGGCATGTTCCTTGAAGAATGAATCTTGCCATGCTTTACATCATATTTGGGGGATCCTTCACTTCAGCAGAGTGGATGTATAGTTTAGCCAGGCTTACCAATATTTTTTTCCACAATAAAACAATTTTACTGAGATTTCATGAAACTATATGGTTCTTATTCCATATACCTAGCAGCCATGAGAGCCATCACAAACAATTGTACTTCTCAAACCATGCTATACCTTGCTAACTACTACATTATAGCTGACCTCATACCAGTAACACTACTCCCATGGTGAACAGTGGACTTCAAGAGGGACAAAAGCAGAGGGACACAAACAGAGCATGGGAGCATAAACACGGGGTCTGACACTAAGGACATTTTGTTTCTGGATCAAAAGGTTGAAGATCTCTCAGATATCCCTAGTGTCCTCGGTAAAATATGCTGTCAATCAATTGGCAGTAATATAAGTAATGCACATCTGTATAAAGGATTAAAAGATGTTGATGAACGTACACTGGCAGCCATGGTTACATACTGTTTCTACATTACAACTATGCTACACATTCCCTTGGAGAACATTATTGTAATGTACGGTATACCACAATAGAAAACAATATCTCTGAACATGACGTTGTGGTCAGAATAATCTTATATTGGTTAATTATTCAGTTTGGAACAACCAGATTCTGTTCAAGGAGCGCAAGCGATTTTTCAGCACACTTCAGTTGCTTCTTTAGGTATAGGGACAATTCACTGCACCTGCAACTCCTCTGAATTCAACAGCTGTATCATATCTTTTTTTGCTTTTAAAAGTATCTTAGAAAACAAACACAAAATTTGTTAAAAATCCTGAAGAACTGAATTATCTAGTTTAAACACACACACTTCTAAATTGCTAGATTTGCACTGGGATCTACTCCAAAATCAACAATCAGACACCCTGCACTTGGTTTGAAAATTTGGAGGGGGGCGGGGGAAGAAATCACTACAACACTGAGTGTTTTCATCCAAAATGGGAACTAAATAATACTTCTTGCAAACACTGTAAATTACCCTGTGGGTAAGGGGGCAGCCCTTCAATTGTCCACTATACCTGACTCATACAGTATCTATCTGCACATCTTTTTTTTCCTAAAGCAAAATTAACCTTTTATAATAATCTCTCTCTCATGATTTATTGCATGTGCCCAAATCTTGGAACCACACATGAAACAGGCACAGCTACGCTCTTCAAATGTGCACAGCATTAAGGTATTCTAGTACATGGTAAAACCGTGCACAGCAACTCCTTGCCAAGCACTTCTGCTAGGAGAAGGCATAATATGTGTAGGGGCAGATTGCATATAGAAAGGGCAGGGCTGATTTTTAAGAGCCACCCTGGAATACCCTCAGTGCCTATCACTGAGAACCCTTTAGAATAGTCTTCAAAAACTACACTATGGATAGTCTTCAAAAGCTATACTGCAATCTTCCACTACTGAGAGTTTTCTGACAGATAGCAACAGAGTTCATGCCAGAACTCGAGCTGGGTGTGTGTAGGGCGGAGGAGCGGGAGAAGATTGATGAAAATAAAATTACAACAGTAAAGTCTTAACGACTTTAAATATAGTTCTGTGTTATCCCATTCAGCAGTACTTTGGGTGTATAAAAACTCTGGCTTATACGAGAAAGTAAACAGTCTGTTGTATGATCATTAGGAAATACTGTCTGTACAATTTTCTTCACATTTGACCAGTTGGAAAATACAATTCCAACATCTAATTAGGGATGGTGTATTTACTAATTTTGTTTTAATATTTATAACTGGGATTGACAGAGTGTATGTAACCATTACATTACAGAGAAGCACATAGAAAACTGAAAATTTCTTTGGAGTATGCTTCAAATACCACCACCTTATATGATAAAATGTAAATTACTGTTGGCTCAGTGCTGCTACATGAACTCCACATTCATTTTCAAGCCTCTCAATTAACCTTTGAACTCAAATCCATATTCCAGCTAAAGCTAGACACTGCAAGATGCTGCCACCTTGGAAATTACTTGAAACAAATTCCCTATATATTTTTCATTTCTTCAGCATGATATTTACCAGAGAGAGGAAGCTCATATGAAAAACTACTTTTTGAAAAGAAGACCCCTCGCCTAGAAAGACTTCTTCTCTGGAAAGAGATATATACAAACAAATCATTTGGGGGTAACTAGAAAATTATTTTAAAATAATTTAGGGTGTGATCCAAAGCCAACTGAAATCTTTCCATTGACTTCATTGGGCTCTGGATCATCTCCTGAGGTACCTATCCTCCAATCAGAGTCACAGAGGTAGGACCATTTATATATAAGGTTGAGGCTTCTGTTTATTCTCTGCGAGGTTAAATATTATCTGTAAACCATTTGAAGTATTACCTATGAAATATTTCATTAATTATATTTCATTTTATGCTATTAATGTTACCAGATTTTTAAATTTAATCAACATGACAGCCACAGGACCACAAGCAAAATACCATTAATATATCTTTATAACCACATTCTCTTCATACCATGCATAAGTCATTAACAAAAACGCAACTAGAAGGATTTGTAAAAGGTTCATGACAATGAATGTGACCTACTTAACATTGGTGTTACTTCATTCTGTTATTTTTCAAGTTCTGTAAGCTAGTAATTACCCTATATGACATCCTTACACACCTGAATATAGAGAATTCACAAATATAAGGAACCAGGATAAAAACAGAAAAGAGATGATACAAGCAAATAAAATCAAGGCTGCCCATTCACCTCACCCACAACTCTAGAACACTTGAAATCTTCTTGCACTTATACATCTGCTGCTTCATTAATAAAAGTTATGATAAACTCACATCAATACATACTACAGAATGCTGCAGTAACAGCCGAAACACAGCAGTGTTTGGGATCACTACTACAGAAGACTGAAGCACTTCATGATTCCCTGTTCTGCACTACGGGGTTAGGTCAAATTTAGCCGTGTTACATCGATTTTAAAATGAATGCATCTACACAACCAACCCCGTTCCATCGACTTAAAGGGCTCGACTTCTGTACTCCTCCCTGGCGAGGGGAGTAGCGCTAAAATTGACCTTGCTGGGTAGAATTTGGGGTAGTGCAGATGCAATTCGATGGTATTGGCCTCCGGGAGCTATCCGAGAGTGCTCAATGTGACTGCTCTGGACAGCACTTTGAACTCCAATGCACTAGCCAGGTACACAGGAAAAGTCCCAGGAAATTTTGAATTTCATTTCCTGTTTGGTCAGTGTGGCGAGCTCAGCAGCACAGGTGACCATGCAGTCCCCCCAGAATCACAAACGAGCTCCAGCATGGACCAAAAGGGAGACACTGGAACGGACTGCTGTATGGGGACAAGAATCTGTGCAGGCCGAACTCCGATCAAAAAGAAGAAATGCTCATATATATGCCAAAATCGCACAGGGCATGTTGGAAAGAGGCTGCAACAGGGACACACAGCAGTGCCGCGTGAAAGTCAAGGAGCTCAGGCAAGCCTACTAAAAGGCAAAGGAGGCAAACGGTCGCTTCGGGTCAGAGCCCCATACATGCCACTTCTATGATCAGCTACATGGCATTCTAGGGGAGGACCCTACCACTACCCCACCACTGTCCGTGGACATTTGCAAGGGGTGAGTCTCACGCAACACAGAGGAGGATTTTGTGGATGAGGAGGAGGCGGAGGAAAATGCGCAGCAGGCAAGTGGTGAATCCGTTCTCCCCAGCAGCCAGGATCTTTTCATCACCCTGGAGCCAATACCCTTTGAAGGCAAGATCCCCAACCCTGAAGCTGGAGAAGGCAGCTCTGGTGAGTGCACATTTGTAACTACAGTACAGGGTTGAAAAACAATAGTGTTTAATGTTTGATTTGCCCTGAAGAATTGGGATGCATTCACAGCCAGTACAGCTACTCGAAAAGTCTGTTAACGTGTCTGGGGATGGAGCGGAAATCCTCCAGGGACATCTCCATGAAGCTCTCCTGAAGGTATTCTGAAAGCCTTTGCAGAAGGTTTCTGGGTAGGGCTGCCCTTATTTTGTCCTCCATAGTAGGACACTTTACCACGCCAAGCCAGTAGCAAGTAGTCTGGAATCATTGCAGCACAAAGCATGGCAGTGAATGGCCCTGGGTTTTGGTCTTATTCAAGCAACATTTGGTCTATACCTTTCTGTGTTAGCCTCAGAAGAGTGATATCATTCATGGTCACCTGGTTGAAATAGGGGAATTTTTGTAAGGGAACAGGAAAAGGACCCTGTTCATGCTGGGTTGTTTGCACTTGGCTAAAAGGGATCATCCCGGAGAATAGCCACGCGGCGGGGTGGGGGGAGGTGTGTGCTGCACATCTACCTGAAAACTGCAGGCCCTCCTTTTAAATGTGAAACCCAACCTGCATTGCTTACTATGGGAAACGATAGCACTGCAGTTTGAAACCATTCCCACATGTTATGAAGGCGTAAGAAGCCAACCCTGCATACCAAAAGACTTACCATGGCTGCCTGGAAACCGAATTCTGTTGCCCAGCCGTTTGTGATGTGCCACCATACCCACAGGCGCTCAATATAAAAGGCAAAATGTGACCTTGTACCTAAAGCACATGTGCTGTCTGCTGTGAATTGCTTGATTCACTGTGAAAGAGTCTCCCTTTTGTTCTCAGAAATGTATCATCTTAAATTTTTTCTCCCCCAGGTGCAAATGTTCCTATGCTCCCCCATCATCTCAGTCCCTGAGGTTATCGCAGATTAGAAGATAAAAAAAATGCACTCGCGATGACATGTTTTCCGTGCTCATGCAGTCCTCCTGCGCTGATAAGGCACAGCTTAATGCATGGAGGCATTCAGTGGCAGAGGCCAGGAAAGCATTAAGTGAGCACGAAGAGCAGAGGCAGGAGGCGATGCTGAGGCTAATGGGGGAGCAAACAGAAATGATGACGCATCTGTTGGAGCTGCAGGAAAGCCAACAAGAGCACAGACCCCAATGCATCCATTGTATAACCGCCTGCCCTCCTCCCCAACTTCCACATCCTCCTCGCCCAGACGCCCAAGAACACAGGGCGGGAGGCTTCGGGCATCCAGTCACTCCACTCCAGAGGAAGGCCCAAGCAACAGTAGGCTGTCATTCAAACAGTTTTGATGTGTAGTGTGGCTACAAAAAGCAATGTGGCCTTGTCCTTCCCTCCTCCCACACCCCCACTCACCAGGGCTACCTTGTTAGTTCTCGCACTTTATTTTTAATTAATAAAGAAAGAATGCATGGTTTCAAAACAATAGTTACTTTATTTCCTTTGCTAGCTGTGATCTAAGTGGGGAGGGTGGTTGGTTTACAGGGAATTAAAATCAACTAAGGGGGCGGGTTTGCAGCAAGGAGAAACACACACAACTGTCACACCGTAGCCTGGCCAGTCATGAAACTGGTTTTCAAAGCCTCGCTGATGCGCAGTGCGCCTAGCTGTGCTCTTCTAATCGCTCTAGTGTCTGGCTGCTCAAAATCAGCCATCAGGCGATTTGCCTCAACCTCCCACCACTCCATAAACGTCTCCCCCTTACTCTCACAGATATTATGGAACACACAGCAATCAGCAATAACAATGGAAATGTTGGTTGCGCTGAGGTCTAACCTAGTCAGCAAACAGCACCAGCGAGCTTTTAAACATCCAAAGGCACATTCTACCACCATTCTGCACTTGCTCAGCCTATAGCTGAACTGCTCCTTACTACTGTCCAGGCTGCCTGTGTACGGCTTCATAAGCCATGGGAGCAAGGGGTAGGCTGGGTCCACAAGGATAACTATTGGCATTTCAACATCCCCAACGGTAATTTTCTGGTCTGGGAAGTAAGTCCCTTCTTGCAGCTGCTCGAACAGCCCGGAGTTCCTAAAGATGAGAGCGTCACGCACCTTTCCCAGCCATCCCACGTTGATGTCGGTGAAACATTCCTTGTGATCCACCAGTGCTTGCAGCACCATTGAGAAGTACCCCTTGCGGTTTACGTACTGGTTGGCAAGGTGGTCCGGTGCCCAGATAGGGATATGCATTCTGTCTACCACCCCACTACAGTTAGGGAACCCCATTGCACCTGCACATATCCCAGAGTCACTACCCTTGATAGCAGAACGTCAGTGTGCATTGGCTACTTGGATCACAGCAGTCTCCACAGGAGACTTGCCCACTCCAAATTGATTCCCGACTGACTGGTAGCAGTCAGGCACTGCAAGCTTCCACAGAGCTATCACCACTCGCTTCTCAACTGTCAGGGCAGCTCTCATCTTTGTATTCCTGCGTTTCAGGGTGGGGGGAAAGCAACTCACGAAGTTCAAGGAAAGTGGCCTTACGCATTCAGAAGTTTTGCAGCCACTGGGAATCATCCCATACCTGCAACACTATGCAGTCCCACCAGTCTGTGCTTGTTTGCCAGGCCCAGAACCGGTGTTCCACTGTATCAACCAACCCCACTGGCGCCATGATGTCCCAATTGCCACAGCCTGTGCTTTTAGGTATGTCTGTGTCGATGTCCTCATCACAATCGTCCTCGTGCTGGCGTCTCTTAGCCCAGTTCTCCATATATTCCAGGATAATGCGCGAGGTGTTTACAATGCTCACAACAGCAGCAGTGAGCTGAGCGGGCTCCATGCTTGCCGTGGTATGGCGTCTGCACGGGTAACCCAGGAAAAAAGGCGTGAAATGATTGTCTGCCGTTGCTTTCACAGAGGGAGGAAGGGAAGGGTGACTGACGACATGTAGCCAAAACCACCCTCGACAATGTTTCTGCCCCATCAGGCATTGGTAGCTTAACCCAGAATTCCAATGGGCAGTGGAGGCTGCGGGAACTGTGGGATAGCTACCCACAGTGCACCACTCTGTAAGTTGATGCTAGCCATGGTATTGAGGACACACTCCACCCAGTTAATGCACTTAGTGGGGACATACACAATCGACTGTATAAAATCTATTTCTAAAAATTGACTTCTATAGAATTGACCTAATTTCATAGTGTAGACATACCCTATGTGTGTATGAATAATATGTGTATATTATGGAAACACTGCTTATACTTCCAGAGTTAAGGCTGAGTTGAGTTTTGCACTTAAAGCATGTATTCAAACACTTTGTTATGTATGAAGAATACAATGTATCCTCCCAAAAATTACCACACATATTCTTTGACCACTGAATGAATTTTATGAGATTTTACAAGTAAATTGGTTAATTAGTTTTAAGTTAAAATTAGGGCTGTCCATTAATCACAGTTAACTCAGCGATTAACTCAAAAAAATTAACTGAGATTAAAAAAATTAATTGCGATTAATCACACAATAGAATACCAATTGAAATTTATTAAATATTTTGGATGTTTTTCTACATTTTCAAATATATTGATTTCTATTACAACACAGAATACAAAATGTGCAATACTCACTTTATATTATTATTCTGATTACAAATATTTGCACTCTAAAATGGATAAACAAAAGAAATTGTATTTTTCAATTCACCTCATACAAGTACTGTACTTCAAACTCTTTGTCCTGAAAGTGTAACTTACAAATGTAGATTTTTTTTTGTTACATAACTGCACTCAAAAACAAAACAATGTAGACTTTAGAGCCTAAAAGTCGACTCAGTCCTACTTCTTGTTCAGCCAATTGCTAAGAAAAACAAGTTTGTTTACATTTACGGGAGGTACTGCTGACTGCTTCTTATTTACGTCACCTGAAAGTGAGAACAGAAGTTCGCATGGCACTTCTGTAGCCGGCGTAGCAAGGTATTTAAGTGTCATATATGCTAAACATACATACCCCTTAATGCTTCCACCACCATTCCAGAGGACATGCTTCCATGCTAATGATGCTTGTTAAAAAAATAATGCCTTAATTAAATTTGTGACTGAACTCCTTGGGGGAGAATTGTATGTCTCCTGTTCTGTTTTACCTGCATTCTGACATATATTTCATGTTATAGTAGTCTCGGATGATGACCCAGCACATGTTGTTCATTTTAATACTTTCACAGCAGATTGGACAAAACGCAGAAAAGTTGCCAATGTGAGATTTCTAAGGACAGCTACAGCACTCAACCCAAGGTTTAAGAATCTGAAGTGCTGTCCAAAATCTGAGAGGGACGAGGTGTGGAGCATGCTTTCAGATGTCTTAAAAGAGCAACACTCCGATGCAGAAACTACAGATTGTAATTGAAATCAATATATTTGAAATTATAGAAAACATCCAAAAATATTTAAATAAATGGTATTTTATTATTGTTTAACAGTGTGATTAACTGCAATTAATTTTTTTAATCTCTTGACAGCCATAGTTAAAATTAATTTAAAATGGGCCCTTAGAGAAATTTATCACATAATGTCAGTTTATCTCTCCCAAATTATCTTAATAATGGAATAAAGCAGACACTTCAAAATTTCCATATAGTAAAAACTCACTGAAGTCTTGGGGAATGGCTGCATTTCAAGACTTTAAAAAAAAAAAAAAGATTAATGGTCATTTTATATAAATTTTCTTCTTCAGCAGGGGTGGACAAATAAAATTCTATGCACAGGTTTCCCAATTCAGAAATTATGTTACAATGGATTTAAGGGATTACAGGAATATCATAATTATCTCCAAACTAAACATTATAAACAGAGGAAATTCAGTGGTAAGGGTAATCTTAAAAGAAAGCCAAACACAATAAGGAATGGAAATGCAGTTAGGGAACCCAAAATACCTTAACTTTGCCCTGTAGTAACACCAAGTAATAAGCATATGATTATGATATATAAAACCAAACTATATGTAGCGTTAGTTTTTTCCTCCCAAGCACCTAACTTGTCAGATACAAAGGCGGGGGGAGAATAAATAGAATTTAACAATCAATTGCGAAGGCAAAAGCCTATCAGCATGTGGTATTAGTTACACAATATTATGATCGGCTTCCCCAACTATTCAAAATCAGCAAGAGATACCTTATCTTCTGTCTTCTTTCCCACCTCCCTGCAATTCACTCTAGGTGCACACATATTGTTAACTGATGCTGGAGATTCTATCCAGACTTTTTAGTTAGGTTTTGGTTCTTTTAAAATAAAGAGATGACTAACTGAATATTTGGAACCCACTTCTTATTGGAATTACCCCTCTGGACAAAATTCATCCTAACGGAAAAGGCCCACACAAGACCCATTGTTAAGGACTTCAGTGGATTTAAGGGGTGTAATGGGTCCAGTGCAGAACCTCTGCAGTAAACTCAATTTCACTCTCATTTCATAGATTGGATGGTTATTAGTAAATGGATGAAGCAAAAAGGAATTTTCATTGATGACGGAGAGGACTAGACATGAAATTCACTGGACCCATGCTAACTTGCACAGGACACAAGCAAACCCATAAATGGATGAACAGCTCAAGTGGCTGTAAACCAGATTACAGCTAATTGCAAATATAAAAAAATAATCTGCTGCATATGTTGTACTACCATTTGGAAGTGATAGGAAGGGGCAGTCTACAAATGATTGCTTTAAATACACCAACTTTACCTCTAAGAGCAGAGAATAACATGATAAAGGGAAATAAAAAATATCTGTGCTCCTACTGTCCATTCATGCAATAATATATACTTCTGGCTTCCTAATGCATTAATGTAAATCCAAGGTTTCTCAGAGGCTAGAAACTAGTAAGGTTTCATCTGATAGTTTCTGACAAAAATTTAAGCAGGGTGAGCAATAAAACCTACAGTTACTAGTAAATACTGCAAACCATAAAAAGGCTGGAACTAAGCATGATGCAGTATCAAAACAAAATAACCCTCAAGCAGGAGAGAGAGAGAGACAAAATGAACAAACAAGCCTCAACCCATGAAGTCAGAGATCTCGTTGATGCAACGAAGGAAATTTTGTTGATTTACGTTGTGACAGGTTGACATTCCTGTAAGCACAACACTCAATAGCTCATTTCAGCAGCTTTAAGTAGCATGGCATTTTTCCTGATTTATCGCCATTTTATAGTGGTTGGAAATGGACATAGTCACTGTGTCCATAGTTCTAAATGAAGTTAAGTGATGTCCTTGGATGCAGACACAGCTACAATAAAGTTTAAAAAAATTAAAACTATTAAAAGTGACTAATTTAAGTCGCGGGCGGGGGGTGGAGGGGGGGAAGGAGAGCATTCCCAGTACAAGAAAACATCTTCTATGCAAAGAAGTTTGGGAACTATAGTATGTAAATACATTAGAAGACCCAATTTTCAGTGGGGTTGGTCAACCATAGCTCCTATTAAATTCACTGAAAATCAGGCCCCCCTGAACAATTTCGTAAGATATGTAACTTTTTAGATATAATCTCTTTTATTGATCATAATCTCCCCAGTTTAATTCTCATTTTCTCCTGCCACAATTCCATATACTAGAAGACTCAGGATGCAGTCTCCAGCTATTGAAGTCCCATGACATGTGAACATTCTCTCAGGACAGGTTTTCAATTCCAGAGCACAGCAGCTTAAGTTACTATGGATAAGTTCCAGGCTTTTGAATAAAAAGCCCAATAAAGGGCATGAGCCAAACTCCATTGAAATCACTGGAAAGAGTCCCATTGACTTCAATGGACTGTAGATAGGCCTAAATATAGCAAAAATGTCTACATTTGGTAGGTTAATTTCATTTACGTTCTTGTATTTGTCTAGAGCCTACCAAATGAATTATCCAAAAGCTTATTCTGGACCTAACAGGTGGTAGTCCAGTCTAGAATGTTAGCCTGGTATCATCCTATGAATCCATTTCAACCAGAATGATTGAAAAGAGTTCCAATTAAAATCCTAAATCTGGCTCAATTAAATGAACCGGTAATGGTTTCATCCATTACCTGTGAAATTGTTAAATATTTTTCTGTCTAAAAAAATTACTGATATAAATACATATATGAGGGAAGCAGAGAGTGAGTCAAAAAATCCATGATCACCACATGAAAGCTGTGAACATTAAAAAGTGTGCAACCGTTTGAAGTGATTTAAGGGATAACTGTCACTGGAATTAATATGGTTTGAATGTTTAAACATTGCAACAGATTCCTTCACTTTTTGAAGGGTGTCTGATTCCTGCTGTGAAAGCTTAATGTCTGTGTATTTGATGGAAGGTTGAAGATATTTCAGTATATTGTTAACCAGTGCTTATTTAACATACTGGAATGGTCAACGAAGGCCAACAGAGATGCAAGTATGAGGTTAAGTCAGGAGACAGAAATTCTCTCTTTTGTTGGTCTCCTATGACGTTCCCAAGTATCTGGTCAGCATAACCCCTCAAAAAAGTATGAAGGGTAATAAAACGAGAACTTTAACAACATACAGCAAGTGGGAATTAAATAAAATATAATGCAAGAAGAAAACTGAAAAGAAATCCTAACAGACAAAGGGGGCAAGGCACAACTGGGGCTCTCAGCTCCAAAGATATATGTACATAGCACTTTAAATCACATAATGATCTCAATGCACTGCTTCCTTTTGCAGTTGCTCTTCGTATAATCATTAAAGATGGGGAAAATAAGGTTCATAAGCCAATACAGTAAGAGTCAATGGTAGATGCCAGAATGGAACTTATGACTGCCCTGATCTAATCATTACACAACATACCCTCTGTTGTCAAGCCAAATGTTTTCCCACTGCAATCTGGAAAAAGTACTAATGAGCTCCTAGCCAATTTCATTAGAAGATACCAGTTGAGGCTGGCTATCAGAGCTGACTTCCCATGCTGGTCCTTAATATGACCGTCAAGTAACAGACTCACCAGAGCACCAGCAAAACTAGACACCACAGGAAGCCAACCATTCCAGCATGTTTCTATTAGACATAAGCTGACTGTACGCAATGGTACCAAAGGAAATAGCAAAACTGACTGATTTTATAAACTTTTTTCCAGTGTCTGCTTGAATCTCTCTGTCCATCTTCGGTACTGTTGGTGTAGTGTCCAAGTGCCTCATAACACCGCTGGTGAGGCAGGGAAGTACTGATCCTGATAGAGAAGGGTGGGGTTGACCCTCTCTTCTAGCATTGACCAAATTTGTTTTCTTTAATAAAATGACCCCTATATACATACAGCTTACAGACAGCTGATTCACAGGATAGCTGATTCACAGGTTTAAACAATGCTACATTGCTAATTTTTTTTTATCAGCTTTACTGTAGTTGATTATGTTATGCTATTTTAGGTACTGAGCCAGAAACTCAGCTCTCTTAACCATGTGAAACAAACATAGAAACACTTTAAAGATGTTTATTCTTTTTGAGTGAAATTTGCTATTTAATATTTCAGCACAAATATCTTTATAAAAGCCAATGACTCTTCCAAACAGACACTCAACAAAACAATGAGAACGTGCCCTCACCCCCACCCCTCTCTCTTTCCTTCTCTTTAAAAAACAAAAAAATAACAGAGGACGTCCTATAGCAAAAATTACTTCATTGGAAAGCTATCAAGTCATCATCAGCTGTGGTTAAAACCCGAATGAAGACTTCAGTTAGAATAAAGATTACTATAAAATGAACTTAATGGGGCAAACTTTTGAATCCAACCTTGGCAGGAATGGAATACAGTTTTCATTTGCTGTCTGAGATTAATGGCTAAGAAATAAAACCACAAAGAAAGGAGCCTGTGGGGCTTCCAACTTTTAAGACTTTTAATGGGCGAGTTTTGGGGGACATAAAAGGGGCGGGGGAAGAAACCAATTTTAGAAATCAGTTTTGGTAAATCTTGTTGTTATTTTTCTATTTAAACTCTTACAATACAGTAAAGGCCCTGAAAAGACCAACTGGACCAATATATTTATGTATTCATTAAATGTCCAATCCTTTATTCATAATATAGAGAATACAGAACTGGAACTTCTAAACTTATCTTATTTTTTGTATTAGAGGTGAGGGAAGGGTCAGAATCATATTCTCATACCTGAACTTGCATTCAGAACTAGAAGAGTGGTTTTTTTTCTGGGTGAGATGCAGACAAAATATCCTAAGAAAAACACATTTTGTGAGATTCTGGTCCAAAATGGTAGAAAGATTTCCACTGTATAGCTTTCATATCCAGACCTCAAAACCAAGTCTAAATGTAATCTGATTACTACTATCTTAGCCCATCTCACTGTTTGGCTTTATATTTCCATAAAGATATACATACAACATACCCACCACACATTCTCTCTCTCTTTATATATATATAAAATGATAGATATTTATAGAGACAGACAAGGCAAGAACAGATGGGTGCAACAGTACCCTAGGCTCATTACAGTTTTTATCAAATGGCCTCTCCCATGAAAGAAAAGATTAATGACTTGAAATAGACAGAGGATTTAGCAAGGAGAAAATTCCTGGAGCTAAAATGGGTTGATAGAACCAAGCTCCCTTTCTTCTTATCCTATTTAACCACTCTAGCTTTGCATAAAAAATCAACTACTTGTTTTCTTTTTAAATAGAGGCTCCAGACATTAGACCTCCAGATTGAGAGCATATTCAGAATCCCAGCAATATAGACTGCAGAAAAGAATGTTTGCTTGATATCTAGGAAAGAAAAAGTGAGATTGTGTATATGAATGTCATGTAACTTCAGAACTCACCTAGCTGAGCTATTAACATAATTTATTATTTATAGGATAGTAACACACGTAAAAGCCTTGACTGTGACTGAGGTCCTATTTTAGTACACATTGTAAAAAAACACAGTCCCTGATCTGAGCTCTAGTATAAACAAAAAAGAAAGAAAGGGAGGGATAAAGGAAAGATCATTATTCACATTTCATAAATGGGGAACTGAGGCACAGAGAGATTATTTAAATGATCAGGAAGTTTGTTGCAGAACCAGAAGCTGACCTTAGATCTCCTAGAGTCCCAGCCTGGTGCCTTAGACCATCCTTTGTGCTTATGTCATTTGGCCAAAATGATTAAGTCAATGATACAACAAGGCTGATCTAGGGACCCAAAGTTTACTGCATTGTACCTCCCAGCCCATTATATATTTTATTCTTTTCAACTCAGTACAGTTTAACTCTGATCTTTTTTGTTATAGTTGATTCAACGTAATTCCATCTGTTATATATTTTATTCCATTCAATACGTGACATTCTGTTATGTTGTATTCACTCTGGTATACTTTCTAATCAATTCTGTTATATGCTTCAATTCAATACAATATATCTATTCTGCTATGTTTTATTTATTTCAGTATGATTTATATCTATTTTGCTATATGTTACATTAAGCTCTCTGCATGTTGTATCAATTTCTTCATCCATAACATCCATTTTGTCATGTGTTCTGGTACTTTCCCTGTTTTGATGTGCTTTTACATCCTGCTTCTGGTTATAATTATTTTTCTTTACATTTGTGTGGTTTTAATGCCGTTTATTTTTTCATCTGTCTAGGCACTAATTTTGAATCAACTACTCCATATCTAGGGAATGATAAAGTAAAATAGAGTATGTGTTAGTGTTAATAACATGTGCGTATAATTTACTCTTTAATGTTATAAAAAGTGATTTCTGGAAGACAGCAGGGTGAGCTCTGCTGAATTCATTTGAACTTAAATGGGTTAGAATTTCCAAATCTTATCATCATTTCAATACAAGTTAAAACTATTAAGTTTCTGTTTAAAATAAAATAGGCTATAATATATTTTCAGCTTGGCTTCATGCTTTTCCATGATTTTTAATTTTCCTTCATAATTTAAAGAACAGGAAGGTGAATTTTATTTCATAGAGAAATCAGAAACACCACTCAAATTCCACGCGTTCAAAATGATGACAAAGGGCCCTAAAAAAATAAATGATGATGACATGATTTTTAAACGAAATATTTTTAATAATCTGAAATTGTAGGTTATTTTTCTTTGCCTTCTGGTTTTGAGCCTTTGAGATTCAGTCAGACACATTTGAAAACTTTTCTATGCAACAATGAGAATTAGAAACTTTGTTTTAAAAATGAAACAAATTCTTATGTAGTAATTTGACTCCAGAAGCTGGGACTTTGAGAAAAATATCTCTTGCGAGACCTGCCGTAAAATCATGCAAGTTGGCAATACGGAAGGACACTCAATACGGAAGGGCTCATCTACACAATGCATTAGTTCACACCAAATGGGTGTAAATCCAAGTTCATACAAGCATGTTGCACATTAACAGGCTTGTGTGGATCCTGCAAATAGTTCCATTTAACATCAGGGATCTCTACAGGGTAAAGTGGGGAGAAATCTTCCTCCCAAGGCTAAAGAGCATCAGGAGTCACCCATTTGCAGCTCCATTCATGGAAGCAGAAGTGGGGAAAAAGACAAGGAGGGATTTTTTAGACTGTAAGCTCTTCAAGGCATAGATTGTCTCTTCCTGTATGTTTGAAAAACACGATGCACTAATTGAAGCAAACAATAAAGTCCATCTTGCTACACCTCTACCATGGCCTACCTCTAAAGACCCTTGTGCACTCGCACAGTAGGAACTGGTTCCTTCTCCCTAGGAGCCTATGGCCCCACTGGAGGTGGAAGCAGGATTTGTCTTTTGTCATTACAGTGTTAATTTAGTGGCTTTGGTACAAACTGTCCCTTTAACCCAAGAAAAAACCCATACAGGGCGACACCTATGTGACAAGTTTCCACAATAATTTTCCATCAGATTATTAATGGATTGTTTCAGAAGCAATATGCAGTGGGTTTTCCTCTCAGAACCCATAGTATGTTTGATGGGCCAGAAGCCAGTGCTCCAAAATGCCACAAGGGCCTCCAGTCTACAGCTGTTCATTTACAATGAAGTCCTTCACCCTTGGAGTCTCCTACCTCTGATTTCCTTTGTGGGGGGAATAGGGGTCCCATCTGTTTAGGCACAGAAGCAGATTCCTCTTCACAGATGCTAGCTGGGGTGCTAGAGAATTTTCATCCCAACTGAACAATGACTGGAAGGGGGTGATCTGGGCCTTTGTCCTTCAGTCACATGACATTCTACCATCCCTCTCTTCTCTCAGAAACTTAACCACTGTAGCATTTAGGTGCCAAAAGTCAAAGAAAGAAGGCCAGTCCTTACATTACACGAATGTAGTTTTAATTTTCCGACTTTCTTTGTACTTTGAAGTATATGAAAGTTTACATAACAATGTCAGCTTAACAAAAACAGACAAGATTCCTGTAGCTAGATCTTTACAGGTTTGTAGGATCCTAGCTGAGCTATGTGCTGTTGCTTCTAGAAGAGTACATGAGACTTCTAGCTGAATTATTTTGCAGAGCTCACTATGGCTGAGCTTCTCCCCTATGCAGAGACCCTTCACAAGACCAATGTACCACTTAATTATCAACTGAACTCTATTTTGTAGGTTTACATGATGCATAGGTTTTGTGCTGGGATTCTGTACAGTGGAAAAGTTTACATTTTGTGAATTCTAGCTATTAATACAATTAATAAGTATTACTCTATATCGGGGTAGGCAACCTATGGCACACATGCCAAAGGCAGCACGGGAGCTGATTTTCAGTGGCACTCACGCTGCCCGGGTCCTGGCCACTGGTCCGGGGGACTCTGCATCTTAATTACATTTAAATGAAGCTTCTTAAATATTTTTAAAACCTTATTTACTTTACATACAACAATAGTTTAGTAATATATTATTGACTTATAGAAAGAGACCTCCTACAAATGTTAAAATATATTACTGGCACACGAAACCTTAAATTAGAGTGAATAAATGAAGACTCGGCATACGACTTCTGAAAGGTTGCCAACCCTTGCTCTATATTGTCTCTTTTATCTGATGATCTCTGAGCATTTAACAAAGGTGGGTAGAGTGAGTAGCAACATCATTTTGCAGATGCGGAAACAAGTGGTTAGAGAGAGGTCATAGAGGAGATCAGTAGCAGAGTTATAGAGCCACATCTCAACTTCCCAGTTCCTTATTCTCATCACTTAAATAATTCTGCTGTCTCCCAAATACAACATACTTTTCAGACACAGAGACTACATATTTATGGGCTTTTTAATACCTGTGGTTTATATAGAAGATTTAGGAATGTTTGACATAATGTAGATGATACGATTCGATCCGCAAATTTATCGGCCAGACTCTGAACTCAGTTACACCAGTGTACATACGGAGTAGTTCCACTAAAGGCCATGGTGTTATTCCAGTTTTAAATCGAATGCAGAGAAAACAGAAGCTGGACCCACATATTTCATTTGTTTTGCCTCCACTATGAGAATACACCGTGTGAAACTGTGATTAGACACCTTTTGACACTACACATTACAGTGTTCCATTTTGAGAAGTCATTAATAAACCTAATTTTAAATCAATATTAAAAATAAAGCATTCCCACTCATGCTCAGACCTTGTGTCAATTTTCATCCCAGACTGCTGACATCTAAACTGCTTGAGCATAATTTATAATGGAAATGCTGACACAAACTTAACTGCAGTGGCACGAACAATGCCAGTATAAAAAAAGCCAAGAGAAGACTCCTTAAAATAAACTACATGAAGTTCAAAACTCAGATTAAAAGCATATGAACCTGAAATAATTTTATTGATGATTATTCAGTGCATAGTCAAACATCCTGCCCTCTGCAGAATGCTCCAGTGAGAAGGATTTTTAAGGAGTCATGACTTCTAAAAGGTTTGTTGGAAAATTCTCCTTATGTTACACCATAAGAATTCTACATTTGTATTTTCTATAATTATACATTTCTATCAGGCATTGGGGCTATTAGCATGCACAAACACCCCCTACAACAAAAGCAGTCGTTCTGGAAAGAGAAAACAGGGAAATCTAACACTCTCCTACCATGATCAAGACGGTAAGAGCTGCTGCAGTTGCCAAAAACGATACACAAAACATTTAATTTATAATAGTTAGAACCTGGCCCTTGACCAAGCCCAGAGAACTATGTCTTATTTCACTTGCTCTTGAATATGTCTCTTTTGGAGATAAATGACTGTGCTGTTTGCCAGTTCTCTCCTCTGTTTGGCGTTTTGTTTAGCTCCACTTGTGACAAGCCAAGAGTTGATGCATCTGCTTGAATGTGTAATATACATCTTTGGTCAACTTAGCTTTTTTCCTTGACAATATTATGTCAAACAATCACATCACAACTGGCTCTGATCTCTTTGTTGTTAGCTAATAAATTAAAGAGTATTTATTATCTGCAATCCTTTTTTCCTTTTTAATGGTGACACATTTGTGGTGAATTACAGGGCAGCTTTATAAACTAGGCTGTGGGCCAGTATCAGCCCCTGCGTTCATGTGAATGTTCCCTCTCCCACTTGGCCTCCCAGCCTGATGGTAAATCAAGGCAGCTGTCAGAGCACACTAAGTTAGTGTGCGTCATTGGGGAGAGCAGGAAGCGTTGGGGGTATAATTCTGTCCATCAAACTAATATGTTATATCAGTAGCTTTGTAATCTTCTGCTATAAGTTATGGGAAGTGACACCTAAGAATTCACTTTGAAAGCAATGTGTTCCTCAGACTTTAAGCCAAAACAGACCCAATCTGCAGCAAACGTTCCTCTGTTTATATGAACAGCTTTGTAGCAGCTAGCAGCCATATCGCCATCAATGCAGCAGTATTTTACACATTCCACTACAAATCTCTCTCTGTTTACAGTCTTTGCAACAGAGTTTGTAAACTTTTTAAACATGATTTCTTCCCTTCTTCTTTTTTACCCTTGCTTTAACCTCCAGTAGCAGGACAGATAAATATACTCCTTGAATGTTATCATGACAAAGTGAACTCCTGACAGATAGGAATGAATGGGCGACCTATTTCCCTTGTCCATACCCCCTTCAACCTTTGCCTTGACAAATGTGGGAAATGACTGTGTAGGACAGGAGAAGAATACACACAGCACTATGATAGGAATGTCAACTTTTCTGTTAAATGTTCACATGATACTGAAAGCAATGAGTGAAGATAACGCTTTGTACGTACGGTTTTCTAAACAACTTCACAAAGATCCAATTCACACTGTATCTCTTCTGAAAGGATTCCTTATTTTCAGTGACTTTTTTTAATGCTTTTGAAGACCAATAAAAAAGGAACTTGGGCTCAATGAAGTCTTTTTGTGAGGTGTGATCTGATCTGAAAGAAGTCTTGGGGGCATCTTCAAAGAGTCCCAATCAGACATGCATGCCCTACCTCCCCCATGCATTGAAACTGAATATCTATGTTAAAAACATTAAATGTCCACATTTACATTGCCAATCCAAAGTCTGATAAAGAAGATGGTGAGAATTTTATTTTTGCTGATCCTAGGTCTTAAATACCATGAAAAACTTTGATTTTGGCAACTTTTATCATCCAGGTTTTAGAGCAGTATCTGTTTTTCTCTCTCAATGCTTTTTTAGTTCCAGAACAAATTTTATAAAATCTTAGGAAAATCAAATAAAGGAATCTTAGCACTTGAAGTATTCATTGGAAACGCTATCATAGTCTAATAAAACCTAGATCCAACCTTCTACTTATTAAAGCTTAACACACAGGAGATTTAAAACATTTTCAGGACTGTGAAACAGATACTTCTGTTTCTCTTAATGTGTGGGCATACAAATGTTGCTCCAGCACTCCTTTCAAGGTCAACTTGAAAATCATGAGTGATATTTCACAGGGTCACAGGACAAACCACACAGCCTAAGTACATAAGAACTTTTATATTTAGAAACATCATGCCTTGCTCACATTGCTTAAAAGAATGAACAATTATATGCCAGCCTCTGCTAAATAGTAAGAAAATTAAATTTTGTACCTACAAAAGAATCTATTTAAAGAGTAGACTTTCATTTTCTTAGTCTGTTCATCCTGGAAAATTAAAGCAGTAGTGACTTTGGACTTTTTCTTCAGAACTCCATTTCAAAAACTTACTTCAGAAATTCTATTCTAGTGTAGTAATCGGTAATTTGGAAACTGATGCAATCAAGTATAGCTTCTGAACTAGGTAAAGTAAACTGGCCTGACTTCATAGGACTTACACTAAATCAGGTCCAATGTGATTTGGGGGGAATAAAGGGAGCAAGGGGGCAATACATCCTCACAACTGAGATGTAGGAAAATACAAGAACTGTTAGTGGGAGTCTTGACCATTTCTCAAGCACCGTTTCTCATGCAAGGGTGTTGCTTTCATGCTTAATGGCAGTGCTTCTCCCCCCACTCCAGGAGGTGAGTTTTCTTACCTAACAACTTTACAAAACAGTCTGTGCTCAAACCACAGAAGCTGATTTTCATAATTATGTTGGTGGCTCAATGCGGCACATAAACTCTTTCTTGCACCCATAGAATGCTCGGCATTACAACCCCCTCATTCTCAAAGGACTGAGTGATTTCGACAGGGCCTGGGGGAACAGCATCAATGGACTACACTGAGGCATTTATTAACTTGTGTTGCTGCTTCCTCCACTCTGTGAAATCTCTCTATAAGGAGATTCTTGGTAGATAAGGAAGCACAGATGCTGCAGGCACCAGCAAAAGACAGGAGATGGGGAAAGGGGCTTTTGTGGGTCGGCTGATATCCATGAGTTAAGGGGGCAGGAATCCTTGGCTATTTCTCTGGAAGGTCAAATCATGTCCTCCATTGATGGAAGAACAGGAAACAGAGTGAGCTGAAAATATGTTTCTTTTCCTAACATAGGCTAGTGCCATACAGGAGAGAATAAGCCCATGAGGACTCATTTTCAGACATGAGCGGAATCAAAAGACAAAGGTTTTATTTAAAAACTTGCAGGCAGTTTAGTTATCAAACGGATTAAGCCCTTTTAGGATTTTTCATCACACAAATGAATTGAAAAAGGGAACGACATGCAAAAGGGAGATTAAACGTCCATGTTCAGGACTTAGTGTTTCCTGTTCATTTAATAAAACAAATAGCATTATTAATGTCAACACAGGGTCAGAATTTTCAAATTAACCTTGGTAATATGCTATCTGCCACACAGTTTCATACCCTCTTACTTTCATTTTGAGTTTTGACTTCATCTGACCCTATATGGCAAAGCCACAATTCAAAACAAAACCAGATCTATCACTTTTTGGTTTTGTTTGAAGTCTGGATCCCCAGAAACACAAAACTTCATTGCGAAACAAAAGTGAACAATGAAAAGTCTTCAGAAATATTGTCTTATCCACAGACAACACTTTGCAGGTCTGCTGAGAAGTTTACAGGCCTGAAGTGGTATGGAATATGGGAGACACTTTATGGCATTGTTGATACCAATATTATGAAATTGGAAGGAATCTGACCAGATGTGTTCACGTAAGGTATCTGTGAAAATGTTATGATTTGCCAAGTATGATGATCGTGTTTGTGTGTTTGTATCATCACTGTATTATGAGTTAGAGATATGTAGGGTATATCTATTTCCAAACTAGTGCTGTGTTTCTGGGTGACACCCCTAGACAGATTGGCATCAGCACTGCCTAGCCTGTTCGATGGCCCATCAAGGGTCATCAGCTGTACAAAGAACCCATTGAAAGAAGCCGGGGTTACATCTTATGACTCAGCAGGACTTGTAGCGGCATGCCTATGGACAGGGGACTACAAGGTTTTTCCATGCCGTGTGCTATGAGTTTGTGTTTGGAACAAAGGAAGTACCAGACATATGGCAAAGGATATAAAAAGGCAGCTGCATCTTCTCCATTTTGTCTTCATTCCTACTTCTTACCTCTGGAGTACTTTTCTACAAACTGAAGCTCTGTGGATGTGTTCCAGAGGGACTTTCAAGCCAGCAAACTCACCAACACTGCTAAAAACCTGATTTTTGGACTTTGTAGTCTTATGGGTGTATCTGATTGCTTAACCATTTAACAACCTGTGACTCTGCACTCCATATGCTTTATGAAAGCATGCTTATGAACGTGAATATGATGTAACTGGAATATGCTTTATGCAAAAGGTGTTTTATAAGGTATATTACAAAGCTTATAATCTATTGGGTGTGTTCATCCTATTTGAATGCATGTATCATTCTTGTATCTGAAGCTAGAAATATGAAGTACTATATAACTCTGAGGTCCTATTGTAATTATGCAAAGTGTGGGCCATTAATGGTGGTTTAGAATCTTGATGGCTCCCATTGACCAGGACAATTGGTTGTGGATGTTCCTGTGTACGTGTGAGCCAGCCCATGGGTAATGAAGAATGAGGTCTTGCAGTGACATGTGACCACGTCACCTGGTAATGAAATCCATCTTATATCTGGTACTTTTCCATTTAGGAGGCAGGGTGGGGACTCAGAGAGAGAAAAGATTCCCGCTTTGTGCCAAAGCTATAAAAGGGGCTGGAAGAGAACAAAAGAGGGCTGCCAGTCATGAGAACACCCTGCTTTCCACCTAAGATGCCTTTTGGAACTAACTAGGACTGTACTGGGGAAAGGATTCGGCCCAGACTAGGAAGAAGTCTAGTCTGTGAAAGAAGCTTATTGGAAAATCTCTGAGGTGAGATTTTACCTGTAAACAGTTTCTTAATTTATTAGGCTTAGACTTGCATGTTTTTGCTTTATTTTGCTCCGTGACTTACTTTGTTCTGTCTGTTATTATTTGAAACCACTTAAATCCTACTTTTTATACTTAATAAAATCACTTTCATTTATTAACGAACCCAGAGTAAGTGATTAATACCTATGGGAGCAAACAGCATCTCTCTCTATCAGTGTTATAGAGGGCTGACAATTTATGAGTTTAACCTGTATAAGCTTTATACAGAGTAAAAAGGATTTATTTGGAGTTTGGATCCCATTGGGAGCTGGGTATCTGGAGGCAGCTAACCTGCAAAGCTGTTTTTGGTTAAGTCTGCAGCTATGAGGGCGTGGACCACACCTGGGTCTGTGTTGCAGCAGGCTAGCATGTATGGCTCAACCAGGCAGGGTTCTGGACTCCCAGGCTGGCAGGGAAAACGGGCTCAGAGGTAATCTCAGCACATCAGGTGACAGTCCCAAAGGGGTCTCTGTGACCAAACCCATCACACAACCCTCTTTTTGTTTTTTCTTTCTTTTATAATAAACCTTTAATTTTAGGTGCTAAAGAATTGGCTGGCAGAGTGGTATTTTGGGTAAGATCCAAACCAATATTGATCTTGAAATGTGGCTGGCCCTTCGGAGTCAGAAGAACATTTTGTGTAGTAAGTAGAGTTTTTAAATAACCTCTCACTGTACTGGACCTATGTGCTGACTGGACTGGAATGCAATAAATGGGGCTCTGTGATCTCATTTTTTTAGCTTCTTGATAACCAATGTGGAGGATCAGGAGCACAGTTTGTGACTGGTTGGTGAATCTAATTTCAGTCCTATCCACCAATTTTGGGAGAATCTGCTCTCCTCTTTTGCAGCCCTGCCCTGCCCTTGGCATTTTCAGTGTGGGCTACCCTAGGCACCCTGGGTCACATGTGGTTACACAAAACTCCGTTAGTTTCATGCCTATGTTCAAACCCAGTTTCTGGTAACAACATGAAACATTTTCAAAGTTCTACCATACAATGTAGGTGAAGCAATGACCAGTCAAGGTGACGTAAGGTGATGAAGGTGAGAGGTCAGCCTAAATGAAAGCTTTCTTTTCCCAGGACTGTGACTTTATTTGATATTTTATATTCAGCATAACTATATTATTATTTTGCATTTACTGGCCTAAATTCTCAAAGGTGACTTTTGACTTTGGGTGCCCAGCTTGACATATTTTATATTAAAAGAGGATGTTCGACACTTCTGAAAATTAAGCCTCTTTACGGTGTCTCAGTTTGGGCATGTGAAATCTTAAGTCACTTTTGAAAAGTCACTTTTCAAGCAGGCATCTCACATCTCTTTACTAACATCAAGCTATATAATGCACCCCAGTGAAGCAGATATTACTACAGTATAACCATTTTATGAATGGACAAAGAAAAACATAAAAAGTAAAGTATTTTCTCTTGTCCATGCAGTTGGACCAGTGGCAGATCTCGGAACAACAATGAACAATATTCTAAATCATCCATTTGGGAGCTTAAAAGAACATAAGAATGGCCATACTGGGTCAGACCAATGGTCCATCTATCCCAGTATCCTGTCTTCCAACAGTGGCCAATGCCAGGCGCTTCAGTGGGAATGAACAGAACAGGGCAATTATTGAGTGATCCATCCCCCCGTCATCCAGTTCCAGCTTCTGCCAGTCAGAGGTTTAGGGACACCCAGAGTATGATGTTGCGCTCTGACCATCTTTGCCAATAGAAATTGATGGATCTATCCTCCATGAACTTATCTCACCCTTTTTTGAATCCAGTTATAACTTTTGGCCTTCACAACGTTCCTTTGCAACGAGTTCCACAGGTTGACTGTGCATTGTATGAAGAACTTTTTTATGTTTGTTTTAAACCTACTGACTATTAATTTCATTGGGTGACCACTGATTCTTGTGTTATGTGAAGAGTTAAACAACACTTCTTTATTCACTTGCTCCATGCCATTGGTGATTTTATAGACTTCTATCATATCTTCTTTCAGTCGTCTCTTTTCTAAGATAAAAAGTCCCAGTCTTTTAATATCTCAGTGTACGGAAGTTGTCCCATACCCTAATCATTTTTGTTGCCCTTCTCTGTACTTTTTCCAATTTTAATATATCTTTTTTGGGATGGGTGACCAGAACTTCATGCAGTATTCAAGGTGTGGATTTATACTGTGGCATATGTACTGTCTTATTAGCTATCCCTTTCCTAATGGTTTCTAATGTTCTTTTAGCTTTTTTTGACTGCTGCTGCACATTGAGCAAATAACTATCTGCAATGACTCCAAGATCTCTTTGTTGAGTGGTAACAGCTAATTTACATCCCAGATTTGAGAGATCCCTTTGTAACTCTTCGAAGTCAGTTTTGGATTTAACTGTCTTGAATAATTTAATATAATCTGCAATGGGAAAACATTGTACTTTTAAAGTAAAAACATTACAATAATCTCTCAGTGTCCTTAAAAAGAAGAAAGGAAGAAAAAAAAGCCAAAAATCCTAGCCTGTACTTTTGGGTGAATGTTCATACATCTTTCTAAAAGGAAACAAGTTTGATTGTATGTGTCTTATTTATGGGAACTATTGTACTGTACATGTGACATGCACTGTACAGGAGACTCTCCATTTTAAATCCTTAATAGTGGCAGAACAGATTTTCCCATCAATTTTTAATAACAAAAATGTTAGTGCATTATAATGCTTAGACGCACACGTGGTTCCACAGCAGAGCAAAAATGATGTCAAATTAAAAATCAGTGCCAGGTCAAATTCAACCCTAGACTAATCAAGCACCACCCATCAACTTGAATAAGAGTTATGCCCAATTAAATTGAGGCTGAATTTGGGTGTTTCTTTTTTAGACAACATCAGGTTTCACAAATAAAAGAAGGATGACCTTGTGGTTAAGGGGCTGGATTAAGACTCAGGAGTCCAATTGCCAGATCTGCCACAGACTTCCTCTGTGACCTTGGGCAAGTCATTCGATCTCTTTGTGCTTTAGTTCTCCATCTGAAACAGGGATATAAAGATCATTTCTTTCTCCCACCCTTTGTCTTGTTTTTTTTAATCGTATGCAAGTTCTTTGGAGCAGAAACTGTCATTTACTACATAATTGTATAGCACCTAGCACAACAGGGCCCTAAATTTGGTTGGGGCCTCTAAGCTCTACTATAACACAAATTAACAAACATTTCTGCACTTCTGGACATACTGGGGCTCTCATCTACATTTGAAACCATTTTTACAAACCACAGTTACAAACAGTAACAGCACCATGTTCAGAGTTTAGAAACCATGTTCCAAGATCTGCTTTGGCAAGCAAGAGGTGGTTGTCTATCGCACAGTTTCTGCTAGACCTCCTTATCTATCCATCCATCCACCCACCCACCCACACCCACGCACACACCAGTTCAGGTGGGATGTGGAAAGCACAACAAAACATTTCTGTATATGATTGTAGCTGCATCAGGCAGAGCCTTAGGTGAAGTTCTTGGTCACAGTACAATAAAACCAAATCAAACATCTGCGATGTTTTCACAGTTACAGGTATATTTCCCCACCTGTGACTGCTGACTAAGGTGTTTGTGCAGAACGGCTTCAAGTGTAGCCCTGCCAGTCTAGCCATTAGCACATTCATTGGTCCTCACAGCTGGATAACAACAATATTTCTCAAGTCACCTACAAAAATTGCAGAAGCCACACCGGCCTAGTCACTTGAGACTCGGCAATGAAATCGTTGCCTCCTGTTTTCATGAGTGGTGCTGTAAAGCCATATGAAAATTTATCCAGAGTTGTTGTTCTTTCATATGGCTTGGATAGGTAGCAACAACTACAACTTTATATCTGTTTGATAGCCAGCACACTGCTGCGGTAGTGAGCTGGTGAATGTCCTTCAGTCTGCCCCTATACAAAGCAAATATTTGGACTGAGTCATCCATTACCAGCTATGGTTTGCAAACCCAGCAAAGTTCACTAGCTACTCACTGGCAGCTCCTGTGGCCTCCCTACTACACAGGTTCCTTAAGCTAAACATGAAAAAAGTGGGATTTTTTTTCCAAATGCTGGACATTTCAAAAGAGCCTAAGGAGCTGAGCAACCAAATCCCATTGGAATGGAACAGGCGTTGGGCACCTAATTCTCTTAGGCGTCTTTGAAAATCAGTGCTTTAATTCTCATTGAGCATTTGCAGCACTGACGCGTGATCACTGAGTAATGAAAAGAGCTCCAGAGTGATTAAAAGCTGGTTGTTTCCCTTAAATAAACCCAAAAGATAAAACCTCTGTCTGATGTCAGGACAAATGCATATGACCTGGCTTTTTAGAAGTAATTAATTCATGTGCTTCTCGTCACTGCACACCTATTGATCATCATCTTTCAACAATACCTCCAAAAGAGCATATTGGCTACGCAGGGGATGGATTTGGTCCATTTTTCTGTATTAGAGTCCCTCAAATTATGCGAGATTCTGCAGACAGATATGATAAAATATATACCAAATGTTGGCCTCTGAAACCTAAGGTGTTTAAGTTACTGCACTGCATATGGCTAAGCAATGAACTCTTTTTCTTATCTTTTGTTAGCAGTGCAGAGAAAAAACACTGCCCTAGGAGAGAGACAATGGAGTGTCCACAGTGCACAGTTCAGAGCAACTGCACTCTCCCACCTTGGTCCCTCAAAGGCACCCACTCTAGGCTCCTGGTTACTTCTCAAATACCCATGTCTCTTTCCCTCCTGATGATGTTTTTTCCCCAGGGTGCACAGTTTCCCTGCCTACAGTGTAATATCCCCAGCAAGTCAGACTGCTTAAGCAGGCCACCAATTGTGCTTTATTTTCTCTTTGAAGGCTGGAACTGGCAGGTTATAGGACACTAGGTTTCACAAGAGTTAATAGCAATAGTTCAGTCACCTATTACTTAAATTGAATACTATCATCAGTAACACCATTGGCCAAGATTTTCAACAGTGACTAGTGAGTTTGGCTATCTCAATCTTTGGATGCCTAACTTAAAACACCTGAGGGGCCCCTTTTTCAAAAAGCGCTGAATGTTAAACTTCTGACAACCAGTGTACTTAGGGTATCTCAAACTATTGTAAAAAAAATTGGCCTTTTAAATAAATACATCTTTCTTCTAATACTGAACAAGTGAAAACTTATCTTTTGCTGTGACAACTATTAAAAAAAAAGCAAGTGTCAATAGCTCCAGGATTTCTTCCGAAGTTCTTTGTTAAAGTTGGAACAAAGGTTTCATATTAAGAGATGGGGCTATTTAATACTAGCACTGAATAACTACTTTGATAAATGTCACTATATTTTTTTCAAATAAATGAATTAACATTTTTTCCCATTATTCATGCAATGTGCAAATAATTTACTAACAGCACACAAATTTAGTGGTTTTTAAATGAATTATTTGTGAATTGTTTCCCCCTTTATTTGTCCAGCTTTTGTTGGTCCTCCTTTCTCCTCCTTCCCTATTTTAAGTGGGAAAAAATATCTGAAGTAATTTCCCTCTTGTAAACTGCAGTCATTTGGCTCATTTAAATCCATCTTGTTTCAATCCCACGCACTCTCTAAAATTGTAATGCAACTGACAACCTTCTTTCTCCTTAATATAAACAGAAAGCATTAGGAAGAGCAAACATCAGTTGAACTAATCCTGTGCTCTGTGATTCTGCTGTAGACTTCATGATTCTTAGCTAGCTGTTCCTATTTGGAAATGGTAGGAGGTTAACCTGGGTTGACACTGAAAGCTGTATCACAATTCTATAGTGAGTTTTGGGATTACAGAGACTTCCACTCTACCCACTCTTGCAAATTTCATGCCAGTAAAAACAAAGCATAGTCTAATGATTGTGCTCCAGTCAGATATTCTACAGACGTACATGCCAGATTGTTTGGAAAAGTACCACAGTAAGTATGGAATGCAGACAGTATGTATGCTGTCCAAATGCCCTCAGATTTTTCAGAGATGGTCTCTATTTTCTTTCAAAGACTTTCATCTTTAAATGCTCATCTCCAGTAAGAAATGTCATAAAAGTATAAATGAAGCTACAGGTTACACTTATAAACAGACTATTCCTTTACACACGTTTAATCCAGACAATCCTTTCTTTAAGTCTTCTGAATCTTTACTGCTGTTTTTGATGGGGCATAAGCTTGTGACCTTTTGTGTCTAATGTCACAGAAATGAAAAGGTCAAGCAATAAGTGCAGTTTATCACTGGCTTCATTTTTCCACTCCAGAATAAAATACACAATATATCTGGAGAAATGTAAATTCTTGAAGGTTTAAAATATTATTCAAACCCTCCTCGTGTGAAGACAACAGCTGGGAAACTGTGGAAGAGCTCCAGTGGGGACTTCAGCTGCCTCAGTATACAGCTTTGTTAAATGAATTACAATTTTATTACAATGTCTGCATGGTTGTCAACACACTGTTTTAAAAACAACAGCTGTGCCAGGCTTGCTTTTCTACTTTTCTAACAACTAAAGAACTGTAGATTCTTTTGTGAAATGTTGGTTTGTAGTATACTTGGGAACGTAAGAAGATGAAACAGAACAACAATCAACTTGGGAAGTAGTTACCTTATATATGTGGGCCAAGATTCTCAAATGTATGTGCCTAATGTTCCACACATATATAAAAATGGCCTGACGTTCAGAGAACTTAAGCACTTGCAGCATCCCTTTGGTATCTTTTGGGATTGCAGATGCTATATAATTATAATATTATTCCAACCTATTCTAAAAATTGTGATTAACACCCAGGTCTTTCATGTGCCAACCTACATGCAATTTTCACAAATTTCTATAAAGTCTGCCTGCACTTGTATTTGTTTAATGTCTCCAAATCATATGCTCTGACTACAGGCTAATGATAAAGCAGCTAAGCCCAAAGGAATAGAAGCAAGTTCAAAACAGTAATAATGATAGAATGTTATAATGTTTGCCTTTTTAGGTTCCGTTTTCACTTATGTCCAAAGCACAACAAACATCAGGTTGATGTGTGATTTTATAATTAACAACAACAATGCCAGGGACTATTTAATTTATAGCTCACCTGGAACTAGTAGAGTCATAAGAACTTATGGATTGCCATTTGGGATCAGACCAGTGGCCGATCCAGTATCAGTATCCTGACTCAAGAGGTCAGTATCAAGTTCTTTGGGGGAAGGTGAAAGAACTCCTACCCACTTGCAAGGTTCTCCCTAAACACTGCTACATAAATTTGAGGTTCTTTGAGCACAAAAGTCTGCATCTGTTCATATAGAGCTGCATTTACCCACCTCCCACAGAGCTGAGGTAGTTCAGACTGCCTGTCAGAAATGGCCTAGAGTTGCTTCCATTTGAAGCCAGCAGACTTCCCTCAGTAATATTAGCTTTCAGTAAACTCCCTAAAAGTGGTTATTTTGGTTCCATTAGAACCAAGTCAAAGATAATATAAATCACTCATTTCAGGAAAATCAGGGTGGATCTACATTACCACAAGGGAGTGTCACTTTCTTTCCGTTTTCTCTACCACTTTTCCTCAAATGTCTTTTCCACAGTATTAGCTTTCCCTTCCCTCAGACTCAGCTTTCATCCTTTTAAACTCTATTTATCTTTGTGGTTTCTCTCTTTCCTTCTTTTCACCACTTGCTCTCCACTCCATTCTCCCAATGGGTCCCCTATTCATTTCCCACCACACATCTCTGTTGGGAAGGGACCAAAACAGAATCCTTTGTACCCTTCATGTGCAACATTTCAGAGGGTAAGCAACTGAGTCTGAGGATGACTACTTACCTCCAAGTGTGGGTGAATTAGAAGCCCTGGGATTGAGTGCCAGAGAAGAAAACTCACATACTGTAAAAGCTTGCCAACAGATTTATACAACGCATTTAAAAATGTCTATTTTTAACTCAAAGAGTTTCAAGAAAGAGTTTCAAGAAGAAGTTTCCTCTTCCTCAAAGAAATCCTGCAAAACACCTTCAAAAGACGAGCAATTCAGAACTCTGCCAAACACTAAAAATCATGGTCTCAACAGAGAAACTGGTTCTATGGCTCATCACAACAATTTGTAACTTATTAACCCTCCTTTGTTGCAGTGTTGTTGCAGCCCTAGTGCCCCAGATATTAGGACCTGAAGTAGAGCTCTGTGTAAGCTTGAAAGCTTGTCTCTCTCACCAACCGAAGTTGGTCTTGTAAAAAATATTACCTCATCCACCTTGTCTCTCCAACCCTCCTTTAAACTATGACTCCAGAAGTGTTAAGTGTCCACTTCACATCTGTTAACCCCTTGTGCTTTACAATCTGTCCCACCTTATATTTAGCTGCAACACTATGGTTACCTTTTCCAGATCTAAAGAGCAGCTCTGTGAAGCTTGACTCTTCCATCAACAGAAGTTGATTCAATCAAAGATATTGCCTCACCCACCTTGTCTCTCATATATCCCGGGACCAACACAGCTACAACACTGCAAACAACACTGAAAAACAAGTTGTCTTTCTATGCAAAGGAAAGGTGGGAAACTCACATTTTGAGAATTGATTTCTTAGGCGTTTGAGATTGAGAACTTGCAATTCACCGTTTGGCCCATCAAGTCATTTGGGATCAGTTGGGTGGGCCTCACTTGCTGTGCTATGACTCAGACTGGCAGGACCTTAATGTGGAAACTCTCTATATCTGAAGAGGCACTCTGATTCTTTTCAGCACTTGTAAATCCTTCCTGTTAGTCTCATTTTATTCACAGGCCTTTAATGTCCCCAGTTTCCATCCACCCTTCTGTGCGGCTGGAGTGATGGAGCTTGCTGCAAGGAATCTATAGTTGGAACATTAGCCCCCAGTTTTCAAACTTTGGCAACTGGACTCTTTCCAAATGCATTTTTCAACAATTAAAATAATAAAACACTACAAATCTATTCCAAAGCTATTTGTGCAGGGAAGGGCTTCAGGAAAAGGAAAAGAACACACATTTTTTTTTAAAGTACGAAAATACTGAAATATTTTATGACTGGGGGTGGCAGCGTGACTCCAGACTCGTCGTCTTTTGTGGCTGTGGAGAATATTGTGCATCTGAACACAGAACACACAGCAAATACAGCAGGATAGCAACGATTGCACTGCACTGTGAGTGCACTTTCTACCCACAGTGCAGAAACTTTTTATTTTCCATTATAAATAATAAGGGTTTTCAAGCCTCAGCTCATCATATGAATGCTTTCAAGCTCACCTCAGGCTAGTCTTTGTCTGGGGGTTGGAACAAATGCGGATGTATCGTAGAGCTTGGCTGTCCTAGCCACTATGGATGTAGAAGCCCTCTACACCAACATTCCACACAAAGATGGACTACAAGCCATCAGGAACAGTACCCCCGATAATGTCATGGCAAACCTGGTGGCTGAACTTTGTCCTCACCCATAACTATTTCACATTTGCGGACAATGTATACCTTCAAATCAGCGGCACTGCTATGGGTACCCGCATGGCCCCACAGTATGCCAAAATCTTTATGGCTGACTTAGAACAACGCTTCCTCAGCTCTCGTCCCCTAATGCCCCTACTCTACTTGCACTACATTGATGACATTGTGATCATCTGGACCCATGGAAAAGAAGCCCTTGAGGAATTCCACCATGATTTCAACAACATCCATCCCACTATTAACCTCAGCCTGGACCAGTCCACACAAGAGATCCACTTCCTGGACACTACGGTGCTAATAAACGATGGTCACATAAACACCACCCTATACCGGAAACCTACTGACTGCTATTCCTACCTACATGCCTCCAGCTTTCATTCAGACCACACCACACGATCCATCGTCTTCAGCCAAGCTCTACAATACAACCGCATTTGCTCCAGCCCCTCAGACAGAGACAAACACCTACAAGATCTCTATCAAGCATTCTTACAACTACAGTACCCACCTGCTGACATGAAGAAACAAATTGACAGAGCCAGAAGAGTACCCAGATGTCACCTACTACGAGACAGGCCCAACAAAGATAACAACAGAACGCCACTAGCCATCACCTTCAGCCCCCAACTAAAAGCTCTCCAACGCATCATCAAGGATCTACAACCTATCCTGAAGGATGACCCATCACTCTCACAGATCTTGGGAGACAGGCCTGTCCTTGCTTACAGACAGCCCCTCAACCTGAAGCAAATACTCACCAGCAACCACACACCACACAACAAAAACACTAACCCAGGAACCTATCCTTGCAACAAAGCCCGTTGCCAACTCTGTCCACATATTTATTCAGGGGACACCATCATAGGGCCTAATCACATCAGCCACATTATCAGAGGCTCGTTCATTCACCTGCACATCTACCAATGAGATGCATGCCATCATGTGCCAGCAATGCCCCTCTGCCATGTACATTGGCCAAACTGGACAGTCTCTATGTAAAAGAATAAATGGACACAAATCAGGCATCAAGAATTATAACATTCAAAAACCATTCAGAGAACATTTCAATCCCTTTGGTCACTCGATTACAGACCTAAAAGTGACAGGTTTCAGAGTAACAGCCGTGTTAGTCTGTATTCTCAAAAAGAAAAGGAGTACTTGTGGCACCTTAGAGACTAACCAATTTATTTGAGCATAAGCTTTCGTGAGCTACAGCTCACTTCATCGGATGCATACTGTGGAAAGTGTAGAAGATCTTTTTATATACACACAAAGCATGAAAAAATACCTCCTCCCACTCCACTCTTTAGCTAAACCTTTAGCTAAAGCAGCAGGAGAGTGGGGTGGGAGGAGGTATTTTTTCATGCTTTGTGTGTATATAAAAAGATCTTCTACACTTTCCACAGTATGCATCCGATGAAGCGAGCTGTAGCTCACGAAAGCTTATGCTCAAATAAATTGGTTAGTCTCTAAGGTGCCACAAGTACTCCATTTCTTTTTAGACCTAAAAGTGGCAATTCTTCAAAAAAAAAAACTTCAAACAGACGCCAACGAGAGACCGCTGAATTGGAAATAATTTGCAAACTGGATACAATTAACTTAGGCTTGAATAGAGACTGGGAGTGGATGTGTCATTACACAAAAAAAAACTATTTCCCCTTGTTTATTTCCCGCCCCCCCCCCCACTGTTCCTCACAAGTTCTTGTCAACTGCTGGAAATGGCCCACCTTGATTATCACTACAAAAGATTTCCCCCCCTCTCCCGTCCTCCCCTCTCTCCCGCTCTCCTGCTGGTAATAGCTCACCTTACCTGATCACTCTTGTTACAGTGTGTATGGTAACACCCATTGTTTCATGTTCTCTGTGTATATAAAATCTCCCCACTGTATTTTCCACTACATGCATCCGATGAAGTGAGCTGTAGCTCACAAAAGCTTATGCTCAAATAAATTTGTTAGTCTCTAAGGTGCCACAAGTACTCCTTTTCTTTTTGACTATTAAGTGTTCTGTTCATTCCCTCTGGGGCACCTGGCATTGCCACTGACAGAAGGCAGGATTCTGGGCTAGATGGACCTTTGGTCTGACCCAGTATGGCCGTTCTTATGTTCTTAAAGAGTTGCAGGCTGTGTCAGCATCCCCCTTCCCAGACTGCATTAGATTACCCACATTTTCTTTCTGACTTGGGTTCCTACTAACATTCGAGCGGGCAAGTGAGGACTCGCCTCAATATTATGGCCATGTGGTAGCACAGTGAAGAATAAATCCTGCTGCAATTCTAACAACTCTGGGGTAGTTTCACAAAATAATGCGCACTCAACTCCTCGCTAAAAGGTGAAAAGGGATTATTAATCGGGGGAAGATACAAGGGCAGATGTATTAATAAATTCTGCTAAAATCCTTGGGTCCATTCCATTCTAGCTGTTGCTCTCTATTCCCAGTTCCCCCAGAAACTCAGTAAAGAACTGTAAGGAGACAAGCTTCTCGGGGGAAGAAAAAAGTAAAATGCTTCATGGGAGTGCTGTTATGATCCCATGCAATTCTAATTCAGGCATCCATTAAATGGAATTATGCAAAAGACATGCCAGGCTCTTCAAATGAATGAGCCTAATGCCAGCTCCCTGAGTTAATCTTGGTCAACTGATGATCAACATTAAAGTTTAAAATCATCCTATGTTAAAACCCAAGACTAAAATCACATTTTTACTTGCTTGCAATAATTATTTTTTAAAAGAAATTTTCAATAGAAATCCTGCTCATATGTATTACATAATATTGCAATTTACACAACAAGTACAGAGCTCCTTTAATCTCCAAAGGAGACAGTAAACAGTGTAGGCAGGGGTCCTACTTAACCCACATACCCTGCTAATAAGTTTAAGATAACAGGCCAGTGCATTTAAATAAAATCCAGACTCAATTTAATAGTATTTGTTATAAAGCTATATCTAATTATATTAGTCAATCTTTATTACTAGGTTCACAAGTGCAGATAAGTCTATTATAATCCTTCTTTCTAATGATCTCTTCACTATCATAGTAATAAAACTCTGCTATAAATTAATCATCTGTTTGCAATCATGAGTAAACATCATCTCAATTAACAATTGATAAATAAACAGTTGACTCCCGAGGCTATTGCTGTTATAAATACGAGTACTGGAGGATTCAGGAGAGCTTTGCTATTTAGCCCAAAAGTGCATTTCAGTGTACTCAGAGATTTCTGTTCTAGATGGTTTAAATGAGATATATTATATGGAGCTAAGAGGAGCAAGTTTTCCACCATAACAGTGTCACCCATCTTTTGTGCTGCTAAGTGTGGGGGAGGATACGGTCTGTCTTTTCCAGTGATTGCTTTGTTCCTCTCAGACTAAACAGAAGTTGAAGCTAACATACAGAACACTTGTGTTCCTCCTGCTAAAAGTACTTAGTAAGGTTTTTTCCCATCTCTAGAAGCTTTTGGTTCATTCCTGAACTTGAGCTTCATGCTGAACCACAGTTTTTCCTTTGTATTCTCTCCTGTGCTAGGGCATGGGAAAGATGCCAGGTTGACTGCCCTAAAGAATGAAGTCCACTATGCACATATCATGTACAGCACAAGCATGGCACTTTTCCCCTCACTTCTTTGACAACCTGTCCCTTTCCTGACAAGCAAGAGAGGAGTTTGGTTTCCATGCTTATTCATTGTTTCACCTCTTGACAAGGTTTACCATTCAAGGTGCCAGTTAATGTCCATGGAATTGACATGGCCAACACAAGCTCAAAGGCCAAATCACCATGATGTTGTAATAAAAAATGGCTACTAACCTTTCTGTAATTGTTGTTCTTTGAGATGTGTTGCTCATGTCCATTCCACGTGAGGAATGAACCCCCTGCATAGCCACTGGAGATTTTTCCCTCAGCGGTATCAGTTAGACCAGTTCTGCTGCTGCGCGATTATGCCCTGGTATAAAGGGCTCGCACCCTCTCAGTTCCTTCTTGCCAGCTAATTATGACAGATGGGCAGGAGGGTGGGTCATGGAATGGACATGAGCAAAACATTTCAAACAACAACAATTACAAAAAAGTTAGTGTGACACTGTATGATTGAAACATGCCTATTTACATCGTTAATATTGCCACTGTTATACAATTGCAACAAATTACGAAGTACATCATGTGAGGTATTAATGGAAAAGTGACTGAACTGGTGAGAGGCCTCATTGGGAAGACCACACTGAGAAACACTTCTACTTGGCTAGGTAAGTCAAGCAATGGTTTTACTACCTAGCAAGACCTGGCAGACTTGTTCTGAACAGGCCTGCTCTGTCGGATTCAACCATGGAGTTTCCACACGGTCAGGTGGAGGGCCTTGAGGTTCAGGTGGAGCAAATAGCCATGATCTTGGGAGATCAGGTCCAGGAGGGGCAGGGAGCAGCAGTGGGATCACTACTGAAAGATCCAGCAGCATGCCAAACCAGTGTTGTCAAGGCCATGCAGGGACTATAAGAATAACCATTTCTTTGTCTCACTTGACTTTCAGAAGGACCTTTTGCAAGGAGAGCTCTTCCTGGGATCACAGACCCTGAGTCCAGAGGTGTTCGAGGTGAGCCCCCAACCGAGATCAGATGTGTTCAAAATTAGGTATACTGAAGGTTGGGGGTTGACAAAGGGAACGCCCGCACCTACTGATCAGATATCCCTCTACCAGTCAAGGGAGGCGAGGACCAGGACAGGAACTGAAAGCACAGAGTCCAAATGGTGGCAGTTCGGTGAGTACACCACAGCCAGCCAAGCTTGAAGGGGCCTGAGGCACAGTCTCGCATTGTATACCATATAAGTGAACATGGTCATGTGACCTAAAAGTTTGAGCAAAAACGGGCTGTCATGACTGGGTGGGCCTTGACCTTGGATATCAGAGCTCACATTGTCTGGAATCAAGACTCCGGGAGGAAGGCTCTGGCCCAGGTAAACTGCCCCGATAAACTCTATCCTTTGGATGGGGATGAGAGTCTACTTTTGCTTATGTATCAGTAGGTCCAGGGCATGGAAGGTAGTGAGGACCAGGTTGATGCTGGCTTTCACCTGAACCTTGGATTGGCCTTTGATCAGCCGGTTGTCAAGGTAAGGGTAGACTCTGGGACGGATGGCAAAGCAATCCCCTGGCATTAGGATGTCCCCCACCCCCAGTGTTGGTGGATGGTCCCAAACGCGACTCAATGGCACGCAGGTCGGAGTCAATGTTGCTGTTTGCATAACGTGGGTGGAGGAGTGGTGCGAGGTGGGTCGCACTCCGCTTCACTCCCCTCACTTGTATTTTTGAGGTTCCAAGGAGTATCCCCTCTTGGACCGGAGAAGGGGAACGGAGCCAAGAAACCTGTGTTGCCAGAGCAGTGCTCTGTACCGAAGCCAAGGTGCTCAGTGCCAAGTCTGACCGGCTTGGCTCCAACATGAGTCTAAGTGTGGCTTCCATCAGGATAGCCTTAGCCTAGCCTGCCAGTCCTTTTTCATAAGAGACTTGAACTCGCAGCAGATTTGCCAGCACTTTAGTAAGTGAGCATCCTTCAGACACTTCAGACACTTCAGACAGCTGGGGTGTGGGTCACTCACTGGCATGGGCAACACTCTGGGAAGTGAGGGAAAGTGTTATGCACCAGTCCCTTCAAAGCACTTTCCTTCTCGACCAGCATCACAGTAGTCATTTTTAATGATTACCCTATCTTAATGATTTCTGTTTCAGACTTTATTTCAACAATTTGAAAGCTGCAACTTTGCAAATGTCTCCCATCCCAGAAATGGTGGCATTTCCTAAAATACAATGTCTACAAAGTTTCATATCAAATAAATGAAGGAGAAATACTCCTAAAATGTTTGAGGAAGGAAAGTGGGCCTGAAAATTGCACAGTACCGTAAAAATCGTATAATCCATGACTAGCCTTGATTGCAATTTTTCACTGGAAGTGATTATTTCATAACTTACAACGTATGGGAAAGAGAATATTGTGTTAATCAAGAAAAAAAACATCATTTGTGTTAACTATCCTATTAAAGCAAAAATGTTGCTGCATCAGCGCATGCACCACAAAATAAAAATGTGGAGTATTAATAAGAGACACACTAGGATTAGAAAACGAGATTAGAGGTAATATTTCAGCTGTGAGATTTTCAAAACTTTAATGAAGTTGCCACATGCTTCTCATGCTAGATAACAAATCCCAGTGTCAGTACTATATAAAATGTCCACTCGTGAGCAATTTTAAATTTCTAACATTTTAACTCCTTGTACAGTAACTGATAGCCCAGGTATAATATGGTAGTTAGCAATTCGTTTAGAGAAAATATTTTTCAATTTTCTTTTAAGTGGACACTCTGTACAGCTCAGAAAAGCCAAGTGAAATCTGGACAGAAACCCAAAGGCCTGTTGAGACAGGGTCCAATGCTGCAAACCTTTCAAGCTCACAATTCTCAATGAATAAGGGCTTTGTACTGAAAAGAGATAGGTACCTTCTACAGGGTGCTCAGCTTCTCACAGCATCAGCCCCTAAAATGGGCATGAAGGTCCTGCAGAATCGAGCCTTTAAAGAGAAGCTGAATCAATGCCTCAAAGAGCATTTGCAAAAGTACACTATATTTGGAGATGGGCCTGCGAGTCATAATTAAGGCTAAGATTTAGTCATGGGTATTTTTAGTAAAAGTCATGGACAGGTCACGGGCAATAAACAAAAATATCCATGACTAAATCTCTGCTCCTGGGCCCTGCTGCTGTGGGGGAGGGGGGCCCTGCTCCAGAGGTGGGTTCTGACTGTCCCCAGTGCCCCACTGCTTCGAGGACCCCAGGGACCTCTCTCCCAATGGCCTCCAGGGCCGCCCCAGGACCAATGCTCCAACTGCCCCCAGAACCGCTGCTGCTCAGGGGGTTCCCTAGTCCCCTGCCATCCCCGGGACCAATGCTCAGGTGCTCCCCCGGGCCAGCTACCCAAGGCCTCCAGAGAAGTGGCCAGTGCGGTTGGCCCTGGAGACAGCCTGAGTGGCTGGTCCTGGGGCTGCTCTAAAAGTGGCCGGTGCAGCTGGTCCTGGGACAGCCCTCAGGACCGCTCCTTGGGTACTCCCCGGGGCCAGCCACATCAGCCACAGAGACCCCTTTGGGACTGTCACCTGATGTGCTGAAATTACCTCTGAGCCCATTTTCCCTGATGGCTTGGAACTCCAGAACCCTGTCTTGTTGAGCCAGATATGCTAATCTGCTGCAAAACAGACCCAGGTCTCCAAAGCTGCAGCTTTAACTGAAAACCATTCAGCAGGTTACCTATCTCCAGCACCCACACACCCAGTTCCCAATGGGATCCAAACCCCAAATAAATCTGTTTTACTCTGTATAAAACTTATACAGGGTAAACTTGTGAATTGTCCGCCCTCTATAACACTGATAGAGAGATATGCACAGCTGTTTGCTCCCCCCAGGTATTAATTACCTACTCTGGGTTTGTTAATAAACAAAAGTGATTTTATTAAGTATAAAAAGTAGGATTCAAGTGGTTTCAAGTAATAATAGATAGAACAAAGTAAGTTACCAAGCAAAATAAAACAAAACAGGCAAGTCTAAGCCTAATACATTAGGAAACTGAATACAGGAACAGAGATGTTCCAATAAGCTTCTTTCGTAGACTAGACTCCTTCCTAGTCTTGGCCCAATCCTTTCCCCTGGTACAGTCCTTGTTAGTTCCAGCTCAGGTGGTAACTAGGGGATTTCTAATGACTGGCAGCCCCCTTTGTTCTGTTCCACCCCCTTTTATAGCTTTGGCAGAAGGCAGGAATCTTTTGTCTCTCTGAGTCCCCATCCCTCCTTCTAAATGGAAAAGCACCAGGTTTAAGACAGATTCCAGTACCATGTGACATGGTCACATGTCCTGTGAGTCCCCAAGCCTCCATTCTTCCCCACCTGACTCACACAAACAAAGGAAGGCTTACAAGTAAACAGAGCCATTTACACTCAATTGTCCTAGTCGATGGGAGCCATCAAGATTCTAAACCATGATTAATGGCCCGCACTTTGCATAATTACAATAAGACTTCAGAGTTAGACTTCATATTTCTAGTTTTAGATACAAGAATGATACATTCTTGTAAATAGGATGAACATACTCAGTAGATTATAAGCTTTGTAATGATACCTTACAAGAGACCTTTTGCATAAAGCATATTCCAGTTACATTGTATTCACACTCATTAGAATATTTCCATAAAACATATGGAGTGCAATGTCACAGGTGCTCCCCGGGGCCACTCCAGCAGAGGCCACTGCAGAAGTCACAGAGGCTGCAGAAAGTCACAGAATCTGTGACTTCTGCAACCTTTGTAAGAGAATTGCAGCCTTAGTTATAATGTCTGAAACAGGGTCCTGATTCAGCAACATACTTAAGCACAAAAAGAAAAGGAGTACTTGTGGCACCTTAGAGACTAACCAATTTATTTGAGCATAAGCTTTCGTGAGCTACAGCTCACTTCATCGGATGCATGTAGCTCACGAAAGCTTATGCTCAAATAAATTGGTTAGTCTCTAAGGTGCCACAAGTACTCCTTTTCTTTTTGCGAATACAGACTAATACGGCTGTTACTCTGAAACCTATACTTAAGCACGTGCCTCATTTTAAGTAGGAGAATAGTCCCATTTAGTTTTGATAACACAACCCTCATGCTTGAAATTAGAAACAAGCTTGATTACCTTGCTGAACTGGGGAAAGTTCAGGGTGTTCTGATTTGAGGATTTGGTTTACCTCACTAAGAAGATTTTGGTTAGAGGGAGAGCCTGAGGAAGTTTGGATCTATGGTTTTGATTGAGGCCCATCTCTATTTCTACTTAGAAATGTTTTTCTTAGTGCCATATCAATGCTGTATTTATCTTCTGAAATGCCTGATTACTAAAGATACCTGAATGAAAACAGCATCTTTCTTTCTTAATAGCTCATGTGCCATTCCCCTCCCCCCAAATCTGTACACTGGAATTGGTAGAGGAATACAATGAGTACTGAGTTCTTTAACACTAGCAAAACATGTTCTAAGAAAATGGAAGCCTAGCATAACTCTGGTGCATTGAACAGAGATCTAGTGGGGTGAACTGCTTGACAAGGAGGAAAAAAATGTAAAAAGTACCTAAAATTTGGTGTCACGTGTGCATGAATATAGCTGTGATACAACATCTTTCATTTAGGATTCCCTCATGAAGAAGCCCCATAGTACTTAATAGAAAACTACCACCTTTCTTTATGGCATTTTCAAAGCCTCCCATAATATCTCTCAATGAATTCTATTCCTGCTACAGAATTCTCTTGGATTGTTGAGTGGGAAAAAACGCCAATGCAAACAGTCTCATTGTTCAATTCTATAAGATTCAAAATAATTTCTATAGAACTGTGTCATATTTCCACACAATGCTATTGATGTTGCCTCTGTTAAGTATTATATAGCTTTTCCAGACAGGAACTTTTCTCAAACCAACTTTTTGTAGATTATTAGATTTCCAAAGTGTTGGCCTAACTCTGGTCCCACTGAAATCTGAGTAGTCTAGAATTAGGCCATCACCGAGCGCTTCTAAAAATCCCATCCACCATTTCTAATTAATATACACTGATTTCATAATTTTGTATTTAGACCATCCTTGTGTAGGTAAATGAAGTCTAAGAGAAAAATCAGAAGTGAAAAGCATACAAATGTAATAAATAAATATACAGATGAGACATTACTATTTCACCATCTGCGTTTTTTATAGAAACTAGATATCTAAAAATGCAGCTTTCTATTGGAACAGTGACTATTCTTTAGTATTTTCAATGCTTGATTAAAGTAGTTATAGATGAACAAAAAAGATTTAGAGGTTTAGTTAGGTTTTTATCAATTTAAATTAAGAGCTTACATTCTTTGAGGCAGGGGTCACTTTGTGTTTCTAGATATTTGTCTAACACTGTGCACATCAAGGGCACCATATGTAAAAACATATCCAGATGTTTTTGGCCCAGAAATCAGCTTAGAATTATTAAAATCATCTTATAAAAATGTGTTTCTGATACTTTGTAACGAAACATCCCATTCTCTTCAGTGCAATGCATCTGAGCAAAGTTTATAATCAGGCTAATATATAGGCTGACACATGGTCTTGTCTCCTCCTTACATCCCTGCAAGGCCTTTTTAGCCTCTCCTATCTCTTCCATCCTTTACTTTAACAATCACTGTTTTTCCTCCGGCTATTGGTAACCTCATCTGAAGGAATAGATTTTACTTTGCTTTGAAAATGGTGGGGTTTGTGATCATTCTATTCTCTTCCAGAACTAAGTTCCACAGCCTTGAGCCAGCTGCTGAGAAAGCTCTGTCTCCTCCTCTCCCAAGCGTCACCCTGGAGGCTGACAGTTTCATAGTTCCTATGATACACAGCTGTCTAGGAAATCCATCACTACAGACAGACAGAGGCAATTTCATAGGTAGGTTTGAGCCAGTTCCATGGAGAGCTTTGAAGATTAGGAACAAGACTCTGAACCGAATATTCCAAGAGGAACAAATACAGAAACCAGAGCAATAAAGTGACGTATTCTCAGCAAAAAAGTATTGCCAGACCCCACCAACTTTTGAGAATGCCCTCTCTCATGGTAAAAAGAACGAGGAGTACTTGTAGCACCTTAGAGACCAATACATTTATTTGAGCATAAGCTTTCATGGGCTAAAGCCCACTTCAAAAGATGCATGCAGTTGAAAATACAGTAGGAAGATACAGATATATATAGGTATATACATACAGAGAACATGAAAAAATGGGGGTTGACATACCAACTCTAATGAGACTAATCGATTAAGGTGGGCTATTATCAGCAGGAGAAAGAAAACTTTTGTAGTGATAATCAGGATGGCACATTTCAAACAGTTGACAAGAAGGTATGAGTAATAGTAGGGGGAAAATTAACACGGGGAAATAGTTTTTAGTTTGTGTAATGACACATCCACTCCCAGTCGTTATTCAAGCCTAAGTTAACGGAATCCAGTTTGCAAATTAATTCCAGTTCTGCAGATTCTCGTTAGAGTCTGTTTTTGAAGTTTTTTTGTTGAAGAATTGCCACTTTTAAGTCTGTAATTGAGTGTCCAGGGAGGCTGAAGTGTTCTCCGACTGGTTTTTGAATGCTGTCATAAATATAAAGGGAAGGGTAAACACCTTTAAAATCCCTCCTGGCCAGAGGAAAAACCCTTTCACCTGTAAAGGGTTAAGAAGCTAGGATAACCTCGCTGGCACCTGACCAAAATGACCAATGAGGAGACAAGATACTTTCAAAAGCTGGAGGGAGGGAAAAACAAAGCCTCTCTCCCCATCTGTGTGATGCCTTTGCCGGGGACAGAACGGGAATGGAGTCTTAGAATTTAGTAAGTAATCTAGCTAGATATGAGTTAGATTCTGATTCCTTTAAATGGCTGAGAAAATAAGCTGTGCTGAATGGAATGCAGATTCCTGTTTTTGTGTCTTTTTGTAACTTAAGGTTTTGCCTAGAGGGATTCTCTATGTTTTGAATCTGATTACCCTGTAAGGTATTTACCATCCTGATTTTACAGAGGTGATTCTTTTTACTTTTTCTTCTATTAAAATTCTTCTTTTAAGAACCTGAATGCTTTTTCATTGTTCTTAAGATCCAAGGGTTTGAGTCTGTGTTCACCTATGCAAATTGGTGAGGATTTTTATCAAGCCTTCCCCAGGAAAGGGGCTGTAAAGGTAAGGGAGGATTTTCGGGGGGGGGAGGGAGGGGAGACGTTTCCAAACGGGCTCTTTCCCAATAAAATACCAGTTAGACATTTGGTGGTGGCAGCAATAAAGTCCAAGGGCAAAAGGTAAAATAGTTTGTACCTTGGGCAATTTTTAACCTAAGCTGGTAAAAGTATGCTTAGGAGGTTTTCATGCAGGTCCCCACATCTGTACCCTAGAGTTCAGAGTGGGGAAGGAACCTTGACAAATGTTATAATTCTTGACATCTGATTTGTGTCCATTTATTTTTTTGCGTAGACTGTCCGGTTTGGCCAATGTACATGGCAGAGGCGCATTGCTGGCACATGATGGCATATATCACATTGGTAGATGTGCAGATGAACGAGCCTCTGATGGTGTGACTGATGTGATTAGGTCCTATGATGGTGTCCCTTGAATAGATATGTGGACAAAGTTGGCAACGGGCTTTGTTGCAAGGATAGGTTCCTGGGTTAGTGTTTTTGTTGTGTGGTTGCTGGTGAGTACTTGCTTCAAGTTGGGGGGCTGTCTGTAAGCGAGGACTGGCCTGTCTCCCAAGATCTGTGAGAGTGAGGGGTCGTCCTTCAGGATAGGTTTTAGATCCTTGATGATGCGCTGGAGAGGTTTTATTTGGGGGCTGTAGGTGTCGGCTAGTGGCGTTCTGTTAATTTCTTTGTTGGGCCTGTCTTGTAGTAGGTGACTTCTGGGTACCCTTTTGGCTCTATCAATCTGTTTCTTCACTTTCAGCAGGTGGGTATTGTACTTTTAAGAATGCTTGATAGAGATCTTGTAGGCGTTTGTCTCTGTCTGAGGGGTTGGAGCAAATGCGGTTGTATTGTAGAGCTTGGCTGTAGACAATGGATCATGTGGCGTAGTTTGGATGAAAGCTGGAGGCATGTAGATAGGCATAGCAGTCAGCGGGTTTCCGGTATAGGGTGGTGTTTATGTGACCATCGCTTATTAGCACTGTAGTGACCAGGAAGTGGATCTCTTGTGTGGACTGGTCCAGGCTGAGGTTGATGGTGGGATGGAAATTATTGAAATCATGGTGGAATTCCTCAATGGTTCTTTTGCATGGGTCCAGATGATGAAGATGTCATTAATGTAGCGCAAGTAGAGTAGGGGCATTAGGGGACGAGAGCTGAGGAAGCGTTGTTCTAAGTCAGCTATAAAAATGTTGGCATACTGTGGGGCCATGCGGATACCCATAGCAGTGCCGCTGACTTGAAGTTATGCAGGTTGATATTGGCTTTGTTTTACATTATGTGTGTAGATCCTAAATCCTTTCATTGTAAGGTTGGGAAGAGGACTTTGTACCATTCACCACAGTAACATTTATACAGAATGAACTAAATAGATCTGGCTGGATTAAAGATCAACATAAGCAGGTGCAAGTGTGTTTTTTCTCAGCCTTTTTTTTGAACCCCACAAAGTCTCCAGGTGTTTGGGATGGCTTTTGTTGTGTCAAAAGCGGTGTAAAGCTCCCCTTAAATTTCTTATTGGTTTGTACTCATTGAGGAAGAAGACAGGGAAATCCACATTTACTATAGTAGAAAACTGTCCTGCTTTTAACTACATCAGTATAATTAAAGCAGTACAACCCACACAGTGTGGATGCAGCTGTATTGGAATGAAGGAGTTTTATACTAGTATAGATATTCCTTTATAGGAAGGGTAATAAGCTCTACTGGTATAAGGCACCTTTATGCTGGTATAACTGCATCCACATCAGTATAACTTTATTGGAATAATAATAATAATAATAAATAAAAAAATAACACCCCTAACCCAACATTGTTACAAAAACTGTGTATAGGCCTTATTGATGTATTTTCTGACTGCCCAGAGGCCCTTTCTTTTCAGACTATATGAGGGGGTAGGATGACCACAATGCTTCTGAAATACACTTGTACCTGCTTATGTTGGTCTTGAATCCAACCAGATATATTTAGTTCATTCTGTATAGAATTACTGTGGTGAATGGTCCAAAGTGCCCTTCCCATCTTTCACTGAGGGGATTTGGTGTCTACACACACAATGTAAATAATAGACAATATCCAGCCTCTCTGCAGCCCATCATTTCTGTCACAATGGCATTTCTGATAACAGGAATTACAGCCACATCAAGACTTTTGTTCTCCACTAAAAGTGTGATATGTTTGAGAGCAGATGATGGTTTTATTACATAAACTTTTGAAGTTTGGGAAAGTGCAATAGTAAAAGTTAGTTCAAGGCCTTTTATGACTTCTTTTGTTCAGGGGACACTAAGGGAAAAAAAACATCAGTATGTATGAAAAGGCTGCTTGTTTACAATCAGTACACAGATCCTTGCCTTTTTCATAAAAGGAAAGGAAACCAGCAGGAGAATTACAATACAGAGCACCTCCCAGGATCTCTTTCAGCATTCTCCTCGTTTGTGTATCTAGCAACAAGGCAGCTGTTGAACAAGTACTATCAACAAAGCAATCTTCCAGCCCTTTGATTTAGGCTATTCATATCTTCTGCCCTGAAATAAAATGACTTTCACAATTAAAACAACCAAATCAATGCTGTACCTATTGTCATGTCTGCAAGAGAAAAGCTTTAATTACAACCATAGTTAGATAACACAGTCATTACACCTCCTTAATCTCAAATATAAAACCAGTACCCTTTGAGTGCTATGCCACCCTTTCTTTGATTTTTTTTATGTGAATGGCTTTTTATCTGAGCACTTCAATTTGCATGCCTTTGCTGCGAGGCAGCTCCCCATGATATGTTAATTGCAGAGTGCTTTAAGTACTAGAAGATTAACATAAAACCCTTTGCAAACAAGCTAATAGTTTATGATAATTTTTGCATGGCCTTTGTCTGTCTATCACTGGATTGCCTCTAGCTGTAATTTTATAAAGAAGCTGTAAAATATCATTTAAACGAGTTCATTTACACATAATTATTACCAGAATCACATTATTCAATTTAGATACTCCAGCCTATTAACAATCCAAGATCTAAAATGTAATTAAACTATTTTCCTTTTATGAACCTATTCATTACAATGTGTGGGAGATGGAGCTCTCAGTTTCACTAAAAATTTCAGCACTTTGTTGTTGAAATTGACAAGTCTGGCACTCATTTTGTGCTTTTAATTATATTATTTCAAGTATTTCAAGACTGTTCAGATAAAGAACATATTTAGAAAAGAATGCTTTGAAATGCCAAGATGGTGTCATCCAGAAGTATATATTTATTTCGCTCCAAATAATTTTTGCCCTCTTAGCAGCAGAAAATAAAATCAGGATGTATTATTTCAATTAAAAGTTTCTGTAACATTTCCAATTATTTTTTTCAGTTTAATTGAAAGAAAAATGCTTCATGTTAATGGCACTGAATTCATTAGTCATATTTCCTCTCTAGTATTTTACAGTAAATAGAACTCTCATATTAAGATACTAAAAATTATATAATTATATCTATACACATACAGTATATATATATAATATACATACGCCTATGGTGCGGACATCAAATTTCAACATAATGCACATTTGATAATGGTTTAAGCAGAGACTATAATTATCTTAACTGCTGAAACTAACGAGAATTGTAAGACTTAACACAACAATCAAAGAAACTACCTAGCAGTCATTAGTTCAATGTAGTATTAACACTCTGCCTCAGAGACCCCACCAACAGGGAGAAGCTACATTCAACCCATTCATGAAGCAGGGAATTTGCCCAATGCCAGAACTCACCATGTCACACTTTCCTCATATCAGGAATCTGCTTCAGATGTGCAGTGCTTCAATTCTTGCTGGCCGTGAAAGCTCAGCACCCCCATCTCAATCCGTACTGCAGCCCCTGCAGTACTTACTTACAAACCTTGTACTCAAGGCGAGGGTAAGTCAACAGCCTTCTCCTCTCACACTGGACACCTGCCAGTCAGCTGCAAAAAATACTTACACAACTCTTCAATTAACAAGACAAACTGAGCTAGACCTCCACTTATTGCTCTGAGGGGGAAGAATACCCCACAGCTGTCTTTGCCAATCTGCATTAGAGGAAAATTCCTTTATCACCCCAATAAGCACTATCAGCTAGCAGCCAACACACAGACACCCAGCTATAATGTAACAAAGCAAAAGTCAGTCGCAAACACGCAACCTGAAGCATGGCATGGTAACAGTCCAGAATGAGTGATGCCATGTGTCCCAGACGAAGTTGAAATGCCTCCCAGCCAAAGTAAGAGACATAGTCTAACTCCCATGTGGTCTTTAGCTGTGCCATCTTAGCCACTGGGGGAAGAGGATGGCAACTTGCTCTTTGCCTGTGGTTCAGCCCTGCCTTCCTGTGCAGCACCGGAACCCTGAAGAGGAGAGGCTGAGCAATGAGACCATCTCTGGACCCAAGGAGATTTTAGCCCTCCTGCTGAGCCCACCAAGACCCACTGGACTGGGCATTCATTTACATGCATCTGAGTTATGAAATAACCTGAAATAATCCTGGTATTTTAAGTCAAATTAAAGTGTAGTACCTGAATTTTGTTACAGGATGTTGGTTTTAAGTGTGGACAAAAGCTACAAGCTTAACATAATTTCCCTAATATTCTGATTATCAAAGTCTTATATCAATGTAAAATAAGGACTACATTTTGATACGAACACCAGAGCTAACCGTGGAGGAAAGTCATATCGTAACATTGCCCAATAAATAGGAAAAAAAGGAGAAGAATCCTACGTGCAGCAGCAAAAATTGGAATATGATTCTCAGAACAGGAATCAATTCTATCACAAATCAGAGGGTAGGTGGATAACCCACTTGAGGAACCTTCCAATCCAAAGGATTCTATGAAAACATCTGAGATTCAGACTCTTTATTATTTATTACACTTCTTGTTATTAAGTCTACTTTGTTTTCTTAGTGGATCTACACTTTCATATAGCTTATTACTGGAAAAGGCTGAAGGTCTGTATAAGTTTTATTGGCAGACTGGATAGTTTAGGGCAAGTGGTTCTCAAACTTCATTGCACCATGACCCCCTTCTGACCTCAAAAATTACTACAGGACCCAAGGAGGGTGACGGGGTGGGGAAGGGGGGATGCCCAAGCCTGGGCAGAGCAGGGAGGGGTGCCAAACCAAAGCCTGAGCCCAGCCACTCTGGGCGTGGGGGTGGAGGTGGGGAGAAGCCAAAGGGCTTCAGCCCTGGGCGTGGGGCATGTATCAACTTAAGCCCTGGGCCTCAGCAAGTCTAACGCCAGCCCTGGAAACCTCATTAAAACGTGTTCGCGACCCACTTTGGGGATCCGAACCACAGTTTGAGAACCGCTGGTTTAGGAGATGCTGATGAGATATAGAACATTTTATCTCTAGGACACTGGTCCACAGAATGTTGTTACTATCTGATGACTGCTTGGAGTGGGGTGTGTGAAAGGAGTTGGGTTTCCAATTCAGTTCAGAAAACTACTAACAACATATTTGAATTGCATTTGCATGGAAGCTGAAAAGCCCCCTAAATGTGGGACCAGCCCCAATGTAGACAACCAGAATGGAAATACGGCGCACATTTTCGACAGTGAAAGTAACTAAGCATCTGAACGACTCATGTAGAGATATGGTGGATTTAAAAACACTTGAAGTCTTTAAATCAAGTCTGGCTATCTATCAAAACCCTGCACTCTAACTCCACCAGAAGTTATGGATTTGATGCATGAATTATTGGGTGAAATCCTATTGCCTGTGTTATGCAGGAGGCCAGTCTAGATTATCATAGTGATCCCTTCTGGCCTTAAAATCTATTTATGAAAGAAGGGAGAATTTCAGTCCTCAGAACTACTGATCTTACATCTTTCAGGACCACTAAAATAATCTTCTGTTTTCAGTGTCAATGGGAAGTAACCCATTTTTATCCTTTCAGGGTGTCATTAGCTACATATTTTGCCAGCATGTGTAGTTTATCTTCATTTTCAGACACTTATCAATAACTTGAGGTTGGCAATGACACCATTCACATGCTTAAACCTGAAAAAAAACATTGGGTGCAGGGTAGGTCATAGAGGGTGGTTATATGCCTACCTATTCACCATGGATGCTACTAGCTGTATAGAGGAAGATCCTTCAGACATGTTCCCTGAGGCATGTGGTATTCATGTGGTCAGGATGCAATTGACAAAAACTCCAACCTCTTATTTAAAAAAACACATTGCAATGCTCCACAGTAATGTTGTAAAATCCTGTAGTAACTCTACTCTAGTTTGGATAGTTACTTACAAAAATATTATAGTATTTCTTTTTTTTTAAACAAGGGTAAGGTTTATCCTCAAACATCTTAAAAACATTTGTTTAAATTTGTGTTTTCCTTGGCATTTCAAATGTAACTGCTCCCAATGTAGCAGGGAAGAAAGTTTATGAAGGAACCACAGTGTATGAAGAAAAACATTTTTCATTTTAGTATCTTCCAATTCTTTCCCAGCTCCCATTATTTGCGCTGTCACCCCTTCACTGCCTGAGGTGCACTCCAGCTCTCTGCAAGAGAATCTGCTCTTCCTCTAATGGGGCTGTTCTTGCAATGGGAAATGTAATTTTCCACTCCATTACAAGCAGTGTGTAAAAGGACCTTTTCTTCACTCCACACAGATCAGTTCCCGGTGAAATCCTATTCACCAAATACTACAATAGCAGACTCCACTTCAAACACAGGTGCTTTCTAAGGGCTAGGCAAACAGCCTGGATCCGATAGACACAACTGCACATCCACTGCTTGGATGTCAAGATTAGAAAGAATAAAAAAACAACCCACCAGGTTCGGTGAAGGGAAACTTGAGAGGGATTGATAAAGTATTTTTTATGATGGGTTTTAAAGATGACATTTTGCTACTGTCATCCTGCTACAGCCAAAAATAATGCAGATTTATAAAATGGTCATATCCCCATGTCATAATTAAACCAGTTTATACCCAAGAAATGATAATGGCAAACGATGGACAAATTACTATCTGAGATCTCTTTCAAAAGTTACAATAAAGAGGCCTAAGCAGACATTGAGCAAACTAACTAAAACAAAGAAAATAATGTCTTATAAATATAAAAAATACAGCTCTGGTTTCTATATTCAACATGTATTAGCATATATCTGTATGTTCCAGTCTGAATTTGTCAAGCTCCAACTTCTAGCCCCTGGATCATTTTATATCTTTCACTGCTAGATTGAAGAGCACATTAAATATTTGTTCCCCATGTGGGTACATATAGACTGTAATCAAGTCAGCCCTTAACCCTATCAAGATAAATAGATTGAGCTCCTGAAGTCTAACCCTATAAGGCGTATTTTCCAATCCTTTCATCATTCTTGTGGATCTTCAGTTGAACCTTCCCCAATTTATCAACAACCTTCTTGAATCATGGGCACCAGAACTGTAGACAGTATTCCAGCAGCAGTCACACCAGTGCCAAATACGGAGGTAAAATAATCTCTCTGCTCCTACTTGAGAGTCTCCTTTTTATATATCCAAGGATTGTACCCTGTTGGCCACAACATCACACTGGGAGCTCTCATTCAGCTGGTTATCCACCCTGGCCCCAAATCTTTTTCACAGTTACTGCTTCCCAAGAGAAAGTCCTACATCCTGTTAAGTATGGCCTATGATCTTTGTTCCTAGATGCATACATTTAGCCATGTTAAAATGCATATTTTTGTTTGTGTTTGGCTTACCAAGTCATCCAGATCACTCCATATCAGAAGTCTGTCCTCTTCATTATTTATCACTTCCCCAATTTTTGTGTCATCTGCAAACTTTATCAGTGATGACTTTATGTTTTCTTCCAGGTCATTAATAAAAATATTGAAAAGTGGGACCTCAATAGAAACACGCCTGTTCAATGATGATTGTCCTCTTACAATTACATTTTGAGATCTATCATTTAGTCAGCTTTTAATATGTGCCAACTTAATTTTATATCTTTCTAGCTTTTTAATCAAAATGTCATGAGGTACCAAGTCAAATGCCTTGCATAACACTCTTATGTCAACACTCTTACCTTCGTCAACCAAACTTGTAATCTCATTAAAAAAATATATCAAGTTAGTTTGACAGGATCTATTTTCCATAAAGCCATGTTGATTTGTATTAAATATTTTACCCTCCTTTATTTCTTTTGCCATAACCATAAGGGTAGTCTAAAATTCCTCCTTACCTGTAAGGGGTTAAGAAGCTCAAATAACCTGGTTGGCACCTGACCAAAGGAACCAATGGGGACAAAAGATACTTTCAAATCTGCAGGGGGAGAGGGTTTGTTTGGGTTCTTCGTTTCTGTGGCCGTCCTCTCTTGAGACTGAAAGAGGCCAGACAGAAATCCATCTTCTCCAACCCATCCTAATCCAAGTCTCCAATATTGCAACCAGTATAGGTAAGCCAGGCAAGGCGGATTAGTTTATCTTTTGTTCTATGCAAATTTTCTCTGTGTTAAGAGGGAGGTTTATTCCTCTTTTCTGTAACTTTAAGGTTTTGCCCAGAGGGAGATCCTCTGTGTTTTGAATCTGAATACCCTGTAAAGTATTTTCCATCCTGATTTTACAGAGATGATTTTTACCTTTCTTTCTTTTTCTTTTTTTTAAATAAAATCCTTCTTTTAAGAACCTGACTGATTTTTCCATTGTTCCAAGACCTGGGGTTTGGGTCTTTGATCATTTTGTAACCAATTGGTTAGGATATTATTTTCAAGCCTCCCCAGGAACGGGGGTGCCCTATGCTTGGGGGGATATTTTGAGGGAAGACGTCTCTAAGTGGTCTCTTCCCTGATTCTTTGCTAAATCACTTGGTGGTGGCAGCGTACCAGGTTTTAACCTAAGCTGGTAGAAATAAGCTTAGGAGGCTTTCATGCAGGTCCCCACATCTGTACCCTAGAGTTCAGAGTGGGGAAGGAACCCTGACATCTTCATTTATCAAATCCTATATCAGCCACTCTATTATCTAGCCCAGGTGATGTCAAACAGACAGGCCTACAATACCAGGATCATCCCATTTACCCTTTTAAAATATTAGCACAGTATTAGCTTGCTTCCTGTCTTGTGGAACTTCCCTGGTGTTCCAAGACTTATTGAAAAATCAACATTAATGGGAGAGTGAGCTCCTCCGCCAGCACTTTTAAAACTCTTAGATTCAAGTTATACAGACCTGCTGATTTAAAAATCTCTAACTTTAGTAGCAGCTCTTTAACATCCCCCTGAGATACTGGTGGCATGGTAAGAGTGTTGTTATAAGATAAGACTACATCATTTGTTTTTCCTCCCAAATAGAACAGAAATATATATTGAATACCTCTGCTGCATTATTACTGATAGTTCTACCATTTCCATCTAATAATTGACCAATACTATGGTTAGGATGCAACCCCATGCTCTGGGTGTGCCAAAGCCTATGACTGCCAGAAGCTAGGACTTGATCACTCAATAATTGCCCTGCTCTGTTCATTCCATCTGAAGCATCTTGGCACCGGCCACTATCAGAAGACGGGATACTGGGCTAGATGGATCATTGGTCTGACCATGTATGACCATTGTTATGTTCTTATGTTTCTTCCATTTGTTACATATATATAGATCTATCTATCTATTTACATTTAGCTTCACTTTCCCACTAAACAGATCAGTTTTTAACCAATACAGCCTTCTTCCTTGATAGGGGGATTGTGGCTTTTGGGGCATCTAGTAAAGTGTTCTTAATTCCCAATTTTTATTCACATTTTTCTGATTATATTCTTCCTTCCACCTTATTTGGCTCATAATTGTTTTCAGCTTTGTGAAATTGGATCTTTCAAAGCACCAAGTATATATATTACTGGTCTGGACTTTATTCCATTTGCACATTATTAATGTGATCAAATGATGATCACTTCTACCTAACTTACCATCAATTTGTATTTCTGTTATCAGTTTCTCTTTATCTGTCAAGACAAGGTCTAATTTCTCCATGGGGGATGCAACACTTTTCGAGTTAGGAAATTCCAAGGATGTTTTAGTACTGGCAGCATGAGACCTCCAGCATGTGTCACTCAAACTGAAGTCCCCCATGATTTAATTGTCACCCGCAGGAAACACCTACAGAATATTCTTCTGGCTCACAGTTTTCACAGTGCAGTATTACAGACCATGCATTTGGATGCTGCAGTGCAAAATAAGGCTTTCATTAAGGAAATTCCATTGTATCAAAGTTTTTCCCCATGCATTAACACCAGTGACACAAAAGATCCAGGAAAGTATCTCCAATTCACTACGAATCTCACTGAAGCTATGTCATCGATTGCACCTCCCTTGAATGCTAATGCAGCATGGAACACACTCTGAATAAAAATCCACAGAGTTGCAACTTGATCTTGTACAATGTCCTTACCAAAAGCTAAGGAATGGTTTGCAGTATACGCTGAAGAAATACGTCCAGTTATTGAAGCAAACTGCCCAGCATATCTCCACCACAACATCAACCCCAATCCGGAAACATGAGCTAACTTCAGAGTGGCCAAAAACTGATTGCAACAAAAAGCAAGGCAATGTGCACAATCACACTGGCTCAATCTGTGCGAGAAGATACAAAAGTCCTCTGAGAACGGAAATCTAAGAGATATGTATGATGGAATCAAGAAAGTATAGGTCCCTTCAGCCAAGAAGGCTACCCCACTCAAAGCTCTTAATGGAGACATCATCACTGACAGAAGCAAACAGGTGCAATGTTGGGTGGAATACTATCATCAACTCTATTCATGTGAAACCACTATTTCTGAAGCAGTGCCAACTACGAGACCATCAAAGAAATTGATATAGAACCACTTTTAAATGATCTTGAAAAGGCAATCACCTTCCTGGTACCAGAATAATCAGTGGGAAGTGATGGGATGCCAGCTGAAGTACTGAAACAAAGATGACAGGTTGTGCTTAAACATCTGTATAACGTCTTGCCTGCTGGAGGGAAGAAGGGGTACCACAAGACATGTGAACACCAACATCATAACTTTGTATGAAAACAAAGGAGATTGAAATGATTGCAACAACTACAGAGGAATTTCCCTCCTGAGTGTGGCTAGCAAGGCATTCACACAGGTCATTCTCAAAAGACTGTATATCCAGAGCATCTGTATGGCTTCTGTGCTATTAGATCTAATACTGACATGGTCTTTGCACTAAGGCAACTGCAAGAAAAGCGTCCGGAACAAGGAAAACTTCTCTACATAGCCTTCACAGATCTTACAAAGGCTTTTGACCTGGTCAGCCAAAGTACTCTTTTCAATTGCTAAAGAGAGCTGGTTGCCTACCAATACTTTTCATTTTGATTTGGTCCTTCCATGATGGCATGAAAGCTATAGTCCAGTATGATGGTGATCAATCTGACAGCTTTGAAATCTGCAGTGGTATCAAACAGGGATAGGGTCTGGCATCAACACTTTTGGTATATTCTTCTCTGCTGCTTTGCTATGCTTTCTCACTAGCAACAAGGGAGTATATCTCCATACAAAATCATATGGAAAACTTTACAACACTGCAAGACTATCAGGAAAAAGCAAAGCCAAACACCTGCTGATAAGAGAACTTCTTTTTGCTGACAATGCATGCTTATTGCACACAGTGAAGAGGAGCAACTTTGCAATACGAGCGTCTGATAAATTTGGAATAACCATCAGTCTAAAGGAGACAATAATTACAGTCCAAGGTGTGTTGAGTGCACACGAGGTTTCAATAGCTAACACCGTGCTAGAAGTTGTGAACACGTTCTGCAAACTAGGATCAACTGTATCAGATAATTTTTCTCTCGAGCTTATTCTTGCATTGGAAAGGCAGCTACCACATTTGGCTATCTGACCAAGTGTGTGTGGGAATAATAGGAAACTAATATTGAACACCAAGATATGGGTCTACAAGACATGTGCTTTGAGCACGTTGCTGTATGGTGGCAAGACCTGAGCCACCTTCAGCAGGCCTGAGAGAAGGTTATACCCCTTCCATACTCACTGTCTTTGCTCATCAAAGTACTTGAGAAAGAAAAATAGCCAAGTCTAATCACTACTCTCAAACACAAACATCTCCACTGACTTGGTTATCTGCTTGGGATGGTAGATGGATGCATTCCCAAGGATCTCCTATATGGAGACATTATGGATGCTCCAAAGCCACTTAGTCCCACCTAGGGTCATGTTCAAGGATATTTGCAAAGAGGGACCAGAAAACCTTTGACATCAACACCACAAGCTGGAAGATACAGCTAGCAACAGGCCACACTGGAAGGCTGTGATGTGCCAAGGAGTCAAAAAGGATAAAGAGAGGTGGCTGAGTGAAGTGAGCAATGAGGAAAGTACAGCAGGCCTCAAGTGCTAGTAGTGTGCCAGCTTCATCCTCTAGCCCTGCTCCTTATGCCTGCACTATTTTTGGCAAGGACGGTTGGTTGAGAACTGGACTTTTTTAATAACTCACAATGGTGCAGTATGACGCACAGTAACAGAACTCCTTTGGTGCTTACACCATTGTCATTCGAGATGAATGGTTGCCCCCACATCGGGGGTGTAAAGAATATTTTAATTAACTTTCTTAAGGATCACAGATTGGTCACAAACATCTGGGCAACATAGAGACATATTGTGCAGATATATCACTGTTGACAGCTTGGTAGGTGGATATTCAGAACTTCAGAATTCTTGAAGAATGAAAAGAATATACGTATCAGAGGAATCTTCAGTGAATAAGCTTCCATTCGTTGATCTTAAAGATGGAGACAGATGGCAGGGGATTGAAGAATGAGAAGGAGCAGTAATAAAGTGACTTAAATGGACACCTACCTGACTTATCCCAAGAATGGAAGAGATATCATACTACTATACCATCTATAGTCTATATTACAGTGCCATCCAGCTCCTTTAAATGCTAATTAGAACAACAGAAAAACCACTTCAGGCAACTGCTTTAGTGATTCAGCTACTCATATTTTCCAGGCAGACACACTGACAGTGTCAATGAAGTAACAGATAGACAGCAAAGATCCAAAATCCGTAGTGATCTGCAAATGTATCTGAGCTCTTAACTTTGAACAATTTACTAAGCATGCTCCAAGACACAGGCTTTAAATACCTTTCCATTACAGTTAGCAGGTTACCTCAAATTGTCGCTGTCAGTTGTATCCAAGGTAAGCTATAATAACGTTCCCCACAGTGAAAAATAATTTGTTTTAAATTTTAAAAAGGACAAAAGTTATTCTGGCAACCTCCTTCAGGCAACAGAACTAATTCCAAAGGTTTTAAACACATCTTGAAATAATTTATAAAACTTTATGGATATGTTTTTTTAGGAATGTGTATTTGCAATCAACCAGTGAATAATAAATTCACTGTAAGAGGATCACTTCAAGGGACATTATCTTTCTTTTCAAAGGCAATGGCTGAAAGGAGCAACACTTTAAGGCCACTTAAAGGTTAGAAACCTCTATTTAAGAAGTGAAAGCTAATTTGATTAGAAAAGATGCTTAATTAAATATTGAGATGATAACTTTGCCATTAAGGAGAAATCGAGATGTCATCCCTTTGTATTCTAAGAAGATTACAACTAAGAGATAATTATTCATCTTTGTGAATTGATACATCTCCTAATTTTATTACATGAATATAACTAAGGTTGTCAATCAAATGACAAAGAAAGCAGCCACTCTTTCACAACTCAGCATGATCAAACTTGTGTGGCTCTAGTTTCATGTTATATAGTAGATTATAATTCAAATTGTCCTACTTCTTCAGTATGGTATAGAGTAGAGGTATCTGATTATCACATAGGGATGTTTATTGCAAATCTCTCACACTACTTACTGTTCATTGTGAGTTTGAATTGACCCTTTTTTTCTTTATGAAGGATGAATCACTTGTTTTAGACATATATGAAAGACTAGATCTGGGGTACCAAAAAATGAAAGTCCTTGCTTTCTAATCCAAAAATCTCCTGTAAACTTAAGGTTCCAATTCAGCAAGGCATATGCTTAGGTTCATCCTGTTCTACAAAGGTCATTAAGTATGTGCGTAAGTGTTTTGCTAAATCAGGTCCTTAATACATGACTGGGCGCAAAAGAACTATAGTTGTAGCCATTAAAACATCAGTATATGACAAACCTAGAATACAATGGTCTCTGAAATATCACAGTTAAATACCTCATTCAAATATAGATTCTTATCTAAACCAGGTGGCATTCTTGTGGTATTTATTGGCAAATGTTTAATTTTTATGATGATCACCTTGCTTTCATGAACATAAGCAAATGAAGTTCCCACCCCGTTCCTAGTACCCTAAGTAGTACACATATCTCCTTCCGGGAGGTTCTTGTATTGTTACCTTAAATAACAACAGACAAACTTTAGCCTAAGCTTTTTTTTGAGTTTCACTATTCAGAGTGTTATTTTCCCCTGCAGGACTGTTCTGTCTCTAGCACCCTCTGCCTCAAGAGCGACTAACTAAGCTTTTTATAACCCAGCTGTAGCAAAAAGGGGCCCACCTGGTCAGTAGATATCAAAGCACTTAGCAAATCAGCAGGAGGTGCTCCAGATGAGTGCTTCAGAACATGAAGAGATGTCTGCACAGCAGCTTTGTGGGAACACAGGTGCATGTTGTTTGAAACTTGAACATTAAAATTTGCCTTCAAACTGATTTTGGAAATAGAAGAACACTGAAAGGATGTGTAGCTGCATTGATATGGGAAGAGTGAAAAGAAAAAAAGTTGGGACACCCTGAACATCTCCCTAAGACTGCCTGAAATAATTTAAAGATGGAATTTTGGAAAATCATCCAAAGACCTGAAAAGATGCCAAGAGTGATTTTCAGGTTATCAAAGTCTCCATGAGCATCTGCCCATAAGACATCATCTTTGAAGTAGATTAAGATCAAGACTAATATTGATTTTTCTGTATATAAAAATAATTTTCTCTCTCTTGCAGTGTGAATATAATTTAACTCTTGTTCTTATAATTCTCTAGGTTTTTAATTTAACAAAATCATGTTCATAGAATCATAGAATATCAGGATTGGAAGAGACCTCAGGAGGTCATCTAGTCCAACCCCCTGCTCAAAAGCAGGACCCATCCCCAATTAAATCATCCCAGCCAGGGCTTTGTCAAGCCTGACCTTAAAAACTTCTAAGGAAGGAGATTCCACCACCTCCCTAGGCAACGCATTCCAGTGTTTCACCACCCTCCTAGTGAAAAAGTTTTTCCTAATATCCAACCTAAACCTCCCCCACTGCAACTTGAGACCATTACTCCTTGTCCTGTCCTCTTCCACCACTGAGAATAGTCTAGAACCATCCTCTCTGGAACTACCTCTCAGGTAGTTGAAAGCAGCTATCAAATCCCCCCTCATTCTTCTCTTCCGCAGACTAAACAATCCCAGTTCCCTCAGCCTCTCCTCATAACTCATGTGTTCCAGATCCCTAATCATTTTTGTTGCCCTTCGCTGGACTCTTTCCAATTTATCCACATCCTTCTTGTAGTGTGGGGCCCAAAACTGGACACAGTACTCCAGATGAGGCCTCACCAATGTCGAATAGAGGGGGACGATCACGTCCCTCGATCTGCTCGCTATGCCCCTACTTATACATCCCAAAATGCCATTGGCCTTCTTGGCAATAAGGGCACACTGCTGACTCATATCCAGCTTCTCGTCCACTGTCACCCCTAGGTCCTTTTCCGCAGAACTGCTGCCTAGCCATTCGGTCCCTAGTCTGTAGCTGTGCATTGGGTTCTTCCGTCCTAAGTGCAGGACCCTGCACTTATCCTTATTGAACCTCATCAGATTTCTTTTGGCCCAATCCTCCAATTTGTCTAGGTCCCTCTGTATCCTATCCCTGCCCTCCAGCGTATCTACCACTCCTCCCAGTTTAGTATCATCCGCAAATTTGCTGAGAGTGCAATCCACACCATCCTCCAGATCATTTATGAAGATATTGAACAAAACCGGCCCCAGGACCAACCCCTGGGGCACTCCACTTGACACCGGCTGCCAACTAGACATGGAGCCATTGATCACTACCCGTTGAGCCCGACAATCTAGCCAACTTTCAACCCACCTTATAGTGCATTCATCCAGCCCATAATTCTTTAACTTGCTGACAAGAATACTGTGGGAGACCATGTCAAAAGCTTTGCTAAAGTCAAGATACAATACATCCACTGTTTTCCCTTCATCCACAGAACCAGTAATCTCATCATAGAAGGCGATTAGATTAGTCAGGCATGACCTTCCCTTGGTGAATCCATGCTGACTGTTCCTGATCACTTTCCTCTCATGTAAGTGCTTCAGGATTGATTCTTTGAGGACCTGCTCCATGATTTTTCCGGGGACTGAAGTGAGGCTCACTGGCCTGTAGTTCCCAGGATCCTCCTTCTTCCCTTTTTTACAGATGGGCACTACATTAGCCTTTTTCCAGTCATCCGGGACTTCCCCCATTCGCCACGAGTTTTCAAAGATAATGGCCAATGGCTCTGCAATCACAGCCGCCAGTTCCTTTAGCACTCTCGGATGCAACTCGTCCGGCCCCATGGATTTGTGCACATCCAGCTTTTCTAAATAGTCCCTAACCACCTCTTTCTCCACAGAGGGCTGGCCATCTATTCCCCATGTTGTGATGCCCAGCACAGCAGTCTGGGAGCTGACCTTGTTCGTGAAGACAGAGGCAAAAAAAGCATTGAGTACATTAGCTTTTTCCACATTCTCTGTCACTAGGTTGCCTCCCTCATTCATTAAGGGGCCCACACTTTCCTTGGCTTTCTTCTTGTTGCCAACATACCTGAAGAAACCCTTCTTGTTACTCTTAACATCTCTCGCTAGCTGCAGCTCTAGGTGCGATTTGGCCCTCCTAATTTCATTCCTACATGCCCGAGCAATATTTTTATACTCTTCCCTGGTCATACGTCCAACCTTTCACTTCTTGTAAGCTTCTTTTTTATGCTTAAGATCCGCTAGGATTTCACCGTTAAGCCAAGCTGGTCGCCTGCCATATTTACTATTCTTTCGACACATCTGGATGGTTTGTCCCTGTAACCTCAACAGGGATTCCTTGAAATACAGCCAGCTCTCCTGGACTCCTTTCCCCTTCATGTTAGTCCCCCAGGGGATCCTACCCATCTGTTCCCTGGGGGAGTCAAAGTCTGCTTTCCTGAAGTCCAGGGTCTGTATCCTGCTGCTTACCTTTCTTCCCTGGGTCAGGATCCTGAACTCAACCAACTCATGGTCACTGCCTCCCAGATTCCCATCCACTTTTGCTTCCCCCACTAATTCTTCCCGGTTTGTGAGCAGCAGGTCAAGAAAAGCTCCCCCCCTAGTTGGCTCCTCTAGTACTTGCACCAGGAAATTGTCCCCTATGCTTTCCAAAAACTTCCTGGATTGTCTATGCACCGCTGTATTGCTCTCCCAGCAGATATCAGGAAAATTAAAGTCACCCATGAGAACCAGGGCATGTGATCTAGTAGCTTCCGCGAGCTGCCGGAAGAAAGCCTCATCCACCTCATCCCCCTGGTTCGGTGGTCTATAGCAGACTCCCACCACTACATCACTCCTGTTGCTCACACTTCTAAACTTAATCCAGAGACACTCAGATTTTTCTGCAGTTTCGTACCGGAGCTCTGAGCAGTCATACTGCTCCCTTACATACAGTGTTAATCCCCCACCTTTTCTGCCCTGCCTGTCCTTCCTGAACAGTTTATAGCCATCCATGACAGTACTCCAGCCATGTGAATTATCCCACCAAGTCTCTGTTATTCCAATCACGTCATAATTCCTTGACATCACCAGGACCTCCAGTTCTCCCTGCTTGTTCTTCAATAGCCTTCCATCTGAGCACATCAAACATGAATTAACCTTCACAACCTTCTTATTTGGTGGGCATAATAAATATTATCCCCATTTTCCAGATGGGGAAACAGACACAGATGGTAAAGTGACATCCATAAGGAAGTCTGCGGCAAAGGTGGCAATAAAACCAAGATGTCCTAGCTCTACAGCAGATGTCTTAACCAACACTCACTCTCTAGTCTCTTATGCCAAGGCTCTCACCTTCACATAAACAGCCATCCCTTTACTTTTGTTCACACTTAGTCAGTACAACTGTTACACTGGACACAATGAACTTGTTCTGAGATTTTTACTCACCTAGTGTTTGTTACTTATACCAATAAGTACATGGTCTAATAAGACTGAACTCAAAATGCCACTGAGATCAAGAAAGCGATGCTTAGCCCTGAGCACTGTATAGAAAAACGTGGGCTTATCTGTAAGCAGTTTAACATATTAAAATGCCCTTTCAGGTTGATTTTCAGAATAATTTGGCTTCCACAACCCACATGGATCATCCAAGAAGCTCATAGATCATTGCAAAGTGGCAGACTTGTAAAATGTAAATGAGCCTGGTTACCAGATCCCTTTTGCAGGCCATTAAAGGGAGATGGGACACAAACAAACAAAAAGCATGTACGACTTGTGGATTAAATAACAAACTATCAAACAATGGACGATAGTTACTGTTGAAATATAAGAAAATAAATTATACATGTATTTGATGCCAAGAATTTTAAGGTATTCATATTTACTTTTTATATGAACTTTTAAAACTGCCTTTGATGGAGCAAAACCAACAGCAGGGTCAAGAAGAATGAGCATGGGATCAGAAGTCAGAAAGTCCTAAATTCTAATCATGGCTATGCCACTATTTCTGTGGCCTTGGTCAAGTCATTTAATCTCTCTTCCGCTTTTCTCTCATCTGTAAAATGGGGGAAATAATATTTTACAGTCATTAAGTGTCAGTGTTGTAGGTAGTTAAGTGCCTTAAATGCTCAGTATGAGAGCTGGTCTTGCTATATATTGATTGCAAAATGCAGTGAGAAGACAAATGTATGGTATTTTACTGTCCCTGACACACACACACAACCACACATGAGAAATGAATGCAAATACCAAATATTCACATTTCTGTTGAATCTGAAAATACACACCTACAAATAATTATCCTGGAGTGTATAGTTAGAACACTGATAAAATATCTGAGACAGTCTGTCGTTACAGAAAAGAATTAAGGGGTGGAATAACAGGACGGGTAAACTGTTGAATTTATTTACAATTCACTGCTACTTTGCATTTTGCTAATAGTTTTAATTCTAACACAATCACTATTCAACTCATTACTTAGGGAAGTCTATCATTTCTTCCCCTCCTCTTGTAGTTACATTAATTACACCCTGGTTTAAAGCATTGCAATTAAAGTATAAATAAAGGTTGAAGGAGTTGGACACTGTGTGAAATGCTTAATTTTGTGTATCGTTAGCTGATTGACTGTTTAGGTTTGCATTTCAGCTGTCAGCCAAATTATGTATAATTAAGCCAAAGCAGAGATCTGTCTCTCTTTTAACCAGACAGATTCATAGTTCTGGGTAGTAGGTGGTAAATCTGCCCACTCTTTGTAGTTGTTATATTTTCACATTATACTTTATTCATGTATTGCATGTTTCAGTGTATTCATATTTTGAATTTCTCTATTAGACTGTAATGTAGAATAAATGGTTATGCTGGAAAAATAAAATGCTTTGAATTTATCTAATAACAAAATGAATGAACTCCTGTCCTTGTGCAATTTATTCATATTCTGTTGCTTTGGCAATCGGACCACCAGTGTGAAATGATTTTCTGTCTTATTATAATTTCTTATCTTTTGTATAATACAGAACATAACTGTAGATGCCCATCGTACCGACCACCCGATTTGTACAGAACTACTTATAGAAAAAAAATTACTTGTCTCCTACTCTTGTTCTAGAGAGGTACTGTAATGAAGGCTATGTAGTATTTGGAACAGATCTTCATTATTAGATCAGTCCAGAGGACTCAGTTAAGGATCATAGTTCAAGTTTTAGCTGGGACATTGGAACTTCAGTAAGCTGTACATGTGCTCATTAATTAAGGAGACTTTTAGAGTTCCTCAGTAATCTGCCGTGGCTTCCAGTGTTTTTCAATGAAGTCTTTAGGCGGCTGCTTTGGTGCCTGCTACTGGAACATGCACAAGTGCAATATTTTGATCCACATCTGGAAGAGTCACAGTATTCAGTTAAATTAACAGCTGTGACTGATTTCAGCAACCCTGAAGTTGCCATCATCAAAAAATGTGAAACTTAGATCTTGCTTTAGACAAAGACAATTGGCTTAATCTTCTTATATTCATAGGTTCATAGATATTTAGGTCAGAAGGGAGCATTATGATCATCTAGTCTGATCTCCTGCACAACGCAGGGCACAGAATTTCACCCACCACTCCTACAAAAAAAAAACAACCTCACACCTATATCTGTGCTATTGAAGTCCTCAAATCGTAGTTTAAAGACTTCAAGGAGCAGAGAATCCTCCAGCAAGTGACCCGTGCCCCATGCTACAGAGGAAGGTGAAAAGCCTCTTCCAATCTGCCCTGGAGGAAAATTCCTTCCCAACCCCAAATATGGCAATCAGCTAAACCCTGAGCATATGGGCAAGATTCATCAGCCAGATACTTTCCTGGGTAACTCGAATCTCACCCCATCTAGTAGCCCATCACAGGCCATTGGGCCTATTTACCATGAATATTTAATTACCAAAACCATGTTATCCCATCATACCATCCCCTCCATAAACTTATAGAGTTTAATCTTAAAGCCAGATAGATCTTTTGCCCCCACTGCTTCCCTTGGAAGGCTATTCCAAAACTTCACTCCTCTGATGGTTAAAAACCTTCGTCTAATTTCTAGTCTAAATTTCCTAGTGGCCAGTTTATATCCATTTGTTCTTGTGTCCATATTGGTACTGAGCTTAACTAATTCCTCTCCCTCTCCGGTATTTATCCCTCTGATATATTTATAGAGAGCAATCATATCTCCCCTCAACCTTCTTTTAGTTAGGTTAAACAAGCCAAGCTCCTTGAGTCTCCTTTCATAAGACAAGTTTTCCATTCCTCGGATCATCCTAGTAGCCCTTCTCTGTACCTGTTCCAGTTTGAATTCATCCTTCTTAAACATGGGAGACCAGAACTGCACACAGTTTTCCGCGTGAGGTCTCACCAGTGCCCTTGTATAACAGTACTAAAACCTCATTATCCCTACTGGAAATACCTCTCCTGATGCATCCCAAGACCGCATTAGCTTTTTTCACAGCCATATCACATTGGCAGCTCATAGTCATCCTATGATCAACCAATACTCCAAGGTCCTTTTCCTCCTCCGTTACTTCTAATTGATGCGTCCCTAGCTTATAACTAAAATTCTTGTTATTAATCCCGAAATGCATGACCTTACACTTCTCACTATTAAATTTCATCTTATTACTATTGCTCCAGTTTACAAGGTCATCCAGATCCTCCTGTAGGATATCCCTGTCCTTCTCTAAATTGGCAATACCTCCCAGCTTTGTATCATCCGCAAACTTTATTAGCACACTCCCACTTTTTGTGCTAAGGTCAGTAATAAAAAGATTAAATAAGATTGGTCCCAAAACCGATCCTTGAGGAACTCCACTGGTAACCTCCCTTCAGCCTGACAGTTCACCTTTCAGTAGGACTCGTTGTAGTCTCCCCTTTAACCAATTCCTTATCCACATTTCAATTTTCCTATTGATCCCCATCTTATCCAATTTAACTAATAATTCCCCATGTGGCACGGTATCAAATGCCTTACTAAAATCTAGGTAAATTAGATCCACTGCGTTTCCTTTGTCTAAAAAATCTGTTACTTTCTCAAAGAAGGAGATCAGGTTGGTTTGGCACGATCTACCTTTTGTAAAACCATGTTGTATTTTGTCCCATTTACCATTGACTTCAATGTCCTTAACTATCCTCTCCTTCAAAATTTTTTCCAAGACCTTGCATACTACAGATGTCAAACTAACAGGCCTATAATTACCCGGATCACTTTTTTTCCCTTTCTTAAAAATAGGAACTATGTTAGCAATTCTCCAATCATACGGTACAACCCCTGAGTTTACAGATTCATTAAAAATTCTTGCTAATGGGCTTGCAATTTCATGTGCCAATTCCTTTAATATTCTTGGATGAAGATTATCTGGGCCCCCCGATTTAGTCCAATTAAGCTGTTTGAGTTTCGCTTCTACCTCAAATATGGTAAAGTCTACCTCCATATCCTCATTCCCATTTGTCATGCTACCATTATCCCTAAGATCCTCTTTAGTCTCATTAAAGACTGAGGCAAAGTATTTATTTAGATATTGGGCCATGCCTAGATTATCCTTGACCTCCACTCCATCCTCAGTGTTTAGCGATCCCACTTCTTCTTTCTTTGTTTTCTTCTTATTTATATGACTATAGAACCTTTTACTATTGGTTTTAATTCCCTTTGCAAGGTCCAACTCTACTTGACTTTTAGCCTGTCTCACTTTATCCCGACATGTTCTGACCTCAATAAGGTAGCTTTCCTTGCTGATCCCTCCCTTCTTCCACTTCCTATATGCTTTCTGCTTTTTCTTAATCACCTCTCTGAGATGCTTGCTCATCCAGCTTGGTCTACAACTCCTGCCTATGAATTTTTTCCCCTTACCTGGGATGCAGGCTTCCGATACTTCTGCAGCTTTGATTTAAAATAATCCCAGGCCTCCTCTACCTTTAGATCCACAAATTCTTCAGTCCAATCCACTTCCCTAACTAATTTCCTTAATTTTTGAAAGTCAGCCCTTTTGAAATCAAAAACCCTAGCTGCAGATTTATTTTTATTTATCCTTCCGTTCAGTTTGAACTGAATTAGCTCATGATCACTTGAGCCAAGATTATCCCCTAAACCATTTCTTCTATGAGGTCCTCACTACTCACCAAAATTAAATCTAAAATGGCATCCCCTCTAGTCGGTTTGGCAACTACTTGCTGAAGGAATCCATCAGCTATCGCATCTAGGAAAATCTGAGCCCTATTATTATTACTAGCACTTGTCCTCCAGTCTATATCTGGGAAGTTAAAGTCTCCCATGATCACACAGTTTCCATTAGTATTTACTTTATTAAAAACATTAAAAGGGCTCTATCCATATCCAAATTAGATCCTGGCAGTCTATAGCACACCCCAAGCACTATCCCAGGGGAGGCTCTAATAGTTTTCTTCCCCAATTTAATTTTTGCCCAGACGGACTCAGTCATATCCATTTCATCGCTTCTTATTTCTTTACATTCTATCTCATCATTGATATACAGTGCTACTCCACCACCTTTACCTTTATTTCGGTCTTTCCTAAACAGCACATACCCTTCAATACCTGTAGCCCAGTCATGACTACTATTCCACCATGTTTCTGTTATCCCTATAATATCTGGTTTCACTTCTTGCACCAGTAGCTCTTGTTCCTCCATTTTGTTACCTAGGCTCCTCGCATTAGTGTACAAACATCTTAATTTTTGCTGTTTGGCCTCACTCACATTCTGTACCCTATTAGGCACGGTCATTTTACTACCAGTATAACCTATTAGACTTGTATCTACACTGCCCTTCCTCCTACCCACAGCTGTATCCACTCTTACTTCATTTTCTTTCCTCTCAATGCTAAATTCTGGTGTGGAGATTACCTGGACATCTCCCAACCATCTCCCCCTAATTCCTAGTTTAAAGCTCTCTTAATCAGTTGTGCCAGCCTCCATCCTAGAAGCCTATTTCCTTCCCTACTCAGATGAAGTCCATCCCCAGAGAACTGTCCTCTATCCATGAATGCCTCCCAGTGGCCATACATCCCAAAGCCCTCCTTATAGCACCACTGCCTAAGCCATCTGTTGATAGTCATAATCCCTGTCACACCTTTGTTGCCCTTCTTCTATTGAGTCTCATGGGGTTCTAGTGATTTTTATTTTACCTTGCCTCCCTCCCAAGCCATCTGAAACAGAGCGGCCTGTAGAAGTGGATGAATCAACAAAATGGCAGCCTAGCAAGAACACTGATCTTCTCAATGGGATCAGCCGTGCCATACGAGTTGAGAGTATTGACTCCTTGGACATACCCAACCAGACCTTTGAGTAGGCCTAACTCTGGAAATGTGCCTTGACTTCTAGACATGGTTAGAATCATAAGGTTAAACGTATTTGCCAGACATGAAATCTAGCAGATTTTCAAGTCTGGCCTAAAGACTACATTTGACTACAATGGCAGTTACGTCAGGAGGGAGAACGGAGCAGAAATTAACAGACTTTTGGGGTTTCAAAGAAATACGAAAATGAGCAGGAATACTGTCTCTACTCTCTCTTTTGTATGCATCCGATGAAGTGAGCTGTAGCTCACGAAAGCTTATGCTCAAATAAATTGGTTAGTCTCTAAGGTGCCACAAGTACTCCTTTTCTTTTTGTCTCTTTGGGATTCTTAAAGCTGTATCTTTGGGATTCTCCAACCTGACCTCTAATTTGGAGTTAAGTCACTCTCATTTGCTTACACAGGAGGGCAAGCCATGTCTCTATCCACATTATTATAAAGCTCCTATAAAGAATAAAGTCACCATAACTGGCCCCTTGAAAAAGAAGAAAAAAGACCTTTATTGACTCTCTTCTTCCACCAGAAACAAAAATATTTTAATATATTAGCAACTAACTTCATATCACCACTTCAGCAAAGCTCTTTCATATTCCCAGACAAAAGGTGCTACATACTTGCAGAGCATTATCAGGAGTTGGCCATCAACATCCAGATCCTTTTCTGCTATGATTAAAAGTAACAATGAACAATGTTACCAATTTGTCTACCGGATAAAGCTGTTATAAAATGATGATTCTGAATAGCACAATATTGTCAGTGCAGCTCCACTCCCTCACACTGCTGAAACTTCTTCACAGACCCTTGCCCTTTATCAATTCAGACATGAATTTACTGTGGCAGACATGCAAGACAAATGCCCAAATAATCTTAGACAGCACCGAATATGTGCTTCTCTTTCATTTTAAGCCATTGAAGTCTGTGAAATTTCAATTCAACTGACTGAATCAAACAAAAATACCTGGGGCTGGAAAAGAACTTTGTTTAAAAAATGAAATGTGCCTCAAATTTCAGGATATCCTTTTTTTATATGATGAAAACATAGTATACTCCTTCTAGCATGGAGATTTATATGAAACATTCTCTGTACAAAGAAAAGGAGTACTTGTGGCACCTTAGAGACTAACCAATTTATTTGAGCATGAGCTTTCGTGAGCTACAGCTCACTTCATCAGATGTTTACCGTGGAAACTGCAGCAGACTTTATATACACACAGAGAATATGAAACAATACCTCCTCCCACCCCACTGTCCTGCTGGTAATAGCTTATCTAAAGTGATCAACAGGTGGGCCATTTCCAGCACAAATCCAGGTTTTCTCACCCTCCACCCCCCACACAAATTCACTCTCCTGCTGGTGCTAGCCCATCCAAAGTGACAACTCTTTACATAATCAAGTCGGGCTATTTCCTGCATAGATCAAGGTTTTCTCACATCCCCCCCACCCCCATACACACACAAACTCACTCTCCTGCTGGTAATAGCTCATCTAAACTGACCACTCTCCAAGTTTAAATCCAAGTTAAACCAGAACATCTGGGGGGGGGGGGGGGTTGGAAAAAACAAGAAGAAACAGGCTACCTTGCATAATGACTTAGCCACTCCCAGTCTCTATTTAAGCCTAAATTAATAGTATCCAATTTGCAAATGAATTCCAATTCAGCAGTTTCTCGCTGGAGTCTGGATTTGAAGTTTTTTTGTTTTAAGATAGCGACCTTCATGTCTGTGATTGCGTGACCAGAGAGATTGAAGTGTTCTCCGACTGGTTTATGAATGTTATGATTCTTGACATCTGATTTGTGTCCATTTATTCTTTTACGTAGAGACTGTCCAGTTTGACCAATGTACATGGCAGAGGGGCATTGCTGGCACATGATGGCATATATCACATTGGTGGATGTGCAGGTGAACGAGCCTCTGATAGTGTGGCTGATGTTATTAGGCCCTGTGATGGTGTCCCCTGAATAGATATGTGGGCACAATTGGCAACGGGCTTTGTTGCAAGGATAAGTTCCTGGGTTAGTGGTTCTGTTGTGTGGTATGTGGTTGTTGGTGAGTATTTGCTTCAGGTTGCGGGGCTGTCTGTAGGCAAGGACTGGCCTGTCTCCCAAGACTTGTGAGAGTGTTGGGTCATCCTTTAGGATAGGTTGTAGATCCTTAATAATGCGTTGGAGGGGTTTTAGTTGGGGGCTGAAGGTGACCGCTAGTGGCGTTCTGTTATTTTCTTTGTTAGGCCTGTCCTGTAGTAGGTAACTTCTGGGAACTCTTCTGGCTCTATCAATCTGTTTCTTTACTTCTGCAGGTGGGTATTGTAGTTGTAAGAAAGCTTGACAGAGATCTTGTAGGTGTTTGTCTCTGTCTGAGGGGTTGGAGCAAATGCGGTTGTATCGCAGAGCTTGGCTGTAGACGATGGATCGTGTGGTGTGGTCAGGGTGAAAGCTGGAGGCATGCAGGTAGGAATAGCGGTCAGTAGGTTTCCGGTATAGGGTGGTGTTTATGTGGCCATTGTTTATTAGCACTGTAGTGTCCAGGAAGTGGATCTCTTGTGTGGACTGGACCAGGCTGAGGTTGGTGGTGGGATGGAAATTGTTGAAATCGTGGTGGAATTCTTCAAGGGCTTCTTTTCCATGGGTCCAGATGATGAAGATGTCATCAATATAGCGCAAGTAGAGTAGGGGCTTTAGGGGACGAGAGCTGAGGAAGCGTTGTTCTAAATCAGCCATAAAAATGTTGGCATACTGTGGGGCCATGCGGGTACCCATAGCAGTGCCGCTGATCTGAAGGTATACATTGTCCCCAAATGTGAAATAGTTATGGATAAGGACAAAGTCACAAAGTTCAGCCACCAGGTTAGCCGTGACATTATCGGGGATAGTGTTCTTGACGGCTTGTAGTCCATCTTTGTGTGGAATGTTGGTGTAGAGGGCTTCTACATCCATAGTAGCCAGGATGGTGTTATCAGGAAGATCACCGATGGATTGAAGTTTCCTCAGGAAGTCAGTGGTGTCTCGAAGGTAGCTGGGAGTGCTGGTAGCGTAGGGCCTGAGGAGGGAGTCTACATAGCCAGACAATCCTGCTGTCAGGGTGCCAATGCCTGAGATGATGGGGCGCCCAGGATTTCCAGGTTTATGGATCTTGGGTAGTAGATAGAATATCCCAGGTCGGGGTTCCAGGGGTGTGTCTGTGCGGATTTGATCTTGTGCTTTTTCAGGAAGTTTCTTGAGCAAATGCTGTAGTTGCTTTTGGTAACTCTCAGTGGGATCATAGGGTAATGGCTTGTAGAAACTCGTGTTGGAGAGCTGCCGAGCAGCCTCTTGTTCATATTCCGACCTATTCATGATGACAACAGCACCTCCTTTGTCAGCCTTTTTGATTATGATGTCAGAGTTGTTTCTGAGGCTGTGGATGGCATTGCGTTCCGCATGGCTGAGGTTATGGGGCAAGTGATGCTGCTTTTCCACAATTTCAGCCCGTGCACGTCGGCGGAAGCACTCTATGTAGAAGTCCAGTCTGCTGTTTCGACCTTCAGGAGGAGTCCATCTAGAATCCCTCTTTCTGTAGTGTTGGCAGGGAGACCTCTGTGGATTAGTATGTTGTTCAGAGGTATTTTGGAAATATTCCTTGAGACGGAGACGTCGAAAATAGGATTCTAGGTCACCACAGAACTGTATCATGTTCGTGGGGGTGGAGGGGCAGAAGGAGAGGCCCCGAGATAGAACAGCTGCTTCTGCTGGGCTGAGAGTATAGTTGGATAGGTTAACAATATTGCTAGGTGGGGTGAGGGAACCATTGCTGTGGCCCCTTGTAGCATGTAGTAGTTTAGAAAGTTTAGTGTCTTTTTTCTTTTGTAGAGAAGCAAAGTGTGCGTTGTAAATGGCTTGTCTAGTTTTAGTAAAATCCAGCCACGAGGAAGTTTGTGTGGAAGGTTGGTTCTTTATGAGAGTATCCATTTTTGAGAGCTCATTCTTAATCTTTCCCTGTTTGCTGTAGAGGATCTTGATCAGGTGATTCCGCAGTTTCTTTGAGAGCGTGAGGCACAAGCTGTCAGCATAGTCTGTGTGGTGAAGGTCGCTATCTTAAAACAAAAAAACTTCAAATCCAGACTCCAGCGAGAAACTGCTGAATTGGAATTCATTTGCAAATTGGATACTATTAATTTAGGCTTAAATAGAGACTGGGAGTGGCTAAGTCATTATGCAAGGTAGCCTGTTTCTTCTTGTTTTTTCCTACCCCCCCCCCCCCAGATGTTCTGGTTTAACTTGGATTTAAACTTGGAGAGTGGTCAGTTTAGATGAGCTATTACCAGCAGGAGAGTGAGTTTGTGTGTGTATGGGGGTGGGGGGGATGTGAGAAAACCTTGATCTATGCAGGAAATAGCCCGACTTGATTATGTAAAGAGTTGTCACTTTGGATGGGCTAGCACCAGCAGGAGAGTGAATTTGTGTGGGGGGTGGAGGGTGAGAAAACCTGGATTTGTGCTGGAAATGGCCCACCTGTTGATCACTTTAGATAAGCTATTACCAGCAGGACAGTGGGGTGGGAGGAGGTATTGTTTCATATTCTCTGTGTGTATATAAAGTCTGCTGCAGTTTCCACGGTAAACATCTGATGAAGTGAGCTGTAGCTCACGAAAGCTCATGCTCAAATAAATTGGTTAGTCTCTAAGGTGCCACAAGTACTCCTTTTCTTTTTGCGAATACAGACTAACACGGCTGTTCCTCTGAAACCATTCTCTGTACAAACTTGACTTCCCTTCTCAGGTCCACACAGTCCCTGTCTGAGCAATGAAATCACAGCTTCTGCAGATTTTGAAATCTCTCCTTCCAGCCCCGTTCCTCCTGTTAAAATCTAATGAGGCACTCTGGTCAATAAAAGCAGTTGGAGATGTCCTTGATCTCTCTGTGGCTTTTATAGAAGCCAGATGGTTTGACTCTGGAATGTCTCACATAATCTAGTGACATGAACTCTTAAAGCAAGAGTTTAAAATTAGCAAAATTAAACTACTTAAATATTGCAGCATGATAATAAGCTAGTGAGAATAATTCTCATTTTTTCTGCTAAAAGATTGCTTTGAGTTATACATTTATACTGCACTCAGCGGACTGTCTGTTAGAATACACTTGGAGCAGTTAAATTAAAAGCAGACGTAGACTGAGATAGTATAGTACAGTAAAAAGAAAAGGAGTACTTGTGCCACCTTAGAGACTAACAAATTTATTTGAGCATAAGCTTTTGTGAGCTACAGCTCACTTCATCGGATGCATGTAGTGGAAAATACAGTGGGGAGATTTTATATACACAGAGAACATGAAACAATGGGTGTTACCATATATACTGTAACAAGAGTGATAAGGTAAGGTGAGCTATTACCAGCAGGAAAGAAGAAGAAAAAAAACCAGCATTTTGTAGTGATAATCAAGGTGGGCTATTTCCAGCAGTAGACAAGAATGTGTGAGGAACAGTAGGGAGAGGGGGAAATAAACATGGGGAAATAGTTTTACTTTGTGTAATGACACATCCACTCCCAGTCTTTATTCAAGCCTAAGTTAATGGTGTCCAGTTTGCAAATTAATTCCAATTCAGCAGTCTCTCATTGGAGTCTGTTTTTGAAGTTTTTTTATTGAAGAATTGCCACTTTTAGGTCTGTATTCGAGTAACCAGAGAGATTGAAGTGTTCTCTGACTGGTTTTCGAATGTTATAATTCTTGATGTCTGATTTGTGTCCATTTATTCTTTTACATAGAGACTGTCCAGTTTGGCCAATGTACATGGCAGAAGGGCATTGCTGGCACATGATGGCATATATCACATTGGTAGATGTGCAGATGAACAAGCCTCTGATACTGTGGCTGATGTGATTAGGCCAGATGATGGTGTCCTCTGAATAGATATGTGGACAGAGTTGGCAATGGGCTTTGTTGCAAGGATAGGTTCCTGGGTTAGTGTTTTTGTTGTGTGGTTGCTGGTGAGTATTTGCTTCAGGTTGGGGGGCTGTCTGTAGGCAAGGACTGGCCTATCTCCCAAGATCTGTGAGAGTGATGGGTTGTCCTTCAGGATAGGTTGTAGATCCTTGATGATGCGTTGGAGAGGTTTTAGTTGGGGGCTGCTGAAGTGAAGAAACAGATTGACAGAGCCAGAAGAGTACCCAGAAGTTACCTACTACAGGACAGGCCTAACAAAGAAAATAACAGAACACCACTAGCCATCCCCTTCAGCCCCCAACTAAAACCTCTCCAATGCTGAATTGGAATTAATTTGCAAACTGGACACCATTAACTTAGGCTTGAATAAAGACTGGGAGTGGATGTGTCATTACACAAAGTAAAACTATTTCCCCATGTTTATTCCCCGCCTGCACCGTTCTTCACATGTTCTTGTCTACTACTGCTGGAAATGGCCCACCTTGATTATCACTACAAAACGTTTTTTGTTTGTTTTTTTCTCTCTCCTGCTGGTAATAGCTCACCTTACCTAATCACTCTTGTTACAGTGTGTATGGTAACACCCATTGTTTCATGTTCTCTGTGTATATAAAATCTCCCCACTGTATTTTCCACTGCATGCATCCGATGAAGTGAGCTGTAGCTCATGAAAGCTTACGCTCAAATAAATTTGTTAGCTTTAAGGTGCCACAAGTACTCCTTTTCTTTTTGCAGATACAGACTAACACGGCTGCTACTCTGAAACCTATAGTACAGTAGTTTCCAGCAGTGGGTTTGAAAAACAAAAAAAATAAGAATCTAAAGCTGCTCCCAATTATGCAAACTTCGTCCACTCTCTCTGACAATGCTTTAGAATTTAGATTTTGTCCTAGCTTTGTCCCACCAGTTACCCTCACTGCCTGCTCCACTGACCCATCATGGACAGGAAGCACCACTACTGTATCAGCAGAATCATCAGCAATGTGATAAGATGGCAGGAAACTTTGTATTACCCTCTAATAGCACTGAGTAGCTGTCCCCAGGTCCAGGGTGAGGGAAAAGTAACAAGAAGTCACCTTCACTTTAATAAAATAAACAATAAATCAAAACAATCCTGTGCACTTTTATAAAGCCTTTTACAAAAAGATCTATATGGTGCTTTACAAACACTGATTAATTAAGCCTCACAGATATTCCTGTGAGGTAGGTAATTAAGTACAAAGGGAGACTTCTCACCTTGGAGTTCAATTCAAGTTCTTATTTTTAATCGGTGCCTAGCTTGTAAACTTCTTCATGGGCTGTTCTTTGCTTCACGTTCATAGAGCACCTATCACATTATGGGCTACATGAAATAACAACCACCGCTTGTAGATTCAAGAGATAATTATTTAGTAATTGCTCCTAAGGTGAATGGTCTGGTATTACTTTCTGTGTACTTTGCAACTCTGTTACAATGTCACACATTGGTGACATGCTTGAATTTCACTCCTGCCCTGCAGTAATACCCCCATGTGATTCTGAGTGAGATCTTGTGACTTATTGAAGACTTTTGTTTTCAGAGAAAACAATAGCTCTCAGCTTTGAAAACGACTTTAAGCAGAAAAAAATCTGAATTCTCTCTTCATAAAACTTCTATCAATGTGAGTTATTGCTATGTTTCACTGTGTTCATTATTTCTTACCTGTATCAGTGCATTTTTATATGTAACGTGTATGTATGTTTTTAAATAAGACATTAAAAAGAACTTCAAAGTTGCAAAGTTACGCACTGGAAAATTGGAAATACCAGAATTAAAGATTGCAACCTCAGATTTATTAGATAGCAGGAGACTGTTGAGACTATGGCCATGTCTACACTACAGAATTATGTCAGCCCATTACTTTGACATAAAGCCACCACAGTTATTACATCAGTTGTGTGTGTGTGTGCATGGTATGCTCCTTGTGTCAGTGGTGCACATCCTCACGAGGAGCACTTGTACCAATGCAGAGAGCAGGAACTGTGGGCAGGTATCTCATTGTGCAACTTACCACCATCCAGTGTAGGGTGTTCTGGTAAGTTTTTGCAATGCCTCATGTGGCAGAAACAAGTTGCACAGGGGTGACTGGGAGCATGGGGTCAACTGCCCATAATGCAGCATTCTCCATACCCTCATTTCATCTGCATCCCACAATATTTTGCACCTCTTTTCATGAAAGTGTGCTGGGCCATTAATCATCTCCTGCTACACAGGACTGTGACACTGGGCAATGTGCAGGACAAAGTGGACAGTAGAGCAGCAGTGAGCTTCCCGAACTGCAATGGAGCGATAGATGGCACGCATATTCCTATTTTAGCACTAGACCACCTTGACACAGAGAACATCAACAGAAATGGCTACTTTTCTTTGTTAAAGCAAGCACTGGTGGAACACCGGGGACATTTTACCAACATCAGTGTTACCATCAATGTCAGGGAAGGGCATGACACATGCATCTTTAAGAACACAAGACTGTTCAGAAAGCAGCAAGCAGGGACTTTCTTTCCTGACTGGTGGATTATTATTGTTGAAAGGCCAATATTGATCTTGGGCAACCCAACCTACCTCTTGCTCCCATGGCTCATGAAGCCATACACTGGCCACCTTGACAACACCACATGATGCTTCAATTACAGGCTTAGCAAGTACAGAATGACAGTTGAATGTGCCTTTGGTCATTTGAAGGGTCGCTGGTGTTGTTTACTTACAAATTGGATCTCAGTGAGAAAAAATATCCCAATGGTTATAGCTACCTGTTGTGTCCTGACTAATATCAGTGAAACAAAAGGAGAAAAGTTTCTGCCTGGGTGGAGGGCAGAGGTGGAGTGACTGTCCGCTGAATTGGAATAGACAGATACAGGGCTATTAGAAGAGCTCAACGTGAAGCTATACAGCTTAGGGAGGCTGTGAAAAACCATTTTAATAGTGAGTCAGAGTAGCATGTGTTGCTGTAGTGTGCTCTACCTGGCCTTACTCTTTTGCAGCCCAGTATGAATCTTGTAGTATGTGCTGGGTGTGTAGGAATATAACATTGCCAATGTACTTAGTAGTATTTTCTGTGAATTATGTTATGGATTCTGTAACTTAATGAAATAACAGGAAATTGGTAGGTGCCAGAACCTCCTCAGCACCAGACCGTATATGCTGTGAACTAATAAAGACGAATTTTGTTCCAAAAAATAGAATTTTATTCTGTAACATGAACCAGGCAATTAAAAACATTTAAAACATAATAAATTAAGAGAACATAACTAATGAAGTGGAAACAACACACATTTCCATTTCAGGTACATATATACCAACCGTGCTTACACAGGCCAGTGTATGTGAAGCTGTGATAGTCTTTAATGGCCCTCAGGGTGGAATGGTAAGGGTGGGGCATAGAGAGTTCTCAATATTGAGCTCTCTATGGACTATAGAGGGAGGCAAGCATGGATTGTTCAATCTGCAATATCTCAGTTTGCTGTCTGTGACGTGGAAGCATCTCCTGCTGCACATTTCTCTCCTTTTCCTGCACCTTTCTCCTCTCCACTTTATCCTTCTCCAGGCTGCCTGCAAAGGGTGATCCTCCAGGCCCTGGTGTCTTTCTCTGATGCAGCACTGGCTTGCAGGACCTCCTGGAATATGTCTTCCTGAGTTATCTTCTTACTCCTCTTCATCTGGCCCAGACATTCCACAGGTTTGGAGAAGGAGACCCCGAAGGCCATGATGGTAGCAGTTGCAGATCCGATACACAGAGGTACCACTGTCAGTGTATTCACAATTGAGATAGAAACTTAGCATACTGAACTCCCTCCTCTTGATCCTCAAAAGTTGTAAGCACTACATTTTCACTTCTCCTTGGGATTGATACAATGTGGTGCCAGTCACAGCACCAGCCACGGTGAGTAATCTACTTGGGCTGGGTAGTGATTTTAGCTGATATTTCTCTCCTGAAGGTAAGAGAGGCAGGGAAAGTAGAACAGCTGCTGGCTTTCCGATGCTGCGCAGGTCTGTATGCTGCTAGCCTATATACTGCAATGGTGCGTGCTGAAGTAATTGCCTACCATGGTGGGAAAGTGTCCTACCATGCTGGAAGAAATGAGACAACCCTCTCCAGAAACCTTTGGCGGAGGATTGCAAAGTACCTCCATGAAAGTTCCATCAAGATCTCTAGGGAGGATTCACAGGCCCCCTCTAGGTAACTGTAGAGGAGAATGAAAAGCCGATAGCAACCCTACCTTAGTTCTTTTGCTACCTCTTCTAGCAAAAGCTAAAAAAAGGTAAATCAAGAGATGTGTCCTGATACTTTGGAGGTTCCTTCCCCTGTAATTTCCAAGCATACTTAGTAGGGGTTCCTTCCCCTGCATGAGGCTCACCTGTGCTCGACTCTTGGGACTGGCTAGACTTCAGTGGAGTCAAAATCATGTCCTGGCTTGCTGCACAGCTGGATCCCCCGGTTGTCTGTCCCCCATATTCCTCCTCCCCTTATTCATCCACTTCCTCCTGCTCATGGCGGGGGTCTGTGACTTGGGCTCCTCCAAAGTATCCATGGCGCTCCTGGCAGTGGTAGTGGGGTCTCCACTGAGGATGGCATGCAGCTCTTTGTAAAATCAGCAGGTCTACAGCTCTGCACCAGATTGATTGTTGGCCTCCCTGGCCTTCTGGTACACTTGCTGCAGCTCCTTGCCTTTCAAGAGGCATTGCTGCTGGTTCCTGTTGTTGCCCTTTTCCTGCATTCCCCGAGCAATCTGCTCATAGATGTCAACATTTCTACAGCTGGATCGGACTTGTGCTTATACAGCCTCTCCTCCCCACAGGCCCAGGAGATCCACCACCTCCTGTATACTCCAAGCAGGAGTGCATCTGCAGTGTGTAGCCAGCATGATCAGCTGGGCAATTACTCACAACAGTGGAAAGCTGCTACGCATGCTTGCCAAGCCAAGCAACCAGGAAAAGGAATTTCAAAAATCTGCAGGGCTTTAAAGGGGAGGGGTGGCTTCCTGTCCACCTGACCAGTGGAGTTCACAACGGTGAGCAGAGTGGTCAGTGTGGGGCATTGTGGAACAGCTCCTGTAGGCTACTAATAATTGATGTAAGTAACAGTGTCTACACTGACACTGCGTCAGCCTAACTATATTGATATTGAGTCTACACTGCTAGGAAAGGTGGTGTTATTACATACGTTATTACTTACGTCAGTGGGAGCAAAATTTAAGTGTAGAAACTTCCCCAACTAGGCTGACGGAAGCTGACTTGCATTGAACTAATCATATAATATAGACCAAGCCAAAGAAATCCTGGATTCTATTCCTGAATAGGAAGGGGAACTCTTCAAAGAAATGTTTGGGGAAAATTTTAACATTTCTAAATTGCCAATTTTCCCCTAACCTTGCTCCATCTGTGCTAACATACTGATATAGTCCAACCTGTTTACAGTGAACTTGAATATAACAGAACTTTGTATTTCTATAGCACTTTTCATCTTAGGTTCTCAGAGTACTTACAAAACATTCATGAATGAAGCCTCTTTGTGGTGGTTATTAATATAATTATTTCTGCTATGGGAAAACAGAGAGGTTCAGTGACTTGCCCAAGGTCACTCGGAAGTCTGTGGCAGACCTGAGGAAAGAACTTTGCTCCCCTGACTTCCAGTTGTGATGTTTAATCAAGAGACTATCCGTCCTGAGTCCAATATATAATGGAACTCTGTTGACAGTAAAATAGAATGAACGTTTCAAACAATTTCAATGTGAAACCTGCAGTTTTATTTGTGGCAAAGTTTAAAATAAAAAAAAAGATTCCATGCAACGTAACTATGACTGACAAAAGAGAAGTTAGGTTCTTTTCTTCCTGCCTTGGGAATTCTGATCAGTTCTCTGTCACTTCATTGTAGATTAAACAAGAGACCTGGATTTTAAAAGCCTCAGTATTCTTTAAGTTAGTGGTTGTAATTACAGCTACTTTGCTATTTTTCTTAACCACAGCATGCCACTGGACTGTTCATTTTGCAAGCCACTTTAACATAACATTCAATACCAAACTCCAAACTCCAGTTAGACCAAGGTAAGCTACCAGACACAAAATAATCACTGCATCAAAAATACAAAATAGAAAGCAAATCCCCTTGAAAAAAACCTGGGAATGGGAAACCAATGCAATTTATGGAGCAGTGGTATAACGGTTCTCCCTGTAATTCTTTGGGCTAGGAGGGAGGCATCACCTATAGGGCTCAGGCAAGCCATTCACCCCTTGTAGACTGTGGTGGGTGGAAGCATGCATGCACGCACCCTTTTCTGCCAAAGGAACCCCCTTTTCACTCACAGGTCAGCAGCTCCCACCCATGGGATTACAGTTGGACTGGGGCTTTGTGGTTTGTTGTGGGTTTGTGCTAGCCACCTTTCTTGAACGAATTCTTTCCTCACCACCAAATTGGCCAGAGCAGGAAGGTTGTTTTTTTTTTTTTTCCAATCTCCCCTCCCACACCAGGTCCAGGACGGACCCAATAGGGTAGGTCAGGAGGTGAGGTTCAAGTTATTGTAACTTAGCAGGTGGCAGGCATTCAGTGCAGGTACTTGTTCCATAGGGGTTCCGGTTCCCAACAAATCTGAATTGGAAGTGGACTTAGGGGAAAGCATTCCCTAAAGAAACTGAGGAAGGAGGTTGGGACTCCTATATCTGGCACAGCAGACACACAAGCCCCTTAAATGGTGGGACCAGTATTTGGGGTGGGGGCAGATGGCTGACAGCAGCCATCCCTAAAACAAGTGGAAATGAATAAGAAAGGAATGATGGCCTGCACTATACAAGTTACCGACAGAACACCAGATAAATTAGTAATGTTGCAGCCTGATTAAACCACATCCCTTGCATTTTGTCATTTTTCCTGCATGTCTGAGTCAGTGGAAAGCCAATGCAGTTTATGGAGCACAGATATAATTGTGATGCGTCAGGCTGCAGCATTTTGAACTGGCAGAAACTTTTGCATCTCTGTCCAGAGTCCGAGCACTTGACACTCTGCCACAAGATAATATCCTAACTGAGGTGGAAATGGCATGTCTATTGCTGTTATGTTGCCTTGATTCCATCAGGCCACATCATGTTGAGAATTGTGACAATATATATGCAGTGAGTGTTCTTGAAGTATCACCCCAAGTAAAGTACATTGCAGCCATATAGTCTGGAGGTGACAAAGGCACAAATATTTGTGTCAAAATCCATATCTTACACAGAAGGTTATGGCCTCCTAGCCATACTCAGCTGGAAAAAGCATTGTTGGTCACAATTGATATGCAAGCCATCCACAGTCATCCAGCAATCAAACAAGATGCTCAAGTTGTTAATCTACAATGGTTACAACTGAAATTGTGGTTTGAAAGTGTTTTTTGGTTTCTTTTACTGATTTCAAGAGATTTCCTATATATCTATTGACAATATTGATAAAACCAGTAAAAATAAAAACCCCAACCAAGTAGAAACTGCCAGTGTGATCACGGTACCTAATAAAGATGCACAGATCGGAGGGCAGATAATCCATCAAATATCTCTTTTGGTAGATTCCTCTCCCACAATAATATTAACTCTGTCTATCGGGAAAAAATGCAGCCAACTAGCTCTTATTCAGATGCCAATCTGTGCTAGACCCTGAGAAAGTTGATTAACTGCACCATTCAGGTCCAAAGAAAGAAAGAGAATGTTGTTAACATAGTTAAGATACTGATATCCAAATCATCCTATTATCTCCCTTTACATACATATAGAACAGGAAACATTACAGAATAGAACCATTTAGTGCCTCACATTTGATAGAGTCCTTGGAGGAGGTGGGAGGAGTGGAGATCAGAATACAGCAGAAGGACTGAAATGGTAAGCCTGGCTTTGCTGAAGATACCTGCTTCCTAGTGGAGCTGTGACATCCTGCAGTCTTAAAGGTGTTCAGTTTTTAGTCCCTTCTATGGATACTACCTCTAGAAATACCCATTCAGTGTAACAGAGAATACACTGTGCAAAAGGCAGCACAGGATAGTTGTTACTAGGACACTGGAGTGGGAGTTGGGAGACAGAAACACGCAGGATTGTTTCCACTAAGTTATATTTATACACACAATACAAAATTAAGTTAGTAACGCCAACTATGTGGATCTGGAAAAGTTTGAACAGGAATACACTACTCCAAATACAAAAAGCAATTATTATGGCCTAACATATTAAAGTATAGATGCATATTGTAATTTTGATAAGTGATTATTGTTCATAAAGGAGGAGATATTTCACCACTAATTACAAAATGTTTCATCCTTGTTATTTTTGGGAAGACTTAGCAAGAATGCTTTGCCATTACAAATTGTGAAGTAAGTTATTTTCCCCCAAAGTGTAAAGTTGGTATAGCTGTCATCTTATCTGTTAGCTACGTCCAAGAAAGTCACATGCATCTCAGGAACTTGAAATATTCTTTTTCATCTGCTTAGAAATTATCAGCTAATACCCTTCTCCTCCTCCAGCTTCCACATCATTAACAGTTATCTTATATAAGCTAAAATCCTTGACACAAACTTTCATGCAAAGAAAAAAAGAAATCATTAAATGGGTGTTTATATTTCTTTTATTTAGCAGCAGTTTTTAGTGGTTTTTTGACTGCCAGCTAGCTTTCCTTTGTACAAAGGGCTCTTCAGTTAATAAACCTGATAACTTCCATTTCATTCTTTCGAAAAACTGAAAAATCCACACTCTGTATTTAAAATATGTAAATTTCTAAACAGGAAAGCTGACAAGAAAAAAGTAACACACCATTAAAAAGAAAGAAAACCACTGAGTAAGTGCAATCTTTCAATTCATTAATGCTGTACAATCCTACAGGTGAGAACTATGCTAGCACAGTGACATAAAATACAAAGGCAAACAGCACTCTCTCAGGGATTATCCATATGTAATTGATAGATTTAGGGAAACATTTTCAAAAGCATTTAAGTGATTTACGAGAATAAGACATTTTTAAAAGTGACTTAGATACTTAGGAGCCTAAGTGTCACTGAAAGTCAAAAGTGAAACTCCTAAAAACACTTCTGAAGCTGGGATTTAGACTCCTGTCTGTAATAAAAGACCTGCAGCACAGCCATTGCTAGTCTGGGTCAGTTAACTCAGGCTCACAGGGCTTGGACTAAAAATAGCAATGTAGATGTTTGGGCTCTTGCAGGGTTTCAGAGACCAAATGTCTACTTTGAAACTTTTAGCCCCACAGACTGAACAAGATGACCTGGGCCAACCACAGCTGCGCCACAGCATTTATAGCCGTGTAGACATACCTTTACGTGCTTTTAAGGTCAAAGTCTGAATTTTGAGAGTAAAGTGATGGAACTACCCCCTTGATGACCTCTCACTGTTGATAATTTTGAAGCTTGACTAAAGATTTGGATCTTTGGAAGGAAGGTAGGGCACTGGAGTGGGAAATAATTGTAAATGATGAGTGAAAATAAAGGCAGTTTAGTTCTTGGTTTTATATTTTCCTTGTCTACATCTAAAACCAATGAACAAAGCAAAACAACTTATAAGCCACCTGACAATTTGCAAGGCAGTTGTTCATAATGTAGCTAAGTGCCTTTGGGAAATGTGAAAAAAATAAACACAGAAAAAGATTGAATTATTTAGTTTGGGGATGTGATTTTCATAGTATGTGTTTAGATTTGTTTTGTGGGGTTTATTTTCCTCTTTGAAATTTTATAAGGATGTTAGCATATTTACATTCACAGCAAAAGATTAACATGATAAAGTTTAACTGCACCAAAGCAGCCATTTTAGTCTGGGAGGTTAATAATTCATGAAATATATGGCTCTATGCAATAAACCACAATGGCTAGCTGAGAAGTTTACAAATCCAGTTTTGTTTTGTTTTAAAGTGGTGTTCTTCTTTTCAGAAAGCAGGGTCCCAAAACACAGTCCAACACCAGAGTCTTGTACACAAAGAGTTCTCTCTTGAATACTATTGTTAGGAAGCTTTATTTAAACATGGGATTCACACAATCAGAAAAGAGAAAATACAAAACCAGTGCTTTCTGTTCCAAAGCCCATTAGAATCAATGGAAAGACTCCCGCTGACTTCTGAGGGCTCTGGATCAGGCCCCACTTGTGAATGTCTACATTCTCTGAGGCCCCAATGCAAGAAAGTAATCCTACTCAGGAAAAGCATTTAAGCAGGTGCTTAACTTTGAAACATGCCTATATCCCTCTGAAGCTGAGCACATGTGACATAAGCACATGCTAAAATGTTTTCCTGAATCAAAGTCTGGGGTTCCTAGTTCAGCTGTTAACTTTGCTATTTCCATTTTTCCTTGACCTCCTTGCAATTGTTTGAATAGAATTCTCTGCTTGCAGCCATTAGCTCCCTATTATCTCCTCAGTCAGAAATCTGGCTTCATTACCTCCCATCCCTTTGCATTGGTTTGGACATGGAGCAGCAAAAGACTTTAGCACAGAGTTAAATTCTGTTTCATTGTACAAAAATAGATCCTCTCTACCCCACTAGAAGATATGTACTAGTTAGAACTTTGGAGCTACTATGATACAGTAAACCACATGTAGATGAGATTTACGCAGAACCTCTTCTACTCAAAGTACAGAGGGCCCCAATAAAAATTCAATATTTGCCAGACTAAAGTGCTTGCAGTCATACAGAACCTTCTATTCTGCATATAGGAAAGGACCTAGGATACTTAAACCTGAAGCACTTTGCAAATGCAATGAACTAAATACTAATAGTAAGTGACTGTGTTGAAAAACAGACCAGTTTTTCTATGCTTAGTAATACTTCCCATCCTTTAGGCATCAGTCCTTCCTTCTCCCCCAACTCTCAACCCCGATATGGATTTTTAGCCCAGACACTTGTATACTCGAAAAAGCACCGCGAGAGTATATACTTTACAGCACTATATACCGAGTAGTACTTTCTGTCAAGAATAAGAGGCCCAGTGAAATTGGTGGGAAGACTGCAGTGAGACTACTTGCACAACTCCATGTATTTAAGGACTGCACAGTCAGGCCTTTATCAGTCACAAGAAACTTGCAGAAGATTTAAAACCTTATCCAAACAAAAGGCATTTAATATTGCTACACCCTTCTTTAATGCAGTGTTCACACTGAGCGGAAGGTGGCCCCAAGTTAAAATCTTGAACTTGAATCTTTTGTTTGTTAAACCCTGGATTTGTGCTGGAAATGGCCCACCTTGATTATCATACACATTGTAAGGAGAGTGATCACTTTAGATAAGCTATTACCAGCAGGAGAGTGGGTTGGGGGGGGGGGGGGGGAGAGAAAACCCGGATTTGTGCTGGAAATGGCCCACCTTGATTATCATACGCATTGTAAGGAGAGTGATCACTTTAGATAAGCTATTACCAGCAGGAGAGTAGGGTGGGGGGAGTGATAAACACCCATTTTTTTCATGGTCTGTGTGTATAAAACATCCTCACTACATTTTCCACTTTATGCATCCGATGAAGTGAGCTGTAGCTCACGAAAGCTTATGCTCAAATAAATTGGTTAGTCTCTAAGGTGTCACAAGTACTCCTTTTCTTTATAGGTAAACTGTTATTTAATTTAGCTTTAACCTGTGATTATAGAAATTCCTTCTTTGGATCAATGATGAACTATAACAGAACTGTACATTTAATGATAGATGTAAGAATACAATCATCTGAATGCATTAATTTATTAAACAATCTTGACATCAAATGGTGGAAACTGCCCTGATTTATTAAAGTACCTCATCCATGAAATCCATAGCAGGGGAAAAAATAATACAAATACTTTAAATATAATACACACCACACTGATTCTACCATGACGGGAGAAAAAGGAACACCTAGAATAATTCACAAATACTCATGTCATATGGAAAAACATCCATGTGAAAATTACACCCCTTCAATCTGTGATTAGAGGGTTTCCCTTTGGTTCTCAATTGTTTTCCAGTTACAGTACCCACACATTAAAAGGACTTTTATTTATAAGTACCATGCTGTAATGAAATAAAATTACATATAGTCAAGTGGTTGTGTGACACTGTATCCTGAGCATCATTACACTGATCCATCATGGATTGTGTTGCTTTGATTGTACTAATGCACAAATGACTATCCCTGATTATATCCCATGGTTCAAAGGCTATTCTGTTACTAATCCAATTTACAGGTGCATTATCTTTCTAAAAAACAAAACACCTTTCATCACTATAACACAGGAAAAGATTTTTTGTTTAGCTGTATTGAGCAAGGGGCACTTTGGTAAGCAGAGGGCCATTCTAATTGCATATGTGTGAACATATTAGTATAAAACGAGAGAAGGGGAATCTTTGTCCAAAACTCAAACCAAAACTGAACCATTTCTGATTAAAACACAATTCAATTAATTATTAAAAACGTTACAAACTTCTGAATTCCCTGGCTTTCAGCCATGGGCAGAAGCAGAAATATTAAGACACTAATTGATTTCCAGACCAATCTTGACCTCAAAGAGGCCAAGAAAATCTTGTCAAAAAATTAAATCCAAGACAGAACCTTATCTACAGGTTTATTCAGGCATAAGTGTCAAATAGAATCACCATATATATCTGTTGAAAAGCAACGTTTTCCACCAACAAGCTGGTTGAAATGATAGATAGACTTAAAAGTTCTTCCCAACCTTAAGACTACAGGAAAACATTATAATAATAGTTATCTTCAACAATCTTCAGACCTTCTCTATATACTAACAGTGAACTTCACAAGCCAAACAGGGATTGGCCTGACCAGTACTTTGACAGGAGATGGTGCTGGAGAATCAGTACGTAGCACTCTTCTCCCTGCAACAGTACTGAGCAAATGATCCAGCACAAAGGTGCTGGCAGTATAGTTATTCATATGAGTTGTAAAACCAATGTGACCATTAAAGATAACCTGGCATTTTTCACCATAGTAGAGGAACTAAATGATTCCTCTTAGCCCATCATGGCAGGGATCAAAGGTCAAGCTCCTGTAACCAAACCCTGCATTCTCAAACTATGAAAGCATTGCATCATCTTCTTGGGAACCTTGATGGGGAATAACAGTTGCAGCTGGGTAGGCATCTAAATACAGATGTTCAGGTCAGAAAGCAAAACTATCTTAAAGGTCAGAATTCCCAAGATCCAGATCGCTTATAGTTCAGATCCTTCCACCCTGGTCACCCACGCTAATCTCATAGGTGTCTTGCCGACATGGATTTGGGTTCTACCAGCCACACCTTTCCCAGGTCCTCACATGCTCCCTGCCATCCCCACCATTCTAACACTACCTCCAACCACGTGGACTGTCACCTCTGTGGGATTGGAATTACCGTTCCTCTCCGATTGATGCTATGAATATTGGAATCTTGACTCTCACTTTCCTCCACGGAGTATTTTAAATTGTATTGTACTGAACAAGGCTCCCTTTGGTAACGCAACCACACTGCCTTGAGAAGGTAGTTCAAGCAATGCAATTCATGGGACAAGTGTGCTGATTTTGTAGTACTCTTCCCCTCAACAACATTGGAATCCCATACTCAGATCCCAGCACTGAAAATGCATTGTGCTGCCTTGTGCTGAGTTACTGTTTTTATGGTCTTTGAAAAATAAAACCCTACTCATAAAAAGTTCTCCAATTTACTTTTCTTTAATTCAGATGACAAAAAATTACTTTTTAAATTTAAGAAATGGTATGGTTTTGTATCACTATTAAGAGATGTTCTGGGATTTACACTTCTCAGTCATCTCTCAATGTAAAGAAGTGTCACTTTTGTGACAAGTGACAAAAATGAGATACAAAAAAATTATAGGAGGAAGTTTCAAATCATGTGGAAATAACTTCTTTTGTGGAAATTAGTTGAATAGGAATATTTTTATGGTTCAATAACACTCATGTTACTAAATTACATTAACCATTTCAGTGGCACCTGAACAGAACAAAGATGTCCAAGTACTGTCCACTTCTCCTGTGCTGATGAATGCACATGGTATGTATGTCCAAATGTTCCAGTGATCCCAAAACAATCCCGATTTCAAATTGCAGGTCCATCAGTCAAGTGGTTAATTTGAAATAGAGGTGAGGGGGGTGGGACAGAGAAGATGTAGAGAGGGTCTGAAATTGTTGAGCTAATTCTGCCCCTCAGCCCTGCAGAGCTGATCAGGCAGCCAGCTCAAAAATTCACTCTTCTCCTGCTCCTACAGTCTCTGGGCGGCTGAGGCAGGAGCTGGATGATTGATGGTGGTAGAGGAGGGGGAGTGCTAGATAGGATGCTACTAGTGCCACGGCAGGTTGGGATCCCCATTAGTGAGTGCTGAGAAATAGAGTCTTTGGAGCCTATCTTCCCATCTCCACAATGGAGGCACAAGATCTCTAACCAGGTAGGAGACAAGGAGGGCTGGGTGCTGAGTGCACTTCCTTTGTTTAAGTTTATTTTTCATGGGCTTGGGGCAAGCAGGGTTATGGGAAGAGAGAAGAAGAAAAAAGGCAAAAGAAGAAAATATTCCCACAGGGCAAGAAAAAAGGCTGTTTGGCACAAGAGAGGACGTAAAGAGGCCCCAAAAGGAGCCAAATTTGGATTTGGATTTCCCTGGGCTTTGGAGATTAGGAGCGCAAGAGACGTGGTAACCACTAATAAGTACTGCCAGCTGAACTAAAGCTTCTCAGGAAGGGTTAAAAACTTCTGATAGGGCTGGTCTTAGCCTGCAGAATCAGAGAAAAACTCACTGTTCAGAACCATGAGACTGGCTGTGAAGAAAACTGCAGTTGTCTAAGTATCCCTGTTGATTTACAGAACATATAGAAAAGCAGTCCAGGTGCACACTATGCTTTAGTGAACAATGTTATTTGGTAACAGTCTGTAGATCAAATGTATAAGACATGCATGTGTAATACTATATTTTACACACATACACACACACATTGTCAGTAACAAGCTAACATATACCAGTAGTTGTCCAACGTACAGCAGTAGTTCCTTATGTTGTACATACAAAGCAATGGTAGAATCTCAGATACCTATGTGGTAATTGATGATACCAGTTGTGATTACTCAGCAGGCCCGACTGTGTTCAGCCCTGCAATTCTTCCCTTTGGAAGCTTGTGTCCAGCCAGCTTTCTTAAAACCAAGTACTGTTTAATCTTAAAGAATAAGAGATATATGATTTTAAAACAATAAAACAGGTTCTATACATCTATCCACCTAGGTTCACCATCCTGTAGATGCTCAGGAACACCCAACAGCTTCACAACTCCTCTGAGGGCATGTGTCTGTCAGCCTGCTCCTCACAAAGAGTCTAAGACAATTGCTCCACCCTCTCTGTCTAGGAAGTCATTTTTAACTGTTTCATGTCCTTTAGATCTATCCATTCCCAGCCTTGGCAAAACATCTGTGTAACTTTGGGCTGGAGCCAAGGACGAAGCATCTTCACAGCTTACTAGTTCAGTATTCTTTTAGTGGCCCTCGCTCTGTTTACTATGACCTCATTATCTAGACACATTGTATTGCCGTCCAGCAAGCTCCCTAACAGCCCTGCTGTTTAATTAAATTAACATATGCATACAGTAAATATCCCAGTAAACAAACATAACTGTACAGTAACTATCTCCATAAACAGGCTATACAGTAGTCATACATTATTAAGAAGAGTGATTAGAGTTATGGAGAAACTTCCATGTGATGAAAGATTGAAAATCTGTGACTGCTTAGAGAGGAGACAAAAAGGGTATATTAAGAGGTATAGAGCGTAAGGAATGGTTTAGAGAGGTTGCATATCTAGTAACCCACTTTTGTAATACAGTAACAATGAGATGTTTAATTAAACTAAAAGACAGGACATTTGAAACTGTTCAACAAAAACACACAACTGACCTGTGCAACTAACTGCTACAAGATTGCTGCGGAGAATTGCTTAAGCAGTTTTTTTTTTAAAAGATAAGACATTAAAGATAAAGAAACATCCAGTGTTATATAAATAAGGATACAGAAACCCAAAGTTTGGAAGGGATATACATACTCGTCCTTTAGGACACTAAACATCCTCCAAATGTCATGGGCAGGATGAAAGTTTGCATAAGGCAGGTTAGTTCAGTAATTTCCAGGTTCAGTGTTCCTTGCACCTTCCTCAGAAGCATATAATAATGGCTAATGCCAGAGACAGGATACTGGGACTAGATGTACTGCTAGTCTGATCAAGTCTGGCAATTTCTATGTTCCTGTTATTTATATGAATTTTATTACTGAGTGACTTCCTTTTGGAGATGAAATTATGAATGGAGGCATAGAACTAGAATGGCTGAGTATTACACACATTGGAGAATTAACCAATGGATGGATATGCTTAAGCATCCGATGAAGTGAGCTGTAGCTCACGAAAGCTTATGCTCAAATAAATTGGTTAGTCTCTAAGGTGCCACAAGTACTCCTGTTCTTTTTATTAACTTCAGTAGGACTTAAATGGGATCAATGGGATTTAAGTACCCATTTTGAATAGGGCCACACATGGTTGGAGTTAACAATTTTACAGCCTTAACTATGTATTTTTCCATATTTGATTATTGTTAGCAACTCCCTGAACAAACAAAACAAACAAAAACAAAACAAATAAAACAAACAAAACAAACTTCACAGAGTTTCGATTCCAAAAAGGGAGAAGGGCCAATAGGGACATTGCTATGGCTATTGATTTTCCAGGAAGACACTGAAATGCTGTGGTGATGGGCCACAGTATAAAACCAGAAGACAGACAGTAGAATTTTAGACTTCCCTTGAGTTACTGGTTGGTTTTTGAACTAGTGGTTTGTAAACTTCCATGGACACACAGCTATTGGTTTTTTTTGCCTTGTTTTTTTCTTTTTTAAATCATTACTTTAACCAGCTGGTGAATACGCTTCCCCCCCCCAAAATTAGGTTTCTAATTATATTCCTCTATTTGGGATAGATGAGCTTCTGAGAGAACCTGATTAGTCTGAAAGTAAAGTACAGTAAATCTAGTCACAGTTTCCACAGACTGTGGATATTTTCATTAGATGCCACCTTAGAAAAATAGTCACATAGCACATGTTACACATAGTCTTCTTAATTGTAAGGATGGAGAGAATCAACGGGACTACTAAATCTATGCATCTATGATAAATACTGTATTAATTTATGCAATGAAAATATACTGCATGCTGTATGTATGTAAACTCTAATGTTTGTATATTGAATCTTTCATTTTAGGTTCATCAAATTTTATTATAGGATAAACAGATTATATTATGGGTTTCAAAACAAAACACATACTTCTGGCGCATGAACTTTTGAAACTGCAGCAGTATATTGTCAAGTTATTGAACAGTCAATGTCTAGAGTTATGCACTGTTATTAAGAGAGAGCAACATCACCATATTGCCAACAGTGTCTTTATTCTAGGAACCTCTAACCTACAGCAAGTATTGTTCTCCAAACAGTCACATTCATACAGCAACACAAGAATTTGCTAGCACCCCTAGTTAGCTCCCACAGTAATTCATGTTATCTTGCCTCTCCCTGCTCTTTCCTGAAAGATGTCAAGATTATGGTATAAACTGCATAGACTCAAGGCCTGAAAGAGCACAGACCAAAAATGTGGTGCTCTAACCACGGCCTGAGTCCTATAAAACACAAGAAGTATCAGCATAGGATTTAATGGAACATCCACTAAGCAGATAAAACAATATACCACCATTACTAAACAGACTCTCCAAGGTGAGAGAAACATCTATGGAACCAAATAGAAGCAGGTCTTATCCTGCATTCACTGAACTCAATGGCAACCCTCCCAGTGGGTTTAGGTTTAAGCCCTAAGCCCTACCCACCAAGAAATCACATTGACTACAGATCTAAACTAAAACAAAAAGCAAATATTTACTGAGAATTGATTCTGAGTGTATCTCGCAGGGAATACCACAGCCTGCTCCTATCAGTTGCTTGGGTCCTAGAGCCAGAGAGAGAACCAAAACCAGAGTGACCAGCAAATGCATTCCAGTGCATCAACTGTACTTACTCTGAAGGCCCAGTCTGGTAACACTCTTATCACATCTACCATTTGAATAACTCTTGTAACTTAAACCTCAGGGCACAGATCACAAGGTTTCCTTAGCAAAACACTAATTGACATCACATGAGTATGATTATCTTTTTTATCCAAATGCTGGATGTAAAACAAATTCTAAATGGCGTTTTTATGCAGTGTTAGACTGACAGTGAGATTAAAGCAAATTTCTCATCCCAGTATTTTAATGACACCTTTGAGGAAGCAGTATTTTATTCTAAAAGAAATGGGTCATACAAATCTACAAAGCATGTATTCAAACAGCTGCTTGGTTCACAGAATAACTTTCCTTTAATTTACTGTGTTTGCTGTTTAGGTATTGTGTTGTTTTGTTTTTCCATTTTTAAGAACTAAATACCTCAATGAATCAGTCAATATTGTGCTGGTTGCTCTTGCATCCAAGCTTCTGCTGTTTTATAACAGTGCCTTGGTCTTATTTCAAGAAAAGAATGACAAACTTACAGCTGCAAATTGAGAATTTATGACATTTCTTGTGACGGGACTAGCAGGCAACAGGACTGAGGAAATGGTGAAGCAAAGGTGAAGAGAGCCCTTAGAGACAAACAAATTTATTTGAGTATAAGTTTTCGTGAACCCCCCTTCATCAGATGCATGGGGTGGAAAATACAAGAGCAGGTATAAATACATGAAAGGATGGGAGATGCCTTACCAAGTGTGAGGTCAGTCTAATGAGACAATTCAATTAACAGCAGGATACAGGCTAACACGGCTACCACTCTGAAACCTAAGATAGATAGTCAATTGCTAATTTCAGATGTCCTATGCTCATCGCTCATTCAAAAATGTGACATCCTTGGGCATTTCTAAACGACACAAGACTTCTGTACAGTTTGTAAGATGACCTGGTCATTAAAATGGTGTCACTCTCATCATTGCTACCAGTGGTGGACCAGCACCAGTGGGAAATTCTAGTATAGTCACAGCCATAGTCATGTGTACCAGGCATTTGCAAATGAATGTGCCAGATTTGAAACTAGATCACAGATTAGTTTAAGGGAAAGATCTGTTATACTGTTGCCTCCCAGCAGGAAATATAAGATTTTCAGAATAAAAAATACTGACAAGTTCTATCTATTAGTAAAAATAAGAACGTAGAAAATGCATCTAATTTATTCATATCAGATTAATGTTAAATTTAGAAAAAAAAACTTTTAATAGCAACTCTTAGAACTACTGTGAAGTTCTGATTTCTCTCATACATTTAAATGCTGAACACTTATTTTGTTACCAAGCACCCTATACAGATTAACACAGCTCCATCAGATACAAAACGTATAAGGAATATCAACCTTTATGCTTCGAGGAACTAGTCACCAACTAACTGACGAGGTTAAGAAGAAACTACTCATGGGCTGGAGATACCATAATTGTCCTTTATGGAATTTCACTCAACATCCAAGCATTCAGGATTGGCCACTGTCAGGGACACAGTGATACAGATGGACCATACAATGTAAATCGCTTCTCCAATCTTCGTTAGTTTGTACACAAACATGAAAAATATTCTCCTCCACCCACTGGAAAGCCTGAGATTCTGTTAACTGCCCATACACTAATGATATGAAAAGGTATTTAAATAAGCCAATTCTTAAAGAACATACTGGTTATATCAGAATTTACCCTAAATAATATATAGATGAATCGTAACCCTAAATAACATATAGATGTCTGAAATCATCTAGTCAATTCAAAACAGAGATGAAAGACATACTGTAACAGCAAATAAGGCCAAATTGCAGATCTCTCTTCCTCAACACTCATGACAATTTATGTATTTGGAAAATGAAGTTATTCTTTCTATGTTTTAAGTTATTTTAAATATCTTCTATTATTTTCAATTTATATTAAAACATGGATTCTTAAAAAAACAGCGAATACATTCTGCACATATGCAAGATTTCAAGAAACACAGTCTTATCTCTAGTTAAATATTTATGTAATGTAGCCCCTAACACTGCCCATGAACATTCTACAAAGCTTTTTAAAAGACATATATAGCAGCAATAAATGTTAAGGAATAACCCACAGTTTAAAATAAAATTAAAATAAAAACTTTGATTTGCTTTTAAATTTCCGTTCCAGTACTGAAGGTCACAAAATTGGACATTCACAAAGGATTTTGGTAATTCATGCTTCAAAATATGCAGCACTTTTAAATTAACAGAAAAACCCACCGAGTTTGTTCTGTACAAATTATAGACCAGTTTCAGTTTAGTCCTAATACACTTTGGATCCGATTATCTTTCTATATTTGATTGTAATTCCTTTAACTATTTAGTCTATAAATGAAATTTACAGAAACTAATTTGGGAGTTCTTTTGACTTATCAGGAACTTATTGTAACAACCGCACCATTTTAAAATATATTTAAAAATACTCAAGACACATTAGTGGATTTGTTTAAAAAAGATCTTTTTCAATAGTGTCATACTTGATAAACCTTTTTCTCTCTCACTTTTTTTAAAAGATTAAAAATAGACATTAAGAACAACACGGAAGGGTAGGCATAGCCACAGTTTACATTATAATTCAAGACAAAAAGGAGTGTGCCAATTTGCAAAATTGATATAAAAGCCTCTATTACATGTTACGAGTACAGTTATCTCTATGGGCCTGATCCAGAAACACTGAAGTCAATTGGAGGCTTCTCATTGGCTCAGATCCCGTGATCCTTTGCTTGCCACTTAAACACTGCTATTTCATGAATATCAAAAAGATGTAATCTTGACAAATTGAATCAATGATAGAAAGTGCAGAAGCATTTTAAATAATAGAGGCGTCTCTATGTCCTTACTGAAATGGAGAAGTGATGGGTGGGGGTGCTAGCACTCCCTGCAATGGAAATATTCTGGGGTGTCCACATAAATTTGTGCACACCAGGGGGTTGGGGGGCAGAGACAAAACAAGACCTGGAGGGGCTGCAGCAGCCACCACATCGCCAGGGATCAGGCTCAAGAGCTGGACTCGGAGGGACTGGTAGAAGCCAGGGACCGTCCTTCCCAGCCTGGATCCAGCTGGCCCCCACAAAATTTCAGCACTTCCCTTCACTTCCCCTCCTATTTTTGTGGGCCCCCCCCATTTGCAGGTAGCATCCGAACCCGTTCACCACTTTCCTGACTTACTGGATTGATCCCTTACACCTTCTGTAATCAAAATGAAAGAAAAGTTCAGTGTCTTCTAAGCATGGGTATGAGAAAGATTACGATTATGTTCAGCGAACCCTTGCCCACATGGATATGGAAACTCTCCAGGGGGGAGCAGAGTCACATTCTAATCATAAAAAAACATTCAGGCTTTCACAAGAAAACATTTTACTCCCTTAAACTTTTATTTTTCCAGATGCAAAACTGCTTTATCAAAAGAGATAACATGGATGTGATCATCTGCCATCTTGGTAGTGCCTGGGCAGTATTATACGTGGAGTGATTACACTGTTCACACTGCTTCCTTTCAAAGATTTGTAACTAAAATGGCGATAAGCTTCTCGGGACCTCCTATCTTATGCTATTAGTCAAAGGAGAACATTCAATAACCGGCCAAATAGGTTGCATCTGATGAACTCAGTGACTCACTAACAATTTAATCTTTCTAGTAGCAAATACAGCACATTACTAAATTTTAGTCGGTTTAGCTGTTACTGCATACTACAACAACTGGACAGGTCTGGAGCTTCCTAATGGCCAATTCCCCAACCCAGAATTACACGAGCAGTTCTTACTCATAAACTCAGTCCTGTTGTAGTGAAAAGGACTATTTGTGTGAAAAAAGGACTATTTATAAAGGGAAGGTTTGCAGGATCTGATCCTAACATGTTTTATATGTCCCTTCCTCAAACACTGATCACTCGTACAAAACAATTTTATTTACTTGGGCTGGAATTTCCAAAAAGGTCTGTAGGAGTCCTTTCAAATCCCAGCCTTGGACTTGCACAAAAACTAAAACTGGCTCCTATCCAAAGCTCTCAGCATCTCTGATGAGTTACGAGAACAATTAACAACAAGTTCCCCCACCCTTCTCTCCACACACACAGCCAGCAGAGCTTAATGCAAACTTTTCCCACCATGCAGATATAACCTCCATCCAATCCCATCCCCTGTAGCAGACCACACAAATAAATGCACCTTGCAGTATGCCCCAGAATGTCAACTATGTTGGACCAACGAGGGGGGAACTTGTTCCAAAGCTGATGGCCTAACTCTAGTGTCAGCCCCGTTTCTTTTAAATCAGATCCCATAAATATTGTCCATAAAAGGCTTCTTCTCAGCTCCATGTCTTATTTCCAGATTAAATCAGCTGTCAGCCCTGTGCATTTTCTCAGCACTTTCTTGATTTAATCCACAATTTTAACTGAGATCAATCTCTAAATGAGAACAAAAGGATTATTTTTTCTAACAGAAATCGCATTCAGTAGAATATATCAAAGAATGCACTTGACTCCTACTTGAAGAGAAGGCTGAATTGTATCTCTTGCTTCAAAGCTCCAGGTCCCCAAAGAAAATACACTCTCTGGCTGTGCAGGGAAATATGTAAGGACACATAACACCATACAGGATATATGTATTCTGCCTGATTTATTTAAACTGAAAAAGACATAAGTGCATTTATAAGAATTGCTTTAACTTTTGTATTTATCAGTGTCCTCAATCTTACCTCCATTACAGCCCTGACAGAATAATTAATTTCAGTCAATCAATCATTTAACAAAAACTCTCAGGTGACCGCAAAAACAACACATAATCCACAGAGAACTAGTCACAACAACAATCTTCAAATTCCCTTGGAAAGGAAAATTAAGACAGCTATGTGTGGCTTGGGGCAACCTAAGCTGTAAATCTCTCTTTTCTGATCTCTTCATATAGATGAAAGAGTAATGCCGCTCTGGATTACATAGAACAATTATGAGTTCTAAAAACTCAGGGAATCAGCTTTCAGACAGCCCTAATCATTACCAATTAACCATATCTTCTGACATCCTGGAATAGCTACCTCAATGCTTGTGAATGCTCTAGCGTCCCTTTAGGCAGCCAATCCCTTACATTAGAACTCATGATTTTTAAAAAGTCGGTTAATATTAGTTGACAAATCCAAAGAGCAGTCACTTGTCATGTTACAAAACACTCACTTTCCTCCTCTCTGGATGACCAAAAAGAAGAGGGAGCTGTTTCCAACAATTCAGTGTATTTCAACATTACTGCTAATATTTGAATTTTTATGAAGAAACACTAGCCTTGGATTTTTTAGCAGTACTCTGCCACTCATACCCAGAGATCTCCAACCAATACAATCAGGCTTTAAATATTTCTCTCTTTCTAAGCATGAACTTGTTATAATGTTATTAGTTACACCACCTTCAATGTTAGGCACCTTTATATTTATTTACATTAAATATATTCTGATTGTTCACTGAAAATTGACCTCAGCCTTTCCTAGTTTGTTTACAGTGACAATTCCCTTAAAGTATCAGGGGGTAGCCATGTTAGTCTGTATCCACAATTCCCTTAAAGTTTCCTGCCAGTGCACTCCCCCAAGTAGGAGCAACCGTGGAAATGCTAACGCAGACAAGGTATTGTCAGCTGCCAGCATCTTACCACTATGTACTTGATCTGAGCAAGGTCAGATGACAGTGATAAAAAATGCTGATGTATTTTCTACATTCAAGTCGCAATCGTTGTTACCAACAGTGGAGGTGAACCTGGAAGAAGTTTTATGAAAAAACTCAGAGTAAACAAAATATATAGTGAGTCATAACAGTCCAGCAAACATGAACCTCCTGAAACACAAAAGGCTGGGTGGTATAAATCCAGGAAGATAAAGTGGTCATAGTTCGTAATTGTTAGCTGGCAGCAAAGGTTTAGTAAAATTTACTTTAATTTTTAAATACATAGAACAGCTTGTACTTAAGGACACCAACATATCATTTAGGAACTTGGAGCTCCTCCCCTTATATACCCCCAGAGGAAAAATCTGCTGGACTCACAGCAAAGTTAGACAGAAAAAAACTGCTTTCAAATACAAATGGGAAGATAAAATCAAGCTAAGCTAAACAAAACGTTGATCTAGAGTCTAAGCATGCTATTATTGCAGGTGACACTGCTGGGATATTTACACTGGTTGTGGTGATCTCTAAACTTTCTTCATTGCTCACACTGGAGGTTTTTCACTCATGGTGAGAACAAATTAGAGAAGACATAACACAGCCATTCTCTCAATGAGGGGTGCACTGACTTTGGCTGGAGCAGCGTGTGTTTTGAGGTGGCAGTAGGGCTTTTAGGATTCACGTTTGTGCTGTCAGTGATGTCCAGTCATAAAATAAATACCACTGCTTTGATTGTGAAGCACCTTTCCCGACAAGGAAAAGTATCCCCTGATACTCAAAGTTGTGTTGTGTGTGTGTCTGTGTGCGCGCACGCATGTTTGCTTTGTTTTATATTTTTCAAATTTTTATTCATTATTATACACAAAAAGTCAAATTTGTCTCTGATAACACTGTTCTGAAACTCATAGGGCTAGATCATGGCAAGTCCAGAGAGAGCGTGTGCAGGGTTAAGGTCTATGCTGCTGGGCAATGGCACATCCTTATGTTCTTTGCAGGGCAGGAACTGTGTCCTGTTAAAGCTCCCTGGAGAACACGCCTCAAACCAACCCCCCACCCCACCTCCAGCACTGGTCTGCAGTGCCAGCTGGCTGCTCCGGGGAATATCAGTTGCTTCTCTTGAAGGCATCTTACCTCAGGCACATTACCCCAGTGCTGCTGGAACCTCAAGGATGCATGTCTTGCAGAACTCACAAAGCAATGCAGCTCTGCTCAACCCCTGTGGCTAAAAATCACAATAAAGCCCTGAATGTACAAGACAAGTCAACTTTATAGAAAATATGAGAAAAGTATTATAAATTATTATCTCCATTCAACATATGGGACAACTGAAGTTCAGAGAGGATAAGTGAGGTGACAAAGGTTGCCCAGAAAGCCAGTGGCAAAACTTTGAGTCCTCACTGTTTTGTACTTTAGACTACTGTGTTAATCCTGGGTATTAATAATTATCATGCTGTATGAGGTCTACAACTTCTAGTAGAAGATTACAGTTAACATACGTTTCTCCTGTTGAGCTTCACAACACTACTACAACAAAGATACACATTGCAAGCATGCTTTTCAAGTATAATACAATAAATATAAAAACAAAACAAAAGTGTTATCACAACTCAAGCTAGGAAAGGATGCCATCAAATTTCAGGGAATAATCAGAATAAATTTGAGAAAAAATAAATCACCCTATTACGGTAACTAAATACTTTTTGCTGCTGACCATGAGATCTCATTCCAGGGTGGGAATAAAACCAACACAAATGGCTGGAATGTACTTCACAAAACCAGGTAGCTCTGTTTACACCTAGTCAGATTGCAATAAAACATTTGAGCTATCCATTGCTTACTGCATACTTCTACGTTCTAACAACAAAATGTTGGTACCTTGATAGTCATTAACCACTTCTAATGTCTCAATGAATCAGCCATGCTGCTGACAAAAAGTGAAAACTACCACTTCGTTTCCCTGTAAATGTAGATTGCAATACCCACGACAGAAATAAACTAAATAGTGCTGCTAGGCTGCACTTCTGAAAATTAAGTACTTCACAGATGACTGTTAAAATTCCTGCCACAAGTATTTTAACTTGACCATTGTATTTCTTTTACCTCTTTACAAAGCAGTGTGATTTGTTATTGGTTGGTTTTGAGATTTATCGGGCGGAAGCGGGGGTTTCCAAGATGGAGTTGTTGGGCAAAATTCTCTGCTGATATCATTCCAATGGGGTTAGGCCAGCAGAGAATTTTGCCCAGGATATTTTGGTGTGATGGTTAAACCATGTAGTATATGAAAGAGCATAAAGCAGAGCAGCACTTTGTAAAATTCAATCAACTATCAGCACAATAGGCTTTGTTACACCCTTTTCACCAGTCTCAGCACCAAGGCCAGAAGCTGAAAGGGAATGAAAGGTGAATCTTATCCCTAGAAGTAGTGCCCCACCCTCTTTACCCCTTGCAGGTCTGGACGTTACTGGGGGGCAGAGAATCTCAATGTCAATGCAAGTATTGTTCCTTCTCTGTGACTAGAGGACATACGTTTCCAGGAGCGCAAATCTGGCACCACCTTCAGCCACTCTGTTTATAATAAAACAGCCCTAGAGTACTACTTGATTGATATTCCACACCTCAGGCTAAACATTATTTTTGTTTTAAAAGAATCTTCCTTGAAATGTAAAAATGAAACAATACTAGCATCTTATAGTAATATTCAAGAGATCTGTTTAATAAATGTTGCATTATCTCTAGTTATATGTAACAAAATGTACATTGTGTTAATAAAAACAATACAGAGTATAAGATTAAACAATGTGTTTTGCTAAGGCTGGCAATAAAGCCAATTTTAATAATAAGTCATATTTTACAGAAGCCCTTGGCATTATTGGATTGTACATATATTCATATTCCCAGCAGCCAAACAGCAGTAAACCTTACTTTATTGTAGAATTCTAAAAAATATATTTTCAGTGTATTATGTGCTTAGAACATTAATTAGAAACCCAAATGATTTACTAGAATTTTATAAAACATCTTTGGGATCCGTACGTATGTGAATCAGAATAGAGATGTACTATATATATACACCCATACACATGTACAGATGGTGAGAGTATAGAAATATCCCAGTATTCCACATATTGGCGGGGGTGAGGAGAGAAAGAAGGAAACCTGCAGTTATATTTAAATATACACATTACGCACACATACAGATATGTACACACATTTCTACATTAGTGTACATTTAGGTGCATGAAAATTAAGGATCTCATACCTTGCCTGCATTGTACATTTAGGAGCTAATTTTACCCTAAGCTACTGTACTCCTGTTCTCAGTGATCAAAATTAGAGAGTTTTAATATTTTCTCTTCATATTTTCTTCTTTAAGAAATCATCAAGTTTTCTATATATAGATTACACATGATTTTGATTACATTTATATAGATTACGTATGATTTTGGACAGTACTGAATAATTAAGTTCTACTGTATAGTTCTAACGGAACCAGACTGAGCTGACCTAAGCATGTTTTGGTTAGTTCCGCAAAACCAGTTTTAGCCTCCTCCCCAAAAGTGTTAACAAGCTCCTCTTAGTTATGATCACGCCATTAGACACAGGGCTGACTAGAAGATTTTGGAGAGGTTAAAAAAAATTTGTGCTGCATCCACACAAATTAATTTTCTATAAAAAGTGTGTGTTTGTGAAGGGGGAAATCTTCCAGTGCCTCACCTTCAATATTTTCTGGTAGAGAAGTGGTGGTCAGGAGCTTAGCATATAGTTGTCAAGTTATGAGAGATAATTGTCCAAATACAGTGGGCACCCAGCCATTAGAGGCTATATGTGCATTCTGGTGAATTTTAGCACTTCACATAGCACTTTACAAACATTAACACTTGCAACAGTCCTGTGAAATAAACAAGCATCTCCATTTTGGAAAAATAAGCCACTGAAGAGAAGGGCAGTGTTTTCATGTGCTCACTAATTTTTGGTGCCTCCATTCTTGGGGATCCAACTTGAGATATCTTTGGGCTTGATTGTCAGAGATACTGAATACCCACAACTCCTTGAAATTAACAGGAGCAGCAGATACTGAGCAACTTGGAAAAAAAAATCAACCCTTATGTATCAAAACAATCAAATGAGTGGACATTTGAAAAGTTGGACCTTGGTGACTTGAATAAGTTATAATGGGAGCTGGTATTGGAGACAGGATTAGAGCATGCAGAATTCCCACGATCTCAGACCACTAGACTAGGCTGTCTTTTACACTAGTGCTCTGTTCCAGCAGTTCACTGGTTGTTCAGCAGAGGAACTGGCTCATCTATAAGCATCTCTCTGGGAGGGAGCTTTTGGCAAGCCTAGAACCATCAGCAACAGTCTGGGTGGTGCTGTCCCTGAGAGTAGTGGACTGATCTGAAGGTCCTCTGACAAGTCAAGAATCCTGTAGTCATAGTCTTCACAGGCTGTCAAGGCCCATGTTTCTCTTGTTATTTTACATAGGTTGAATACACCAACAGTACTAGAACCGATGGTGTACACTTACACATCAAAAATGTACACAACTGTGGAGCTACAGAAGGCAACAGCAAAATAATACAGAGTTAACATCAATACTATGTATTTGTGTAAATGAACAGTTAGTTCAGTAGCAGCTTAGAGTTAAGCTTAGTGGAAATTTTATGCTGGGTCTGTGCAAATACCATTTCTCCTTTGGTTATAATGCCTTTAAAAAACAGCAGAGGCACTAGTTCCTCTTGAGGATAGCTACTTGGAACCTTTCAGCTTGTGAAGTTCAGTGATTTTTATGTTAGCCATACAAGAGGGGGAAAAAAAAAACTAACAATCTTTCAGCAGAGGATGCATACATATTTTACCCTGGTATAAGTAAAAACAGGGTAAAAGGGTTTCCTTAGAAAATTTTAGCTAAAGAAGTGATTTTTTCAGAAAGTTATGTACATGAGATCAGGAGACTATAATGGAAGCGCCAATGTAGTGCTACCTGGAGTGTTTGCCAAAATGTGAACAGTACAATACACCACAGAGGATCAGTTACTTCCCTAGGTTAAGGCCTTTTGGTACCACTCTGCGATTGCAATGCAGCTCTAAAGCTAGTGTCACTGACCATAGGAGGCTAACCCAGAACAGGGGAATATTCTGGTAGCACAGTATAGTTGCTCCTACATTTTCCCCACTCCCAGAAGGATGTGACTGTGGAAAAGGGTATGTGGTCAGGGCTTCCCTGTGCCCCATGTGTTTTCTGACTGGCATATGACCCCTCAGGATCACTGAGAGCAAGTGTAATTTAAAGCATATTTTAGCTGCTCTAAATTATGCAGGTGAATCACACCCCCCCCGGGAACAGCTAGCCCAAGATGAGGGGAGCAAAAAGGTGGCTCACCAAGAGCTACACTATGCCCTCCTCTGCCACAGTTGGGGATGCAGCCCACCACTTCTAAATAGTCACATTACTGTCTGATTGCTTGATTATTCTGAATCCATTTATAAATGAGATATACAGTAAATAAAATTCATCTAATAAATCACTTTATGATCACATTTTACTTGCCATATAAAAATGAGGTGTGTTTGGCAACTGAACACAACTGAAGAAACTCTTAGATTTTAAAATATTCCCTACCTTTGAAAACCTTGGTACAGAATATGAAATTTGTAGATGGATTTCCATGAATAAGTTACTAGTTTTCATACTACCATTAAGTACTAGGGCTATTCAGGAAGGTCCAATCATTTTCACTTCTCTCATTTGGACAAACAGTCCAACCAATGAATCAATGTTTTTATTTTGGTCATTAGAGGAACATTCAGTTTTTAATCCAAATGCTTACTGCAGGCAGCTTGCCAATGACTCAAGAACGTGTGTACCGAGAACAGGGCAGACTGTGAAGAAGAAGGACACAAACCCCAAACTGGTTTTGAGTTCCAAACTTAGACTTCACCAACCAATTACCAAGTGTAAACTCCTTAGGCACTAAAACAACCTAAACATGGAGTCACAGACAGTCCCCTTGGGTACTCCACTATATCTTGCCACCCAGGTGAGCTTACCTTTGTGATAGATGGTCCCTTACACCAAGAATCAGAGAAATATTCAAGTTTCTCCCAGTCACTTATCCCAAGTCAATTGCACTTTGTATCTCAAACCAAAGAAACTATAATAAACTATACAGATGTACTGAACAGAAAAAGGAAACAAGAGATTCATTTACAAGGTTAAAGCAGACAAATATATATACACAAATGGTTTCAGATCTAACAATATTTGACTTAATGTCAGGAAGATATAACTTTTTCCAGTTTAAATAGAAAAACATACAACACAGCACACACACAAACAAGTCTACTTTCGTATCCATATTTTACAATGTTTGTTTTCTGCATACAATCTCTGTTGTAAATCTGGTCTAACTTATTCCAGCTTGAAATGGGTCCCATCTGCATTTGGCAGATTCGGGTTATATGAATAAAGACAGTGCCATTCAGATGCAAATAATAATGCCTTTTGCCTTTGAAATTTAGAGAGGTCTCTCATCCCAGAAGCTTAAGTCAGAGTACAGTTAGTTAATCTTTACAGGGTCAACTTGTTGAAATCTTTAGCCAGCTCCACTTTCTGACAATCTGCATTGAAAATCTCTCATTAACCGAGTTAAGTTTCATTTGAAATATTAACACTACTTTTGGGGAAAGGGCAGCAAAAATTAAGACAATACAAGTTGCTGTACCCTTTTCTCAGAAAGCACAAATCGTTGCTACAACGCCAGTTATTTTACATAACTATCTTTAAAGGAGGGGTCATTGGATCTAATGCTGTGTTAAAAGTGTTATGTATTGAAAGCCAGCCCAGACCATTATCCAGTTGTGTATACTTTCTGTATCTAAATTTGAGAAAGCGTGCCTAAATAGTACTGCAAGCTCAGCCAAACATACATAAGCATAAAGTCTTAAGTGTTCTAATCCAATAGTCAAGCAGCCTCTGTGACTGAGGGCACACGGATTCCTGGCTCTGCAGCTGTGATGGCTGCTCCTGATTCTGAAGTGTTCTACCTTATCTTTGATTGCAACTATGTAATGCCAGCTGTAGTGATATAAAGATGTTAATGCTTAACCCCTTCAAAATGAAGCATATGGCAAGGAGGGTGTAGGCAAATGACCACAGATATTATATGATGGGCAAGATCTTTATTTTACCTCCTTTCATCCACTCGTCCTCTCAAACCCTCAGATCAGCTGGTCTTGGAGAATGGGCTGGGAAAGAACAGGTCCCTTCCCCTACCTAGCATTATTCAGTGCCCATGCAAGGGAGAGAGGAGAGGCTGCAAATGAATCCAGGTACAGTACCTAGTCTTCCCCAGCAAATGGTGCTTTGTGCAAGGCACAGACTCTCCCTCTCCTAAGGAGGTCTATTAATTCAGCCAAAGAGAAGTAGTGAGTGACTGGCAAGCTAAAGATGACCCTCAACAAACAAAACTACCTAGGCACCCCTTTCCCACAACCAGATTGTTTAATTATTTAAATACATGTCCCACAAGCTGCCTGGGAATTGTTCGCTCCACCCCGCACTGAGGATTCTCAGGGAAGTTGCTGTAACCCTGGCTGCGTAGCCCAAACTAGGTTTTCTGGGAGAAAGGTCCATGACAGAAAATTGTTGAATGGGAGAGGTGGGTAGTGAACACATTTTCCCATGCTTAGCTTCCTGTGTAACGGCATGACTTTCTGACACACAGCGTTTTCTGCCTACCCCAACAGACAGATCTCTTCCATATTGCTTGGCTCTAGCTTCCCATGGTCTCAATATCAAAAGATATCAATATCCATAGCAAGTGCTCCTTAGTGTTTAGTTTGTGTGACTGGTCACTTAAGTCACATGGTCCATTCCTTGACCAGATGACCTAACTTTCATCAAAAGAAGCAATGCCTCAAAGAAACCATGAAACTGGGGAGGGGGGGTGGTTTACAAAATATTTAACAATGTTCCTTAAAAATGAGGAACAAAAAATATTTGAACAACACAAATGAAGAGAAATAGCTGTATTTTACATATGGTATTTCTATTAGAAGAGAGCATCTAGGGACTTAAGTTTTCTTTGGCAGAGGTTCCCTCTGCAGAGGGCTGCCCAGGCTTGTGACATAGATAAGTTTGGCTTATTTTTAGCCAAGCAAAAGATCCAAACAGCATGCACTGAAACAAACAGAAGTCTCAGTCTTGCATGGACGAATTACTCAGATTCCAGATTCTCTCTCTTTTTTTAAAAAAAGAAGGCACTCTTATTGTTAGAGGTCATCTATTTGGAAATTGATTGCCTTTGAAAGAGCCGTTCCTTTTCCTTGACTGTTAATGTTAAGAAGAAAGTGACACTGACAAATGGAGAAACAAAAAAACATAACTGAAGGGGTGTGATGCATGGCTAGAAAGGGTTACACATCCTGCAAAATAAATAACCCTCAAAAGACGTGGAGAGATAATGTTTGTGGTTTTGTGTATTTACATATATATGAGTAGGGTCCGACAATATAATTAACAGTGCCTGTCTATGCTGTATTCTGATAGTTCAGAGATCAAAAGAACATCCTAGCATTTAAATGAATTGTAAACATGGGATATCTCGGTATTCATCTCTTTTTGAAATGTACTGTGAATAGTGGAAGAACAAGCAAATGGCTTTATGTTAATTTGTATAGCCAAGTACCAGTGATGGACCTTCTTCAAAGTCATGCCAATTACCTTTTGAACTCCCAACTTGTCAAAAGACGTGAAATTGTATAAAAGATCCTTGGGTCCTGATTCTGTCATCTCAGACATGGGGAGCATCCATCACTCTCCTCTGTTATTTTATTATTTTATCAATAAAGCTTCAAAACTTAGACACTTGGTGTGGTCCGTCATCTCCTCCCCTAATGAACCTGTGGCTTCAGCCTGATCACCTGATGCCTCAGGCAGACTGGTAACAGAAATCTGTCACAGTTTCATCAGGGGAAGTTTGAGTCGCAAGACTGAGGTCCCAGTTATGCTGGTACGCCTTGAATGAGAGATTTGGACATTGGACTATAACCCATGAACTATTTCTGCAACTACAAAGCTCACCATCTCTGCTATGAATCTGAACCTCAATGAATTGAACTCTGTCTATATGTATACTGATCTTTAACCATACTCTCTCTCTCGTTTTTTAATAAATTTTAGTTTAGTTAATAAGAATTGGCTGTAGCGTGTATTTGGGTAAGATCTGAAACACTCATTAACCTGGGACATAATGTGTCTGATCCTTTGGGATTGGTAGAATCTTTTCTTTTATAAGATGAAGTAAGATTTACCAAACTTTTCATCATATTTGACGGGGATACCTGGATGGAGGCCTGAGGCTGGATCACTTTAAGTGAACTGTGTTGTTTGGACTTCTGAGTAACCAGTTAAGTAATAAACAAGCTGTTTTATGCTAGTTTGGTAAATCTAAGTATTGGAATATCCACCAGCTTTTTGGGATTTGGCTGCCCCATTCTTTGCAGTTCACCCTAATTGAGTGACCACAGCTGGCTCCCCACTAGGACCCCAGTCACAAGGGGTTAACAGTAAGCCTGGTATTCTGACAGTTAGACTTCGCAGTAAGAAATAAATATATCTCAATATGCCTAGCACTCAATTAAAGTGCTACTATGCATCTAATGAAAACAGAAATTCTTTAGCGCATTTTAGCATCCTACACAACCACATTTCTAATTGCATTTTGGATGTTCAATCTGGGACTCACTGTAGCCCTTATAAAACCCTTGCTTAGTTCTGACATGAAATAAGACCTGATGAAGAGAGGTAGTTTAAGCTTATTATGCAAGATGTATTTTTAAAAATTCTAACTATGGGGCAAAATATATTGCTATAAGTAGTAGTAAGCCTTATGTTCAAGGATATAGAACAGAATTTTGCAAAGAGAAAGCAAGACACAGAGAGAACATTTTTTGGCATGGTAAACTGCTTTTTCAGATTTATTTAAAATTTCATCTGCACTATGGGTAACATTTCTAGGTTTGCAGTTGAGGTTCCAAACAATGAAGTACACTCTTTTCACACAAATTCAGAGGCTAAATCACTTATAAAATTATTAGCATAAATAAGTGTTCTGAGCAAATGTTGCATAAGGCAACTCTGATTTGGGACCAGAAGTAAAATTGCCCCATGGAGAATTATGGGAAATGAAAAACAAGTAGGCTGTACAAGGTTTGCAAAAAATCTTTTCATCATGTGTCTTGAATCTAAACTCACTATTAATTAGAATTCTATAGCCTGTTAGAAAACTTGTATTTTAAAACAGAAGAGTTGTGCATGCTTCCAAATCTTTACCTAAATTAAATGATGAACATTTTGTTCAAATGAAGACCTGAGGAACTGGTATGATACTAGAAAAAAAGATGGAACCAGGAAACCTGCTCAGGGCTTGAACTCACAAGGCTCTGAGCACCCTCCAACTTCATTGATTTCAATGGGTGCTGCAGATGCTCAGCACTTAAGTGAAACCAGCCTGTAAAATGGGTGTAATATTTCAAGGCCTCATGCAGAAACCATTGAAATCAGTGGAAGGACTCCAATTGACTTCTGTGGGCTTTCAATGGGGCCCATATTCAAAAGGATAGATGGCCAAACTTGATTAATTGTATTCACTTCTAGGGCAACTAAGTACTCAATAACTACTACCTTGCTAATATTTAAACATGAATGATCTGCACAATTGTTGCGTGATTCCTTGGATATTAATAAAAAAAACAATAGGTGGATTCAAACACGAATCCTATCATATAAACGATCTTATAAATGTACATAACCTAGAGCTTTATGCTATAGATGAAATCCTGGAACTATGTTGATGGAGCGATTAAAAAAGAATCAGATCAGGTTCTCCCATTTTAGGGCATTGTTTTTAGTGTTATTTTATTGTCTTAATACTAGTCCATACTATATATGAAATCCAGCTGAATGGCTACATCCAGTGTTCCCAATTTATTACTCTATTTGAGGTAGCGTCTGAGATTTTATCTGCAACCTTTCCTTTGTGCGTGCGTGCATGTGTGTGTGTTGTCATGCCCCAAGCAGTCTTGTACAATTCTCAGGGTTGAAATAGCTCTTTTATTGTAATCAGTTTTCATTAGAGCCCTTTGATCTCTTTCCATTCTTTGTACACAACACTTCACCACCTTTCTTTTCTGTCATAATTGCATGTGAAAGATTTCTCCTTTGATAGACCCTGAATGCCAAATCAGTATCGAAAAGAGTGTTGAAAAGTGTCATGTGCTCTGTCTGCTTTAGAAGGAAACCCATACACCTGTGGAAGACAAACAATTTTTAAGAGATATGACATATCTATCATCCGTCCACAGGATATGAGCTGATCTGTCTGCTTAATAGCAAGGGGCTATGCATAGCAAAATAGTAACTGCTGAAAGAAATTTGTAGCACATTGCAAACTGTCTGGCAGCCCTCCCTAAGCCTCATCTCATCCTGGCCTGCTGATAATTCGCAGAGTATGTTCCAGTGTGCTCATCACTCTGGCAGTAAGAGTGGCTAGATGGGGCCCCCTGTCTCTGCTCCCTGTCACACTGTCATTCAGGTGTGTCTGTCTGCCATCACCTGCTGACAGCGCCACATGCGTCTCAATTACAGCCTACTCCTCCATTCACACTGCTGATGAAGATGTTCAGCCTGTACTAGCTAATAGCGTTCTCTCTTAAAGATGTGTCCTTTGGGGTTTCATGAAGACAGACACCAGACGAAGCCTGTTGGCTGCTACAAAATAATATTTCTCGTAATAATTTTGGCACTGAATAATCAAGGGTCATTCCTTGATTCCAAGATTTCCGATCTTTGTCAGCTCTTGCAATTGGTATAATATAGTGAAGGGTTTTCTCCTTCTCTACTTAAGTGTGAAGACAAGTGATTAGGCATAATGCTGGAAAAGCTCATATGATACTTATGTCAGAGTAATATATTCCCCTTTGTAGTACAACCTCCATGCAGTTTTACAACCAAGGATGTTTTTAACATTGTTGTCTTGCTGGTGATGGTGACATTCAACTTGTTGGGGGGAAAAATTTTTTTTACAGGAGGAGTACATTTCAAAAGGAGACTATCCTGGATACTTTATTGTTCAGCACCTCCTTTGTTTAACCACAGAGGTGACTTTCAGTGAAGGCTGACTGAAAACAATGTATGACTACATCGGTACGTGGTTTTTATAAAAGTGCTTTAGATTCCTACAGATTCAAAGTTAATATCTATACACACATAAGGCCCTGATGCGACAAGCATTTATACATGTGAGTAGTCTCATCTACTTTAATGGTACTAACTGTGCAAAAAGTTAAACATGAACATAAGTTTTTGCAGGATCAGGGTCTAAATGTGCTATTATTAATGACAGTAATAAGAAGGCTCTTCGCAGCAGTTCAGAAATTTTACAGTTTTTTGCATCCATTTGGGACAAAGCAGGAGATCTCATTCACATGCAAGATGGTTTAGTAAATAAACTCTGTCATAGATCTATGGAATATCTTGTAAAATCTAAACAAATTATTTGGTATTGGTTCTTGGCAAAGCCTTCAGAAAACAGAAGTCAGTACTGCAAAAATATACGTACTCACAAGCAGACGTTTCTGTAGTAAAGAAAGGAAGGATAGATCTTTAAAAAATAAATTAAATGTAATTCAAGCTGTGTATATTGAATTTATAATTCCAGGTCAGAATTTAAAGTGTTAAATATGTATTACATATGGCTTAAGGGAGTAGTCATAGCCTCATAGCTAGTGCAAGTGAATAGATATCAGGACACCTATATTCTACCAGGGGAACCAGTGGAGGGGCTAATGCTCTAGTCCAAAACACAAAGAGACTCTTAAAGGTAGCCCAGAAAGGGGTCAGGAATAGGGCTCAGGGGTGGGCTGAAAAGAAGCCCCAAAGGAAAAACAACCTTTGTTGTTCGGGACTTTTTAGTTTGGGCTGTTGGGGGCTATGTTTGTTGTGACTTGGCCAGAGGGCTAACCAACATCTTCAGCACAGTCTGGTGTTTGGAAAGCTGAAGAGACCAACCTCAGGGAGGAAAACTGAGGCAGGGAACGTGAGCCATGCCACACTTGACCAGCCTGGGACACTACAGGGTGGCGATGCCTGCCTATGCTACCCCGTAAAGCATGTGGAGAGATTGTGATGTAAAGCGCTGTGTCAGCTCAAAATATTTACTATTAATTTTTGATAAAATGATTACAATTTTGGGTGAAATTATTAGATTATTCACATGGATATGCAATATTGCAGCCTTTAGAGCAAAGCGTTTCTCAAAAATAAATAGAAGTGCTGGCACCTGCTAAGTGAGCTCTGAATTCAGCTAAAATCTCTCTTCAAGATGAACAGGTTTTTATTTTATTTATTTATTTTAACCAAAAAAAACCCAAACCTGTAGAAAGAAACACAAACAGTTGGACACTTGATTTCAAGGCCCATGGCATGTGAAATGCTTTTTACCTTAACTTTTAAAATTTTGTAAGCTTATTCAATTCCCATGAGTTCTCTATATTAAGATGTTGATATCAGTAAACCCGAACCATTTTTAATTTTTATATTATTTTTCACCTTTTCAAACATGTCACAATTCAGGGCAACTGCACCTGTCCAATAAGGCTTGTCCAGGCTATTGCAGGAAATTGCCCTTTCTCTTACAAACTCATTTTAGTTTGGAGGAGCCCAAGTGTAACTGGGTTCAGAAAAGAACTAGATAAGTTCATGGGGGATAGATCCATCAATGGCTATTACCCAAGATGGTCAGTCAGGGATGCAATCCCATGCTCCAAGTATCCTTAAATCTCCATCTGTCAAAAGCTGAACAGCTGCAGATGGATCATTCATTGCCCTGTTCTGTTCATTCCCTCTGAAGCATCTGGCACTGGGCATTGTCAGAGACAGGACACTGGGCTAGATGGACTATTGGTCTGATTCGCTGTGGCTGTTATTATGACGTGTATTCACATCTTAAGAAAGGATCAGGAGTGAAAGATGTAGCTCGTGACAATAGGAGAGATAAGTCACTTTACCTCTATTCAACTCTTTTTTAAACTTTACATCCATATAAGCTTTTAAACCATTTGGGACTCTTCTGGACCAAGGGTATTATACAGAAGTAAGATGGTTTCATCCTGTTATTTTTTTTTCTTGTTTTTGGCTGTACCAGATTCAATTAATTAATACTCCTCATGCACATCCATGTAAGAGGATTCTTCCCCAGCCACCCAAGAAGAATGATGTAGTTAAGGCATTTGACTAGGATTCAGGACATCTGGGTTTTACCTCTAGTTCTACCTTTGTGCCCTCAGACTGCTCACTTAGGGTATGTGTACAGTGCAACTAAACCCCAGTGGCTGGACCACGTCAGCTGATATGGGTTTGTGGGGCTTGGGCTGAGGGGCTGTAAAATTGAAGTGTAGACGTTCGGGCTTCAGCTTCATGAGGGGGAGGGTCTGAGACCCCAGGCCCAAAGGCCTACACTGCAATTTTACAGCCTGAGTCAACTGACACAGGCCTGCTGTGGCTGTTTAATTACAGTCTAGACATACCTTAAAGCCTGGTTTTCATAGGTGCTGAGCAATTGCAGCTCTCATTGATTTCTAATGAAATTTTGGCTGCTCTGTCAGACTATGAATCTATGTACCTCAGTTCCCCATCTGTAAAATGAAGATAATACGGGTAACGATAAATCTATTATCCTGTTTGTGAGGAGCCTGGACATTATAGTGATGAATGACAAATGCTTACATTGCAAGTCATTGCAAATTAAAAAAATAATCAGCAAGTACTGTACCTAAATATTTCATATTTAGAAACAGGATATAAAAATGCTGCAGAAATTAGCTGTGTATTTAACAGCATATAATACTTATGCATAAAACCCACATCTGTACATTCACTGTTTTTACATGGTTCTCTCCCTCTATATACATGTGTGTATATGCATGTGTACTTTACTTGTATTTACATCTAATTTAAAAAGTCGCATCTTACATGGGGGTTAGGTTCTAAAGTCAGCGCGTAAGGCGAAAATAGAATATAATCAATATTACCCTTGAAAATCCCTTAAATCGCCCACAAAGTACAGTATACTGTACATGGTTTTGTGTATACATCCCTATACAGTAATATGCATAAATGTATAATGTATACAGTAATGTACAGTATATAATAAAGAGTACGTATGCAAAATATAATTTTACAGTACTGTATTTTGAATTACAGGGGGCAATCACAGGGGGTCATCAGGGCTTGATGTCGATCCAGGAGACAGAGGTGATGGAGAGCTTGGGTGACAGAGAGTGAGTTGTAGACGAAGTGGTTGGCTCTGGTTCAGCTCGAGAAGTTGATTGCGTAGGCTTATCTGCTGCTGGTTGTTTTTCCTTGAAAAACATGGTGATCGGCAACTGTCGCTGTTGTCTCTTGAGCTGCTCAAACATTTCTTGATATGGTCTCAAATTGTCTGTAACGCTATGTGTGATTTTGAGGCTTCGTTCCATAGAGGGATCGTATTCAGAAATTAAATCATTCTTCATTGACAGATGCAGATTCACCAGTAGCTGCATGTTTTTGAGGTTGAAGCGGTTCCTAAAACTGTTAAGCCAACCTTGGCTGGCTTTGAATTCTTTCTCTTCACAAGGCTGTTATTTTTCTTTTTTTTTTGCCAAGCGCGTATAGTTGAATTCGTGTAAGTTAAATGCACATATGATGTGACTCACCAATAAACTTCTTATGGAAAACAGAAATTTTAGACCACAATCACTTAGGCAGAGAAAAGGTTAGTCTGCTGTTCTAACATCTGATTCTGCAACATATGCAAGAATGCAAAATAACCTTTGTAGGATTGCTTGTTATAAAGTTAACATATTGTTGGTGGAAAAGCACATAACCACCAATATTACTCTAGAAAGTAAGTAAAGCAATTGCTGTTCGCTCTCTGTCAGCTTTCAGTATGCAAGTCCTAGTAACAGAGTACATACTTTGTACAGAATTTCAAATTGCCCCTATAAATCTTCTGTTGAGCCTCAAAACCATGCCGATCTTCCTCATGAATTCATCACAAATTATATGCAGGGAACGACATACAGTTCAACAAATCTGGATCTAAGGTTTCAATGCTTTCAAAAAGAATTTACTCTGAGTGGCATAATCAGATCAGATTTAATAAAACTGTAGGGCTGGGTTTAATCATGATATTTTCATTGAAATCTCAAAAAGAAAAGGAGTACTTGTGGCACCTTAGAGACTAACCAATTTATTTGAGCATGAGCTTTCGTGAGCTACAGCTCACTTCATCAGATGTTTACCGTGGAAACTGCAGCAGACTTTATATACACACAGTCTGCTATAAAGTCTGCTGCAGTTTCCACGGTAAACATCTGATGAAGTGAGCTGTAGCTCACGAAAGCTCATGCTCAAATAAATTGGTTAGTCTCTAAGGTGCCACAAGTACTCCTTTTCTTTTTGCGAATACAGACTAACACGGCTGTTCCTCTGAAATTGAAATCTCAGTTTACTTTAACCTTAAAATGTATATTTCAGGGTAAGTTTTCAAACTCTTTCCCTTGATCTTCTGTTATCTAAGGTCCCAACAAAGCACTTACACACATACTTAAAACTATAAGCATTTGAGCAGTTTCACTGAAGTCAATTATGCAGATTCTTCTTGTAACAACAGTATATTACTGTTTTTTTCTAATTTCTGACTGCACCTTGCTGACCATTCAAATAAGGAGAAATAAATAAATTATGGAATTACACAACTGTAATTGCATTAATAACACCATATTCTTAGAAGTAGTCAAAAATAACATGCCTGCTTAATTTGGCTAACAGACTAATTACAGCAGTTTCCCCACCCCATTTACAACAGGGATTGTCTTCGACTTTAAAAATAGACATATCCTTCCTTCCCCCTCCCTAAAATGTCTGTAAACTCAGTAATCCTTTGGATTAAATGCAGATCCACTGATTTAGTAGAACTTTATAGTAAAATTAAATCAACCTGGCTGGTACTAACTAATAGGATTAATACAATATTTTCAGTCTTGCACAGTTGGAAACCCTTCCTCCTGCTCAGATTTCTCAATTTATGAGTGCTCCTAAAAGATAAATGAGCTCTACACCACTGAAAGGAAACAGATCGCTTATCTGACATCACATTATTTACTCACATTAAAAATGATAATATCCATCAACAAGCAGCCAACCCCCAAGAGGGTCAGACTGAGAACAAAGCCACAACTGTCTCTCTCTGATACTGTTACAAGGAGACATTGATGTACCTGCCATTTAGGTGCAAATAACAGCATCATTGTTGCTTACATTGGAGCTTTTAACCACTTAATACAGCTTTCCAATGCTTTCCCCCTCCCCCCGCTCCTCCCATCGTACTCATTAATTTTTGCTAACCATGGACTGAAAACTGAGTTACAGAAGGAACAATAAGCAACAAACTAAAGAACAACACGGAAAAATAGGTGCCTAGTTTATCCCAGCTTGTATATAGGTAAGTTATTTCCACAAACTCTTTTTCGATTACACCTCTTTGAGCCTTGGAAAGAAAGATTATTATTCAACAACACAGAGCATTTGCAAGATTGAATACAGACAATGAAGCTCAAGGACACTCATGCAATACTGGCTGGATTTAATCTTTCCAACATTTAAGACATTAAATTAAGCTCAAGAACATCCATATACAACTGACAGGAATGAATCATTGTTCTCTAGAGTTAACCACAGGTAAGAAATGAAGAAAGAAGTAAAGGAGGAATATAAACCTACTTACTTCCCCCCCTTTTTTTTTTAAAGAGGGCAGTAATTTTACTCTGAGCATAATTTTTTTTAATGTGGCCCTTGCTGATTTTGTATTACTTTGAATTTTTTTTTCATATGGGATAAGTCCTATTTCCTTACTCAGTGTTTACCTAGTATTACTCCCAGTGACTTCAGCAACAGCTGAATTGAGTAAATGTAGAGGGATCCATTTGTGCCATACAGAAACAAGTCACATAGTAAGGAGCAATGTAGAGTTGTCCCACCCACAAAGGAGCATGGGAGACATTTTGCCCTGCGTCCGGTAGCTCATGCATATACAGAAGTTATATATCCCTGCGATCATGCCCTTGTGTGGGCTGCAAATCCCTCCAGGCAGCTTTCAAGGGCTCTGAGCTATGGACCATCTTGTCCTTCCATTCCTAAGCGCATAAAGAATGATTCTGCCCAGCTCCTCCCTTTTCGTGACATGGAAGCATGGAATGGCTCATGTCTCTCCTACATTGCATGCTATGCGAGGCACGGGCAGGCACTAAAGACATTAGAAATTTCTCCATAGGACTTCTTTCCAAATTCAGGAACTTGGGCTGCATCATGTTATCCATGGACATCAGTTCATAAGCAGGAATTCATTCTTGCATTATTTCCTTTAAAATACATCCATACATGTTTTGAAAATGGATTCATGGAGGGGGGAAAAACCAAAAGGAAAGGAAACCCCAAAATATGGTCAGTGTTTGGGGCTCTCCCTTCTCATAAAGGACTGGAATCAGTAAGAATCACATGCTTCCAGAACAAAAATGAAGGTTAAAAAATGAGCTCTCTTATTTCTGTATATTGTTTGTTTATTTAAAGAGAAATACATGAGACACAGACAAGATCTCTCTTCCCTTTTATGTTTCTCCAATTTATCTCCCAACACAAACTTTACTTCTTTCTGCAGCCAAACATTTGAGAAGTGTCTTGAATCTCCCTGTTTTCTCCATTATCTCACCTATCTTTCATTTATTTTTTAGTCTTTTCTCTTATCTCAACAACTTCTCAAGACTACATCATAAAAATTGAAATGATTAACCTAGTCTTTCTCAGCAGTTTCTAAAGCTTGTTTTAGGGCACAAAGATCTCTGATTGCACATTTTAAAATCCTTACAACAGCCCTCAGGACAGCAGATTGCTTTTGATATCTCTAAGCTATTCTTTATATAAAGTACATATTTACATGGACAATAACTGTCAGCAATACTAAAATGGCACCTAACCAACTAGACCTTCGTTGTATTGCTTTAAAAAAGCCCCAAAACACAAAGTTTCGGAAAAGTTCAAAGGCAAACTCCAGACTGTCAATTATTTAGTTATGTAACATTACTGGCCTATACAAGTTTTTACAAGGGATAAGTACAATAAAATATACAAAACAATACAAAAGACCAAACTAAGAAAAAAATAATTTAACAACCTCAAAAAATGAATATAATCATCACAACTAACAATGTTGTGTATTCCATCGATCTATTGATCTTGGGGAAAGAAGCCAAAAAACATTAAATATCTGTGACTACACCTTAGAAATATGACAAAAAGGGGAACAACAAAGCTAATGTAGTTAAACTGTTACAAAATTCAGAGCTTTCATCTATGACTGCAGAAAGTTCTTACTGAACTTATCTGTGATGCCACTAGTCTTGTGAAGACGCATTCTATGCTAATGTCTTAGAAGAAACCAGCCAATTTATGATGGATAGGTGGTGTGGCATAGTGGAATAGTTGGCCCATACTCTAGACTAGATTCAGTGCTGTATTCAAAAATGTATTCAGATTTACCTGCGGTGAAGCAATTTGTAAAGAGCCAAGTGTAACATACTATTTCATAGGTTTCAGAGTAACAGACATGTTAGTCTGTATTCGCAAAAAGAAAAGGAGTACTTGTGGCACCTTAGAGACTAACCAATTTATTTGAGCATAAGCTTTCGTGAGCTACATGCATCCGATGAACTGAGCTGTAGCTCACGAAAGCTTATGCTCAAATAAATTGGTTAGTCTCTAAGGTGCCACAAGTACTCCTTTTCTTTTTGTGCTTAAGTATGTTGCTGAATCAGGACCCTGTTTCAGACATTATAACTAAGGCTGCAATTCTCTTACAAAGGTTGCAGAAGTCACAGATTCTGTGACTTTCTGCAGCCTCTGTGACTTCTGCAGTGGCCTCTGCTGGAGTGGCCCCGGGGAGCACCTGTGACATTGCACTCCATACGTTTTATGGAAATATTCTAATGAGTGTGAATATAATGTAACTGGAATACGCTTTATGCAAAAGGTCTCTTGTAAGGTATCATTACAAAGCTTATAATCTACTGAGTATGTTCATCCTATTTACAAGAATGTATCATTCTTGTATCTAAAACTAGAAATATGAAGTCTTAACTCTGAAGTCTTATTGTAATTATGCAAAGTGCGGGCCATTAATCATGGTTTAGAATCTTGCTGGCACTTGATGGCATATATCCATCGGTGATCTTCCTGATAACACCATCCTGGCCACTATGGATGTAGAAGCCCTCTACACCAACATTCCACACAAAGATGGACTACAAGCCGTCAAGAACACTATCCCCGATAATGTCACGGCTAACCTGGTGGCTGAACTTTGTGACTTTGTCCTTACCCATAACTATTTTACATTTGGGGACAATGTATACCTTCAGATCAGCGGCACTGCTATGGGTACCTGCATGGCCCCACAGTATGCCAACATTTTTATGGCTGACTGAGAACAACGCTTCCTCAGCTCTCATCCACTAATGCCCCTTCTCTACTTGCGCTATATTGATGACATCTTCATCATCTGGACCCATGGAAAAGAAGCCCTTGAGGAATTCCACCATGATTTCAACAATTTCCATCCCACCACCAACCTCAGCCTGGTCCAGTCCACACAAGAGATCCACTTCCTGGACACTACAGTGCTAATAAACAATGGTCACATAAACACCACCCTATACCGGAAACCTACTGACCGCTATTCCTACCTACATACCTCCAGCTTTCACCCTGACCACACCACACGATCCATTGTCTACAGCCAAGCTCTGCGATACAACCGCATTTGCTCCAACCCCTCAGACAGAGACAAACACCTACAAGATCTCTATCAAGCATTCTTACAACTACAATACCCACCTGCGGAAGTGAAGAAACAGATTGACGGAGCCAGAAGAGTTCCCAGAAGTCACCTACTACAGGACAGGCCTAACAAAGAAAATAACAGAACGCCACTAGCCGTCACCTTCAGCCCCCAACTAAAACCCCTCCAATGCATTATTAAGGATCTACAACCTATCCTGAAGGATGACCCAACACTCTCACAAATCTTGGGAGACAGGCCAGTCCTTGCCTACAGACAGCCCCCCAACCTGAAGCAAATACTCACCAGCAACCACATACCACACAACAGAACCACTAACCCTGGAACCTATCCTTGCAACAAAGCCCGTAGCCAACTGTGCCCACATATCTATTCAGGGGAAACCATCACAGGGCCTAATAACATCAGCCACACTATCAGAGGCTAGTTCACCTGAACATCCACCAATGTGATATATGCCATCATGTGCCAGCAATGCCCCTCTGCCATGTACATTGGTCAAACTGGACAGTCTCTACGTAAAAGAATAAATGGACACAAATCAGATGTCAAGAATTATAATATTCATAAACCAGTCGGAGAACACTTCAGTCTCTCTGGTCACGCGATTACAGACATGAAAGTTGCTATATTACAACAAAAAAACTTCAAATCCAGACTCCAGCGAGGAACTGTTGAATTGGAATTCATTTGCAAATTGGATACAATTAACTTAGGCTTTAATAGAGACTGGGAATGGCTAAGTCATTATGCAAGGTAACCTATTTCCCCTTGTTTTTTCCTACCCCCCGCTCCTCAGACGTCCTTGTTAAACCCTGCATTTGTGCTGGAAATGACCCACCTTGATTATCATACACATTGTAAGGAGAGTGGTCACTTTAGATAAGCTATTACCAGCAGGAGAGTGGGGTAGGAGGAGGTATTTTTTCATGCTTTGTGTGTATATAAAAAGATCTTCTATACTTTTCACAGTATGCATCCGATGAAGTGAGCTGTAGCTCACGAAAGCTTATGCTCAAATAAATTGGTTAGTCTCTAAGGTGCCACAAGTCCTCCTTTTCTTTTTGCGGATACAGACTAACACGGATGCTACTCTGAAACCTGTCATAGAAGAAAATAGCTATTTGGATGTTCTTTATCTGTAGATCATAAGTCATCTACTTCCTTAGTCCAGTGATAATTATTTCTCTGTTTAAAAAAAAAAAGTCTTATGTACTGACTCTATTTGCTCCTTCAAAGACTTGCCAGAATATAGTTGCTGAATCTACATATTGTGAATTTTGTTATCATTTGTATTGAGAACAAGGCCCCTTTGTGTTAGGTGCTGTACAAATCCCTGCCCTTGAAAACTTACATGCCAAACAGACAAAACAAAGGGTAGGGTGGAAAACAGACACAAAGATTAAGTGACTTGCCCAAGATCACACAGCAATTCAGTGGCAGAAATGTGACTAGAACTATAGCTCCCCTGACTCTCAGTCCAGTTCCTAACCACTAGACCACATTGCCTTTTAAGTGTGGTAAAAAAAGAAATTGTAGGGGAAAACAAAAGTCAACCTCACACCACACAACTAAAACACTAACCCAAAGGTCCCTGTATCTCTACTCCCAGTACATTTTATATATTAAATAAAACTTTTTTTAATATATATATAAATAAAAAGTTGCAATTTGGCTAATCAAGCGTTGCCTCACACTTTTTTAGGGAGAGAGAACTGCAACACAAAGCTGATCAGATTTGTCACCCTCAGGTCACAAGGGCTGACTCTCTCAATTAAGCCAGAAGATGTCAAAGTGCATCCACTGACATCCTGTAAATCATTTATTTTTTTCTTGTTTAAAAACCCTTCGTAAACAATCTAACCATTAGAAGTAGTTTGTGTGAGGTGACTTTTGTGCACATTAGAACGACTGCAATTTTTTAAAATTTATTCAACACATCACAGAGTATCCAATGTAATATAACCTGATTTATGGATTAAGATTTTTTTTTCCTGTTAGCTACTCAATTTACAGAAATGCCAATAGTGTATGGTGATGCTGATGAGATAGTCACTAATGACAAAACAAGGGTGCTGTTAGAAATCAAAGGATCAGTGATTGTTTAGTACTTTCAAATAACAGATGTTAATAACTGATATATTTCTGGGTACTTATTTTTTCCCCCACCTAAAAGCCAAGCAGACATGTCAGTAGCACAGGGCAACATGCAAACATGGTTTCACATCATTCTCCCACACTCAGGGTCTAAATGGTCACTTTCATCTATTAGATCATTGCAGCTTATCCACCTAACTACATCACCTCTGTGTTTGACTCCCCCTACACTCCTTGCAAGTCTCAGCATCATTCCGGTGCCCAAAATCCCTTCAGCATTTCACAAGACCCCTCTAGCTGTTAGCAAACTGTATACTCCCATTAAGGTAACATTGTTTACAAAAGAACACCTGTCTTGTCCTATTTCAAGTGACCTATGTAAGGGTGAATTTTGTTGTAGCATTATTTCAAAAGGTTTTTTTGTTCAAGCTGACAACTCTTGCAGGAGACTAAAGTTATCATGAAGTTTATATGATCTTACAATATGTTGCCTTGGCACACTGTATTCTAATATAGTGCATTTTTATATTATCATAGGCTAGATGAAATAATGGTGGCTATCTCCCATTCTGCAGAGAGGGAACTTTGAAGTTTTAATATAAAAAATAAAGACTAAGAATTTTTTTTAAAATTATGTTTATTGGACTGGCAGATTTATACTCAATATTGCAGTCCTGTATGTAGCAGAGAGTGGCTGTGAACCAAAATTAAGCCATATAACAGCATTTATGTTTACAAGTTTGCTGTTCAGGACATGAACTTGGCAAAGATGTTGCTAATGTACTAGGCACTAGATATTTACATAAATATTCCAGCTAGCACAGATACAGCCCTTAAGGTAAGATGGTTTGACAAAAAAAAAGAATAGGGATGTTTTGTCCAAGATATTAGGAACAAGGAGAGGTAACAAACTGATGTCACTGAACATGTAAGGTGCTATGTAGGTTGTTTATCCCAGTTGTTTGTCAGTCCCGCTGACTGAGCTGAGTCCATTGTAATGAGCATACATGTGTTAGTGTAACTGTAGATGTTGATCCAGGGAGCTAGTACCATGCTTCCTTGACAACAAATGTGGCCAAGTGCTTTCGTCACCAAACCGAGCCTGTGGTCTTTCTTTATGAGTAACATCGAGGTCTGCTGAATGAGCAGACTGCCTTATCTGCTGTTAGTAGTAATAACACTTGGAGCTTCAAAGACAGAAGCATTGGACAGTCTGAATAATGTTATTGAGGCAACGACATTCCAGCCGTCTGCACTTAACAACACTGGGTGGTAGTACTATTGAGGTCTTCTGAACCAGCCATCTGTGCAGAGCTGGGACAGCATATGGAAAGAACAGAGACACACAAGCCAACTGACAACATTGTACACTTTATGCAATCAAATCCTTATTGAAGTCAATGAGCTTTACCTTCTTGGGACTTGTCTACACAGGGGAGCCAGTATGCAGCAAGCTAGGGTGTGAATTCACACCGTGCTAGCTACTCTGCACTAACTCCCTAGGTGACACACTTCCTGTACACTAGAAGTACCCTGGGGTGCTTTAGGCTGAAGCACACAAAGGCACTTTTAGTGTGCAATAAATCCACAAGGAGAGTTAGTGTGGCGCAGCCAGCATGCTGTAAATTCACACCCTAGCTTGCTGCTCACTAATTTCCCACTCAGACAAGCCCTTGAAGGAGATTTACCTACTTAAAGTCTGCAAGATTCATTGCACAGGAAAGCTTTCCTTGAACAATATCCTCTGAATCCTCTGATCTTCAGGTACCTGATATTAAAAGTCGGTACCCGGTATCCCAGGACTTTAAGATCACAAAATATTAAGACTTAACTATTGTAAATTTATTCAGGAAAAATTAAAACCTCTCCACAATACTGTAGTGAGTTTAGTTTTGTGGCTTACACTATAGAGGAATACAGCAGTACCCAATTTATGTCCTGATCGGAGTGGTGATAAATGATTGATTCTGTACCTCATGCTAAGAAGAAATAAAATGGTCACATTATACAGGTTTATTTTTGAAGAGAAAGCTATGCAGATGTAACAGGCACAAAAGGAATTAAAAGGAGCATATAGAACACAACTTGGGGATAGCTCAGTGGTTTGAGCATTGGCCTGCTAAACCCAGGGTTGTGAGTTCAATCCTTGAGGGGGCCATTTAGGGATCTGGGTCAAAAATTGGGGATTGGTCCTGCTTGAGCAGGGGGTTGGACTAGATGACCTCCTGAGGTCCCTTCCAACTCTGATATTCTGTGTGATTCTGTGTGAACTTCTAATACAACGCCTAAATTATATCACACACTCTTACATTTTCCCCACCACCACCCCATCAGAACTTCACTAGTGTACAGCTTCATTCAGTGGCATATAGAGAACAGGTACTGCACACCCAGCTAGCAGGGATATAAATAGCAGCGTAGATGGTGAGCTGCCAGAGCCTTTCTCTGAGTATTACTATACTGCAATTAGACACTCCTGGCTAGCCTGTACCAACTGATTCGAGCTTGCAGGGTTCGGGCTAAGGGGATAGTTAAATGCCGTATAGATGTTCAGGTGCAGGCTGGAGTCTAGGCTCTAAGACCCTACAATGTCTATACCACAATTAAACAGTCCCTTAGCGTGAGCCTGTGAGCCCGAGTCAGCTGGCACAAGATGGCAGGTGTCTCATTATGGTGTAGACCTACCCTCCATTGCTTCTCCCCTGCCAGAGCCTTTCGCTGCTATGTGTAACTACATGCTGCTGAGTGGACGCTGAGCCTGCCTCTCACTGTTGCCAAAGTGGGGTTTCTGTATAATCAGAATTACACCTTGCTTACAGCACAGTGCAGAAAGAAGTCAGGACTATCAACCTACTTTGCGGTGGCACTCTACTCAACTTAACCATAGGCAAGTTGCACTGTAGATATATTTAACTGACAGTGCTACTGCAGTTTCATCTAAAACGTCAGTGTTGTCAAGCTGGTAGTTTTCATAGACACTAACGTCCTGTATTTATCTATAGGAAGGGTAAACTTTAGGGTGGGAGAGTGTAAGTTTTTCTATGCTTCCCTGTGCCTTCAGCTTGATATGAAAGGCCATTTCATGGGACAGTTAAAGTTTTATGTCCACTTACTAACATCTCTGCTCATACTGACCAATAAGGTGTCAACCGCAAAGCAGATATTCTCAGACTCTGATCTGAGAGCCATTAGTAGTCCATGTAATACATTTGTCACAACAGAGTTCTGGTTGGAACCTGAACTTCACCCCTGGCCTCAGCCACTCATCAATGCTCAGGGTTACTAAAAGTTAATACTTTTACCACTTGACAGGAGCCAGTATCCCCTGTCTCCAGTGGCTAATGCTACAATCTACACAGCATTATGAGTATTTTGGGGATGAGGTTGCAGGTTATATTATTATTACTTTATATTTGTATTATGGTAGCACAGATGCCTGAGTCACAACCAGGACCCCTGCATGCTAAGTGCTGTACAAACAAAAAGATGATCCCTGCCTGAAAGAGATTACAATGTAAGTATAAAACAGGAGACAGCAAGTGGATTCAGACAGACAGACGGCATGGTACAAAGAATTAACCAAATGATGAACACTGTCCCAAAGAACTTGCAAGCTAAGTCATGGTGGTCATTATTCCATCTGTGTTAACAGAAAACTAAATATAGATTGCATATTTTCTACATTTTACTCTTTCATGGATGTAATTACAATAACTGTCACAGGAAAATGACTCTCAGAGGACTGGAGAGTCTATCTCTGGATTAAAATCTGATCCATGCTATGAAAATGTCTGAGAACCCTGATATGGACCCCTGACCCACTAGGTTGACTACAAACTTGTTTCATGCAGGCCAAATAACTGATGCTGTTTACCAGATGATAAATGGCTACAGTACACAGTCTACTTGGGCCAGACTTAATTTCAGGAATACCACATAATACCAGGGAGGTTCCAATGAAGATAGTATTGTGATCCCATGGTAATGGGAATTCACAGGTCCTTGTTGGGTAGAAGGTGGCAACCTACATGTCAAATATCCTTTATCAGTACAGTAATAAATGAAGATAAAGATTCAGGCTTCAGTTTAGAAAACTAAGGAAAAAATACTTGGGCAAAAACTTCCCAAGATCTGTGTACATGGAATCACGAGAGCCTTTAAGGACAGGAGGAGACTTTTTGACTAGATCACACAAGCTGGCATTCCTGCTGCCAAATGATAAGGCGTCAACTATCCAGCTAAGCTGTCCAGAGGTGAAACCGGAAAACTTGACTTTGGCAGGCTCAGTGAGTTTTAATAGATCTCCTTCATTAATCATCTGGGTGCTGGCACTGCTACAGTGAACTCACAACTACACAGACCAACAGAAATTCATTTGGCCCCAAGCACTTGAAAGTTTTTTTTTAAAGCATTTCACTGGATGCAGCATTTGTATGCTTATCTAAGACTTTTTAATGTCACTTTACAGTTAATAATTAGCCTTCCTCTGGTCCCCACAAAGGGTGCCACCTAGACAAAAGAAAACGTTAAGTGGGTTAGCTATACTTGCCACTGGTATAAATAGTCAAAGGGATGATTAATGAATGAGGGGGAGAATTAAACAGAGCAGTGAACAAAGACAAAGCCCATTTGCTTGGCTGCCCACAAACCAAGACAAGCTGCATCCATAAAGCAACTACAGAAAGTGACAAACAAAAAATCAGCTTAATAGACAGCTCATGAAGACTTTATTTAACCCCACATTATGACAGCCTCAATGCTTTATTAACACTCTGACATGTTAAGATGCCAGGGTCATTTGAGGCTAAAACACACATTTGTTGGGGATGAAAAAAATGCACATTTTTGTGTGACAGAAAGAAAAACAGAGAAGCCCCAAATAACTTAAACAACACCCTTCAGTTCTCCTTTGTGGAGCATGCCAAAATCGACATTTTTAAAGAGTTGTTTAGAGATGTCAGACAAAGCAGATGAGGCACTAACACAAATGGCTCAGCAGAACTAGCTTGACAGGCCTTGTCCTTGATTTAAAATGGCTACATTATAGACAGACCCTTTTTAGAATAAAAAAAAAAGGAAAGAAAATCATTGTGATAGGTTCTAAATTTCCTTCCCACCAAAAAAAAAAAAAGAACTAGCTACTGAACATTCCCCCCTCATACACACACACACACACTATTATAGTTAACCCAGTGAGAAACTTTGCAATAAAGATGACAAAAACAATACTTCTCTTCAGTTTTCTGAACTAGGACATTATAAAGCTGTGGCCTAATGAAGACAAAATAATTACCTGCTTGTGTAGGAGTTTCTTTCACTTTTCTCTTTTTAAGAAGTGCGGGAAATACCTTTCTTTTACCAAAGAAAGTAGCTTTTACCAAACTGTCCGACCCTCTTTCCCTTAGTACAAATCTGCTGCCTGAAGGAGTGGAGAAGTACTACAGCAGGATATGGTGTACTACAACACACTGAATATGTAAGAACATAAGAATTGCCATGCTGATAGACAAAAAAAGTCCATCTATTCCGTTGTCTAGTCTCCAACAGTGGCCAATGCCATACATAACTAATTTATCAGATAGGAAGATGGGATAAATAAAATATTTTATTATTAATAAAAGCACTTAAGATAGAATGGTCCACAATTTTCTGACTCAATGTTACGCATCCTTGTAATGTCATAATGGAACTTTCTCCTGTTTCTGCATGTGTGGCAAATATAATAAATTTCTTTCATAAAGTGATTGTTGCCATCTGTCACAATGGTGTGCCTGCACCACCAAATTTGACAATCTCCAATCCTTGATATTTTTATCCTCCCAGTTCACCAGACCCACTAATCTTCCCTTATGTTCATACTTCTTGCAACATTTGAAACAATCCATCCTCCTTAATTCTATTTCCTCTGCCTTTCACCTTCTGTCTCTGTATCACAACAATAATCCAACACTCTTGTTTCACTGGTGTGTTCTCTGATTCCCTAAAGAGTATGGAAAAAACCCAACATTCTACATACTTCTTTTCCCCCCTTGTTTCTCCACTAATGTTTTGCTCAATCACTTATAATGTGGCTTCTTCCCCTTTCCCGTGGGTGAGAATGCCCTTCAATTCCTGCGGCCCTATCTCCTCTCTATTTTGTTTTTTAATCCTCGGTCGTTCCCTTGATACCATCAGCCACCCTGAAATCCTTTTGATCATATGGAACAATTCATGGTTTCTCACTCATCTTCTGCTCCCAGTCTCACTCCTATCTATTCAACCATCCCATTTTTGTTGCTACATGTTCCTCCACTCAAACATTTACTCTGTGGTCTCCTCCCAATTCCTATCTATCTCAGTATTCCATGGCCCCCATGTCTGAATTCAATATTAGGAATCTCTGTGCATGATAACCAAAATTTGAAGGGCTTGGGGTAGGCAGAAAGCAAAGAAAGAGCTAAATCAATAAAAAGGAGACATAAATTTGGATATCTCATACCTTTCTTCAACTCACTAGATTCAAAATTGCTATCTTATTAATTGGCAAAGAAAGACCCTTATTATTCACCACCTTATGTCTTCATTATCTTAAAAATTATCTTCAGTATAGATTTTGTCATGAGGAGTATCCCACATAAGATGCTCTGTGTCTGTTTGTCATTTGATTTCACTCAAATAAATTTTCAAATAAAATAATGAAACCAAAAGTAAAACACCCATTGAGAGATGTGCCCAAACCAAAGCTCAAAATCCAGACCCATATTGTAAGCTGCAGATACACCCCTACTCTCATTCAAACTCACCTGCCTGTCCAAAAACAATCTCACTTTGGCTCCTCCTCTCAGATACCTAGATATTTCACTTGACTTCAAAATCATCCCTCTTCCCCAGCCTTTAGGTTTGTAATTCTGTCATATCGATAACATGACCCACATTTTGGCAACCTTTTGTAAACTTTATCTCTTTTCATACAAAGAGCTGTAATTCCATACTTACATAAGCCACAATAATGGCTATATTTTCAGCAAATAAACTAAGACAGCTCCACAGGCATCCTGTAAAAAAAAAGTTAAATTTTGTGTTTTGAAGGATCTGTTTTTGTTCCTGGATATTAGTCAAAATGAACAGGGTAAGAGGTAGCAATCTCTTTCACTGAAAATGATAACCATACAATTTGGTGCCTCCCTTCAATTTTTCTGTATCAGTAAAATATTTTTCCACCATACCACTCAAAGTTGTGAACTTTTGAACATACATACCAGAGCTTTAGCGGAAGATATTTAATCTAAGTGAAGGTAGCAAAATCAATCTTATAGTGTTCTTCTTTTTAGACTCTGCAAAACCCCTTAGGAGATCAAAATGTATTGAGAGTTCAGTTTAATTCGAAAGCTACTACTGCTTGGTATAGTGTTAGTAAGGAGCCTCAGACTAATTGTAACAGTTTCAATTAGTGATTGATTGTATGAGTCCAGATCCTCTGCTAGTGATTTATACAAGTAAAGAAGGGGCCGGGGGGGGGGGAGGGACACATTATATACAGTAAAGCCTTTTAAAATTTAGCTGAGACTTTCAAAGGAGCTAAAGAAATTAGGTGCTCAACAACCATTGAACTTCCACCCTGGAGTCATGATATAATTTTAACAAAAGTTAAAATAAATATTTTAAGTTAGTTTTTACTCCTCCCCTCCCCCTTTAAATCTTTTAACATAGGAAGAATAGATGAGTCCCTGGACACGTCGAGAACAAAAAAGCTGGGATACAAGGGACAGCTTTAGCAATTGTGCTATATCAGTTCTCTCACATTCTAAAATTCTGTTTCTAGGTTGGAAATGCAGTGAAAAATGATGGTTGGATAACCGTGACCCATTAACCCCTCAGTGACAACTGGCAAGATTACAAGAATATACTGATTCTGGTATATACAATCTGGTTCGCCAAAGAATGTCATGTGAGGTCTTAAGTGAAAGCCAGGGTCACACTGGTGTGAAATGTATGTACAGATACTATGTAAGGAGTTATGTCTGTATACTGGAAATATATTCTAATATCTGTATCAGGGCAGAATTGATAAACAGGTTTTCTGTCAGACAAAAGATGCTTATTCACCTGTCTGTCAGCATGTAAAATAAGCATTGTAAACCAACACCACAGGAACCCTATTTACATACAAAATCAATGGCGGGGGGGGGGGAATGTGAAATTAATAGGGAGGAAGCACATCAGAAAATAAAACACCAGGGGTTATCCTGACTCAGTATGGACCGTGAACTTAGAAGGATACAGAGAGAAGGCAAGGAAGACACCTCTTAGGTGTCTAGGAAGTAACTGGGCAGTGTGATCACATTCATGAAAACAGGATCACAACTAGCTTTGGTTGAAACCCTGCAAATGTTGTTTGGGGTCAGATAAACATCTTTAGACAGGAGGTTAGCCTGTTAAATTTAGTCTCTAAAACAGTGATATGATTTTTTTTTATACATAATCTTTTGCTTTCATTATCCTTACTCACTATCTCTTGAATATTTGATAATAAACTTCTTGTTGGTTTTACTATAAATATATCTCAGTACTGTGGTATTATACAAGGAGCAGACCCTAAGATAAATCGTACAGGATGGGGCTTAACTGTTCCCATGAGGATAGCAGACTGGTATTACTGTGAGTATTCAGTGGATAGGAGTCTGGGCACTACAGGGGAATGCTTCAAAGGGGCTTAGGGACTGGGGCGCACAGGGACTGTTGTTAAACCACACAGCAAAATAAGGGCTCGCATAGCCCAAAGGAGAGTGCTTGGGTGGCTAAATGGCTGGAGGTGTTGTAGAGCTGACCCCAGTTAATCACAAGCAGGTCTTGCTCTTGCTGAAAACAGGGAGTAACAAGGTGACACACAGTCCTGTGTGCCCTGAGAGCCATCACAATAACCAAAAGAGTTCTTAACTCCAGTGGTGAAGACAGTGTTTTCCTGAGGGGAATACGTGATTCTCTGGTGCCATCTCCAAAGTTCATGTGCTATCTCCAAAGTTAACTGCCACTGCCATCATGTATCTACAACAAATGCTCATATCTGAGCTGTCTTTCCGCAACTGCCAATAAACTGGCTATTGATCTTCTGCACTGCACTATCACTCATAGAATCACAGAAGTTAGAGACAGAGGAGACATATTAGGTCACCTAGTCCATCTCCCTGCCACTGGGTGAGATATGGTACGTAGTAAGCCTCACTGCATTTCTCACACCATGACATCAATCTCACTGGTCTCATCTCCGAAAGAAGGAAATCATAAAAATAATAGGAAGAACTGTGCCACCAGCTTCTATAGAAAATGCCATCTTTGGAAGCAAAATACTCATTCTACTCCCTGGTTGTCAGGTATCCGTATTTCTAGAGCAACCTAAGCCATCTCTCATCCATATATTGTCAATCTGCCATGCATCTCTCACAGACAGAGAGATGTGAGTGTAAAAGATCCGGTGAGAAAAGTCACATTGTGCCCATTTACGGTTGTTTTTTTTAAATAGCCCCATGGTTGTCGCTTCTGATCGACTCTGCTACAGTAAGGTTAAAAAACAATAACCCATCAAATTGTCCCACTTTTACACATCAAAACAACACTAATACCAATGAATGAAAAGGAGCAATCAACATAAAGAACTCAGTGCTGAAAATAATACATTTGTATTACATCAGAGAGTAGTTGAAAAGAGCACTCAGAAAAAAGGGAACAGAAATTCCTTCATGTAGTGATCCATTAAAATTCTCAGTTGAGCCATTATCTCCATTTTGAATTTGCACTAAATGCTCTGATTTTGCAAATCTCAGAATGAATAAGCAATTTCTATGTGCTTGATTCATTCAGAGGAAGAAACAGAGAGGAGGAAAGCAAGAAAGTGAAATCATTTAATAAGAATGCAAAAAAAAAACAAGAAATGTGGGTAGTAATTAACATTTAGACACCTTCCTTCTTCCTACCGTACCGTAAGACAAGTAAACATTGCATAGAAATAGTTTTCAAATGTCATTAATTAAAATAAATTTTCATTATAAAGTTTGGATACTTGAATAAATTAGTCAATTAGTTCATGTGATATACTTGACTCTTTTTAAGAAGGTATGGTAAACTGCTGGGATGAATCCATGATTTAAAACTCAAACTGTGACTAGACGGACTTTTACAGTACCCAGATTAAAATTTAATCTGTCCAGATAAAATTTATGATCTAAATAAGAAGCTGTAATCATAGCAGTTTATTTATTAGATGAGACACTAAGACTAAAGCACATATCCAAGACCTTCAGCAAGGCTTAATGAATTCATTTTGGAATTTATTTTAAATCCAGTTATGTACACTCCACAATTTACATATGCAAAGGAATATATTTTACCTTATTTATAATTCTGTAAAATAGAACAGTAGCTTATGAAATGATCTGCTTCTTTATGCATCATCTTCATTCCACTTAGAATGTGCAATCCAAGCTTTTTATACTGTAGATTGGATGATTAAACCCGATCTACTTGCACAGAACATAATAAAGAGACAATGGACTCAGGAAGCTGGGATCTGCAACGTTTATTCTAATGTAGATACCAGCAAGAATAAAAATGAGATTTCACAAAAAAAACTACCATACAAATGGAAACAGTATCAAAGAGTATTAAATAAAGAGACAGTGAGACCTGCACTGTGTTGAAAAACATAGGATATTTGCAAAAAAAAAAAAAAGAAGAGTACTTGGGGCACCTTAGAGACTAACAAATTTATTTATTTGAGCTCAAATAAATTTGTTAGTCTCTAAGGTGCCACAAGTACTCCTTTTCCTTTTGCGGATACAGACTAACACGGCTGCTACTCTGAAACCTGTCATAGGATATTTGGTATTTTCCCAAACTGATTTACAGAATTTACTTGTTCACACTACCATGTTTCTTATGCATCCATCACTCAGTTTTTCTCTTTCTTTACACATTATTGACATATATACAAAAAAGAAAAGGACACTATTTATAAAACCATCCGAGCAAATTTTTGCTATAGGCAATTTCCTTACACATGGTCTCATTTCATTCATTACACTTTGGAGGACTCTTTTGTTGACCATTGGGCACTACTAAATGGAGTCCTTAGCTAGATGACTGAAGATACTCTTCCATTTTGGTTACATGGAAGGAAGAAGAGGATAAATAAGATCAGGTTGTGAGTTGCTGCAGGGCCGGATTTAGGTGCAGGCGACACAGGTGACTGGCTGAGGTGCCGGGCTCGGGTGCTGTTTTTGTCGTTCGTGACAAAAGGGAAAACAGATTTTTTGAAGTAAAATGTTTCAGGTACTCCATATGTGGATTCATTTTTCCACTAACTTCCTAGAATTTTTTGGATCTTTGTAGAATCTCATGGAACCTTCCAGACTTTCTGAAAACTACATTTTACATGAACCTCCTAGAATGTTGTCAGGCATGCCCTCACGGGAATATAAGGGGTGGGGCATTGCAAGTCAGTCAGTGAGTGAGATATAAGAACTAAGTGAAGTAAAATGACAGCCTAGCTGTGATACTGTGAACCTTGTTTTATTGTGTAATTTTGAAAGTGTATTTGTGTTTTAAGACTTGAAGAGTATAAGTAGTAACTTACAAAGAATATATTTAATGAGACACCAGAGATACCTATTGAACCCCTATCTATGCAATAATATAAAATAAATATTAATACTTCTTTTGCCATGCTTAACACATAATGTTTGATGACTTTGTAAGACTGAGGAACAAACTTTTGCTCTGCCTAATACTGTCTGTTTTCCCCCATAGAAAATAAAATATATGACTCCGAAGAAGCCTTCAGAAGCTCAGTATAGAAAGGCTCAATTACAATCTAGTTTGCAGTAAGGTGCAAATTTGAAGGGAAAATATTGGAAACAGAACAACAAAGACTGGGCTTTAGGCAGTAGTGATCATCACAGTACAGAAGAAATTGAGGAGCAAAAGTTAAATGAAAGGAATTAGCAGATTTGCCTGAAGATCAGGAATGGAAACGTGAGGACAATGATGGATAATTGTCCAGTTTTCCTTGCTGAGTAAAGGAGAGTGATGATGAAGAAGAACGTGGTGCACATAAAAACGAGAGTAATGACAAAGAAAAATCTGGCTTACATGAAAAGGAGAGAAACAATGAAAAAGAATCAGCCTCGCACGATGACAGAAAGAGCAGTCAGAAAAATTGCACACCACAAATCGATACATCACATTCTGCTTTATGGCCAGTGATCCTAAACTCTGCCGATACTGATGGTACAATTTTCAATGGGCTGGGCAAAATCAAGGATATGATGTTTCCAGTAAATGAACAGAAGTGACACTTCTCAAAGTCACACTGTGAAAGAGTGCTCAAGAATGGTGAGAAACTGAATTGGCATTGACTAGTTTTCTTGAAATCAGCTGACAAAGTGTTTTGGTTTTCTTGCAAAGCATTTGACAGGAATGCCAAAAAGTTGCTTGCACTTTCCGGGTACAATTACTGGCATAACATGAAAAGTCACCCGGCCATTTTACGGCATACTCCAAATGGATGGAGGTCAAGTCCAGGCTCAAGCTGAACAAATATACGGAGGCAGAAAACCAGTGCATTATTAATATAGAAACCCAGCATTGGAGAAACATGCTTGAGCATTTGATCTCAATTACTCTCTTCCTTGCAAAAAATAATTTGGCTTTCCAGGGCTCACTGGATAAGTTGTTCACCGAACATAACATTAATTTCCTTGGTTTGATAGAGCTCCTTGGGAAGTACCATGATGTCATGTGTAAGCACCTACGTCGAGCGGTTCATAAAGAAGTTATGGACCATTACTGCAGCAAAACAATTCAAAATGAATTGACTGACCTTATGGCAAGGAAGGTGCTTGATAACATATAGATGCAGCATGGCAACGCGAAGTACTACATCATAATAACAGATTGCATTCCTCACAGTCACAGTGAAAAGATGTCATTTACAGTAAGATTTGTTGATGATGAGGATGGCTGTATCCAAGTAAAGGAACACTATCTGTTTCCAGTCTCTGGATAACTCTACTGTAAAAGGCCAAACAGAACTGTTTATGAATGTTTTGAATGAGAATAAAATAAAGCTTCAGGATTGTCGTGGCCAAGAGTACGACAACAGCACAAACATGAAGGGAAGAAACAGTGGTGGCCAGGCAAGGATCCTAGCACTGAATCCAAGAGCTTTCTTTGTGCCTTTTGGCTGCCATTCCCTCAATCTGGTTGTGTCAGATGCAAGGTTATCTTCTTTAGATTCAGTATCTTTCTTCAGAGTACTGCAAAGGATATGCATCTTGTTTTCAGCATCAACTATCAGGCGGAAGAGCCTCATGGACAATGTTTCAAATCTGACCACAAAGCTGCTTAGTGATACTCGCTGGGAGATATCGTAAGGCCAGTGAGGTACCAAGATGGAACTGGCACAGTCGACTAAAGCGGAGGCTGGAATCCCAACACGAAATGCAAAGCCTGGCAAACCAGATCACTGACTTTAAATTTCTGGTCTCAATTATGGTTTGGCACGATATCCTGTTCCAAGTAAACGCTGTAAGCCAGGCATTACAAACTCAGTTGATGGACATTGTGACTGCTATTACTTTAATGAAAAGCTGCTTTGATTTCGTTGTGACCTACAAAGACAACAGATTTGAAGATACCATCATTGCTGCCCAATAAATGGCAGAAAACTAAGGAGTTGAGCCTGTCTTCAAGGAAATTCATATTCATCAGAAGAAGAGAGAGTTTGGTTATAAGGGAAGAGATCAGATGATGGGAAGCTTGGAAGAAAAATTCAAGAGGGAGTTTTTTTGCTTGCTGACTGCCACTGCTCTAGTTTCCATCAAAGAAAGGTTTGGACAAATGAAGCACCACATAAAGACATGGGGTGGGGGGGTGTTGTATGACCTTAGTAAACTGCCGGTGGACAGGAAAACATTCTTGAACAATTGTTCAGACCTTCACCAGAGACTGACACATGGGGAATGTTCGGACAGCAATGATAAAGATCTCTGTGTCAAATTAGACAACATCTGTCACATTTTGCAACACGGGAAGCACTCTCCACTCCAAATTCTCCAATTCATTCATGATGCAGAGCTGAAGGACACATTTCCTAACATGTGGCTAGCTTTGAGGATTCTGCTCATGCTGCCGGTCACTGTTGCTCATGCTGCCAGTCACAGTTGCAAGCAGTCGAAGCTCAGGCCCATTAAAACATATCTTTGAGACTGACATTGTTTGCTTTTTTATCACTTGAAAATGCCATTGGCCAGTCTTTGGATCTCTGTGACACTGTTTCAGTTCGCGAGGGCAAAGGTGAGAAAAACGACATTTTGAACTAAAGGACTAGGGTTAACATTCTAAGGCTGTCACCTATGGTAACAATATTTAATAATGGTCCACCCAATGTTGGTGTGCAGTTCAATTTCTCAATGTTAGTACATTTCAGTTGTTCTTTAAATTTAAAAGTCTCTATAAACTTAGAGGAAACATTTTTATTTGCTTATATATGGCATGAATAAATACAAATTTACAGATCCTAGCATGCCAATTTATCATCCTATATGACATGGATAAATCATGTATGCAAATTGTGCATCAAAGTTTTGAATTGGGCTTCAAATGAAATAAAAATCAGGTATTAAAAAGTTTAACAAATGGAGGGGGAGGCGAAGACATTCCTCACCTGGGGTGCCATTTAGTCTAGGGCTGGCCCTGAGTTGGCTGTGTATCAGACCAGGATTCAAAGGTAGAGGGAAGGAGTGTATTTGTCTATGGCTCATCCCAGATCAGTTACAGCTCCCTCAGTCCCTGGAGAGCCACAGTTTTTATAGACAGGGGGTCAAAATCTATCAATGAAGCTTTATGTGGGATAAATGCTCAGCAACCATGGAATCCCAAAAACACTGTGGACACAAGAACTTCAACTTAACAGTCTAAACACTTGAGGGTCTAAATTAGGGACAAATTACCCTGGGATCCATTGACTCATACTGTGAAGGGGCCTGAAAGAACAATCCTTGTCAGACACCATAGGTTCTATTAAGATTCATGTGTCAGCATTCTACGTTGGGCCTTAAAGGCAGTACTCTCCATAAGTTAATTATTGTGCTCCTTCCTCATCCCAGCCCTGCTTGGTCAAGTAAAGCCACGGGCCCAAAGAAAAAACATCTTCACCTCTCTGATTAGAGAGACAAGAGGTGAAAGAAATTTCTTCATCTTAGGGGCTTCTTTTCTTTCCACAAGAGGGGGGGGAAGATAGGGCCCCAATAGGCTTTCACATTCAGGGGCTATTTAGGGTTTCTTTCAGTCTTTGGTGCCCCCTTGTGGAGAGACAGGGTAGTGACACATTTCTGCCTCAGTTTCCCTCCTTTATTTTATTGGTGGGCTGATCACTGGCTAACTCTCTCATTGTTATGTCCTTGGCCCTCCAGCTGGGTTCTTGCTAGTCTTTTCTTCTCTCGGAGTGGTATGGGGTTCCATATATCGGGAAGCCAAGCACTAGCTGAAGGACATACAGTCCCTGACCTCTTCAAGTAGGACTGGCTTGCTCAGGCCTTAATAAACTCTCCCTTCATGGATTTTGGTAGGGCAACCCAGGCTCACACATTCCTCTGGGTTCCAGGATGGACCTGTATGAAATGGTTGGCACCAATCTTTCCTATCCCCTTACATTTCTCCAGGCTGCCTTCCTACCCACCTTTCTACCTCAATGGCAGGCTTTTCCTCAGATTCAGACCCTCTGGTCCCCTCTATAAGAGGTTCTGGTTTTCTGGGGGACTTCTCACCAGTCTGCTACTCAAGGGTCCTGCTCTCAATGGGTCCTCACCCTTTCTTGCTGTCACCCCGCCCTTCCACTCTGTAGCCCTTTAAATTCTGCAGCTGTTCTGAGCCCACCAGTCAGCTGAGCAGGCAGTCTGTTTCCCTATTAACCATTTAGTAGCTGAGAGAACATGTGGTCCATACATATCATAAGAGGGGCAAAAAAGCCCTTACTGCTACTCTCAATTCTCTCTCCCACCTCTCCCTAAAGGGAAAGAATAAATTAGTCACTCTCAGCTTCTCCACTGGAGATAGATGGACAGAGTTAAGGACAGAAGGGAGGAATTTAAAGATATAGGTAAAGGAAAGGGGGATGGAGGAGTAAGAACATGGTGGAAGGAGATCATGGACAATGGGAAAAGAGAGTGAAAAAAGGAAATTGCTCTGATTTGGGGAACCCCAAGCAAGAAAGCTTCCACTGGGTCCCTCCTATAGTCTGGTTGATAGACTGGCATTGAGAGAGCTCACTCTTTGATTTGCTGAGTCTGCCGACAGAATCCCCAAAAATCATTTACGTCTAAGATAAAATAAAATACATTTTAAGTAAAAAGAAAAGAAGGCCCTTCGTAAACAATTTCAAGTAGCATTGCACCAAGTTCTTTATGAAGAAGCTAAAAAGTAGCATCGGAAGCACACATATGCTGAGGGATCATTATTGTAACCCTACAAGTACAGGAGGGTGTCCAGTTTGGTGCATCTATGAGATACAAGAAATTCACGGTTTCAGAGTAGCAGCCATGTTAGTCTGTATTCGCAAAAAGAAAAGGAGTACTTGTGGCACCTTAGAGACTAACAAATTTATGTGAGCATCAGCTTTTGTGAGCTACAGCCCATTTCATCGGATGCATTCATGAATGCATCCAATGAAGTGAGCTGTAGCTCACAAAAGCTGATGCTCAAATAAATTTGTTAGTCTCTAAGGTGCCACAAGTACTCCTTTTCTTTTTAAGAAATTCAAGGGAGTTTTCAGCAAACCTATATTTAGCAAGAAAGGTCCCTCTTTTGGGCATCATGTATTATTTAGTGTTAACCTGGAGACATTTGCAATTGGCTATTAGTGTGGGGTGGCAGGAAGGCAGGAAAATATTTCACTGGTTCCAAGGTGGGGGTGGATTAACCAAATATTCACCATCAGATGTGTAGTTTACTTTCAGCCAGGTTTTACTGGCAGGTGCACCATAGATTTTAAAGTGTAAGCCTACTTAGGACAAATCAGAGAGATGTTGCTGACATTGCTTCAGTTAACTTAAATGGTGCTGCATGACAGCAATGCCCATAAAGTGAAATTGCCTTTTTTCCCCACTTTTCTCCAAGAAATGCAACTCTGAAATACAACAATTAATTCTGCACCACTCTCACATGGAAGGCAAGGACTGCCCTAGACAGCAGAAAATTGCTCACTGTTCAATCACAACATTTTGATTACAAGTCTAGCTCAATACAGTTACAATTTCTGTTCTTTTAGCCTCCCTAATTTGTTTTTTATGGTTTTTGTCTTCATTTGATCATTACTGTTATTTTTCACCTAGGTATTTACTTGTCTAATTTCTTCATATCAATCTCAAGAAGGCTACTGCATCTGAAAGAATGTGACCGCCTCCTTAGGTGGCAACTCAGCTGAATTTAATAATCTTGCATCTCTTCATGATGACATAAGCATGACTTCAGAACCTACCATTTACCTTAGCATCCAGTCTGGGATGGCAGATAAACTCATCAACAATGCTGATTTTACATCATACCGTCAGCTTGATCAGTATTAAATTTCATCTAATTTATGTACTACAGAAAGTATAGGCTCACATCTAGTAGTTATTTAAAAATAATTTAAAACCAACAGCAATTTAATCAACAACAGTTTAATACTGATGGCTATTAAAGCTGGAAATAGATGAGATGTGTTAGGTTGGAGGGAACACAGTGTTTTTTTAAAAGAGCTGGTTAAACTGCAGTCCTCCATTCAACAATGTAATTAATTTTGTACATTTTTCCACCCCGAACAAGATATTCAGAACATGACTGGAAGTCTTCTATGTTCAAAAATTTGGGAAAAGTATTAGGCACATCAGTTCATTCAGGATGATGATTAAAATTTTAACAATATTGCTGTAAATGAAATGTTATTCCATTTAGATGCTTATTGAATGTGTGTTAAGTTCTGGGTGAACAATATGTAAATAACTTTTCCCCCTATGAGATCTTATTTAGTTGCAATAATAAAATATCAGAAAATAAAGATAAATTCTCTTAAATCATCTGATGTAGTTTGTAAGAATTATACTTTGGGAATTATTTTCACTTCAAAACTGCTTTGTGCTTGTTGGGGAGGGAAGCTTAAAAGCATTTTATAACCTTTTTTACAAATGCACTGCTAGAATGACTTTAATTGCTCATATTTCTAAAATATTCTTTCTTAGAAATGTTTAAAGTTTGAAGACATTGAAATTTTCTATTATTTTATGACAAAGGGATATTATATCTCTATCCCTTCTTGATGTTTGTAGGTTGAGATGAACATACCAAGCTAAAGGGCATTGTGAAGATAAGTTTCCATGACATTTGCCATAACTCTTTTATATTACCATCTGGCTATTTTATATGTAGCATTCAGAAGCGAATATAAAAAAAATGATGTAAAGCTGAAATTATTTCCTTGATAACACTTGTTTTAAACACTGTGCCACTAAATAGCTAAAAAGTCTCAAAAGTGAATGCATAAAGCATATAAAAGCTACAAGCCTACTTACATAAATTCTTAAGATTAAAGTAATAACTTCTAGAAAAAGGTGGGAGAAAACATACTGCAATAAATCTATTTGTAATGGTATTTGGGTTCCAGCAACTGCTTTCATTGTTCTCAAGTGGCTTACATATAAAACAATACATTTGATGTATGATTTCAATTCCTTATGGAAAACTGTTCTATCTACAAGCAGCCTGTCAAACAAAACAACAACAACAAAAAGCAGTTCAGCACTATGAAGGAAAGCAGCACTTTAAAATATAAAGTAAACAGGATTTATTTTTAAAGTGAGTTTCCAGCACGTGTAATCAAGGATTGGCGGACATCAGTGGATGGACAGGCATGAGAGGGGGAGATCATGATTTCTGCTACACACATCTCTAAAATGCCAATCCCAGGAACATATGAGCACATATAGATCACAACATATACCTGAATTAAGAACATTAGAACATAAGATCAGCCATACTGGGTCAGAGAAAAGGTCCATCAAGCCCAGTACCCTGTCTTCCGACAGTGGCCAACGCCAGGTGCCCTAGAGGGAATGAACAGAACCAGGTAATCATCAAGTGACACCATCCCTGCCCGTCCTGGCTAATAGCCATTGATGGACCTATCCTACATTAATTTATCCAGTGTTTTAATTAAAATGCATGTTATACATAGGATCTGATTGCACCACCTTTACTGAAGCTCAACGCTACCTAATTTTGTGAAAAGAAAAGGAGTACTTGTGGCACCTTAGAGACTAAACAATTTATTTGAGCATAAGCTTTCGTGAGCTACAGCTCATTAACATGGCTGCTACTCTGAAACCTAATTTTGTGAGTAATCCTAATGAAGTTAACACTACTTTCAGAGGAAGGTATCACTGCATGTGAGTAAGAGTGGCAGAATATAGCCCTAAATTAGAAGTTAAATAGAACTGCTGCTTTGATAGTTTAGCAGCAATAGCCAACATGATCAGAGGAAACTTTCACAAAGCTTTTGGTTCTTGCCTTTGTATGATTGAGCACCCCTGTTTTTGCCATGTTTAACAGCCGTAGTGCAGTTTTCTATTGCCCTGAAGTATTATTACTACTTAAATTGTATTACAATATCACATCAAGAGACCTCAACCAAGATTGGGGAACCACTGTCCCAGGCACTTTACAAACCTGTAGTGGTAGACAGCTCCTGACTTGAACAGCATGCAATCTACATAGGCAAGACAGAAAGAGTGGGAAGGGGCCTTGGGAAGTGAAGTGACCTGACCAAGGTCACACAGCAGATAAACTGCAGAAGCAGGAATAGAACCTTGTCTCACAGTGGCAGATGTAGCCACTATGAAACCTTCCAATCAAACACAGTGTGGTGTGGTAGGCCTTCTAAAGAGGAAAAAACTTCCCTTAGGGACTTGATCAAGATAAACTGCAATATTGTCCTATGGTTGCGAGGCCTACATTTTCAAAAGTGACTAGTGATTTTTGTGCGACAATTTGAGACACCTTAAAGAAGCCTGATTTCAGAGGATGTAGGCTTTTGGAAATCAGCCCCATTAAGCTGTTCCAGGCCCAAAATAAAATTCTAGTTACTTTTTGAAAATTTAACCCAGAATGTAGTATCACAGTGAGATATTTAACATAAGACTTTTTTTTGTGAGTTCTTGCTGAGTGCTGAATGAGTACTGTGGCTCAAAGGGTCTCAGAAGCACAAGGGAAATAAAACAACCATTTTTCCCCAAATGTCAAAAACATTACTATGGGTTTGTTTCCAGTTTGAGGTGAAGGTTCAAGTTTGGTTCCTCTGTTATGGAACAGACTTACCTGTCCCCAGTATTTATATATTTCAAAATGATGTGTAGATGCTAAAGCAAAAGTATCTGATTTCAGTAATAGTCCCTAATGAAAGCTTTTAAAGGAGGACCCCACTGTATAAATTATCAATCTCTGTCAGTGGCAGTTAACAGCATGCCTTGAGAGTGCTGATTAAAACAAAAGGTCAGAGCAAACATCAGTGCTCTAGAGACTCTTGTAGATAGTAGTGTAATTAAAATGTAACTCTAGACTGCTCCATGTTTTCTGTGTCAGCATCTTTCCAGCAGGGAATGGTCAAATAGCTTGGTGAACCCAAGCAGCCACAGCAGAAACAGGCAGGAGATGCCTAATGAGGGACCTAATAGATAGCTATCAACCTTATCACCTCATACTATATGCTGGAACCCAAACAGCCTCCGTTTTGGAGAGGTATTTTTTCTTTTTTCCCTTCAACGTGCATGCTGTCCTGTCTTTTGTTCTGGCAGAGATAAGATGTATAAATCATGAGTGGTTGACAAAGTATACTCCAGTGCCTGAGGCAGCTCATCAATCATTTTCCACATGTCGACAGGTAATTGATGCGAACCCTGCAGGCGCATCTCCATCAGGTAAAAGGAGGAAAGAATTAAATCTGCTGTCATGGTTTGAGCAGCTGATCTGTATTTAACATTCTTTTTAATTTAGAAGTTGTTTGTTTTAAACTGTACTTGTTTTCTCCGGCTCCCTTCCTGCTTCTCTCCCTCAACCCCCATGCATTCACTTGTGTGAAGTAAGGTTTGCATTGCTGAAATGAAGCTTAAAAAAATAAAAGCTCTGTAAGAATTTCAGAGGTGCTCTAGCACAGGGCAACAGCAGACCACCCAATGACTGCTGGGGAGGTGCTGAGGAACTTGCTTTCTGCTTTACTGAAGCTTAACATCAAAGCCATTGGTTGTCAGGCAATTATCTGTCAAGTGAATCAAGTTCCAACCAATCAACATGGGGGATGAGGATAATAAATATAAAGAATTTTTCGTTTGGATACTATCTTCTTTGACTTAATTTAAACAAATCTGTTTATTCCTTTAAGCTTTAAAGAGAACATTTTAACATTTAAAACTAAAAATAAAAGATGAGTGAAATGGAAGAACTTACGAGTGAAAGATTTATATACAGAGATTTACAACCATAGAGAATAGGTCTTGTGAAGTTTTCTTTCACATGTAAACTTAACATGGGGACTTTCATGTTGCTATCTCCTCCAGTCTCGATGACTGCAGTAGACTCTACATAGTGCTACATCTAAAACCATTTGGAAATTTAGGCAACTGCTGAAGGGCTTTCTTCCTTTTAAGAAAGTTACATCCATGCTTTGTGATCTGCACTGGCTACTAATAGATTTCCAGATGAAATTCTGACCTATTAGCCTTAAATGGTTTGGTATCTGGCAACCTAAGTCACCTTAGCATTTACAATCAGCTGACACACTCTAGCTAAACCTCATCGTGCAAACAGAGGAGGACATGGGGAAAGAGTGTTCTACATGAGGGGTCCAAGACTGCACAAACACTTCTTGACTCATCAGAGCCCAAATGTGTTGACTTTCAAGTCACATTGCAAGAGTGATCTGTTCTCCTAAGGCATTGTTATGGGAGGGAGGTGGAATGTTAGTAAAGTTAAGTGGAACAGAAGTTCTACATTTATAGAGGAGATAGAAGAGTTTTTAGGCTGGGATGTTGGTCCTATACTTGCATGCACAGCTTTGAATGGGACATTTAATACAAGTCTAAGTAAATTAACTGCAACTCAGGAAGCGATAGTGCATACTACCCCAATATTGCGCTGACAAGGTTAATCAACACTGACCTAGAGGGACCACTTCTGTCACATGGTATTTCCATCTCAGTAGTCCTTTAAGTCAATAGCTTATTTGCACAAAGACCCGTGAACACAAGGGATGTGGGTATGGGGAGTACGACTGCCTACTAAGAACCAAACTAAGGTCCTAATCCAAAATCCAATAACTCCCACTGATCTCAAAGGGATCTAGATTAGGTCCATAGTCCATCCAATAATTTCACATAAGCCATCAAGCAGCTGCCATATAGTGGTGACTTTCAGAATTAGCCAAGCTTGGGTGCAGCTTGAGTGCACATGGCACAGCTTAAGTCCAATCTGAGCAGCAGAAGAAGGGAAGGGAAGGGAGTGGAACACAGCAACTGAGCTGTCCACTGGCAGCAAGTCACAGAGATGTTTGCGCATCAATGTCACCTCCACTTTTGATTGCATGGTTAAAGGGAAACATGGGAGATAGGAAAGAGAGCAGCAGGAGACACACAAGAAAATAAAAACATGTGAACCAAGATGTAAATGTGGGGAAGTGGGACTGCACAAGAGTCAGACAAAAGCTGGGAAACACTAAACTGGTATAGGGAGTGTCAACAAAGGAAAGTCATCGGGGAAAGAGGTATCATCGTGTCTCTGGCTCTGCAAATACTGGCTGTGGCCCTAATGAATAACAGAAGGAAAAAACATTTGGCAAGAAACACTTCAGGTACAAGTTTTAAAGGAGTTATTTTAAATAAAAACAATATTTAAAAGCATTTTAAAAATAAGGGGGAGAGGCGCTAGTGAAATGGGAATGCACAAGGATCATTTAGTATCTTAAAAGAGGAAACTATAAAGGTTTAAAATAACCTTAACATGAACTGGAGACTTCCTGATAGCTTTGCCTAAGTGACATTGCAAATACTATAAATAAAATGTTAAGACACGTACTAATAACTATACTCAGCACTTGTACAGTGATTTTCACATCCCAAGTGCCCTTAAATATATTAAGCCAACACACCACCTAAAACAAAATGTTCATTCTGTTTGCTTCTTGTGTCACTGATTGGGCCAGAAGAAAACAAAGTTGGCAGCTGAGATATGTATGGATCTCAGAGAGGTAATGGTATCAATATAGTGCCATGTACAATTTTAAACTTTCAGACTTTTCTCCTCATTTCAAGTATTTACACACCTTGTATATGACAAGGTGTGTGAATACCTTGGCAGAGTTCATTTCAACCGCCAGTGAACTGACTAATTATGCTTCAGTCATAAGGAAAAATAAATGTGGTGGCCTGATCTTCGCCCCTACAAAAACTATCTTAAAAAGATAACTCAGGATTGGAAAGCAAGGGTGTTTGCATGATGTAATCATTTGGAGAAGTGCATGTACAGTGTCTCACCACAATATGACTTGACTAACTATAGGAACATAGGATTTGCCATAAAGAATTAAATCATTGGTCCGTCAAGTATGGTTCATCTTGCCTCTGGCTGTGGTAGTGGGTTACACACTGATACATGGTACTTCTGAAAAAGGCACTCTCTCCACCAGTTAACAGTACTTTGATGCAGATAGTAAAGATAGGAAATAATCCCTTTAATTTCACATGCCCCTTACTTTAGGAAGCACAAACTGATATGGTGGATTATAGAGAAGAGGAAATAAATTATTATTCAATTTTAGATTTAGTAGCCTATATGTGTGATAAACGCTATGAGGGAAATGAGAAAAAAATCCAAGTTGTTACCCGAAAATCATGACTCTTGGAATAAACTTTACTGGATAATTTCATTCAAAGTCAAATTCATCAGACTCTGTTAGAAGAATAAAATGTATTGTTTGTAAAACACACATTTGATAGAATCCTAATGCAATTCACAAGTAATATATCTCATTTCACAGTATATCATTGGTTGACATCTCTTCATAATTAATTTTACAAGACAGAAGAGCTGTTTGTGAACTGAGTTATCTTTTTATAAAACTCTTTGGACATGAAACTAAGAAGTAATAACAGTTAGGATATATCTCCAAATCATGCCAAGTCCAGTTCACTTCACAAGAAGTCATATTCTTACCTAATAATTAGATGCAATGCTTTCATTGTAAAGGAAAGAGAAAATATACAGGAATTAGTTACTTAACAACGTTTTTGTAGTAGAATCCTCCCACAATTCTGAGCATTTCTATAATGAATGTATCACCCACTTTACCTATGGCACCCTACAAGACTGAAGTCTTTGCTCTGATAACAATGTAGTGTTTGATTGTGCAGCATGCACACACACAAAGTCCTGTCCAAGTTAATATCAATATTTGTTGGTAGAACTGAAGCCAGTCAGTGCGTTGTTATCATGAGTGTAGACTATGAGAGAACTTGTGTTTAGCCTGAAGAGAGCTCTAATTAAAGTTCTCTAGCCCTAAGTGCATTATGTTGTTTGCCAGACTCAGGCTGGCTGCTGACAACTTGAATCTCCTCTTCAGCCATGAAAAGAGCTTCTTCTGTATTCATTTTGATGTGAAGGCTTTAATCTAGCTGCCACTTCCAACACATTTTATCAGCCCTGAGAAAGGCTTTTTGTTTATTCCAACTGGCAACCCTTCTCTCTCACAACCCGGCTTCAAGTTGGGCTAATATCGAAGATCCCAAATTCAACTCTACTCTTCCTCATCTCTAACTTCACTGATACGTGTGTGATAACCAAGCTCAGTCCAGAGATAATGAACTTGTGCTACTAACCTAGGGGTGTTCTTAGTCAATGTTTTCCAAGATTAGCTGGCCATCCCCATATTCATTCTGAGGGTACTCTTGGCCTCTAGTGTTTCGTATTGCAGCCTATTGTAAACATATACAGTTCAGTAACAAAAAATTAAGTTTTAGAATAATCCATAATGAAACTGATAAGGAAGTACATTGAAGACTGACATACACTCATTGTATCCATTCAAATACAGGCAGATCCTCAGCTAGTATAAATTGGTGTAGCTCTGCTCCCTTCAAGGTGATCAGCAGAGGATCTGCCCAATAACCATCAATTACCCCAACCCTCCCTTTGCATTGTATTCACCAGTTCAAGTGTGAGTAATCTGTGGAGTAAAGACTGCCAATTTACTGGGTCTTTTACTACTCACAGCACTTTCTAGAGTGATAGTTTACCCGTCAACAACATATTTCATATGAAATTCAAGAAGTGCTTTAAAAGCACTGATTATAAGCAGCTTCACAACTCTGTAAGATAAATAAATATTATCCCCATTTTACAGTGGTGAAACAAAGAGGTTCAGGGACTTGTTCAAGATTAGACAACAAGTTGGTGTCACTGCATTAACTCCTACTGGAAGTTCTGTGTGCTAATGCCTAGCATTACCTGCCAATTATAATATAAAATATCATCACTGTATCATCCTCTATAACTTAACTGAGCCACTAGAGAAGTCCTGTCAGTAGTCCATGCAATATTTTAAGTCCAACTTGCATATTATCATCAGTGAGAAACAATTATTGGTTACGTAAATGTTTTTAAGTGAATGCTGTGTTAGGGAATGGGTCTAGACTGATGGAGATGGAAAGTAAGATTTGTCCTCTGTTTGCCAACAAGCGAGATACAGTTTACAGATAGCAGCACTACAAACTGCCTCACAATACTCCACCATTGTGCCCCAACCCTAATCAGGAAAATAGATGTACAGGTAAGAAGGAATTCAGACCCCATGACCATTCAGGCTTTAACTGAAACTAAACAACAGTGCAGTTTGCAGCATGTATAGCAGTCCACTAGGAACTGCACTCAGATCAAGAATTCTAAAAACAAACAATCAGATCCAAAGCAGTCGGAGTTGGCCAAAAGAAAAGCATAGCTGTATAATTTTTACATTTGGTGGGAGGAAGAAAAAGGGAACGTTTAGATTGTTTAGGTGTTTAGAAGCACCAGAAGCAGTCTGCGGACTGAGAGCAGGATCATATGGTGAGGTGCCTCATTAACAGTGCCATACTTAAAGATTCACTTCTGTTCTTGCTGTTGGCTTGCAACACAATGACTGAAAATAAGATATTAAACGTTATCTCAAAGAATAAAAATGAAACACTAATCTGAGGGAAAATATTCATTTCTCCTCATGCAACCATAATAAATTACCATGAATATTTTTGCTTTTGCTGTAAACTTGCCTAAACCCTAACAAATAGCAGAAAGAAAGAAAGAGAGTTTACTGAAGAGAAAGAGCCTGTTTTTCAAGCCAGTGCTCTCCACTGCACATCCTGACTTTCAGACTTGGTATGCATCCTATTTTTATCAATGAGATCCAAAGTGTTTACCACCATCAACTAGCACTGCAGAATATTAAATAGTCTACCCTACTTACAGTATATAAACCTATCATATTTCAATGAAGATATTTTGTCCAGAACACTTGTATTTCTATTGCTTCAACAACCTTCTAAAGGGCATGTTGAATGCAAATGTTCATATAACCACCTCAAAGGAAAAAACCAGTGTGACTCCATTTTTTATTTTATGGTGCGAACAAAGTATTTGTATATATGTTTGCATCTACTTCTTTTGGTGCCCCTTTGGGCCTGCTGAAGTTTTAATGTTTACAAGGAAATGTTTCTAACATCATCAGTAAATGCTCTTCTAAAATATGATAAAAATGCTGCTTTAAATTATGTTGCAGATAATTAGTGACTGAAGAATATATCCATCTGCTAAATGGTTATTTGTCTGTGGCTCAGAACGTGGCCTACTTTGACAGGTTGTCCCATCTGGAAGTTCTTCTCTTCCTGGAGTCAGAGAAGACTATGTTTTTCTCAATACCTGTGTTTTGAAAAGTCCCCATTATAAGGAGTTAAGTGCATACACAGAGTAGAATGGACATCTAAAAAAAATTTTTTTTAAACAGATTCTTGCTAAATGCTATTGTTAAATTAAACAAAATACCTGATGCATGACTTACAAAGCGGCTCAACCTAAGCAAAGCAGCCCACCTGCACTATCTCAGATCTCTATGCACCTGCTCTTATTTAACTAGTGCATCTCAATGAAAAACTCATGGTGTGTTTTTTTTTTCTCAGTTTAACTATTTACAAGATTTAGTTGATAAAACGGCCCATGCTTTAACGAGTCCCAAAGTTTAATGATGGGCAAACCTCAAAGAGGTGGAGGAGTGCACAATTTGCATAAACAGAAAAATGTTCAGATGCTCATTTAAACATCTTTATTCTGGTTAGCCATCTCGTCAGATCAGCCCCTCTGTAAGAGAACTCTACGATTTCCTGGTTTTGGTCAGAAAGGAAATGCCAAACAAACTCCCTCTTCCACAATTATTTTGGATAGTAAGTTTTCTGTTGTCACCACATACATGTGTTCACTCATGGTACTTGGGGATGAAATTCTCTCTCTCTCTCTCTCTCTCCCCCCCCCACCCCTTTTTTTGGTTTTGGTTTTGTTTTACAACAAAAGGAAACATTTCACCAAATTTTCCCAAGCTTCTAAAAATGTTTGGCTTTAGGATTCAAGTTCAGGGTGATTTTTAATTTTATTCAAACCATTTCTTCCATTCATAAAGGAAGACCTTCCTGACAAAAATATACAAGATATATACAACTCAGGAGTGGAATGCATTCATCTTGTCCTTTCAAAAGAATCTATGCATACACAGGAACATCACAGCAAAGCAAATATCATATTTAAACATATCTGCTAATTTCCACATGCTCAATTCAAAAAAAGCTGCTCACATGTTCCTGACAGACCGGCTGCTGCATAGCAAATTGCTAGGAGCATGTAACATGTTGCTGTGGATACCCCAGTTCTGCGAGCCACTGTGTTACCTCTCTGACTTAGCAAGCCTGTGTTTTCTGGGCAATTAGACTGTGTGTCAGCTCTCTGCCATACCAGTCTGTCTTCCTCCCCAGCAAACTCCTCAAGGCTTTCTCAGCCCAAAGCTCATCTAGAAGGTAAAAATCAGTGAACTCCAGCCTCTGAGCTCTTCAGAGATGTTTCTCTGCAATGCCAGCCCCTACCACTGTGCCTTCACAAAAGATATTCAGTTTGCTCTGTTAAAGAGTCAGTACATTACAGCTTATTAATTTAACTGGGGAAAATATACCCTTCCCTTCAAACACAGCACGGAGTTGGTTTATGGTAAAAGTAAAACAAGTTTATCAACAAAAGAGCATGGATTAAATGATATCATGTACAAGACATAAAGGTGGCTGCAAGCAAATAAAATTGAAAATGTATCAAGGTCTAAAACACAATCTAGCAAGATAGAGTCTTTGTTCAAGATGATTTATTTTACACTCATTCTCCTTTCCCTGGGCAAGACCCATCACAGAGATTAAACTGATTGGCTTCTTTGTCTCCTCAAGGTGAAGGATAAAGCTGGAGTCTCAGTCTGTTCCTTATATTGCCAAAGGCATTTCTTCAGGGTCAGATTTACACCTTGCGCACCCCTAGGCACAGCATTTTCAGCACAGCACCCCTCCCTCCCTCCCGCCTACAGCTGACCTTCTGCAGCGCCCCTTTGCCCACAGACATCCCCCCACTGCCCAGCACCTCCGGCACAGCCCCACCATAACTTCCCAGCACCCTGCACAAATCCCCCACTGCCCAGTGCTCCCCACTCCCCCACTGTCCAGCACACCTACACACACCGAGACCCACTCTCCCATGCCCAGCCACACTCACCAGCCCCACTGGGAGGTGAGGACTGTCCACTGGGCTGAGCAAGGAGTGCTCCAGCAGGGCTGCATGGGGCAGTCTTCCCCTCAGCCAGCCCTGCCCCCTGCCAGGACCCATGAGTGGCAAAATTTGATTTTTATGCACCCCTAGGCAATGCATAATGGGTAATCCAGCCTTCAATGTCTTTCAAGTCAGGAAGCCTCCTGAGGATTCCGTCTCCTGTGTCTCTCTGTGGTACACTAGCCACATTCATTCTTTGCTTCTTGAGTTCAGGATTGGGATAGTCCCCTCTGGTTTAACTTGATAGCTTTGTTTACTACTTCAGGTAAACCCACATTCCTCTGTCTAAGACTGACCTGTTTATCACCTTTACCTAGCCTAGGCTGTCTGGTTTTAAATATGTTCTAATAACATCACACATAGGGATTTTACATGTGAACATGTGATTTACAATTGTATTAATTAGTGTGTTACCACACATATGTTACCACACATATACCACCACACCACCATATGATACCACACAAAGCATATTTTGTACAAATATCACTGCAATAGTGTGTAGGGTGTGAATACAGGGGTGCCTAGAATCACAGAGCAAGAAGTCTGATTTTTTCTCTCTCATAAAAAGCAATGGATGCCTACAGTATGTTTAAGTAATATTATAGTTGTAACATAACCAATAAAAAGCCAGTAAATTTAAAACTAAGGCTGACAAGCAATTCCTGCTTTATGTCATACAGGACTTCATAGGATGGGGGGCATATAGAGGAACTGACAATGGAAAAAATTAAAATTTATTATAATAAACATTCAACTTTGAAAGAAAAACATATAATATGTTACTGAATGTATGTATTACCTACCTAAGAGACAGTGTCTTGTATAATTTTGCACTTCAACTTATCCATATTTCAGCTTCTTTAATGTTAATTCAAACTCACACTATAACCAAGATGGGTATATCTGAACACATGGGAGAATGAAACAGACACAGGAATACAGTTTAAAGTAGTAAGCTATAACTTTATTAACTTTAGGAGAGGGAGATTGGCGCACTCCATTAAAAAAAAAAAAAAAGAGGCATTTACTTGGGTCCAGTGTGGTGTTAAATGACAAAGAAAGAAAATTAAATTAAAAAATCAGTTCTGGCTCTTTCAGGCTAACCTCTGGGATTCAGCCCACATCTCAATCCTCTTGTCCTCCCTCCACGAGGCTACCTCTGTGCAAAGACTTAAGGTCTCCCCTACAGTCTCTCGCGGAAACAGTTCAAATCATACCTCCATTAGGGTGCAGCGCAGCCACCACAGCAGAATGGCTACTGCACACCTTTAGGTTTTCACTGACAACTGAGGGAGAGAGGGAGGTACTGAAAACATTGTCATTGCTCCCTCACTTTCATGTGTATTAATTCAATTCATTTGTTACAATACAAAAATAGGTACTTTGACCACTACTACTGTATGCATGGGGGCATTTATAAAGATACAGGACCAAATACAGCAGTACTAACTCAGACTAAAATTCTGTTGAAATTTTAACATAGTAAGGACTGCTGGATACAGCCCATATTATTTACCCTCTTAAAATCATACCTTAGGCATGACTATAATGTCCTATTTATGGTTCTTAGGGTGATAGTTTATTGAAATGCTTTTTACTCTGGCTTACAATCTGTTTAGTTTCTGGTTGATGTCTTTTTGTAGTTATATTTTTCTTAAGGTTTAGTCTAGGAGAGCATTGCATGCATAAAATATTATTTATTATGGAAAAGTAAATGTTAATTAGTTCTTTGAGCTAATATGGTCTAGGGTAAACATGTATTCAGGTTTGTACACTGCATTTGAAAATTGTTATTTATTAACCATTGAGGCCAGAACATTTTCAAAGCCGCTATCTCTCTCTTATCTGTCCATATTCATCACCACAGGAGGTCAAATACTGGAACTGGATTCTAAAAAGGGCTGGATAATTTTATGACCAATAACACCATTTGCAGTTATGCATTCTAAGATAAGTGTAACCAAATCTCATGCTTCAGGGCTTAAGAAAGAGTTTTACCTCATACACAGCTTTGTACACTAGCCCTGCTGCACTATGGGAATTAATTTATTTATTGCCTTTCTGTCAAGAGTCATATATTTGACTAGAGGCAGGGAATTTGAATTGAAGAAACAATTATCTGATCTAATAGTGGAAATTTTAAGTTCCAAAACTCATTTACTAGTGGATCATGTGCTGACAGAACACAAGTGGCTTGTCTGGGGTGCAAGATAGATCTATTATGCAGTACCAGTCCAGTGGCCACAGACAACTATAAAATGTGAAACTCCTTAGAGAATATTAACTTTTTGTGTGCAACAGCTAATTTGCAAACCTTATTATGTCAGACCCTGCTTTTGCCTGATAGAAAATGTTTTAAAATACTTTATTTATTTATTTATTACTTGTCCACTTGGTTTTCCTATTTTTTGAGTTCTATCCTATTCTATATAGATTCTTTTGCTGCATTCTTCACCATAGTATCTGGGAACTTAAGGAGCACATTTTTGTACAAGTATAAAAAAGTATGAAGATAGCTAATTGCAATATTCCTTATGCTCATACATGACCAAAAATCCCAAACCCCTTCCCTGTTGTCTTTACAATTTAATTTGATTAATATTCTTATCATTAAAATATTATCAAAAAAGCACAGCTGCTTCTAAGCTATTAAGTCCTTCTATGGGAAGTTTTGGCCCCGAAAGAATTTTTACAGATGACTTCTGAAGCCCTGGAAAGGCTGCCGCAGACCTTCGCTACAGTGGGCGCCAATGGCGCCACGAAAGCATCAGAAATGTTTAGAATGGAACTTAAAATGTTTAAATGACCAACCTGGTTTTTCACATCTCACATCAATAAAGGAGATTAATCTGAGTTTACATGATTTATCCCACTGTGAAACTGGCAGTTGGACAACAGTCTCATTCAGCCATGTTTAGTTCTGCAAGTCAGTGAGGCCTAAAAGGAGGCACTGGGCAACTCAGAGCCTTCATTCACACGCTCATTTAAAAAACAAAATGAGGTTTATGGCATTTAAGGTTTAAAACAGAGTGACCAGTAGGAGAGAGGCAAGTTAAGGACTGCAGTGCCCTGACATAACTGTCTGTGGGGGTGAATGGTGGAGAAGGAGGCACACTGACTGCTCGGCTCTATCCAGTGCTTTCAGTTCTTCACTTTTATAAGCACCCACAATTTAATTTTTTTCCCCCTGATTAATGTTAGGGTTATGATCCTGGCTCTCAGAGGATACTGCCTCTGAGTTACTGTATATTGAACTTCCTACTGTCCAGGCTATTTATGTAGGGATCCAAAGTTTTCTATTTCACCTTTGCAACAAGACTGAAGATACTGTAGAATGGCTGAAAACAAGTTTGAGAGAAACTAGATGCAGTGACCTTTGGAGGCTATACATAAACAAATAAATATCACAGAAAACATCTGATGATTTTGAGCAAAAGCTTAACAGCTTTATAGCTGATTCTGGATTCCAGTGATGGGGAATGATAAGAAAGTAGAAGTTACTTTTGTAAAATAGATGCCAATATTAATAAAAACGTGCTTTCAGCATAACAGTAATATGAACATAGTGCATCAACTGAAAAGACTGATGGCTCACTTCTTTCTGCTATCATTTCCTAATGCTATCAAGGAAACACATGAAAATAATTCAGGCCCTTGCCTGAAACTTGAAAACTAGAAATATAAAAATACTTTGCACTTATAATTTTTTTTAAAAAAACCCTTAAAATAATCTGGCTTTTTTATTTGTATATTAGTGTAACTTGTATATCAGAGTTAAGTATGATCACCCCAATGTTACAAATGGGGCAGGAAAGCATTATGGTCCAGACTGTTAAAGGTATTTGGTCACCTAAGTTCTACTGAAATCAGTGTTTTCAATCAATTAAATCACAGTTGTACCACTAATAGATTCTGCTATAAAAGCCTATCTTTTTTGCTGAGATATTATCTTTTGGTTTCAGTTCAGTTTAGTGTACACACACACACACACACTTACTTTTCACTTTAAGTTGCAGGTTCAAAAAATGCACAAATCTCAAAGCTAAACTTACTCAAAACTACCAAGCTTTGCACTTTTCCCATCAGAGATCAACCCAGGTTTACTTACACTGAATGTGGACTGAGCCCTAAAAATTTCCCAAAGTTTAAGTTGAAGTCCCCTTTCAAATTACTGTTTCGCAACGTGCCATCTCAGTTATTCACAAGCTGATCAGCGTTTTGCTTGAGTAAGTAGGACCCTTAGAAAGATCTTGTTTTGAATGCTTTTTAAAGAAATCCATGACATTTTATTTATTTTGTGTAGGGTAACTCAGGTTTCTATGAAAAACACCACCTCAGTCTCAAAGATGCTGCATTCATTATTCACCCACAAAAACATACTGTTTAATTTAGGTTTCACAACATCAGATGTGTATGCCAGGTGACTAACCTGATTGAAGTCTTAATGAACTCATATTACATCAAGCAATTATTCAAATGTGGTCCAACCAGGACACTTGCAAAGCTTATCACTTACCACACAGGTGGCCAAGATAATATTCTCCCTCACACTAAACAATAGTTTTGCACATTTTATGTTTCCATTAATGATTGTTACAAACATGGAATTTTCCAGTCCTACTGAGAATAATCACATGACAAGTCAGAACATTTAATGCTCACCCATTTAATACCAGAGGTCCGTAACTGGCACTATTATTCACTTCTAACATCAAACGCTCCTCCATGACACCCAGGTAAGTTAACTGTTTAAGCATCACATTGTTAATTTTTATTTTTAGTTAAACAGGCAGTGTTTATAGAAGGAAAGGTTCCACCACCACCTGACAAATTAGTGCAGTGCATTCTATATTGTTAAAGGTATCTGAAAACATGTCATATCTCCATCAATATTTATCTCTCAGGTCAATGAAATCTTCAAACTGACCTCAAAAAAATACTTGGACTTTTAAAACTATTATTCTGGTCATTAATGCAAAACGAATGCACATCTGACCCTAATATCGACCTGCAGCATCAAAAATTTAACTAATTCCCAAAAGCTAATATGAAAATTTCTGATATGCAGTAGATAAGTGTTTGCAATTTGCTAAAGCACATGAGATAAATTGGGCAAATGCGATGAAAAAGGTTTTTTACAGTCAATAAAAGGGATATGGTCCACTGAGATCATCCTTTCCACTTCAATTTAAAAACTCACATTTAAAAAAAAAGAATATAGTGTTTAGTATAAGTGGGAAAATTCCTGCAAGTAGCTGGAGTAGCGTAACTTAGGTCAACTTACTGCGGTAGTGTAGACAAGGCCATAATATGCTTGAGACATGTCCACGAGACACAGTACAGATGTGGTAAACATACACCTCCGCTAATGTATTGGTTTTAACATGAGAACCAAGCCTTATTCTTATTAAGGCTGTTAGATTCTTCCAAGTTCATTTGAAATGGCTTCACTGTATGTGTCAGAACCTGTTTGCATAGTTCACGGACCATTACAAGCTTAAAATGGAACTAGCTTGGAATAAAATCATTTTTCCCAATGGTCGAATTTCTTTGAAGCACTCATAGTCCTAGTTTGTGTTCAAATAGTTTCACTGAGTGCACCAGAATGGAAATAGGACTGAAGTCTCAGCTCTGATTCCTTCCAAAGAACTGATAGCAAAGAAACTAGTTTTTCCCTTGAAAACCTGGGATACAATTATTATATGATCCAAAATAGAAAATGAGACAATTCTTATTAACTAGAGGCATGAATAATGTAGTAAATCACAACCTGCCAGAATCTGAAATACACATGCCTTCAGAAGATTTTAAAATGATCCCCCTCATTTTTTTTCAGTTGGATTAGGGAGCTCAATTAACTAAAAAAACCCTCCCCAGAACACCAATCAGTTAAACTTACCTTCCTGATTATACAGGGTAGGCTCAGCCAATCACAATCACAGGAGAAATACTGTGTAGCTTTCACCATGTGCCCCAAACAAACTTCTCTTCAATTCAAAATGCACCCTGAATAAAATTTGTGGATATGCAGATAAATAAAAGCAGTTTACGAACAGCTTACACAAACACTTTGTGGAGGAAAACAAGTTTTAAAAAGACAGTGCTGGTTCCAAAACGCAGACTGAATTGGAACTATGATGAATTGTTGAGGTGTTCTGTTGTTAGAGTGGAACATTTTCCATAGTTTTTGCACGAATGCAATGTTGCAGATATATTTATACATGTGAAAGAAGTCTCACACTAGCAAAAACTGAAAGCTAACAAAAATTAATTATATTATCATCATCATAATGGGTACAATGGGTACTGGAGAGGAATAGCAACTAAAATGTAATAGTAATAAACCTGGAATTCAATCAAGTGCAAATAGCCTGCTAAATACATTAGTTATCAAAATTTGCAACAAATGTAGCACTAGCTACCTTCTGAACACATTATTTCACTGTTTGTTCAATAGCTGTGACATTTAAAAGGTAGTAAGTGTAGTGTATAGAAAGTCTGCTTGGTTTCATGTACACCAGTAGCATCAATTTCAACTATGATATACTTGTACACTGCAGAGTAAACAGCTAGAAAAACATGAAGGCATAAAGTGTTAAAATATGGGTGGCACATCATAGTTTTACCCTCAACACATTGCCTCTAGGACATTTGTGGATAAGGTGCCAAGCCAGAAAGCAAGCAAGGCAAATGTTCGCCCTATCTTCCCACTGCCTGCCCAAACACTGCTATGCTGTTAGGTGATATACGGACTCTTACTTTAAGGGGTCTTATGAGTGAGTGAAAGAGAGAGCTTTTACTAATGAGGGGATTAGGAGGAAGCAAAATGGGGGGATTAAGTGCAAAAATGCATAGTTGAAAAGTACTCTCAAGAGCAGCCAAAATGTCTTTCACGGTGGGAACGCACAAAAAAGCACCTAGATCCACAGATCTTTTGATATAGAAAATATTATTAGAAATGTATCTGCTCTGATCAATCACTTTTGCTTCTCCCAACAGGGACATAGCTGTTTGGCCCAATTTATATGTTTCCAACATTGGTTTCCAGTCCTAAAAACTGGCATGTGTAATTAGTATTACTGCATCAATTCTGTGGCTTGGTTATGATCTGAACATTTGGCTGTTTCAGCTGAGTTTGAATTCTGAGATTTGTTCAAATCCAAAACTGAGGAGTTGTGAACCTCTAAGTTCAGAACCCCTCCAAAACAACGTCAGCCAAGTCTCCACAAAACTCAAACTCACATTTCACAGATCTCTAGACAGACCCCACTAAATTAGATAAATTAGTTGCTCCATTTACTTATACTGGTGAGAGGGAATTCAGTACTAGGCTCTCTGTCCCAGGATTGCCAGCATATATTCCAATTAGTGTCAGTTTCAGAGGTGAGTGGTGTAACCAATACATTTTACCCACTAGGTCACAGAGAAACTATAACAACAGGACTCGATTACTCCCAATCTGTGTTGGAATTGAACAAGTCACCTGGAAATGAAAGGCTCCTTATACCATTATCAACCCCCAAGCCATCCAGTTTCCTCCTCAGTCATTAAATAGTAATCTAACACAATTGTGACTTCACCATCACACTCTAACCAATTAGGTTAACATGCCCCAAGAAATCAAAGGGCAATACTTCCATTGGCCAGGGACTACTAGGCCATGCAATTCACAGGTGGCCTTTGACATTATGGATGTGAATTATTCTCCAGTTAAATTTCAGTCTTCTCCTGTGAGTTATTTTCCCAGTAAATTAATTTTTATGTTTGAGTCTCCATATTATCACTCTCAACACCACAGTAAGAGCCCTGCTGTATTTACCTGAGAAGGCTCCGGGGTCTGACTGTTTGACAAGTCAGAGAAGGTACTACCAATAACTTTGATCTGGACTCCATCCCCAGATATGACCCTGTCTAGTACGTGCTGCTGGATCTGTGCTCAAAATGGCTGCTGCCATTGACCTTTCAAAATGGCTGCTGCCATTGACCTTTTGGCCACTTAGCAGGGAAAAGGGAGAAGAGGAGAAATTCAAGGGAGCATACAAGATAGGAAAGGTATAGGGAAGGTGACAAGGAGAAAAGGGAGTGGGACTACTAAGAAAGCAGTGAGAGACTGGAGAGCTTACTGAAGTATTTGAACACCACTGAGTGGGAGGATGGTACAAGGAGCTCAAAGAACATGCACAATCTACTAAGAATAGTGTCTCATTCTGAAATCTCAAGTAAAGTTGAGCTTATTTTTAGGGGCAGGGCTCGAGGGAGAGCCGTCCCCCTTCTCTCCTCCCAATTTGATCCCTGACAAGTACTTCTCATGGGAAGGTGCCAGCCAGGCTCCTCTCTCATCCAAGTCTGGTGCCACCAGAGCTGCTCTAGGAGGATTGAGAGCTTGGACCCACCTTCCCATTTAGGAGAAACATCACCACCATGGTTGGATAAAGAGACATGGAATTAGCCCTGGCTCAGTGCTTTAATAGGGCATTGGCCAACAGCCATAGGGACTGTCCCATAACATCCACTAGCAGAGTAGCAGTCCCGCATATGTCATACACCACAGTGAACTTAATTCATTTTAACATTCTTATGTTCAAGACATTTTGAAGCCATATCTCAGCACACCACCCACACACCATAGCCTAATCATAAAACCAATATAAACTAAAATGTGCTCTCCTAAAAGGAGACCTTTGTGTGGGGAAATGCAAAATTCTGAGAGCATGTGTGGGGTTATTGAGAAGAGGACATATTCAGTCCATAAGGAAAGATGTTGCTCATAAACACCAGTAATGAACAAGGTAATTCTTCTTTGTATTACTAAGCTTCTTAAAAAGAAAAGGAGTACTTGTGGCACCTTAGAGACTAACCAATTTATTTGAGCATGAGCTTTCGTGAGCTACAGCTCACTTCATCAGACATGAAGTGAGCTGTAGCTCACGAAAGCTCATGCTCAAATAAATTGGTTAGTCTCTAAGGTGCCACAAGTACTCCTTTTCTTTTTGCGAATACAGACTAACACGGCTGTTCCTCTGAAACCTAAGCTTCTTAAAACATACTTTGTGGCATTCAAACAACACAAAGAACAAAACTATGCAGTTCTTACTTGACATACAGACTCCACCTCCCACTCACTTACTTCCCCAGTCACAACCAGGTACACCCAAAGGAAAGCTACGGTGTGTTATGGGAAGACTTCCTTCTGAGTGGGATGACAGTCCTCTGCAAAGAGCCTGTTTTAGGCAGAAATTTACAAGATAGGAAGGAGCAACAGTATGTACATCAATAGACAAAAAGCTACATTGTAATCAAAGTTACTGGGTTGACTGTATTAGAATGAAAAACTGCACTTACATCTAGTCACTCATTACACCGAGCTGAGCGTTACAAGTAAAACAGTAATTTGCAATCAGTCTTAATCACAGTTATTTTTCATCTTGCTTTCTTCAAATGAAACAAGAGTATAATCATACATAGTGTACTTATACACATTCAGCCATATTATTTTAAAATATATATGACCATAGACACTTTGTACATATCTGTACTGATCAAGTACATCTATGGGGAGACTGGCCTATGGGCCGGAGCAGAGAAATAGCATTCTGAGTTTGTGTTCTTTCCCCAACATTCCTATTACATCATTGAATGAACTAGGTCAAATTGTTTAGCTCTACATTTCCAAGGAATTATGAGTGGTGCACAGTGGTGCTTGTAGGCTTTGACTCTTTTGTCTGCGCAAGAAAAGGTCTATTTTCAAAGATTTAGGGGTGCTCATTGGCAGACTGAAAATGAGGCCAGTGCTCTGCACAGCAGTGGGTGCCATTCAGTTATACCAAAAACCTTGCAAGAGTCTGATATCAAGCAAAAGGCACTTGAAGGATTCCTGAGGGGTGGTATTTCCCCAAAGGGTGACCTTCATTATATTGCTACTCAACAGTCATGCCCTCATTTGCTTCTAGGCTCCATTCACCACATGGATGTCCGGGGCTATCCTTGTGCCTGTCATAGTTTACCTGATCATGGGCTGCTCAAGACCACAGACTTGCAGCATTGCCACACAATAGACACTATTTTCAAAATCTGGGCACAAAAAAGCCCAGCATCTTAAGGCTAGGTGGCCATGCTAACATGTGTCACATCAACCTAAGCTAATGAGTCATTAACATATGAAAATAGTCCCACCATGTACACACCAACTCACCTATTACCGAGCACAACAGGCTGCAGCAGGATGCCTGGTCTAGCCAGACCTGTGCTGCTGCTGGTGGTGGAGGGTCTCTGCTGAGGAAAAAGCAAAGGCTCTAAAAAAGGGCCTCTCCCATGAGATGAATGATCCTCAGAGAGAGCTGTGAGAGGCAACAGCTGCCCTGTTCAATGCTATGGATCGCCACAGGAGAACCCTGGAGGAGATCTAAAAGAGGAGGAAGGATCTCAGCATGTGTCCAAAGGGCAAGCTGGCTGGCAATAAAACAACTAGAGGAATGTCATTTAGCCAAAGGTAAGGAAGAAGAAGGGTTGATGCAGCAAGATGTCTGGAGGCTCCTGACCATCATGGCAGAAACCACCCAATGGGATCAGAAGATTGGACACCAATGTGCCATAGCTGCTGCCTCTTTTTATCTGTCATGGTTAGCCCAACAGCTAATGGAGGTCTGACAGGAGACCACCTTTGCTAGCATCTCCTAGCTTGTACCTTCCTGAACCAACTGCAAGTTTTCATGTCTGTCTGAGCAACTATGGGCACCTATCTCTGAGAGCAAAGCCAATACCCACTCCAGCAGTACAGACTTTTTCTGCAGCAGGCATGTGCTGTGTGTGTCTTGGTCATCAGCCATCTCCTCTGAACATTTGCCTGCTGGAATAAGCACTCCTATGGGTAGCTGCACACCCAAAGCTTTTGAAGATATAACTGCTAACCACTCTGTCTCTTTATCAGTCTGTAAAATGGGTATATTTAGATAATAAACTGCACAAGTGCTTGCAATTTAAAGTTACTATATTTTTAAGTAGCTTGAAAATGGGTCTATTTTTCACAGAAGAGATGTGTGCTTTTTATTTATTTGTGCATAACCAGGCTCACTTTCCTGGTCCTGATTACAATAGATTGAAGCAAGCTACCAAGAATAAAACAGGACTGTTTCCAGGTGAAAACGGTCCCATTTAATGATAACTTTGTGTTTGTAAAGGGGAGTTCTCAGATGAAAGCCACAAAGTTGATGCTCAATCACTAGGTCTCATAGTTGTTGAAATGAAGGGGGAAATAAAAAAGAAGTACAACACTGACTCCTTTGTCTAATGTCAATACTACATATCATTAAGCACTACAGACATGCATGCACACTTATAGACATAGCATGCATCCATTCTAATGAGACGACTACTATACAGTCAAACTCTTCCACATACAGACTTTTGCTTCAAAACTGTTGAAAACACCTAAAAGGCTCAAGAATATTATTGTTTTTACTCATCCCTAAATAAAGTAACTGAAAAATGTATTTTAATCACCTGCGGTTAAGAAACTGTGCTAGGGTTTTGTACAAAACAAAGTAGAATGGATGAGTTCTAAACAGTTGAAAAATAAGGCTGAAGACTGGAATGCTTAACGACATATTCTTAACCAACATATTCTTGGGTCACATTCAACAAACCGTATTACCCTCCCACTTTTTGCTAGACTCACAAATTTGATTTTTTAGGGTTTGCAGCTCGATGGGGATTTTTTTCAGGTGGCTGGACACCTGAACATCTTAAAAGGACATTGACAAGTTATACTTCACATTAAAAAAGCAAAACAAAAAAGAAACAGCCTCTTACCTATGTTACTAGTAACATCTTAAATTACTGCAATTGAATTTTAAAAATAAAAATGTAGCATTCAGTATTTGTGCTGTTTATTCACTTTCTGCATTTCACTCGGGGTGGACAAATGTTTGTCAGTTGCACTTGTTTATACTGTAATTTGTTTTAGATGAAGTTTGATTTGTGTCCTTCATAAATTAGCAAGATACTGCTAGGCGTGTGTGGCAGACATTTCAGGGAAAAGTAATTCCTTTACAAGAAAAACTGTTCCTACTGTTTTGAGGGTCATTTTTAGTTTTTATTTTATAGAAATGTCTCTTGAAGTTAGCCTTTGCAAAAGCTTGTTTTTACAAAATTTATATTTGGAGTATACAGTGGTTTGACAGAATCCTTTTGATTTTTACTGAATCTCTTAAGATTCTTATTTTACCCAAAAGAGCTCTACACCCATATCAACATCGAATTCCTGAGCAACTAACTCTGCCAAATAGCTGTCTTGTTAAAACTATAGCATCTTATTAATCTTACCCTTTTTGAGCCTAATTATCATTCTCTTTCATGCTTTGTTTGCTTGACTTTGAATTTCTTGCTTTTATATTCTATTCTACCCCGCAAAATTATCAGCTAAATTTGCCTGGAATGCTAAGTCTTTTCTGTGTGTTCTTCACAGAGTAACTTAAATCTCAGTGCGGGGGGCGGGGGGAAATAAGTTTTCCACTTTTGGGACTACATGACACGCCTCCACAAACACCCCCATAATAATACTTTAATAATAAGGAAGAAATATGCTTACAAATGTCCCTGTATTTAAGAATGACTCTTTATACATACAAATAACTAGTTGCTTTCACCTAATAATATCACATGGGCAGATTGAATTTCATGAATAAACCATTTAGCAATGCTTTATTTTGAATTATAAAATAAACACACATTCTGAATATCTGTAACAAAATGGGGGTCTCTCTTATGTATGCGAGTGCATGTACTTCACTTTATGCTTTGCTACTCTTGGAAATGTAACATACTGTCCAAAAGAAGAGAAGCCTTTATAGTCTCGATTGGAGATTTTCATAGTACTATTCATTTCCCAAGATCCCTCTGCATTTTTAACTGATTCCATATGCTTTAGTACCAGTAGACCGAGGACCTTCACAGCAAAAGCAATCTATGCTGCCTTGCCTTTTAAGCATGAGGTGCACCAGCACTACTGAAGCTTGTCATCTTGCCTATTAGCTTGATGTCTTTATTCACAGGCCATCTGCACCACTGAGAGATACAGAGGCAGCTAATGTCAATATGAACAAATGCCTCTTCTTTTACAAGAAATGTCAAACATAGGACAGTGTAAGAATGACCCCAGGAATACCAACAGATGTTCGCTACCAGGCTTTAAAAATCAATCCTTCCTGCTGGGACTAATTAAGATGAAATAAAGAGCAAAAGTAAGAAAAATCATGTCATATTATCAGGAACTTCATACATATTTTCCAAGCTCATTATTGGCATATTGCCCTGTGCCCTTTCGAAAAATGCTAAAAAGAGGCATTGGAGCTAGCACATCAGAAAGCATTACAGGTTTCAATTTCACAATAGATTTTGATGAGCAAAGTTATAAATTATCATCATAGAACTCAGCTAGAAATGCAACAAACTCTCACTCTCTTACATGCATGTATGTATGATGTCCAAGGGCACCTTAAACTATACACTGGCACATACACTAATCACATGACCAATGGAAAGCAGCTACTTCTGGAGTAGACGGTAACAGTCAGACTGACAACCAGCAAAAGAGTATAACAGTTTGGCTAAGGATGCCAAGGCAAACCTCGTTGATTACAAAAAACAAATAAAAAACACACCCTGATCTTTACTACCCATGCAGAGCAGACAATCTCCTCAGTCCTTGAGGGACTGCTCCAAATGACCTCCTACAGATTAAACTCCATGGAACTCAAGTTATCTTTCACAGAAGGGTTTAGCAATCCTGTGATTCCAGGAAACTAAGTATTTCAAATGTCATGCTGAGAGCACTAGGTTTTCCCTTCCAGCCTTAATATGAATTAACCTTCATTTCATACTCAACTCATATTTGCCAGGACATATATACTATGGAAGGGATGGGGTTGGTTGGGAAACTTAAGGGCATCCATGAGAGTGCAAACTCATTGGGAAGGTAGGAAGGGGGGAGGTAAAGCCAGCTGTATCTCAAGGCTGATGCAGCCTGTACACTATACCTGTTTGATATGGTCCTCAAGGGCTATGTCTACAGCAGGGACTGTATCCACATCCATGCATGTGGCCTGTGCCATAACCCCCCACTGCTGTCTGTCTCTAAACCCCAGAAGTTTGAGTCTGAAGTGGAGTAAACTAGTATGCCTGAGGGGTGTGAGTAAGTACATGCCTCAGGCTGAGGCACAGCCCCATATCCATACCAGAGTGCAGTGTGGACAGGTAAGGGGTGTGTACCAGGTTTCAAGATTCTATAGTCCTCCAGCCTCAGCCCCCCAATGCACTGAACCCTTTTCTTCCTGATCCTTACCTAATCTATAAAGGTGCCTTTGGCCCTGGTTTTGACTGGTAGTAACAAATTGTGCTGACAACATCAGAACAGTTTTCCACTGCAATCTTTGGGTCAGAACCCGTGAAAATAGATCCTACTCTGAGAGCACCTGCCTGGCTCATTGACCGCACATGGGTGCTGATCAATGTGCAGTTGGAGTACATTGTCCTCTATGACTTCTCCTGGATGGCAGGAACATACACTTGTACCAGGAAATTTCACTAAGGCTGAAGCAGGCGGGCATCAAGCAGTCTTTGGCCCTAGGCTGGGAACACATCAAGCACTTGAGGCTCTTGTACAGAAAGGTAAAAGACTCCAACAGTCACTCCAGAAGGGCCCTTCCAGGACAACCTAGACTGGGTGCTGTCAAAGGCTCCCAGTGCAGAGCATGAAGTGACTCACAATCCCCTGCTCGACCTCACTGGCTTCATTGTCTGATGCTGATGAGGGTTAAGGTGAGGAGGCAGCAGAGACACCCAAAAGACAAGGAAGATGAGGAACATGTGATTCTGCACCTCCATCTGGAGTAGGGTGACCAGATGTCCGATTTTTAAAGGGACAGTCCCATTTTTGGGGATTTTTTCTTATATAGGTGCCTATTACCCGCCCGCTACCCACCCCTGCCCCATTTTTTCACAGTTGCTATCTGGTCACCCTAATCTGGAGGAGCCAGTTGCGGAAGCCCTCACTGTCAAACCCAAGGAGGATCCCAAGCCAGGAACCAGAACCCAAAGCTGACAAGTTACAATGGACTCCCACCGTCCCCACCAATACAACTCTGGTGCTACTTTCCTGATTTTAAGCTCAGTCCCCTATCACCTTCAACCCTTAAATAGTCCCTGAGCAAGACATGGCTATAAATCAATTATTTTATCAATTGCCAATGAACCACTATTACGCATTTTGCAGAAGCAACAGAACCAGAGACAAACAGAATGGACGGGCAGCGTTAGGTCTTGTATGGGGAAGGGAACCCTTTGGCTGTCTGAGGAAAAAGTTAGTCACAGTCATCCTGCTATCTTGGAAGATTACAAAACATGTACAGTCCTTGTCCTATTCCTGCACAAGCTGGGGGATACAGGGCTGTGAGAATATCCAACTGCCAGCCTGGATCTAACACAGTCCACTGTCCCTTTGCTGTGGAGAGGCTGATATGAAACTGTCTTTTTCTTTCCCTGTCCATTTCACTGTTGTTCGGCAGGCACAAGGGCAAGATTTTCTGGTGATCCCAGGGTGGGTGGTTTTTATGGTTCGCATCTCTTTTTTCACAGAAACTCTGTATGCTAGCTGAGAACATATGCGGTGTTGTAGCGTTGATCTGAAGAAGAGCTCGCTCTCTCACCAATGGAAGTTGGTCCAATGAATGATATTACCTCACCCACCTTAGCCCAGCAGAGAATATAATCAATTTCCAGTTCAATTGCCTCCTGGTCCTGTAAACAAATTTCAACAAATTTCTGGTATAGCAAAAACTCCTTCTGGATCTTGAGGTTCAATGGCAGTACAAATCTGCTTGGTCCTCATTCATAGATGACCAAACCCCTCCATTCAGCAACATGTAGAGAGGTAACAGTTAGACTTAAAGGCCAGAAGGGACCATCATGATTATCTGCCTGACCTCCTGCACATTACAGGCCACATAACCTCACCCACCACTCTGGCTGAATTACTGAAGTCCTCAAATCATGATTTAGAGACTTAGAGAATCCACCATTTACACTAGTTTAAACCTGCAAGTGACCCAGGCCCCATGCTGCAGAAGACGGTAAAAAAAACCCAGGGTCTCTGCCAATCTGACAAAGGGGAAAATTCCTTCCCAACCCCAAATATGTTGATCAATTAGACCCTGAGCATGTGGGCAAGACCCAGCAGCCAGAAACCTGGGAGAGAATTCTCTGTAGTAACTCAGAGTCCTCCCCGTCTAGTGTCCCATGACCCACTGGAGATATTTGCTGCTAGCAGTCGCAGATCAGCAACATGCCATTGTAGGCAGTCTCATACCATCCCCTCCATGAACTTAACAGCTAAGGCTTGAAGCCAGTTCAGTTGTTTTGCCCCCGCTGCTCTCCTTTGAAGACTGTTCCAGAACTTCACTCCTCTGATGGTTAGAAACCTCTGGCTAATTTCAAGCCTAAACTTATTGATGGCCAATTTATATCCATGTGTTCTTGTGTCAACATTGGTACTTAATTTCAATAACTACCCCCCTTCCCTGGTATTTATCCCTCTGAGGTATTTATAGAGAGCAATCATATCTCCACTCAGTCTTCTTTGGATTAGGCCTAACAAGCCAAGCTTTTTGAGTCCCCTCTTATAAGGTAGGTTTTCCATTCCTCTGATCATCCTCGTAGCCCTTCTCTGCACCTGTTCCAGTTTGAATTCATTTTTCTTAAAAATAGGACAGTATTCCAGATGACCATTAGCAGAAACATCTCTCTCACACAGATTACCAGATCCCCACAGGACTGGAAAGCTACCTCTCTTTTCCATTCCGGGTACCTTGAAAACTGCAATTTTCTCCAAACTTTGGCCAGCCTTTAAGACGACGACACTGCAAACTGGTAACAGTCGCTGGAAGGAACTGCCTCTCCTACCCCCTTGAGACACAATGGACATTTTACATTTTTAAAAACATTAGTACATGTATCCTATCATTAATAGCCTCTACTCTTTCCTCATGGGCTGCAAAAGTTACTGAGAACCAAGGATAAGCTAACAGTTGCATTCCTGGAATGCTGAAAAGTATCAGAATTGTGGCCCTTTACAGCAAACTTGTGTGAGTGTGTATGACAGAGAGAGACAGACTGATTGATTCTTGGTGAGTTCGAAAGGTCGGGGGAAATGCTACCTTTGTCTTTGAATTGGCAGGACCTTCAGCTCCTGAGAGGGAGGAAAACCATTCCACTGGGAGGGCAGGAACAGCACCCCAGAAACAGCAGAGGCAGACAGACAATGACCTTGGGGGAGCTGATCATCAGGATGGACAGGAGAAACCAGGAGCAGTTTGAGTTCCTTAGAGCATGGGAGGATTGGGCTCTTAAGCAGGAAGCAATACTGATGAACCAATTCACAGAGCAAGAGGCACACCATAGGCAAAGGGAGCATTCCCAAATGAAGGGGTTGATAAAACTGGTGGCTGAATGAGTTCAGGGTCCACCTGCTGCCATTGGCCACTGCTCCGGTCTGTGAACGACCAGCCCTCCTCCAGATGCTGCCCAGCATGCTACTGAGACAAAGACCCAACCTCCGAGTGACCAGAAAGAGCCTGCAGGACTCCTGGGACCACACTCTCCACTAGCCCTTCAAAACCTTTGCAGGGAGGGGAACAATGATCCTGAACCCCACCAATTGTCCACATGACAAACACTGCATAGGAGATGTCTCCATTTGTCCCCAGAAACATTTCCCCACATCATTCCTCCCTTGTCAGGGGGAGTACAAGGAGATGGGTACAGAGACATTAACGTTTGGCTGTTCGCAGATTCAGTCCTGTTATGTTTTGTTGTTTCACATTCTTTAAAATACATTTTTAGTTACACATTTCATAGGACTTTTAATAAATGTTATATTTTCCTTGACACGTGTATGGTCCCTCCTTCCTAAGTATGATGAACAGAAGCTGTTTTTGGTTTAGGCCCATGATTCACAACAAATTAATTGGAATAGCATAACTGTATGGTACCATCATATTGCAACCACTTTTCTGTTTGTCTTGCATTCACAACTCTCTCCAGGTTAAGAAATATCCAAAGTCCCACGAGCACACAGGAAAGATGGAGAAAGTGCAGTTTGTGATTTGTGCTTACAGAAAGCACTGCTAGTCAAACTCAGTCAACACAGAAAATGGCGAGATAAAATGTCTTTATAGCTTAGTTCACATGCAGAAAAATGAAACCTAATTCAAGTAACAATACAGGCAAAGACAGCATCTACCACTACCCAGTGATTATATGGCCTCTTGCCTCCTCTCCCCTCCCTCGAACCTTGACCAGTTGCAACTTTAGTAGCAATTAGTGCTCCATAACAGCCGCTAAGGGCAGTTAGAACTGCTGACAAGGAATGGTGAAAAAAAAAAACGGGTGCACACTCCCTCAAAGGAAATGTTTATAAGGAGAGTGCTCCTAATAAACAGAGGCTTGTAAACAAGTAAGAACAGTTAAGACAAAAGCATTGCACAATGATCACATTACAACACAGCCACCATCCTCCACAGCACAAACCCAGCCCACAAGTGTTACCCCAGTGGAGGTGCCCTGTTAGAGTTGTCTGTAATGTGTAGCAGGAATGAACGGCTAATGACCTTCAGCTACAGGGGAACAAAATCTTCACACAGCTTTGAAGCCCCACAAGTATGTGCCAGTGTTCCCTCATGTCCTTTTCCAGCAGCTGCACATGGTGGGAAGATGTCCCTCAGCACAGGCAGATGTCATCCTCTGCCTCCCTGTTGTTGCAAGATGTGTGCATACATGGTAGTCCTGATTTCCCTTGTTCGGTGGGAACTAGGACCTGTGTGCATAAGGTTGGGAACTAGCTGCCTGAATACAGTTTGTAAACCAGATTTGTGCTGAGCCCATTCTGGATGGAAACTTTCTTCTTAACTCTCCCAAACATTGGATATCCAGTGTGCAGCAGGCAACAATTATATAAATCATGTTGGCCTCACTGGCACCTAGACAAGGGCATAGGCAGTGCCGACAAGGTTTCAGTTTACACACTCATGGTTTTGGAGTGTCATACACACTCCAAAACCATTCTGCAGTTACTGAGTTTTCAATTGAATTCCCTTTTTTCAGGATCACCGATGTTGGCGCATGGTTTCATTAGCCAAGTCAGGAACAGGTTGTGGGGTCCCGCAATATAAGAGGTGACTCAGACACACCAGGGAGAATCATATTGTTTCTTGGAAATAAAGTCCCTTCTTCCCTCTTCAGTTACAATCCCAGTCTCCTCAGCAACCTGGCGTCATGAACTTTTCCACTTGTTTCTTATGTGTTTATTCATGAATCTGCCTTGGTGGTCCACTAAGCCTTGCAGAATGAGTGAATAGCAACCTTTCTGGTGGGTGAATATGGGTGCCACAGATAATCCTGCACAATTTGGAAACCCCATCCTCTGAAATCCAGCATTTATTTCTGGAACTCTTCTTATGGCAACCATCTGTGGGTAGGTCACAGTGTAATTGCCATGCAAACCTGCACAATCATGACCTCAAAAGTGGACTTTCCAAGCCCAAAGTGGTTTGCAATAGACCATTAACGGTCTGTTTTTGCCAACTTTAACAGGTCAATAGCCACTTGCTTCTGCATGAGTATAGGTTCCCTGACCCTGGCACTGGAGGTTTGGTGCAAGCTCCTCACACCGTTCCATGAAGATCCGTTTCCTCATTCAGAAGTTCTGAACCCACTGCTGGTCACCCACACCATGTCATCTCACCACACCATGCTGGTTCTCCAGCATCAGAAGAGACAGTCCACCCATGGACTTACTGTGGCAATACCATCATTCACCATATCTGTTCCAGGGGAACCAAATGAATTGCTATTCCCCTTCAAGGCCAGCAGTCTTTGGCATCTCACAAAGCTCTGCTCTGATTCCATCCAACATGTGTGAATCACTTACTCCATTGCATAAACATTTGTCCTGCACTAAGGAGCAGGAGAAGAACCATATCATCATCCAATTGCTCCATGTCTTCCATGCATTTTGGTAGGACGGAGACAAGAGCAGAATGGCCAGCAGCAAATGTTTGAAGGCAACAGACAGCATCAAGTACAGACAGCAAAGCAGTTCCTAGAGTGACTCCCTCTGACACACAGAATCCTGGGATATCACCCCTGAAATGGTAGCAGCAATGTTGTTTAACAGCAGCAGTGCAGACGCATGTATACATGTGTACACAGTGTTATACCCACGCCCAGCACATGTGGAAACTTGGTGCAGTTATAGGGAGAATGCATGAGCATGTAAACAGTCAAATAACCAAGTATGCATGCCAGTACAGACAGCCCCTTTTAGACACATCTCGGATGGGACAGCATTGCCCACCTGCCTCAGTGCAGACTTATACATAATAGTCAAAACTTGGTCCTAAGCATGCCAAACTCTGATTATAATGTACTTCACTAGAGTGAAACATTTGAATATTATCTTCCGTTAAGATAGCACTAGGAGATCTGTCCCTTAATGTACTTAATCTTCAGTTCTATGCCTCGTATTTCCTTTCTATGTTAAAATTAGTAAGAATCTGGGTGCTGGTTACCCAGACCTCAGGTTTTTGAGAGCACATCTTCTATTAATAAAAGCACAGCACTTTATTTTAGCTTGGGATTCTAAAAATTAATTAATTATAAACTTGTTACAAGACACCTCTGCTTTATAAATATTTGCCCTTCAAGTTGAAGAAATATTCAGTGTCAGTTCTTGAATCTCCCTGTGGAAACTGGTCTCCAACAAAACAGATCCAGGTAGGAATAAAAAAAAAGGAGTTCTAATCCTAGCTTATTAAGCAAAGTATTAAGCAGTGAACTGTATGAGACAAATGATACACAGGTCACTAAGACTGATCAATGTTCAAAAGAAGCAAGACCTTGCAAAGTTCATTGAGTTAGCTGGATTGCACTTTAGGACTCCATTGCAATCCTGATTCTGGGTTAGCACCTCCCACAATTCACATGCTTAACTTTTTTCATTGTTTGGACAGTAAAATGCTCTGAATTTCTGCTCCTGGATGTATGGTTTTTCCCTAGGGCAACATAGTGGGTTAAGTAGTCAGCCATAGACTTGTCTACACCTGTGTCTGACACACAATTCATACACAGGCTTACTTTCTGATTCACTGATCAACCTACAGGAAAGGATATACAATGACAAGAGTTTGAAAAACTGGAGGTAAAGTTTGAAACAAACAATAGCAAGGCAAACTATTTATAAGGTAAGTTGTCACAATGTATCAAAGTCTATCATTTTTATAGGAACACGCTAACAGCTAATACTTGAAATTGTTATTAAAACTTTTATGCTGCTAGGGATTTGGGGGTTTTTTTGAGTGTGTGTGTTTTTGTTTGTTTTTAAATAGAGATATCGACCAGCAGAAAACCTTAGATCTGAAATTCAAAATTTGGGGGTATTTGGATCTGGAGCTCCGGTTCAGTCCATTTCCTACTTTAAGTGTTCATTCTTAACCATATTTTTTCCACTTGCCACACTGTGAAGATGCCCAGAAGAAAGCTGTACCATCACCAGTCACTGACCCAGTGATGCGTGTCCATTTCCTCTATTATGTATACCTTGGGAAAACTGTTCTGAAAAATGACATTCTGCCTAGCCAACAAAGATTCAGAAAGTATAAACTACAGTGTATGGAAAGCCTTTAAGAGAGCATGGTATTTGTCAAACCAATACAGGGCTGTAAGAATGTAAGACTTGCAAAGCTGGGATTCTAAGTCTCAGAACCAAAAAAGAGAGTGGCTCCCGTTAGAGAAAACAGAGAAAGAGTTAAATAAGATGTTTTAACTTAAGGGGACGAGAATTGGGTGCTGGTTGTGCCATTGACATGCTGTGTGACCTTGGGCCAGTCTCATCACATTTCTTTTTCCCACTTTCTCATCTGTAAAATGGAGATAATACCTATCTTCCTTTGAAAAACTATTTGAGATCTGTGATTAAAAACCATTATATAAGAGCAAAATATGCTAGAGCAACAACTTAAGAGAGCAAGTTTCTCAAAATATATACAAATGTCACCACGGATCAAGGGGTCATGTCACAATGAAATTATTCTTATTAGATATCTGAGCAGTGAATAATCTTTATTTTTAATTATGATCACTGATCCCTCATTTAAATATTAGCATTGGGCACAGGAAATTCCATCAGGATGTTAGTGCTAACCCCTTTTTCTGTTTCTAAGGTGCTACAGAGATCTTTTATACTATTCCTGTGTTAAGATGAGAAGGTCTATTTATCTAAAATACAACACCTATAGCAAACCAGTTGCTAATGCTGTGTTTTGTGATATTAAAAGGCAAACCTTGTCAGGATACTTTAGCTGGGATTTGAACCTATGACCCAAGAGGTGAAAGTACTCTGGATGAGATAAAATATCTTGCTCAATCACCAACACCTAATAAAAAGGTATGAGGATTAGTTTAACTTCTAGCACTGTCTTGCTCTAAACAGAGCAGCGTTGATGAGAATATGATAGACTATATATACTAGCAGAGAAACCACTACACTAAAACATCAACTCTATCAGCCTTATCTGTACTGAAGCAAAGATTCTTACCATTCTGCCGTAAAACAAAGTGTGTGGTACTTTATCTAGTATATATATATATATATACACACACACATGGTCTACAGTCTCCTGTAGCATATCAGAAAGCGTAAACCATTGGTGATACTGTGATGTGTTGTGCATTTTACCAACCCTACTTGGCAATGCTATAATTCTTCAGTAACTATGAAACATCAGCAGTTTTTTTATACTTACTATGTTTCATTCCCATGATGCTCTCTGTATCTGTTCAGAGGACAGAAAGGTCAAGCAACCCATCTGGAATCCTCCCCGTTCATCCATTCTCGCACTCTGTCTCTTCCGCAAAAGGACTTTCTGTTGAATTTGTCACTTCCACCTGTTCTGACAGGTCCCCCCTGCCTGACCCGGAGATAGCCCTTGGGGACATTAATCATATAATAGTCTGAGTTGTGAAAGAAACAAGGCCTGGCTGGATACTGTTACAGTCTCTGTCACCTACTAATCATATCCTATGACATAGAGGGGCTTAATCAGATGGTCAGATTTCTCATTAATCATTATAGTCTTACAATGAAACTCTTCTCAGGGAGATTAAAGTTTAGAAGCATCTTCTCCCCGTTTCTGTCCAACTGCCTAAGTTTAGTGAACTTCCAAGTGCTATCATTTGAGCTCCAACTCCCATTTCCTCACCAAAAGGCTGATTTGAAGCCTCTTATTTTGACTAAACACATGATACTTTCCAAATTAAAAAAAAGCTATGCATAAAGACAGATAAATAAATATAAATGTAGTGTCAAAGTAAAAATCCTTGCCAGGTAGCAGATACAAATGAAGATTTATATAAAATTTGGGACTCTACAACAACATTAAGAGGCAATAAAAGGCATTTATTTGTGCTTAATCAATATCAAGTGAAATTAGGAGGCAATTGTAAAAAAGAAGCAAGCCATTATAACAGATATCTTTTGTCCTCCTGTGAAAAAAGTTCATATTAAATCATTCTTTAGAGCCTCCTCAAATAGTGTCAGAAGGTAAAGAATAAGCAAAGGCCATAATCTAGTGATTCTAGGACAAGAAACACAGCTATATACAAAAAAGAAAACGTAGGAATAATTTGGCTCTCTAGTTTAAGCCTGATCCTGTTTAAAATTTTCTGAGCTTAAAAAGGAAGAACAAGCTCCAACAAAGTTCCTAGTTAAATTGCCCCTTGCTGGCAAATTGGCTCTATGCTTCCTCCCTGTATTTACTTGTGCTGCACCATACAATTATAGGAAACAAGTATAATTTTGCCCTGGAAACCATGAAACGCAAATATTTCATCAACATCCAAATCATCTTCATCTCTCATCTTGTCAACAGACAAAGGGGGATAGCGAAGGGAAGCTCTAGCTACCAAATGCCTAACCCACTCTCCTACCTGCCTGAACTTGACCTGACAGCTACTGGGACAAAGTCGGTAAAGCAACACTCTGAGAGTTGCTTAAAGGCTTCTGCTTTACCAGGTTACCCAACAATACACCTCATCTGAAAGCTACCACAAAAGACCTACAACACTGTCTGACTTAACTTCACAATGCTGAGCTAAGGCCCGGTTTTTGTTGTGTTTGTTTCTATTCAGTGATCCTCCATTGCTAGCCTAGAAATGACAGTAGGTGGAAACGCTATCTTTCATTACACAAAGTATAAATAGTGTAATCTATCAGCACTGTCAATCAAGATGATTGATTACAGGCTGTCATAGAGAAGAGTGACATATTAGAAAAGTTTTGTTAACAATGCCTATTGCTAGTCAGCCTGCCACAGAAGCTGGTGATTAATGTGTTGTCAGCCTGTAATCCCACACCCCTGGCTAATGAGGCAGGAATTTATCATCTTTACAGAGTGGCAGATGTCAGAAGGAAAGGAATCCAAGTGCTGGAAACAATATACTTTTTCTTACCACGCCTGACAAGTCTGACAGGCCTAAAAAACCACAAAGAAGCTTTGTGTAAGCACAAACTTAAAACGAGGAACTTTCATTTGGCATCTTTGCTTCAAATAGTGCTGCAAATCAGCCTCTATCCCTCAAAAAAGCCACAATAACAAGCTCTATGAACTTTGAACCCCATCCTTGACAACTACGAAATCTCAGGAAAGGTTTCCATGGCAGGCACAAACAGATGGCTTTCTTCAGGAGAGAAGCAGCAAGTAACTTTTAACTTTACCTGTGAACTTGTGAACTCTGAAAGACAAAAATCCTTCCGATTGTAGTGTAGGTACATCCTCCTCCTTGCTATTTACAAAGATTATTAATGTCCCAGGAAACCACTCTCCAGAAAAATCTGCACCTTTCTTTCATTACAGCCTTTTTTAGGAAGGAGGATATTTGAAGCGTTAGAAAGCCACTCTGGTGGCAAAGGGAAAAGTGACAACAGCATCAACAGCAAGACATCTCTGGCACTGTGTGTTCAAAGCTGTTTTACTGCCAACTGAAATATACTCAGATTTGATCATCATTCCACTTGGAATACTTGAAAATTAAGGCTCTCTTTCACACGTTTTAAATCTACCCAGACTATTAGGCCTTTAATATTCCAGTGTTACATGAAAGCCTTAAGAGTACACATTGTTGAACTGCTCAAGTCTGGTCCCCCAAAATACAGAGATGTTTAGAATACAGGATTAAGGCAAAGATTTGCAACACTTTAAGGAAAGCTCATTTGGGCATTTACTATAGTAAAGGCCAACATTCCTCCGCAATAGGAGTTATCCGGGAGGTCATGTGTGAGTGAAAGACAGGGCAAGATGATTCAGTTCAAAAGTTGGTGCCAGCAAATCAATATTTTGCCACAGGTAGGCTGCCACTCCCCAGATGTAAAGCTTTTCAACTATGCTGCATTAAGAGGTTAAACCTTAAGGTTCTGAAACTTCTCTGATATGCTGCAAAAGATTGTGCATTGCAAAAGATTATGTGTTGCTTAGGTTGATGTCAGTTAGTAAGGGAAGGAGGCAAATCATCTGTGCAAAGTTTTGACTAATGTAATCCTTTTTCAAACACAGATACCTCCACTAGTGCAGGCAAATGCAATACCAAAAAAAAATTAAAAGGAGACACAGCAACTAGAGAAGAAAAACACTGCCTTCTGTCAACTGCACCCTTGGGCTAAAAAACACAGCAAAACATTAAGTAATTTAAACTTCGAAAGACAGCATTCTGGAGTTAAGACTTATTTAAGGTTTATGAGAGACTGGAACTACCCTTATTAGTCAGTGAATGAGGGGTTTTACTGTTCTATAATCTGTGCACCCAGGAGGAGACCAAATCAAAACAAATAGCAATGCCATGAAAACCAGACCCTTTCTGCCAACAATGGGATGCAATGACAACTTGTGACCTCCATCGAAAGCAAAATGTCCCTGACAGCTATTGCAGTGTCAACATGAGAGCTATAATTTCCCTTCTTTTTAAACCAAATCTCTCCTGAGAAGCTACACAAATGGTAGTTGAAACTCCAAAGCAAATAAAATGGTATGTCATTTGACCTCTACATGAGGACATGAAAACTGACGATTTTAGCATGCTTCAATACATCTCAGTTAGCTATTTCACTTACTGATAAATGGGAACATATATACCCATTCATCCACTCTCAAGAGAAAGTATAAAAGACAGGCCCTACCTTCAAATAAGCACAGACTTGTGGCCAAATGAGCAATTAACCACAACACCATACGGGCATAAAGTGGTCAGATTATTTTTAATACATAATTTCCTTCTTGCTCTTTGAAAGTCTGTTGGTCTTTTGGGTTAGCTAGAGACAGTTCAGAATGCATCATGATGAGACGTCCCTGATATGAGATGTTTCACGTATCTGCTGAATTTTGTAGTTTCTTGTGATGTCCCAGAAAGTTAATCTGGGGAAATTTAGCAAACCCAGAAAAGCAGAACGTTTTCATGGAGAGGAGAAAAAAACAAACAAACTTGTTTTTAAAAGTATTTAAATGGAGTTTCTGAATACCCTAGCCCCCCAGCCTGCTTGGTTAGTGAAGGAAAAACAGCTCATAAATCTGTTCTTCACTCAAAGTACAATTACACTTTGCAGTTCTGTCTACCTATGCAGTTTACATTAGGCTCACCAGTTTGGTATCTGTTCACCTTGAGGCATCTTGGCAAATTGTGAGATTACTGTAAAGTTCCTTGAGAGGACCGAAACCTCTATGATTATTATTAAATCAACCCACATTTTCAGAGTCTACCCAAATTAGATTTGTCATTCTGAACAATTCTACCTCCACTCTGGCCCATCTTCCTCTTTCAATGGCAAAATGGCCCAACTGAACGTTGTCTTTGGATACATGATTATACAGGTAATTCCTAACCTAAAGGTAATTCCTCCCATTCGTGCTGAGTCAGACCATAACCACGTACAAGCGCTACCATAAAATTCTATTAACTCTCTTTAGGATCTACTTTAATGGTGTGCATAGTCCCAGTGATGTCAACAAGAGTATTCTTGTGCTAAAGTTCAGTGCATGGTTAAGTGTTTTGTTGGATTGGGGTCAGTCTGCTCCACATTATGCAGGATTGAGCCCAAAGCCAGCAATGTTCATGCAATTTTTGCTCTCAGGTGAAGTACCTGCAAAGATTTATACACATCTTTAACTCTGAGCATAAGAGTAGTCCTATACTCACAATGAACTCAAATGGGAGTACTCAAATACTTAAAATTAAACACAAGCTTAAATTTTTGCCGGACTGGTGCCTAAAAGTGCATCCAAAACTAAAGCCAGTTGATGCTACAATACTCTGTTCATTCACAAGTGTATCACTTCTTATTTTGACACAGAATTTTATGTTACATCCAACAGAAATGGCCACTATTTACGCTTCTATTTTTTTTTACCCATATCACCTGCACTTCAAATACATTTTACATTTAAACAACTAGTTTTAATGTCATTAAACTTTACCCAACCTTTTAATGTTCTTTTAACTGACAAAAGAGAATACATCTATGTATGTGGGTCTTCAATGGGCATATATACAAAGATTAGCACAAGAAGTTAAAGCATGTCTATAGGTTTCTTTTATGGAGGTTAGATCTTACTAAATAGTTATCCTTCATATACTTCTGCATAGAATTACAGTAAAGTTCTGGCGTGTGTTAAGTTATACAAACTTTTCAAAAGTGGGTGCATAATGTCTTTTTCTAAAGCTGTGTTATTATTTTGGTCAAAAATTGTTTACATTAAACAAATCCAATTTACCAAACTTTGACATGTTTGCACAACTGCATATAATTTATACTGGAAACATGACTTTCAAATGAACTTTCTCCAGTCTAAACTCTCTGGTCCGTAGCCTGCAGTTCTAGATTCTTATGCTGCACCAAAAAGCTTGTCGCTGACTTAAATCATATCCTCTAAGAGGTTTTCAATAAAGTAAATAATGCCTGTAATTTTGAATCTTTCATTAATACTTTCGAACAGGATATATCTATCAAAACTTGATTTGACTTTCATGCCAGGTGCAACGTTTTGTTAGAAAAATAGCAATCTCCAAATTAAGACTAGGGAAAGCAATTCCTTGATGTTGCTATTCCCCTGTTAAGTTTATTTTAGTAGGCTTGATAAATGGCATTTAAATTAGTATCTCATCATTCTAAAGCAGCAGTGATTGATTAAAAAATAATCCTAATAAATCTTTACTATCTCCTATAAATTGAGAGTATTATTGTGACATACTGCTCTCATATTTGTCGCCCAATATATATGGGATTGTTTCTCCTTTAAATGACCATAGCTGTCTAAGAAATATGGAACCATGCCACATATTTATAGGATATCATCCTGCTAAGCAACTTCCAGGATTGAGCCCATAATATGGAATAGTACTAGCATTAATGTAGGAATTTTTATATTCAAAGGGCTGTACAAACTAATCTACATTTGCTGGTTTATATGAACAAGTATTTTATCATTGCGCGATCTGAGAGAAAAAGGTGTGACCAACTTGTCTTTTTTTTTTTTAATCATTATTCCAACAATTCTTTAATGCAACCAGAGACTCACATAGGAGTGCCCCTAAAGCTACACCTCCAAAGAGAACATGTAGTCTCTCTTCCCATTCCCCCAGATTCTCTCAATCCACTGTTACTGGCGACCTGGCTAGTGGGAGAATGGAAAGATCATTTCAGATTTAACACCACCATTTTACTGATAGGGAAACAAAAAGAAAGGAGGAAGGCCCGATTTACAAAGGTATTTAGGCAGCCAAAGATACAGATAGTACCCTAGTAGGATTTACAAAAGTGCCTCAGATGGTTAGGTGACTGGAATTCAGTGGAGGTTACATGCCTAACCTGCTTTTGTAACTCCTTCTAGGTGTCTATCTGCATCATTCGGTGTCTAAATACCTTTGAAAAATCAGGCCTGAAGTGACTTGTTCAAGGTCACTCAGTAACTGAGTCAGTAGATTTGATTTTGGAACCTTTTCTCTTCCAGCTCTTCGCCTATTCCTACAATAACAAGAGTCATTTAAGAAGCACTTTTAGAGAGTACATTCTAGGAAAATTTTCAAATCTAATCACTTACTTTAATGGTGTAACTGCTGGCCTACCAGCCAACTGGGAAACAGAGGAAGTAGTCCATTGATGCATAGCCATTCTTTCTCAATCCTAATGCAGCGTCAAATGCTCGGAAGTCAAATGCTGTTTTGTGGGTTGACTGACTTTCATTTAGTCTGATAAAAATATTGTATCCCAATTAAGAATATAGGGATGGAATTCAGAAAAGGGAAATGTAGGCTGAATATCAGGACATATTTCCTTACAAGGAAAATGAATGATTAGGCTGTAGGACAGTAACCCAAACCCCACTGCAAGCCTTTAGGCTAAACAAAATTGAGATGAAAAATGAAAATGAAAAACTTTCAGTGAAAATCTGGGACACCTAACATTGTGGAAGGGTGAAACATCTGGGGAGGGAACACACAACAGGGTTTGACAGTTGGGGTGAGGGCTGTGTACGAAGTGAAAGATATACTTCCTCATATCACAACTTTCCAGCCTCACATTCCTTCCTCTCCAGCCCCAAACATCTGGTCATCCTCCTTTCTTTAGCCACCCCACTACCAACTGAATGCATTCTGACCTGTTCCCCACCCCCAGAGACCCTGTTACCAATGCCAAATCCATGTGCTGTGGTGCAGACTTTTGCCAAAACATCCTTCCCACCCAGTCCCTGCTTCTGCTAAACCTGAATGTATTGCTTCTTTCTATTTAACTGAATTTATTACATCAACTGCCCATAGCGGATTTATGGGTATGCATTATTATTCCTCACAATCCATAACATGTCCCAGTTCATTCGATATTGCTTTTGTGTCAGCACAGGGCTAGCTTCAAAAGCGGCAGAGACTGGGACGGGGAAGGCCAAAACAGAGCACAGGGAGAAGCTAACTGAACAGTTGACCAGCAACTTTAGGCAACAATCATGCAAAGATGGGAAGGTGGAATAGACTTATTCAGTTCTCTAATATCTGTATGCTTCGATGACTGTTACCAGCTCTATTGTCCTCTGTTCTAGTGAAGTATAATTTCAGGCACTGCTGATGAAAACTGAAAATTAAGCAATGGACTATGGTGAGGTAAAATGCAGCAATACGGGCTGCTAGATCATCTTTGTTTTGTTTAAGCAATTTATGGGAAAATGTCTACACTCTTTTAGGGAAAGAAGTAGAGATGGGTCAGCACTAGAACCCTGAATTTTGTGGAGGTAGAAAAGCGAAGGGGAATCTTGTTCCTAGAATTAAATCGGTCTCCTTTGTTTTGGTATAATGTCAAGTTCACGTTGGAAAGTGCCTATTTTCCAGTTCCGCTACGGAAGTGGCCGAAAGCTCACAAAAACAGCTTGTTTGATTTGGGCACCATGAAATTCAAACCCAAATTGTAGCCCAGATTCATTCTCAAAATTGAACACCACATCTTCATTTGACCCAGGAACCTCTTGGTGCCAAAGGGCAGGGAGCACAAGAGGTACATAGAGTTTCACAGGGATGCCCTGGGTCAGATATGTGAATAAAGATTCACCAAAGAGAGGTCTCTACAGACAGCCAGTAGCCCACTGATCATCATAATCATTGCAAAATGTATGAACAGATAATATTTAAGGAGTTATGTGTCTATACTGAGAATTCCATCCTTAAGGCAGGTAACCAGGAGGCGACATGTCTTGAACAGTTTCCTTTCAGGAAGTGGGTAACAGATACTCATCCCTGTGTCTGATCATCATGTATTGTCCACTTCACAATGGTCGTCTATTTGCATACCGAGCCTGAGGCTAATCGAAAGATTGCAAAATCAATAAGAGAAGGAAGCAACAGGAAAAACAAAACAATCAACATCAGGTGTCCTGGTTATGTAAAAGAACAAAAGACTATCCTGATATATCTAAGGGTACCAAGAGATAGCCAGGATCTTTCACCAAGGGGGCAAGCCGACAGCGTGACTTGTCTCATTAATGGAAGGTCACAGCCAACTCTGGCTGTAAAATGAAGGACTTTAGGTGAGCATGGAAGACATTAAAGTATCTAATTAAGTACTTCTAACTTCTAGAATGAGTGTTATGACTATTTTATATGTAACCATTTGGTTCCAATACTTCTACTTGCTATCACTTGCATCTCTATACTTCGTTAAATGAAGTTGTACTAGTTTTCACCATAAACATCTCCAAGTGCTGTGTGTTAAGTGCAGCAGTGACCTGAGCTGGAACTGGTAAGTTGGGGTGCACTGCTTTTCTGGAAGCAGAGAATCTGTGAATACTGCAAGTATCCAGTGGACCAGGGCCTGGACTCTCGAGGGGGATGCTCGGAGAGTTCAGGGATTGGAGCATGCCTATCACTAGCCTGAAGAGAAAGTGGGGCTTGCGTAGGCCTAGAGGGAAGTGCTTATGCTGCCAGTGGAGTTGTGGTCCTGATCCTGGCAGACAGAGACAAGTTTTCCTCACAGTAAGGGCAGGTATTAGCAAGGTGGTTCACAATCCTGGGTACCCGCCAGAAAGTATCACACTTAGTCTACACCAAAACTGGATCTGGCTTGTTAACACTGCCTCTGAGGCCCATCTGTGAGCCTAAGTAAAGTACACTGTAGCTCAGCCTGTTTTGTTTGTTTGTTTGTTAACCTCACACTGTGTTTGTGAGGTCTAAGTCCTTTTTGATTTTTAATACCTTCTCAATTTCCATCTAGCATAAGACAAGCCACAGGCTATCCCCTCAAGGAAGGGAGTTCAATTAAAACTTAAGGAAACTTTCTAAACACAGATATTGTAACAAAAGACAAGTCGTTTCTTAAAAGTGACATAAAAGAACAACCTTTAAGAATAAGGAAAAAATTAATTTTTATAACTTGTCAATCATAAAAGTATCTGACAATACACGGAGATTTCAACAATGGAAAATCAATTTTCTAAATATTCGTATGATGGGTACAGACTCCATTCTCAGAAACCTCTACTTCATTGCCCTCTCAGACCCTACCCATGTGACACAGACCAAAATATTTTATGAACGTTCAAGGTCACAGCAAAGTGGTTAAAAATTACATGTTTTAAGTTCAGGACAAGCAACTGGACAGATTCCAGAGCTGCAACTCAAACACAACTCTGTTCAGGACGAACAGAGCTGCCCATAAAGAGTCCTTGGAAAGGAGCTTCCAAGAGGAAGGCCAATAGGCAACGTCCTTGAAATATTGCAGTCAAAAGGGATTATAAATACAGCACTTATTTTGCATGGCAAAACCCAAAAGAGGAAATAAGCAAAATGAATACAGATTGTACAGCACACACCTTACTGAAAAACCGAATAGAAAGCATTGGTAATGTGGCAGAAAGCTTATTCACAAGAAGAGGTAAAGATGCAGTTATTAAAACAAACAGTCTGGTTGCTTTGAGAGCTCCTCTAGACCTCTGTATCTCTCATGAGCATGTGACCCAGAAACTGGAGGAGACAAAAATGCAAGAGAAACTATCCTCATGGTCTGGTTTTATGCATTCAGCCTCCTCATCACCCACACCTTTACCCCCTCCTCTCTCTAAAGATCTCACAAAGTCAGATGACATTGGTCTAACTTCCCTGACTAGATTTTAATTATCTCACTTGGGGATCCTCCCCTTTGGTGCAAAGTACATTTAGGTAGCATTTCTGTTTCTTATTATGTTTACTACATACAAAAAACCCCAGCCTTCTACTTTCAGTTTGAATGGTTTGCTTTAGATTTAAGAAAGAACAAGCATAAAGTCTCCATGAGAAAGCACACAGTGTGTATCTCCCCTCTGTAGCAGGCTGCAGCTGTGATTCTACCTCACAAAGTGGAAGCTGCTTAGTCGACTCCTAGAAACTTAAAGGTTCAAAACACAGAAAGCAAGATCACAAAAGTTACATTGCTACACACACCTCACTTTGATTTTCTTGTCTCTTGTGCCTAATATGATTGAAGCTCTTTTGTTCACGTTGCAAACCAATAGACTTGGATCAGAAATAATTAAAGATCCCACTAAGATTTCAGCTCAAATGGCTCATGCCAACACTTTCTTCCCCTCACCCCTCTCAAACACAAAGCTTTAACCTCTCTCTCCAAGTCCTGTGTTAAATTTTCCAACACACAAAGATGTGATTTTTAACAAGCCAGCATTACTTAAAATCCCTTCTACTCACAGGAATGCAGAGAGAATTATGTCTCTAATCATTGTGTGCTCAGTTATATTTTACCTAGGTAAAAAAATGGCACAGTTTAATGTATTTTATTAATTATTTTGGTGGCCACCATTTCTTCACCTTCCTTCTTACGGGAACTACTGGACAATTAAGAGTCAGTGCCATAAGACTAAAAACACAACTTAACTCCAAGCTCAGCTGAAACTGCAGTTTATACTTTCCAGGAGAAAGAGTGAGAATAGACTCTGGCTGCTTCAATCCCTCTGCCACAGTCAGTCTCTGGGGAGTCCTGGAAGAGGAATAAATTGGTGGAGCAACTGGCCCTGCAGAACAAATGTTGTGAAATTAGATGAAAGTATAAAAGTGGAAATTCTCCGTGCCTTGCAAGGATTTCACAGTAGCACTGATGTGTAGGACTTAGATTACATCAATCTGAAATGAGTTCTTCATTGTCAGAGATTGCATGCACATATGAAGACATCATTAAACGTTCTGGCAGAAATGAAAAAAAAATCTTGATTTTACAGGGATACAGGGGAAAAGTGTGAGATGGACGACGTGTCCAAAGCCTCAAGCAACCACTCGGTGCTGCAAATATGACATAGGCTTCGGGTGGGTGGGGGACAGTTTCCAAATCTAGAACACTTTTTTTCTCTTCCTCAAGCACGTCCTTTAGAATGACTGTCCAGCTGCAGGCACCTGAGCAACTCTAACACAGACACATCTGGCTGCAAAGAACAAAGTTACCAACCAGTGTAACCATGCACTTGCATCTGGCACAGGCCATGGTTTATGGTGAATGTGGTGAAGGGAGAACCTAATGCTCTTAGAGTTGCTTTCCTTCCTACACTTGCCCAGTCCACAAAATAAAGTTTGGTTGTGGGCACTCCAGTCTTTGTCCAATGAGTGAATGAGTTATAAGGCTTGTCAGAAATTCAAAAGAACAACAACATCTTATAATTTCTCCTAATCTGGAAAAATCTAAAAGGCTTGCAGGCATCTGACTGGCAACAGCAGCATAGTATTAAATCTCACCAAACCAGGAAGAACTAAATCAGAATTAGCCCAATCTAATCTAGCCATAAAAATGTGGAGGTTGTTTCAGAACAGAAAATACACAACATGTTTCTGGGACAGGGAAAGTGGTAGCCTGTGAGAGCAATCCCCTGCCATTGCTCCTGCTCTTCAGATCCTGTCACCACTCAACCATACCAGGCAAGTCCAGCTTCAAAGAACCTCACTCTAGTTCAGAAGCTAAACCTACAGCTGCTTTGGCCAACATGCAACCCAGTTACATTGGGTCAAATCAGATATGTTAAGTCATTGGCAAGGGCCTTTACACCTGGAGCTAAACACTAGACTATACATTTCATTACATAGCAAGTTGCAACACTTAAAATCTATTTTAGCCAGATGTTACATAAAGAAAGTTTATTTACATTCCAGAATAATATATTGTGAGTTACAAAGAATGTAAAAGACACCTATAGAAATATTTTATCTGGAAGTTGACCTATGAGGTAACCCAAGTAGAAGCACGGCACGTGTTTTGCTGGATAGGATGCAGAAGATGTGTACGTGATAGAAGAAGATAATTTATGGCAGTTGGAGCCAAATCCCTTTCAAATTTCTGCTTAATTTTCTGTAAATTTTGGTTGACCTGGATAGGATTCCACTGTTGACATTACATTCATTTTAAAAATAAGTAAGTTTTCATTTAATCTATTTAAAAGCTGTGTCACAGTCCCCTCTTTGTCTAACAAAAGGGACATTTATCACTTGCTGTTCTAAATCTGAAAACATCCCAAACATCCAGTGGGTGTTGTCTCATGTTATGCTCTGTATTTTTAGTTAGGATACAGTTAATATGAAAGATGCATTAACATTCTGTTTGTGGTTTAAAGTACACATAAGGTTTACAGAGTTTGACTTTTCACTTCCCCAGGTTTGCTAATTTATCCTTTATTATGTTCCCTCTTTTCTACCTTTACCTATTAACTGTCTTCTTCTAGCTGAGAAAAGACTGGGCAGATATGCTGTGGCTATCACATACCTATTGAATGATTATTTTCACTGTTACCAAGTGGGAAGTTTATACAAATCTGCTAATAAAATATCCATTTTTAATAGTTCTTTTGGAGAAAAGTAAATTTGTTAATTGGTTCAGATTTTCTTACAAACACACTGAAAAGACAGTGTAATATTGTCTGCTTGCTGTCTGAACACCATTCTCTCTTGTTTTCAGTCATATGCCTTTACATCTTTGGATAAATGTTTTTTATTTATAATAGGATTACACATTACATTTTAGCTGCTTTCTTCATAGACAGTGTTTGTCTTTACCCTTCAGCACATTTAATTCTCCTGAACAATCCTGGAATCACAGGAGTTCTCCACACAGTTGCATCTGTATAAATAAGTCATTCTGTTAATCTTACGTGTTTATATTCCAGTAACTCCTTGGGCAGAGAGTTTAGAAAATGGGTTTCAGACCAAAATTATATTTTATAGCCAAGCATTAAACTTTTGAAACCAGAGCGCTGATAATTAAAATCCTGACAAACTCTTAACTGTGGGTTTACTAAATTAGGTATGAAAATTTCCACCCGGAAATATGTGAGGCTGCATGTGCCTCCAAAATTGAGATCTCAACTATCTGTCAAGTCATGGCCATTGAGAGTTATTTTCCAGCTTGAATAGTGTTGGCTTCATTCTGTAGCCTATTGCTACACTGCAGTGTGATCTTAATTGGGAAAGTGTCTTTATCACTTCTCTCCTGAGACTGAATTCAGCCTCCTCGAGTGTGCTGGAATACGGAATCAGAAATTAACTCACTAGCACAATTCTGATAGGATCTCCATATGCTGCCAGTGACCCATCAACTTTTTGAGAACATCTTCAAAGAAGAGAGACCACTGGTAATTATAATGTTGAGTTTTGTTTAAATGATTTACAGCAACATAAATGGGAAATGATTTTCTAAGAAATTAGTTCATTTAATTGTCCTTGAATGCATTTCCTGTCCTACCTCCTCCATTCATGTAACAGAACAACTATTCCTGCTTAAGTCAGGAGCATTATCTCCAAGTGGCTTATCTACACAAAGGTATTGTGAGGATTAATGTTTGTGCAGCACACTGAATATGTAATGTTTATACAAGTGCAAAGTATTACTATTTGACTACTATAGCCTTGTGCTATGGATGTCTGGAGATCATCAAGCACTCCAGATTTTCCACCAACAAATATTTGGAAACTTAATACACTGTTAAGAGTATTCATCCTCAGTAGTCAAAAACCAAGAAAATCAGTATTAAGATGTAAACTCCAATTTACTCCACATAAGCCTTATCTTTCACTTATGGCAGCATGTAGTGTACATGTAGCTACACGACGCAGTAAAAGTGGACTGTATCCACATTGGTGTGTAACTACACATGGCAATGAATGGCTCCAGAAGTTCCCTCCTGCTGGAGCCTTTTATGGCAGCAAGGAAAGGCTCTGGCAGTGGGGAGGTGAAAGGGAAAGGCTCTGGCAGTGGGGAGCTTCCAGAGCCTTTTGCCATTGCTTCCCCCCTGCCAGAGCCTTTCCACACTGCTGGAGCCTTTCTCTCTGGTGGTGAAAGGCTCTGGCAGGGGTACGCACCGCAGCACTGCCAAATTTACTGATAAGGGATTCATGGTTTTCCTTTTTCTGCACAAATCATATTTTACTATCTATTCCACATCTGGAATTTGTTGTTGTTGCAATTAGCTTACTAAATAAAAAGACATTTAAAGTAAAAGTAATTGTGAAGACAGAATAGCCATATTTCAAAGTAAACTAAAAGCCTCTGGAGTTATAGGAACTGGGAAAAATACATATGACAGTGATACTTAAAAGCAAAACAAACAAACAAAACATTTTTGTAACTTCAGAACAGCCAAATGGAACTTGAAGATGTCTATAAAATATCCTGAAAATGGCTCATGATCTGAATTGCTGCCAAGATTGGGACTTGAACAAAGAGGGTTTTTTTGTATGGCCAATCCTCAGGCTCTGAAGACACAAGGAGTAAAAATCCTGGCCCAACTGAAATCGATGGTAAAACTCCCTTTAACTTAAATAGGGCTACAAATTCACTGAAGGGAATTTCACAATTTCATGGGCATGCAACCGATGGAAAGATTGGACTTGCGTATAAGAGAAATACAGATACTCTATGCTATAAACTTAATCATGGGAGAAAGGCCACTGGGAACACATGCTGCACAGTTTAAGACTCTTATTTGTGGATTTTTGGTATTTCTAATATTTCTGGAAAAGAAATACGTTTTTGTGGCAGATCCTTAGCTGGTATAAATGGTCATATTTCCATTGACTTCAATAGAGCTATGACAATTTACATCAGCTGAAGATCAGCCTCTCCTTAAAAAAAGGTATTTTATTGGCAAATCTACACTTCAAATCACAAAGCAGCCCAGTGCTTTGTGTTCCAGAATCTGCAATCTGACAACAGCTCCAAGGAACACCTTCTGCTTAGAACTACAGCAATGAAATAACCAGATAATATGAGTTATCCAGCATAGTTGGATAGCTTTGAAAGATCATTCCACAGAAACAAGGTACAAAGCATCAGCATACTACTCTGAGGAGAAGGGCAAAGAAAGAAAATTGACGGATTGGAAGATCTCTCAGGTAAAGTGAATTTATGGAGGTATTGGAAAAACTCTGAAGAAAAGTGGGTTGATTTTTTTTTAAATGACTGATGAAAAGTCATTTTTATTTAAAATCACTCTGCAACAATATACACTTTAATGTGCTTCTCTGCTTCTGGAGGGATTTTCATTAAAAAATCCTGCAGATTTCTTTTTAAAAGCTGATGAACCTAAAGCAAAACCTCTAAAAAATTTCTGCAGATTTTGAGGTGTTCTAACAGGAGTCAGAATACATCTCAAAACTGAAAAAGATGCATCATGGGCTTTCTAGTACTGAATTTCTTTGGGATAAATTTTCCTTGTGGAAAGTACACATTATGACTTGCTTGTAGGATATCTGAGAATTTCAATTCATACTTGTTCTTTATTTTTATTACAAAAAATAAAAGTCAAACTATGCCAGTGGCATAATGGATAGCTCAGAAGACTGACAATTAAATATTGACCCTTCTAGCTCCTGGTCTACCATTTAGAATCCAAGTCCAGAGCAGTAGTGACCAAGACCTCTCGTTGATTAGTCTATGGACTACATGAAATAATTGGATTGTATCAAATACCAGTTAGATAGACAGACACCCACATTGTTAACAACAGTCATCAGCTGTTAGCATTCATGCTGGCAATTTCAGAAGAAAGGCCAAGAACGGAGTTGACATGGAGGTTTTTACCCACTGACGTGCTGTCTCCGGAGTAGGGTTTAAGCATATTGGCATATTATTTTGGGATGGGGTGGACGTACACTGACAGTTTCATGTGCTTATTTCGTGGATCTACCTTCTCTTGCAATGCTGCCAGTCCAGTGCCTTTAATGAGCTCTGAATTCACTTAAAAAAAATTAAAAAATATTAAACTGGTTCTGACATTTAGAACAGAGGAAGCAAAACTCAAACTCTAAAAGAAATTCTATTCTATATTGGGAAATATAATCAAGCCTATCTGACCTCTTATCTATATAAAAGTGTATATTAATATTCCACCAGGACCACTATAAATGTCTTACACTGAATACATTTAGGATACATAAAGTTTTTATCACAATCATTACAAAAATGTCACTTCAAACTTTATTTTTTATCCTAATCAGGCAGTTTTCAGTATGAATAAACTGCAGTTACACGGTGATTACCATTGTTGCAGTGTAACTGTAGTTCACAGGTTAGCAAAGTGACAGATCACAGTATGAAAAAAATTAATACATGATTCAATTTTGCAAGTTTCTCACTAATCAAGTTAATTTAAGTCATAAGTAAAAGTTAAATGCCAAATCTACTCTGAAGATGTAAAGTAATATGTATTACACTTATTTTTAAAGTGCACAGCTGATTATGTACTATTATTTCGGCAGATGGGGTAACATACACTCAAAGCATACACTGCAGCATATTTTGTCCTGGCTTAGCTAGTAAACCACTATTGCAGTAGCTATTAACAATCATAAAGCCTTTTGAGTTTTACAGGGTGTTCATAATAGGCAATTCCATATGATTTATATGAAAAATATGAGTCAGCTCTTCAAATGAGGTTGATCTGTGCACACTGGCCGTGTTGTGTGACCTCTTGTTATCGCTGAGATGACTTGTAAAACTTAAAGTGTTTCAGCAGTCATCCCTAATACTAGCCAGTCAAATACAGTCATAAAATGCAAATCTCTCGGTTTCTACTAAGTAGATAATTTTTAAAAAGTTATATCCCTGTTCAGTGAACAACGTTTATAGAAAGAAAAGGAGTACTTGTGGCACCTTAGAGACTAACCAATTTATTTGAGCATGAGCTTTCGTGAGCTACAGCTCACTTCATCCGATGCATACCGTGGAAACTGCAGCAGACATTATATACACACAGAGATCATGAAACAATACCTCCTCCCACCCCACTGTCCTGCTGGTAATAGCTTATCTAAAGTGATCATCAAGTTGGGCCATTTCCAGCACAAATCCAGGTTTTCTCACCCTCCACCCCCCCACACACACAAACTCACTCTCCTGCTGGTAATAGCCCATCCAAAGTGACAACTCTCTTCACAATGTGCATGATAATCAAGGATAACACCATCCTGGCCACTATGGATGTAGAAGCCCTCTACACCAACATTCCACACAAAGATGGACTACAAGCCATCAAGAACACTATCCCCGATAATGTCACGGCTAACCTGGTGGCTGAACTTTGTGACTTTGTCCTTACCCGTAACTATTTTACATTTGGGGACAATGTATACCTTCAGATCAGCAGCACTGCTATGGGTACCCACATGGCCCCACAGTATGCCAACATTTTTATGGCTGATTTAGAACAACGCTTCCTCAGCTCTTGTCCCCTAAAGCCCCTACTCTACTTGCGCTATATTGATGACATCATCATCATCTGGACCCATGGAAAAGAAGCCCTTGAGGAATTCCACCATGGTTTCAACAACTTCCATCCCACCATCAACCTCAGCCTGGTCCAGTCCACACAAGAGATCCACTTCCTGGACACTACAGTGCTAATAAACAATGGTCACATAAACACCACCCTATACCGGAAACCTACTGACCGCTATTCCTACCTACATGCCTCCAGCTTTCACCCTGACCACACCACACGATCCATCGTCTACAGCCAAGCTCTGCGATACAACCGCATTTGCTCCAACCCCTCAGACAGAGACAAACACCTACAAGATCTCTGTCAAGCTTTCTTACAACTACAGTACCCACCTGCGGAAGTGAAGAAACAGATTGATAGAGCCAGAAGAGTTCCCAGAAGTCACCTACTACAGGACAGGCCTAACAAAGAAAATAACAGAACGCCACTAGCCATCACCTTCAGCCCCCAACTAAAACCCCTCCAACGCATTATTAAGGATCTACAACCTATCCTAATGGATGACCCAACACTCTCACAAATCTTGGGAGACAGGCCAGTCCTTGCCTACAGACAGCCCCCCAACCTGAAGCAAATACTCACCAACAACCACATACCACACAACAGAACCACTAACCCAGGAACTTATCCTTGCAACAAAGCCCGTTGCCAACTGTGCCCACATATCTATTCAGGGGACACCATCACAGGGCCTAATAACATCAGCCACACTATCAGAGGCTCGTTCACCTGCACATCCACCAATGTGATACATGCCATCATGTGCCAGCAATGCCCCTCTGCCATTTACACTGGTCAAACTGGACAGTCTCTACGTAAAAGAATAAATGGACACAAATCAGATGTCAAGAATTATAACATTCATAAACCAGTCGGAGAATACTTCAATCTCTCTGGTCACGCAATCACAGACATGAAGGTCGCTATCTTAAAATAAGAAAACTTCAAATCCAGACTCCAGCGAGAAACTGCTGAATTGGAATTCATTTGCAAATTGGATACTATTAATTTAGGCTTAAATAGAGACTGGGTGTGGCTAAGTCATTATGCAAGGTAGCCTATTTCCCCTTGTTTTTTCCTACCCCCCCCCCCAGACATTCTGGTTAAACTTGGATTTAAACTTGGAGAGTGGTCAGTTTGGATGAGCTATTGCCAGCAGAAGAGTGAGTTTGTGTGTGTGTGTGTGTGTGTGTGTGTGTGTGTCGTCGGGAAAAGGGGGGGGTGAGAAAGCCTGGATTTGTGCTGGACATGGCCCACCTTGATTACCATGCACATTGTAGGGAGAGTGGTCACTTTGGATGAGCTATTACCAGCAGGATAGTGAGTTTGTGTGTGTGGTTTTTGGAGGGGGGTGAGGGGGTGAGAGAACCTGGATTTGTGCAGGAAATGGCCCACCTTGATTATCATGCACATTGTGAAGAGAGTTGTCACTTTGGATGGGCTATTACCAGCAGGAGAGTGAGTTTGTGTGTGGGGGGGGTGGAGGGTGAGAAAACCTGGATTTGTGCTGGAAATGGCCCAACTTGATGATCACTTTAGATAAGCTATTACCAGCAGGACAGTGGGGTGGGAGGAGGTATTGTTTCATGATCTCTGTGTGTATATAATGTCTGCTGCAGTTGCCACGGTATGCATCCGATGAAGTGAGCTGTAGCTCACGAAAGCTCATGCTCAAATAAATTGGTTAGTCTCTAAGGTGCCACAAGTACTCCTTTTCTTTTTGAGAATACAGACTAACACGGCTGAAACTCTGAAACGTTTACAGAGAAAGGCTTATTTTTTAAACAGAGCTAAAAATGCTACAATTATTAAATAGGATTAAATTTATACAAAAATATCCAAGTGAAACCATGAGGTAAGGACCTAAGTGCACTGAGTGTCTGGATATCCTAGGGCAGATCCTTATCTAGTGTAAACTATGATAATTCTTCTGATTTCAAATGACCTGTGATAGTTGGCACAAACTAAGGATCTGGCCATGTTTCTCATGCATATATATATATATATATATATATATATATATATATATTGCCTTCATGTATTTTAAACTAGAAAGGTGGTTGGGAAATACAATACGTCTCCAAGGAGGCCTGGACTCTGTAGTACTAAAAAGGTTTCAACAAAGACTCTTCCTGCTACATAACCTTTCTGTGATCGAATCATTTTCTTTCCTTACCATTTTCAGCATGGTGAACTAGCATTTTCTGATCCCTCTGGAGAAATAAATTTAACTTCCTTTACATTTTCTTACTGCCTCATTCCCAAATATTACCCTGACCTCTCCTCAACTTTCTACCACTGCTGGTCAAAGCAGCCTGCACATGAATGAATTTTATAAAAAGGGAAGGTTTCTTATATAGATTTCCCCCTTTCCCCACCCCCACCACTTTAACTAGAGTCTCTCTTTTCTTTCCCCAATGCAGCAGTCTCAGTTCCCTTTTAGTCCCAGTACTTATTAGCTAGAAGGACTCCATGACTCCGACCTCCTCTTGACAATTCCAGTGGAATTTCCACATGCAACCTACATGACTAGCTGCTTCAGAGTCAGTATGAAAGGTATTTTTAGCATAAAGAGAAGTTAAAGCCACTTTCCTCTGAGGAGGACCTTGAGGGACACTTGCATCAATCTAACAAGTGCTTAGAAAGGGAAAAAAAGAGGCAGGCTATAGTGAAAAATCTACGTTTCCTACTGTGAAACTTGCTCCTTGCAGTGACCTTAGCTCAAGTGTCAAGTACTTTAAAAATAGGGGATGAGGGGAGAGAGATAAAGACAATTTAATGCAAACAGAGAGGAAGTAGGTGTATAACATGTAGTTGCAATGGTTCCAAAAGGTGCTGCATACGGATCAGAAAAGTATGTGACAAATGTATGAAACTAATTGTGTCTAGTATGTAGAATGGGTGGAGAAAAAAAAGGGGAAAACATTTATTCTTAAGTAAATAAGCTCCTTTAATACAGCCCTTGTTCCAGCAAGGAAGGGTACAGTAGAAAAAAGATTAACCCAAACAACTGTCTTGTCTGCAAAACCAAGAAACAAGTTTCAGTTTTATCACACTTCCTTGCTCTGTAGCATTACTCCTATAGTGCCCTTCTGACATCACCTTTCAGATCATTCTAAATTACGACATTATAGATCTAATAATATTTACATGGTACTCAAATTTCCCTTCGATATTTTAGCTCCAGAAAACTATTTGCTAGCCATTATTTCATAGATGCTGACTGGAAAGATGCAAGTCTTCTGATGCCCTACAAGTATTTGAAGTCTGCTCCTAGTGTGGCTCAGGAGCAGAGTGTAACAACGCTGAAAAAACAAAACTGGGCAATGTGTCTTCCTGGTGAATCTTAAATTAATCAGTCTTTTAATAAAAGAGGGAATGAGTGATCAAGGAATAGTCTTCTGTCCTTTTAAAGTAAAGTCATTCCTGAAAGAATTCCCCTAACTCACATTTGAAGCTGAGTATAAAACCAGTACCAGTAAGGTACTGAGGAATTATTTTTAGGGAAGAAGTTCTTGAATCACATTATTCATTTCTTGTGAAGATAGTGACTCTTCTGCCCCATTTGCCAGGATAAATTCCGTTTGTAGATTCCTTGTAAGCCGCCTACAAGATAATCACAACATCTGAAGAGAAGTTATAGCATGTCAGATTCTTCTCGGCAATCAGATCATCATTGGAAGAATAGATTCAAATGAACCACTCTTTTATACTTTGGTTTTTATAGGCTGTCTTTCATACTTATACTGGGTAAACTAGAGGCTTCTGATCCATGGTCTAATTGACATTTGGATTTTTTTTCTTAGGTGGGGTTTGACAATAGAAAAGCCAGTGCAGTTGGATACCACACTTAACTGGATGACATGAATGCATGGTTCATTATGATTATACAATATCACACTTTTTTCATGCTTCTTTTTCTAAATTTATTTAGCTAAGTTCAGAGACTTTTTGAGAAAGTCTCTATTCTGAGGAACGCCTACATAATTCATTTCAATGACTTGGTCCAGTTTTCTAATGACTTATGTACTCGTCTTAAACGACCTGGCTCATATTTTCCATTTTCCTGCGATAATCCACATGATTTTCTTACTCGTAGTTTTGAATTGTTTATTTTCTTGATAATTTATGTAGTCCATTGCTTTCCTATTCTTTCAATTAAATCCCTTGCTTATCACCAAGTGGTGTAAGTGATTTGTTACTCCTAAGTAAAGCCCCACAAACTGTCTTTGAAAAATGTGTCTAAGAAGCTGCAGTAAGAATACATATCCTGCAGATCTCTTAAGGTTATCTAGGGTGAAATTTTCAAAAGCATTCAATGTTGGTCTCTCTGCTCCCATTTATGTCAATACTAAAATCTCAATTGAATTCAACGAGACCAAAATTAGGCTGCTGGAAATCCCACTTCTAAAGCTGTGGTTACAGAGACAGAAAGTTATCAAGAAATTCTGATGTTTCAGGACTCTAATAAAATATCTAAGGTCTGAAATGGGTTAAGTCACACAGGAGACAATGTATCTTTTGTTCCCAGGTTGAGTTGGGATGATGGTGGGAGGATGTAAACAGCAAAGGAAGGCCTGAACAGACTTTAACAAATTTCAGCAAGCATCCAAACCAAACACATGGTGGACTGCATATTACTACTTGGAACCTAATTCCCTCCTGCCTAGCACATCTCCTAGAGGTAGGAAATATTATACCGATATACACATATTTTCATGTAATCAGCTGCAAATCAATGTGATATTTTCGCATGAAAGTCATAATACCAGGAACAATTTGTATGTTGTATTATAGAAAAGGAAAGGACTGAAAAGGAATAAAAGCTCCATCAATTGTGGTGCATTCATCTATTTGTCTTTTACTTTTAGCCATATGCATAAAGAAAGGGGGACCATCCCATGATAAGCTTGACATATGTCAGTGCTAATCTTAACCTAAAACATTGTAATGGATTAGCTCTTCTTAATGGTGTTCTATAAATATTTATAAAGACTGTGCAAGAGAAGAAGAGTTGACAAAGGCTTTTTAAACACCCTTATCATATACAAAAACTGAGGAAAGAACATGAGAAACTGCAATGACTACACAGCTCTTATCTTCCCCCTCAAAAAAAAATCAAATCCTGAAGGAATGAAAACATATTCCAAGAATCAGCAGACAGGAGAAGATCAAGAAATGAGCTCTCAAAACTGACTCTCATACAAAACCAACCTTCCACACAAACTTCCACGTGCCTGGACTTTACAAACACAAGACAAGCCATTTACAACACACACTTCACTTCTCTACAGAGGAAAAAGGACAATAAACTATCTAAACTCCTACATGCCACAGGGGGCTACAACAGTGGTACCCTCATCTATCCAACCACACACTGAGCCCGGAGGAAGAGTCTGTCCTATCTCAGGGACTCTCTTTCTGCCCCACCACCCCCACGAACATGATACAGTTCTACGGTGATCTGGAAGCCTACTTTCATTGTCTCCGACTTAAGGAATATGTTCAACACACCACTGAACAGTGCACTGACCCACAGGAACCCTCCTACCAACACTACAGGAAGAAAAATTCTGCGTGGACGACTCCTGATGGTCGCAATGACAGACTGGACTTCTACATAGAGTGCTTCCGCAGATGTGCACAGGCTGAAATTGTGAACAAACAGCATCACTTGCCCCATAACCTCAGCCGTATAGAACGCAACACCATCCACAGCCTCAGAAACAACTCTGACATTATAATCAAAGGGGCTGACAAAGGGGCTGACAAAGGAGGTGCTGTAGTCATAACAAACAGGTCGGATTATGGACAGGAGGCTGCCAGGCAACTCTCCAACACCACATTCTACAGGCCACTATCCTCTGACCCCACTGAGGATTACCAGAAGAAACTATACCATCTGCTCAAGAAACTCCCTCCTACAGCACGGGAACAAATCTACACGGACACCCCCCCCGAGCCCCGACCAGGGGTATTCTATCTGCTACCCAAGATCCATAAACCTGAAAACCCTGGATGCCCCATCATCTCAGGCATCGGCATACTTACAGCAGGATTATCTGGCTATTTGGACTCTCTCCTCAGACCCTATGCTACCAGCACACCTAGCTATCTTCGAGACATCACCGACTTTCTGAGGAAACTATAATGCTTTGGTGATCTTCCTGAAAACACCATCCTGGCCACCATGGATGTAGAAGCTCTTTATACCAATATTCCACATGAGGACGGACTATAAGCTGTCAAGAACCATGATGAGGCCACAGCACACCTGGTGGCTGAGCTTTGTGACTTTGTCCTCACCCACAACCATTTCAGATTTGGGGACAACTTATACCTTCAAGTCAGTGGCACTGCTACGGGTACCTGCATGGCCCCACAGTATGCCAACATTTTTATGGCTGACTTAGAACAATGTTTTGTCAGCTCTCGTCCCCTAGCGCCCCTCCTCTACTTGCGCTACATTGATGATATCTTCATCATATGGACTCACGGGAAGGAGTCCCTTGAAGAATTCCACCTAGATTTCAACAATTTCCACCCCACCATCAACAACAGCCTGGACCAGTCCACACAAGAGATCCACTTCCTGGACACTACAGTGCAAGTAAGTGATGATCAGATAAACACCACCTGTCATAAATATAAAGGGAAGGCTAACCACCCTTAAATCCCTCCTGGCCAGAGGAAAAAACCCTGTCACCTGTAAAGGGTTAAGAAGCTAAAGATAACTTTGCTGGCACCTGACCAAAATGACCAATGAGGAGACAAGATACTTTCAAAGCTGGAGGGCAGGGGAGAAACAAAGGGCTCTCTCTGTCTGTGTGTTGCTTTTGCCAGGACCAGAGCAGGAATGCAGGTCAGAACTCCTGTAAAGGGCTAATAAGCAATCTAGTTAGATATGCGTTAGATTCTGCTTTGTTTAAATGGCTGATAAAATAAATTGTGCTGAATGGAATGTATATTCCTGTTTTTGTGTCTTTTTGTAACTTAAGGTTTTGCCTAGAGGGATTCTTTATGTTTTGAATCTGATTACCCTGCAAGGTATTTACCATCCTGATTTTACAGAGGTGATTCTTTTACTTTTTCTTCAATTAAAATTCTTCTTTTAAGAACCTGATTGCTTTTTCATTGTTCTTAAGATCCAAGGGTTTGGGTCTGTGTTCACCTATGCAAATTGGTGAGGATTTTTATCAAGCCTTCCCCAGAAAAGGGGGTGTAGGATTTGGGAGGATTTTGGGGGGAAAAGACGTTTCCAAGTGGGCTCTTTCCCTGTTATATATTTGTTAGAAGCTTGGTGGTGGCAGCAATAAAGTCCAGGGGCAAAAGGTAAAATAGTTTGTACCTCGGGGAAGTTTTAACCTAAGCTGGTAAAAATAAGCTTAGGGGGGTTTTCATGCAGGTCCCCACATCTGTACCCTAGAGTTCAGAGTGGGGAAGGAACCTTGACACCACCCTATACCGGAAATCTACTGACCGCTATACTTACCTACATGCCTCCAGCTTCCAGCCAGGACACATTACACGATCCATTGTCTACAGTCAAGCCCTAAGATGCAACCAAATTTGCTCCAATCCCTCAGACAGAGAAACACCTATAAGATCTTTATCAAGCTTTCTTAAAGCTACAATACCCACCTGGGGAGGTGAGGAAACAGACTGACAGAGAGAGATGGGTATCCAGAAATCACTTACTACAGGACAGGCTCAACAAGGAAAATAACAGAACACCACTGGCCATCACGTACAGCCCCCAGCTAAAACCTCTCCAGCACATCATCAATGATCTACAACCTATCCTGGAAAACGATCCCTCACTCTCCCAGACCTTGAGAGGCAGGCCAGTCCTCGCTTACAGACAGGCCCCCAACCTGAAGCAAACACTCACCAGCAACTACACACCACACCACAGAAACACTAACCCAGGAACCAATCCCTGTAGCAAACCTTGTTGCCTACTCTGCCCCCATATCTACTCTAGTGACACGATCAGAGGACCCAACCACATCAGCCACACCATCAGAAGCTCATTCACCTGAACGTCTACTAATGTTATATATTCCATCATGTGCCAGCAATGCCTCTCTACATTGGCGAAACCGGACAGCCCCTACGTAGAAGAATAAATGGACACAAATCAGACATCAGGAATGGTAACATACAAAAGCCAGTAGGAGAACGCTTCAATCTTCCTGTACGTTCTATAACAGATTTAAAAGTAGCTATACTTGAACAAAAAAAATTTCAGAAATAGACTTCAAAGAGAAACAGCAGAACTAAAATTCATTTCCAAATTTAACACCATTAATTTGGGCTTTAATAGGGACTGCGAGTGGCTGGCTTATTACAAAAGTAGCTTAGCATCTCCTGGAATTGACACCTGCCCATCTATTATTGGGAGTGGACCACATCCACACTGATCGAATTGGCCCTGTCAGCACTGGTTCTCCACTTGTGAGGTAACTCCCTTCTCTTCATGTGTCGGTATATTTATGCCTGCATCTGTAATTTTCACTCCATGCATCTGAAGAAGTGGGGTTTTTACCCATGAAAGCTTATGCTCAAATAAATCCATTAGTCTTTAAGGTGCCATTGGACTCCTTGTTGTTTTTGTAACCTACAGACTAATACGGCTATCCCCGGATACCCGCTTTATATTCCAAGAATATTTATGACAGGTTTCAGAGGAACAGCCGTGTTAGTCTGTATTCGCAAAAAGAAAAGGAGTACTTGTGGCACCTTAGAGACTAACCAATTTATTTGAGCATGAGCTTTCGTGAGCTACAGCTCACTTCATCAGATGTGTACCGTGGAAACTGCAGCAGACTTTATATACACACAGAGAATATGAAACAATACCTCCTCCCACCCCACTGTCCTGCTGGTAATAGCTATCTAAAGTGATCAACAGGTGGGCCATTTCCAGCACAAATCCAGGTTTTCTCACCCTCCACCCCCCCACACAAATTCACTCTCCTGCTGGTGCTAGCCCATCCAAAGTGACAACTCTTTACATAATCAAGTCGGGCTATTTCCTGCATAGATCCAGGTTTTCTCACTTCCCCCTCACCCCATACACACACAAACTCACTCTCCTGCTGGTAATAGCTCATCTAAACTGACCACTCTCCAAGTTTAAATCCAAGTTAAACCAGAATATCTGGGGGGGGGGGTAGGAAAAAACAAGAGGAAACAGGCTACCTTGCATAATGACTTAGCCACTCCCAGTCTCTATTTAAGCCTAAATTAATAGTATCCAATTTGCAAATGAATTCCAATTCAGCAGTTTCTCGCTGGAGTCTGGATTTGAAGTTCTTTTGTTTTAAGATAGCGACCTTCATGTCTGTGATTGCGTGACCAGAGAGATTGAAGTGTTCTCCGACTGGTTTATGAATGTTAGAATTCTTGACATCTGATTTGTGTCCATTTATTCTTTTACGTAGAGACTGTCCAGTTTGACCAATGTACATGGCAGAGGGGCATTGCTGGCACATGATGGCATATATCACATTGGTGGATGTGCAGGTGAACGAGCCTCTGATAGTGTGGCTGATGTTATTAGGCCCTGTGATGGTGTCCCCTGAATAGATATGTGGGCACAATTGGCAACGGGCTTTGTTGCAAGGATAAGTTCCTGGGTTAGTGGTTCTGTTGTGTGGTATGTGGTTGTTGGTGAGTATTTGCTTCAGGTTGGGGGGCTGTCTGTAGGCAAGGACTGGCCTGTCTCCCAAGACTTGTGAGAGTGTTGGGTCATCCTTTAGGATAGGTTGTAGATCCTTAATAATGCGTTGGAGGGGTTTTAGTTGGGGGCTGAAGGTGACCGCTAGTGGCGTTCTGTTATTTTCTTTGTTAGGCCTGTCCTGTAGTAGGTAACTTCTGGGAACTCTTCTGGCTCTATCAATCTGTTTCTTTACTTCTGCAGGTGGGTATTGTAGTTGTAAGAAAGCTTGACAGAGATCTTGTAGGTGTTTGTCTCTGTCTGAGGGGTTGGAGCAAATGCGGTTGTATCGCAGAGCTTGGCTGTAGACGATGGATCGTGTGGTGTGGTCAGGGTGAAAGCTGGAGGCATGCAGGTAGGAATAGCGGTCAGTAGGTTTCCGGTATAGGGTGGTGTTTATGTGGCCATCGTTTATTAGCACTGTAGTGTCCAGGAAGTGGATCTCTTGTGTGGACTGGACCAGGCTGAGGTTGGTGGTGGGATGGAAATTGTTGAAATCATGGTGGAATTCCTCAAGGGCTTCTTTTCCATGGGTCCAGATGATGAAGATGTCATCAATATAGCGCAAGTAGAGTAGGGGCTTTAGGGGACGAGAGCTGAGGAAGCGTTGTTCTAAATCAGCCATAAAAATGTTGGCATACTGTGGGGCCATGCGGGTACCCATAGCAGTGCCGCTGATCTGAAGGTATACATTGTCCCCAAATGTGAAATAGTTATGGGTAAGGACAAAGTCACAAAGTTCAGCCACCAGGTTAGCCGTGACATTATCAGCAGGACAGTGGGGTGGGAGGAGGTATTGTTTCATATTCTCTGTGTGTATATAAAGTCTGCTGCAGTTTCCACGGTACACATCTGATGAAGTGAGCTGTGGCTCACGAAAGCTCATGCTCAAATAAATTGGTTAGTCTCTAAGGTGCCACAAGTACTCCTTTTCTTTTTAAGAATATTTATGAATGTATACAGGGGAATATGCACGAGAATAACCCATTTCACAATGAGATTAAACCATAACACCATATAAAATAAAACAGAAAATAAGGTCTTATAATGGAAAGTGTTGGGCAATAGTACCTAGAAGGCTAGACTAGCAGCCCCCACCAAGAACAGTAATGGTGCATTACACCCTTAGGATATTTCACCGTCTTGTGCTCACAGTGGTATCTGAAGGTACTCCTGTGTCCACTACTCTTTTGGAAAGACTGTTGTCTTCCCCATATCCTTAACAAGAGAAAGGTGGTCTAATTTATTCTCTCTTCTCCTTTGAGAGCGGAGAGAGATCCGTTTCCTTGTAAAGCTCCAGCATACAATTCTCTCAGACCTAAAGAATCCACATCAGTTCAGGTTACATTAAACAAAAGCAGTACTTCTTGGCAAGATGCAGGAGAGAGAGCAGAAACAAAACGATGTTAGATATTAAACATCTGGGGTGAAATCCTGGCCCTACTGATGTCAATGGAAGTTTTGCTATTGCTAATTTCACCCCACACATGTCAAAGAATGAGCTGTCCTAACACTTGAGTTACAGAACAAATGAATGGTTTACCTTTATCCCAGTATAGTAGAAGCTGCTTGGCCTTCTGTCAGCCACAGCTATGGATCTACCTTAACCTGTCAGAATTACATCTGGGAATAACATTTCTGAGAGTAATGTGAAATCAGCCAGTTACAGACTCTGTCCTACTCTCTGCTTTTGAGATAATCTTAATTTACATTGTATATTAGCATTTGATTAAGACATCCTTTTATCAAGTCAGATAATGTACAGAAACATAAAAGTCCCTTCTTCCTGGAATCAGACACACATTCTGTCTCTCCATCTAGATACTTATACATCCCTTTTCACCATCTGACTTATTGCTAGTTGTATACTCTTTCCTCCAGTCTGCGATAGTTTATGTCCATTTTAGTCCTATCTAGAAATAACTTTTCAGTGGACATCGCCCGGCTAAATAAAAAAACTTGAAAATAAACTTCAATTATCCTTCCTTTCGGACTTCTGGAAAGTCCAGATTACAACACAATGACTTCCGAACTGTAACACTCCTAAGAATACTCCTGGCTTCCAGTCATGTGCTCCGTGTCCCCTAGACTACACTGTCTCTTGTCTGAAAATTCACCATAGTGGAAGATTTATGGAGCTTGAATTACTGAATTTTAGATCCCCATAAATTAGAGCCCCATAAATCTTGAGTAACGCCACTATGGTGCCTTCTTAGCCACTGGCCTTTGATTCTCACTGAATTCTTGGCAGAATCTAGAAGGCCAGACTCGGAAGAAGAGAACCATTAGTTTTGTAATAAATAATTTCCAAATGCCAAACCATATTCTGCAATGGGGTTATAAGAAAGAAAGAAGAAAGAAAGAAGCAAGCTTGGTGTTACCCAAAAGCTCATCTCAAGGGAACCAAGCAAGTCCTCTAGTAACAAAATTACTGTGGGGCACATGTGTATCCATAAAAGAAAAAAGGCATTTCACAAACAATTTTTCAGAAGCTTTCTACAGACAAACTGGAGAATATAAACATTTTAATTTCAAGGCAGAAGTAGAATGGAAGTGACTACAGATATATCATATTCATGTCTTCTCTTTTGTTTCCCCATCACCTCCAAAGTCACCTTCATAAATTATTAGAAAAAAAACCACTTTCATTCTGGTCCGTCCCCTACTTTGGAGCAGTCATTGACCTTCCAGCATTGCATCGTTCAATGTTGAATGTGTCTTTTACTGAGGAAATACATGCTGCTCTGGTGGGCAGTATTGACCTCATATAATCAGTATTTTCTATCTTCCACTTCTCTACAGACTCAAAACAACAAATATCAAATGGGTTACCTGCCCAATGATAACCCATAAGATTGTTCTTACTCAGCACTGCACTTTTACTTATATTTAGGAAGGTGTCAGGGTTCCCGCCCCACTCTGAACTCTAGGGTACAGATGTAGGGACCCACATGAAAGACCCCCTAAGCTTATTTCTACCAGCTTAGGTTAAAAACTTCCCCAAGGCACAAATCCTTCCTTGTCCTTGGATGAGTGCTGCTGCCACCACCAAGTGAGTTAGACAAAGATTCAGGAAAAGGACCACTTGGAGTTCCTGTTTCCCCAAAATATTCCCCCAAGCCCATTCACCCCCTTTCCTGGGGAGGCTTGAGAATAATCTACCAACCAGATAGGTAAACATGGTGAGCACAGACCAGACCCTTGGGTTTTTAGGACACTAAAAACCAATCAGATTCTTAAAAAACAGAACTTTATTATAAAGAAAAAAAGTATAAGAAGCACCTCTGTAAAATCAGGATGGAAGGTAATTTTACAAGGTAATAAGACTTAAAACACAGAGGATTCCCCCCCTAAGCAAAACTGAAAAGTTACAAAAAACAGGGATAAACCTCCCTCTTAGCACAGGGAAAATTCACAAGCTAAAACAAAAGATAATCTAATGCATTCCTTACTATTACTTACTATTTCTGTAATATTGGATGTATCATTTCAGTAGGAGCTGGGTTACTTGCTTGGTCTCTCTCTTTGTCGCGGAGAGAACACACAAAGAGCACAAAACAAAGCCTTCCTCCCCCTCCCCCCCCCAGATTTGAAAGTATCTTCTTTCCCCATTGGTCCTTCTGGTCAGGTGCCAACTAGGTTAATTGAATTGATTAACCCCTTACCTCTGTACCTCTGGCCAAGAGGGATTTTATACTGCATACATAAAGGTTGTTATCCTTCCCTTTATATTTATGACAGAAGGTGATATGTTTTTGGTTTTGAATATAAAGTTATATAGACAGACATTTTAATTAACTCAGTTTTTAGACATTTTCTCTTTTTACTCTAACTCTCCAATTGATACACTCGACCAAGCACCTACCAGAAAACACAAGATTATGGAACCAATTCTGCAGCCTTTACCTATGTTGACTGCATGGGACTACTCACAAAAATGCAACTCAAAAAGAATAAGGTTTAAAAAGAAATCTCAAAACCCACTGATTCAGTACAAAACATACAATGCTCTTTTCAATTCACAGTTACATCGCCACAACTTCCAAAACTGCACAGTCACCATTAAGATCTGTATAATTGTCATTTAGAAATCAATAATGTTATCACAGCAATGTTCATTAAAGCTATGAAGATATTAACAGACATCACCTTATAATGTAAAAACAATCCTCTTTTCCTCTACTGCAACTTTCAAGAAGAGGTTATTTTATAGAAGGGAAGCATGGTCGTCAGTTTGAGCACAGTTGGAGTGATGGTTTAATGTCCTAGCTGCTGCAGCATAAGACAAATACAAAAGGTATCACAAGGAGTCTGGTGGCACCTTAAAGACTCACCGATTTATTTGGGCATAAGCTTATGCCCAAAAAAATCTGTGAGTCTTTAAGATGCTACCAGACTCCTTGTTGTTTTTGTGGATACAGACTAACACGGATACCCCTTGATACTTGACAAAAGATATCATAATTCTAAGTTCATTTAGGTGCCAAACAGAGGTCTCTGGGAAGAGCAGTCCCATCTATGTTGGAGAAATTTTTTTTTAAAAGCCCACTTTTTGGTTATCAGAATTACTGGTTAAACTCTGAGGCTCTTTTGCATAGTGCTCATCATAGTTTGTTCTTGATCCCTAAGCATGTCAGGAGACATAGTTAACAAAAGGTGGCTGTGTATTATTTCAATAGAGCATTTTTCTTCCCAACACACACTTACTTTTTGTTAACTCCAATATTCTTTTTCATTAAAAACCCCCCAGAAAATGATTAGCTTTAATAGCTCTTCTATGAATAAAGCTGCACAACAGGATGACAAATATAAATGAGCTATCTATAGTGAAATTTAAGTCTTCAAAAAAATTACCAAAAAAAAACAACATTATAGGTTCCGGGCTGCTCTGGGGGGAAATGTAAATTTGTAATAAATATATCAAATCCCTTAAAAACTACATCCAATGAAACTTCATACTTAGGCTGATTTGCTTTCCAAATCATATAGACATCATAGTTACATACAATCTTTCAACAAGTATAACCACAGAGCAATGCAGAGAGATTTAAGAGAAATAAAAGTGTGATCAGCTAGTTTGTAATCTTCTTTTCTCTTATTCTCCTCCCTATAGCTGCATTAAATTGCCTGTTGAGAACAACAACATATTTGTGCTTTATAGGTAGAATGATTTGTATTATGTAAAGATTTGGCTAACAGACTAAAGACGCATTCACACTGAGCTGGATTACATGCTGTTAATAATTTTCTGGATGCTCTAGGGATGCCTATAATTCTGGAGGACTACAGTTTAGCATTTGAATATACGCCTTGTGATTTCTCAAAGCAGACTTTTTAATCATTTTTCTAGAACCACACTAACCAAAAATCAGACAGTTGAGAGTGTTTTGGAAGGGAAATGAACTGCAATCCAGTATGGTTTTTTTCCTCCTCTCAATAGGAAGCATAAAATTTACCTTTTCCTATTAAACTGTATGACTTCTCATACTAGTTCAATAGCTTTCATTACAATGTTGTACTCAGAGAATATTTGGTTAGCACTACAGTAACAGGGCTGTGAAATAGTCTTTACGCTCGACAAATGTGCAGAACAGCAAGCAAGCCAGAATTATTTGTTTTGAATAAAAGTTCAAACTATCTGTAGTAGTGCAGTAACTGTTTGGAAATTTGGTTTTGATATCGCAAGCCCTTGTTTCAAAAATATTCTTAAGAAATATCATTTTAAATAAATTAAATATCTAGTATTGCAAAGCAATACCCATCAAAATGTTAACATTCTTTCATTATTAACTATAAAATTCAGTATAAAGCAGATTCCTTTATTTCTGTTTTCATGAAACGCTAAACTTACTTGGCCTCCATTTACTAAACACTAAAATTCTTTATATTGTGAATATATTTCATAATTTCTGAAATACTTAGCATTTCAGAACAGTCTTAAAGGATAAGCTCACTAATAAATGGAATATCCCTGTACAAATACAACTGGGAAACATACTGTAGCATTTCCTTATTAAACAACTTTTCTTAACATTATAAGGGTCACCTACCAAATATACATTGACTGGACATAGTATAAATACTTTTTTTGACCTTTGGTTTCAAGTTATAATTAGTTGCCTGGTCAGAGTTGCTTACAGTGCAAACAAAGACTGATAAACCCATATTGGCTGCAAGTATTTATTACATTACAACACAGCTGCCAACTGTCTAACCGTTTTAATAAAAAGCTATTTTCTAAGGTTTATGTTTTATTGCATGTATGACTCCCTTATTGGTTAGCATTTTGGAGTTGTGGAAAAGGTTATGAATTTAGAAACTGACTGCATTCATATTATATTTAAAACTTAATGCTATTTTATTAAAGACATATGGGCCTCCAAAGTACACATATTAAATGTCATGTAAGAAAAGTAGCAGTTTAAATCATGGTCAAATTCATTTTTGACGTGACTCCTGAGGCTTCCCAAGATCTGAACTATTTCTTTGTAAATCTGGCAGTTTAACCACACTCATAAATCACTTTCAAAGCATATTATTTCTTAATTTTACTGCATTAGAGAGCATTTGGCCTACATAGTGAACTGTTTGTAGCAGTTATGTGAACAAAGTTGTACATTTAGTCTTACAATGTGGGAAGGGGTGGGGGAAGAGTCTGCTAGTTTTTCAAAGGAATTTACTTCTTTTTTTTTATTTTAACTTAAATAAATACAATTGCTCGTGAAACTTGGCCGGGCAAGATTTACATGCTAGTTTGCTGTATGTACATTAAAAGAAGGTTCATGTCCATTAGCTTCTGGATTATAAATTAGAAACACAAAGGTAGCTGTAATTTAATACTTTAGAAAATACACCATAGATATCGCCTTCAGAGGAAAGATGATCTATGGATCACCACACTACCACAGGTAGAACAGAGAATAATATTCTTGTAGGACAACGCTGATTTTTTTTTTATTTGACACCTACATAAGTGATGATGGATGCATGAGAAACATACATGTGTAAAAATATATTTTCAGTAAACATTTTTAAAATAAATTTTAAGCAGAATTAAAGGCCCAATCGATTACCTTTTGAAGTCAACAGAAAGATGCTCATTGAAATCAAGGGGCTCTAAAAGTGATCCTAGTTCATAAAACTTTTATTGTTCCTTATTATGGCATATTTAAAACACTGCTACTTTTGAAACATTCTTCATTTATTAGATAAATATCAACTCACAGAGGTGGTTGGGATTTACAGGTCTTGCTATGTACATTTCATACTAGGACATGAATTTCAAAATAAATCAGGGTAAGATATCTCCGGAGACCTGAGAAGTACTGAGTACTCTCAGCTCAAAGTGTCTTCAAAGAGGAAATAAGAGTGCTCAGCATCTCATACAAATCAAGCTCTTTATCTATAAAGTCCAATTTCTGTCAATTGTTCCTCAAAGGGAAATTTACCCAAAGTCATGCAAATCATGACCCTGTTCATCCAGAGATAGAACTCAATGGAAAACCTTCTATTGACTTAAATCGAAGCTGAAATTAGATATTCAGTAAAAGGCCTGATTAGCTTGCACTGTGACTGGTATTAACCACTGCAACCAGGCACAAAATTGATGCATTTATTTTCATTGCGTTCCAACAAAATACGAGGCCGCCACTAGCTCTCTCTAGCCTCTGGACCAGAGATTTTAGGCCAAATATGGCCTTGGTGGAAGCAGGTGCAACCCAATGAAGAGAATCAATTTACATCCATTTATATCAGGCCTGATCTCGCCTCATCCCTTTTCTTTGCCAAAGAGAAGTAATGAAAGGGCCATTATCATTGCGTATGTCTTAAAAAAAAAATTATATTGGCCTAAAAAACTCTCAGAATGGTAGCTTTAGATTGGGGGAGAGGGAAGAAGGATAGTGCTTTTTAAAAGCAAATGAGTAGCTTTCCCCCCCCCTAAAATAACCTATCAACCAAATTGTTTTTGCCCTGTGGACTAGTTATGGTCTTTGTCCTCACTGAAGACAAAGTGACTGATGCTTTGGAGCGTGTTCAGTGGTAGCATCATCCCTATCATTCCTAGAGGTCATACAGGACCATTGGACTCTGCTTTGGGGGAGGATCATCATGTTTTATCTGAAGTTATCTGGCCTGAGCACGTCTCAAGATGCAAGGCTGGAGCAGCAGGAAGCGAGCCCCGAAATTTTGGTGGATACAAGCCACATTATATTTTAATTGTCTTCTGCTCCAAATATTTTGAGATTCACTCAACTAATTCACAGAGCAAAATTAAAAGCAGTAGTCCACTCCAGAACACCTCTATCACAACCAGGGTCTGTGACATGTGCTACTTACATACCACAGTGCTACTGTACTGCATTTTACATGCAAATATAAAGACATGGGCCTTGTCCTGTTGGGTTTACAATTTAAGGTCGGATCCTACAACCTGTTGTGTGCTGGTGGTCTGCTGCCCCTGGGCACAACCCCACTGACATCAGAGTCCACCTGCACACAATTGCCAAGATCAGGACCTAAAATTTTATTACAGACATAATAATGACAGACACAGGAGGGTCAATGGAGGACAATAGTAAATAAAAGGAGGCAGATAGGGTATTTTAGAGTGTGCAACTACATGAAGACAAGAAAAAGAAAAAGCTGTTTGTACTTCAGTTTCTTTACTGACTTTTTAAATTGAATGTACAAATGTTATTACCATAAAGGAATGAAGTACATTTCATAGGAAGATTATATTTGATCAGCTCTGGAGCAGATGTGAGCTACAAGAGGTGGAGATTTCAAACAGAAGAGAGTGTGGTCATTTGAAACACAATATTATGTAGGCTGCTCCAGGAATAATAGGCAGCATAAAAGACTGACTGAAAACAAAGAACAGAAAAGTAAACAAAGGGAGTGGCTAGGCAGGAAGTGTGTGGGAGAGGGACTAAAAAATTCTGGGTCTAACTCCCAACAAGTTTAGGTTCCAGTTTTTTTTACAATGTTTAGAGAAAAAAGACTCAAGATACCAAAAAAGAAATGTAAGGGAGAGGCTTCATTGACTTACAAGTCATGAACATTATAAAGAACGAACAAATTATTATATAATCCTCATTCTACAGCAGGACAACAGTTGAAGCCCTGCAGCAATAAGGGAACCCACTTTGGTTCGTTCGCCTACTTAGAAAAATCTTCAAGCTAAGATCATACGTGGCAGTATTAAGTCTCTGGACTGGTAAGAAATAATGATTTCCAGTTCCAGGAATATAGCCAAAAACCTTATCATATTTAAAAAGACACAGGAAAAATAAAATGATGTTAAAATACCCTTGCAGAAAACATTTGGTATAATTGCTATCAGTGACAATGCCAGTGAACTTAGCCAAATTAACATCAAAGAAAGCTCTAATTATAGTGCATTGCCTCCTTATTGATAGCATCCTGTCTGTTACTGTAAGACACCCCACTGTAAAGAACATAAAAGCAAACATAATATCTAATTGTGCTATCATTTCCAGTGCCCCTTGCAAGCAGGCTCATCTGCAATCCCTAGTAATTGCTGACCTTCTTGGTTGGTCAGTAGGATGATGAAGGCAATTTAAGACAAAGTGTGTACATGCCCTGCAGAGCTTATTATGGCAGCCATATCATATCTCATCACAGTCAAAACAAATGAGATATGAAAACATAGCCATGACAGTTTTCTCAACTTCTGAGCCAGATATTTCACATTTACCAAAATACATGTAGTTTTTTATTGTTGTTTTGCCATCGATTTTATCTCCCAAAAGAAATAAGGCCATGATGTCTAATTGCGAAATTACATCAGCTTTCCTCAGGGTTTGTAAACAATGTGTGTACCTCTGCACTTAAGAATACCGCTCTAACTGTAGCTATGGGCAACCGTTTAGGGAATGTTCAGGATCAACATGCCTCAAAATCCAGGGAAAGCACCAGGATGGGGGAGAAAGAATACAGAGATGAACCAGTCCAGAGTCCCACAAATGTTATATTAAAAGTGTCTTTGAAATAGAACTAACCTTTCTTTAATCAAGATTATGACATACAAAGAAATTCCTACGCTTGCCTGTGATGTCTTCTGCAAACAAAATCCAATCATGTGAGCTTCTCTCAGAAGCAAGAACTAAAGTAGAACCCAGCCATATTGATACCGTGTCTCATCCTACCTACAACAAGCAAAAAACAAAAACTTATGGGCTGAAATCATGAATCCACTAAAATCAATGAGAATTTTGCCTGGTCTTAAGGGGGCCAGGATTTCACCCCCAGTGACTACGTATCAAGAGTCCCTAGAATAACGTAGTTAAATTAGGTGAATAGGTGGAATACTGGACAAACATCCACGTTCTAAACCCAAAGAGTCTGATAATGTCTAGAGGATGCTATTGTCATGGATACATTGGTGACATTGTACTGGGTTCCATACCGAAAGATCTCACAATTTCCAGACAATCTTAACAGATGGGAAATATAACAAATCCGAGAGTAGAAAAAATAAAACAAAGGTAACAAACAAGTTCCCAAGTTACCATCTTCATTTAAATGTATGATGCCTAAAGTGCCTTTCGCCAGAGAATCTCAAAGTGTTTTACAAATATTTAATAAGCCTTATGTAGGAATCAATTCACCTACCACTGAAATACAGCCAACTTTGAGGTACACATCAGCAACTGGTTAAATAGCACACTGCAACACTACATAACAGTTTAGGACAAAACGTAAAAACAATGCCATAGTACATTAAAACTGCAGAGAAATCTAGGGAGACAGAATGTAATTACCTGCATTGGGATTTGGCCAGGGCTCTGGGATTAACACCCCTAATGCCATTGAATCATCAAAGACTAAAAGGACCTTGATTCCATGAGTCAGAAACAAATAAAAAGAAAGCACAAGTCCTTGGAAAGAGACTTCATTTCCATAATGTGTCTTGGACACAAGTATTGGATATTGAAATCCAAACAAAATAACTTTCAAAAAGAGCTACAATATATTAGTCTTTCAAGAAACATCACTATGAAAATAAACAGTGAAGAAAAGTCCCTCTCCTCCTCCATAACACAATTGTCTAATCCTCAAGAGTCTATTCTTCCTCTCATGTCAGGTGGAGATAAACCAGGTTAGACGTAGATGATTATGTTCCTTTGCCACTTTAGCATCACCATACCTTCATCTCTATCCCCACTGATGGTACCACATCTGCATATTGAAGATTTGTGACTGAGCCCTCAACTGTATAATAACCTACACAATTTTCTATGTTACTTGCCGTGACAATTTTTATCGACTCTTCTGTTGTTTTTAGCAAATGAATTAAATCCATTCCAGTATGCACTCTTAGCATAATTTTCAGTGCTGAACAATTTCTTCTTTTGAAATGAACTTGAGTAACAGATATAAGCTGCACTTTTTAACTGCAACAGCACACGCTGCTGCAGAAATGTTCTGCTGGAAGACACATGGACTCATAAATTACTATTTCCTCATGCAATATATCTGGAAGGAATTAAAGTTACACATGAGCCCAAGATTTGCTATTTAAAATTTTCTAAAGAGCTAAAAAAAAGGGAGTTAAATACTACTTTTAATTCTGATCTATTATGAACCACGTATTTTCATGGTGGTACTGTATCGGAGTCTGAGTCACAGACCAGAACCTCATTGTACCACACACTGTACAAATACATAATAGAAAGACAGTCCCTGCCCCAAAGACCTTACAGATTAACTACAAAACAAGAGACAACAGGTGGGTACAAACAAACAGACAGGGGAGCACAAGAAAAAGTGAGACTTACTGCTCAGCATGATAGGCAGTGATCTCAGCACACCAGCTGTTTAACTATTGTCAAGTTTGTGGGTTTGGGCTTTTTCTTCCTCCACAGCTAACCTCAAAGATACCATGAATCAAGATGTCTACAAATTTATAGTACTCAAAGATTGATAATTTCATCTTTCTAGTCACATAAAACAATTCTTTGTAGCTGTGGTAGGTCATTTCCCCCTAGCTTGCTTTCCCCCTCCTAATTCAATGCTAACAGACTATTAGTAGCTATTGGTCTAAAGAATTGACAGAGCTAAAAACTAGTGTACTACGTTAAATGAGAATTTGGAACCCCAATGTTCAAATACTGTAACTATCATTGGTATTCAAGTGATGCAATTCTCAAAAGTGTTAATGAAATAACTCAGGGATTTAAAAAAAAAGCAAAAAATGATGTAATTTTAAGACACGATACCACAGACCAAAACACAAACAGACCAGTAGGGTTAAGAGAAAACAATTTCTAAACTCTAGTCTGGGCCCAATGACGAGAAAGAAAAAAATTCCCTGTTGAAAATCTCATGGCAAAGGCTGCAAACAGAGTAAGAGTGCCTTCATAATAAATGGGCCAAATTCCCAAAGGCTGTGTCATTTTATGATGTTCTCAGAGACATCTGTACGGATTCAGTTCAGAGTTGAAATCAAGACTATGTTTCTTTGGGCACCAGGATAACAAAGGTTACCTGGTTCTTAAAAGCTCTCAAGAACAGCTCTTGGGTCTTTTCGGTAAATCAAGGGATGTCTTCAAGTAATAAAAGAAGCCCAGTCAGTTCCAATATAGTATTACTGTTAATTATTTATATTACTTAAGTGCTTAGAGGCTGCAGCAGAGAGGGGACCCACTGTGCTAGGCCCTGTACAAACACACAGTCAGCAAGAGTCCCTGCCCCAAAGAGTTTACAGTCTAAATGGACGAGACAAAGGATAAGATGAGGCACAACAACAGTTTAAATGACTTGCCCAAGGTAATACAGGAAATCTGTAGCAGAGCCAGAAGCAGAACCCTGATCTCCTGACTCTCATTCCAGTGCTTTAGCCACCAGATCATCCTTCCTCTCTAATTAGTTTCATTTCAGATTGGTAGGGATGGCAGGTCCAATATTTTCGATTCATTTATTCCTCGTCAAAAACTTCAAACTTAACCCATAATTTTGGCTTAAAAGTTGATGTTCTCCAACTTTGGCAATATTGGGGGTTTTCTTAAAGCCCCACTTTCCAGAATCACATGAATATGAGTTCAACTCTAAAAAAATAACATAAAAAGCAAATTCCCAGTCCTCAGTTGTGCAGAAAAACTTGAAAGTGTGACACACGTGACCCAAAAGGACTCAGAAACCAGGAGACAAAGAACCCAAAATAATCTCAACAGCTTTTGAGGCCTGGATCATGATTCTTGAATGCTTGAGTTTTGCAATGGTGTGCTTTTATCATAGTTTATTACCTGAATACACAGATGAGAGCACCAGTAATGTGCAGGCCAAATCTTCCAGCACAAGCAAAGGCTGTTCACTACAGAGCACTCCATGTACTATAGTGCACAGTGAGGGTATCTGGGGTAACTGTGGCTGGATACACAGATCTACTCTCCAAAATCCCTCACTTAAAGCTAGGTATATTGTCTAGCCATGCAGGCTTGAGTCTCTGTTAGCGGATGTAAAGCAGCTCTGCTGAAACCTTGTAGCCTGGATAGAAGGGAACAAAGAGGGTTCCATCCTCTGGCTCCAGAAGAGCATTCCTACATACAATTTGTTTTCTCCTACTGGGCACAGGGTCCAGGATTGTGCCTTAGGGTCTCTACTGTGAGGAGGGAACAACAGATATGTTGGAATGCCAACTTCATTTACACATTTATTTTTTTTCCATTGAGTGTTGTTGGCTTGAGGAGTTAGGACTATTTTACTTCTTAGCCTATAATCATTACAGAAGTCAACAAACGAGTACTGGGTTAATATATTACATTACTTTCATTGGAGTTTTAATATCAGCCAAAGGTGCCAGTGTTATGATACTTACCCCTCTACTAACCATCCCTCAAATTTGTGTCTACACAAGATCAAATAACAAACTATTTTGATTATCTATAAATGCTACTTGTACAGTTCTTCAATTCTATTCCAACTGCATGCCCAAAGGTTTTTATTTTGCCATCACCATACTTTGCTTTCCTCTAATGAGTTGTGAAGGAAGAAAGGAGAATGAGCCCTTTGTCTTGCTTTTAATTGCAAATGGGCTTTACTAAAATGGGCATTTACTAGTACCTGAGCTAGCAGGTCGCTGTAGTGTTGAAAGTCTCTGGGACTATTAGTGGTTGTAGACTAATAGCAACTAGACTGGCCATACCAGAAGCATGCACCTATGTTCGGTACAACCAACACTGGTAACAGCAGTTAAAAGGACAGAGGACCCAGCAGGTGCACCAGCTTATTTCTCTTTCTTTGTTTTGTTTTAAGTATTCCTGATAATTCACTTAAATGGTACGGACAGAAATCAAGAAGAATCATGTACAGAGATCAAACTTCCAAGGTGTGCCAGTAATGGAGAGTCGAAAAAGGGCATAAATATACGTTTCTAGTGAGTAGGATTATCTTGAATTTTAATGTTCTTATGTCAGCAAAATAATTTCTGGTTAATTAGGAAAAAGTCCTTATATTTAACACACACTTCTTATCGGAGCATTAAAATACATTAATCTGAGTTAAAGCTACAAAAGCAAGGGAATTCCCAGTTAAGGGTGACAATGCCTCCTTAACTCAGCCCTGCTATGCCTCAGTATTGTCGTAGGTAAGGTAAGTAAGTTGATTCACTATTTGGAGACCATCACAGCATGATGTTTTCTGTACAGTGTTCCTAAATGCTCTAACTCATACCTTTAACATTACTGCAAAACATTTTCTGTGGCTAGATTTAATTTGTATTTTTAATTGTGTTTTTGTTTTAACAGTGAAATATTTTAAAATGACAAATTTAAAATAGACACCAAGGTGGTCTTGGTCCAGGCAAGCATCACTATTACTCGGTGTAGATCTTTGACATAAAAGACAATAAGGACTCCTTGCAAACCACTGTAGTTTGCCACGTGAGAAGTATTTGGGGATTTTTTTTTTTTTTACAATCAAAGAGTTAAGTACTCTTTATACCCTATATTGCTATACATGGACTATTGACCGAACACTGTGTTATGGTCTCTTGTTTAAGTATATATTTAGGGACTTCTGAAACTGTATATGATGGATGCTTCAGCATGTCTGATTGTAACGTGACTTACTGCAATGTCTTCTTTGAAGCCATTATTATTTACTGCATCACAGTCTAGTTGGGAGTCTTAAATCTGTGGCTGTTTACCATTTTAAGACATGGAATTCTGACACAATGGACCAGAAGAAACTTTTACAGTCTATTGTGTCAAGGATCACTTAGAGAGAGTTCTTAACTAGCTGGCACTTCACTGATACAACAGATCTTAACTCCTTTTGTCATAACCATACAGCTAAGGGTAGCCTAGAATTTCTCCTTACCTGTAAGGGGGTAAGAAGCTCAAATAACCTGGTTGGCACCTGACCAAAAGGACCAATGTGGAAAGAAGATACTTTCAAATCCAGGGGGGCGGGGCGGGGCGGGCTTGCTTTGTGCTCTTTTTTTTGGGTGTGTTCTCTGGGGAAGCAGAGAAGCATCAGGTCAGAAAACTCCTCCTAAAATCATCCTAAAATGAGTCTCAATATTGCAGAAAGAGTAAGTAAATAAGGCAGGGTGCGTTACATTACCTTTTGTTTTCAACTTGTGAATTTTCCCTTTGCTAGAGGGAGGTTTATACCTGTTTTTTTTTCCTCTGGAACTTTGAAACTAAAGCTAGAGGGGGTTCCTCTCTGTTTTTGAATCTTTTGTTATTCTGTAAGTATTTACCATCCTGATTTTACAGAGGTGATTTTTTTACCTTTTCTTTAAATAAAATTCTTCTTTTAAGAACCTGATTGATTTTTCATTGTTCTTAAGATCCAAGGGTTTGGGTCTGTGTTCACCTGTACCAATTGGTAAGAATATTATTGTCAAGCCTTCCCCAGGAAAGGGGGTGTAGGGCTTCGGGGAATATTTTAAGGAAACAGGAACTCCAAGTGGTTCTTTTCCTGAATCTTTGTCTAACTCACTTGGTGGTGGCAGCAGTATCCATCCAAGGACAAGGAAGGATTTGTGCCTTGGGGAAATTTTTAACCTAAGCTGGTAGAAATAAACTTAGGGGGTCTTTCATGCGGGTCCCTACATCTGTACCCTAGAGTTCAGAGTGGGAAGGGAACCCTGACATGTTTCCCCATTGGTCCTTTTGGTCAGGTGCCAACTAGGTTATTTGAGCTTCTTAACCCCTTACAGGTAAGGAGGAATTCTAAGCTACCCTTAGCTGTATGGTTATGACATCTTTAGAGCCCTTAACTCTGTAGCTAGTGTAGATGCTATGTGCTAGGTCCATATGCAATGGATCCTAGGAAGGTTTGTTAAAATACAAATAATGAGCATGCATAAGGGGGAAAAAGGTTTCCAAATGGCCCCATTTTAATGTATCTTTTACTATTTTTATAAATGACCAACTTCTCTGATTCAAGAAAAAAAAGGCGCATGAGACAAATTAATACAGATGCCACATATCCAAGCAAAGAATTGTGCCTCCATTCTTAGAAGCATTATTTTATACAGCGATATCATCTATATCTATCTATCTATATATCATACATGAAGGGACATTTGAGTGACTTTACTAGTAACCATTTGTTTATACCTATACAGTATATAGTATAATCACTCAAATGTCCCTTCATGTATGATTTGATTTTAATGGCTTTAGAGAAAGTAGATGATAAAACTATTAGGGTAGCAAAATAATATACCTTGTGGGTGGTAAGCAACATGAAAACACTGATAGTGATCAAAAACTAACAGGTACTGCAGTTTTTGCTTAGCTGAGCTGGTGTTAGCTGCATTTCTAAATATCTACTTTTCCTAACATAATAAAATAACATTCCACCTCCCTATAGAAGATGGGTATCAAAACAGCACAGTGTGAACACAAGTTAGATGACCTCATCCTATGAAATACAGTCATAACCTCAACCTGCCTTGTTGCTTAATTAGCTTCTTTTAGGTATTTACAAAAAGCAATCTATGTCAGGTTTTGAGACTACAGTGTGAAGAGTAAAATATTTGAAAAATAATCACAAAATAAAAGCCATTTAAAAATAAATGAATTTCAATCTTTTGAACATAATGGGCCAGGTGCTCAGTTGGAGTAAACTGATATAGCTCCATGGATGTGAAGTCACTTCATTGGGGCTATGCTGATTCATACCAGCAGAGTATTTGGTCCAACACGCTTAAACCACAAGACTTACTCATGTGCGTCCTCTTCACATTATCCGTTACTATAAGCATAACTGAGAAAACTATAAAGTTAAAATGCAGTAAGGGAAACAAAGAAGTGTTGGTTTCACTGGCAATATGCTAGAATAGCCAAATGCATACATTGCGAAAAATAAACATAATACTACGCACGGTATCCTAAAATATGGTGTATATAGATTTGTCATTAACTAAGATTTATATGTATATACAACACACACTCCGTGAGTGTGGGGATGTATGTCGACAGTATGTCTGTATATAAAACTGTAACCAATGTGATACAAACTGGATGAAGAATTAAATTACTAGGTAGGCTTTTTTCAAAACTAATATAACCAGTTTTCTGACGCTTCATCCATTCATTTTGTTTATTCATGCTCATAAGCAATGTACGAACAGGGGGAATCCTCAAATGCGCATTTTCAACTATGCCCATTTAACCCTGCCCTGTTTTGCATTTTTAAGTTCTTAAAGATGAAACACTTGGTAGCAAAATTCATAGTCAAGCTATAAAGAGGAGGAGGGTACAGCTTTAAATAATTATGTCAAAGAAATGACAACTGAGCTCTTTGCAGGAGCAGGGATGAATAATTACAAAGCTGGGACATAATTAAGCAATTTTGACTGTCGTATTCTTAAGCTGTCGTTCTGATGTGAAGTGCTGTCATGCCCAGCAACATACTTCACACTGGACAGGCATCTTCCACTTTGATCTACACTTATGCCACTGAAATGAGGTCACAGTCTGGTCATTAAATGAGGCTTCCTCATCTGGCTCAATGCCCCTTATCTAGCCAGGCTTACAAGATTTTTATTAAAATCAAGCATGATACAACATTCAATATTTTGACAGAGGAAAATAAAAACATCACAGAGTAATGAAGTTTAGCTCACTTTACATGGAGAGATGGAACAGTGCATTGTAACGTTAAACTGTTTTCTAATGAATGACTGCATCTCTCTATCAGAGAGTCACATCACAAACAGATGCATTTTAAACAACAAAGGATGAAATGAAGCAAAGCACAAGAAAGTGCAGTGTCTTGTTAAAAAATAAAAACCTGAGACATAAATGTAAGTATAGGAATTTATACAATATAAAATATTTATGACTTTGCGAAGACTTGTGATTGCCAGATACTTCTGCATTTGTGTAAATAAAAGCGGGTTGGATGAAAATGTCCTGACTTTATTCTCATTTCTGGTGTTGTTCTCAGTGGGTCATTCTGCTCTCCCACATATTTTATGGAAAGAATAAAATGACACATCGCAGCCTCTTCCAGTTTATCAATCTGCTTTGTTTTTTTTTTTGTTTTTTTTTTGCTGAATACGTTTTTCTATTTCCTGCTTACCATAATGAAAGAAACCAAACTTCAAATTTGATTTTGTTATGAAAAATAAATCTAACAGGTTCAGTGTACTACAATACTCAGGAAAATATTTTCATATGGCATCTATTCAAACCCTCACAACACATTCCAATTCCACTAATTATCACAAGCTACATATGAGTCAACAGCATAACACTGTTGCAAAAAAAGCAAACATCATTCTGGGATGTATTAGCAGAACGTTGTAAACAAGACACAAGTAGCAATGTTTCCGCTCTACTCCACGCTGATTAGGCCTTAACTGGAGTACTGTGTCTATTTCTGGGCGTTACATTTTTGGAAAGATGTGGACAAATTGGAGAAAGTCCAGAGAAGAGCAACAAAAATGATTAAAGGTCTAGAAAACATCATCTATGAGGGAAGACTAAAAAAAACTGGGTTTGTTTAATGTGGAGAAGACAAGGCTCAGAGGGCACATGGTGCCAGTTTTCAAGTACATAAAAGGTCATTACAAGGAAGAGGGAGAAAAATTATTCTCCTTAACCCCTGAGGATAGGACAAAAAGCAATGGGCTTAAACCTCAACATGGTCTGTTTAGGTTGAACATTGGGAAGAACTTCCTAATTGTCAGGGTGGTTAAGCACTGGAATAAATTGCCTAGGGAGGTTGTAGAATCTCCATTGTTGAAGATTTTTAAGAGCAGGTTAGACAAACACCCTGTCAGGGATGGTCTAGATAATACTTAGTCCTGCCATGAGTGCAGGGGACTGGACTAGATGATCTCTCGAGGTCCTTTCTAGTCCTATGATTCTACTTGCCCCCACCCATGTACAGTATAATTAATTCCCTTTATCCAAAATCCTAGTTATCCAAATGCAGTGTGCCTCCCTTATAGTCCTACGTAGTTAATAGTACTTCCATTTATCCGAATGCCCAGTTACCCAAAACTTTCAGATACCCCCAGGCCATTCAAATAAACAGGAGAGTACCATATATACTTGTATATACACATAACGGTTGCCACTAAAAAGCATAATTTCTCAATAATTATCACACCGTGATTTCTGCGATACCACAGTTATTTCCCATTCTAGAGTACCATTTTTGTGGAAACTCGTGGGAAAATGTTCCTTTTAATGGTTTTCACTGTATTTGTATATGTGTAGTGTATCTCTAAATATATATACACACATCTACAAACAGTTCCACCCAGGCAAAATACGCTTTCATATTATATGTCTGAACATCCATAGTAAAACACATTAACGCAGAGCAATTATTTGTTTTTATATGTATATTCAAACTCAATTACAGTTGCTTATTTTAAAAGTGGTTATTTGTATAGTGTATAACTTTGTATGATGAAGATAATTCTGTAGCACACTTGCAGGTATTTATTCATGCCATCAGAAAGGATTTACAAAGGTATTTTATCACGCTTGATAACATCAGCAATTCTGTAACAAGAAAAGGAGTACTTGTGGCACCTTTGAGACTAACCAATTTATTTGAGCATAAGCTTTCGTGAGCTACAGCTCACTTCATCGGATCCACAGTATGCATCCGATGAAGTGAGCTGTAGCTCACGAAAGCTTATGCTCAAATAAATTGGTTAGTCTCTAAGGTGCCACAAGTACTCCTTTTCTTTTTGCGAATACAGACTAACACGGCTGTTACTCTGAATTCTGTAACAATTTTTTTTTCAAAAAAAATTCAACAAGGCCACAACACCACTAAATTTGAACCCTGTGCGAAGAGAATTGTTGAAATAAATGTATTTTTTACCTTTAAGACTTAGAGGGCTACTAATTCAAAACTACGCAATTGTCTAAATTAGTAATACAAAGGATAGAGTTTGGATCCTGTCTATGAGAAGCACCTTACCCTTAGCAATTGGTTTAACAGCAAACACAAACTTGCCACTTTCTCCTGCACTAGTCGAAACACAAATGATAGATTTATAAATGAAGAATGTAACTTTTAATCTAATGCTATTAACACTTGACTAATAATGACCTATTAAATGTGAGCAGATAGAAAGAGAATAATTATCAAAAACAAGTGGCATAAGCACAACATAATTTACACATTTCAACTGCTGAATTTTGCAGGATTTAGTAAAGAATACTCTGTGAGGAACCATTTCAAAAAAGCTTAGAAATAAATTTTTTCATCTATTACACACTGTATTATAAAAGCTGAAATAGCTAAAGATACTTAGTAAACAATATGTCAAACCTATGCCTGAATAAGAACCGTTAGCATTTTAGTAGTTATAAAATGAATCAATCTGAATTAATTTGCTATCTACTGCAATTGTACTGGTGATAAGGAATTTATCTAGTAACACTTACGCCATCAAATATAGTGTAATTCCATTGCTGCTGCACTATTATTCAGCATTATTGGAAATCTGCAATAAACTATTGATGATGTATTTTTGAGAAGAAAACAGCCTGCAGAAACCGACCAGATTAATAAACTTGAAAAGAATTTTAGATAGCTAATCATTTCAAGAGATATTTGTAATGCTACAAATACACTGAAATACTAAGGGTGCTGTTATCTTGTACTGATCAATGATGAAAGAAGGCAAACTGGAAAAAAATCACATCTGTATTCTGTTTGAGTCAAAGGCATGCTATTTTCCCAATTTTGAGGCAACTGGTGTGAGAAAGCTTGAGTCTGAATCATAGATTAGAGAAACTGTCTCTCCGTCAACACTCATTAATATGACACCACATTAAATTACATTGTATCAACCAAAGGTCAATAAACACCATAGGTGTGAGCTCGGAGATCAACATCTGTGTACAACATGCATGGCAGGGGACAAAGCGTCAGAAAAATTTCCTTCTTTTCTAACATATCACAGAGTTGTTATAGATCTTTAGAAAGATCTTTTGATCCTGGCAACATGCATGTGTTGATTAGTTATGATTCAAACCAGCATTTCAACTATGATGCAACAACTACAGTCCATTAATCAGATTTAACAGTAAAATTTTGAACTTGGAAAATACAGATTAAGGATTTTTTTGTCCCACACCTGACTCAATAAGCAGTACTGTGGCCTACAAGATCTATGTCCATTGCTTAGACATAGATTTAACCAACCTTTCAGAATACTTGTTTTAAAGATATATTACTGTTTAACGAAGGTATGCATAGTTACTTTTCTCTGATTTGTGGGATCAGTGTATGTTATAATCTCCATTTAGTCTCCTACCTTAGCATCCATGGGCTTTACCACTTTCATGAAAGCACCTCGTAACAAGGCTTCCTCACGCTCCCATTTGGTTACTTTCCGAGTATCAAGAAATTTCAGGTTGGTCAATTTGTGCAGAACAAAATACCTAAAAGAAATGACAAAACGTTTGAAAGTTAAAATCCACATTGACATACAAATCCATCTTCACAAATTATATGACTCAAAAAAATATACAATTGAAATGACCTTTCTTTCCCCAACCTTTCACCCACTCCCTCTGATCTAGCCTACTCTACTTTGTCTATGTCAGGAAACTGATATTTTCCCTTCATGAATGCAATACTAAGTGGACCAGGGATACTCTGCTGTAGGTGCACACCCAAATGAAGCATTATGTGATGTATGACATGCCCATGAATGGGCCAAATTGGAAAAGGCAGCTTTCTGAGAACATAAAAACAGAGACTAGATACAGAGATTTTGATAAGCACAGCTTCCAAAATTTTTTTATTTGTTAAGTATAATGTTATCCGATATCCTGCTGGACAATTTGGGCATGGAGTTATGTAAAAAAAAAAAAAAAAAAAATCTTCTCCACCTGCTGTGCAGTTCTGTAATGCTCAGGTCTTCAGTCACAAACTCACCTTCAAACTTTTATTGACTTTTGCTACAAATATAACAATCATCATTGTTAGCAACATCAGGTAAATTGTATATTAGGCTTTTGATCCAGCTTTCCATCACATACCCTAGAAAGTCACCTGCATTAAAGATAATATTCCAAGGTACACAGTGATGTATGCTGTGCATCAAAGGGCATTTAAGAGTCTTATTAAAAACAAGTCTTTATCTAGAGATGGTACTGAGCAATATAATTTGGATCTGGCTTCAAGATTGGAATTTTGACCCTGCCACAGTTTGGAGGTATAGTTCCAGTTTTGTCTCGTTACTGATATGGGCCCCATGCATCTAAGCCTAGCTCAGGTTTAGATTCTAAAGTGCGCACACACACACACTCACAAATTTTGGACAGGTGTTCAGATTCAAAGTTCTTGTTTCGTCCCACTGCTAGTTCTCTGTAACTGCATGTTTTGATCAGATAACAAAAGCTTCATTGGCTTGAAAAATACTGACGGCTCCTTACATATAGAAGTAGAAAGCATGGCATGAATCAAAAGCAAAACCAAACACACAACCATGGAAGGTGATAATATCTAACTACTTCAAGTACCTGCTATTTACATTCAGTCAACCAGATGTGAAACAGACTCTGCAAAGGGAGGAAGTGCCAGACTCTTTCCTGGCAGGGGGTGGAAAGGTGATTGATAATATTCCCCATGCCTAGCTGCTTCCCATAAACACTAAATCAGTCAGTCAGTCAGTCAAACTGGTAATCATACTGACTCCCTCTGGCATTTGAAAGAACTCACACACATCCAGAAGTCCCAGAAAACCTTGCAAAATGCATATGGCTATATTTTAAAGAGAAAAATAGTGTTATTATTTTAAAGGTCAGAGTTACCTTCAAGTATTTCTCAGTCCTGGAATCACCTTCACTGTAGGTTTCAAAAGGAGGCTGCATAGTCATCTTAGATGGCTTAAACAGAACAAATCCTGCATCTTGTTAGGCTAGATGGCCCTTGCAGTCCCTTCTAACCCTATGGTTCTATGATTAACTCAAAGAGATTCCAAATTTGTCCCAAGTTGTGAGACTAACAGAGTTCATGCACACCACATTAATGTTTTTATTAATTATTTAACCTTTCTACATCCAGACAAAAAAAATTCGACACAGCAGCCTTTCAGCTATATACACCTTTCCTCTGAGGCAATGGCCTTGTAAATTTTTAACAAGCGAATTGAATATGTTCACTGACACACATTAAAATGGTCTACAATTTGAATATGAATCATCAGCCTATGCATTTCAGTAAAATAATAATAATAGAATAATAATAATAAAGTAAGCAAGTCAGTTTGCTACGTAGATCATGTCCCAAGACAGACCATTTGTTCGGTTTAGCTAGATATTAGAGATACTGCCATACTCCCAGACACCTCCCATCTTTCCTGGGTGCCCTTCCAGTCCTTTCTGACATTCTGCTGCCCCGTATCTTTCCCTGGAAGAGAATATATCCATCTTGTGTTACTGGCAGAAAAGCTCGGATGACAACAGATTCTTTCAAATGAAGACATGTACAGAAGGAAATAATATGTCAAGAGCGAAGCTCCAAATGAGCAAAGACACCCACTAAGTGTAGGGTGAGAAAAGATGAATATTCAGGTGAAGAAAACATCAGTATTAGAAAATCAGCAAATGTTTAATGATGGAATGAAAGATGCCATCAAAAAGCAGGCAGCAACAAAACTGACAACAGATGAAGACAGCCCTGTCATTTTTGCTGACTTTGGAGCACAGCCCTAAACGTCAGTCTCTCTATCATTTTAAGAGAACTTAAACTTATAACAGAATTGTTTCTACAAGAGATTTTTCTCCTTTTCTCACCCCCGTTTTTTTTAAAAATATTCCAGAATTAGGGCCTTAGCTAAGAAAGGCCCCATAAAATAAAAAGCCAATTGTGTCACAGGACAGAAGTATTTTCTGGATTCCTAGTGGGGCAGAGGTTCTGCAGGGGATGATAAAACACAAAGGCAATCTGTAACAGACTTTAAAAAGCTATCTATCATTAGGAGTAAAGTATCCCAATAATGATGTAGTTTAAAAAGAGCCAAAATTAAATTACAACTGAATGTTATAGTTATAATTAAACAGGTTTTTAATAAAACACTTGTTTAAGGACAGCATACGACTTCAAGGTATATTTTAGTTAGTAATATATTTCATTTGTGATGCAACTTCAGCCTAACCAATTTGCCATAAAAATACTATAAAAGATTACTAAAGCCAAGGAATGAACACTACAATATCAATTCAACCCTTGTAAATATTATCCAGGGTTATTTGTTGCACAAAATCTCCTTGCTGTGATGTATGATTTAGTTACTAAGGTTATCACAGCAGTATCCTAAAGTTGCATAGTACATAAAACATTTCAGTTAACAATGCATGGAGGTTAACTCCCACAGATAACCTACTATCAGAAGGTTAGCTCAGATGACATGCCTCTGTCAGCTTCCAGGAGCTATTGATGGTTCAATCAGTTTGTTTTGAAGGTAAAGTACAACAAAAGGGCACTAAACTTATTCAAACTGTCAACAGGGACTATCTGGAATGTTGCTTGCAGGTAAGTAATTTTGGGTGTTTTAAGACTATTATCAAACACCGATGGCTGCAGAAAAAGACAGCTACTAATAACACAGAGTGCAGCTATCATAAAATACTTTATGGCAGGCACTGGGATCTATAAATTGCATGACACATTGCAACTGCTTTAGACTTATACCATTGCCAGTTAAAAGAACACCACTGAATGAAAAAAATCCATCTGAATTTTACAATCCAAGTTTGGAATGTTTTGTTTTAGTTTAGGGGTCAGTTGGGGTTTTTTATGATCATTTTGAATCTTAGCACTGCTGCAGGTGCCCTGAGACTGCTGTTGTGGGGATCACCATCTTTGCAGTACTGTGAAAAAAAGGTTATTATCTGTAGTGATGAGGAAAGTGGTGCGCTCTGGAAAGGGATGCTAGGAAGGTATGTAAAGACCCAAAGGAAACCGGCTATGCAAGGAAACCAAAATCATCTTTTGTCCAAAACTTTTTTCGCCCCCAAGTGTGTTAGGAAAGTAAACTAACAAAGGGGACCAACATAAAACAGAAGTCAAGATCACTTGTAGCTGTAGGTGGAGAAAAAAAACCCAGCACAGAATATTGTATTCCATTTTATCTCAGCTTTAAATAAGTGGAAATGACAATATTGGCTAATGATTCATTTACCAATTTCGTAAGTGTTCCATGTGATTAGGATTGTTTTAACATTTTTTACACAGACCTGTCAAAACATTAAGGGGACATTTTCAAAGGGATGCACAGGTTGGTGATTCAGTTATACAACTCCACCACCAATGTTAATGAAAGTTGGGGAGGAAATTCTCCATATAATACTGGAGACAGGTGTTGAAGTCAGAGTACTGGAACCAGACTTAGGAAGCTGTGAGTTATAATACTAAATCAACACACACACTTGCAGTTTTATATGCATAATATACAAACAGTGAACAAATAATAATAGTGTCTCCAATACTGACTTACTCCACAGCCTTAGACAAGTCACAGACAGGGGTGCTGGAACAATTTGTATAGTGGGGGTGCTGAGAGCCATTGACCCAAACTATAAACCCTATACATGATGGAAACCACTTCAAGTCACAGGGTGCAGCAGCACCCCTAGTTCCAGCCCCTATGGTCACAGATTTTCCATGTCAGCTTCCTTATTTGTAAAATGGGGGTAACAACATTTAGCTACCTTGAAGGGATATTGTGGGTATTAATTAATGTTTATAAAGTGATTTGCAAATCGAAAGCTCTATGTAACTTATTTTTAAAATGTACTCCTCAAGGTACATCTACACTTCCAGAGGTAGGCAGAGTGCAGACATTGAACTCCCAGCTGGCACGGGTATGAACAGCAGCGTAGACCATGAGGCACAGCTTAGACGAGTAGAACAAAGTGCCCTGGACATCTGAACCCCTGAACCCCAATATCCTATACAGCTCTCTACATGCCCAAGCAGTGCCTCCCACATCTAGACTATTTTTAGCAGTGCAGTGTCCCACTGCCAGAGTCTTTCCCCACCACACTGAAAGGCTCCAGTGAGGGGAGGTAGTGGGGAAAGGTTCTGGAAACAAGGGAAAGGCTCTGACAGGAGGGAGCTACCAGAGCTTTTCCCTGCTGCCTGAACCTTTCACTGCCATGTATAGCTACCCACTGCAGCGACAAGCCTGGACCTAGCCTGCCTTTCACAGCAGCATGCAGCTCTGTGTGTAGCACCAGTACTCTACCCACTGTAGACAGAGCCTGTGTTTTGGAGCCTCGGGACAGACAAGAGCAACCATTCACAAAGTCCTTGGAGAGGATCTGACATTTCAATAAATAAGAGTCCAGCCTCAAATGGAAAAGGAAGACTTGTGGCACCTTAGAGACTAACCAATTTATTTGAGCATAAGCTTTCGTGAGCTACAGCTCAGTCTCTAAGGTGCCACAAGTACTCCTTTTCTTTTTGCGAATACAGACTAACACGGCTGCTACTCTGAAACCAGCCTCAAATGGAACTGGGCAAAAAACACCAGGCGGGAGGGTAAGGAAAGCTGTTTTAAACATGTATGTGAAATACCTGGGTCCTGATCCAAAACTCATTGAAGCAAAGCAGGTCCTTATGTGCTGCATTAAATAATTATAATGTGTTAGTTTACACTTTATATTACTTGGAGGTATATTTCATTAACCATTTAGGTTTAAGGGGTCAGAAATCACTGCCAGGCATTAACATATTATTCATTAGTACTACTGGGAATTCTAGGAAATCTCTGTTCTAGAGTCAAGGAGTCCATAACAAGAAAAGTCATACAATGTCATAGCATCTGCACTCTCATGTGCATGCGGATTCATAGATTACCTCCCATCGTAAAGCAGGCACAAGTTGCAGAATATGCTGGGCTTTATGGCACCAGAGAACATAATCACTCTTGAACCAGACTAAAAAGAAAGCTACAGGGTGCCAATGAAGTTGCCCATTGGAAATGGATCTTTGACTCTTCTTACCCTGTAGGAGAAGTGGATATATAGAAGTTCACATAATAGAAGGAAAAACTGTTACACTGAGCATGTAATGAAGGAACAAAGGTTAAACTATACAAAGACCATTTATTTTCTCCTTTTCTCTTACTTTTAAAAAAATACATATTATGCTGTAAACAAATTCACTGCACAAAATTCATTTTGGGTTGAAGGATAGAGAGTAGTACATCCAGAAAAGTCTAGCATTCCTAGTACCATATGTGCAACAAAATAGATGGGCAAAGTTTTGGATTAAGAACATTTTAAAATCTTCATTTTTATTGGAACCTTTCAACTATTGTATTACTATATTTTTCCCTCAAACCCTAGTAGCCTGAAGGCTCATGAATGTCCATAACCTCACTTGCAGGATTAGAGGGCCTGAGCCTGTTCTCATTTACACTGGTATAAACCACTGAAGTGAAGTATATTACACCAGTGTAAAACTGGTGAGAGATCAGAACAAACCCAGAGGGAATGAATGGTTGACTTTAAGGCATTGGGCTAGATTGTCTACTGAGATTTGGCTCCTTGGCTTCTATTGTGACTCTCACATTGGAGTTGTGGGGCTTATTTAATGTTTGGCAAGCGCTGTTTGCTGTAATTCTCTCTCTCTCTTTCTAGACACTGTTGAAATAAAAAAGCCTTGGGTGAAAGGCAAAATATCATCATCATCAATAAGATGAGTAATATTAGCCTATGCTTGTTTGCACCTGTTAATAGTTCATTATCCTTATCGAAAAGATTTCCTTTCTTTTTCTCCTTTTGAAATACATAGTTGTGGAGTTTATATTATTTATAAAATACAATAAGCAAAAAAATTAAAACCAAAAGGTAGTGTGCTCTCAATAAGGGCAATGGTTGACAAGAAGGCTGAAAATCTCACAAGAGGAGCTGCAATTTTGCAGGACCACACGTGCAGAGCAACTGATTTAGTTCAGCAAGCTAATCTATACAAAATGTATGAACTTTCTTTCTTATGGTTGTATCTTAAGAGGACTCTATAAGGTTATCACCATTTACTCCTCTCTGCCAAAAATAGCATATTGTACTTTTAAAGCTAATTTAAAATAAACTCAGGCTTTTGTTTCCACTTGCCTTTGTTTCCATGTCAACAGTGCTATTAATGAATGCACCAGGAAATGTCAATAAGGAGCAAAGAAGAATGAATAAGCACTAAAAACTTCACACACGGTACACACCCCTCACAATTATCTCACTTTAATAAAAATAGGTGAGGTCACCTACAGCATTAACAAATGCTTGGTAACACATTCTGACCCAGATGATTTTTCACAGTTCAATAACAACATGTTTGAAGTTTTCACTACAAACAACACACCCATAGGAGAGACCAAGTGTGGGTACAAGAGAAGCAACCAGCAATTATTGTGTTGACTTCTGTTACTTTGATCTCTGGGTCATGACCTTTGCTTTCTTGCAATCTTCAAAGCAGAGACTGTAGGTGAAGTTATTTAGAATGCACACTGTTTTTCAGGCCACTTTCTTTATGTTTCCTTTTTGGACTGGAATATTTTCTGGCTTTCCTCCTTCCCCTATATTTTAATATACAGCTCTTAATGCCCAGTTATCCCACACATACCCATGAGCTGCTCTCCCCGCTTCCCGCCCCACAACCCCCCAAAGTATTAAAGACACTATTTCTTGAAATAAACTTATGTAAAAATGTAATGTTGGCAAACATTTTAAACAATAGCATTTCACACAAAAAGGAAACTGAACTCACATTTAAAAAATATACATAATCTTCACAAAAACAAAAAACACTCTGTTCCAGCATTTTCAATAGTGTTAGTTGAGAAATAGCTTTTCTTCGTAAAAAAATTTCAACAGAAACAGATTTTTTTTTTTTTTTTTTTTTTTTTTTTTTTTTTTTACAAAAACAGTTTTTTAAACACATTCAACACCATGGATCTCAGAGGATCAGGGCCTTGCTGAAAGAATAATTTCATATGCAAAATTATGTATATAACATCCCACATGTATTTAGATATGCTATAACTTTTATAAAATTACATTAAAATTCATTTTTTAATTTGTGCAACTAACAGCACTTTAGATAATTAAAACTGAAAATCTGAAAAATATATTTGACTTTTCACCACTGGATTAGGTTTTTGTAGGGTTTTGTTTGGTTTAGTTTTTTGCTTTTTGCATTTCCATTCAGCTAGTTACAACAAAAATAGTTGATAAAACCTTGATTTCTCGCCACTTACTTTCTGGTTCTCACACATCTGTAGGATGTAGCAATGTTCAGGTTGCAAGCACCAGAAGGTCTGAATTCAAAACAAAAGGCTCTGGTGTGTGTGGTTTTTTGTTTTTGTTTTTTAAATTTCATATAGGTTGTGTCAAACTTTTTCTCTTTTTTAAAAAAATTAGGGCAGAATTTTATAAGGCACAGAGTCCTATGAAACTAAATACTCTGAACTCTGACTGACTGGAATGGAGGTGAGTATACTATGAATTTTGCAAGATGTGTCCCTTCAAATTTGGGCCTCAACTACCTGACCACAGCCCTTTGAGCAAAACTTTGAAACTCTCACCTACCTATGTAGCTACTGAGTCAATTTTCTCCATAAAGCAGTAGCCATAATAAGTATACATACCAAGACCTTTTGATTATAATACTGTCTGGCACATTCTAAAGATATGACTACACTGAAATTAAAAACCCATGGATGGGCCATGTCATCTGACTTGGGCTTGGGCTAATGGGCTGTTTAACTGTGGTGTTGTTTAACTGTGGTGTTGTTTAACTGCAATGTAGACATTCAGTATAAGGCTGGAGCCTGGGATCTAGACCTCTGCAAGGTGGGAAGGTCCCAGAGCTTGGGCTGCAGCCTGAGTCCAAATATCCACACTGCAATTAAACAGCCCCTTAGCCCGAGTCAGCTGACAAGGGCCAGCCATAGATGTCTAATTGTTGTATAGACAAGTCAAGACTATGGGGATGTGAACTGTAGAATGGTCTAATACGTTGTGCTCTAACTGCCCTGTGTAAACTTTGCTGGTGTGCACTAAAAGGTCACTAGTTCACATTTATGTAGTCCCATTTCAAACAGGACTACAGTAACACAAACTAAGTACTTTTGAGTTCTCACCAGCAGAGTTTACACAGGGTAGTTAAACTGTGACACTTCCAAGCACTCTACAGCTCATACTCCAGTAGTTAAATTACAGCACCATGCAGACAAGCCTAGTTTATGAGATACAATGAATGCTTATGGGAAAGTGCCAGGAAGTTTGCATTTCAGCTCCAGAGCTATATGTTATTTAACTACGGAGTAGGCGATTGACTTTAAAACTGGTTAATTATAACTGTTTTTATAGACGCAAAAATGCCAAAAAAAAAAAAATCTGATTGGGGGGGGGGGGACTTCAGTGTTGCAGTTTTCAACAGATAGATAAATCCAGTCACTTCACATTTCTGACACAGCGGTTTGCCACATTGTGACCTAAAACTACCTTGACCTCATAGAAATCAACATTTTGCAGTGAAATGAAACAACAGACATGCTTGTTTTGATGTATGGCTGTGTGACATATTATAAATATTACATCACATAACCGCAGAGATTGTCAATCAATAAGATTTTTTTCAGACAGCACTAAATGAACCATGGGTTCTTGCCTCTGAATGCCTCCTTTAAGGTACTACTTTTGCTTAAATGATTAATAGCAGACATATTGTCAGAAAGTGTACTTAAAGTGAAAAACAGTAAACTGTAGAAATATCATTCATTTTTAAGCAATTCTCTAGTGAAAATGTCACATAAATTTACATAGAGACAGCACTATCAGGCTTTTTGTAAGCTGGGTATTAGGCATACCTTCCACTTCAGGGTGAAAGTGATGGGAAAATATTTTATAAAATCTAGGCCACGTTACTTAGTGGAAACCAAGATGCCATAGCTATGCGGAATTCAAAAGTAGGATTGTTAGCAGTTAACATCTTTAGGCTAAAGATACATAGAAACTATTCTCAGAAGTTGGGAATACTGAATATAGAATGTTTATACTCAAGGGAGCAGTGCCGCTGCCAACTCCACAAGCAAAATTTCAACCAACTACAGTATTACCAATAAGCCACTGCTCCCTCCAAACAAACCTTCTTTCAGGTCTCCTATCCTTTCTACTGCATGTGTTGAACTATACCTCCTACATAACACTTTTGATCGTGTAAAGATACAATCAGTGTTTTCAATATCTTAGATAACATGCTGAAGAAAAGCTCAGTTTCTCACTTGGATAGATAGCTTACTGACCATGCTTTTTGCCTCTTGTTTAACTCAACAAAAGGGCCATTTTCAGTCAGCTAACATGGAAAACGCCAGTACTCTTGGTCTGAAATCCGGGATCATATTTGACTGGGGCAAAGAAGCTCAGACGACATCAAACAGAATTTTATTATAATGTCTCACTGCCAGAGGGCAGCAGCTATGAAGAATGATGTCACTTCAGCAGGCATTCCACAGAGTCTTGGATCTATATTCAATCACTGTGATCACCAATGACAATTAACCTTTATATTACGTTTTGTTCTTCAAAAAATATACCTATTTGCATATAACTAATTCCCAGATACATTTCTGTAGGGCTACACTCAAGAGGGGACACTTTACCAGGCTTCCACTTCCAAGTGGTTCCTGTTAATTGCCAAACTACCTTTTTGTCTAACTCTACTCATGAAAAGACATTCAAATGTCACACGGATATTTTGCTTATTTCAAGACTCATGGTTTGACTCTACGTACTGACTGCTCTCTCTTTGAGCAGAGAAGTGTGATATCTAAAGAGGAGCCTTCTCTGTATTCTTAATTGATTTCTTTTGAAGTATGTTGAAAGAAGCAAGTCCTCATAATTCCTTTGCAGGAAAAAAGAACGTAGATCTACGATAAGCTAATGATTCAAATCACCAGATTCAGCCACCCTTACTCACACAGTGAGTAGTGCCTCGCTCTGGGCAGGACTAAAGAGAGCACGTAAACTCACAATTAAGTTCATCTCTATTTAAGAAAGCACTTAAGAACATTTCACAAATTTGCGTGTCATCCTTGTGCAGGGGCCATGCTAATCTTCTCTGTATCGTTCCAATTTTAGTATATGTGCTGCAAGTTTCACTTTAAGCATGTGCCTAACTGCCATTGACTTCAGTGGGACTTAATAAGCACATGCTTATGTGCTTTCCTGAACCGGGGCCCCCTGCCAGTAATTCCACTGAAATCAATGGGGTTATTCAAATAGTAAGGCACTACACACAGCAAAATCTGGCCCTAAGGGAGTCATCTTTGCCTAAAGAGTATAGGTTTGTTATTTTGGGAACATGCTCTGGTTTTAGCCATCTGACTCTATCCAGCATTAAGAAATGGACGCATCTTATCATATTTGGGAGCTAAGATACTAACCTGTACCTCTGGTAGTCATCCTCATCCTTGTCCTTGCTGACCAGTTCATTTGGGCAAGCCATGTTTCCTAGTAAACTGAGATATTCCAAGGAGGGCACCACATCAGCCAAGTGATCCAGCAGGCTTTCTAAATCTGTTATGTGTCAAAAATTGTGGGTTAAGGATTCAATTACATTAATGCAAAAAGCATTTATAGTTGCACCACCACTGATTTAAAAATACATTTCAATAACTGGCAATCAAATTTACTATGACCCGCAGGAAGATGTCACATGAATTGTTACAAAGGCAAATGGGGTTAAATTTAAGTCAGGTTTTCGGCACAGATTGAAAGAAGTTGGCTGTTGTGTCATTCTTTTTTCCTTCTCTCTTTTCCATGTGGCTCACTGCAAAACATGAAAACTTTGACAAAATGATGGATACTGTGTGGTAAAATGGTTAGCCATTTCTGGAGCCATTAAACTTTTCCAACTTGGAAACAAACAGTTATTTCAATAGCACATTCATCACTAATACATTCAGTCCACTAGAAAGTGAATTAAAAAAAGGAGTCAACCCACAACAAACCGCTTTCACTACAAGAATATAAATGCTTTGAGTGTCACAGCAATGCATTCATTATTATTCAATTTGTATACATGAATAAATGCTTCACTGAAAGCAACTTAAAAACCCCAGCGTTACAACATGAGGTATACATCGTATAACAAGTGGAAATAAACTCTGGAAACATCATCCAAATGGTTGTACAGTTGGGTGTTGATCAGGCTTTTCCTCACTATATAAATATCTCCACCTTGGATACCTTAAATGAATATGAAAATGAGATTTAAATATCCACTGCAACATGAGAAATGCAAGTTAGATTTAAGCAGCACAGCACACATCAGATTGAACAGGTGCTGGGCTGTTGATTAAACGAAGAAAAAGTATTCATTTTGTTAACATACAATATAAAAGTCCTTAAAAGATTATATATAATCTTATTTCTTTCAATTATATACAAGAAAATGCTGATTCTCAGGAAAGAAGCTGTATGTACTGTGGCAGAGCTCCAACCTTGTCCCCGCGACTTCCAGGCAGTTTATGTTAGCCTCAGAGGCTCACTGCGACCCTCCACATACCCCTTCTCTCTCTAGGGCCAGGGTTACAGTCTACTGAGCCCTTTTCATCATAAGCCAGCAAGAAGGTCAGTGAGAGAACTCCCACAGTCTCTGTTATCCCTATGGGCATATTCAAGAAGAGTGTAGCCTCCTGTCTTGACAGGGGCCTGTCTTCCCCTCCCAGGGGTTGTTTCTACTCTGGGTTCCGGCCCAGGGACCCTAATGGCAGCAGCTGTTGGCAGCCGACCTTTCACCGCCAGAATTGCTACATTTCCCTGGGCCACTTCCTAACAGCTCTCCTGCCTTTCTCTCTTAAACGCCTTCTTCACTCTTACATTAGGGCTCTCTTTCCAGGGTGTCTTCATTACCCAGACCTTCAGCCACACTTCCTCTTCTCTGGCTCCCTTTGACCTGACCGGAGTGAGCCCTTTTATAGTATCAGAGGGGCCTTAATTAGAGTCAGGTGTTCACATTAGCTTAACGGCCTCACCTGACTCTTTGCAGGTTAATTGGAGTCATGTGTCCACTCTAGCCTGGAGCAGCCCCTGCTCTGCTCAGTCAGGGAACAGAAAACTGCTTATCCAGTGGCCAGTATGTCTGCCTTCTACTACTCTGCTGTGCCCAACTGGCCTGGATCTATCACAGTACATACATATTATTTTTACCTTAAAAATGGACTGGCTTTGACAATAGTGACAATTATTCTAAAACTATTCAAGAACAATTCAATGTTCTGTTCTCATCCATTTCTGCTACTACAGAATTTTTTTTCAAAATAATCCTCAGTTCACTTTTATTGCTATTATTTATACTTGATTTATGTTTTTGTATGATCTTTGTTATTTTTAGATGATGGAGTTTATTTTATTTCTTCACCTCAATGTCTTAGGAGCAGCAGCAGCAGCAATAGGCCCTGGAATGTCAAGAATGGCTTCATTGCTAAAAACTCTTCTTTTGTTGTAAACTTAATTTCTATTTTACTTCTCACGTGTATAAAAGCTCATGCTGATAATTATCATTAAGATTTTTTGTATGTTGATAGCCACCAACTCTATATTTACATTTATGCTCTTTTCCATAGACTCTTATGTATCCTCAAATACTCTGCATAAGAATGGGGAAAGTAGCTACAGAGAGAAAATTAAAGCAGACAAGAGTGTCACTTTTTAACATGATACAGCAGAGTTAAGCCTCACATATAGAGGATTATGTTAGAACTATCAAGATAGATTCAGCAACCATTAAAAAAAAAAGTGGAAAGACTCCAACTGATTTCAGGGGGCAATGGATCAGGCCCTTAGAAAAAGTGCATTATTGTAACAATATTATTACAAATCCATCTTTTTCTGCTACCCAAGCCTAACCAAGACATAGTGGTAACTTACTCTGATGCCTCTGAACCCCTGATTCACAGATTATCCTTTTGGAGGAGGATAATGGCTTTCATGGCTCTCCTAGTCAGTACATAACTGACAGAAAGAAAGCACATTTTGCTGAGGTGAAGTACTTATACATTAGCATTGAATTTAGAGAGTCGTCAGACATTGCCAACGGAAGATCAAATGATTGTTTGAAGTAACCCTGATTCAGGTGCAATCCTGTTAATCTTCTGTAGGACATCTCAACCTACAAAGATGTTCCCTGAAAGAGGTGCTTTAGCACCACAAAAGTTAATTATTTCCATTTCTTTTCCTTAATGGCAATCCCAAGAAGTTTGCTATTAAAGATCTGACCTTTTATTACAGAAAATTCTTAGTGTAGCACAGGTAGAAAAGATCTTCCTTTACAGAGTGAGTGAGCAGAATTTTCTGTCATCACTTCATTAAAACATCTTGTGAAGCAGAAGTTATTCATTTTTCAATCCTTAGAGCTACTTAAAGAATGCTGAATCAGGTTGGGACAGAAGTGTTCACTATAAATCCAAGTCAGCCATGAACCATATTACCAAAAGTATTTAGGTGCCTAACAGTGCAGAGAGGAACCTCTAGCAGGATTTACAGAAGTGCCTCAACAGGTTAGTCACCTAACTTCCCTTGAAAGTCAACAATACTGACATGCCAACTTCACTTAGGCACTCTGGTAAATCCCACAAGATGCCCATCTGCACCTTTAAGAATCTAAAAATATGGCCGCAAGTATCTAGATTAAATGTGAGCACCAGACACTGACCTTTACTTTTAGAAGAAGAAAAATGTAGGTTCCTACTCAGCAGAGAAGGAGAACTCATAACCAAGACGACATCAAGAAGACTGAGGTGTTTCATGCAAATTTTGCTTCAGTGTTTACTAAAAAGGTTAATGGTCACCAGATACTCAATACAATTAATGTTAACAAGGGGGAAGGAACACAACCCAGAACAGGAAAAGAACAGCTTAAAGAATATTTAGACATGTTAGATGTATTCAAGTAATCACAGCCTGATGAAATTTGTCCCAGTTACTTAAGCAACTACCTGAAGCAATCTTGAAACCATTAGCATTTATTATCAAGAACTCATGGAGGAGAGGTGAGATCCCAGACGACCGGAGAAGGGCAAACATAGTACCTATCTTTAAAAAGGGAGGAGCTGGGGAATTAAAAATGTCAGTTAACTTCTATATGTGGAAAGATACTGGAACAAATTATGTAAAAATTCTTAAGAACCTACAAATCTCAGTTGGGGGCTCAAGGTCCTACTATAATATAAATAATAATCAATTCTCTTTCATGAAGAAGGATTCCAAACCACTTTTCAAATCCTGGGCTAAACCCTTGGATCTGAACTTCCAGCCAGTGCCTTGCTTGTTACACTGTGAAAGAAAAATTAGAGATCATTTGAAGCCAGATACCATATCAAAGCCTGCAGAAGAAAATCCACACTATTCCTCTGCTGCAGTCAACTAAGAGGATGATAGGGTGATAAGTAACAGCCAGCATGGCTTTGACAAGAACAAATGATGCCAAACAAACATAATTGCCTTCTTTGAGAGAGTTACTTGCCTAGTGGATGGAAGCAGTAGACATATCATATCAAGTTTAGGAAGGCTTTCGACACAGTATCAGATGACAATTTCATAAGCAAACTAAGGTAATGTGGTCTAGATTCAAGTATTATATAGTGGGTGCACAACTCGTTGAAAGACCATATTCAAAGAGTAGTTATCAATGGTTCGCTGCCAAATGGGGAAAGCATATCTAGTGGGATCCCACAGAGGTTAGTCCTGGATACAGTACTATTCAATATTTTCATTAATGACTTAGATAATGGAGTGGAGAGTATGCTTACTAAATTTGTGGATGGCACCAAGCTAGGAGGGGTTGCAAGCACATTGGAGGACTGGATTAAAATTCAAAACAATCTTGACAAATTAGAGAATTGGCCAGAAATCAACAAGATGAAATTCACTAAAGATAAGTGCAAAGTACTTTAATTTAGAAGGAAAAAAAATCAATACACAACTACAAAATAGGGAATAGCCAGCTAAATAGTAGTACTGCTATAAAGAAGTAGGGTTATAGTGGATCAAAACTGAATACAAGTCAACAATGTGATGCAGCTACAAAAAAAAAAAAGCCAATATCATTCTGGGGTATATTAACAGAGAGTTGTATGTAACGAATACAATGTAATTTTCACACTCTATTCAGTCCTGGTATGTCCAATTCTGCGCACCACACTTTTGGAAAGATGTGGACAAATGGGAGGGAGTCCAGAGGACAGCAACAAAAATGATAAAAGATTGAGAAAACCTGACCCCTGAGGAAAAGTTAAAAAAAAAACTTGGGCATGTGTAGTCTTGAGAAAAGATGACTGAGGGGGACCCTGATAACAGTCTTCAGATATGTTATGGGCTGTTATAAAAACGGCAGTGACACTAGACAAACAGCTGCCAGGTATGGGTTTAGGTTTATTTGGTCCTGCCTCAGAACGGGGGGTGGACTTGATGACCTTTCGAGATCTCTTCCAGCCATAACATATCTATGATTTAGAGATTTTAATTTTGCATGTGAACTTCCAGGCAAGCATGAAGGGAATCATATAGTGATTCAGTTGATAGCCAGTTTTATGTGACGTCTCACCACATTCTTTATTGAGATATGTATTATTAGCAGTCTTTAATTTACCCTGTTCCAATGGAATGGATGATGGTATCCTATGGGTTTTTTTTTTATTTTATTTAAAACAGTAATGTATGTAGCACCACAAATTTTCATGGTGTTTTATAGAAACATGGAGTAAGACACATTCCCTAACCTAAGAAAACCCCTAAAAAAAACTACTTATTTACAGAAAAGTGGATTTTTTGGACAGTAGCAAGCAACATCTGCTGGTAGCACTTCAAAAGAAATGTGTGGAATAGGATGGTAAAATTTGAAAGCCAGAATCATTTATGTTAGCATCTGAGACCAAGTCATTACTAAAATGATTATGCCTTAGTTCATTAATTGAACTTCTGCTCTCTAGGACTCTAACCATCACACACGCACCCATGAAAAATAGCCATGAGCCCATCACATGTACAGATTTCCCCCCTGAACTAGGAGACCCATCCATCTACTGTCACAGATTATTCTTTGCAAAGTATGTTGAAGTCACGTAGGAGCTTTCTCGTGATTGAGTGCTTCCCTGAAATGAATCATAGCTCATGATGCCTCAGTGCACTGTTTCATTAATTGGCATATCATGTGCTCATTATAAAAGATCAACACTAGGCCACCAAAATAATACATTAAAATATCTATAAGGTTGTGTTGAGAACAGACAAAGTAAGCAGAGTCAGAAATGGGAGTGAAAATCCATTCTCAGCTTCCCCATTGTGGTTTATTATTGCAGCCCAGAGGGTGTCATCATGGTGTGATCTGAACCAAAGAGCTGCAAAATCCTTCTGTAGCACTTTAAGACCACAATTTTAACTCCACTCTCTGTGAAAAGTAAATCCACCATTACATCCATGGACACTATTAGAGATTATTTTTTGACGGGTAGACACGTTGGTGCTGGACTGATGGAGTTTTTTTTTTATTTTTATGTACATTTTGACTATTTAGATATTTGACTACCTACCATGTGCGTGTGTGTAGCCTGCAAATGTGAATACGGCCGTCTCCATCACTTGAAATCTGTTTTTAAAATATCTCAACTATGTCAATTAAAGTGCCCCAGGAAGTATTCACCAGTCTCCTTATTCAGTAGTATCATCAATCATACCAATAGTTTATGTTGTTCCTAAGGACACTTACCAAAAAATAAATCCTCACCAAAAAAAATGAGCTATCTGTCCCTTTATTTTATTCAAATTGATTAAAGATACCAGAACTGTCAGTACACACTAAATGTACAAACATTATACATGTGCATACCTTCCAATCCCAAAGAAATAGATAGAATAAACTTTTTTAAAGTGTGCTCTGTGTGTGCGCGCACATGTGTGTGTGTACACACACACACACAGGCATACTTAAAGTTTATTCTGGATCTAGAGATATTCCTGGTTCCTGCAGTATTCCCCATTTTAAACTCAGGGAATATTACTAGAATGAGTAATGTCTCTAAATCTTTTATTGTCTGCTCATTGTGCATACATTGACATAGACAAAGTATGTGCATACACATTGTGTACCACCCATTGTATAAACACACACATGCACATGAATAGATGGTTTTTATTCTACTGATAAAAATCAAACACCACATTTCAAGCTAGGCACAACCAAAAATACCTTCTTCCTATCTCCCTTTCACCATCCTAACAATACTGTGCTGTCTGCTGTGAAACAATCAAAGATACTTATATTCTTTTCCACCTAACTTGACTATCTAATTTCTCTTCTGGTGCACATCACCATAGTATCTAAGCACTCTTTTATTCAACAAGAATAAAGTCCAATAAAGTGCCAAGACTTCACTCCTCCTTAAAGGTTGCTGGGTCAGTAGTGTGTATGTGTATATGTGCACGTGTCAAAGAGAGCTCACTTCTCTTCCCTCTCCTTTCTTTTTTCTTAGTAGTTGTGACCGTAAGAGTGACTGTAAGAGTTGGATTAAAGAGTTCTGAAAGTGGCCAGGTTTGTGGTCACTTTCAACTTCTCTGGAAAGGAGTTGCACAGTATTTAAAACAGCCGTCAAGAAAGCTTGGCCTCTCAAGTTTTAACTTGGAGACTGACAGCTTAATTCCCTATAGAACACAACCAATGAGGGATGTTGCAATCACAGAACAAGAGGCATACTTTTAGTTAGCTTTGTTTATTAAAGGAGGACCTCACAGACAATGACAGATATCCTGATTTTCTCCTTAGAATTACAGAAATGTAGGACTGGAAGGGATTTTAATAGGTCATATATTTCAGTCCCCTACACTCAAGGAAGGACTAAGTAATAACTAGCGTTTCTCTAATAACTATTAGGTGTTTCTCTAACCTGTACTTTAAAATCTTCAGTGATGGAAATTCCACAACCTCCTTAGGCAATTTATTCCAGTGCTTAACCACCCTGACAGTTAGGAAGTTCTTCCCAAAGTCCATCCTAAACCACCCTTGCTACAGTTTGAGTCCTTTGCTTCTTGTTTTATTCTCGGAGGTTAAGGAGAACTTCCTCCCTCCTCTTTGTAACCACCTTTTATGTACTTGAAAACTCTTATGTCCCCTCTCAGTCTTCTTTCCCAGATTAAACAAACTCAATTTTTTAGAATCTTCCCTCATAGGTTTCTTTTCCTAGATCTTTAATTATTTAATCAGTCAACCCTTATCATGGGATCACTCTTGTTTTTTACCCCTTTTATCCTTACCCAGAGACTTTCAACAAGTCCTCCTCCTATTTCCATCTCAACCTCAGTGCAACTGAACACATCTTAGTATACAGACATCTAAGATACGGATTTGATTTCTCCTCTATGTTCCCGCTTGTCTCTCTTTTGTCCTGGATATAATTGCCCACGCTCTCCCCAGATTTTGACCCTTCTCCCGGGTCTCCATGTTTTTGACTCACCTGTGGACTTTTTTCTCCTGCCCCCACAGAACCTAGTTTAAAGTCCATCTTGCTACGTTAGCCCGCCTTTTTCCAAAGATATCTTCCCATTTCCTCTTGGGAGTGGTGACCATGATTCTCCCAGCCTTTGGGGGTACAGAGCTTCTCCTTCTCCACCTTTGGGGGCAATTCCTCATCCTTTGTTGCCAGGGCAGCATAATTGTTCTTCATCACTATGGTGGGTGGGTTGGGAGCAGGCAGGGTCCTCCCTGCGACAGAGCCATACCCTCCTCCCCCGGTGGTGTGGCAGCAGTCCTCTCTAGCTGGAGATTGCCATTGAATACCCATATTCTATGGCAAGACAATGTAGTAAATGGGGCACCATTGTGTTATGCTTTTGGCAGCTGGTGTGATTCAGGAGGTGGGCTGCTGCATTGTGGATCATTTGGAGCTCCCACATTTTAAGATCAGTGCAGTCATTCCCAATACAATGAGCTGCGGTAATCCAGCCTGGACATTATGAAGGCCAGACCTTGGTCTGATAGTATGCTCTGCTCTTGCCAAGAGCAGATAGAGGAAGGTATATTTGGCAGCTGCACCTATCTGAGCATCCAGAAGCAGTGAGGAATTCAACTCCTAGGCTACAAACCAATTTGACCCTTTGAAGGCAGGTACTATGGTGACCATTTACCTCTTCAAAACATTTCTCTTTTCCCTCCCAGCTTCCAGTCTGTCTTGCTCAGGCTTTGCTTCACCCATCTCCCTTCCATCCACCTGCTGATCTTGGCCAGGCAACAGTGCTACAGAGACTGAAATAGCAAGAAGTAGAGCTACACATTATTTACATTTGAGAATGTGATTGCTTCAATTTGTTGATGATCAGAAGAGATTCAGGAGAGATTCCACAGGTGAATGGTGTGGTACCAAAAGGGAAGTTAACCTCTGAAAGACAGGCGATGGGTATGGCTACACTGAAGCTGGGAGCATGCTTCCCAACACAGGTAGACAGACAGGTGCTAGCTCCACTTGAGCTAGTGGGCTAAAACCAGCAGCATAGCAGAGGTGGCAGCTCAAGCTAGCTGCTGAAGTACAAACCCATCAGGACCCCCTACAGTATGTACTCAGGTGGCTAGCCTGAGCCTCTGCCTTTGCTATCCCTCACTACACTGCTATTTGTAGTGCACTAGCTCGAGCAGAGCTATCACATATCTGCCTGGGCCCACTGGGAAGCAGACTCCCAGCTACAGTGTAGACATACCCTACGTGCAGTGCTAGGTATTCGAGGTGGGATAGCCACAGAACTATCTAGTAATACACGAGTAGATATACTCCCTGTCTGGGTGCAAGATGACATCATCCATCAGCAAAAATGATGCCATTTCTGTTCCATCTTCTGATCTCAAGCCTGACTGGCAGAGGTACAGAATCTTGGCAGCAGACAAGGTGAAGCTGAAAATCGTTCTTTGCTAGTGGTGTATACAATTTGATGAAGATAGAGGGTTGCATACAGGCAGTAGGTTGATAGGCCCAGGGATAGCTTCCTTAGTACTGACCAAACTTACTGCATACTTTGGGAGCAAGTGATCTTCCAAAGTGGCATTTATGCATCTCTGTGTAGGTAGATTCCCAGGTGTTTTTCACAGATATGAAGGGCATAGGTCTGAGCTAAGCTTTCTTGTAGTATTTCAAGAGTATCTTGTTGTGAGCATGAGACAAAGACTGGCAAGAGGGAGCGATGTTTCTAATCCTGGGCTCAATATACAGTTCCTTTTGCCTGGAGAGCATACCCTGAATCCAGGTGATCCTTCTTGTCAAATAGGGTGACCATTCTTCATGACATGTGATGCCTTCTTCTTCCAGGGTAGTGTGAAGTTAATCAGGATGGATATAGCAGTTCACTATCCTGAAGAGTTCAGAGAGCCATGATTTAATGGCTGCTAAAGTATTCTAATCACTGCTCGGGAACAGGACACATAATTTTTAGGCTTCAGGTCTACCTGCTTCTTCCACAGATTTTCACCATTAAGCATTTCACTTCCTTCTCCTCTACTCCATGCACCACTAGTCATCTCAGAAATAAAGTGGATTGTGAGCATTTCCCTTTTGGAAGGATAGACCGATTCCTGTTTTATTCTAGATGAGTCTTCTTCCCATTGCCATGTCATAGATTCATAGATATTTAGGTCAAAAGGGATCATTATGATCATCTAGTCTGACCTCCTGCACAACGCAGGCCACAGAATTTCACCCACCACTCCTGCGAAAAACCTCTCACCCATGTCTGAGCTACTGAAGTCCTCAAATCATGGTTTAATGTCCTTTTCCACAGTTCTACTGCATTCTGGCTTCCAACATCAGTGCAGTCCATTTTAAACTGATCCCCTATGGTACTCATTTCAGTATGCTATTAAATATCCATGGCCCCTTGCAAATAGCCAAGTCAAGGATGTACCAGTTGATGTGCTGCAGGAGGCTCACATGAACCCTCATTCTTCAAATGTGCCATCCAAACTGAAGAGAAGGTTATGGGAGGTCTCCTTCCTCTGTATACTGCCAAATCTTCCCTGCCTAAGAGCACCTATCTATAGAACTCAAAAATACTTTCAAAGAGCATTTTTTCCCCCTTCTCTGCAAGTTCAACACCCTCCCCCCTGACTGTACTAACAAATTTTGTGTACGTCCTTTGTTAAATTACTGGCTGCATGCTGCAGGAATGTACACTGGTATATGTAATTCCTTATCCCATTGAACAGCTGAGTTTTGAGAGATACACCCGGAGAACTAACCTTCATAATTTAAAACCTGCATTTTAAAAAACTGCTTCATGGACCAAACCCTGCTCATCTTACTCGCAATTACTTTGAGGGACTGTTCACTGGACTAAGGCAAGCAGGATTTGGTACTATATATTGAATATCATTGTAATTCTAACAGAACCTCTTTAAATCGCACGAATGCTATTTCCTTCTCTGATTCTGTTCATTTAGTCTTGATTCAGGAGAGTGTCCTCTACTTGGCAACAGGGAAATGCAGAACTACATAATCACTGATCTGGCAACCCACACTGTACACCCCATGCGGGGGGAATGCTTCATCAGATTTTGTACCATGGATAGGATCAGCGAGAATTTTTTAGTTTGTGCTGTGTCATAGTGTGTTTAATCAAGGTTTTACTGTAAAAGCAAATAATAAAACAAAATAGTTGTCTATATCCAACCCTCAGGACCTTGCCATTAACCAGAAATCCAACCAAATTAAACTAGTACAGAGGTGATCTTTGGAACACAGAAGGCTGCAATGGCAAGTTATTCGGACCCCAAGATTACACCTAATTTTGCTCATATGTTTTCAATGTTTTAAATTTAAAAAGTCAAAGATAAATGTGTGCAGCTGTAATATTTGCAGCTACTTTTTATGCGCCACAATACAGGACTATAAATTGCTTTTCTGTTTGCATTTATTGTAATAAATGCCTGAGCAGCTTTGTCCTTATACTGCCATTACAAGGAAGGGGCCTCCATGGACTATGCTTCAGGACTCTGCAGGCTTCATTTGACTTCAGGCCACAGTTTGATCACCCCTAACTTTGGTGACTATAGGCGTGTGCAAACACACGCTAAAACATTGCTTCTAATAGCACTTAGCACATGCTTAAGTGCTTTGCTGGTTACCGATGGACTTAAGCACATTCTTAAATGTCGTACTGAATTGGACCCAGGTTTAGATTGCCTACATCTTTTGGGGTAGCTAATGGGAAAGTCATAAATTCAGTGACTGACTCAGAACTGTACATGCGCAACAGCTACCAAACTGTTCATATTGACCAACCGCATTAACAGATCACTACATCCAAGGAGTTTTTTTTGTTTTAAAAAGAGGTATCCAAAGTCTTAAAAGTTTATGCTGTTTCACTGCATGCTCTATTCCACTAGAGGTCAGCCTGCAACAAAACCCCAAGCAAACACAGGAGCTGCTGCATGCTGCCAGCATTGACATTATTTTCTTTCTCTATTTTATCTATTAAAAAAGATTCCTTCAGAGCCATAACTTAGATCTCACTCTAAAATGGAGCAACAGGAAGATATAATGGTGCATTTCATTTATGAATGACCTATAATAAATTACTGTGAAGTATTCCAGGTGCCAAGAGAGAGGCTGCTTTGTCTGCACATGAACTATATTTCACATACTTTAATTTGGCTGACACATAAAACTCATTTGACATTTTGCAGGTATTTCTTTGAAAGGATATTTGGTTCTTGTTGAGCGTTAAGGTATGGAGGTGAGGTAACCTGGGTAACCAAAGGTCATTTCCGAGGAGATTGTTGTCCAAGATCAACTCTTCCAGGCAACTGAATGTTTTTAGTCCTTCTAGTGACCTGCAAACGACAAAGACAACAGGAAAAATGATACTCCATTAAATCAGAGAGGCCATTATGAGCTGAAATAAATATTTTAACCTTCCCTTTCAAGAGAGGGAACAGTTTTGGTTTGGCCCTGTCAGGAGAGTGAATGACAAGAATTAGTGGCAAGGGGAATGCTGGCACGGCAACACATCCTTCACATGCTGGCAGGATGAAGGATGGGGGTCACTTAGTGAGTAGCCAGGATCCAAAACAAAAGGCTTCAGATACGGGGCCTGCAGGATGAATTTGTCAATGTCTTGTGCCTTCAGGCACCCAGCCTCGCCTGACCCTAACCTCCATTCCCAAGATAAATAACTCTGTCACAGTTCACCTTCATTCCCTGGACACAAATTTAAGTTATCATTCATCATTTCTGCCAAGAAATATCATACCCCAACAACAAAAATACATCCAACTTCAAGTATCGTTTCTTAGCAGTTACCTTACTGCAATTATAGGAAAAGCTGTGGGGATTTTTGTTCTTTTTTATTAACTACTTAATTTGCTACTGCTTGCATCTCTGAGACCAACATAAAATGCTTCATATTTGCAGAATTGCTCCAGACACAGAAGCCATATGCTTTGATTTTAAAGCCTACTGCCCCAACCCCTGTAGAAAGCAGTTTTAAAAAGAAGAACTTTACAGCATAAAAATGCAAATGCCAGGTATCTGTGAGAAACCACCACCCAGTTAGGAAAGTAGAGGAAGATATTGACGAACTAGCTTCCCTGCTCTGCTGAGGCACTTATTCCAAAGTTAACTCTTAATTTCAGAGGCTTGCACATTCCTAAAGGAGGGAGGTAAGGGGAGAAAAACCCACATTAATCAAGAGAGACAGCAGGTTATATGGAGCAAATGAACAGCCACACATTCACAGCTCATTCACCTACCAGACACCTAGAGAGATGCTGAGATTGCATGACTTGACAGCTGATCTACTATGCCGACCAGTGGGAAGATCATCACTGTATCTCTTGGCTGTTTTATAAAATGTGATGAATAAGGGAGATGCAGTCTACACTATTCATTTTCTAATGACATTTATACTAGGGGTATTTTCCTCCTTCCACTCCCCACCTCTTTCTTTGTTTCTTTGCGCAAAGATCCATTAAAAAAAAATAAGGCGAGCCTCTTAGAGAGAGATATGGAACATGTCACTAATGGAGGAAAATGCAGCAGTTAGGATGAAATGCGATTTTTTAATTGCGTGGATTAATTTAATGTCCACCAAGTCAACAAAAACCCAGATGCTGCTTCTGCAGATGCATCACTGCCTCCCCCATTGCCATTATGAAGCACAGTCAGAGGGTGCAAATTGAAAATTCTTATGTGGGAAGTCAAACCTGCAACCTTCAAACTAAAGTTTAAGGGCACTGTCTATTAGTTATAAATATTCAAAAGTAAAAACCAGCACTCAAGTACTTAAACAGCACCTTCAGTCTAAGGCTCTCACAGGACTTCAAACACTTACACTGCATTATCTGTGGGAAGTATAGTTAAGTATCATTAACCCCATTGTACTTATGGGCAATTGAGGTACACAGAGGTTAAGTGAATTTGCCCAAAGCAAGTCATTGGCCAGGTCTACACTATAACCTCTTGCTGGCATAGCTATGCCAGTCAGAGGTGTCATCTCTAGCCCATATAGCTGTGTCAGCAAAGGCCCCCAGTGTAGACGTACAGCTTATTTTATTTGTTTGGGGGGTTTAGTGGGGGAAGGAGCAGGGAGGTGGCTGGAATAAGCTATCCCAGCAAAAGCAGTTTTGCTAGCATAAACTGCATGCACACTAGGAGCATTTTTTTGGTATAGTGTACTGGCATAGCTATACCAGCAAAGCACTCCATACAGACCTGGCTTCTGCCAGGATCAGGATTAGAACCCAGAGCTGCCCCAATGCTTCTGCACAAGTACCGGTGAAAGAAAAGCAATCTAGAGGAGGTAGGAGCTAATTTATTATGCTGTTATGATTTTTAATTTGTTTATTTGACAAACCTAGTTTAGAAAATTCCCCTTAACACTCTTTACTATATAAATAGCTAATAGCGGAGTATAGCCAACCCTCACTTTTTAATATAAGGCTTCTGCTTGCCAAAAGGAGTTCAAAATAGACCACTTCTCTGTCAGCGCCACAGAGCCTTATGGGACGCTAATAGACCCTATGTGAATAAACATTGCTTGGGTTCTGGTCAGTGTCAGCATCAAATACACATTGTTCCTGAGTTATGTTATGCAAATATAATGCCTTTATCATGAGAATCAGCAAATGGTTGGCAACTGGCAAGGAGAAGAAAGCATACATCCAGCATTGCTGCAGGGGAGGCATAAAACAAAATGACAAGCCATGAAGTGGGACAAAGGCCCTGAAACACTAGAGGGAGTTGCCTATTGAAATGGCCTTTCTTTCTAAATCTTAGGCTGCGTACAATGGTACTAGCTTCATAGATGAGTAGAGAAAATTGTGTGTAAATCCCCTTACACCTGTCTGGTTTTGATAATTTTTGCCATGTAATGTTATTAACTGCTCAGTTAAAAAGGAGCTGTGTTACACAGGGGGTTGCTTATTAATTGTTGTTTTCATGTCATCAGCATGGTGTGCACTTGGTGATTTAATCAGCTAAATTCAGAGCCTAGGGACAGGGCAGGGATTGCTACAGTGCAGAGAGGGTGTAGAAAATTAACATAAATTTACATCCGTATGTTATTTTGCTATTCACAGAATTATCAGCTTCCCCCGCTCCCATCCCCACTAAAGAATCAAAAAAGAACTTCATTCGAAAGTTGTTGAGGAAACAAGGAAGAAATTTTGTTTGCTATCATGAGTGATAACAGTTATCAAATCTATATAAAAGTGCAGGTGTATCCTCATCATAATATATTAGGGGAATGTCATCTAGTAGTTATATCCTGGGACTGAAAAGGATATAAGGCTCTAAGTATGATCTCCAGAGTCAATTTGCTGCTTGAACTTCAGCAAGTTACATAACTGCTGTGTGTCGTGGTTTGTCATCTGTGGAGTGGGAAGAAAACCTGCCTACGTGACACATGCGTATTGTGAGTCCGAACAGATTTTTGGAAAACGTTCTGAGGGCCCCAGGTGACAGGTGCCATAAAAGTACGACATAGAATATTACCCTTTCAATGGAGTGCTAGAAGGAACATATTATTGTATTCAAAATATTTTATTATTAACATACCCAAAAGTGAAGGGGTGAAAGAGACAGCAAAAGCAGCAATTATATCACTGTGAGAAGAATGGTAAAAAAACAAAACAACAACAACAAAACCTAGACACACAGAGAAAACTGGAGGAATTTTCTGAGAAACAGCAACATCTTAAAATGAAATCTTGGATGCTTCCTCATAGTTCATAGCAGGGGAGCAACTCCCGTCTTGGTCAATTAACAAACACCGCCTCACCACCACAATAGAACCAGGACATAAGGGGTAGTGGCAGCTAGCTCTTTTCCCTAGTTGGTTTAGAAAGCTAATAAGCATCACTGAATTGTATTGCAGGTTGCTTTTCCCCTGTTCTAATGACATGAAAGCTGCCCATTATCTCACCCACAGGTACCATCTCAGTTACCTCATTGCAGGGCTCACACTCCACTCCCAGAGGAGAGCAAGTGCTGCCAAGAGATTTCCATTGCAATTTCTGAAGTCACATCAAAATGACAAAACATCACAATGTATTCAGCTCTGCCTGATCTGTACAGAAAGAACTTTAAGTTTCCACTGTAATTAACCCTATCCTCGTTAAGATAATTATGATCAAGCTCCCTGTCACAGCTAATATCACAGCATCATTGCCTATGGCTCATGCTTTGCCCTCATTAGCTTACAAAAACAGTGCGCTAAACAGGCAACTGACTCCTTCTGCAAAATGACTTAAGATGTTCTGTAACCAGACAGTAAATAATCCTTTATAATACAAAGGTCTCAGCAACGTCCTTTATCCAAGTCCTTCAGCTAATCAGTCTGATTTCTCCCAGCTCGCTTTTCCATAATTCATTCATGATTTCCAGCAAAGTTTTAATCATAAAGGAATGTCATTGTAGAGATTTTTCTGTGCATAGGCACAGTAATTGTCGACTATGCTATTTTATCCAGTCCCTCTGGCTTGATGTGGAAACGGATTTGGTTACACTGAAACTAAATAGCAGCTCCTCTTATTGGTAATATTTGGCTGTGCATTCACAGGATTTTGAGAGAGAAAAAAGCAATGTTATCTCATCCAAGAATGACCAAACCTCCATATTATGCAGTTGTCCTTGTCCTGAAATAACAGTGTGCTCAGAAGTATATTTAAAAGAGAACATGCTGCCTTCTCTCTCTTAATAAGACAGCTGACTCGTTCCTAATTACTTTTTTTCTGGTCTAACAGGAAAAAGAGAGGGCAGTTAACCATATGTAAATGAGAGAGTTTGGCTTTTCCCTTGAAATTGATTTGGGCTCTGGTGACAACAGGTAGCCATTACCAAAAGTTAAAAACAGAGTTGTTAGGAGAGGAGAGCTTGTTTAAATCTCTCTCTCCTGGCCTTTCTAACTTCTTAGCAGATTAAAAAAAAAAAAGCAGCAGCCCACAATGAGGCACTAATCATAATTTCAGTATTTAAATTAAAGAAAATAAGACTGATTTGCACTTCTATAGCATCAACTGTCCAAGGATCTTAAGGCATTTTACAAATGTTAATGTATTAAGCATCACAAAACTGCTTTGAGCAAGGAATCGCCATTACACAGAGGGTAAAACTAAGGGAGAGAGAGAGATTAAGGGACTAGCCCCAGTTGACACCCAACAATTCTCGAGGACAGAAGGGAACAGAACCCAGGTTTCCCAACTTCCAGTCCTGCACTTTAACTACCACCACCACAACAGAGATCCATAATATAAACGGAGACATTTGTAACTTGATGTATCAAATTCACATGGGGAGATTCAGCAGAACTTTCTCTGAGTTTCAGTTCCCCCTATTCTGACTCCACATTAAGTCTCACTTTCAGTTCCAATGAACCTGAAAACCTGAAGCAAAACTCAACCAAAACAATAAATCCATTCCCAGCATTTGTGCGACAAAAGGGGTTTGCATTAAACTTTTAGCTAGGTTTACAAAGCTGGGCTGAACTCCACATTCAAAACCATATCACAAACCAGATGCAGCTGCCTGATTTTCAGGTTTTATTCTGGACTTTTTTCTCAACTACAAATACAATTTAAGAAAAATCCAACTAACAAAGATGCCTCTGGGTTCAGTTCTAACGCCAAGCATCTTCCCTCTCTTCATTCAAATCCCTCTTTAAATCACGTCAGTGTCAGCTAAGCTACAGTGTGTTGTTACAGACCCATTAATGATGAAAATTAAATCTACAAAATCTAAAAATAACCTCTCCCACTATAATTCATAGCAGCTTGTCTGTAGTTCACTCTCTCTCAAGCCAGGTTTGCACTTAAAATGTTTGGTAGTATAGTAATGGTGCCTAGGGGTGAGATTGATATTTTTAAAACTTTTGTATACCAGCAAAAGCCCTAGTATAGATACAGGTTTCAGAGGAACAGCCGTGTTAGTCTGTATTCGCAAAAAGAAAAGGAGTACTTGTGGCACCTTAGAGACTAACCAATTTATTTGAGCATGAGCTTTCGTGAGCTACAGCTCACTTCATCTGATGAAGTGAGCTGTAGCTCACGAAAGCTCATGCTCAAATAAATTGGTTAGTCTCTAAGGTGCCACAAGTACTCCTTTTCTTTTTGAGTATAGATACAGTTATACTGGCAGAAGAGTGCTTTTGCTGGTATAGCTTATTTTATTTGAGGACATGGCATAAACTATTTAGCCAATATAAACCATGTCTACACGAGAAGGGTTTACCAATATAGCTATCCTTGTATAGCTATACCAGCAAACCTTTTCTAGTGTAGGCCAGGCCTCAGTATAGACTGTAATCCCCAAAGAACAGGGGCCAGGTCCTTGTGGTCCATACACAGTGGTGGCACTTCAATAATAAATGCCATCTTCTCTCCAAGATCGCTGGGGCTGTTAGCACTGAGGTTGCTCCCTCAATCCCTGGAAGACTGCAGCATGCATCACTACACTTGAGGCAGTACGGTATCTGGATGGCACTGTTTCCAGATTCCTCCCATTGGACCAAAACTGAAACAAGGCCTGTGATGAGTGGTGGAGAAAGGAAGAAGTGAAGGGGGAGGATGGGCAGTGACCACTAAATAGCCCTCCTCCTAAAGAGAGTCTTCATGGAATTAGATTTGCATACTACTTGCTTGTGATACTAACATACAAAAATCACAGGAAAAATTGGAATTGACCCTTCATCCGCAACTGGTTGCCCAATGTATCCAAGAAGCTGTTTCCCTTACGGCACAACTCTTAGACACACAATGAATGGATAATCTCACTTGCCTGCTTTGCTCAGACACTGCATCCAAGACTATGTGTGTACGCGTGTGACATTAGGTCCCACACATACAGCAACGGCAGGGCCCAACAAGACAAGTTAAGTAATAAAGCTGTAAAGATGCATCCGATGAAGTGAGCTGTAGCTCACGAAAGTTTATGCTCAAATAAATTGGCTAGTCTCTAAGGTGCCACAAGTACTCCTTTTCTTTTTGCGAATACAGACTAACACGGCTGTTACTCTGAAAGCTGTACAAGAATCAGTTGTTTTGCAGGCAGGGTTCCTGAAAACATGTTCTCTCTAGTTTACTTAGTTTTACAACCCCACATTTTGCTCTTAGAGGCTTAGAGTATGCAGTACTACCAATCCCAAGTGTCCAAAAATGATGATTCAGGCCTCCAAGAAATCAAGAATAGCTTAAAAATCATGAGATTAAAAAAAACCCAACTCTCTCTTCTGGTTTTTGAGCCCGTAGGTGCATTTGGGTCATGTTTTCAAACTTCTCTGTACAACCATAAAGACTAGAAGCTTACTTTTTCTTATAGAAAAAAGGAGATTTTCTTGCATCATCTCACTCCTGGAGTTGCAGCTTTGAGTAAAACTCCAAATATTGTAAGATTCCCGATAAAACAAACCATTTGCAACATTTAGTTTGTAAGCTCTTTATGACAGGGACTGTCTTCAAAAGTGCATATTCAGCACCTAGTGCAGTGAGGCACCAATCCAGGTTAGAGCCTTCAAAAGCTAACACAATACAAATAATAAATAACCATTTCATCACTCAAAGTGAAACTGCTATTTCCATCAACATTTTCCTGCTTGGCAGTCAAATCTACATGAAATGACCATCTTTTCGTGCCTTTTACCTCCAACCACGAACTGTTGAACTGGAAGGATTTTTTTAATGAATCTTTCAGTTTCAGATTTCTTTATATGCGTTTTACACAGGTCTCTTCAGGATGAAAAGCTCCATTCTTAACCCTCATTTTTTTTTAAATTGATTTATGACATACCCTTAGGATTATTTAAACACTGTGGGATTTCAATTTATATTGCTATATTTTAAAATAATTTGAACAAAATGACAATCTAGAATATAATCTTCCCTGTGGAAGAGTATGAGAGGTCACATGACAGGGTGTATTGGCTATTTTTATATAAATACACCCTGTTATGTATAATGAAAACAAACATAAAAAGTCATCTTAGTGGTCTAATGGGCAAATAAATAGTATGGAAGAAATTCTATTTTAAAACATGGCTTAGAATTACCCACTAGACAACAGACTACTGCACTCCGTCATACTTTATCAAAGGCCATTTGTAACAAACAACTCAGGGGAAGTCACTGTGGAGCACTGTGCGGATATCACAGCAGCAGCATTCCTAAGAATGGGGACCTTAATATCCTTCTCCTCAAACCCTTGAAATGATTTGGCAAGGAACAAGCAATGTGGGGGAGGTTGTTGGTTTGTTTGTTTTAGACCAATATACCTCATCTATCTCCTCCCCATTCCTAATAAAGAACTTGATCATAACAAAACCAATATTTTCCAAATTCATTAAAAAAAAAAAAGACATATACACCGCCATTTCCTAATTCTGTAAGAGCAACAAAGGGTACTGATTATAACTGGTAAAAGATCTATTCTACCTTTCAAAAACCACATATGTAAGATTTATAAATTAGTTATATAAAACAAACACCAACCGGACACAAGGGCTATGTTTCAACCCTGTTTGTAAAATCCTCTGACAACAGGGATGAAAATAGGGACAGCCAGAAGTGCAATGGCAGTGCCATCATGGAAGTTTTACTTGGAAGCATTTTGAATCATTCTATCACTCTAACTCAGAGAGTAACCTGACCCCTCCCCTTTTTGTACAGAAAAAGGGGAGTTGAAAACCCATGGAGAGAGAGTAAAGCCCATTTCAACTACTAGAGTATGGTGAGAAGGGGGAAAGAAAAGTAATTTTTCTCCTATCTTCCACAACAACCAAGGCTGAGGATTGACAAGCAAATTGACGCACTGCTCAGAGGGCAAAAGATAAATGTTTGATGAATTGGCCATTGCTGGAGGAGTGATGGGCTTCATATGTGCATAATGGACTAGCTGCCGTTCAATTCAGATTGCCTGCCAAGATAAGAAACCATAATGAATGGACGAAGCAGAGCCTCTACCATAAGAAAGTATAATCTGACTAGTTTTAATAAACTTAATAAAAAAGATGAAGCAGAGAGAGGCAAGGAGGACTGGCCTTTGTGACCAGCTGTGAGAGGTGAGAACAAATAATAGATGCTCAAGCTAGATAGGAGAAGAGAAGTGTTGCAGACGTATCATTTGAATCCCTCCCTTTCATTGTTAAGAAGTGTCTTTAGAACATCTAAAATAAACCACACATGCAAAAACGGAACAAAGCATAATAATGTTCATTATGCACACTGTAAAAAGACTATTTTGCCTCTTTCCACCCAACAGCTACACATATATTGTCTCTTTTTCACACACACATAATCTAAGGCTAGATCTACACTCTAAATGTTTGCTCATATAATAATGTTCATTCAGGGTGTAATTCTTTACAACATTTTTATACTGGCCAAAAGCACTAGCGCAGGGGTTCTCAAACTCGGGGTCGGGACCTCTCAGGGAGGTCGCAAGGTTATTACATGGGGAGTCACAAGCTGTCAGCCTCCACCCCAAACCCCGTTTTGCATCAGGCATTTTATAATGGTGTTAAATATATATAAAAAATGTGTTTTTAATTTATAAGGGGGGGGTCGCACTCAGAAGCTTGCTGTGTGAAAGGGGTCACCAGTACAAAAGTTTGAGAATCGCTGCCCTAGCGTAAACACAGTTATACCAATGCCCCTTTGCCTATATATCTTATTTCATTCAGATAACTGATATATCTATATCATCTACAGCACTCCTTTGCCAGGATAAGCTGCATCTCCACGACAGGTATTTGCTGGTAGACCTGTAACAGCAAACCCTTTCCAGTGTAGGCCTAAACTCTGCTGGGTCGCCAATGAAAGTTCTTTTGGTTCAGGCTTTGCCCTTTCAGGGCCCAGCTGGGGTCACAGGGGGCTTCCAAACCTACAGGAGACAGCCAGCAATTTCAATGCAAGAAGTGTTTTTAATTTATTTAGCATATCCATCAGCAGGCAACTTTCACTTCAATGCTGCCATATTGATCACAGTGAAATCTGATGTGATTTTATCAATGAGGGCCAAAAGGAAACAACAACAGCTCTGTGTATCTTGAAAGCTTGTCTCTGTCACCAACAGAAGCTAGTGAAATAAAAAAGTTTCCTCACACACTGTCAGCCCAAAGCAATGTCCTTTTTCATAATTCAGGGATTATATGGGGTGATGAGCAATCTTGTTTATTCACTTAGGAAAGCAGAGTGCAGGCTACCTGAACAATCCCTCTCACTGGACACTCCAAAGTATTTGAGGCCAAAATTGCTCCAGGATTTACTGTCCTGCATATCTACTGCAGTGACACTTCGCCTTTGCAACAACAGCCACATTAGCAATGTGAAAAAGCGCTGGAGGGCTTCGTTTACTGTACATCTATTTGCAATATTGTTTTTATTCATCAATAACATAGTGGTCACTATGAAGAAAAATCAACATTCACCAAGATGGTGATGTCTGAGATAACACAGTATTTTCCTTACACTTGAATAGGAAATGATATCTCACATACTGTGGTGCAAATGTTTGTACTTACTGACATTTTAATGGTAACTGTTGTAAATGCACAGGGCCCTATTCACTTTTATTGCAAATCTTCCTTTATAGAATGAATAGCACTAGTACCAGCAGTAGAAACCTACTCTTAGAAGAGATCCTGCTGCAATTGAAGGCAACAGGAATTTACACTGACTTCAGCGGCAGCAGAATTCGGCCCAGGATCTGTCTTTACACTACATTTACAGGGGATGAGAATATACCTTGCTGTAAAATACAGTATTTGGCCACGCAGAAGAGGATTACAGGGGAAATCAATCTGACCAAGGGCAGCTGGAATGCACAACACAGAATAGTATGTTAGCGCCATCTTTGTCCTCTCCCGTTTTTACTTTTTCCTTTGATCATGAAAAATAAAGAAGGAAACATTAAATAGCCTCCTTTAATAAGTATTCAGATTGCCATCTTCTTGATGTCCCTTATGCAGCCTGTGTCACATTTTAGCAGAAATGATTACATTAAGAGGTATGTCTAGTTTTCAGTACAAATGTTATATAACTGCAAAAGGAAAGTAACTCATTACTGAGCAGCTCAGAAAGGCACCCACGACTGAAGAAAATAAAGTTTTAGGACAAGAGGGTCTCTCCTCTCTCTCCCTCTGTATGTGAGTCAGAAAGTGAGTGAGAGACAAAGACAGAGAGGTAAGGCTCAGGAGTGCTGGGTGAATTATAGACTGCCTCTCAAGATTCACAGCTCTTCGTAGTGGGAGGTTAATATTCTCACATGTCATTAGGTCTGCTGGCTCTACTGATGGCTCATTGAATCAGGCAGCAAATTATTTCCTCATGCTGCAGAGGACACCACACTTCAAAGAGAAGGAGCCAGGGTCAAGACGGCTCTCCAGTTCGATTAATGAGTTGGGATCAGCAGAGGTTGCCTGTAGGTAAGAATGTGACTGAAGCTTTTGACAAAGCTGACTTTTTGAACAGGACTTGACCCACGCCCCTTGCCCCCCTCACCACCAAATTTTATTTCCAACCATTGCCTCTGACTGACCTGCTCAAGCCTGTTGGGATAGTTTTGACCTCCTCAGTCTTTGTTACCAGACACAGGAGCTGTCTGCCTATATTTGATGTGTCTCTCTCTAAAGGCCACATCATCTCATCTGAGTCTCATCAGAATACTTCAGATCTGCACGGCAGCAAAAGAATACGATTCAAGAGGAATCATTTCAAATTTTTAATTTTCTTATCAAATTTGTTTGGAGGGTGGAAATCACTCAAACAGCAGCTTTCGGTATCATAAAGGAAGACTGATTTCTAAATGCCGTTAAAAGCAGACAATAAAAACACAAAGATTGTTAAAAGCATACAGCTTACATATTAAAATGATGGAAAACCAGAAAATATACGCTCCTGTCTGCATGGATTTGCTGACTAAGAATATTCTCAGCAAATAATGTATTATATCAAATATTTCTGTACAAAGTTTTTATTTTTATTGCCTTAGTAGCAAGAGATAAGAGACAATTAAAACTTAACAGCCACTATATTCATCTCTCTCTAAAAGCTGAACTATATTCTCAGTTTGATAGGTCCCTGAAATATTTTAATGCATATTTAAATAGATCTAATGAACTACTAAAGTGAGCTTCATCACACTAATGCAATGTTTCTGATCAGGTCTACCTACACTTCACACTTTCTCCAGCAAGAATGAATAACTTCATCAGCATGCAAACTGTTGCACTAGTAAGCTGCTGTAGCTCACGAAAGCTTATGCTCAAATAAATTTGTTAGTCTCTAAGGTGCCACAAGTCCTCCTTTTCTGTTACTGTTACAGTTACTGTTTATTGAACGTAGGGTTTTACCAATTAGACATTGATCGAGTCATTCACTCAACTTGTGAGTTTATTAGAAGAAAAGGTATTTTTAAAAAGGGTACGAGTGCAAGAAACTTCACCGTCCTTATATTAATGTTTCCTGACTGACCATCTATATTGCCCTGCAATAAATATATATATATATTTTTTAAAGAGACAACACTTTAAATTTAATTTCTGATTTGCCCTTCACTCACATTTTGAAAGATATTTTTAAAACAATTTTGAAATGAAACTGACATCATTCCAAGGGCCTGATATACCAGTAAACATTGGTTATAATGAGTTCATAATGTGTACAAAAGTTTAAGCTAAAAGATCAGTCCAGGGGTCTGGGATTTGCTTAAGCTTTTCAGGACTGTGTCTTTTTTTTTTTTTTTCTTAACACTGAGGCCAAGAGTTTCAAAAGCATGTGCCTGAAGTCAGGCTCTTAAGTCTTCGACATGTACAGTGTTGAGCACTGTGCAGAGTGCACTGACTTCAACAGAAGCACTTTTGAAAATCTGGCCACTTATTTCGCAACTGAATTTTGGGCACACTTTCAAAAATTTTGGCATAATCTCAGTTTCTTAACAGATCCATTTTTTTGTTGTATAAACATACTGTTATATTTGCTTTGCAATTTTATTCTCCTTTTGCCCTTCTCCTTCCCACATCTTTCTCGGAGTTCAAAAGCATATTATTATTATTATCATCATCCTTATCATCCTTGTTACAGATTTCCTTATTGTAATGGGTTTTTTAGCCAGAAAAGCTAGTAAACAGATGACTAGGTCTATGGAACAGGAATTAGGATGGGAGTGACCTCTATATAACTGAACCAGCTTGTAAAAGTGATTAGAATTCTTCCAAAAAAGATATCTACCTGCTTAAAAGCATGTCTTTCACATATGTGTATCATTCTAAAATGTACATATACAAGCAATGGACCAAATTTTCCTGTTCTTTACATCCATACATGGTAACAGTGTAAAAATGGCAACACATGAATAACTTTACTCCCATTAGGATGGATCCCGCAAATCTGTATATGTGTAAGCTCAATAGGACTACTCAGTATGTATAAAGTTAAGTCTTCGAATCCTGAAAGTCCTTGAGAGGCACCATCAACGCTGCCTTTGTAAGATTCTGAAGATAAAATGGGAAGACAGGCGCACCAATATTAGCGTCCTGGAAGAGACAAAGACCACCAGTATCGACGCAATGATCATCCATCAGCAATTCCACTTTACTGGTCATGTTGTCCAGATGCAAGACCATCGCCTCCCAAAACAGGTCCTGTTCTCTCAGCTGAAAGAAGGATACCATAATGTGGGTGGACAACAGAAGCGTTATAAGGACTTACTGAAGAACAACCTAAAAAAGTGTAATATTGACATTTGACACTTGGGAGACACTTGCCCAGGATCGCTTAAAATGGAGTCAAGTCCTATGTGATGGTCCCCTGCATTTTGAACTTGCTCGCCGACAAGCTGAAGAGGACAAGAGGCGCAGAAGGAAGGAGAGACTGGATTCCAATCATGGTCAACAGCCTCCTGCTGAGTCTGAAAACATCTTCCCTCATTGCAGTAGAACTTGTGGTTCAAGGATTGGCCTTATTAGCCACCTGAGGACCCATAACTCCCATGGAAGATGATCATACTTGGTAACGAGCGATCGCCCATCATAAAGTTAAGTACACGAGTGAGTCTTTGCAGGATAAGGGCCTTAGATTATATACTTTTATCTTCTATTCAGTGGCAAGTGGTTGTCTTGATAATTTTTTTCATTTTACTGCTACTAATTTCTTCCATTTTACACTCATTCACAATTAACTAACAAAATTTCCAACCGACAAAAGGAATTACATTACCTCCATCAAGTAATTTAAAAAAATTCCCTAAACAAAGTTTTTTTTAATGCTTATCCTCATTTAAGCCTCTTTCTTCCCCTTTTAATTTGAATATTTTTCTATTGTTCATATATCGCAAAAAAATATTACCTCATTGCTTCAGTGTCAGAAGCAGCAAGTGTTTAATAGTGAGTACAGTTAGTCAAAATAAAATTCTAGAATGAAGCCTCCAGAATGACACAAAGTGTCACTCTCTGCCATGTGAATCACTGAAGTTTCCCAGGAACATACATGATTGACAACAGATGTGTCTCCTCTAGTTCCGACGCCATTTGAAAAGAAAGGAATAAGCACATCACAGAGAATGTTAGATGCTGTCCTCTTGACAGCATGTTAACATTCCATTATTAATCAGCAGTATATTTAAAATTGGACTGGACAAAACACTGGAGAAGAAAACCCTGTCGCAAACAATCCTACAATGGAGGAAGGACAGATTAGAGGATCTAATTTGTTTGTTTCTTAATCACTAATTGATATGATTTGGCCAACGCCTACGCATGAATGCCTACGCATATGGTATACAGCAGGAATACACCATCCATGTGGTTCTTTGAACATACCAACCACAATTCGATTGATTATACTCTACTAGATGCACCTTTAAAAGACATGCCACTCTACATGCTTTTTGTAATAGGGAAGGGGAGGAGGAGAAAGTAGAAATTATCACAGGTGTCATGAACACAATACCAGTTGTTATTCCACTACATGTATTTACATGCATCACCAAAACAACAAAATGAAACATTGCTCCATCATTATTTAAGTAAACACCTTAATTTCCACTTTAAAATTGTGGGGCCAGATCTTGCAAGCAACTTCACATGAATAGTCTCTAATGCCTGTGACAGTCACTTGCAGGAGCAGGGCTGTGTGGTGGATCAACAAGGCGATCTAGTGTTACTCCTCTGCACCACAATGTAAAAAGTTTCAGGTTGTAACTGAGCCATCACTTTCCATGTCTAAGGAAGGTGATGGATGACTGATGTAGTATGATCCCCCATATCATGAAAGGGAAAATCCCTTTCACAGTTTAGGAAAAAGTACTGAAGAAGGTATAGATCCCTATATATTGTGTGATGAAATTCAGCTTTCTGAACTTGTGGTCCAGTATTCATTAAGTCTCACCTCCCATCACAAAAAGTACAGGGCCTCATAAGAGACCAGAAGTGCCCAAAGGAGAAACAATAAACCAAGGAGTATTAGATTCAGAACAGAATGAGATTTTCAACAAGGTCAGAATAATGACAATCAGAATATACACACTGAAAAACATGGAGGGCAGGGGTGAACAACAGGAAATAGGTTAATTCAGGATGATGCTAAGTCATTGTAAACTATAGCAACTACTGTTAATGGAATTTTGTATACATTTAAATTTAAAAGACTTACCTTTCAGACATCAATTAACTGAACTTCTCTTTAGTTAGGTACCTAATTCAAAGTAGTTTACTTCAAGCCATGTTTGTCATGTTCATTCAATTATGTAAATGTCTAAAATGTAAATGTCTAAAATAATGACCTTGACTGTGTTACCATTTTCCCCAGGTTTTCAAACTGATTACCTCCACACACAAAGAGGTGACTGGCTACCTATCATCTTGGAACCCTTTCAGAGTGTAAATAACCAGTTGTCTCTGGTGCAAAACAACAACAGCCAAAGCTCCTCCCCACTCCTTCCCCCCCAGCTTTTGACTAACTGGTAGAGAACATATGAGTGCATGTATTGAATTATAAACCAACTGGGACATCAGTTCAAGACTTCCCCCCCTTCAGCTGGTGAAATTTTTAGCTCATGCTATAAGAAGGTGCCTGAGGATTCCAAGACATTAAATTCCCCCATCTGGTGAGTGGGTTGCAGTGGCTTATTCTGAGAACGCACTGGCCCTGAGCTCACACTGCGTACACAGAGGAAGTTTGTTCCTGGGGCAATCATATTTCTGGACTGCACGCACTGCAGGTCTCACTCATCATGTTACCAAATTCTTTAGTAACTGTCACAGTGAATGATCAATGAGACTCAATAGATGTCTACAACATAGGTGCCCCAATGGCCTTTATTAAACCACTCCCCCTTCCACAGACCACATCAAAGCACTTTTGCTGTCTCATGGCCTTTTATACAGTCATTTTGGACCTTGCTATAAAATTTGGTAATAAAGGTTTGGGTTTAAAACATTAAAAGAAATAAATGGAGAAGCATTTTATTGTTGAAAACTTCATCTTGTCATTACTGAAGGGTAAAAAAAAACCTTAATTTTTGTTAAAATTAAAGCAAAAATTAAATCATCTTATTATGTAATTGGAACTAGGCTTCAGGCGTTAGCAGTAAAGAAGGGATTAAGGCCTCAACCACCTGGGTTGTCATTCTCCTGGGCCCCATTACCACCCCCTTATTCGTTTTTATAGCCAACAGATTAAAATGCAAGCGCCGCAATCTTTGATCTTTCACTTGCTGACACAAATCCTTTCAAGCCTCCAACGTTTTCTGCTGAGGTAATTAGTACTAATTAAAAGGTTTCCAACAGCCTTTGCTCTAGTTTTTTTCCTCTCCAAAGAAATTGCTTTTACAAGTGCCTTCCATCTTTGAAATGTATGCATCGCTCACTTTCTTCTTTATCTGACTCGGAGAGATCAAGTGGATTAGTGACTCCATTATTCCCCGAGACAAAGCCAAACAACAGGTTTTTACTATCTCTCTGACCTGTTGAGGTACAGGGCGTATATTCAGAAACAAGTGCCTCTGCTTGTATTCCGAAGACAGTCCAATTACGCACTAAAAAGACACAATGCAGGGTTTCTTCATTTAAGAATGGACATCATTTAATGAGGCAGTGTTCTCTCAGAAGTGACAGAGGCAACTGCTTCACTAATCAAACTGACAAGTTGTAGAACTAATAATATGGTCCTATTTGTTTGCATTCTTTGTGTGTGTGTGTGTGTGTGTGTCTGAGAAGGTACAGACAACTTCTTTTCTGATAAAAATTTCAACTTTGCTATTGACTCATATTTGCAACTGAGTTAAAAAAAGGTGAAGAAATCTCCTTGAAGGTAATTCAAAGGATACGAAAGCCCTCTCTGCAAAAGTTTCTGACACTGTAATTAAGCACCATGCACTATTATAAGGTAGATTGAGAGCTGACTAAAATATTACTGTGAACAAAACAGTGTTTTATGGGGTGTCTGGAGTATTATTGAAGACCCAACTTTAAAACATAAAAAGCTGTAACAAAAAGAAACAATACTTTGCATTGAGAAAGGTTTATGTTTTGAACTTATAGGTTTTCAAATGATTGCTCCATCGACATGGACCCTATACGGATCATTTTTCTTCATGAAAACCTGGAAGCTTTGTGCCTGCTGTGATAAAAATAAATTACACTTCATGCAGCAAAAGTGCTATTCAGAAAAGAGGACAGTTCTCTAGCTCTTAAAGTCCTCACTTCCTATTGAAAAATGACAGCAGCTCTCTCTCATGCTGTAGTATCTCTGGCACAATAGATCAGGAATCACACACACAGCCAACAAGAGGCTATCTAACTTATCATTATAGGCACAGGAGTCTATTCTCCTCTTGTGATGCCAGCGCAAAACTCCTGCTGGCACTAATCGGAGTTGCCTGTGCATATCAAGAAGAGAAACGAACCCAGAGAGTATAACAGAATTTCTAACCTGAAGTTAGAAAGTTTTTGAATTAACAGTAGAGGAAAGTCAATCAATATCTTCCTCATCCTTTCTATTCTTTTACTTTCCTTCCAACAACTATTTGACTACAGTAGCAATTTCTTTATATTTAAAAGCACTACCAACTTTATTCACCTAAGCCATATTACACCACTGTGAAGTACCGTAAGTTTCATCAGACACATTTTGGCCATATGGAAAGAACCAAGCATAAAACATTAACGAGTATCCTTGTTCCCTAATTTAACCACGAGACCATTCTCCTCTATTATGCATGCACACGAAACAAACCTTCTAAAGCTAGGTTAAGCCTTTCATATGTGCAAGCTCACAGGGAGGAGCAAAAGGATACTTCATAACACAACCCTTTCAAATAATTCTCTTGTCCGAATGATTTGTATTAAATGTACACTGCTAGATGAGGCAACAAAACCCAAGCAATGGACTCAGAAAACCTCTATACAAATAGGCCTAATATAGTTAATCTCCTCAACTTGCAACGAGTAAAAGAAATAAAAGTTGGGCATTGTTGCATTAGTTTGGGCTGCCCTGTGGGAACAATTTATAGAGTAGAATTTTAATATGTAAGAAGGTGGAACCTTAGGTACATTGTGGAAGTAAACGTGAAAGAGGACAGGTCCTTGCTATCTACTGGAATTGTGTTTGGCATCCCTGTTGCAGAGGTGACAGTAAACTGATTTGATATACAGTAGAACCTCAGAGTTATGAACATCTCGGGAACGGAGGTTGCTTGTAACTCCAAACAGAACATTATGGTTGTTCTTTCAAAAGTTTACAACTGAACATTGGCTTAATACAGCTTTGAAACTTTATTATGCAGAAGAAAAGTGTTGCTTTTAACCATCTAATTTAAATTAAACAAGCATAGAAACAGTTTCCTTAGCTTGTCAATTTTTTTTTAAACTTTCCCTTTACATTTTTAATAGTTTACGTTGAGCACTATATACTATACTGTATTTGTTTGGGGTTGTTGTTTTTTTTTGGGGGGGGGGTCTCTGCTGTTGCCTGATTGTGTACTGCCAGTTCCAAATGAGGTGTGTTTATTGGCCAGTTTGTAACTCTAGTGTTCATAATTCTGAGGCTCTACTGTAAATAATATTGTGAACGATTATTTTAGGATTTTATTCGGTCACCCAACCACCATAGTATCTGAATATTTTCCATGTAAAATCAATACCAGTGGCTAAGTTCCTACTGGATTTCAAAGAGTCTCTGGCACGTCTCCCTTTATGGAGCCAGAACTGTCCTTGGGGTAGGGTTTGGGAATAAAAGGGGTTTTTGAATTGTGAAATCCTGACCTCCGTGTCCATGACAACACCAAGTGTTCAAAAATCATGAGACTGACATAAAAATTATGAGAATTTCAAAGTAATATTTTTGGGATTCTTTTTATTTGTCTTATGTTTGAGTCTTTATAGGTTCACATTTGCAAGTTTTTCTGCACAATTATCGGACTAGAAAATCCCCCCCCTCCTTTTTTTTAAAAGGAAAATGACAGCTGAGATTCTCACATGATCAAATGAATCTAAGTGCTTAGGGCTCTAAGAAAAGCACCAAATATTACATAACTCAATATGACATGAGTTGACAACATTGTGTAAATCAGATATAGATTTAGCAATGGTAGGAGAAAACTGAGTTCCACATGTAATATTTTAGAAAAACTGCACATTAAATCTCACTTTGATTACTTAATCACTGAGGCCTTTACAAACAAGCAAAATGAAATTCTTACTGGTGATCACAATTTATGTAGGCAAAACCTTACATACTAGCCCAGTTTTCTTTTTCTTTTCTTTTCTTTTTTTTGGAAGCCAGAGCAAGCTGCAATTCTCAGGTCAACAGAGAACAGGGATATCAAAGAAAGTCACCATCTTCATGTGGTCTTTGAGAGTAGCTCTCACCAGACCGTAAACAGTTGTTGCGACCCTAGGGGCTCATTATTCATCAACTATGGAATGCATGGATCATGAGCAGCTGGCCATTTGAAATATATTAGGGGAAGGTAGAACTTTCTGACAAAGGGATATCAGTCCAGATCAGCAGACCCCACATTTATCAATTTCTTTTAATTTGCTTGCAAGAATCATGTAAAACCTTTACATGTGATGTTTCCCTGCTTTGTGATGTTTCATCAATGTTTCAATAACTCTCAAAACATAAGAACGGCCATAATGGGTCAGACCAAAGGTCCATCTAGCCCAGTATCCTGTCTTCTGATAGTGGCCAATGCCACGTACCCCAGAGGGAATGAACAGAATAGGTAATAATCAAGTGATCCATCCCCTGTCACCCATTCCCAGCTTCTGGCAAACGGAGGCTAGGGACACCATCCCTGCCCATCCTGGCTAATAGCCATTAATGGACTTATCCTCCATGAATTTATCTAGGTCTTTTTTGAACCCTGTTATAGTCTTGGCCTTCACAACAACCTCTGGCAAGGAGTTCCACAGGTTGACTATGCATTGTGTGAAAAAATACTTCCTTTTGTTCATTTTAAACCTGCTGCCTATTAATTTCATTTGGTGGCCCCTAGTCCTTGTATTATAGGAGTAAATAACACTTCCTTATTTACTTTCTCCACACTAGTCAAAGAAACCCTGCAATCACAATCCAATGTGTACATATATTGGAAGGGGGAGTAAGGAAACTGATTTCAGTTTGAGTTTCTAAGAAGTAATTATAAACAAGAGGGAGAGAAGAATTCTTGAGATTATGAAAAAATACTTCAACTGCGTCTCTGTTCGACTCACATTTATCCCTTGAAAAATATTCTGCCAAAGGGTGCATTTTGACAGGGAAAAGATGAAGAGTGGAGGGAAGAGGCAGCAGTTTGTCATAACTGATGACAATGCAATGCAAGCTGAAGTCAGGATTGAATATTTACAAACCCATTCGGGATGAGATTTTAAAAGAGAAAAAAATAACTATCCATAGGTGACCTTCACCCTGCTTAAATAAATTGGGGGCTGGTAGGGGGAGTGCAACAGCTAAGACTGATCCAATACAGTCAATATAATCATGACCAGACATGCAAAATTTCATTCAAGAGACTTTTTCACTATTCATATACTTTCTGCATCAGCACTTTATAAGTTTAACTTGAACATAAAATGGAAAGTCCAGAAGGAAAAAAAATCATTTTGCAAGAATCTGCATTCAGGTTGTTTACTACCAGCTTAATATGATAAAAAGTGGACGAGCTACATAGTTTAGGTCTCAGGGGGCTGACAGAAATTAGAGACCCTTGGTGCTCAGTTTACATTCAGCCCAGCTGCTGTGAGCTGCTACCCTATGAAGGCTGTTTGATGGCCAATGTGAAATAAGTTTTATGGTCTCAATCCAGCTCTCAGTGATTTGGTAACCACATAATAAAAACGCACCATCACTGGCTGTCAAGGTTCCTCCCCCACTCTGAACTCTAGGGTACAGATGTGGGGACCTGCATGAAAAACCTCTGAAGCTTATCTTTAACAGCTTAGGTCAAAACTTCCCCAAGATACAAAATATTCCACCCGTTGTCCTTGGACCGGCCGCTACCACCACCAAACTAATACTGGTTACTGGGGAAGAGCTGTTTGGGACGCGTCCTTCCCCCCAAAATACTTCCCAAAACCTTGCACCCCACTTCCTGGACAAGGTTTGGTAAAAAGCCTCACCAATTTGCCTAGGTGACTACAGACCCAGACCCTTGGATCTTAAGAACAATGAACAATCCTCCCAACACTTGCACCCCCCCCTTTCCTGGGAAATGTTGGAATAAAAGCCTCACCAATTTGCATAGGTGACCACAGACCCAAACCCTTGGATCTGAGAACAATGAAAAAGCATTCAGTTTTCTTACAAGATGACTTTTAATAAAAATAGAAGTAAATAGAAATAAAGAAATCCCCCCTGTAAAATCAGGATGGTAGATATCTTACAGGGTAATTAGATTCAAAAACATAGAGAACCCCTCTAGGCAAAACCTTAAGTTACAAAAAAGATACACAGACAGAAATAGTTATTCTATTCAGCACAATTCTTTTCTCAGCCATTTAAAGAAATCATAATCTAACACATACCTAGCTAGATTACTTACTAAAAGTTCTAAGACTCCATTCCTGGTCTATCCCCGGTAAAGACTAGCATATAGACAGACACAGACCCTTTGTTTCTCTCCCTCCTCCCAGCTTTTGAAAGTATCTTGTCTCCTCATTGGTCATTTTGGTCAGGTGCCAGCGAGGTTACCTTTAGCTTCTTAACCCTTTACAGGTGAGAGGAGCTTTCCCCTGGCCAGGAGGGATTTCCAAGGGGTTTACCCTTCCCTTTATATTTATGACACTGGCACTTTTGTCTTTAGTTTCGGATGAGAAGCCAGGGACCAAACCAACCTCCCACTGACAGCAGTGAACCCTCCAGGGATAGGGCTAAGGTAGGCTGGTAAGCCAAAGTAGGGAAGCCATTACTTCTGATGCCTGTTCTTGTATCTGTTCTGCAGATAGCCCTGGAGGATCAACTCCTCTCTGCCAATCTGGCACCTTTCACAAACACTACATTCACACTTTACTGAAACAAACACAACCTTCCTCCCCTCAAACAATGATTTGTGATATACATGTCTAGCTATTTAAATAACACCCAAGCAACTTGGCAATATATGTTAGACACTGACACAACCATGCAAGTAACCTCTCATTCAGGCATTGATCCAACTTCCAATGAAGTCACTGGGATTATTTCCACAGAGTTGAACTGGAGCTTGTTTGGACTAATATTATGGTGGCATCAGGAATGACTCCGTGGTTAAGGTTATGATGAGCTTTTCATTTAAAGCAGCACTTCCACTGTTCAGTGATTGAATTTAGTCTCCACATTTCCTACATTATCTGTTCAGAGGACAAATGCATTTTCTAAGGCATAGCTTGGAATAAAATAGGCAGGAACTTAAAAAAAGAAAAGAAAAGAAAAGAAATTAAATTAAAAGAGCTAAAGAACCTGTCACCAAAATTCAAAACTTCACATCTTCACCACAACACTGATATAGGGCACTTTTTGAAATGTTAACATTAAGCAGAGATAAAAAGTTGTTCCCTTTCCTTCTGATAACTATTTAATGTGTATAAGGAAACCGTAACTGTGTCAATATCCACCACCTGATTCCTTTTGCCAATGCTATCCAGCTTCACTCTGCACATAGATCATTGGGCAGCTCCTAACTATGGGGATCTAGGGTGGCAGGCCGGGATGTGGGGCCAGAGAGATAACAATGAAGAAAAGTAGTACATGGCAGATATCTATTCCACAGCCCCACTCTATACACTCTGCTGTTGAGCCAGCTTTGCAGTTGTCTGGCTAAGTTGCTTCACACAGGTCCCCAATCTGCCAACCACATGGTACTTTGTTTCTTTATTCTCCTAATGCTCCAACCTCCCCATGACAAAACCTGAATAGGTTTAGTATAGAGAGAGCCAGGCTGAAAAACCTGCCCTAGTCCATTCGAAGAGGGGCTCCACTTTAGCAAGCCACAGGAAGTTTAAGAGATGAAGAAGCTGCCTCTGTATTAGAGTTACTATTTAAATAAAAAATTCCTGAATAAATTCAAATTCTGCCTCTTTACCCTTTACAGTGTAGTATGCCTTTCCCATTGGTGCTATATTTTTAAGGCCTTTCAACGACTTCTAAATGGAGTAGGGAGACGAAAGGTTAGCCTTACACTGCAAGGTTATATTCTATATTTGGCAGCAAGTGCAATGTGAATAAATTTAACTCTTTGACCAGTCAAAGGGACATCAACTAAGTGTAGTAAAATAGTTATGGGTCTTAAGGAAAGCTAATTTTGGTGATGCAATATTTTTAAGTATTGTTTGCAAACATGATTGGGGTATTATAACTCTTCCATTTGTCAAGGAAACCTATGGTAGAAATATTCTTCATATTGTTATTTTATTTTATGTGTATCAACTTTTATATGGTCATCCAGCAACTAATATTTGTGAAGCTGTGTGAAATACAATAGCATTGCTCATTCCACTCAGTTTTCCAAATGGTGTTTGCATTTTTGTTATCCTGTTCAGGTATAATTCAATACATCCATGAAAGTGCATGTTAGTTGCTTAAAAGGGATCAAAGGAAAATGAATGTTCAGTTATTGAGTCACATTTCTCCAATAAAATTGCCCACGTGTCCTCTTTAAAAGTGATACACAGCTGTATTTAATAATATCATTTTAGTCCAGAAAGTTGGCATATAAAAGAAAGTGTCTTTTTACATTAAAAAAAACCCAACATGAGCTAATCAAGGCTGAAACAAGACATAATAGGAACACCAAATCCACAAAAAAATTTCACAGACTGTACTAAAATGCATGTACTGACTAAAATAAAAGAATGATTGCATGCTTTCTTTATCGAAACTCATTATGATAGTAGCATAATAAGAATGTGCTTAAAAAGTGAGATATTAACACAAATATTTTGATTGCATTCTTTGGGTTTGAAAAAAAATATTTGCTGTATTTTTAGTGCATGAATGGAGACACCAGGGAGGAATATAACCAAAATGACTGTATGAGCGGTACGTGTGGATGCACTACTACAAACCTGCTCTAGCTCCAAAGTAATGGGCATTCTGCATCACTTTGGTTATCTGAATTTTATTGTCTGTTACTTTAAATTGCAAGAGGATTTTCTTTAATCCATTATTCTCAATAAGGTAATGATTCTTTAGTGCGTTACCATCTTAGCATCTAACCACGTTGTAGGCAAGAAAGCAGGGGGTGTTGTTCCACTCATGAATTCTACAAGTAAAACTGTTCTTGGTGCCACCCACAACCTCACTATGCAAGTCAGTTGTGCATAGTTTCCTTTGTGAATCGCTGGTACGATGATGCAGGCTCTCTTAGATACATATGAGAAATGCTCACTGATTGCATGCAGACGTTAGCCTTTTAACATTTTAAGAACTACTACGTAATAACAGAAAAGTATATTTATTTAATGTTAAAGACATCTTCAGGAGCCTGATGCAAAGGAAATTTTCTTCAAAAATATGAGTTAATGTATTTCAAGGTCAATTGAAACAAGGGTCCACGAGGAAAAAAGTGTTTAAACTGCAGCAGATTTAACAGCTTAACCAATAAAGCTACTCTAGCCTTCAGTCAATGGAAAATCAAAACAATGATTTCAAACTATTTTATTCAATCTACAGAGAGGATTACTAGGTGACAGCACATGTTCTTTTCTTCTTCTATCACAGAAGCAAGCCTTCTCTCTCATTTGTAAAGATTCCTTTTCGCAGAGTAAATTGTGCACCCTTTTCAGGACTACTGCCACAGAGATACAGATGTCCATTTAAAAAAAAATGTTTTATATTTAAATTCTGCCACTTACTAAAAATTGATTTTCAGAGTTGCAGTAAGACCTCAAACACCCAAATAGTTCAAAATGGTATTTGGTTTAAATGAAGTGAATTTGCTGCCGTAAGCAAAACAGAGGTTAATGACCCAACACAGAATAATTTACTATATTCAGACTCTTTATCATCATTGGGTTTTTTACAATAATCTGAAAAGTGTCAATGTGGAATTCAAACCATGACACAGATTAAAAGCTCTCCCCTCACACACACACTTGCTTAAGTCTATAAATTCTTTAGAATAACATTTCAGGCTTTAATAGCAATTAACATATTTCATACCAGTGTACAAGGGGGCTGTACAAAGCGATTCTATAGAAAATTAGTCTGAAAATTGCCTTAATTGTTACGCTAGAAGATGTCCTCTACGTTTTGTCTTGGGAAAAAGATCTTTCTGTCTAAATGCCATTATGTGTCATCCCGGCTGAGCCTCCTGCCTAGCGGGGACATTGAAGTTGTGCAGCAGGAGCCGCTTCTCAGGCTTTAAGAACTACAGTAAATCTTCAAACAATTTATCCAAACAAAGGCCAGTGTGTGGAGAGAAAAATACACGGGAAGCAGATGAATAAGCAACATCAATTATGGGGGGGTTGACCTTTTTGCCCCACACCATGGCACAGATTTCACACCAAATCGCAGCAGATTGAAGTTGACATGCCTGGAGTGAAAACACTGGTCCTCACAATGTTGCCACTCTACATTCACAGAGCTGTAGAAAAGGAGAGGGAGAAAATGAAGAGAAGGGGAGGGGCGTGTGAATGAAAAATCACGCATAATGGGCCTGGGTTTATTTTACAGAGAACAAAATGGCTCAATTTGAGCACTTAGACTGTCGAAATTGGCTAGCGTGAGATACAAGAGGTACATCCAAGGGGACAGTTGAATCAGGTGGCTTCAATGATGAGACCAAAAAGAAAGGAAGGGGGGGAATTAAATACAGTTCCAGCAAACCCATCAAAATCTTTAAAGATTGTGTCACTATATATATATATATATATATATATATATGCGCATTAATATACACATCTGCTAAGATATAACTTCATTCAGAAATCAAGTGGTTAAGGATATTCCTACCTAATCTGGCCACCTTTTGTTTCTTTAAAAATGAATCTTTGATCACACTAGGCTGCATTTTAAAATAACATGGCATTTTTAAAGTATTACCCCACCTCAAAAAATGAAAATTATACTCACATCAAGAAAAAAGTCATACTAACTTGTATTCCATATTACAAATTCCTGAATTTAAAATTCAGGTTTTGGCCTTTACGAGAGTCTATTTAAAGATTTTTTTCTAGATTGGCTGTAGACAGATGATTATTAAATATTTATAAGTCTGTGAAAGGGATTGAGAGCTTTTGCTTTATTTATTGTGGGATTTTGTTCATTTTTGGGGGGCAGGGAGGAATCTATGAATAATCATTTTATTTGGATGCTTCATAACCTGGTTAGTGTCAAGGCAAGTCAGGCAACTTGACACCGTCCATTTAATGTCAGCTGAATCTGTTAACTCTGTGGTAATAAGAGTTTAAGATTTAATAGTGAATCAGATCAACATCTTTCATTTGATTCCAGAACACAATAATACATGGACTGCTAATATTTCATACTAACGGTAACTGTACACCAGTTCTGGTTTGGATTCAAGAAGATAAGCTTACATTTTAACTGATCGCTAAACTAAATCGATATTTTATTTTCAAGAAATTTCCCAGGCAAGTATCAATTTGCAGTGTATTTTTCTGCTAACCATGAGATGCAGGTTTAAGGTATAACATCTTGAGTCTTGATTTAGTTAATGATGGTCACAGTCACACACAGGCCCAGATTTTAAGCCCAGATGTACAGGGCTCACCACTGTCAAATACAAAGAATAATTTAAAAAAAAAAAGTACTTGCTACCCTTCTCCCAGTTACTGCACATCAGAAAGCTCCCATTCTTCCAGTAAGGTGGAAAGGAAAAATTATAGCAACCACATCAGCGCACACAAACACACTTCCAGGTCTGGAGTGCTCTACTCTGCTTGACTGGATGACCGGGAATAGTTTTAGAATTGACCAAAAGAAAATCCATAATGAAACCAACATTTTGACTTTATATCCCTGTTGGGAGACAACGAACAAAATGATCCCCACCCTTTTGAAGAGAGTCCTCAACAGGTGAGCAGACCCACACTTAGCCTTCTGTTATTTTTACTTCATATAGTACAACAAAAGGGCTCATGGTGAATGGGATATAACACACCACATCCTTGATGCACAAACACAACCTTGAAGTAGGAACCTGTAAATCAGAGAGCAGTGCTAGTGGGTTAATGGACTACGGAGCTGGCCACTGAGATTTCATTATGTCTTAACATGCATCATATATTCGATGAGCTACTGATATATTTCAATACTGTATGATGCCACCTACTACACCAATGAGCATGTTGAGAGCCCTGGGCCTTGCCATTAACTCAACTCTGTAGGGAGCGTAACCTAACTCAGAAAGGGCATCTTTATGCTTAGAAAGGCCAACCACAGACACAAAGGCAATCATTAGAGAACTGGTCTTCCTTTGTCTAGAAATTAATACAATGACAGGGAAGTTAAACCCCAAGTTCCAGATGCAAAGTTTATTCAAGTCTTCTGATTTCTCCCTCCCGCATCTTCCTGCAAGCCAGCCTGACCTTTCCATCCTTCCAGCTTGTTACCAGGTCCTGATCTGCCTGAGTCCCATTAGCTCAAGAGGTTGACTATTCCATCTCTCACAAGCATGGACTCATTAATTCTTCTGTTTCAACCAATTCTTTTCTTCTCTCACCGACTCCCAATCAGTCTGTTCTTCCTTTGCTACTGTGCAACTAAGTTCTGTTTATTGCATCAGCAGGTCTGTTGGTTTGGTTAATGTCTTAAAACATCTTATGCTCTGGGGCTTAGCTGGATAACATGAATCTCAAAACGTGTTGTACCTCTCCAAATCTCTTGAGCACTGTGAACCCAAGAGTTTCAGCTTTAAATCATTATTTATAGGCTGCAGTCACAAGGTCGGCCTTGCAGGATTGTAAAGTAAAGAGAATGAGTCTAATAATCAGGAAAGTGGAAATAAGGCAGATACCCTGCACAAGATCAATCCCTGTTAGTCAGCCATCCAGGTTTGATATCAGCTCTGAGGGATCTTACCCATTTTCCCAGCTCTTGAAAAAGTGCTAAAGAGTGGCCATTGGCAAAAATGAAACTCAGGGGGAAACAATGAAAGAAAGAAAGAAAAATTTTAGCATGTGCTTCAAAGCTCTCCATCAGTCAGTCCTGCTGTGAAGGCCCTTGTCTAAACTATCTCTGATAAAAGCATAATATTTTAAGTTGAAATCCATTAGAATCACTTTCTATCGCGCTCCTCAAAAACAACATCTGAAATTGGCGCACCCAATAGACACACTCATGGCTAGCTCATAAAGTTACCAGACAAAACTCTCAAAAGGACAGAAGCTTGCATGGCAATATAATACTATTATTGAGAACTCTTACTATGGAGAACCTTCTGCACTAGCTGAACCACAGATTAAAAGTGCAGAATTTAATTTTGTTTTGACAAAGATCCCATGCCCAGTGTAATAATCGCAAGCCATGTCAATACTATGGAGACAATAATGGCACAGCTAGGCCAGCATAACCCCCAGTATAGATGCAGCCTACACTGATTAAAGGGGCTTTTCTGTCAGTGTAGGAACATCACCTTCCTGAATGAAGTTAGCTGTGTCAACAGAAGCATACTTCCCTCAACATAGCTGTGTCTACACTAAGTGTTGGCGTAACTATGTCAGTCCAGTCTGTTATTTTCATACCCCTGACCAGCGTAGCTATGTCAACCTAATTTCTGAGTGTAAACCAAGCCTGAGAGTTATTTTCCCCGCTCCACAGAGACTAATCTAAGATGTTAGAATATAGAAACATGAAAGAAAGATCTTTCAGAAATACAGGCTCATTGCTACAAATCTCACATTTACTAAGGCCATCCTGTAAATAAAATGGTCCCAGCCTGAGTAAAACGCTAACATGTACACACGTATTGACATATATGCAGTTATAAATGCACATGTATATACATATATTCACACACTCGTACGTGCATGCATATTTTTGTTGCACAAACGCGGAGCAGACATAGGTTTATCAACTCAGACAGCAGTAGATCCCTCTGTAGTCCATTATTTTAAAATTCACTAGATATTTGACAAGAGTAATACTTACCCAAGGTATAGCAGTGAAAAACTGTCTTTATTTCTAAGATTTCACACATTTCCTAATTAATTCAAGGGGACTTATAGTTTTAGATAATATTTTTCCTTTCATCACTTGCCACCTAGCAGTTGGTATAATGTCAACACTTACATCTTTTTTTCTAACCAAAACCATTTTAAAAACATTTTTTATCCTAAAATGTTCACCTCAATTTCTCAAAAATTATCTTAAAGATAAGAGATTTCTTTCCATTTCAGTCCCACAACAAGGAGAATGTCAGCACAGCTTTTTTGACAGACAAATTATTGAATCAAAGAAAGAATATGCCATTAAGCCCACAGGTTAGGAAGTGTCAGGAATGGTTTAAAGAGATATCCCATTTATCTTCAAAACATGCACGGAATGTCACTAATGTGTGTTTATCATGTATAATCAGACAAAGAAAATATCGAAATAAAGTACTCCTGCATACAATAGAAGTCTCCTTCCATCTCTCAAGATATCAGTGCTATTCAAATAGAATAATAATGATGAAACCTCTTTCTTGAAAATGGAAATCAAGTGAAATGTAGATAGAAATGATTTTTTGTAGTTGATGTACATTTCTAAAGTGCATTAACAGGAAATCCAGAACTTTTTAGGTCAATTATATTGTCAGTATTGTCAATGCCACTGAAATGAATACCTAAGCAGTGCATATTCCTGATGGAACAGAGTTAGAGAAGAAATCCTGTATTCTATTACTTGGAGATAGTGACTACAGAGATACATTTGAAGGTTTACTTTGTTACAAATCTTGGGTATTTTTTTTCCTTAATCAGTCAAAACCAGACAATTCTATTTATTGTAGGATACAAAAAATAAATTGATCTGAAGTCCTTGGTCTTTTCCTTTCCTTTTTAGCCCTTTGCTCCAATATCTGAAAGCCTATTTTTGGTAGCCAAGTACATTACAAATACTAATTCATTGCTTTTGTAAGAGATTTTCCAAGACAAGATGCTACAGGTCCATAAAATATACTAAAATGTAGCCTTAGAGTGAGAATACTAGGAAGTTTTGTTCCACATATCTAAAATGTATCAGAAACCAAAACTATGAGGACATATTGCTGGGTAAGTGGTTTTTCTAGGTGAGCTGAATACATGCCTCATTTGTATCATTTTGAAGATGCTACTACTCACCTGAACAGAAACTGAAACAAAAATAGTTAAAGTTTAAAGACAAGGATCCCATTGACAACAGAAAAAAAACAACTCTCCTCCTCCTCTCTGCCCCCTGCTAAAATCATATTGATGTAATAGAAAATTTTCTTCCATGCAAATTTTTAAGAGGTGGTAGACAAATTGTTTCCTGTAAGATAACCAAAAGTGGAAGGAATGTGTTAGCTACAACACAACATTATGGCGGAAAACTCAAATATTTGAAATTTTCTAGCCATAATTAAGTTGGAGTTTAAAGAGGGCAAAATTACTAAGGAATCTCCTACATCAGCAGGGTGTAGAGAGGTGGGTCTAAGAATTAGTATTCTGCATGAAAAAGGAAGAAAAAGGGAAAAAAGAAAGACATTCACTGGGAAAGGAACACAGCATTTTTAAGACACTCAAGCCTTATCCCAGAGAACAGCAGGAAAAAAAGAGAACCATAAGCAGATCTGAGAATACAAAGAAAGAAAAGACCAAGGAAGAGTGAGAAACAAAGCAAGAGTCAAAGACAAGTGGCCATAAAAGATTTATTAAGTTCACAGATTGTCCCCTAGGTCTCTAACCCTTAGAGGTGTTAAGAGATGTTACAAGACAAGAGTGTGCAACAGTATGTATTAATTTGTTCATGCCAGCAGATGTGGACTATACCTAATTAAATTTCTAATACTGCATTTTGAGAAACATTCCAAAATGAACTATAAAATGCCTCACCAAATGTAGCAGGTATTAGGGTGTTTAATTTTCCTGAAACTTGTGAGCAGTTTGTGAAAATATTCAAATTGCATTATAGAGGGATTTAACTCTGTATTGTAGCATTCATACGGAAATGCTAGCATTACATTTACCTTTACCCTGTCCCATTAAGGACTGTGCTGCTGAAAAGGACAAAGGGGAGACGGGTCTGAGGAGCAGGAGATGGTCCCAAAAGGGTTTTGTTGTGTTAAGGACAGACATGGTAGCAATGGGGTGTGTGTGTGTGTATGTGTGTGTGCGCGCGCACGTGTGTGCACATACTACGTTTAAAAAAACCTCCCATTTTAAAATGGTCCCTTGTCTGGAGTGTAACATTGTTTATTGGCTTTGCTAGTCCAGGTATGCTGATGTCAATTGTGGTGGCCAACAGAGTTAGTTTGACCTTTCAATTTATTTTTTTTTTTTTTTAAGATTCTAGAAGAATACATCAATTTCCTATGCCTTAAAAGGCTGAATTACATTAAATTCCTTGAAAGCACAAGTAAATTAATATAATCAAGAAGCTGCTTCATGCATATCTGCTTTGACCAAAAGAAATTTATTTATACGTAGTAATAAGTGCTTGGAAAAATATATTCTAAATTACATATAATTGCACTAGATCTCATACATTTTCCATATACAAAAGTTGTATTTTTGAATACATTAATCTCTTCTGACCATAAATGTGCAAGGATAGCCTTGTGAGCAAGTCACGGGACTGGGGTACTGAGAGATGCATATTCTTTTTCTGGTTCTGCCCCAGATTTCCTGTATGACCGTTGGAAAGTCACTCTGTTGCTATGCCTCAGTTTGCACATTTATAAAATATGCCTACTTCACAGAGGTGTTGTCATGCTTAATTAATAGTAAAAGGATTTCAAGAGATACAGAAAAAAGTTATATTTTGCAGCTTCTTGTTTCACTGAACACACACTGAGTCAGTTGGAGCCTATGGGAATTCCATGCAGAGATGGCTTGGCTTGCAGGATTGGGCTTTAAGTGGAAAAAGTGTTACTGTTTAAAAAAGTCTCTGCTATTAATGATGGCCCTGATCCTGCTACATGCAGATGGCTTTCAAACCTTGGACCATACAAGAAGCTGTTAGCACATCTCAATGCTTGGCCCTACGTCCACTTATATTTAACTGTAATATATCAAGAACACAGTGAAATTGGGGGAGGGAGGAGAATGACCCGGGTTCAAATCCTACTCCAGTGAAGGCGATGGCAAACTCCTATCGACTTCAAAGGGGGCAGGATATCCCCCCATATGGTTTGTTTCGGAGCAGTATCAACATTTCACAAAATTCAAAAGCTTTCTGGGTTTCCCCTGACCATAGTGAAAGCCAATCAGACACGGTCCAGGTTCTTTTCTTGGATATGCATATGACTTCAATGCAAGCCCAGAATGTGTATCTGAGGATAGAATCTGGCCCTTAATCTTTAATTTGCACCAAAATTTACAATATTAATTCTACTTAAAATGTGGACCTAACATTATGTACATACAATTTTTCCACTTATTCTGCTGTGAAAGAAGAATGGTCAGATTTCTCTTGCTAAGGACTAAAGAATACAGCATTCTGATCTCTCTGGAAAGTCCTAAAACAAACTTGGACATGTACAGAATTTCCCATTAGTAATAAAAAAAATTAATTATTCATTGAGCAATAAGGGCCTGATCCAGTATCAACTGAAGTCAATAGGAGTGCCTCTTGAGACATGGAAGTATAGGATTTCACATAGGCCTAAGGTTAAGCAAGTGTTTCAAAGCCAAGAAGATTAAAACTAAAGTAAGATTAGAGTTACCTCTTCTAAAAGATCTTCATTCAAGGGTGGAATGTTGAATTTCCCAACATTTTGTCCAACTTAAAATTAGATGGACATCAACTTTTCCCAAAGGCAACTGGCTAACCTTAACTTTTGCTGTGAGCTGTTCAATAATTCATTATATCTATTCCTATGCTGTTACCACCACAGCCTATAAATACAGGTGAAGCTTCCAGGTGTCTATGATATACCCCTTGCTACGGCAAGGTATGCTGTTAATACTTGGGGCCTTCAGAGGTCCAAAAAGTTGAGAGGTAGACAAACATTTTTAGCTGCTCAAAAGTTGCAGGTTAAAAAGAAAAGTATATAGCAGGAGAAAAAAAAAATGCAACACACTAGAAAAGTAAATACAAAATAAATCAAAAGAGATATAAGACAGCGTTCAACTCTTTGCCTCTTGAAAATTTAAATGAATACTCCTTGAGAGCAAACTACAAAATGCTAACCTTGAAGCGTTGAGTGGCAGAAAGAATTATGGGTTATTGTACTGTCAAAATGCCAGACAGCTGTATGTTGAGTTACTGTGTTATTTAGACAATCAGAAACTTGGAAGCTAATGTGACATATTTTTTTCAGTGTGAAAGCTCCTGACACACGTCATGATAATTTCTAAAGGGACAAAATGTTATATAAAAAACATAGTGCCTTTATGAAACAGCCTCACAGGTACAACACCATTGCAAGTAGAATTCATGTTAAATATATATATAAATATATAGTTAAATAGATTCAGGATACTAACAATTAAAATCACTAATAGATGGTTGGTTTGCTTTCATATATTTTTAATTTTTGCCCTATTTGGAGGCACCACCAGACACTCCTATGCTGAGCCTTTCCTTCTAGGTCCAAACATTTTAACTTAGTTCTGAATTTGCCCCAGCCCTCCACTGCAGTCCCCTTCTAATCATGCTTTCTCTCTTGGCAGGAAGATGGAGCATACTACCTCAGCTGAGATGGGCATTAACAGCTGCCTTGGGAAGTAGCATGAAGAAAGACCCAGAAAAAAACGAAATGGATTACATTTCTCTCTACTCCAAAACATCTCAATATTCGTTGGTTCCAAGGTGTATTCAGAGACGTATACTAAGAATTCCCTTAAATACAGATCTCTCTTTGCATCTTGATATGATCCCATCCTAATCTTACTGGGCCAAAACCCTTATTTGTATTCGTAGCTCTTAAACACACAGGAATTGCCGTACTGGTTCAGCCCCATGGTCCATCAAATCCAGTATCATGTCTCAGACAGTCGTCAGTGCACCAGATGCCTCAGAGCAAGATACAGGAACCCTTACAGTAGGCAGAGACTGTATAAACTGCCCCCATGAAGGTCTCATCCTAACCCCTAATAGTTATAGATAGATTTAACCTCTCAAGTGTGGGGTTTTACCCCTTCAATAATGCTTTGTTTGTATTAAACTGTGGATATGCTGGTTATCCAGATAAACATCCAATTCTACTTTTAATTTACTAAATTGTTAGTCTCAAAACATCCTGGGTCATGGAGTTCCACAGTCTTATTGTGCAGAGTGTGAAAAGTTCGCAGCATTGAATTTTCTACCTTTCAGTTTTGTTGAATGTCCTCTTGCTCTTGTGATGTGAGAGAGAACAGAAACTCCCAGTATACCTTCAGACCGTTCATTTTTATATACTTTTGTCATGTCCCCTCTTATTTATCTCTTTTCTAAAATAAACCATCCCAGTCTTTTCAATCTCCATCCATATGAGTTTTCCTATGCCTCTAATCACTTTCATCATCCTTCACTGAACCACCTCTACTTCCGCAATAACCTTTTAGAGATAGGGTGACCAGTACTAAGTAGAGCATTCTAGATGAGACTGCACCATTGATTTCCATAAAAGTATATTTTCTATATTATTCTCTATCCCAGGGCTTATGCATCCTAAGATCTTGCTCCATTTTTTGACCACAGCTGCACATTGAGCAGAACTCTTCATAGAGCTACACACTGTGATGTCAAAGGCCATTATGTGAGTTAATACAGTGATTTTAGAACCCTGTAAGATGCAAGAGCAGTTCACATTTTCCATCCACTGTGCATTACTTCAGTCAACACTGAGTTTCATCTGCCACTGTGCTGCCCATTCATCTAGCGTGGTTAAGTCCGTCTGAAGTTTTTTAGAGTCTTCTCTGGGCTTAACTAATCTAAATAACTTTGCCATCTGCAAATTTTTCTACCTTGCAGTCCACCCCCTGTTCATACCATCAGTAAATGTATTAAACACAGGGTGTAATTCTGAATATTGAGGCACCTCATTGTTAATCTTTTGCCATGATGAAGACTGGCCATTTATTCTTATTCCCACCCCCCCCCCAATCTCTTAGCCACTTTTTGATCCAGGTCGATATTTTGCCTCACTCCATGGCTACCTAGTTTCTTTTGCACCCTCTTATGAGGGAACTTATCAATAAAATACAATATACTCAAGGAAAATGAATGACAAAGAGGCAGGCAGATCTGAGAGCAACCAATAGGTGAACAAAACAGTTGAGATATTACATAAAGTAGAGCCCTGAAACTAGTACTTTCAAGATTGCTTATTCCCAGATGTTAAGCAAATTTTCCTGGAGTCTACAGTACATTGCATCCCATTGTTCTCCTTCTATATATACACATTGAGAGAACATTTATGACATTAATGCATTAGACATTTCCACTAGAAATGGTTTTGGTCTTTTGTTACCATACCTAAAAGAATAAACCTTAGAATTTACAGTACAGTGTTAAGTAACTTGTTTAGCAGCGACATCCACATCCTTTTATAGTGGTTTTTAACTATTCAACCAGTGTTAAACTTGATTTTTAAAAAGCGTGTCCCATAATCACTCCGCGCATAACCTAAAATTCTCTTCCGTCCAATCTGCACCTTATTGAACACCAAGGAAAAAAAATCTTTGTGCTCACTCTCGAAGTACCAATGCCAGGACACTTTATACTTTTGCATTCTACCATAATATAAATATTTACTGCTAGCAGAAGTTCAAGCTCAAAGTTGAGAATAATTTTTTTTCACAAAACTTATTAATAAAAATGTTCTCTCTCTGTATTTTACTCTCAGTAAAACAGGAAAGGGCTACAGGGGAAGAAAGGATCATTTTAATTTAAATATTCACTACTTCAGCACACTTTGATGAGACAGATTGTTGTTTCACTGTGCAAGCTGAGTGAAGTTCAGAAAATGAACAAAATGGTAGAAACAGTGAAAAGTAAGTTAGATTTTGTCAGTATCAATGTTAGAAGATGTTACTAATAACACAAAGACTGTTTTTTTGTTTCATCTTTCCTTTAAAAACAATTATCTGGGATCTAAAACATATTTTAAGGTGGCAGATCATGCAGAACTCAGATGATGAATTCTTTTCTTGTTCCATGTGGGAATTTTTATTTTGTGCTTTTGAATTAAATTTATTCTGGACAAATATTAATAGGGGAAAATGGCGAGCATGGACTTTATTTAATGGCAAAGGGGAGGAAGAACAGCAGCATTTTTTAAAGTTATTTTAGTAAGACTTTGGCCCTTAGCTTCTCAAATGATACCATATCAAACAGCTGTGACATATCAGTAAACTTAACATTGTCAGTAAATTCAGCCTTATTTAAGGTAAGTAAGGCACGCTGGCCAGAAAAATAAAAAAATCATAAAACGTCAAAATACCATGCACCAAAACAAACTCTATGTACGTGAATTTGAGTTCTGTTAGAAATGAAAAATCAAGGGTCCTGTCAGCATAAGCGAGCAAACAAGAAGGATGACTTCCATTGACCTCCATGACATTTTCTGCCCCAGGACTACAGCTCCTAGCCCCCACGCTGCAGGGTCCCCCTGCCTGCCTAGCCGCGGCGGGGGGAATCCCCCACAGCTGCCCAGCCATGGCAGGGAAACCCTGCAGCAGCCCAGCCCCCAGGGGCAGCAGGGGACCACAGAGCTGCCACTTGCTGCAGGTGGCGGGGAACCCCCCTGGAGTTCCCTGATGCCGTGGGGACCTCCCAGAGCTGCTCAGCCCCGGGGGGGCGGGGAGAGGAGAGGAGAGGACTCGGAGCTCCCACTCAACACAGCGGAGGGTGATGCTGAAGTTCCAGCAGCAGTGGGTGCTGAACCCACCTCCCCATTTTGTCAGGAATATTTCTAGTAAAAGTCAGGGACAGATCATGGGATTCTGTTAATTTTTCTTTATTGCCTGTGACCTGTACATTACTGTTACTAAAAATGTGTGTGACAAAATTTTAGCCTTAGCGATCAACATTGATAAATGGACTGGAACCACTAAGGGTATGGCTACATTGCAGCTTGGAGCATGCATCCCAGCCTGGGTCAATAGACACATGCTAGCTCTGTTCAAGCTAACGTGCAAAAAACAACACTGTGGACATTGTGGCATGGGTGGTGGCATGGGCTAGCCACCTGAGTTTGGATTCAGGGGCTTGGGAGGGTTTGTACTCAGGTGGCTAACCTGAGCTGCTCCCCATACTACAACATCCACATTGCTTGCTAGCTCAAGCAGAGTTAACACGTATCCATCTGACCAAGCTAGAAGGTATGCTCCCATCTGCAGTGTAGACTCACCCTGCAAAAATTACAACAGCTTTGATTAAAAAGTATTTCCTTGCATAAGAGAGGTTTAATGGTGTTAAAACAGATGAAAGAATAGCTGAATATCCCTATTGGAAGTGCATTTACAGACATGACTGAATTTCCAGGATGTTTTATCTTGGATTTGCTTAATGCAGATGGTGAAGATGATTAACACACCCCTACCCCCACCCAATACAGCTGAGCGTGCAGAAGCATAGCATCAATACTGTTGCTTTTACTAGTTTACTGTACTTTCACAATAAAAAATACATTATTCGGGCACCTAGAGAACAAAAATTTTATTTCTATTCAGCACTGATAGCATTTGACCCTCAATTCTGGCCCTATAGCCACCCAACCCAAAATTAAACTACATCGCTTTTAATAAAAATTATTAGCTTGTAACCCACAAATGAGCACCTATTTTACACACACTTTTTAAGTGCATACCAGGAGTTCCCATCTCAGTTAGTTCCTTGAAGAGATCAGGAAATAACGTGGCAGCTGACATTTTTGACTCCCACATGTGCAGTGGTCTCTGAATTTCTCTACCATTTCCATGTGAAGAACTAGAGGTCTCAAGCTTGATGGGCATTATTTAATTCCTAAGAGACGTTCCACGGCAGTGAGTTGGGAAGGCAAAGGAAATACTGGACTACCATAAAAATTGTATAAGGTCTGATCCCTCATCAAATTAAAGCTAACACTTCTGCTAAAAGATGTTTCAATTCTACTGGATCTGTTAAGGATTTTAAATGAGAAGGGTCTTCTCCTCTTTCTTTTTTCCAGCTTATCAGTTTTTATTTTTATTTGACAGTTAACCTAATGCTAAGATAATACAGTATAACTTTAATGCTTAAAATTGATACATTGCCATACGGTATGCTTTGTGATGGATGGGCTCTGGGTTTATATAAGGAGCCATGCAATTTGATTACTCTTGTTCTTGTTTAGCATTGGTGATGAATATTTTATAGATTAACATTAGGCTAAACCAAAAATAATAAAAATACAGTTATAATAATATTCTGAAAAACATAGGAATGTCATTAGCTTCAAAGCACTTCTTCAAATTTAACAGTGTGAAAACCACAGCCAGATTTTCTGAATCATCTCTTGATTTAATCATTTTTACAACATTCAAAAAATAGCGGCTATGGGCCTGATCCATCCAACAATCTCTGTCCTGTCCCTGTTCATCTTGTAGGTTATTTACAAAGTGAGAGCTCATGGCATGATTTTCTTCACAGTGGTCATATTAATAGCATGTGTTTCAAATGTATCAACCTCTCTTCCATAACCTACATGTACAATAAATTAAAGGGAAACTGAAACCGATTTTACTGGTCAAGACCAAAGTTCAGGGCTTCTGCAAGAGGAAGTAACAAGGATGATTCACTTACACTGTTTTTACACCAATTCAATCCCATGACTTGTGAGTAGGAAACATCAGACTCAAGCCCTTTATCACAAAGAAAACCATGTATAATTTACTCTCCTTGCATTGCATCAGGCCTTTCTGTTGCCATCAATTCTTGCAGGAGATGCACAAAAACTCATCAGGTAGAATAACAGAGCAACTGATTTCCAATTATTTTAAGCCAGAACAAGTTTCTAACTTCTAGTGAACATGCACTCTCTGATCTGGCAACTTAAATACCTACTTATTTTACTTATTTTTCAAGTGCACTAATTCATTACCTCAGTTTACCACCTGTCCCGTAATCTGTAGGAAAAAAATCTATATCCTAAACCATTCCTGCTTCAAGCAGCAATACATTCCTATAGTCTTCAATTCTGGTCCATTCTTAACCAAAGAAAAATCTGGATGCTTGACACTGCAAAATTACTTGCTCTACTAGGACACATGTGCCCATTCATTTGCCAGGACTTCAGTGTAGGATATGTAGTATTATCAGTCCACCTTCTAAACACCAGCCTCCTCAGCAGTATAACAAACACTTGGTTCACTGAATGAGGTTACTTACTCTGTTATCTACACAAACATTCTTAATCATTTCCCCTCACATGCAAAGTGTTTATTTCTTATTTATAGTTATAAATAAAAAGCTGGTAAGATATTTTACAGGCAGTTGTTCTAATGGCACAAGACGCTTTCCAACTTTAAGAATCAGCATTCCTCTTTCTATGCACATTTCATTATAAAGGGGTTTACCATAAATACTGGAATTTGAATTCCACCCAAGTAATGCATTAATAGATACTAAACCATTAATAATTTCTGTACTTTTTCATAAATGGGCAAAGTCCAATAAATAAACGATAGCTCTTACATATCGGAGCAGGGTTAACAAGTACCAAGGAGATTTCAAAGACAAACTACTTGCAGGGGCTGCCAGAAGGTAAGATACATAATGATGCCACAAATTCCAGGGATTCATTTTTTACTGTCCATTCTGGCAAGTATCTAAAATTAAATGCTAAGCAGAAATTTGCCCTGAGCTCTGACATACAGTAGTTTAGGTAAACAATCTTTAAAATTAAAAACAGATTCTGGATAATAAATCCCAACATATATATCTTGATAACAGACAATACTCCCGTATAAATCAACAGCTCTGCTGCCCCCTAAAACCTTTCCAAATTAGACCAGATGATTCACCGGAAATATTTCAGCCCTCTCACCTGTTCAATAAAGGCCAACAATTAATGCCTATTTTGGAGGATGAAGAAGGTGGGGGCATTTAAATATTAAACCTGAACTCAAAGCAATTGGGATAATCAACAAAAGGGGATTGATCCAAGGGGACAGGATGCTGGATTTTCATTGATCTCAGCTTCCTTTGGCCAGGAGGATTCTTTTGATTCCTGCCTTTTCCCTGAAACCTGAACATGCTATAGTGACTGGAAGAACTACCAAGGTATTTTATGATCAGGTTCTGTGCTCCTGTTTGATATTAGGATGTGCCTTGGAAATGCATACACATTATCATCCCTTCCAGCCTAAACCCCAAACAACATCACTTTTCGAATAATTAGTGACATTATTTGCTACATGTTTCAGAATAACAGCCGTGTTAGTCTGTATCCCCAAAAAGAAAAGGAGTACTTGTGGCACCTTAGAACTAACCAACTTATTTGAGCATAAGCTTTCGTGAGCTACAGCTCACTTCAGCATCCGATGAAGTGAGCTGTAGCTCACGAAAGCTTATGCTCAAATAAATTGGTTAGTCTCTAAGGTGCCACAAGTACTCCTTTTCTTTTTATGTGTTACATGTAATAAATAGGCAAGACCCTGGCCTTGGATGTGCTCATTTTGCAACAGTCCACCTGGGTGAAACAGCTGCATAGTCTGTTTATTAGATGGCTCTACAAGGATTCCCCACATCCTAAAGGAAATACCTAGCTGGTAGAGGGCCAGCACTTTACCTCTTCCCACACTCTATCCAAGCCAGAGGGCTGTTGTATTCCACCAATTTTCAGCTGCTAGAATAACCCCTTGAGGGTCATCACATGGAGGTGCAAATTAGAACAGAACTGAGGATGCTCTAACTTGACTAGGGGTCCAGCTGAATTGGGGGTAAGTGGGCAGAAGGGAGGAAAGAGTATAAAATGAAGCTTTTCTGGACCCAAGGATCTACCTTGATATTAGTTATGAAAATAGTCCATATTTCAGTTATCAGTTTCCTCGTGAAACAACCCCACAATCTGCGTATGTATTCTGCGTATTTCACCAGGATGTTTGCCAAACATCTGTCAGTCAACAGACAGTTCATAAAGTCTTTGTTTTGAATTTTCCTTATTCTCATTGTGAGACTGGTCACCTGAGGTTGCAGAGTATTCTTGCTGCTATTTGTCTGATGACAAATTTTTGTAAGAAGAGAATAATGAATGGTAAATAATGCAATTTTGCAACTACATTTTCAGATAAATATTCATTTTTGCACAATTATTTTCATCTGAACACTGGCAAACAAAGAATATGATGACCCTATGAATTACAGCAAACCAAGCTAGGCTTTTATTTGCAAAAATATTTGGAAATTAAGTTTTGGAGGAGAGGGTTGCTGAGCTCCTTCTAGTAACAGTATTCAGCTACCGCAGAATACTTGTGATAAGTAGGGCAACAATAACCATTCTCTAATGCTCTTGGTAGAGTGCAATATACACTTGTAACAGAGTTAGTCAACTGAGTGACATCTTGGTCTCTAAAACACATAATCTGCCCATTAGTTAGTTGGAATGGTTGTATCTGGTGATGCAGCCACAGAATGAGAAAAGTGGACTTCATTGGGAAGGGAACTCTGAATGAAACCTGGTATAACTTTTAAGTCCTTTGATCACCTACTTGGTCTGCATGATGCCCTGCTGTGGGCAACCAAAACCAATTTGGCCAAACACGAGTCAGGGTGGCAAAACAGAGCCAAAGATCAACCATCCTTTAGAGAAAAAAGAAGAAGGTGTAATTGTAGCAGGGGGGCAATATTTTATATGAAAATTATATTCACAAGTAATGACAAATACAACTCAACATGAAGAACAATCTTGTCTCAGGCTTCTTAACAGATAATGACTTCAAGGTCATTCCATTAGTGATCACTGCAGCTTTTAAATGAAACACATATAACCCCGATCCAATTAATGAAAGTATCCTACATTTCTTACACATGCTAATGTTGAATGACTGTTTAAACCTTGGTCATTCACCAGTGCATGGACTATAAGTCAAAATCAGAGAACCACAATAACATTACTGAGCAAAAAAAGGGCCTTAGCATATTTAGACTGATTTAATTTTACCTTGCGTTTGTCCCAATATTACAAGGAGAAGCAGATTTTTCTGTTGTTTAAGTGCCAAAAACATTTTTGAAACAATTTTTTTTACATTCACATTTCTAATAACATCAAAAACATTTTTCTCCTTTTATTTTAGTTCTTTTCTTCATTGTATGTTTTCTCTTTTTGTTTTCTCCTTCTCTTCATCTGTATCCTTTTTCTGTTCCCCCCGCCACCACCACTGCCTCTTCTTCTGCCTTTCTTCCGCCTTCTTCTGTTTCCCCACCACCACCGCCTTTCTTCCGCATTTCTCCTCTGCCTTCCCATTTACTACTCTTATTTGACCCTCTCCAAATTAGTCTTCCTCATTCTGTTGTTCCATTCCATGTACAAGTTGAGCAGAGTACCAAAGTGAAACTGATAAGGAATAAAATTTTCAAAAGACATCTAAGTGCCCTAGCAGCCTAAGCAACATTCTCAAAGGTGACTGGGCACACTGAGTAGCCTATCTATTGAAAGCCAATAGGACTTAGACTCCTAAGTGCCTACATCACTTTTGAAAATGGAATTTAGCTGATAGAATTTTGCTCATGATTTTTTAAATAGAATGTAGCTGCTCTACTAACATAGACACCAAGGCAGATATAGTCAATTTCATTTTCTGCTCTACTCTCAAATTTTATGCAAAAGTTCCATAAAATGCAGTGAAAAATTATAGCCTCTCTAGGTTTTTTCTGTTTTTTTTAAAAGCAAGCTTAAGAATTAAATGAGCCTGCCATCCCTGCTATAGAATTCATAGGTTAGTTTAAAAATCGTACAGAAGGAATATTATTCTCTCCTATTTTCTGTAGGATTTCTCCATAAAGGAGCAAGAAGTCTTTCTCCATAAAAACTCTCTCTGTGCCACGCCAGTAGGGCTTTGCTCATTCCCGTTTCTGGAATATGTGCACCAAAAGTTTGTCGTGCCTGACCATCACTGTATTCTTGCAAGTTGGCTGTCAGTCCTGCACTTTTCTCAATGAGATGTGAAAGTCTAATTCACCCAAGCCAAAATGGATCAGCAACATCAGGATTTTCAACTCTTTTCTGTAGGCCCTAGTGAAAAACAACCTTAGGCTTCTAGTATGAATTCAGCTTTATAGATGAATGCATATCAGCAAAGCAAGCTTAACTTGGATCAAAATAAGCTTATCTTAATTCACTTGTCCCCACTACTTTCAGCATCACTGAAATATTTATCTCTCTGCCTCAACAAATAGATTTAATTCCCCTAAACAATTGGAATCAATTATACTACCTCAAACTATCTTTTGCACATAGTCTTCAGAAGAAGACAGATGATGTTAAATGATCAAACGTATAATGATCTCTGAGAGCAGCGATCATCATAGTCGCTGTGGCAAAAACCATCTAAGCCGCACACAAAAAAAGCAAGCACTTTGAAGGTAGAATTAGGCCCTACCCCACTTTCTCTGTCCTGCTTCCACATTCTCTTCCTCTCCTCTCCCCCTGCAAATCAATTGTGAAGTAAGGAGTAAGAGTAAGGCCGCAACCCTTCAATCACCTACACTCAAGTGCTTAACGTGACCATTGACTTGAATTGGACTATATACGTATGCAAACTTAAGCATCTGCCTTAAATGTCTAGAGGATTGGCACCTTAATTTTTAAGAGGCATCTTTCATTGATAGCAAAAATGTTGCTGGGAGCTCTTCATGCTGCCAGCTATGGTCCTAAAGTACCTCTTGTAATCAGAGTCCAGCTCCCTACTCTGTACCTGTGGCTAAAATTGGGGAGCTAAGCACTAATTATGAGGAGTGCTTCCAGAAGCAGGACCAGTGGCAATAAATAATGTGTCACCATTTTGCATTATAAATATCTACTATCCTGAACACAGTGATTAATAAAGGGTGGTTCTTCACAAAATATGTGGTAGCACATTTCTCAGACTTTTGGTTCAAGAAGTGATGCCAACTGAATTAACAAATAGTTTTGTAAAACGGCAAAAATCAAGATCTATGCTTCCCAATATGCAAAAGACAACAATGCTTATATCGCATGAACGTGCGAATGCCTTCTCTCTCTCTGTGTTCGCTCATGTAGAAATCTGCGTCTAGACAGTGACAAATGACACTACTTGTTAAAGCAGCAGGACCATCAGGACCTATCCAGCTCACTGCAAGTGGGATAGGCCTTGTGAAGAATGCATTTTCTGCCCTGGCATGATCTACATCTATTTCTTCCTCACTCACTTAGTGAGGCTTCCATTGCCAAGGCAGCTCAGGATAGCACGGTTTTCTTGTTCTTCTAGGTGTTTTGCAACCTGTTCGTTTGGCTCCAGAATTTAACGCAAGGTTTAGCTGCTTGTCCTCAGGACTGGACAGATTGGTGACATAATAATGTGTTTGATGTGTGTGTTTGTACTCCAGGCATGAAAATCAGTAAATCAACCATCAAGTGACATTTTTTTTAAAAAAAAAATGCAATAATGGTAAGTGTCTATGCACTCTCACAATTCCTGACACAGCATGTGCTGGAAGATGACTCAGGAATTAAACAGCAATTCACCATTCATCAATACAGGAAATTCATAAATTCAAGATCAAACCATTTTCTCTAACATCTTTAAATATTTCTTTTCAGCAACCTCTCTTTTTGAATAAAGCAACAGTGGTATTGATAAAATCTCCAGACTAGCTCCTCTAGTTAATGTATTAGAAAGTGAAGAAATATGGAAAACACAGAATATAATGGTTCAGAAAGCTGGTCAAATTCCTAACAGTCATGTTAAACAACATTATTAACATCTAGCAAAATGGTGAAAATTTTAAAAAAGATGTACTGACAAAAGAACAAAGATGAGAGATACGAAGAAATAGACTGGATTAGATACCTGAAAATAACAGTTCCCAAAAATGGATAAACTTTTTTTTGTATTTTTATTAGACTTCTAGGAATCTGTTGAAGTGCATTTTGAGGATGATTGTAATAAGAGTGCAAATACATTTTTCCCCTAACTGGGCAACTGGTAGCGAGGATATAACTCATTAGTGAGTCTCCTGAAGAAAACAAAACAAATCACCTAGGTATTAGGATTATTTTCCAAAGACCAATGTTTTCTGGAGGTTCTGTTTTTCTGGCAAACGATACATTGGTCTTAAAATAAAAAATCATTGTAAAAAGATTGTTTGGCCAATTTAATTTTGTCCAACTACAGCTGCTTCCAACTGAAGTTTTTATGGCTGTCCTAAGCAATGAATGGTCAGCACAAGGATTCTGAGCATGCTGCAAGAGGATACACAGTCAACTTATTCCACCACTAAACACTGATTGGGAAGGACATAGGAAAGCATGCAGGAAAATATGTGTTTTCTTTAAAAAGCAACTAGAGTTACAGGAAATCTTATAGTACAAAAAAATTCTGTCCCAAAAGAAGATCTACTATGTGTACAAAACATATTTTTCTACTCTCTGTACCCATTTTAACAGAAGTTGACCAAATCTGGTAATTGATCTATCCTACTCCTATTATTCCCAACTTAATCAAAGGGAAGTATGAGATTTGTAGTTTTAAAAGAAAGCAAAAAGATTCTTTTTTAGCTCTACATAGAGACAATGTATTTTTCTTAAGTGAAAGCACTTTATTTAGGAATTTTAGACACCCTGATCCAAGAAACAGTTCTGCATTTATTTAAATGTACACGTGACATATTACAAGTGTTAACTTCACACAAGCACAGCCTTATAGGAATACATTGTAATAAGATCAAATTTATTTTTAAACAAATTAATCATTCTCCCAAATCTTTTTAAAATTGTCTCCACACTTTTTATTCATCTCTTAAGTAACAGAGTAATTACATCAGTTACCGCATTAAGCAACTCTCCTCTTGGCAAATACATTCAAGCCTCATCTACATTTTTATATCCCTATTATATTTCTATTCCAACAACTGAGTGATGCCTCAATGAGGATCAAGGTGTAACCCTCAAAAAAAGAAAAAAAGGCTTTTCTTTATTTCAGAACTACAGTGCATAGCAAAATACACAGAGCTGTAATTCTATGCAGAGCATGGACAGTACAGCTACTTCTCATGTTTCTAATTTAAAAAATTGTAATTTAGCAACAAGAAAACCCGCACACATTATTGAGTTATAAGTTGCAGCACAGCGGAGAAGACATTTACTTTTGAATACTAATGCTGAAGGTTCAATATACCAGGTAAATAGGTTTGGTGGTCACATCTCTAACAAATACAGCTCAGCTGCCATTTCAAAATGCCATCATATCCATCAAAAATTAGTAGATTACCTTTCAAAGGAACTGTATTAAGACATCTTAAATGTTCTCATCTCCCAGTTATAGAATGAATGGGAGAGGAATTGCATATATAATAATGATAAACATGTTATGCCAGGAGCAACTCCTGTTTAAAGTCACTGGCATAACCACAGACATGTCATTTTCTGATTACTTTTTCAATGTATACTTCAGTGTAATGCATAACACTTGGATTATGCATATTTTTATTTTAAGAGCCTGACAAATAAAAAAAAATAATACAACACTACATTAGAGATGCAGTGTGGTCTAGGATAAGGTGCACTGAATGGAAGTCGGGAGCCTTGGATTCAATTCCCAGCTCTCCCAATGACCTCTTAAATGGTTCTTTTTTCCCCAATGAAAAACTGTAGGCCTCAAATACTGAGAAGTGCCTCTCTTTCCTTTCTTGTGTCTTTTTCTGTTTAGAGTGTAAACTCTTTTGAGCAAGAGCCATTTGTTACTATGTGTTTGCATGGTGCCGAGCACAACAAGGCTCTGGTCTCAGTTGGGTTGTCTAGGCACTACAGTAATACAAGTAATAAATGATATAAAAAGTGTGTTTAAGTTCTTGAGATCTTTGCTTTAAATTTGAGTGTGCAGTCCACAACGATTACACTTGGTTTTAAGTTCCCTGAGTACTCTAATGTTGGACTTTCTGTGTGCTGTAATAGGAATGCCTTATCATGGAACAGACAAATGTTTAGACAGTGATTTTTCAAGCTAAAATATTAATCATAGCACATTTCCAAATTAAGTACAACAGAGTGTTATTTTCCACTGTAGAGTAGTGGCTGATTTGTGGTAAATAAATCTTAAATAAAACTTCCTGTGCTATTATAAATAATGTTAGAAGACTAATGCTTTGCAATTCTCTACGCTCTTCAAATAGAAGTTCTCAAAGTACTTTATGAACGTTAAATTGTACAACATCCCTGTGAGATGGATAAGAGGTAAGGATAAAGTCCTGGGCATCGATCACTCCAACTAATGTCAATAGGAGTTGCTAGTTTCAGAATCTCTACTATTGTTATTAATTGTATTTCGGTAACACTTAGAGTCCTCACTTAGTTAGATGCTGCCCATTACATAGTAAGAGGCAGTCTCTTGCTCCCCAAGACTGCAATTTGCTGCACCCTAGCGGAGTACCACAGAAGTCAATGGGGCTTTAGTTGGGCAGATCCATGTGCAGGATGTAGTCCTCATTAGAGCCAACAAAGGGGGTATTGCCTTCTCCATTTTACAGTGGAAGACTGAGTCACAGAGAAATTAAGTGATTTGCCCAGGCACAAACAGCTCTGAAAATCAGGGACGAAATTTTCAAAATCACTTGCCTAAAGCTAAGAGCTAACTAAATACCCTGATATTTATTTAGATGACTAAATGTGGATGAAGGTGCCTAACTTTAGTACTCTGACTGAAAATTTGTGGATGAAGGTGCCTAACTTTAATACTCTGACTTTAGACTGAAAATTTTGTCCTGGTTGTCCAGAGGAGTCCAGGCTACCACCGTGCCCCAACATTTTCAAGAGGAAAATTATTCCCTCACTATCAAAAGTTTTAAAATCACAAAGGACTCCCATTTTGTGTCCTTAAAACACTATTGTTGGGGAGGGGCTAATATTTACAACTGTATTGACACATTTCATACTAGTTGCTAAGCAACATTCCTGCTTTTTCTTTCTTCAGTGTCATGGGGTAGGGAAGGAAAGAGAGGGAGGAAAGCAGAAAATAAAAATATTGGGGAAAATTCAATTGATCATCAAGGACAATGTTTAGGAGAGTAAATGGGCACATAATTCTTGCAGGATATACGAAGACATCAGTTGCTTTATGACATCACAATAGCAACACTCCATTCCCTTAGCACAAGAGAGATAACAGAGTCCAATATTAATTTTTCTAAGAATCCCAACTTTAGCAACATTCTGGTTGTATAAATTTACTTGGAAGTCTAAAAAGTAACTTTTCCAAGTTCATACATTTGTACTTTTTGTTTGTTTTAAGTAGACGATGCATCGTTTTGTGGCCTGAGATTAAATTAAAAATTATACTAAAACTCTATTCTGTCAACTAGAGCCCATTTTTCCTAGTTTGTTACAGCATTAAGGTATTCAGCACAGTGTCTCTTCACAAATGAGGGACCTTGCGGAAGTGACAGCATGATGAAATGAACTTGAGGAATCAAAGAGCAGATTGGTCATGAAGAATCACTGACTGACCTACTGTCTTCATTTTATTTAATTTCAGCATGGTGCTAGCTACACATCATAAGACCTTTTGGAAAGCAGTAACTGACACAAGGGAAGAAATGAAACGTGTACAGCCAAAGAAAGAGGCTGGGATGGTTCAGTGAATTAAAAATGGATTATGGAATTTTTCACTGCTCTATCACCTGTTGAAATCTAACCCAGTTCAGTGAGGGCCAAAAGCCACTAAAATTCCACCTCAATTATGGATTATCCCTTCAAAAAAGTATTTACCTGAAACAAGTAAGTGGCCCCTGACACTCAGTAAACAAGTTTTTTTTCCCCCTCTCTCGAATTCAGGTTGCAAAGCCAAGCAATCAAAAATTAGTAACAGCAGAACTCAAATTGCCCATGTACCTTTAGTTGTGTGTGTGTGAGTGTGTGAGAGAGAGAGAGATATTCAGTGTTTAACTGCATGATCAAATACTGTTTTCCCCCTAAAGGAAACCTCCTTCATTCAGCACACAGGACAGGCAAAATGAGGAAGCTGTTCAACATTTATTTTTTATCCTCATCAATGTGTGACTCCATGCTAAATTTACTGCACGTCATCAAAACCCTGCACTGAATACAGAACTATTAATTTCCTCATGAGCTTTTCTATGGTTCTTATCCTCATAGTATTTGAACGCCTCACAGATATTAATGAATGTATCTTTACAGACAAGGAATTTGAGATAGGAAAGTTTTATTATGGCAACCCTTTAAAAAAAATGTTCAAATAAACTATTGGAAACATAACACTAGATTTTATCCATAGCCACTTGCTATGATTGCAGCTAAATGTTAACAGAAAAGAGAAATTAATTTGAGAAGATTAAACTGCAGAAAAAAAACCACTAACAAGATATTCCAGCAAATTACTCTGTCCTATTTTATGCCTCATATACTTCACTTGCTCAGATTCTTTTGGATGAAGTAAGCTAAACACCACCCAATGGCCATTAGAGAGTTAACTAATATTTCCAAGAGTTGGCAAATGTTCAGTCAAAAACCTGGCCAAATGCCTGTTGTTTACTGAAGCTAGGGAAGAAGCATCTGCAACATTACGAAAAGCATATTGTAAAAGGCAACACATGCAAATTAAACCTCTTGAGCTATGAGTAAATTGCTGGGAAAATTTATAACTCATTTAATAAAGCTTGAAGTAAATACATAGCCTTGGCTCCCAGGGAAAACAAAGTATTTCCCATGATTCCCTTTTCCAAAAGGATCATCAACCCAGACTGCCACAATATTGAGTGCAAAAGGAACTAGTATGAAAAGAAACTCCCTCCTTGTGAATATCAATATGGATACTTTAAATGTTTTAAGAATGGGATGTATGTAAGTCAGAGAAACTTTGATGATTCATGTGTCTTAGCCACTATTACGTGCTGTCTCTTAAACAGCTAGGAATGCAAGACCCACCTTTACCAACATTCAGCAAAGTCTTACCAATTTTGTTCTGAATTCAACCCCCATTTTGTAGTTCTCCACACAGAAAGGGAGAAAGTTAGTTATATCTGCAAGATCTCTGTAGATTGGAATGCCACCCCTGGAATTGTGACGCCCCAAGCACATGCTTGCTTTGCTGGTTCCTAGAGCCGGTCCTGCATGGAAGGGAGAGGTTTTTTGTGCCCTCCTCCCTAATTTCTTGACATACATTCACCCTGGTCAGACACACTCTTACCCATCATCTTTGATATGTGAGATTTTCACTTTTCTTAGAAGTCACAGTGGTATTATTTGTATTGTGGTAGTGCCGAAAAGCTACTATCATGGATCAGGGCCCCTTTATTCCAGGCACCGTACCAACACAGAACAAAAAGACAGGCTCGACCCCGAGGAGTCTAGGTATAAAATGAGAAACAACAGATGAATACAACAGATGTGGAGAGTATGAGGAAACAGTGAGATGTTACTGGTCAGCACAGACAGTGGTCACTGCACACAAGCTGCCTTAACATTGTCAAGTTTTATTTATCTACAGTAACAGTGTGCGCTAAGGTTGCCTTTCCAATTACAGTAGATGATTACTTTGTATAAATGAAAAACCTAAAAGCAGCTCCACAGCGGTCAAGCTCACACAACTTTCCTCTTCGTTCACTAGAAATAAGACAGTAAATTTCATGCAAAGAACTGATTTGAGAATCTCCTTTCTTGGTATTTCCCACCACTGTTCTATACAGAACTTGTGTTGATCTGAAAAACCCAATAAAATGTTTTCAAAAATTATGTTGTATTTACTTATGATGTAATTGATGTCTGCAGTCCTCATTTTCTAAGAAGAGATAAAGATCTTTCAAGGAAAGTATGACTCAGATTCTTTTTCCGATTGATATTAGCTCCTTGCTTGTCATTTAAGCCCTGGGTTTGTGGGAAATTAGTCATTTGAATACAGAGGAAGAGGGATTTGCAGAACTGTAAAATGTTAGGATTTCAACAGTGGCAAAAATATAACCACTGAACTGAGTCTAAATGAGCAAGTGATTTACTGTAGAAATCTCTATGCCTTACACAAATATACAGATTTTAATATATAGTCAGTCATATAAATTACGACTGATCTACATGTAAACATCGCAGTGCTTTCCTAAGAACTTACAGTCCATAGAAAAATAAGAGTACAAATGATTGTTTTAGACATAATATTCAATGCCCTTTATACATTTCTCATATATTTTGCCATCAATCACAATCATCAGAATTCTGTGACTGCTGTCTGCTGACTGACAACAGAACGAGAAATTTAGAGGTGTGAGTGAAATGACAGAGCTGTCATGGCTGCCTCAAAAATTACTTTTTATAAAGTAAGAAGAGATATGCAGTCAGCATTGATGTCCCTTTCAGCGCAGGTGTTACTAAAAAGCTGCTATGGTTTCTAAAAGCTTGGGGGGGTGGGGGGTGGGGTAAGATGTCCAAAACTTTAGCTCCAAGTGATCTTAGTTAATATTATTTTTGCAATGAGGTTTCCTCTTTTGAAACTCACACATATAGCAGCAGTAGCACACTGCCAAACCTAGGACCTGATTCTGCAAATTAGTGATAGTCTCCTACTAAGCTGCTGAGTGCCTTCAATTCCCATAGAGTACAATGGGAGTTGCGGATGCTCAGTACCTATCAGGATTAGCACATTATTTTATTTATATGCACATAATGTAATGTGAATCTGTTACACTTAGTTATTAAAAGCTCAATCAAATGTGTGTCCTTCTGACTTCATAAGGCTTCAGTTTCCCAGCTTTTCTGGTAGTAGCAAAACCTACACAAAACACAGATTATCTTTTAAATTCAGTACACTATTGCCCTATTTGCTGCTCCTTTATTCACGTGACCTTAATATCATACTCTTGTCTTTCTTCTGAACCAAAGAGACGTATAGAAATATGTTCATCTAGCAATAATAATTGATTGTTTTTTCTTCCTGGCATTTTACTTTACATACAATAGTAACTTCTTAAAGTGTCATTTTCCATCAGCTTTAAATCAACTAAGATTTTCCACATAATGAGCTTGCATTTGTGTGGCTCTTCATCAAAACCCTTTGCATGTTTTACTGATTGTGCAAGGCATATGTATGTAAAGTGGCATTTTAATATACATCTAGATCTATCACAATCACTTTGTCCACCACTGAACTACAGCCACCTGAGAAGTGAAATGCACCCATTTAACAGCGCACAACAATGCTCCCCAAGAGTTTAGAACAGGAAAACTGTATCTAACAGAATGTACAAGCAAAAGGTAATTACTCAGAAAATATTTATAACTCTTTCACAAAATGCCATGGGACAATCGCTATAGTCCGGACCTCAGTGTCACGTTCTATCCAAAAGACGACACTTATACCAGCACAGTTCCTCCTACCAGCGTTCTGGGGTGTGGTTTCAAAGATCCCCCACCAGTTTTTCATCTAAATAGTGCTCTGGATGTTATCAAAATGAAGTGCATGCATACATTTATATACAGGTATGTATTTAATAAACTACTTTAAAAAAGAAAATTACTAACATTTTAGGGGAGGCAGTGTAGCCTAATGTCTAGAACACTAGATCTGGGTTTTGTTCCCAACTCTGCCACTGACCTGCTGGGTGACCTTGGGCAAATCACTTCACCTCTCTGTGCCTTAGTTTCCCCATCTGTAAAATGTGGATATGAGACTAACCTTTGTAAAGCGCTTTGAGATCTACTGATGAAAAGCGCTATATTAAACCTAGGGTTGATGGGTATTTTTCTCAGGGATTGTTATTTTATTGCTAGTAGGTGGTTTACATCTATATTTTAATGTCACATGAGAAAAACATATTGTTGACTTCATCTGCCGGTCAAGCACAACCCAAAGTGGAATTCTTGTTATTAAGATAAAGCAATTGAAAGCCAGCCATGGAAATTAGTTTAATATCAAGTAGGAAAAGTTGAGCATAATAAATTGTAGGTAAAGCTCAAGTATTTGTTCAAGTATTTTCCACAGAAGTCTAGGATAGACATATATCCCAGACCAGGAAACCCCTCCACAGCATGTAAAATGCTCTTTTTGTTGGAACCACAAACTTCTATTAGATTGTTGATTGATGTAACACTTGGATTAGAAATACACAACATGAAATACAGTTTCCAGGGAGGAAAGGGAAGTTCTTGATGAGACTTGGTGAAAGAGTGATAAAAGCTTCACTCAAGGCCTCCACTTTAGTATGAGATTGTGGAAAACTTTCATTTACACAGCCCAACAAAGTGCATTAGCCATCAATCTGCAAGCACTAAATAAACCCTTAACACCTCTTCCAAGAGACTGCAACATAATCATCTAACCAATCCTGATAGAATTACTGACAAAAGGGCTGATAAAGATTGGAAGAAGTTTGTAGAGAGAGAAGAAATTTCCTCTCAAACAGCTTCAGGTGTGTCCGAATGAAACTGCACATTCCCCGCCCCCATTGCCAGTTTTATGCATTGGAGACAAAAAAAATCCTGCTGCAACAGAAAGAAAAAAAACCCAATAAATAAAAAGACATTAATGGTGCAAAATGTGTCTTTGTTAAGCCTTCCATAATTTGGGAAGAACTATGCCATGGTACCCTGTATCAGTGGGCTATATTACCAGTGCTAGCGGGCAGTTTGTTACCCTGAAATGAATTCCTTTGGCTTTCTGTCAGTCGTTTTCAAGATGCTGGGAAGGCTGTAGTCTATAGTGACATATCCAAGCAGAGCATGGTCAGAAAATGATATGGTCTTGAAAGGGTAGGGGGTTTAATCTTGCTGTCGATATGAAAACATGTACACCCAGCAGTCAGATAGTACCAGTTGTGAGAATCTGCTCTCTGTGATATGAATGTCTGTTCACTCGGAAATTGACTTACGCATTCCATACGCCAGCAAAACAGCCATTAGACGGTTCTGACTTTTAGTCACTACCAAAGAAATCTGAGCAGCTTTAGCCATTTAAAAAAAAAAACTTTGTTATTTTAGAGATACAAAATAAGCTTTCAGCATTCACATGATGCATCTTTATACAGGATTTTGTCATAAGAAACAAACTTGAACTAACTTTTATTCAGATGTGTGAGGGCATTATACAAGTTTATACCTGTTGGTCTATATTGTTCTCTCTCCTAGGGAATAGTCATTCTACCAGATTTCTCTTATATACACTTTGTATGATAGCACACAATTAAAAAGAATAGCTGTTTCCTTTTGTAATTGCATGTCTTTTCCTGTTAGATATTTTGGCGAGCATATACAGAGGAAAAGGTCGCAAATGTATCAGGCTGTTTTTTGTCAATCCATTATGTTATGAATATTCAATAAATGAAGCCAGATTCCATATTCTGTCTCTCTTTTCTCTGATTCATCAAAGCCACCGTTGTTGGTACCTCTCAGATTTTTGGAAAAAAGTTATTTTCCTAAGTCCAGAGGTCAACTTGTCTTGTTTTGGCATTGAACATGTTGAAACAACTTCTTACTGTTTTCATCAAACTAGCAGAGTCTTCCGTTACAGAAAAATCTGGCAGGAGCCAAATGTCAAAATTCAGAGATGGGGTCAGGATGTCAAAATGTCCACACTCTGCTGTGAGGCACAGCTGAGATATCATTTGCTATATGTTATACAAGACCAGCATGAGCACTATACCTGATGGAAGCTAGCTTTCTGAGCATGCCAATGGCCAGACCTATTACTGAAGGATATCAGCAGTTACTAACTTGACCGTTTACAGTAGCCAATATAGGACTAGTTGTGGTAATTGCCAAAAATACAATACTGTATCACAAGCACATCAGCTAAAAATGTACCTGTGTTCAGTTTGGATTAGAATGCCATTTTCAGTGTGTCCCCTTATAGTGGGAATCTGTTTGGTGGTTACTGTGTACGTAGAAACCAGTTTAACCTAGGACAGGTTGCCAAGAGAATAACTGCCAAGTGATGGTTATTAAATATTTATATCACAGTTCTAACCTTGTGCCCCTATGAGGATCATAGGCTGGCTATGCAGTAAAAGCACTGGTGGCCACTGGTGCAGGACCTAGGTTAGCTCTCCCATTGTTAGAGTCACACATGGAATTGCAACGGTGTTAGCAAAGGTGGGGAAATTTTCCAAGAAAGAAAATCCTAGTGTAGACAGGGCTTTGTCTCCAAAATTCAGCACTGAAGTTTTTTTGTTTGTTGCTATTTACTCAATGGAGACTGATGATATCTTGAAGTGGGTAGACAAAATGGACATGTGGAACTTTTTTCATAATCAGTTGCTGATATAATGTTATTTAGAGATCAGAGTATCAAAAAAGGGTAGGCAAAACCACCACCAGATTTCACCCCTCTGCAGCATTCGGCGACTGGAGAATTTCAGACACTCACAAAGGTTACATGGTACCTCTCTTTGATGGTTGATTTGTCTACTCCTTCCATTTGTTTGGAAATATTTATGAGAGATCAGAAATCTGACTTGTTTTATGTAAGCAGCTAAACAGTAAAGTGATTTCTGATGACAACTAGGGGAATCCCAAAT